>NC_135233.1:358602296-359868546 GCF_051348905.1 Ranitomeya variabilis
ATTTTTACTTCAGATCCAATTTGTTTTATTTTACCAAGGGTAACAGGAGAAATTGGACCACAAAAGTTGTTGCACAATTTGTCCTGACTACTTGGAAAGAAGATGATGAAATAACGGTCCAAAAAGTAATATTCCAAAAAATGAATATACTTTATTAGGTGATAAACATGACCAAAAAGCAAGGAGGGAAAATGACGCCGCAGGAAAACATGTTAGGTAAAAAGCAGGAGGCACGGTCCCACCACCATAGATCTTCAGTTGCTAGAGAAAGGTCTATCCTTCTCGCCGGCAGCATCATTTGATGTTTTTGAAGCTGTCAAGGACCTCCATCTTTTTGCCAGGTCCTTGATCTTCAAGAAATATTTTTTTAATGATAATCTGGTTGCCCTTTTTCCCACAGAAGAAGAACAGATAGCTCTCCGCACATTGGAGGAATTGGCTGTTGAACATGACACCCCAGAGGGAGGTATGATTCCGGCCTCCATTCGTCCTAAATCTAAGAAATTTCCCCCCCTTTCCTCATGTCCCAATGTGGACCTGTTTGTACAACTAGTAACCAAGGAATTTTGTGAGATCCCTAGATATATCTATAGGGATAATCTGACGAGGGAGGAAAGGGGGCGCCTTCGTGTCCTTCAGGACCTTGGGGATGTGGTTTTTAAACCGGCGGACAAGGGGGGTAACGTTGTTGTTTGGCCTAATAATATGTATGAAAGAGAGGCCTTCCGTCAGCTTAACAACAATGTGTGTTATAAGAAACTGACGTTCAACCCCTTGTCCGCCTTCTCTAAACAGCTTACTGATATTATTAAGGGGGCTAGGGATGTGGGGGTTATTACTAGCGAACTGGCCTCTGCGCTGATGGTAAGTGAACCCACAGTCCCTACCTTCTATCTTCTTCCCAAGGTCCACAAGGACATGAGGACGCCCCCTGGTCGTCCGATTATATCAGGTAGAGGGAATTATCTGGAGAAGGTTAATCAGTGGTTGGATTCGAAACTGCAACCGTTGGTGGTTAGTCTACCATCATACTTGAAAGATACCGGTGAATTTTTGAGATTAATGGACGGTATACACTTAGAAAAGGATGAATTACTGGTGACAGCAGATGTCGAATCTCTGTACACCAGTATTCGACATCAGGATGGTCTTAGAGCAGTCCAATTCTTCCTTAACATGTCTTGCCTCTCTAAGGAAATGAAAGATTTTATCTGTCAGTTATTGGAATTCTCGTTAACGCATAATTTTTTTATTTTTAAGGGGTCCTTGTTCCTACAGCTCCAAGGGACAGCGATGGGGGCTCCCTTCGCCCCGGCGTACGCCAACCTGTTCTTGGGGCTGTGGGAGAGGGACCTCCCCCTGCCTGACCAACCGGAGTCAATGTGCCGCGTCCTTCTTTGGACGCGGTACATTGACGACATCATGATTGTCTGGCAGGGTTCGGTAGATAGTTTGAGGACATTTATGACATCTCTTAACAATAATGACAGTAATATAACATTGACATATAAGTTTGATGTTAATTCAATCGAATTTTTAGATGTCTTGTTAAAACGTGATACATGTGGGGACGTTCAGACTACTCTGTATAGGAAACCGACTTCCACTAACCTTTTATTGCACGCCTCCTCTTCGCATCCGAACCATGTTATTCGGGCTATACCAACTGGCCAATTTCTTCGTCTACGGCGACTGTGTTCAACAGAGGCGGACTTTTGTAGTCAAGCCGAGGATTTGAAAAATAGGTTGCTAATGAGAGGCCATAGTAAGCGTAGTATCAAAAAGGCATTCAATAGGGCCAAACATTCTTCAAGAGATACCCTGCTGTATAAAAGTACTGATAGATCTAATCAGGAGATAGTTAGGTTCACCACAAAATATCATTCCCAGTTTCCAAAGATGAAAGAAATATTACAAAAATCCTGGCACGTATTGCGAGCTGATCCAGTGATTGCACGGTACTTGCCGGAGAGGGCTGGCATTGCAACCAGAAGGTCTAGAAACCTTAGAGACTTGTTAGTTCATAGTCACTATACGGGAGGGCGGATTCCCACGTTTCTCGATTCTATGGCTGTCAGGGTGGGGTGCGTCCCCTGTGGCCGCTGTGTCGCTTGCCCTAACATTGAAAGAATCTGAGTGTTCCATAATTTTGATGGGTCACGTGAATTCAAAATTAGGAAAAGAATAACTTGTCTAAGTAAAAACGTAATTTATGTGGTCACATGCCCATGTACCAAAATGTATGTTGGCATGACGACTCGTTTTTTGAAAACACGCATTCGTGAGCATGTTTTGGGCATCGAGGCGGCGGCGGCGGTGGATGACATCTCCACCCTGAAAACTATTCCACGCCATTTCAAGACGTTTCATGGTTGCAATGCCAGTCTTCTTAGAGCTAGGGGTATTGATCTTTTGGAGGTTGGGATTCGTGGAGGGGGCACATTCCAGCGGCTGGCCCGTGTCGAATCCAAGTGGATCTGGACATTGAGCACGGTCCAGCCTGCGGGATTAAATGACAATATTAGCTATGCCCCATTCCTTTGAGTTTACAGTCGTTGTCGCATTTTGTTGTTCTTTCCCAGTTCTCGTTTGTCCTATCTGCTTCGGTCATTGGCCCGACAGTGACTATGTTGTGGTATTGTTTTTAACCTTTTAATATTGTCTGTCTTAGCACTGCCCGTCACCGGTATGATGTTGATGGATGTCTACTGCTATTTTTCCCTACAACAAGACTGAACCGTATGACTAATAGGATGAAGAGCACAGAAGAATATTTTGACTACATGAATACCTGTGAAATAATGAACATTGTGGGATGGACTATTGAAGATTGATTGTTTATTTTGTTTATATATCCTTGTTCTTTTTTTTTTAGTATAGCATCATATTGGATTATTGTTTAACCCTTGGTGTTACTCTTTGCTGCAAGAGTGAGACTGCTGATTATGCTACTATGCGTGCAGTTATTACTTTGGATCTATTTAATAATTGTGGATCGAACACATGTATATATACTTTTGTGTAGATAATGTCTTGCAGTAGAATTATGATCCACAGTGTTGGTTATCTCTATTTATTTTTGTATGATGCTTGCTATAGCGGAGTTCTAAATATAAGATGCAATGTCATTTGTTAATTGTCTGAATGGTTACAGTCTGTGCCTATGTAGGTTATGTCATGTCTTTGTAGCACACATCTACAATAAGTTTTACCGTCCATGTGTTGGTGCGGGTGCCGTGGGGCCGGGGTGCGCCTGCGCGCCTCGGTGTTGCTGGTTGGTGCTCCGGGTCACATGGGGCCCCTGTGTTCTCGGAGTCCTCCGGCTGCATTCGGGAGCGGCCGGCGCCGCTGTCTCCATGGTACCGCATCATCACTTCCGGTCATCGGCTAACCTCATTTCCGGTGCGGGCCCTTTTTAAACTTGTTGTGCACTCCATATCTCTGCCCCCTGACGAAGGTGTTCCTGCCGAAACGCGCGTTGGGGCGGAGGCGCGGTCCCAGGCATAATTGTCCTTAGTGCGGTAAGTGATTGCCAGCCACCATACTTTGAGTATGCTTGCAGGAGCGGGCATATTGTCTAGCTGTTGCTAATATGTACCATCTGTACTATGCACTACTTGCAGCAGCTTTTGTACATTTTCTAAACGGTTGGCTATAGACCACTACTGTGTACAATGTTAATATTTGTACCGCACTTGTATTATGTCCAGTCCAGGCTTTTTGTGTTATGTTTATTTAGTTTTTATTGTTTATTTTTGCATTTTTGCTGATTTTTTCTATTATAAAGTATCGGGTCTGGACATCATCCTGGGCACGTGCCTCCTGCTTTTTACCTAACATGTTTTCCTGCGGCGTCATTTTCCCTCCTTGCTTTTTGGTCATGTTTATCACCTAATAAAGTATATTCATTTTTTGGAATATTACTTTTTGGACCGTTATTTCATCATCTTCTTTCCAAGTAGTTTATGCAATCGATGATAGGCCCTGAGGGTCTTGGTCATTAGTGGTATATATTGTTGTTTTATTTTGTTATACCATGGTGACTAGTTCTATGAGTGGTTATTTACAATTTGTCCTGAGTACGCTGATACCCCACATGTTGGGGTAAACCATTGATTGGGCACATGGCAGAGCTCGGAAGGGAAGGAGCGCCATTTGACTTTTCAATGCAAGATTTGCTGAAATTGAGATCGGAACCCATGGCTCGATTGGAGAGCCCCTGACGTGCCTAAACAGTAGAAACCCCCACAAGTGACACCATTTTGGAAAGTAGACCCTCTAAGGAACTAATCTAGATATGTGTTGAGTACTTTGAACCTCCAAGTGCTTCACAGAAGCTTATAATGTAGAGTCGTAAAAAAAAATTCATATTAATTTTCACAAAAAATGATTTTTTGCCCCAAATTTTTTATTTTCCCAACGGTAACAGGATAAATTGGACCTCAAAAGTTGTTGTGCAATTTGTCCTGAGTACGCTGATACTTCATATATGGGGATAAACCACTGTTTGAGCACATGACAGAGCTCAGAAGGGAAGGAGCGCCGTTTGACTTTTCAATACAAAATTGGCTGGAATTGAGATCGGAACCCATTTCGCCTTTGGAGAGCCCCTGACATGCCTAAACAGTGGAAACCCCCCACAATGGACCCCATTTTGGAAAGAAGACCCCCTAAGAAACTTATCTCGATGTGTGGTGAGCACTTTTAACCCTCAATTGTTTCACTAAAGCTTAGAATGTAGCGCTGTGAAAATTAAAAAAATAATTTTTACTTTCCACAAAATGAAGTTTCAGCCCGCAATTTTTTTTTTCCCAAGGGTAACAGGAGAAATTGGACCACAAAAGTTATTGTCCAATTTGTCCTGAGTATGCTGATATCCCACACATGGGGGGGGAACCACTGTTTGGGCGCACGGCAGAGCTCGGAAGGGAAGGAGCGCCGTTTGAAATGCAGACTTAGATAGATTGGTCTGCAGGTGTCATGTTGCATTTGCAGAGCCCCTGATGTACCTAAACAGTAGAAACCCCCCACAAGTGACCCCATATTGGAAACTAGACCCCCCAAGGAACTTATCTAGATGTGTTGTGAGAACTTTGAACCAACAAGTGTTTCACTACAGTTTATAACGCAGAGCCGTGAAAATAAAAAATATTTTTTTTTCCACAAAAATGATATTTTAGCCCCCACGTTTTTATTTTCCTAAAGGTAACAGGAGACATTGGACCACAAAAGTTGTTATCCAATTTGTCCTGAGTACGCTGATACCCCATATATGGGGGGGAACCACTGTTTGGGCGCACGGCAGAGCTCGGAAGGGAAAGAGCGCCGTTTGAAATGCAGACTTAGATGGATTGGTCTGCAGGCGTCATGTTGAATTTGCAGAGCCCCTGATGTACCTAAACAGTAGAAACCCCCCAAAAGTGACCCCATAATGGAAACTAGACCCCCCAAGGAACTTATCTAGATGTGTTGTGAGAACTTTGAACCAACAAGTGTTTCACTACAGTTTATAACGCAGAGCCATGAAAATAAAAAATCTTTTTTTTTTCAACGAAAATGATATTTTAGCCCCCACGTTTTTATTTTCCCAAGGGTAACAGGACAAATTGGATGGCAAAAGTTGTTGTCCAACTTGTCCTGAGAACGCTGATACCCCATGTGTTGGGGGGGACGACTGTTTGGGTGCACAGGAGAACTCAGAAGGGAAGGAGCACTGTTTTAGTTTTTCAAAGCAGAATTGGCTGGAATTGAGATCGGACGCCATGTCACGTTTGGAGAGCCCCTGATGTGCCTAAACAGTGGAAACCCCCAATTCTAACTGAAATCCTAACCCCAACCTTAACCCCAGCCCTAACCCTAGCCCTAACCCCAACCCTAACCCTAACCCTAACCCTAGCCCTAACTCTAGCCCTAACCGTAGCCCTAACCCTAACCCTAATGGGAAAATGGAAATACATACATTTTTTAAAATTGTATTATTTTTCCCTAACTAAGGGGGTGATGAAGGGGGGTTTGATTTACTTTTATAGCGTTTTTTTGGCAGATTTTTATGGTTGGCAGCCATCACACACTAAAAAACGCTTTTTATTACAAAAAATAGTTTTTGCATCACCACATTTTGAGAGCTATAATTTATCCATATTTTGGCCCACAGAGTCATGTGAGATCTTGTTTTTTGCGGGACGAGCTGACAATTTTATTGGTACCATTTTTGGGCACATGACATTTGTTAATCGCTTTGTATTCCGATTTTTGGGAGGCAGAATGAACAAAAACCAGCAATTCCTGAAATTCTTTTAGGGGGGGCTTTTATACCGTTCCACGTATGGTAAAATTGATAAAGCAGCTTTATTCTTCAGGTCAGTACGATTACAGCGATACCTCATTTATGAAATTTTTTTATGTTTTGGCGCTTTTACACAATAAAAACTATTTTATATAAAAAAATAATTGTTTTTGCATCGCTTTATTCTGAGAGCTATAACTTTTTTATTTTTCTGTTGATGATGCTGTATGGTGGCTTTTTTTTTGCTAAACAAGATGATGATTTCAGCGGTATCATGGTTATTTATATCCGTCTTTTTGATCGCGTGTTATTCCACTTTTTGTTCGCCTGTATGATAATAAAGCGTTGTTTTTTGCCTTGTTTTTTTTTTTTTTTTTTGCGGTGATGACTGAAGGGGTTAACTAGTGGGATACTTCTATAGAGCGGGTCGTTACGGACGCGGCGAAACCAAATATGTGTACTTTTATTGTTTTTTTTTTATTTACAAAAATAAATGGAATTACTGGGAAATGTTTTTTTTTTTCTTTATTTGGGGATTTTTTTATTTTATTTTTTATACATTGTATTTTTTTTTTTTTTACTTTTTACCATTGTCCCAAGGTGGGACATCACTGTTTTAGATCAGATCATTGATCTGACAGTGTGCATAGCACTCGGTCAGATCAACGATGTGACAGGCACGTTCTGTGAAGGAAGAAATTAAGAAAGAATCTTCATTTTTGTGCTTTTCGACTCCATTTTGTTGTTTTGATAAATTTTGTTAGTAGGCTAAAGGTTACAGCTGTTATGAGATTTTGATGAGACCTTGATTGTTGCAACCTCGGTAGAACATGAGACTGAGGGTGTATTGTTCTACAAAACTTTGACGCACAGATTGTTCCTGCATTCTTATAGGCTAAGAACTGTGAGCATGTTCTTATGCTAATTGGTTGAAGTTCTGCATTCTTATAGGCTAAGAACCGTGAGCGTGTTCTTATGCTGATTGGTTGAAGTGTAATTTCTATGATTATAATAAAGTCATGCAGAATAAACGGGGGCTAGAGATCAGCTCGATCCCCCATACAGAGACACACGTCTCCGTCTGGTCATTTACAGTTGCCGGCAACACTTTATATATTAATTTGGAAATCACTGGGTTAACCGTGAAGGATCACTTTAAATCCTCCCTCAACAGTTCCAGAGGCTTGCCGGCGCCTGCTATTAGGAACTCTCAGCAGACGCCGGCAAGCCAGGTCAGTAAATGACCCGGAAGGAGTCCCGCGGCCATCTTGGATCCGGGGACTCCTTCCAGGTCACCGGAGCAGCGCGATCTCATCGCGTTGCTCCAGTGGGAGAGCGCAGGGAGCCCCCGTCCCTGCGCGATCCACATCTATGCCACTGTCACTACTGACAGCGGCATCAGAGGGGTTAAATGACTGCGATTGGCGATAGCGCCGATCGTGGGCATTGCTGCGGGGTGTCAGCTGTCATATACGCGGTGATCGGTCCGCCGTACTAGTACTGCGGCTGGCACAAATGCAGTACCGGCAGCGTCGTACTAGTACGGCGGATGGCGCGAAGGGGTTAAGGATAGGTTCATTTTAACATTAAAAGATAGAATATAAAAAATAAAATCCAGAAAAATCACATTGTTTAAGTTATATAAATGTATTTGCATTTTGAAGTGAGAAATAAGCATTTGATCCCTCTGGCAAATAAGACTTAATACTTGGTGGCAAAACCCTTGTTGGCAAGCTCAGCAGTCAGACGTTTTTTGTAGTTGATGATGAGGTTTGCACACATGTAAATATGAATTTTGGTCCACTCCTCTTTGCAGATCATTTCTAAATCTTTAAAATGTTGAGGCTTTTGCTTGGCAACTCCAAGCTTCAGCTCCCTCCATAAGTTTTCTATAGCCACTCTATGGCCTTATTGTGCTTCTTTTTGAGCCAGTCCTTTGCTGCCTTGGCTGTATGTTTTGGGTGATTGTCTTGCTGAAACCATTTTTAATGTCCTGGCGAAGGGAAGGAGGATGTCACTCAGGACTTTACGGTACATGGCTCCATCCATTTTCCATTGATGCAGTGAAGTAGTCCTGTGCCCTTAGCAGAGAAAAGCTCCAAAACATAATGTTTTTACCTCCATGCTTGACAGTGGGGATGGTATTCTTTGGGTCATAGGCAGCATTTCTCTTCCTCCAAACACAGCAAGTTGAGTTAATGCCAAAGACCTCAATTTTCAGTCTCATCTGACCACAGCACCTTCGCCCAGTCATTCACAGAATTCTGCAGGTGTTCATTGACAAACTTCAGATGGGCCTGCATATGTGCCTTCTTGACCAGGGGGACCTTGCAAGCACTGCAGGATTTTAAACCTTTAAGGCGTAGTGCTATGGTCCTGGTGGTAAGGACACACGAATGACCTGATGGGTAAACTAGAACATAAGGACAAGCTCTGGGAATGTGGGAACTTTACTGACCGCAATCCTGATCCTATCAAACACACACTAAAGGCAGCCGTGGAGCGTTCCTAAGTGCCTAGATGCCTCTTCACAGCCTGAGAAACTGGCTACCCCTAGAGAGAAACAAAGCCTCACTTTCCTCAGAGAAATTTCCCCCAAAGTTTAGACAGCCCCCCACAAATAATAACGGTGAGTTAAGGAGAAAACACAAACATAGAATGAAAACAGGTTTTAGCAAATGAGGCCCGCTAATCACTAGATAGATAGAAGATAGTAAGGGAACTGTGCGGTCAGTATAAAACACTACGAAAATTATCCACGCAGAGAATGCAAAAGACCCTCTCACCGACTCACGATGTGAGGGGCGCAACTCCGCACCCCAGAGCTTCCAGCTAGCAATCAAATAGCATATAAGCAAGCTGGACTGAACTCATCATATACAGAGAAACATTTACAAATTGCAATGAGCAAAAATGGACTAGCATGAACTTAGCTTCTCCACGAGGAGACAGGTCACAAGGAAGTCCAAGAGGGTTCTGAACCAGTACTGAATACAACGACAGCTGGCAACAAGTAAAGGTCCAGGCAGAGTTAAATAGGGAACCAGCATAGCAGAAAACGAGGCAGCTGGAGCAGCTACAGACAGCCATATCACTAAAGGCCACCAGAGGGAGCCCATGAACAGAACTCACAAAGTACCACTCATGACCACAGGAGGGAGCCCGAGAACGGAATTCACAACAGTACCCCCCCTTGAGGAGGGGTCACCGAACCCTCACCAGAGCCCCCAGGCCGATCAGGATGAGCCGAATGAAAGGCACGAACCAAATCGGCAGCATGGACATCAGAGGCAACCACCCAGGAATTATCCTCCTGACCATAGCCCTTCCATTTAACCAAATACTGAAGCCTCCGTCTCGAAATGCGAGAATCCAAGATCTTCTCTACCACATACTCCAATTCTCCCTCGACCAACACCGGAGCAGGAGGATCAACAGAAGGAACCACAGGCACCACATACCTCCGCAACAATGACCTATGGAAAACATTATGAATGGTAAAAGCTGCCGGGAGATCCAAATGAAATGACACAGGATTGAGGATTTCTGAAATCTTATATGGACCGATGAAACGAGGCTTGAACTTAGGAGAGGAAACCTTCATGGGAACAAAACGAGAAGACAACCAAACCAAATCCCCCACATGAAGTCGGGGACCCACACAGCGACGGCGATTAGCAAAGCGCTGAGCCTTCTCCTGTGACAAAGCCAAATTGTCCACAACATGGTTCCAAATCTGCTGTAACCTCTCCACCACAGAATCCACCCCAGGACAGTCAGAAGGTTCAACCTGACCTGAGGAAAAACGAGGATGAAAACCAGAATTACAAAAAAAAGGTGAAACCAAAGTAGCAGAACTAGCCCAATTATTGAGGGCGAACTCAGCCAATGGCAAAAAAGTCACCCAATCATCCTGATCCGCAGAAACAAAACATCTCAGATAAGTTTCCAAGGTCTGATTAGTTCGTTCGGTTTGGCCATTCGTCTGAGGATGGAAGGCCGAAGAAAAAGACAAATCAATGCCCATCTTAGCACAAAAGGACCGCCAGAATCTGGACACAAACTGGGACCCTCTGTCAGACACAATATTCTCCGGGATACCATGCAAACGAACTACATTCTGAAAAAACAGCGGAACCAAATCAGAGGAAGAAGGCAATAATCTATACAGGGTCTCAGAGATCCATCCTTCTTGGCCACAAAGAAGAACCCTGCACCCAAAGGTGACGAGGACGGACGAATACGCCCTTTCTCCAAAGACTCCTTTATATAACTTCGCATAGCGGCATGTTCTGGCACAGACAAATTAAAAAGTCGACCCTTAGGGAACTTACTACCAGGAATCAAATTTATAGCACAATCACAATCCCTATGAGGAGGTAGGGCACTGGATTTGGGCTCATCAAATACATCCTGGTAATCCGACAAAAACTCAGGGACTTCAGAAGGAGTAGAAGAAGCTATTGACAACAAAGGAACATCGCCATGTACCCCTTGGCAACCCCAACTAGACACAGACATTGCTTTCCAATCCAGGACTGGATTATGAACCTGCAGCCATGGCAGACCCAACACGACAACATCATGCAAATTATGTAACACCAGAAAGCGAATAACCTCCTGATGTGCAGGAGTCATGCACATGGTCACTTGAGTCCAGTACTGAGGCTTATTCTTGGCCAATGGCATAGCATCAATTCCCTTTAATGGAATAGGGAATTGCAAAGGCTCCAAAATAAAACCACAGCGCCTGGCAAATGGCAAATCCATCAAATTCAGGGCAGCGCCTGAATCCACAAAGCCATAACTGAGTAGGATGACAGAGAACAAATCAAAGTAACAGACAAAATGAATTTAGGCTGTACAGTACCAATGGTGACAGGCTTAGCGAACCTCTTGGTGCGCTTAGAACAATCAGAGATAACATGAGTGGAGTCACCACAGTAAAAGCACAAGCCATTCTGACGTCTGTGATTTTGCCGTTCACTTCTGGTCAGAATCCTGTCACATTGCATAGACTCAGGCTTCTGCTCAGGAAACACCGCCAGATGGTGCACAGGTTTGCGCTCCCGCAAACGTCGATCAATCTGAATGGCCAAAGACATTGACTCATTCAGACCCGCAGGCGTTAGGAACCCCACCATAACATCCTTAAGGGCTTCAGAAAGACCCTTTCTAAAAATCGCTGCCAGGGCACACTCATTCCATTGAGTGAGCACAGACCACTTCCTAAACTTCTGACAGTAAACCTCAGCTTCATCCTGACCCTGAGCCAGAGTCAGCAAAATCTTTTCTGCCTGGTCCACTAGATTAGGTTCCTCATAAAGCAATCCAAGCGCCAGAAAAAACGCATCCACATTTAGCAATGTAGGATCTCCTGGTGCCAGGGAGAATGCCCAATCTTGAGGGTCACCACGTAACAAAGAAATAATAATTTTAACTTGCTGAACAGGATCACCAGAGGAACGGGGTCTCAGAAAAAGAAACAATTTGCAATTATTTTTGAAATTCAAGAACTTAGATCTATCTCCATAGAACAACTCAGGAATTGGTATCTTAGGCTCTGACACAGGACTGTGAACTACATAATCCTGAATGCTTTGTACCCTTGCAGCGAGATGATCCACACTAGAGGACAGACTCTGAATGTCCATATCTGCAGCTGAGTCTGGAACCACTCAGAGATTAAGGGGAGGAGAGAGGCTAAACACACTGCAGAGAAAAAAAAATGAACTCAGAACTTCTCTTATCCCTCTTTTGTGATGCATTAACACTTTACTGGCCAGCTGTACTGTTATGGTCCTGGTGGTAAGGACACATGAATGACCTGATGGGTAAACTAGAACATAAGGACAAGCTCTGGAAATGTGGGAACTTTACTGACCACAATCCTGATCCTATCAAACACACACTAAAGGCAGCCATGGAGCGTTCCTAAGTGCCTAGATGCCTCTTCACAGCCTGAGAAACTGGCTACCCCTAGAGAGAAACAAAGCCTCACTTGCCTCAGAGAAATTTCCCCCAAAGTTTAGACAGCCCCCCACAAATAATAACGGTGAGTTAAGGAGAAAACACAAACATAGAATGAAAACAGGTTTTAGCAAATGAGGCCCGCTAATCACTAGATAGATAGAAGATAGTAAGGGAACTGTGCGGTCAGTATAAAACACTACGAAAATTATCCACGCAGAGAATGCAAAAGACCCTCACACCGACTCACGATGTGAGGGGCGCAACTCCGCACCCCAGAGCTTCCAGCTAGCAATCAAATAGCATATAAGCAAGCTGGACTGAACTCATCATATACAGAGAAACATTTACAAATTGCAATGAGCAAAAATGGACTAGCATGAACTTAGCTTCTCCACGAGGAGACAGGTCACAAGGAAGTCCAAGAGGGTTCTGAACCAGTACTGAATACAACGACAGCTGGCAACAAGTAAAGGTCCAGGCGGAGTTAAATAGGGAACCAGCATAGCAGAAAACGAGGCAGCTGGAGCAGCTACAGACAGCCATATCACTAAAGGCCACCAGAGGGAGCCCATGAACAGAACTCACAAAGTACCACTCATGACCACAGAAGGGAGCCCGAGAACGGAATTCACAACAGCGTAGTGTTACAAATGTTTTTTTTTTGGTGACTGTGGTCCCAGCTGCCTTGAGATGATTAGCAAGCTCCCCCTGTGTAGCTTTAGGCTGATCTCTCACCTTCCTCATGATCAAGGATACTCCAAGAGGTGTGATTCTGCATGGTGCCCCAGATCGATGTTGATTGACAGTCATTTTGTATTTGTTCCATTTTCTTACTATTGCACCAACAGTTGTTTCCTTCTCACCCAGCATCTTATTTATGGTTTTATAGCCATTTCTAGCTTTGTGCAGGTCTATGAACTTGTCCCTGACATCCTTACAAAGCTCTTTGGTCATAACCATGTTGTGGAGGTTAGAGTCTGACTGATTGAGTCTGTGGACAGGAGCCTTTTATAAAGGAGACTATGTAAGACAGCTGTCTTTAATGCAGGTAACGAATTGATTAGCAGCGTCTAACTGCTCTGTAGGAGCCAGATCTCTTAATGGTTGGTAGTGGATCAAATACTTATTTCTCACTGCAAAATGCAAATAAATTAATATAATTTATACAATGTGATTTTCTGGATTTTACTTTTGATATTCTATCTCTCAATGTTAAAAATAGCCTATCCTTAAAAGTATAGAGTGTTCATGTCTTTGTCAGTGGGCAAACTTACTAAATCAGCAAGAGATCAAATACTTATTTCCTCCATTGTAGGTATGGCCGCCACTAGAGACAAAGGGATCCAATCCTGTCCAATGTACTCGATTCCTACATACTGCATTTGATTCATAGACTGAGAAGATTGTATGCTCAGGAAGCTCCAGAAAAAAAGGTGAGACCTCCTGTACTACAGTTAAGAAATCTTTCTGGCCCTGAGAAGGTTCTTATGTTTCTGAAAGGTTGAGACTGGACTTGGAAAGATGATTGGTTGGAGTTTGTGCAGGGAGGGCCAAGATCCCTAAAAGAGAGAGTGACCATGTTTGAAAATTTGTGAAGGCACTCTTCTCATATCACTAAGCTACCCATCTTGCTGATACCAACCACCAAAGACTGGCAAATATGATCAAAGATTGAGAGGAGCAGCGTACTCTACCTTTGGAATGTGAAATCCTCTGAAGGTTGTGTCCTTGCTGACAGCATGTGGAACTCCTGCAGGAGCAATATCAGCAAATCTCTGGATCTCGTGGATTACGGCTTCTGTATACGGCATTTTACTTTTGTCTTCTATTGATGGACAGCGGTCTTTCCCTATTACACTGTCAATTTCATTGTGGATCTTCTCTGAAGTTAACAAAAATGGAACAATGGAAATATTTTTCAATCTAGAATTATATTCAAATTATATCTATTTTGCAATCACAACCAAATAACAGCTGAAGATTGTTTGAAAAGTTAAGGGTATGTGCCCACAATCCAGAATAGCAGCAGTTTGGAGGCAGCTCACCTGCGATGTGTCCAAACTGCTGAGTTATTGGTTACAAGCACAGTGGATGGGATTTATAGAAACCTGATGCCCACTGTGCTCATTATATGCGATAAATCCTCATTGTTCAATGAACACATGTTGATTTACCTGCGTGATTAGAATGCAACATTTTGGATGCAGCTAAAATGTGCTACTTCCAAAACTTTGCTATATCCTGATCGTGGGCACATAGCCTAAAATGGGTATGCTCAATATGTGTCTTTAGGAGCCCACAGCTACCCAGGCTATTCAGTTCCTTGTTGCTGGGAATCCATTGCTCCTTCTTGACTGACATTTCTAGTTTAGTAGATTTGTCCTTCTTCTGAGTTGAATGTGATTCTATAAAACATTCAGGTCTGACAGTGGCATGTTCTAAAGTTTACACTTTTATCACTGTATTTGTATATAGAGATAGAAGGGCCATTGAAAAATTTCAGGAAAGTGAGTGGTGAATAGGAGAACTGCTCTGTAAACAGCCAATGATGTGGTCAAGATACTTATTACTATGCAAGACTGATAACAGTAGATCTGGATCTGGAGCTGAGAGGAAAGGTAGTCAATCGCCGTAGCAACAAAATGTAAACAATGTAACACAAAAGTGCTCATATTGTCCCACTTCCTATGGCACCTAAGATTATCTAGGAATTTCTATTCCAATACTTCCCCTACAATTATAGCTGGAATAAACCTTTGGAGGAATAAAAATATAGGATATAAACTGGTCTCCTTTAGATTGGATAATGTTCCGCTTGAAACACTGCAGTATGCCATCCCATTCCTTAAGCTAGATAATTGGATAGAAAGTGGAATAACTCGATTGGGGAACTTGATGCAAGCTAATGCTCTATCTCCATTTTCTTCACTAGTGGAGAAATATAGCATTAATAAGAAAGACTTTTTCAAATACCTTCAAATTAGACATTTTATGAACAGTATGAATAATGGGTCAGAAAGCTTAAAATCTGAGTATGAATAGTATTTTTCTATTAATAGGGACTCTTCTAAATGGATTTCTAGAGCATAATAAGCTATAAATTCTTTCACTGAGCTTTAATCTTTGCCTTTTGTTACAAGGTGGGAAAGAGCCTTAGGCTGTACTTTTACCCAGGAAGAATGGTCACAGGCGTTCCAGATAGACAAAAAGTCTTCACATTGCATAAACCATTTGGAATCTTCTAGGAAGATTTTATACAGGTGGTATTTCACCCCGTATCGTGTCAATCAGAGGCGGGTGATTTGTTGAATATTTGGTGGTCATGTCCCCTAATCCGCACTTACTGGTTACAGATTTATAGTTTGATTTCAGGGGTACTGGGATATGACATAGTGTGGGATCCTGCAACAGCTTTATTATCTCTGAAATTAGAGCAACTCCAATACTAGGACGCAGTAATTACAAGCCACATCCTTATAGCTACAAGAGTCAATATAGCAAAGAATTGGAAACGTGTTACAATTCCTTTACTGCAGGAGACAATGAGAAAAATTCATTATAAGGCCGGCGTCACACTAGGCGTAAGTAAATATGGTCCGTTTTTTATGGCCGTAATACGCAGTAATTGTCGCAAAACACTGTTCCATATTCAATGTGAGGATGCGATTTTTACGCACAAATGTATCCGTGTGTCATCCGTATGGCATCTGTATGGCTTCCGTACGGCGATTTTTTTCTCGCAGGCTTGCAAAATGGACATATCATGGATCCATCGGCTCAAATATTCTTAAAAACATATATACAGTCTATATATATATATACTGTATATATATATATATGTCAGTGAGACACATATATATATATATATATATATATATATATATATATATTTATATTTAATTCAGCGCTAGATAGCAGAAAAGCCGGTAATTCAATTGCCGGCTTTTCCTATCTCCTTCACAAACCCGACAGGATATGAGACATGGTTTAAATACAGTACACCATCTCATATCCCTTCTTTTATTACATATTCCTCTTTACTAATGCAAGAAGTGTCTTTGTGTCAAATTTGGGGTCTCTAGCTATTAAATTAAAGGGTTAAATCCCGGAAAAAATTGGCGTGGGCTCCCACGCAATTTTCTCTGCAAGAGTGGGAAAGCCAGTGACTGAGGGCAGATATTAATAGTCTAGAGAGGGACCATGGTTATTGCCCCTCCTGGCTAAAAACATCTGCCCCCAGCCACCCCAGAAAAGGCACATCTGTAAGATGCGCCTATTCTGGCACTTAGCCTCTCTCTTCCCACTCCCCTGTAGCGGTGGGATATGGGGTAATGAAGGGTTAATGTCACCTTGCTATTGTAAGGTGACATTAAGCCAGTTTAATAATGGAGAGGCGTCAATTATGACACCTATCTATTATTAATCCAATAGTACGAAATGGTTAATAAAACACACACACATTATTAAAAAGTACTTTAATGAAATAAAGACACATAGTGTTTTAATATTTTATTTTACTCTTAATCCACCTGAAGACCCTTGTCACCTGAAATAAAGTTAAAAAAACAAACAACAATATTCCATACCTTCCGTCGTTCAGTCTTGTCCCACGCTGTAAATCCATCTGAAGGGGTTAAATCATTTTACACCCAGGAGCTCTGCTAATGCGGCTGTGCTTCTGCCTGTAAAACTTGGTGAATGAATGGAATGCAGGGGAATGTACTGTAGTTACCTTGAGTCGCGGTGATGCACCCTCTGCTGGATGAACTCATATGAACTCGAGCCTGGGAAAATATTCTGAAAAGTTCCCAGGCTCGAGTTCATATGAGTTCATCCAGCAGAGGGTGCATCATCGCGACTCGAGGTAACTACAGTACATTCCCCTGCATTCCCCGGCTTTTCTGCTATCTAGCGCTGAATTAAATATAAATATTTATATATATATATATATATATATATATATATATATATATATATATATATATATATATATATACAGTATGTGTCTCCAGGGCTGTGGTGTCGGTAAGCCACAGTTGCAACTCCGACTCCTGGATTTTATCAGGATCCAACTCTGACTCCGACTCCGACTCTGACTCTGACTCTGACTCCGACTCCGGCTCTGACTCCGACTCCTTCATAAATGGCCAATTTGTAACAATAAATTTACTGTTGTAAAATATTAACATCGTGCTTATTCAGTTTGTCACCATCATATAAGTAATCAGACCACTTAGAGCAAAAACTATATTTATTAGAATACAATAAGAATAAAGCAAATAACTTTTATAAACTTTTCTAAACTCTTGTAAGTAAATATGCAATAAATACTGTTATGCAGTTAATAAGAAGAAATCTATAAATTTGTCCTCAGAAAAAGTATTGCCTCTGTCAGATCCTCCTTCATGGATGCCCTCAAATCTGATCTAATTATTTTGAGAGCAGAGAACAACCTCTCTACACTAACTTGGGTTGGTGGCAAAGCAGTAACCACTCGGGCAACATCTCTGATAATGTCAGGATACAGAGGAGTCGCTTGTTGCACTGTTATTTTTGATGAACGGTCAAATTTCTCAATTTCTTTTAGTGAACATGAAAAGTTCTGCTGAAATGTACTGGCTGTGTTCTTTGATGGGGATGACTCTTCTTCTATGCGGGAACGCTTTGCATGGTCCTTGTGATGCAAATATTTTTCGAAATTAAATTCTTCATCAGTTGATGAGGGTGAAGATGTGGCAGGACGACCAAATTCTTCTTGTTCCTCCTGACTGTTCTGCAACCATTTCATCATTACTGCTATTTCAAACAGAGCTTATTTTCCTTTAGTTAGCTGTTGATCATCTAGAAGAATCTGATGCATTGGGTCTACATAAACAGTTGCCAAAAGAATGTTATTTTGTAATAGTAGCTCCTCTCTCTGTTTCATTGATGTATCAATGCCACTAGCAATTAACCCTCCTCTTTGGGACAGGCGAAACATCAGGTTCTTCCACTCCTTTAACAAAATACCTTGAGGTAAGTCCTTTGCTTGTAATTTTTTAGTCACTGTAAATGGGTGCTCTAGCAATTTTTCCAGCTCAGTCACCTGATTCCACTGACTTTCATTTAGCATCAGTTGAGGGTTAGCCATGTCAACAAGAAAGGTTTTCAGTTCAACCAAGCGCTGAATCATTAAGTAAGTACTGCCCCATCGTGTGGCTTGATCAATAATTGCCCTTTTTCCAGCACGTCTCTTCAAAATTGAGTCAACTTTAGGGGTTCTGGCAACAGTAGCCAATCTTCTTACCTTGCCAATCAGTGCAGCAGCATGTCCTTCTTGCAGACTGTCTCTTATAGCCAGCTGTGGCGTATGCACAACACAGCGCATGTGATGAATGAAAGAACGCATTGACACAGTTTCAACAAGATCATCTAAACTATCATGTTGCTGTTCATCTGAAGCAACTTGAGTTTGCTCCTCAGTTACAATACTGTGTTCCTCTATTTCAAACATTTCTGTGTCTGTGGACCCAGAATGTTCTTCTAGCTGCTGGTCACCATCATTACTATCATTCATTAGCTTAATAGTACTTATCATATTTGAAGCATAGTTCATAGTCTTGCAGAACCTTTTCCACCAAGACCTGGAGAAACTCACTGGTGTGATGAGCTTTGGTGTCTTTTACTGCCAATGTCTTGGTAACTATTTCATTTTTGTCACAAACAAATCGGACATTGATGGCAAAATAGTTCACTCTGTGACGTGTGCAGGCATCCATTTTAAGAAACAGAAAGCGCCCCTTGAGAGTTTTTTTAAGTTCTTCCTTTTGTTTAAAAGCTTCTTCGATTACTAATTTTCTAATACTCTCTCCAGAGAAACACCAAGCTTGCGGGTCATTTCCCCATTCAGACACATAAAAGCTGGTCGTGAAAATAATGAAATAGGCACACTATCCTTTACAACAAGCTCTATAATCTGTTTTTTAAATGTGTCTACTGTCATTGTCACAGTAACTTTGTCACTGACAAAATATCTTGCAACTGATGGCTGCAAAGTTCTCTGCTCCTTTGTTTGGCTGGAAGAGCTGGGCACTGGTTCATTGGTTTGGATGCAGTCTTTCTCATCCACTGCTTTCAGTACTTCTGGATGAAAGCGCTGCAAAGCTCTGATAGGAGCATTTTTATCTTTGTCTGAATATGCACTGATCTTGGCTTCACAGCATTTGTTTTCGTCTGGATCATTTGTCATACACTGACAAACATAATGTTTTCTATCTTGAGTGACGGTGAAATGTTCAAATACAGCTGATTTAATGTGACGCTTCTTTGACATTCTCAGGTTTTTAATTCTGCATTCACAATCCAAATGACAATTGTTTTTCCTAAAAACAATTGTACAAAATTATTGCCAGGCTGTACAACTGATATAGTGGTCAGTAATACTGTTATTCCTCATGTACTCACAGTTAACTGATGCAAAGTTTGTTGAAAGGATAATACTTCTTACAGTCTTCCTCTTCTGAGTTGCAGCTGTGAGATGCTTGGAAGACGCACACCTAGTAAACATCTAGTCTAGAGGAGTAGCTTTACTACTAAGAATGTGCAACACATTTTCACTTTCAATTTCATACATTGTAAGTAGGGAGGTTGGGGCAGCATGAGGTTAACCAAGTATAAGATTAGATAAGGGCAGTGGAGAACAGTGACACACAATAAGTAAGAAATGTCTCTATCTCCAGCAGAACTGCTTATCACTGTTGTTCATAGTTTGATAGAACATATATATTTGAGTAACATTTATAAAATTCATATGAAAGTTCAATTATGAAATATTAATAAAAAGTTTTTAAAGCTGGAGTCGGAGTCGGTACAATTCTACCGACTCCAACTCCAACCAAAACTAACTCCGACTCCACGACTCCGACTCCACAGCCCTGTGTGTCTCACTGACATATATATATATATATATTATGATGGGAGAAGAAGGCACGCACTCACAGGATGTCCGATGCAGGTAACTTTATTGTAGTAAAAGACACATCTTCACAGCCGGGGGTGCTGTACAAGGAGTGCGGCGATGCTAGACAACAGCTGTTTCGTGCCTGGCTGGCGTGAAACAGCTGTTGTCTAGCATCGCCGCACTCCTTGTACAGCACCCCCGGCTGTGAAGATGTGTCTTTTACTACAATAAAGTTACCTGCATCGGACATCCTGTGGGTGCGTGCCTTCTTCTCCCATCGTAATCCATTGATGCATCTCTTTCACGGAGCTTCGCACCCAGGACTGGAGGCTTTGGCTATCAGCACACAGGTGAGCGGTTCCCATCAAGTCTTTTGTACAGGCTGTTGGTGCGGTCCGATTTTCTTCTCATTTTGTGGAGATTATATATATATATATACCTATTCTATGTGTATACATTTATTCTACCTATTCTATTCTATTCTGTCAGTGTGATTTTACTGTACACTGCACTGAATTACCGGCATTTCTATAGAACACCAGTGCGTATTTCTCGCAAGTCACACGCATGGTCTGTGTGTAATCTGTAATTTTCTCGCACCCATAGACTTTCATTGGCGTATTTTTTGCACAATACGCTGACAAACGCAGCATGCTGCAATTTTGTATGCCCGTAACATACCGTGTATTACGGATGCGTAATATACGGCAGATAGGAGCTGCCCCATAGAGAATCATTGGGCCGTATGCAATGAGTATTTTCTGGACGTATTTTCTGCGCTCATACATCCGTAAAACTCGCTAGTGTGATGCCGGCCTATTTGTATTATGGTACACATGATAGCCAGTCGCCTGGCAGGGTTAAATAATTTAAAGTTATCTGCGAAAAATGGTTTCGGGTGACGGGATAGTACGTCATACGCAATCGGCCGCGCTCACGGGGGGAGCACGGCCGATCGCGGCCGGGTGTCAGCTGCCTATCGCAGCTGACATCCGGCACTATGTGCCAGGAGCGGTCACGGACCGCCCCCGGCACATTAACCCCCGGCACACCGCGATCAAACATGATCGCAGTGTATTGGCGGTATAGGGAAGCATCGTGCAGGGAGGGGGCTCCCTGCGGGCTTCCCTGAAACCCCCGGAGCAACGCGATGTGATCGCGTTGCTCCGAGGGTCTCCTACCTCCTTCTCCCTGCAGGTCCCGGATCCAAGATGGCCGCGGCATCCGGGTCCTGCAGGGAGAAAGGTGGCTTACCGAGCGCCTGCTCAGAGCAGATGCTGGTAAGCCTGCACCGATGTAAGTGAGATCGGTGATCTGACAGAGTGCTGTGCACACTGTCAGATCATCGATCTGTGATGTACCCCCCTGGGACAAAGTAAAAAAGTAAAAAAAAAATGTTTCCACATGTGTAAAAAAAAATAAAAAAATTCCTAAATAATTAATAAAAAAAATATATATATTATTCCCATAAATACATTTCTTTATCTAAATAAAAAAAACAAAACAATAAAAGTACACATATTTAGTATCGCCACGTCCGTAACGACCCAACCTATAAAACTGCCCCACTAGTTAACCCCTTCAGTAAACACCGTAAGAAAAAAAAATAAAACGAGGCAAAAAACAACGCTTTATTACCATACCGCCGAACAAAAAGTGGAATAACACGCGATCAAAAAGACTGATATAAATAATCATAGTGCCACTGAAAACGTCATCTTGTCCCGCAAAAAACAAGCCACCATACAGCATCATCAGCAAAAAAATAAAAAAGTTATAGTCCTGAGAATAAAGCGATACCAAAATAATTATTTTTTCTATAAAATAGTTTTTATCGTATAAAAGCGCCAAAACATAAAAAAATGATATAAATGAGATGTCGCTGTAATCGTACTGACCCGTCGAATAAAACTGCTTTATCAATTTTACCAAACGCGGAACGGTATAAACGCCTCTCCCAAAAGAAATTCATGAATAGCAGGTTTTTGGTCATTCTGCCTCACAAAAATCGGAATAAAAAGTGATCAAAAATGGTCACGTGTCCGAAAATGTTACCAATAAAAACGTCAACTCGTCCCGCAAAAAACAATACCTCACATGACTCTATGGAGCAAAATGTGGAAAAATTATAGGTCTCAAAATGTGGAGACGCAAAAACTTTTTTGCTATAAAAAGCGTCTTTTAGTGTGTGACAGCTGCCAATCATAAAAATCCGATATAAAAAACGCTATAAAAGTAAATCAAACCCTCCTTCATCACCCCCTTAGTTAGGGAAAAATAATAAAATTAAAAAAATGTATTTATTTCCATTTTCCCATTAGGGCTAGGGTTAGGGTTAGGGCTAGAGTTAGGGTTAGGGCTAGGGTTCGGGTTGTGGCTAGGGTTAGGGTTAGGGCTAGGGTTGGAGGTAAAGTTAGGGTTAGGGTTGGGGCTAAAGTTAGGGTTAGGGTTGGGGCTAAAGTTAGGGTTAGGGTTTGAATTACATTTACGGTTTGGATTAGGGTTGGGATTAGAATTATGGGTGTGTCAGGGCTAGGGGTGTGGTTAGGGTTACCGTTGGGATTAGGGTTAGGGGTGTGTTTGGGTTAGGGTTTCAGGTAGAATTGGGGAGTTTCCACTGTCCAGGCACATCAGGGGCTCTCCAAACGCGACATGGCGTCCAATCTCAATTCCAGCCAATTCTGCGTTGAAAAAGTAAAACAGTGCTCCTTCCCTTCTGAGCTCTCCCGTGCGCCCAAAAAGGGGTTTACCCCAACATATGGGTTATCAGCGTACTCGGGACAAATTGAACAACAACTTCTGGGGTCCAAGTTCTTTTGTTATCCTTGGGAAAATTAAAAATTTGGGGGGCTAAAAATCGTTTTTGTGAGAAAAAAAATGTTTTATTTTCACGGCTCTGCGTTATAAACTGTAGTGAAACACTTGGGGGTTCAAAGTTCTCACAACACATCTAGATAAGTTCCTTGGGAGGTCTAGTTTCCAATATGGGGTCACTTGTGGGGGGTTTGTACTGTTTGGGTACATCAGGGGCTCTGCAAATGCAACGTGACGCCTGCAGACCAATCCATTTAAGTCTGCATTCCAAATGGCGCTCCTTCCCTTCCGAGCTCTGTCATGCGCCCAAACAGTGGTTCCCCCCCACATATGGGGTATCAGCGTACTCAGGAAAAATTGGACAACAACTTTTGGGGTCTAATTTATCCTGTTACCCTTGTGAAACCACAAAACTGGGGGCTAAAAAATCATTTTTGTGAAAAAAAAAAGAATTTTTATTTTCACGGCTTTGCGCTATAAACTTTTGTGAAACATTGGGGGTTCAAAGTTCTCACAACACATCTAGATAAGTTCCTTTGGAGGTCTAGTTTCCAATATGGGGTCACTTGTGTGGGGTTTGTACTGTTTGGGTACATCAGGGGCTCTGCAAATGCAACGTGATGGCTGCTGACCAATCCATTTAAGTCTGCATTCCAAATGGCGCTCCTTCCATTCTGAGCTCTGTCATGCGCCCAAACAGTGGTTCCCCCCCACATATGGGGTATCAGCGTACTCAGGACAAATTGGACAACAACTTTTGGTGTCTAATTTATCCTGTTACCCTTGTGAAAATACAAAACTGGGGGCTAAAAAATAATTTTTGTGAAATAAAAAAAAGAATTTTTATTTTCACGGCTTTGCGTTATAAAGTGTAGTGAAACACTTGGGGGTTCAAAGTTCTCACAGCACATCTAGATAAGTTCCTTGGGAGGTCTAGTTTCCAATATGGGGTCACCTGTGGGGGGTTTGTACTGTTTGGGTACATCAGGGGCTCTGCAAATGCAACATGACGCCTGCAGACCAATCCATTTAAGTCTGCATTCCAAATGGCGCTCCTTCCCTTCCGAGCTCTGTCATGCGCCCAAACAGTGGTTCCCCCCCACATATGGGGTATCAGCATACTCAGGACAAATTGGACAACAAACTTTGGGGTCTAATTTATCCTGTTACCCTTGAGAAAATACAAAACTGGGGGCTAAAAAATCATTTTTGTGAAAAAAAAGAATTTTTATTTTCACGGCTTTGCGTTATAAAGTGTAGTGAAACACTTGGGGGCTCAAAGTTCTCACAACACATCTAGATAAGTTCCTAGGGAGAACTAGTTTCCAATATGGGGTCACTTGTGGGGGGTTTGTACTGTTTGGGTACATCAGGGGCTCTGCAAATGCAACGTGACGGCTGCAGACCAATCCATTTAAGTCTGCATTCCAAATGGCGCTCCTTCCCTTCCGAGCTCTGTCATGCGCCCAAACAGTGGTTCCTGTCATGGATCCCAATGGCTGGGGATCGCACTGGACAAGCAAAATAACATAAATAACGGACGAGCTCTAGGGTGATGGAACCTGGGCTGACCGCTGCCCTACTCCTGACAAACACAACTAGAAATAGCCAGGGAGCGTGCCTACGTTGATTCTAGACGCCACGCGCCAGCCTAAGAGCTAACTAGCACTGCAGAGGAAATAAAGACCTAGCTTGCCTCCAGAGGAATGAACCCCAAAAGGTATAGTTGCCCCCCACATGTATTGACGGTGAAATGAGAGGAAGGCACGCACATAGAGATGAAAATAGATTTTAGCAAAATGAGGCCCGCTATAACTAGAAAGCAGAATGATACAAAAGGGGTCTGAGCGGTCAGCAAAAAACCCTAATCAAAAACCATCCTGAGATTACAAGAACCCATGTGCCAACTCATGGCACATGGGGAGAACCTCAGCCCACTAGAGCTACCAGCTAGCATAGAGTCATAATTAGCAAGCTGGACAAAAAACCAAACAACTAAAAAACAAAACTTAGCTTATCCTGAGAGATCTGGGAGCAGGTAGTCAGGAACCAAACTGAGCACATCTGAGTACATTGATAGCCGGCAAGGGAATGACAGGAAAGCCAGGTTAAATAGGAAACACCCAGCCTCTGATGGACAGGTGGAAACCAGAGACCGCAACCCACCAAAGTCACCCAGTACCAGCCGTAACCACCAGAGGGAGCCCAAAAACAGAATCCACAACAGTACCCCCCCCTTGAGGAGGGGTCACCGAACCCTCACGAGAACCCCCAGGGCGATCAGGATGAGCTCTATGGAAGGCGCGGACCAAATCAGTCGCATGAACATCAGAGGCGACCACCCAGGAATTATCCTCCTGACCATAACCCTTCCACTTAACCAAATACTGGAGTTTACGTCTGGAAACACGAGAATCCAAGATCTTCTCAACAACATACTCCAATTCTCCCTCCACCAGCACCGGAGCAGGAGGCTCAACCGAAGGAACAACGGGCACCTCATACCTCCGCAATAACGACCGATGGAACACATTATGAATAGCAAACGATGCTGGGAGATCCAAACGAAAAGACACAGGGTTAAGAATCTCCAAGATCTTATAAGGACCGATGAACCGAGGCTTGAACTTAGGAGAAGAGACCTTCATAGGGACAAAACGAGAAGACAACCACACCAAGTCCCCAACAAGAAGTCGGGGACCCACGCGGCGACGGCGATTAGCAAACTGCTGAGTCTTCTCCTGAGACAACTTCAAATTGTCCACCACCTGATTCCAAATCTGATGTAGCCTGTCCACCACCACGTCCACTCCAGGACAATCCGAAGGCTCCACCTGACCAGAGGAAAAACGAGGATGAAACCCCGAATTACAAAAGAAAGGAGAGACCAAAGTAGCAGAACTAGCCCGATTATTAAGGGCAAATTCGGCCAGTGGCAAAAAGGCAACCCAGTCATCTTGATCAGCAGAAACAAAACACCTTAAATAAGTTTCCAAGGTCTGATTAGTTCGCTCCGTCTGGCCATTCGTCTGAGGATGGAATGCAGACGAGAAAGACAAATCAATGCCCATCTTAGCACAAAACGTCCGCCAAAATCTAGACACAAACTGGGATCCCCTGTCAGAAACGATATTCTCCGGAATCCCATGCAAACGAACCACGTTCTGAAAAAATAAAGGGACCAACTCAGAGGAGGAAGGCAACTTAGGCAAGGGTACCAAATGAACCATCTTAGAAAAGCGGTCACACACAACCAAGATAACGGACATTTTCTGTGAGACAGGGAGATCTGAAATAAAATCCATGGAAATGTGCGTCCAAGGCCTCTTCGGGATAGGCAAGGATAACAACAACCCACTGGCCCGAGAACAGCAAGGCTTAGCCCGAGCACACACTTCACAAGACTGCACAAAGGTGCGCACATCCCTTGACAAGGAAGGCCACCAAAAAGACCTGGCCACCAAGTCTCTAGTACCAAATATTCCAGGATGACCAGCCAACACAGAAGAATGGACCTCGGAGATGACTCTACTGGTCCAATCATCCGGAACAAACAGTCTTTCTGGTGGACAACGATCAGGTTTATCCGCCTGAAACTCCTGCAATGCACGTCGCAAGTCTGGGGAGACGGCGGATAATATTACCCCATCCCTAAGGATACCAGTAGGCCCAGAGTCTCCAGGAGAGTCAGGCACAAAACTCCTGGAAAGAGCATCTGCCTTCACATTCTTTGAACCTGGCAGGTATGAAACCACAAAATTGAAACGAGAAAAAAACAACGACCAACGAGCCTGTCTAGGATTCAGACGCCTGGCAGACTCAAGGTAAATCAGATTTTTGTGATCAGTCAAGACCACCACACGATGTCTAGCACCCTCAAGCCAATGACGCCACTCCTCAAATGCCCACTTCATGGCCAAAAGCTCCCGATTACCCACATCATAATTGCGCTCGGCGGGCGAGAATTTTCTAGAAAAGAACGCACATGGCTTCATCACCGAGCCATTGGAACTTCTCTGTGACAAAACCGCCCCCGCTCCAATCTCGGAAGCATCAACCTCAACCTGAAAAGGAAGTGAAACATCTGGTTGACATAACACAGGAGCAGAAGAAAACCGGCGCTTAAGTTCCTGAAAGGCCTCCACAGCCGTAGGAGACCAATTAGCAACATCAGCACCCTTTTTAGTCAAATCAGTCAAAGGTTTAACAACACTGGAAAAATTAGTAATGAACCGACGATAAAAATTAGCAAAACCCAAGAACTTCTGAAGACTCTTAACAGATGTAGGTTGTGTCCAGTCACAAATCGCCTGAACCTTGACGGGATCCATCTCAATAGTAGAAGGAGAAAAAATGTACCCCAAAAAAGAAATTTTCTGGACTCCGAAGAGACACTTTGAGCCCTTCACAAACAGAGAATTGGCCCGCAGGACTTGAAACACCTTCCTGACCTGTAGAACATGAGACTCCCAGTCATCAGAAAACACCAAAATATCATCCAAATACACAATCATAAACTTATCCAGATATTCACGGAAAATATTGTGCATAAAGGACTGAAAGACTGAAGGAGCATTAGAAAGTCCAAAAGGCATTACCAAATACTCAAAATGGCCCTCAGGCGTATTAAATGCGGTTTTCCACTCATCACCCTGTTTTATCCGCACAAGATTATACGCACCGCGAAGATCTATCTTAGTGAACCACCTAGCCCCCTTAATGCGAGCAAACAAATCAGTCAATAATGGCAATGGATACTGATATTTGATTGTAATCTTATTCAGAAGGCGATAATCTATACAAGGCCTCAGGGAACCATCTTTTTTTGCCACGAAAAAAATACCTGCTCCCAGAGGGGACGAAGATGGACGAATATGTCCCTTTTCCAAGGACTCCTTAATATAATTCCGCATAGCAGTATGCTCTGGCACTGACAGATTAAATAAACGACCCTTAGGGAACTTACTGCCAGGAATTAATTCTATAGCACAGTCGCAATCCCTATGAGGAGGGAGCGAATTGAGCTTAGGCTCCTCAAAAACATCCCGATAGTCAGACAAAAACGCAGGGACCTCAGAAGGAGTAGATGAAGCTATTGAAATCAGAGGTGCATCATCATGAACCCCCTGACATCCCCAGCTTAACACAGACATTGTTTTCCAATCCAGGACAGGATTATGAGTTTGTAACCATGGCAGACCAAGCACTAGTACATCATGTAAATTATACAGTACAAGGAAGCGAATCACCTCCTGATGAACGGGAGTCATGCGCATGGTCACTTGTGTCCAGTACTGCGGTTTATTCATAGCCAATGGTGTAGAGTCAATACCCTTCAAAGGAAAAGGAACTTCCAGAGGCTCCAGACTAAAACCGCAGCGTTTGGCAAATGACCAATTCATAAGACTCAGGGCAGCGCCCGAATCCACATAGGCATCGACGGAAATGGAAGACAGTGAACAAATCAGAGTTACAGACAAAATGAACTTAGACTGCAGAGTACTAATGGCAAAAGATTTATCAACCTTTTTTGTGCGTTTAGAGCATGCTGATATAACATGAGCTGAATCACCACAATAAAAACACAATCCATTTTTCCGCCTATAATTTTGCCGTTCACTTCTGGACTGAATTCTATCACATTGCATAGTCTCAGGTGCCTGTTCAGAAGACACCGCCAACTGGTGCACAGGTTTGCGCTCCCGTAAACGCCGATCAATCTGAATGGCCATAGACATAGACTCATTCAGACCTGTAGGCGCAGGGAACCCCACCATAATATCCTTAATGGCCTCAGAAAGACCATCTCTGAAGTTTGCAGCCAGGGCGCACTCATTCCACTGAGTAAGCACCGAGCATTTCCGAAATTTTTGACAATATACTTCCGCTTCATCATGCCCCTGAGAGAGGGCTAATAAAGCCTTTTCAGCCTGAATCTCCAGGTTAGGTTCCTCATAGAGCAATCCCAGTGCCAGAAAAAACGCATCCACACTGAGCAATGCAGGATCCCCTGGTGCCAATGCAAATGCCCAATTCTGAGGGTCGCCCCGCAGGAAAGATATTACAATCTTAACCTGCTGAGCAGGGTCTCCAGAGGAGCGAGATTTCAAAGAAAGAAACAATTTGCAATTGTTCCTGAAATTCAGGAAGGTAGATCTATCTCCAGAAAAAAACTCTGGAATAGGAATTCTAGGTTCAGACATGGGAGTGTGAACAACAAAATCCTGTATGTTTTGAACTTTTGCAGCAAGATTACTCAGGCTGGAAGCCAAACTCTGGACATCCATGTTAAACAGCTAAGGTCAGAGCCATTCAAGGGTTAAGAGGAGGTAAGAAGCAGCTAGACAGCAATTAAGGGCTAGGCAGCAAAACTCTGAGGGGAAAAAAAAAAAAAAATTCCCTTAAACACTTCTTTTTCTCCTACTTCAGCCCAAACAATTAACACTTTGTGGGCCGGCTATACTGTCATGGATCCCAATGGCTGGGGATCGCACTGGACAAGCAAAATAACATAAATAACGGACGAGCTCTAGGGTGATGGAACCTGGGCTGACCGCTGCCCTACTCCTGACAAACACAACTAGAAATAGCCAGGGAGCGTGCCTACGTTGATTCTAGACGCCACGCGCCAGCCTAAGAGCTAACTAACACTGCAGAGGAAATAAAGACCTAGCTTGCCTCCAGAGGAATGAACCCCAAAAGGTATAGTTGCCCCCCACATGTATTGACGGTGAAATGAGAGGAAGGCACGCACATAGAGATGAAAATAGATTTTAGCAAAATGAGGCCCGCTATAACTAGAAAGCAGAATGATACAAAAGGGGTCTGAGCGGTCAGCAAAAAACCCTAATCAAAAACCATCCTGAGATTACAAGAACCCATGTGCCAACTCATGGCACATGGGGAGAACCTCAGCCCACTAGAGCTACCAGCTAGCATAGAGTCATAATTAGCAAGCTGGACAAAAAACCAAACAACTAAAAAACAAAACTTAGCTTATCCTGAGAGATCTGGGAGCAGGTAGTCAGGAACCAAACTGAGCACATCTGAGTACATTGATAGCCGGCAAGGGAATGACAGGAAAGCCAGGTTAAATAGGAAACACCCAGCCTCTGATGGACAGGTGGAAAAAAGAGACCGCAACCCACCAAAGTCACCCAGTACCAGCCGTAACCACCAGAGGGAGCCCAAAAACAGAATCCACAACAGGTTCCCCCCCACATATGGGGTATCAGCGTACTCAGGACAAATTGGACAACAAATTTTGGGGTCCAATTTGTTCTGTTACCCTTGTAAAAATACAAAGCTGGGGGCTAAAAAATCATTTTTGTGAAAAAAAAATATATATATATTTTCACGGCTCTGCGTTATAATCTGTAGTGAAACACTTGGGGGTTCAAAGCTCTCAAAACACATCTAGATAAGTTCCTTAGGGGGTCTACTTTCCAAAATGGTGTCACTTGTGGGGGGTTTCAATGTTTAGGCACATCAGGGGCTCTCCAAACGCAACATGGCGTCCCATCTCAATTCCAGTCAATTTTGCATTGAAAAGTCAAATGGCGCTCCTTCCCTTCCAAGCTCTGCTATGCGCCCAAACAATGGTTTACACCCACATATGGGGTATCAGCGTACTCAGGACAAATTGCACAACATTTTTTGGGGTCCAATTTCTTCTCTTACTCTTGGGAAAATAAAAAATTGGGGGCGAAAAGATAATTTTTGTGAAAAAATATGATTTTTTATTTTTACGGCTCTGCAGTATAAACTTCTGTGAAGCACTTGGTGGGTCAAAGTGCTCACCACACATCTAGATAAGTTCCTTAGGGGGTCTACTTTCCAAAATGGTGTCACTTGTGGGGGGTTTCAATGTTTAGGCACATCAGGGGCTCTCCAAACGCAACATGGCATCCCATCTCAATTCCAGTCAATTTTGCATTGACAAGTCAAATGGCGCTCCTTTCCTTCCGAGCTCTGCCATGCGCCCAAACAGTGGTTTACCCCCACATATGGGGTATCAGCGTACTCAGGACAAATTGTACAACAACTGTGGGGGTCCATTTTTCCCTGATACCCTTGTTAAAATAAAACAAATTGGAGCTGAAATAAATATTGTGTGAAAAAAAGTTAAATGTTCATTTTTATTTAAACATTCCAAAAACTCCTGTGAAACACCTGAAGGGTTAATAAACTTCTTGAATGTGGTTTTGAGCACCTTGAGGGGTGCAGTTTTTAGAATGGTGTCACACTTGGGTATTTTCTATCATATAGACCCCTCAAAATGACTTCAAATGAGATGTGGTCCCTAAAAAAAACTGGTGTTGTAAAAATGAGAAATTGCTGGTCAACTTTTAACCCTTATAACTCGGTCACAAAAAAAAATTTTGGTTCCAAAATTGTGCTGATGTAAAGTAGACATGTGGGAAATGTTACTTATTAAGTATTTTGCATGACATATGTCTGTGATTTAAGGGCATAAAAATTCAAATTTGGAAAATTGCGAAATTTTCAAAATTTTTGCCAAATTTCCATTTTTTTCACAAATAAACGCAAGTTATATCGAATAAATTTTAACACTAACATGAAGTACAATATGTCACGAGAAAACAGTGTCAGAATCGCCAAGATTGGTCAAAGCGTTCCAGAGTTATAGCCTCATAAAGGGACAGTGGTCAGAATTGTAAAAATTGGCCCTGTCATTAACGTGCAAACCACCCTCGGGGCTTAAGGGTTAAAGCTCCTAACATAAATGTCCATTATAATCCTTTGTTTACAATTAGGCAGCATAGAATTCCTGATGGGGTGTCGTAATCGTCTACCAGCCCCAGGAAGGGAAGGGCTTCGTGCAGGAGATTGGAGCAGCCCTGAAGGTCCGCATCACCCAGGACGAAGTGGAGCCCTGCCTGTGTGGAGACTGCGCCAAGTCCCTCCTGCAGCCAGGAGATGTGGTGACGTATCGCCAGCGTCTATAGGGAAGCAGCTGGTGGGCCCGGGATATGCAGCGCTGTACGGCCGTCCTGGCGGTATCCCGAACCAAGGGGGAGGAGCTTGCAGCTGAAGCAGCTGCTGCAGCCTCTGCCGCCGCCAGCATCATCCATCGACCCAGGCAGACACTCATCGCAGCGCACGACCTGGTCGTGCAGAAGACCCACACCCATAGGGTACACCTGGCATCGGGAGTAGACTTGGAGTCCGGCCTGCCTGGGCCGCAGAGGGCCACCTGCCAGGTGAAGCCTCGGTGGAGGCCGCCAGAACCTGAGTAAGCATAAATGCTTTACAGAATGTATATAGTTAACTGTTTGTCTTTCCATGTGTTTCTGCTGCTACCACCCGACTAGGGTTAACTCTTAAAGGGATCCCTTAGTTTACCCGGGATCCCTATTTTTGCCTTTTTGTCTTGTTTTTGTTTATCACTGTTGGAAAGAACTACTGGATCATGAACACTGCATGATTACAAACTTATTGTAAATAGTTTGCACCTTCTTAAAGGTGCCCCCTACTGGTTTTACAAGAAAAAGGACTCTTTGCGAAGAATCTGTTCCTGGAAACAGTACAGGAGTCCCTGCCTTACACGAACTTGCAGCTTGAGAAGTTGCGCTACCTCCAAGAGACTTGGTTCCCTCTTAAAGAGAACGTTCACCAATAGCACTTAAAGTATAATGTTGCCTTAAGAGAAGTAGTAATAATGTTTATATGTAGAAGTAACATGTAGTTAGCTAGTTAGTTATAGAAAATGTTTGATAATGTTGTTAAAGACTGAGGACAGGGAAGTGAACCCGTACGGGGTTAGATGGTGAGTCCTCCTAGGAGCCATACAGAGATGGCTCAGTGATCTTGTGCTGAGAGAAGGTTGATAAGTCCTATACTGTGTATAGAAAGAGAAAGGCAGTAGGCCCAGACGAGGAACTAGGCGGTCCTGCAAAAGAGCGAGAGGCAGTAGGCCTGGGGCAGATAGACAGGCGGTCCTGCGAATCTAAAGTTGGAAAAATGAAGAAAAGTTGATTAGCATTGTAGTATTTTATGAGTAAGTCTTTAGTGGGTTTAGCTTATACGCCCTTAAAGAAAAAGTTAGTCTTATAGTAAGCCTTTAGTGGATTCAGCTTATACGTCCTTAGAGGCAAAGTTAAATTATTGTTCAGAAATTGCACTAAGTAGAATGCCCGGCTGGGTAATAGAAGTTATTTATAGTATGTTATTTAAAATATTTAACCATGTTTGTAACGTTTAAGAGTCCTCACCTCCCATAAAGGGAAGCACTGTTCTTATTACTTATTACTTGTTATTACATTTCAAAAATTGTACGTCTTTTTGTTGACATGTATTGTTGTTTTCTTCCCAGTACGGGAGTACTGGATTTAACCGGGGGGGGAGTGCAGCGCCCCAGAGTCCTGGTCGTTGCAGTACTGTTGCTCCACCACTAAGGGGGGCTATGGTACATCTGATTGCACTGAAGGAGTTCACCTGACCAGGTATCACAGGCACCAATACACTTCACAGTCTGGCCTCCAGGGGGAGCAAAGGGCACTATGCATTAGGCCACTCCTCACAATCTGGTAAAACTGGGGGTTGGATAGAAAGTTAGGGAGAAGCTGACTGGGTTGGAACCAGGCAACATCCTGTGGCAGAGGGTGTTGCAGGGGAAGATTCAGGGGGGTCCCTGTCAGGGGTGGGATCCTGACAGAGGCCTAGCGAACAGGAAAGAACATTACGGGACCGCGCCTGCACTTCATTGCGGCGGTACCCCAAGAAAGGACAAGAAGCGAGGTTTATTGCGAAGAGTGAGAAACTAGATCATAGCAACAAGGAGAAAACACCAGTAGGAGTCGTGCTGTAAGACCGAGGCAACATCCTACTGAGGCGCGTAGCCGGTGGCCGGAAACGCCGAGGAAGTATTGGCTCCAAGCCTTACTTCAAACCAACAGCAGGACAGTCAGTTACAGGCGGGCTGTCTCACCTAAATCACCTAAGCAGACATAGGGGGCAATTGTGGGAGAGGGGCGTCACTAGGGTCCTGGAAGAACTCCAGGCCTACCCGTCATATGAGTGCGTCCTAGCCATATCATCTGGGGGACGGAGAAGAACATCAGAATCAGTTTTGAGGGAACATCAGAAACAGACACAACACTTGTGAGGACTATCCCGTGGTGCTTAGCAGGGAAGGACTACAACACACAGGCGCTAGAAGGAAGGCACAGATCTCCACCTGCAAAGGGAACTCTGGAGGTGCCATCGGACCGGCCAGTCTCAGACAGCCCTGTTAACTGTACTCTGGATTGAGGATCCTGAAGCCTTCAGTAAAGAGGTAAAGAGACTGCAACCCTGTGTCCTCATTATTCATCGCGACCTGCACCACACATCATCATTCTCAACTTTCATTGGACGCCCCTTAGCAGGGTCACGGACCGGGTCTAGCCACCATGACAATCCCAGAACTGAGACAGAGAGGCCCGGTACCGGGTACCCCTCGGCCCTGCGACCGTGGGGGCGCTCCAAATATAACCTAGAGTAAAAGCATAATGCATATGTACACCACAGTAATTAATCATAACTTATGTAAAAATTAAAGTGTAAAGTGGAGCGGCCCCCAGACGCAGGGCAGTGGTGTACTCGGTACCGGGTCTCTCGGTTCTAGGGATGTCAAGGTAGCCCGACCCGGTCCATGGCCCTGCTAAGGGGTGCCCAATTAAAGATGTAGGTGACGGTGTAGGTCACAGTAAATAACGAGGACACAGGGTTGCACTCTCTTTACCTCCTTACTGAAGGGTTTGGCATCCGCAATCCAGAGCACTGCTAACAGGGCTGGCTGAGACCGGCCGGTCCGAAGGCACATCCAGATTTCCCTTTGCAGGTGGAAATAAGTAGCCTACCTACTAGCGCCTGGGTGTTGTAGTACTTCCCTGCTGAGCACCACGGGATAGTCCTCACAACTGTCGTGTATGTTTCTGTTCTTTCTCTCTCCGTCCCCCAGATGATATGGATAGGACGCACCCGTATGACGGGGTAGGCCTGGAGTTATTTTATAGGGACCCTAGAGACGCCCCTCTCCCACAATTGCCTCCATTTTCTTCATTAGGTGTAAAAGGTGAGACAGCCAACCTATAGTTAACTGCCCTGCCGTTGGTTCAAAGTAATGCGTAGAGCCCATTACATCCTCGGCATTCCTGCCGCCGGCTACGCGCCTCAGTAGGATGTTGCCGATCTCGGGGCACGACTCCTACTGGTTCTATCTCCTTTGTGCTGTGATCTCGTTTCTCACTTCTCCACAATATACCTCTCTTCGTGTCCTTTCTTAAGATGCCGCCGCAATGAGGTGCAGGCACGGCTCCGTAACGATCTGTCCTTTTGCTAGGCCACTGACAGGGACCCCCCTGAATCTTCCCAAGTAACGCTCTCCTCTCACTAGATGTTACCTGGGCAAAACCCAGTCAGCTTTTCTCTAACTTCCTATCCAACCCCCAGTTTTACCAGAGTGTGAGGAGTGGCCTAATACATAGCACCTTTTGCTCCCCCTGGTGGCCAGAATGTGAAGTGTAATGTGTGACTGTGATACCTGGTCAGGTGAACTTTTTTAGTGCAATCAGACGTACCATCACTCCCCTTAGTGGCAGAGTGACGTTACTGCAACGACCAGGACTCTGGGGCGCTGCACTCCCCCCGGTTAAATCCAGTACTCCCGGACTGGGAAAGAAGAACAACAATACATGTTAGCAAAAGACATACAAAATTTTGAAATGCAATAAACAAGTAAATTTAGCAGTGCTTCCCTTTATGGGAGGTGAGGACACTTGAACGTTACAAACAGAAACATATTTACATTGGGCTTACATTTTTAAATACCACTTATTAAATATCTAAATATAAATAACCATCATTACCCAGCCGGGCATTCTATCTACTAAGTGCAAATTCTGAACAATAATTTAACTTTTCCTTTAAGGGCGTAAGGGTAGGTACCCACTAAAGGCATACCATAAAACGCTATAGTGCAAACTAACTCTTCTTTATCTTCCTAAGTACAGATTCACCAACCATCTTCTTATGGCTTTCCGGAGGACTCACTAACCCCTACGGGTTCACTTTATTGAAACTCAGTCTTCAACTTTCTCTGGTCCTCAATTTTCAAAGAACATCATCAAACATTTCCTATTACTATCTACCAACTACATACTATTCCTATGTAACATTATTATTTAACTTTCTTAAGGCAACATTATACATTCCCTTTAAGAGGGACATCTCAAGTCTCTTTGAGGTAGTGCAAACTATCGATTTGCAAGTCTGATAAAGCAAGAACTCCTGCGCTGTAATCCGGAACAGTCTCTTCAAAAAGCTCTTCTTTTTGTAAAACCAGTAGAGGGCACCTTTAAGAAGGTGCAAACTATATACAACATCAGTTTGTGAATCATTCACCATCCATGATTCAGAAGTCTTTGATAAACGTGGAAAACGTGTGCAAAAACATAAAACAATAGGGATCCTGGGTCAACAAAGGGATCCCTTTAAGAAGTAACCCTGGTCGGGTTTTAAGCAGCAAAAACAGGAAAACAGTTAACTATTTACATCTTCATGGCTCCGAGGTTTATTCTTGTTGTAGGTTGCAAGGCATCAGTTGGTAGCGAACACTTCCTGGTCTGGGAAGATCTGTGTTCGACTTCTCATCCGATGCGGTATCAATGTCACTAATCGGTTTTTCAGGTATAGTTAAGTCATCAGACACCTAAACAAAAACGCCCCCTTGACCAACAGAGGGCATACCTCTAGGTCAGGGCACAGAAAACCTATAAAGGATCGCGCTGAGTGGTAAAACAGTGCCCAATGTCACAGAAAAAAATGATACATTAATGAATGATTAAGTAATCAGTCAAAATTCCACACCAGAGCATTAGAGGTATCAAAGAAGTTCAAATTTATTAACATATTAAATATACATATACAAGATATATTAAGGGACAAACGGCAATGAGTAAGAAATGACAACCGAAGAAATCAGTATCACAAGATGGAAAAAAGGGTACTGATAAGAAACACATAAAAATCCAGAAACCTCCCTGTTGCAGTCTCAAGCCAGCATATGCTACAAGATCATAATGGGTAAGTATCACGGAGTAGATTAGAGTGCATCTTAACATATAGATATGACAAACTCATGAAAAGATTTAACCCGATGGTTACAGAACTTCCAAAAAGAAAGTTCTAATGTATGTGAAGATCAGGAGCATAGTAAAACTACATAGGCAGCCCAAATGTCTATTCAATATATATAGATTAAAGTGCCTGGTGTTGCTATGTAATTACCTTGGGACATGCTGAAAGTAGATGATAAGATGCTGCGATGCTGCAGACAGGGGGGAAAAAGAGCCTCAACGCGCGTTTCGCCGTCGGTGGCTTCGTCAGGAGGCGTGGTTTGTGCAGGAGAACAAATGGGGTATAAATAGGGGCCTGGGGGGGCTCATGGGCCAACCGGCGCACACCCCCGCATGATGCGAACGCTCCCGGCCAGCAGGCGCGGCCGCGTCCCAGGTTACATGGGCGGGAGGACTGACGTCATCTCCGCCCATCACCACGGTGACGCGGCCAGCGTCCGACATGGCCGAGAACATCACAGCGCATGCGCAGGGTGCGCACAGACCTGAGCAGATACGGGAAACAGATGACAAACTGCAATATGTACGGAGGCGGTGCATATGGAATTGCATACACATAGACTCTGTCTATGCTAAGGGGTGAACAGGATATCTAAATGATACCAATATAAGGGAAATTGGTGGATACCCTCCCGAAACTTGTACTATAATCACTAATATTATGTGATATTTACAGAGACATATCCAGATGTGTAGATTATATAAACGAATAAGGGAACCATATTAGTCCCACAGTAATAGTTACATGTATACACGCAACTATATGATTTGACATCTAGATAAATAACCCATAGCCTCAGAAAATAATGTTGCATCTGTATAGTTAGTTATATAAATATGGACATATTATAAATGCTCAGGCTAGATAACTATTTGGATAAGACATCATATATCAAAAGTCAATGCATAGATACATTACAATAGAAAATGTATAGTAGTAATGAATGGTACATATAACCACAGGGCAGTACAAAAAAGACAACAAATGCATTGTTGTCCCGATTGATGTCTTCTGGTGTTAGTAGGCCTCCACGGGTCCCCCTCAGTAGAAAAAGGGTTAGATGATAACTAGATAAAGAAGTAAGAGAACAGAACAAATAAGAAGATGATAATAAAAAACTGAATCCGACTAAAATTAACCCATTGTGCCAGTTTAAAATAAATGGATTTTATAAGAAAGACTTGAAGCTAATGGCCTCATTGAGGCCTAAAGGTGAAAGTGTGTCCAATGTGACCATCCAGCGTGTTTCTTTTTGAAGGAGCTTTTGTTTAAAATTTCCGCCTCGGATGCCCATATAGACGTGGTCGATTCTGCAAAATTGCAGGCCCCTGGGGTTGCTGTGGTGGACCTCGAAAAAGTGCTTAGGAATAGATTTTAATAAGAGGGGCTCAGAACAATTGACCGAATTTCTAATGTCCCTGATGTGTTCTTGAATACGGACTTTCAGGGCCCTAGTTGTCATACCAATGTAGATACGGTTGCTTCGGCATTGTGCATAATACACGGTAGCTTCCGTATCACATGTGATATGATGCACTATCTTGTACGTTTTGTCTCCGGCGGAATTAGTGAATTCCTTTTTCCTAGGGACGTATTTACACACGGAACATTTTCCACAAGGGAAGCTTCCCCATGGAGGGCCCTTCTGGCAAATGCCGAAGGGATTACTTTTAGGGGGGACGTAATGGCTGTCACTAGGGTTGAGCGAAACGGGTCGGCAATTTTCAGAAGTCGCCGACTTTTGGCAAAGTCGGGTTTCATGAAACCCGACCCGACCCCTGTGTGGGGTCGGCCATGAAGTCGGCGATCTTCTGAATCTGGAATCGGAATTCCGATACCGATTCCCGATATGTTTAAGATATCGGGAATTGGTATCGGAATTCAGATTTAAGTGTAAAATAAAGAATTAAAATAAAAAATATCGCTATACTTACCATCTGATGCGCCCTGATACTAAGCGGGAACCTTCCTTCCTTAGAATCAGCCTTCCAGGACCTTGCGGTGACGTCGCGGTGACGTAGCGGCTTGTGATTGGTCGCGCGGCCGCCCATGTGACCGCTCGCGCGACCAATCACAAGCCGCGACGTCACCGTGACTTCACCGAGGGTCCTGGAAGGGCTGATTCTTAGGAAGGAAGAAGCAGGGCGCGTCCGAGGGTGAGTATATACCTAATAGGAATATACTCACCCTCGGCTTCTTTCCGGCAGCCTTCCTTCCTAAGAATCAGCCCTTCCAGGACCCTCGGTGACGTCACGGTGACGTCGCGGCTTGTGATTGGTCGCGCGAGCGGTCACATGGGCGGCCGCGCGACCAATCACAAGCCGCGACGTCACCGCGACGTCACCGCAAGGTCCTGGAAGGCTGATTCTAAGGAAGGAAGGTTCCCGCTTAGTACCAGGGCGCATCAGATGGTAAGTATAGCGATATTTTTTATTTTAATTCTTTATTTTACACTTAAATATGGATCCCAGGGCCTGAAGGAGAGTTTCCACTCCTTCAGACCCTGGGAACCATTGGAAACCCAATGCACTGCATTGGGTTTCGAGTTTCGGCCGACCCCGACCCCGACTTTTTTATAGGATCGGCCGATTTCACTCGACCCGACTTTTGAAAAAGTCGGGTTTCGTGAAACCCGACCCGATCCTATAAATGTAAAGGTCGCTCAACCCTAGCTGTCACATAGTATGTCTCCCAATGTGCGAGACCTACGCCATGTAATGAGTGGATATGGAGATAATTGTCTGCTAGTAGGACCGGCCAGTGCTTTCTAAATATATGATTAATCTCCGACCAATTCGAATTGAATTCTGTGATGAATCGTGGTGTTAAGTTAGTATTGGCGGTAGAGCTCCTGGTCGGTCCGGCCAGGAGAGAGGGTCTGTCTGAGTATAATGCCCGTGAGTAGCCCCTATGAATGTCCGTATATTTATAGCCCCTATCTCTAAACCGGCGTGTCAGATCTCTTGCCTGTCTATGAAAGGTGCCATCATCAGAACAAATTCGACGTGCTCGTAAGAACTGTCCCACCGGTATCGAGCTTTTAAGCTTAGGTGGGTGGGACGAAGTGAAATGTAATAATGCATTAGTGGCCGTGCTCTTGCGGAAGACATCGGTTGCAATTGTGCCATCGGGTGACCTGGAGATAGCCAGGTCCAAAAAATCAATGGAATCCCGGCTATATCTCCAAGTCAACTTGATGTTCAACATATTAATGTTGAGGTGGTTCAGGAATGTGTCAAGTTGCGACGTGGAGCCCTGCCAGATAAACAGAATATCGTCGATATAGCGTAGCCACGAGATGACGGAACTGTGACCGGGTGTGTCAAGGACCACATCCCTCTCCCACAGCCCCAGGAACAAATTAGCATATGAGGGCGCACAAGACGCCCCCATTGCAGTGCCCTGGAGCTGTAGGAAGGGGCGGTCCTTGAACACGAAAAAATTATGGGTTAAAATGAATTGCAAAAGCTGTAAAATAAAAGTAATTAATTCCGGTCCTAAGTTAGTCATGTTTAAAAAGAATTTTGCAGCCTGCATCCTGTGGCTATGGCCTATCGACGTATACAGGGACTCCACGTCGCATGTGACGAACCACATGTCCTCCTCAAGAACCAGGCCATCAAGTCTTCTGAGCACGTCAGTGGTATCCTTCACAAGTGATGGAAGGGTCTCCACACATTTTTGCAGATAAAAATCTATGAATCGGCATGAAGGCTCACAAAGACCCCCATGCCCGAGACAATGGGCCTGCCCGGGGGGCATGAGGGGTCCTTGTGAACCTTAGGTAGTAGGTAGAAGGTTGGGACAATAGGGAACTCCGGCAAGAGGGCCTCTCTCATTTTGTTGGTAATAGCTGAATATTCTACTCCTTCATCCAGGAGAGATTTGAGTTCTTGTTGGAAGGCAGATAAGGGTATCGCACCAAGTTTTTTATAGTGCTCAGGTCTATGAAGCTGTCTGGAAGCCTCAGCTTCATAGAGTGATATAGGCCAGATCACCACGTTGCAACCCTTGTCTGCCCGTTTAATGACTATATCTTTCATATTTTTTAATTCTTTAATAGCCCTTCTCAGTGGAGGAGTCAAGTTGTCATGGTCAATGTTAGGATTTAGTTTGTTAATCTCTTTCCTAACTAATTTAACGAAAATTTCCACTGAAGGGCAGGCAGACAAGGGTGGGAAGGCGCATGATCGACGGTAAAGATGTGTAGGGACAGAAGAAGATTCCGCACGGGTATTCTCTGCCTCCAAGGATTCCAGGTCGTGGAGGACCTGCAAATCTATTGGAGACAGGGAAGGGTCAGATTTTGAGACAAAGTATTTTTAAAAAATTAGTTTTCTGGCAAAAAGTTCCAGATCCTTAATCAAGGTGAATCTATCAGAACCCTCCACCGGTGAGAAGGAGAGGCCTTTTGAGAGAACCTCCAGCTGTGATTTACTCAGTGAGTGTTGTGATAGATTGATTACCTTCAGAATCTCCTGGCCCTCTTGTCTCTCATGTTGTACGAATGTTTTTTCTTTTTGATTCCTGGTGTGGGGGGGTATTGGAGATGTGGGCCTGACCCCAATCCGCTGTTGGTAGAAGTGGTTGCTTTGTCTAAAAAATGATCTCCACATGCTCCTTCTGAAGTAGTGGAGAGACTGGAGATTGATTGTGATCTGAGTTGTTTTCTGGGCTGTTTCTGATGCCACCGATAGATTCGATTATGTTTGTAATCCTCCAGATCACGTAAATATTTTTTAGTTTTGTTATTTTGTATCTCTTGTTCACATTTGAAAAGTTCCTCTTCCAAGGACAAATCAAATTGTTTACATTTGTCACTGGGAATTATAGCTTGAATCTGTTCTCGTATGGTCTCAATTTCTTTTTCGAGGGTCTCAAGGGATCTTTTATCCACTCCCACTAGCAACTCCAACAGAGTCCTTGAGCACTTTGTGAGAGTTTCCTCCCACTTAGACGTGAAGGAAGGATCCTCCACGTCCAGTGTGGGAAATAGTTGGACCCGCAAGCCCCTTGGAATAATATCCTTTTGCAAATAATTTTCTAGGGCCGCTTTATTCCACCAGATTTTGGTTCTTTTTTTCAAAAGATCTCTGATTTTTAGTTTCAAGTCTTTAATATTGTGTGTGTCTTTATCATTCGGCTGCTTCTCACCAAACAACGTCCCGAGTTGTGTTACCCAGGCTTTGTCCCGCTTCTTAAAGTCCATATAACCTGTTGGAGGATCTATAGATATGTATATAAAGTTAACAGCAAACACCTAAACAAAAACGCCCTCTTGACCAACAGAGGGCATACCTCTAGGTCAGAGCACAGAAAACCTATAAAGGATCGCGCTGGGTGGTAAATCAGTGACCAATGTCATAGAAAAAAATGATACATTAATGAATGATTAAGTAATCAGTCAAAGTTCCACACCAGAGCATTAGAGGTATCAAAGAAGTTCAAATTTATTAACATATTAAATATACATATAAAAGATATATTAAGGGACAAACGGCAATGAGTAAGAAATGACACGGGTCCCCCTTTTTCTACTGAGGGGGACCCGTGGAGGCCTACTAACACCAGAAGACATCAATCGGGACAACAATGCATTCGTGGTCTTTTTTGTACTGCCCTGTGGTTATATGTACCATTCATTACTACTGTACATTTTCTATTGTAATGTATCTATGCATTGACTTTTGATATATGATGTCTTATCCAAATAGTTATCTAGACTGAGCATTTATAATATGTCCATATTTATATAACTAACTATACAGATGCAACATTATTTTCTGAGGCTATGGGTTATTTATCTAGATGTCAAATCATATAGTTGCGTGTATACATGTAACTATTACTGTGGGACTAATATGGTTCCCTTATTCGTTTATATAATCTACACATCTGGATATGTCTCTGTAAATATCACATAATATTATATTAGTGATTATAGTACAAGTTTCGGGAGGGTATCCACCAATTTCTCTTATATTGGTATCATTTAGATATCCTGTTCACCCCTTAGCATAGACAGAGTCTATGTGTATGCAATTCCATATGCACCGCCTCCGTACCTATTGCAGTTTGTCATCTGTTTCCCGTATCTGCTCAGGTCTGTGTGCACCCTGCGCATGCGCTGTGATGTTCTCGGCCATGTCGGACGCTGGCCGTGTCACCGTGGTGATGGGCGGAGATGACGTCAGTCCTCCCGCCCATGTAACCTGGGACGCGGCCATGCCTGCTGGCCGCAAGCGTTCGCATCATGCGGGGGTGTGCGCCGGGTGGCCCATGAGCCCCCCAGGCCCCTATTTATACCCCATTTGTTCTCCTGCACAAACCACGCCTCCTGACAAAGCCACCGATGGCGAAACACGCGTCGAGGCTCTTTTTCCCCCCTGTCTGCAGCATCGCGGCATCTTATCATCTACTTTCAGCATGTCCCAAGGTAATTACATAGCAACACCAGGCACTTTAATCTATATATATTGAATAGACATTTGGGCTGCCTATGTAGTTTTACTATGCTCCTGATCTTCACATACATTAGAACTTTCTTTTTGGAAGTTCTGTAACCATCGGGTTAAATCTTTTCATGAGTTTGTCATATCTATATGTTAAGATGCACTCTAATCTACTCTGTGATACTTACCCATTATGATCTTGTAGCATATGCTGGCTTGAGACTGCAACAGGGAGGTTTCTGGGTTTTTATGTGTTTCTTATCAGTACACTTTTTTCCATCTTATGATACTGATTTCTTCGGTTGTCATTTCTTACTCATTGCCGTTTGTCCCTTAATATATCTTGTATATGTATATTAATATGTTAATAAATTTGAACTTCTTTGATACCTCTAATGCTCTGGTGTGGAATTTTGACTGATTACTTAATCATTCATTAATGTATCATTTTTTTCTATGACATTGGTCACTGTTTTACCACCCAGCGCGATCCTTTATAGGTCTTCTATAGTTAAGTCATCAGGACTCTGGGTTCGGTTGTCAGTCTTTTGTAGTAGGTTCAGTAGTAAGAATGATGCACACTGTTATGGTTCTCAATGGCAAGAGAACATAGCCCAGCATACATAAGAACAAGCTCTTGGAAGGATGGAAACTAAAACTGACCATGAACTAAACCTGCCGCACAACTAACAGTAGCCGTGTAGCGTGCCTACGTTTTATCCCTAGACGCTCAGCGCCAGCCGGAGGACTAACTAATCCTAGCAGAGGAAAATACAGTCCTGGCTCACCTCTAGAGAAATTTCCCCGAAAGGCAGACAGAGGCCCCCACATATATTGGCGGTGATTTTAGATGAAAATGACAAACGTAGTATGAAAATAGGTTTAGCAAAATCGAGGTCCGCTTACTAGATAGCAGGAAGACAGAAAGGGCACTTTCATGGTCAGCTGAAAACCCTATCAAAACACCATCCTGAAATTACTTTAAGACTCTAGTATTAACTCATAACATCAGAGTGGCAATTTCAGATCACAAGAGCTTTCCAGACACAGAAACGAAACTGCAGCTGTGAACTGGAACAAAATGCAAAAAACAAACAAGGACAAAAGTCAGACTTAGCTGGGAGTTGTCTAGAAGCAGGAACATGCACAGAAAGGCTTCTGATTACAATGTTGACCGGCATGGAAATGACAGAGGAGCAAGGTTAAATAGCGACTCCCACATCCTGATGGGAACAGGTGAACAGAGGGGATGATGCACACAAGTTCAATTCCACCAGTGGCCACCGGGGGAGCCCAAAATCCAATTTCACAACAGTACCCCCCCCTCAAGGAGGGGGCACCGAACCCTCACCAGAACCACCAGGGCGATCAGGATGAGCCCTATGAAAGGCACGGACCAGATCGGAGGCATGAACATCAGAGGCAGTCACCCAAGAATTATCCTCCTGACCGTATCCCTTCCATTTGACCAGATACTGGAGTTTCCGTCTGGAAACACGGGAGTCCAAGATTTTTTCCACAACGTACTCCAACTCGCCCTCAACCAACACCGGAGCAGGAGGCTCAACGGAAGGCACAACCGGTACCTCATACCTGCGCAATAATGACCGATGAAAAACATTATGAATAGAAAAAGATGCAGGGAGGTCCAAACGGAAGGACACAGGGTTAAGAATCTCCAATATCTTGTACGGGCCGATGAACCGAGGCTTAAACTTAGGAGAAGAAACCCTCATAGGGACAAAACGAGAAGACAACCATACCAAGTCCCCGACACAAAGCCGAGGACCAACCCGACGCCGGCGGTTGGCAAAAAGCTGAGTCTTCTCCTGGGACAACTTCAAATTGTCCACTACCTGCCCCCAAATCTGATGCAACCTCTCCACCACAGCATCCACTCCAGGACAATCCGAAGATTCCACCTGACCGGAGGAAAATCGAGGATGAAACCCCGAATTACAGAAAAAAGGAGACACCAAGGTGGCAGAGCTGGCCCGATTATTGAGGGCAAACTCCGCTAAAGGCAAAAAAGCAACCCAATCATCCTGATCTGCAGACACAAAACACCTCAAATATGTCTCCAAGGTCTGATTCGTCCGCTCGGTCTGGCCATTAGTCTGAGGATGGAAAGCAGACGAGAAAGACAAATCTATGCCCATCCTAGCACAGAATGCCCGCCAAAATCTAGACACGAATTGGGTTCCTCTGTCAGAAACGATATTCTCCGGAATACCATGCAAACGAACCACATTTTGAAAAAACAGAGGAACCAACTCGGAAGAAGAAGGCAACTTAGGCAGGGGAACCAAATGGACCATCTTAGAGAAACGGTCACACACCACCCAGATGACAGACATCTTCTGAGAAACAGGAAGATCCGAAATAAAATCCATCGAGATGTGCGTCCAAGGCCTCTTCGGGATAGGCAAGGGCAACAACAATCCACTAGCCCGAGAACAACAAGGCTTGGCCCGAGCACAAACGTCACAAGACTGCACAAAGCCTCGTACATCTCGTGACAGGGAAGGCCACCAGAAGGACCTTGCCACCAAATCCCTGGTACCAAAGATTCCAGGATGACCTGCCAACGCAGAAGAATGAACCTCAGAAATGACTTTACTGGTCCAATCATCAGGAACAAACAGTCTACCAGGTGGGCAACGATCAGGTCTATCCGCCTGAAACTCCTGCAAGGCCCGCCGCAGGTCTGGAGAAACGGCAGACAATATCACTCCATCCTTAAGGATACCTGTAGGTTCAGAATTACCAGGGGAGTCAGGCTCAAAACTCCTAGAAAGGGCATCCGCCTTAACATTCTTAGAACCCGGTAGGTATGACACCACAAAATTAAACCGAGAGAAAAACAACGACCAGCGCGCCTGTCTAGGATTCAGGCGTCTGGCGGACTCAAGATAAATTAAATTTTTGTGGTCGGTCAATACCACCACCTGATGTCTAGCCCCCTCAAGCCAATGACGCCACTCCTCAAAAGCCCACTTCATGGCCAAAAGCTCCCGATTCCCAATATCATAATTCTGCTCGGCGGGCGAAAATTTACGAGAAAAAAAAGCACAAGGCTTCATCACGGAGCAGTCGGAACTTCTCTGCGACAAAACCGCCCCAGCTCCGATTTCAGAAGCGTCGACCTCAACCTGAAAAGGAAGAGCAACATCAGGCTGACGCAACACAGGGGCGGAAGAAAAGCGGCGCTTAAGCTCCTGAAAGGCCTCCACAGCAGCAGGGGACCAATCAGCAACATCAGCACCCTTCTTAGTCAAATCAGTCAATGGTTTAACAACATCAGAAAAACCAGCAATAAATCGACGATAAAAGTTAGCAAAGCCCAAAAATTTCTGAAGACTCTTAAGAGAAGAGGGTTGCGTCCAATCACAAATAGCCTGAACCTTGACAGGATCCATCTCGATGGAAGAGGGGGAAAAAATGTATCCCAAGAAGGAAATCTTCTGCACCCCAAAAACGCACTTAGAACCCTTCACACACAAGGAATTAGACCGCAAAACCTGAAAAACCCTCCTGACCTGCTGGACATGAGAGTCCCAGTCATCCGAAAAAATCAGAATATCATCCAGATACACAATCATAAATTTATCCAAATAATCACGGAAAATGTCATGCATAAAGGACTGAAAGACTGAAGGGGCATTTGAAAGGCCAAAAGGCATCACCAAATACTCAAAGTGGCCCTCGGGCGTATTAAATGCGGTTTTCCACTCATCCCCCTGCTTAATTCGCACCAAATTATACGCCCCACGGAGATCTATCTTAGAGAACCACTTGGCCCCCTTTATGCGAGCAAACAAATCAGTCAACAGTGGCAACGGATATTGATATTTAACCGTGATTTTATTCAAAAGCCGATAATCAATACACGGCCTCAAAGAGCTATCTTTCTTAGACACAAAGAAAAAACCGGCTCCTAAGGGAGATGACGAAGGACGAATATGTCCCTTTTCCAAGGACTCCTTTATATATTCTCGCATAGCAGCATGTTCAGGCACAGACAGATTAAATAAACGACCCTTAGGGTATTTACTACCCGGAATCAAATCTATGGCACAATCGCACTCCCGGTGCGGAGGTAATGAACCAAGCTTAGGTTCTTCAAAAACGTCACGATAGTCAGACAAGAATTCAGGAATCTCAGAGGGAATAGATGATGAAATGGAAACCAAAGGTACGTCCCCATGCATCCCCTTACATCCCCAGCTTAACACAGACATAGCTTTCCAGTCGAGGACTGGGTTATGAGATTGCAGCCATGGCAATCCAAGCACCAACACATCATGTAGATTATACAGCACAAGAAAGCGAATAATCTCCTGATGATCCGGATTAATTTGCATAGTTACTTGTGTCCAGTATTGTGGTTTATTACTAGCCAATGGGGTGGAGTCAATCCCCTTCAGAGGTATAGGAGTTTCAAGAGGCTCTAAATCATACCCACAGCGTTTGGCAAAGGACCAATCCATAAGACTCAAAGCGGCACCAGAGTCGACATAGGCGTCCGCGGTAATAGATGATAAAGAACAAATCAGGGTCACAGATAGAATAAACTTAGACTGAAAAGTGCCAATTGAAACTGACTTATCAAGCTTCTTAGTACGCCTAGAGCATGCTGATATAACATGAGTTGAATCACCACAATAAAAGCACAACCCATTTTTTCGTCTAAAATTCTGCCGTTCGCTTCTGGACAGAATTCTATCACATTGCATATTCTCTGGCGTCTTCTCAGTAGACACCGCCAAATGGTGCACAGGTTTGCGCTCCCGCAGACGTCTATCGATCTGAATAGCCATTGTCATGGACTCATTCAGACCCGCAGGCACAGGGAACCCCACCATAACGTCCTTAATGGCATCAGAGAGACCCTCTCTGAAATTCGCCGCCAGGGCGCACTCATTCCACTGAGTAAGCACAGACCATTTACGGAATTTTTGGCAGTATATTTCAACTTCATCTTGCCCCTGAGATAGGGACATCAAGGCTTTTTCCGCCTGAAGCTCTAAATGAGGTTCCTCATAAAGCAACCCCAAGGCCAGAAAAAACGCATCCACATTGAGCAACGCAGGATCCCCTGGAGCCAATGCAAAAACCCAATCTTGAGGGTCGCCCCGGAGCAAGGAAATCACAATCCTGACCTGCTGTGCAGGATCTCCAGCAGAGCGAGATTTCAGGGACAAAAACAACTTGCAATTATTTTTGAAATTTTGAAAGCAAGATCTATTCCCCGAGAAAAATTCAGGCAAAGGAATTCTAGGTTCAGATATAGGAACATGAACAACAAAATCTTGTAAATTTTGAACTTTCGTGGTGAGATTATTCAAACCTGCAGCTAAACTCTGAATATCCATTTTAAACAGGTGAACACAGAGCCATTCCAGGATTAGAAGGAGAGAGAGAGAGGAAGGCTGCAATATAGGCAGACTTGCAAGTGATTAAATTGAAAGCACACTCAGAACTGAAGGAAAAAAAAAAAAAAAAAAAATTTTCAGCAGACTTCTTTTTTCTCTCCTTTCTCTGCCAATTAATTTAACCCTTTGTTGGCCGGTCAAACTGTTATGGTTCTCAATGGCAAGAGAACATAGCCCAGCATACATAAGAACAAGCTCTTGGAAGGATGGAAACTAAAACTGACCATGAACTAAACCTGCCGCACAACTAACAGTAGCCGGGTAGCATGCCTACGTTTTATCCCTAGACGCTCAGCGCCAGCCGGAGGACTAACTAATCCTAGCAGAGGAAAATACAGTCCTGGCTCACCTCTAGAGAAATTTCCCCGAAAGGCAGACAGAGGCCCCCACATATATTGGCGGTGATTTTAGATGAAAATGACAAACGTAGTATGAAAATAGGTTTAGCAAAATCGAGGTCCGCTTACTAGATAGCAGGAAGACAGAAAGGGCACTTTCATGGTCAGCTGAAAACCCTATCAAAACACCATCCTGAAATTACTTTAAGACTCTAGTATTAACTCATAACATCAGAGTGGCAATTTCAGATCACAAGAGCTTTCCAGACACAGAAACGAAACTGCAGCTGTGAACTGGAACAAAATGCAAAAAACAAACAAGGACAAAAGTCAGACTTAGCTGGGAGTTGTCTAGAAGCAGGAACATGCACAGAAAGGCTTCTGATTACAATGTTGACCGGCATGGAAATGACAGAGGAGCAAGGTTAAATAGCGACTTCCACATCCTGATGGGAACAGGTGAACAGAGGGGATGATGCACACAAGTTCAATTCCACCAGTGGCCACCGGGGGAGCCCAAAATCCAATTTCACAACAGCACACAGTGGTAGTAGTGCTGGGACTCGTCAGTTCAGAGGTAGTCTTAGTCAGGGCAGCAGGTGGCGCTGCGACGGGGCCTATCAATAGTTTCTCAGTCACTGGAGCAGGGTTGGCATTCTTACCTGCCGCAGTGGTGTTCTCAATGTCGGCTGGTTCTGCTGGCGGCGGAGTCCGCGACGGTGTTGGCAGCGGCTCCTGTAGCGATGTAGGAAGCAGTGGCGGTGTTGAGGAATCCTCCGCAAGTGTCATCCGGTATGCGGCCCTGGTGGTTACCCGCATCCGCAGGAGCTGGTCAATCAACTCCTCCATTCCGGCCTGCAGGAAATCAGTATCAGCGATGGAGGCCTGGTTACTGTGCCCCTCCGGGTAGCTGGGGGAGTACTCTGCTCTGTTCCCATGCTCTGGTCCTGGGCAGCTCACCATGGCGCCCTCCACGTGGTTTTCTTCTTCCTGGTCCTTTTCCCGTGCTCTCCTTCGTGGGCGGTTTCGCTTTCTTTGTCTCCGCCCTCCGTTGAAAATCAGGAGGCGGATCTCGGCTGCTGACGGACACATCCTCAAAGTACAGAAATACTTAGACATTGGGCGACCATTGTTTTTCACATTCTTCAGTTTGTTCACGCCCACAAATCCACGCCCTTCTTCTTCTCCTGCACTCCTCGTGGCACTGTAATGGCGGCGGTTTTGGTGGGATTTTTTGGCGGTAAATAGCAATACGCAGTTTTCGCAATAAGTCACAGTTCAAGCACAGTTCAAGCACAATTCAGACACAGTTCCAAGGCACACATGACCTGATTCTTCAGGCTTAAGTAGATTCTGTTCGTGACGCCAAAATTGGAGCGGCCCCCAGATGCAGGGCAGCGGGGTACTCGGTACTGGGTCTCTCGGTTCTAGGGATGTCAAGGTGGCCCGACCCGGTCCGTGGCCCTGCTAAGGGGCGCCCAATTAAAGATGTAGGTGACGGTGTAGGTCGCAGTAAATAACGAGGACACAGGGTTGCAGTCTCTTTACCTCTTTACTGAAGGCTTTGGCATCCGCAATCCAGAGCACTGCTAACAGGGCTGGCTGAGACCGGCCGGTCCGAAGGCACATCCAGAGTTCCCTTTGCAGGTGGAAATAAGTAGCCTACGTACTAGCGCCTGGGTGTTGTAGTACTTCCCTGCTGAGCACCACGGGATAGTCCTCACAACTGTCGTGTATGTTTCTGTTCTTTCTCTCTCCGTCCCCCAGATGATATGGATAGGAAGCACCCGTATGACGGGGTAGGCCTGGAGTTATTTTATAGGGACCCTAGAGATGCCCCTCTCCCACAATTGCCTCCGTTGTCTTCATTAGGAGTAAAAGGTGAGACAGCCAACCTATAGTTAACTGCCCTGCCATTGGTTCGAAGTAATGTGTAAAGCCCAATACTTTCTCGGCGTTCCGGCCGCCGGCTACACGCCTCAGAAGGATGTTGCCGATCTTGGGGCACGACTCCTACTGATTCTATTTCCTTTGTGCTGTGATCTCGTTTCTCACTTCTCCACAATATACCTCTCTTCGTGTCCTTTCTTAAGATGCCGCCGCAATGAGGTGCAGGCACGGCTCCGTAACGATCTGTCCTTTTGCTAGGCCACTGTCAGGATCCCACCCCTGACAGGGACCCCCCTGAATCTTCCCAAGTAACGCTCTCCTCTCACTAGATGTTACCTGGGCAAAACCCAGTCAGCTTCTCTCTAACTTCCTATCCAACCCCCAGTTTTACCAGAGTGTGAGGAGTGGCCTAATACATAGCACCTTTTGCTCCCCCTGGTGGCCAGAATGTGAAGTGTAATGTGTGACTGTGATACCTGGTCAGGTGAACTCTTTTAGTGCAATCAGACGTACCATCACTCCCCTTAGTGGCAGAGCAACGTTACTGCAACGACCAGAACTCTGGGGTGCTGCACTAAGCATTGTGGAATGTGATGGCGCTATATAAATAAGTATTTAAGTAAGTAAAACAATTATATTAAAAACTAGATGGTGGCCCGATTCTAACGCATTGGGTATTCTAGAATATGAATGTAGTTTATTTATGAAGATTTAAGAATAATGCAATGAATATACTGGATTCGGCAGGCCGGCCAGGCGCGACCAATCAGCGAAGCGTGGTGTTAGGGGTCGAGTTCCCGCCTCTGCACAGGGGAAATCTCGGGCTGCGGTCTTCCATTCTTCCCCTGTTGCAGTGGAGCCTCCTCAGCGGAGACGTCGGTCCCAGCGTCTCGCTCAGTCTGACTCTGTGCAAAGGGTTACTAACTTACTGCTGCTTTTCCAGCTTCTGCCATTGAAGCCAGTGCTGGTCAGCGGCGAGCATATGCTTTTGGGACTAAGTCCCACTTTTCTTCTTCTGAGCATGCCCAGGGTAAGATCTCTCATTGGAGATCGAGGGTCACATGCTTGGATACTGCAGCAAAGCCCATTGGTTCTCCAGGAAGGTCCTGAAGGTGCTCAGGCTCTGTGGCAGCCTCTCATTGGTCCTTTTAGGAAGGTCTTGTACTGGCTGCAGCTATATAAGGTTCGCATGCCTGCACGGCCATGCGCTAGTATCAATGCATGTTATGAGTTTTGCGCCAATGTGGTCACACTTGTGTGGATTCAGGGACCTGGCTGAAATAAGCCACTTAGAATACCGGCACCTCCGGTGAGGAGATTGTGTGTATGGTTTCAGGGCCCCGGCTGAAATAAGCCACCTAGAATACCGGCTCCTCCGGTGAGGAGATTGTATGTTTGCCTCCTTGACTGCGTGACCACAAGCTGCTATTTGCTCAGTCACTGTGTATTCCAGTGGAGTTTAACAGGAAACAGTCCTTTCTTTATAGCGACTCTGTGAAGCAACAGAGATCGCTTCTACCGCCATATAGTGCTGCTGTTTGCCAGCAGCAGGTTCTTTTCCTGCACGGTGGACCCCGGTCTGCGAACGCACCAAATAACATCTCTATATTTACTCGGTACATTCCGCCAGCCCTAACAGTATACTAGCTCCAGGGTCTGGCTGGTAAATGGCGGATGATCAGCGGTACATCCAGCAGCTGGAGGTTAGGTTGGCGGCTCTTGAGCGCGCAACCTCAGTTGTGGATGTTACCGCAGTCACTGCTCAGGCTGCCAGTGTTGCTGCAGCCAGTTTGCCCTCTGCCACCCTTGCTCTGACTTTATCCCATCTCAAGCTTCCAGACAAGTTTGCTGGTGAAAGTAAGCTATGTCGGGGATTCGTGAGTCAGTGCTCCATAAGTCTTGAGCTCCTGGCTGCACGTTTTCCTATGGAACGGGCGAAAGTGGGATTTATTTTATCCCTTTTGTCGGGCAGGGCGTTGGAGTGGGCAATGCCGCTATGGGAGTGTAATGATCGTGTGGTGCAGAGTGCTCCTCTCTTCCTGGACGCTCTGAAACAGGTCTTTTTGGGACCTCGTGTCACCCACGATACCGCGCTCCAATTGTTGGCAATAGCACAGGGTTCGTCCATGGTCAGCCAGTTTGCCGTCCAATTCCGGACTCTGGTCTCTGAGCTGGAGTGGCCAGATAAAGTCCTTATTCCGGTGTTCTGGAAAGGACTGGCAGACCATGTGGAGGACACAATTCCGATACCAGATTCAGAAGATCGCCGACCTCATGGCCGACCCCACACAGGGGTCGGGTCGGGTTTCATGAAACCCGACTTTGCCAAAAGTCGGCGACTTCTGAAAATGGCCGACCCGTTTCGCTCAACCCTAGCCACCAGTACGTCCTCGCCAACAGCTCAGATGTCCTTTTTGTCCCAAAATGTCCATCCACCCTGGACGAATGAGCCCACGAGAGAACCTCCGGTCGCAAACTGGATGGTACGAAAGTCTTGCCCGGAGGCTCAGACACTAGTGAAACCGGAGCTACGGTTCTCAGACTCTCCGTGGGGACAATAAGCCGAGGCTCTTCTTCCTCCTCCACAGATGACACAACAGAGCGAGAGAGAGCGTCGGCATGAATGTTCTTCTCCCCCAAAAGAAAATGGAGGGTGAAATGGAACCGGGAGAAGAACAAGGACCATCTAGCCTGGCGAGAATTTAACCGCTGGGCTGTCTGCAGGTACACCAAATTTTTATGGTCTGTGAAGACTTGGAAAGGAAAACGAGATCCCTCCAGGAGATGTCTCCACTCCGAGAAAGCCAACTTCACGGCCAGCAACTCCCTGTCCCCGATGGAATAATTCCTCTCTGCTGGTGGGAAGGTCTTAGAAAAGATGAAGCAAGGATGCTTCCAACCCTGAGCATCTTTTTGGAAGAGGACTGCTCCAGCACCAACAGATGAGGCATCCACCTCCATGATAAATGGTTTGTCTACATCGGGGCGATGTAGGATGGGAGCGCTACCGAAGTGTGACTTTATGGAATTAAAGGCCTTGGAGACCTCCTCAGACCACAATTTGGGATTTGCTCCCTTCTTGGTAAGGGCAACCAAGGGAGCTACCAAAGTTGAGAAGTGTGGAATGAACTGTCGATAGTAGGTAATGAACCCCATAAAGCGAAGCACTGCTTTAAGAGAATGGGGTTCCTGCCAGTCCATCACAGCCTGTAGCTTGGCAGGATCCATAGCCAAACCCTGGGCAGAGATGATATAACCAAGAAATGGCAAGAACTCCTGCTCAAACACACACTTCTCCAACTTAGCGTAGAGGGAGTTTGCCCGTAAGAGGTCAAAGACTTTGCGAACATCTCTCCGATGGGAGTCAATATCTGGAGAGTAGATGAGAATATCATCCAGATAGACTACGACCGAGGTGGTGAGCATATCCCGGAAGATGTCGTTCACAAAGTCTTGGAAAACAGCTGGGGCATTACAGAGCCCGAAGGGCATCACCAGATACTCATAGTGCCCATCCCTGGTGTTAAAAGCCGTCTTCCATTCGTCCCCCTCACGGATGCGAATCAGGTTGTAAGCACCCCGCAGATCTAATTTTGTAAACACCCTTGCTCCCCATAGCCTATCAAAAAGCTCAGATATCAGGGGTTATGGGTACTTGTTCTTAACGGTGATGGCGTTAAGACCCCTGTAATCTATACATGGACGCAGTTCTCCATTCTTCTTCTGAACAAAGAAGAACCCAGCCCCAGCAGGCGACACTGACTTCCTGATGAACCCTCTTGCCAGATTCTCTTGGATGTACTGAGACATAGCCTCCATCTCCGGGAGAGATAACGGATAAACTTGACCCCGGGGAGGCTCAGCACCAGGCAAGAGGTCAATAGGGCAGTCATAGGGGCGGTGAGGCGGAAGGGTCTCCGCCGCCTTTTTGGAGAACACGTCCGCATGAGACCAGTATTTTTTGGGGAAAGAGGATAGATCTGCGGGTACCTCTGTAGTAGCAACCTGAACGCACTCCCTTTGATACCTACCCTCACAAGACTCACCCCATCCCAAAATTCTGCCTGAGGACCACTCGATATGTGGAGAGTGGTACCGTAACCAAGGTATTCCCAACAGGACCTCATCAATTCCCTCAGGTATGACGAGCAGAGATATTGTCTCCTGATGGGATGGCGACATGGACAGAGTAAAAGGAATGGTCTGGTGAGTTATCTGTGAGGGCAGTGTCGACCCATTCACCACTCGTACCGTAATTGGTTGCGTAACCAGGGGTATTGCTTGATGTTGGGCGAAGATGGAAGACATAAAATTGCCCTCCGCCCCAGAGTCCACGCAGAGCTCTACTGAGTGGGAAGATGATCCAATAATAATTGTCCCCTTAAAGGACAATTTTGAGGCAAACGTTGCCGTATCTAGTGTACCTCCACCGACTGCCACTAGAGGCTGACGTCTCCTCGACCGCTTGGAACATCTGGTGGCAAGATGTCCAGACTGCTGGCAAACATGACAGACCTTGGGTGACCAAGCGGTCTGGGACTTAGAACCCACTCGAGACACCTCCCTGGACTCATGTGACTCAGGAAACTGGACCGGAGATTCCAGAGGTTTGGCGAAGGTGGGAGCCAGCCGAAACCTCTGCCTACACTGGGCTCGCTCTAACCTCCACTCATTAAAACGGAGGTCAATACGGGTAGAGACAGATATTAACTCCTCCAGTGTGGCTGGAATCTCCCTAGTGGCCAGAGCGTCCTTAACGTGATCAGCCAGCCCCCTCCAAAATATGGGGATAAGGGCTTTATCCAACCACTCCAGCTCTAAAGCTAAATTTCGGAAATGGATGGCAAATTGGCTGACCAAGGACTCACCCTGAGTTAATGCCAGCAGTTGGAGCGCCATATCATGGGTGACTTGAGGTCCTAGGAAGACCTGTTTCAGAGTGCTCAGAAACAACGGAGCACTCTGCACCACACGATCATCACACTCCCACAGCCCTTTCCAACGCCCTGTCCGACAAGAGGGACACAATAAATCCCACCTTAGCCCGCTCTGTAGGAAAAGGTGCAGCCAGTAGCTCAAGGTGAATAGAGCACTGACTCACAAATCCCCTACAAGATCTGCTTTCTCCAGAAAATTTTTCTGGCAGTGGGAGGCGCGAAAATGTCGTAACAGGGGTGGCAATGGACAAGGGTGCTGCAGCCACACTAGCAGCCTGTACAGAAACTGCGGAAATATCCACAGCTGAGGTTGAGCTCTCGAGAGCCACCAACCTACCCTCCAGCTGCTGGATATACCGCAAAGATTGCTGTATGTCTGCCATTTACTAGCCAGACCCTGGTGCTAGTATTATGTTAGGGCTAGCGGAACGCACCAAATGAATATATAGATTTTATTATGATAGATGCGTTAGCAGCCCGGGGTCCACCGTGCAGGAGAACCTGCTGCTAGCAAATAACGGAACTAAATGGCGGTGTTAGCTAACTCTGTTACTTCACAGAGCAGCCATGAACTCAAAGCACTGCGCCCTGTTAGACTCCACAGAGGCACAGGCTAACTGCCTAAACAAGAGCTGTCAGTGGTCATGCATGCACACGAAACTCCTCGCCGGAGATGCCAGCATTCTAGGGGCTTATTTCAGCCGGGTCCCTGAACACACTCATACAAGACCACACTGGCGCAAAGTACATAAATAAAGAGCAATACTAGCGCATGGCCGTGCGGCTATGCGAGCCTTAAATAGTTGCAGCACGTACAGGACCTTCCAGAAAGGACCAATGAGAAGCTGCCACAGAGCGTGACCTTAGCTGCAGTGTCTGATCATGTGACCCTCGATCTCCACTGAGAGATCTTACTCTGAGCATGCTCAGAACGAGAAAAGCAGGACTTAGTCCCAGAAGCGTCTGCTTGCCGCTGCCCAGCACTGACTTCAATGGCAGAAGCAGGAAAAGCAGCAGTAACTCTCTGTACAGAGTCAGACTGAGCGAGACGCTGGGACCGACGTCTCCGCTGAGCAGGCTCCACTGCAGCAGGAGAAGAATGGGAGACCGCAGCGGAGATGGCCCGAGATTCACCCTGTGCAGAGACGGGAACTCGAACCCTAACAATGCGTGTTAACCTCATTACCACTTCAACTTGACCTGTGGATGCTGGTATTAAGGATGATAGTTGTGAACTTTAAAAAGGGGAGATGCCTGTATTACAAGACATCCAAGCAATCCAAAGAACCAGAGACTCTCTACAAAACCACACCGAGGAACACTCTACAAGACAGCAGCCATGACATCATGGCCCTATCACAACGGACACAGATTTGACATTCTACAGGATGCCAGCTTAGGGGACCATGGCTCAGGCTGAAAGAATACACATTTGCTCCATTGACCATCACTGAATCCATGGATACGTTTGGACCCACCGTCACCTGATTCCATGGAAATGTTCAGAGAAGCCAGGTTGTGATCCTCCCTCCTACATGGTGTTGTACCTCAATGGACTGTCAGGTTCCTAAGCTTGTTTTTACGTCATTGCCTCCTCTCTGTTCCTGCCACAGGTGGGATAGTTGGCCCTGGAAGCTCTGAAATCACAGTTGTTTTTTTCCCTGTGAGTCAACTGAACGGTGAGTCTCTTTAATTTTGCAACATCTTGGGTATTTTGCTGGGACTGTTCTATGTGTTATTTGTCTGTTTTGTGGTTCAATAAAGTATTACCACACTGTTTTACCCTCACCCTGTGTTGTCTGAGTAGAATTATGCCCACGGTAAAAGGAGAGCGGGCATTCGTTGGGATCATACCTGGTCCATGTGGTTTTGACTAGCGGACTACAGCACTCGCTGACCCCCTGTGTATCCATATGTATGATAGATGCAAGTTCCACTTCCAGACTCCTACTGTACCTTTTAGGAGACTGGTGGGTTCTTCCCTCTTAATCAGTACTCCAGAGGGGAGAAGACCCTGCATGTGACTTTCTCCATTATAGACTGCCAGTTTAATATCATTGTTATACAACAGATTGGCAACTCCCATTATCTGAAATGGAGAGAGCCAGATTCATAGGCAGCTACTTCTAACTAATATACACCTTTATAAAGTGACAATTAGTGGTCAAGGGATGCCATTGTCCTAATATATGGGGGTCACAGATGGCTATAAAATACATAATTTGTACTTACTCATCCCTGCTCCCAAGCTGCTCCTCTTTGCTCTGATTTGACAGAAAACTATGCAGCCATATTGTTGGAGACCATCAGCAATGGCACCACAGACCACATTTTTCTCCCAGGCTGTGTTTTGTAGCTTATTAAATACATCCTTATGCTTCCAATTCCATAGAAATATTTTTTGTGGATTTAAATAAAATTCTTGTGATTAAATTTCTTATGTTGTTTCATCACAAGCCATTTTATGCAAAAAGCATTGCAGACGGAGGCACAATATGGCGTCACACAGAGAGAAGGTTGAGGTTCGTGGTGCTGAAGCTGTCAGTACTTTGACAGCTCAGTGACCAGTCTAGTGCAGGGGTGTGCTGAGCTGTGGGCATTTAGATTGACAGCTTGGCTGTCCAGTCTGAGACTGGGAGCTGCTGGCTGTCTCTAGGTGTTCATTGTCCTAGGTGATTGTCCAGCTACTTAGCTTTGCTGTTAGTACCAGACCTCTGCCAAGCGTAGCTTTATCTAAGTGTGGTTGGTTTTTTCTGTGCTAGATGATCTTTCGTTGCCTAACCTTGGACCTTGCTATGACCATCCGTCTGTTTAACCCTTGTGTTCTGATCTCCTATCTTCTTGGTATTTTGACCTTGGTCCGTTACCTGACTATGCTTTTATCTCTTCCCTATGTTTACGATGTATCCTCTTGGCTTTTGCCCTCAGACTCCTTGACTATCCCAACTCATCTCTTGTCTGTATGAATTGACTCAGCATCATATTTATGTTCTTTTATTAAGCAAATTAAATACAGATAACATTTTAATTTTCAATATGAAACTCCTAGGCTCCAATGCAAAATCTTTAACAAGATCACCAAGGCTATCATGTACCCTGATGGGCAATGCTAAAATTCTACCACTACTCGTGCCATGATGCTATGAGAGGACTTTATTAAATTATATAAAAATACATTAAAATTATTACCTTGTATTTCTGGATATTTCATGAGTATAAGAAAACCGTATCTCAAAGTCAAACTTGTTGTTTCTGTTCCAGCAAGGAATAAGTCTGCTATTGTTGCCTGTAGATTCTCCTCACAAAATTCTGTATCTTGATTCTTTCTTTCCTACAAAAAATAAATAAAACTCACCATTATTTTAAATATGAAAATTTATCAAAAGCCTTTAAGCTCTTTAAAGATGAAATAAGAGTCAAAACAAGAGCAATGAAAAGGAATGATTGATTTCAGAATTTTGCAGAAAGGTTTGATTCATAGTGAATATATTTTCTGTGAATCATGACACTAAAAAGCCTCTAATTGCCCAGAAAACATGTATATAAAACTGTGACATCTGATAGGACTGTATTGAACTGTAATTTGAGGTTTATAAAGCCTTAGTAGTGTCTAAGTGACCTCAACCTTTCTCTCTAGGAAAAAACAGATGGTAACCAGTAGTAACTAACTGCTGTATTTGAGTGATGTGTACCGGTCTAATTTTGGACTATTACAACAACAAAGTATACAAAATATTTTATTTTACAGTTCGCATATTAAAAGTGGATATATATCGAATTTTACCCCCTTCTTCCTTTTCAGGTTTTCGAAATTGGGAAAGTAGATCTCGTCTCTTCTGATTTTTGGCACAGGTCAATCCCCGTTTTATGCTCCTATTGCTGTACCCTCGTGCACGAAATCTCTCCCCAAGGTCCACAGACCAAACGCCTCCTCTGTATAGCAAATTCTTCTCATCCTCAAGAATTGCCCAATCGGTATGGCCCCAATCATGGAGCCGAGGTGAGATGATGAGGCATGGAGGAGTGCGTTGACAGATGTTTCTTTCCTAAACACATCCGTGTGTAAGTAGCCGTCCTCCTGAACCAGCAGCAGAATATCCAAGAATGATATTTCTTTGCAGCTATAATTATAGGTGAGCCTGATGTTGAGGCTGTTGCGATTCAAATCCTGCATGAACAGCTTCAATTGTTCCGCCGAACCATGCCAAATAAACAGAATATCATCGATATACCGATACCACCCCAGAATCCGCGAGGCGGAATGCACGCCCCCCTGAAATATGCCCCTCTCCCAAAAACCAAGGAAGAGGTTGGCATAGGAGGGCGCGCACGCCGCCCCCATAGCTGTTCCGCGGCTCTGGAGGTAGTATCGGTCCTTAAAAGTAAAAAAATTGTGTGTAAGGATGAAATGCAACAGCCTCAACACCAGGCCACAGGTCTCCGGTTCAATGCTGCTGGATCCAAGAAAGAAGTCCACCGCCTCCAAACCATCATCATGGCGGATGGAGGTATAAAGCGTCTCAACATCCGCCGTGACTAAAAGCATCTCTGACTCCAGTGTGAGGCCATCCAGTCTTCTCAGGACGTCCGTAGTGTCTCTGACATAGGAGAGTAGGGTTTCCACTTGTGATCTAAGGTAATGATCTATGAATTTGCATACAGGATCACACATCCCTCCCATGCCAGAGACAATCGGACGCCCTGGAGGGTTGACAGAATCCTTGTGGACCTTGGGGAGGAGATAAAAGGTAGGTACTACCGGATGTTTGACCACCAGTCCATCAAATGTTTTCTTGTTGATGGTCCCCTTATACAAAGCTTCCTCAAGAATCTCAACAAGCTCAGACATAAAATCAGAGAGGGGATTTTTAGTGAGTAACGTGTATGTTTCTCTATTTCGCAGTTGTTTAAAGGCCTCCCTTTCATACTTATCAGAAAGCCACACCACCACGTTTCCACCCTTGTCCGAAGGTTTAATTACCACATTTTCAAATGCCATAATCTCACGCAGGGCATTCCTCTGGCGCATAGTGAGATTATCCTTTTTGTTTTTATTATTAATATGCTTTAGATCTGCGGCAACCAGGTTTGTTAAGATTTCCACCTGTGGGCAGAGTGACAAGGGAGGAAACGTGGTGGACTTAGCAGAAATGGGTGGAGGGGGAATACCTGTAGATAGGCCTGTAGCCTCATTCTCCAACTCCTCCAATATGGAAATAGCTTCCTGTTCAGTGATATATGTACTCTCCGTTGCAGAACGGGAGTGAAGCTTTTTCAGGACAAGCTTTCGTGCAAAAAGGTGGAGGTCCTTTAGTGCTGTGAAGTAATCATAGTTATTACAGGGAGAAAACGATAAACCCAAACTCAACACTTCACATTGTGCCTCCGTAAGTGGAATTTGTGAGAGATTTATTACCTCTAGATTAGCATTTTTAGGTCTTTTCTCCTTCTGTGGAGATGTGGGGGTTTTCCTTTTATTTCCAAATCTAGTCACTTTTTGCCACCGATCCTTCTGTATATCAACCTTCTCAGGTCCGTTTCTTCCCTTATCACTAACAGATGCCCTCTCATCCACTGATGAAACAGATGAGAAGGACACTGACTTTGCCCTTGATGTTAGTCTCCTATTGGTGTGGTTCGTCCTCCATCTATATTCCCTGTTATTCTGGGCATCTGAAACGTCTCGTTGGTATTTTTTTGTTTTAGTGGCCACAATCTCCTTCTCCCATTTTTGAATTTCTGCGTCCAGATCGTTCTTAAACACAGTCTCATTCTCAGGAGTGAGCATGTTGTTAATCTCTTCCTGAATCTCACCCAGGTCTTTATCAATCCCACTCATAGTTAACTCATTATTTTTAACCCCTTAATCCCGTATGACGTACTATCCCGTCAAGGTGACCTGGGACTTAATTCCGGGTGACGGGATAGTACGTCATACGCGATCGGCCGCGCTCACGGGGGGAGCGCGGCCGATCGCGGCCGGGTGTCAGCTGCCTATCGCAGCTGACATCCGGCACTATGTGCCAGGAGCGGTCATGGACCGCCCCCGGCACATTAACCCCCGGCACACCGCGATCAAACATGATCGCAGTGTACCGGCGGTATAGGGAAGCATCGCGCAGGGAGGGGGCTCCCTGCGGGCTTCCCTGAGACCCCCGGAGCAACGCGATGTGATCGCGTTGCTGCGAGGGTCTCCTACCTCCTTCCTGGCTGCAGGTCCCGGATCCAAGATGGCCGCGGCATCCGGGTCCTGCAGGGAAGGAGGTGGCTTACCGAGTGTCTGCTCAGTGCAGATACTTGGTAAGCCTGCAGTGCTGTAAGTGAGATCGGTGATCTGACAGAGTGCTGTGCACACTATCAGATCATCGATCTGTAATGTCCCCCCCTGGGACAAAGTAAAAAAGTAAAAAAAAAAATTTTCCACATGTGTAAAAAAAAAAGAAAAAAATTCCTAAATAAATAATAAAAAAAATATATATATTATTCCCATAAATACATTTCTTTATCTAAATAAAAAAAACAAAACAATAAAAGTACACATATTTAGTATTGCCGCATCCGTAACGACCCAACCTATAAAACTGCCCCACTAGTTAACCCCTTCAGTAAACACCGTAAGAAAAAAAAAAAAAAACGAGGCAAAAAACAACGCTTTATTACCATACCGCCGAACAAAAAGTGGAATAACACGCGATCAAAAAGACTGATATAAATATCCATGGTTCCGCTGAAAACGTCATCTTGTCCCGCAAAAAACAAGCTGCCATACAGCATCATCAGCAAAAAAATAAAAAAGTTATAGTCCTGAGAATAAAGCGATACCAAAATAATTATTTTTTCTATAAAATAGTTTTTATCGTATAAAAGCGCCAAAACATAAAAAAATGATATAAATGAGGTATCGCTGTAATCGTACTGACCCGTCAAATAAAACTGCTTTATCAATTTTACCAAACGCGGAACGGTATAAACGCCTCTCCCAAAAGAAATTCATGAATAGCAGGTTTTTGGTCATTCTGCCTCACAAAAATCGGAATAAAAAGCGATCAAAAATGGTCACGTGTCCGAAAATGTTACCAATAAAAACGTCAACTCGTCCCGCAAAAAACAAGACCTCACATGACTCTGTGGAGCAAAATGTGGAAAAATTATAGGTCTCAAAATGTGGAGACGCAAAAACTTTTTTGCTATAAAAAGCGTCGCTGGTTTCACACTTGCGTTTTTGTCTGCAGCATTTTTTGCACAAAAAAACGCATGCGTTTTTTCCCTATAGTTAACATTGAAAACGCATGCGTTTTTTTGTACGCGTTTGGTCGCGTTTTCAAACGCATGCGTTTTTTTTCTGCATGCGTTCATTTTCAGAAATACAACCTGCAGTATTTTCTTGCGTTTTTAAGCACATGCGTTTGTTTGCATTAAAAACGCATGCGTTTTTATCGAAAAAAAACAGAAAACACACTGAAAAGCCACCCACCACCATCAAGGTGATAAAGGGATCCAAACCCTAACTCTACCCCTAACCTCACCCCTAACCGTTTAATGAACATTTTCTGACAGTCATAGTGCCACGTATGTAAGTGCCACGTATTTAAGTGCCACGTATTTCAGTGCCACGTATTTCAGTGCCACGTATCACGTATTTCAGTGCCACGTGTTTCAATGCCACGTATTTAAGTGCCACGTATCACGTATTTCAGTGCCACATATTTTAGTACCACGTATTTCAGTTGCACGTATTTCAGTGCCACGTATTTCAGTGCCACGTATTTCAGTGCCACGTATTTAAGTGCCACGTATCACGTATTTCAGTGCCACGTATTTAAGTGCCACGTATTTAAGTGCCACGTATTTCAGTGCCACGTATCACGTATTTCAGTGCCACGTATTTAAGTGCCACATATTTAAGTGCCACGTATTTAAGTGCCACGTATTTCAGTGCCACGTATTTCAGTGCCACGTATTTCAGTGCCACGTATTTCAGTGCCACGTATTTCAGTCACGTTTAGGGTTAGGGTTAGGGCTAGGGTTGGAGGTAAAGTTAGGGTTGGGGCTAAAGTTAGGGTTGGGGCTAAAGTTAGGGTTAGGGTTTGGATTACATTTACAGTTTGGATTAGGGTTGGGATTAGAATTATGGGTGTGTCAGGGCTAGGGGTGTGGTTAGGGTTATCGTTGGGATTAGGGTTAGGGGTGTGTTTGAGTTAGGGTTTCAGGTAGAATTGGGGCGTTTCCACTGTCCAGGCACATCAGGGGCTCTCCAAGCGCGACATGGCGTCCAATCTCAATTCCAGCCAATTCTGCGTTGAAAAAGTAAAACAGTGCTCCTTCCCTTCCGAGCTCTCCCGTGCGCCCAAAAAGGGGTTTACCCCAACATATGTGTTATCAGCGTACTCGGGACAAATAGAACAACAACTTCTGGGATCCAAGTTCTATTGTTATCCTTAGGAAAATAAAAATTTGGGGGGCTAAAACTCATTTTTGTGGGAAAAAAAAGATGTTTTATTTTCACGGCTCTGCGTTATAAATTGTAGTGAAACACTTGGGGGTTCAAAGTTCTCACAACACATCTAGATAAGTTCCTTGGGAGGTCTAGTTTCCAATATGGGGTCACTTGTGGGGGGTTTGTACTGTTTGGGTACATCAGGGGCTCTGCAAATGCAACGTGACGCCTGCAGTCCAATCCATTTAAGGCTGCATTCCAAATGGCGCTCCTTCCCTTCCGAGCTCTGTCATGCACCCAAACAGTGGTTCCCCCCCACATATGGGGTATCAGCGTACTCAGGACAAATTGGACAACAACTTTTGTGGTCTAATTTATCCTGTTACCCTTGTGAAAATACAAAACTGGGGGCTAAAAAATCATTTTTGTGAAAAAAAAAAAGGAATTTTTATTTTCACGGCTTTGCGCTATAAACTTTAGTGAAACACTTGGGGGTTCAAAGTTCTCAAAACACATCTAGATAAGTTCCTTGGGAGGTCTAGTTTCCAATATGGGGTCACTTGTGGGGGGTTTGTACTGTTTGGGTACATCAGGGGCTCTGCAAATGCAACGTGACGGCTGCTGACCAATCCATTTAAGTCTGCATTCCAAATGGCGCTCCTTCCCTTCCGAGCTCTGTCATGCGCCCAAACAGTGGTTCCCCCCCACATATGGGGTATCAGCGTACTCAGGACAAATTGGAAAACAAATTTTGGGGTCCAATTTATTCTGTTACCCTTGTAAAAATACAAAGCTGGGGGCTAAAAAATCATTTTTGAGAAAAAAAAAAATTATTTTCACGGCTCTGCGTTATAATCTGTAGTGAAACACTTGGGGGTTCAAAGCTCTCAAAACACATCTAGATAAGTTCCTTAGGGGGTCTACTTTCCAAAATGGTGTCACTTGTGGGGGGTTTCAATGTTTAGGCACATCAGGGGCTCTCCAAACGCAACATGGCGTCCCATCTCAATTCCAGTCAATTTTGCATTGAAAAGTCAAATGGCGCTCCTTCCCTTCCAAGCTCTGCCATGCGCCCAAACAATGGTTTACACCCACATAAGGGGTATCAGCGTACTCAGGACAAATTGCCCAACATTTTTTTGGGTCCAATTTCTTCTCTTACCCTTGGGAAAATAAAGAATTGGGGGTGAAAAGATCATTTTTGTGAAAAAATATGATTTTTTATTTTTACGGCTCTGCATTATAAACTTCTGTGAAGCACTTGGTGGGTCAAAGTGCTCACCACACATCTAGATAAGTTCCTTAGGGGGTCTACTTTCCAAAATGGTGTCACTTGTAGGGAGTTTCAATGTTTAGGCACATCAGGGGCTCTCCAAACGCAACATGGCGTCCCATCTCAATTCCAGTCAATTTTGCATTGAAAAGTCAAATGGCGCTCCTTCCCTTCCAAGCTCTGCCATGCGCCCAAACAATGGTTTACACCCACATATGGGGTATCAGCATACTCAGGACAAATTGCACAACATTTTTTGGGGTCCAATTTCTTCTCTTACCCTTGGGAAAATAAAAAATTGGGGGTGAAAAGATCATTTTTGTGAAAAAATATGATTTTTTATTTTTACGGCTCTGCATTATAAACTTCTGTGAAGCACTTGGTGGGTCAAAGTGCTCACCACACATCTAGATAAGTTCCTTAGGGGGTCTACTTTCCAAAATGGTGTCACTTGTAGGGAGTTTCAATGTTTAGGCACATCAGGGGCTCTCCAAACGCAACATGGCGTCCCATCTCAATTCCAGTCAATTTTGCATTGAAAAGTCAAATGGCGCTCCTTCCCTTCCAAGCTCTGCCATGCGCCCAAACAATGGTTTACACCCACATATGGGGTATCAGCGTACTCAGGACAAATTGCACAACATTTTTTGCGGTCCAATTTCTTCTCTTACCCTTGGGAAAATAAAAAATTGGGGGCAAAAAGATCATTTTTGTGAAAAAATATGATTTTTTATTTTTACGGCTCTGCATTATAAACTTCTGTGAAGCACTTGGTGGGTCAAAGTGCTCACCACACATCTAGATAAGTTCCTTAGGGGGTCTACTTTCCAAAATGGTGTCACTTGTAGGGAGTTTCAATGTTTAGGCACATCAGGGGCTCTCCAAACGCAACATGGCGTCCCATCTCAATTCCAGTCAATTTTGCATTGAAAAGTCAAATGGCGCTCCTTCCCTTCCAAGCTCTGCCATGCGCCCAAACAATGGTTTACACCCACATATGGGGTATCAGCGTACTCAGGACAAATTGCACAACATTTTTTGGGGTCCAATTTCTTCTGTTACCCTTGGGAAAATAAAAAATTGGGGGTGAAAAGATCATTTTTGTGAAAAAATATGATTTTTTATTTTTACGGCTCTGCATTATAAACTTCTGTGAAGCACTTGGTGGGTCAAAGTGCTCACCACACATCAAGATAAGTTCCTTAGGGGGTCTACTTTCCAAAATGGTGTCACTTGTAGGGGGTTTCAGTGTTTAGGCACATCAGGGGCTCTCCAAACGCAACATGGCGTCCCATCTCAATTCCAGTCAATTTTGCATTGAAAAGTCAACTGGCGCTCCTTTCCTTCCGAGCTCTGCCATACGCCCAAACAGTGGTTTACCCCCACATATGGGGTATCAGCATACTCAGGACAAATTGTACAACAACTCAAAATGACTTCAAATGAGATGTGGTCCCTAAAAAAAAATGGTGTTGTAAAAATGAGAAATTGCTGGTCAACTTTTAACCCTTATAACTCCGTCACAAAAAAAAATTTTGGTTCCAAAATTGTACTGATGTAAAGTAGACATGTGGGAAATGTTACTTATTAAGTATTTTACGTGACATATGTCTGTGATTTAAGGGCATAAAAATTCAAAGTTGGAAAATTGCAAAATTTTCAAAATTTTTGCCAAATTTCCATTTTTTTCACAAATAAACGCAAGTTATATCGAATAAATTTTACCACTAACATGAAGTACAATATGTCACGAGAAAACAATGTCAGAATCGCCAAGATCCGTCAAAGCGTTCCAGAATTATAGCCTCATAAATGGACAGTGATCAGAATTGTAAAAATTGGCCCGGTCATTAACGTGCAAACCACCCTCGGGGCTTAAGGGGTTAATCAAAAGTGCCATGAATAGTGTTGAGCGATACCGTCCGATACTTGAAAGTATCGGTATCGGAAAGTATCGGCCGATACCGGCAAAGTATCGGATCCAATCCGATACCGATACCCGATACCAATACAAGTCAATGGGACTCAAGTATCGGACGGTATTCCTGATGGTTCCCAGGGTCTGAAGGAGAGGAAACTCTCCTTCAGGCCCTGGGAACCATATTAATGTGTAAAATAAAGAATTAAAATAAAAAATATTGCTATACTCACCTCACCGAGGGAACCGGCAGCGTTGTTTGCTTAAAATGCGCGCTTTTCCTTCCTTCCGTGACGTCACGGCTTCTGATTGGTCGCTTGCCGCCCATGTGGCCGCGATGCGACCAATCACAGCAAGCCGTGACATAATTTCAGGTCCTTCTAGGCATTCAGTATTTTAAAATTACGTTCCGGCTTTGTGATTGGTCGCGTCGCGGTCACATGGGCTACGCGACCAATCACAAGCCGTGACGTCACGGGAGGCAGGAGATGCGCGCATTTTAAAATGCGCGCGTGTCCAGCCTCCCGTGACGTCCCGGCTTGTGATTGGTGGCGTCGCCCATGTGGCCGCGACGCAACCAATCACAGCAAGCCGTGACGTAATTTCAGGTCCTTCAGGATTTTAAAATTACGTTCTGGCTTGTGATTGGTCGCGTCGCGGTCACATGGGCGACGCGACCAATCACAAGCCGTGACGTCACGGGAGGCTGGACACACGCGCATTTTAAAATGCGCGCATCTCCTGCCTCCCGTGACGTCACGGCTTGTGATTGGTCGCGTCGCCCATGTGACCGCGACGCGACCAATCACAAAGCCGGAACGTAATTTTAAAATACTGAATGCCTAGAAGGACCTGAAAATTACGTCACGGCTTGCTGTGATTGGTCGCGTCGCGGCCACATGGGCGGCAAGCGACCAATCAGAAGCCGTGACGTCACGGAAGGAAGGAAAAGCGCGCATTTTAAGCAAACAACGCTGCCGGTTCCCTCGGTGAGGTCCAGGCTGCGTCGGAGAGGTGAGTATAGCAATATTTTTTATTTTAATTCTTTCTTTTACACATTAATGTTGTTTCGATACCGATACCCGATACCACAAAAGTATCAGATCTCGGTATCGGAATTCCGATACCCGCAAGTATCGGCCGATACCCGATACTTGCGGTATCGGAATGCTCAACACTAGCCAGGAAGCTTTTGGAGCATGTTGATGCGGCTTCCTCCCATTGATTTTTAAATGTATCGTCCTCTATAAAAAATGAAGGGAAGACCTGGACACGAAGTCCTCTGGGGATCAGACCACATGAAATATATCTTTCCAAAAAGGACTTGTTCCACCACAGGCGGGTCCTTTTTTGTAATAAATCTTTATATTTAGTAGTCAGGTCGGATAAATCTCTGGATCTGGAATCTAAAACTGTACCAGCACCACCGCTGAAAACCTTGTCCAGCTGTAAAAGCCACGTCTTTTCACGCGCTTTGAAGTCCATTTGATCAATGGAAACGGCTGTGAACCTGTGTGATCCTGTATGCAAATTCATAGATCATTACCTTAGATCACAAGTGGAAACCCTACCCTCCTATGTCAGAGACACTACGGACGTCCTGAGAAGATTGGATGGCCTCACACTGGAGTCAGAGATGCTTTTAGTCACGGCGGATGTTGAGACACTTTATACCTCCATCCGCCATGATGATGGTTTGGAGGCGGTGGACTTCTTTCTTGGATCCAGCAGCATTGAACCGGAGACCTGTGGCCTGGTGTTGAGGCTGTTGCATTTCATCCTTACACACAATTTTTTTACTTTTAAGGACCGATACTACCTCCAGAGCCGCGGAACAGCTATGGGGGCGGCGTGCGCGCCCTCCTATGCCAACCTCTTCCTTGGTTTTTGGGAGAGGGGCATATTTCAGGGGGGCGTGCATTCCGCCTCGTGGATTCTGGGGTGGTATCGGTATATCGATGATATTCTGTTTATTTGGCATGGTTCGGCGGAACAATTGAAGCTGTTCATGCAGGATTTGAATCGCAACAGCCTCAACATCAGGCTCACCTATAATTATAGCTGCAAAGAAATATCATTCTTGGATATTCTGCTGCTGGTTCAGGAGGATGGCTACTTACACACGGATGTGTTTAGGAAAGAAACATCTGTCAACTCACTCCTCCATGCCTCATCATCTCACCTCGGCTCCACGATTGGGGCCATACCGATTGGGCAATTCTTGAGAATGAGAAGAATTTGCTCTACAGAGGAGGCGTTTGACAGACAGTCTGTGGACCTTGGGGAGAGATTTCGTGCACGAGGGTACAGCAATAGGAGCATAAAACGGGGATTGACCCGTGCCAAAAATCAGAAGAGACGAGATCTACTTTCCCAATTGCGAAAACCTGAAAAGGAAGAAGGGGGTAAAATTCGATATACAGTTAGGTCCATATATGTTTGGACAGAGGCAACATTTTTCTAATTTTGCTTATAGACATTACCACAATTCATTTTAAACAAAACAATTCAAATGAAGTTGAAGTTCAGACTTTCAGCTTTCATTTGAGGGTATGCACAATAAAATTGGATGAAGGGTTTAGGAGTTTCAGCTCCTTAACATGTGCCACCCTGTTTTTAAAGGGACCAAAAGTAATTGGACAATTGACTCATAGGCTATTTCATGGACAGGTGTGGGCAATCTCTTCGTTATGTCATTCTCAATTAAGCAGATAAAAGGCCTGGAGTTGATTTGAGGTGTGGTGCTTGTATTTGTAAGGTTTTGCTGTGAAGTAAACAGGAGCTCTCCATGCAGGTGAAACAAGCCATCCTTAAGCTGCGAAAACAGAAAAAACCATCGGATAAATTGCTACAATATTAGGAGTGGCAAAATCTACAATTTGGTACATCCTGAGAAAGAAAGAAAGCACTGGTGAACTCATCAATGCAAAAAGATCTGGGCGCCCACGGAAGACAACAGTGGTGGATGATCGCAGAATAAGCTCCATGGTGAAGAGAAACCCCTACACAACAGCCAACCAAGTGAACAATACTCTCCAGAAGGTCGGCGTATCAATATCCAAATCTACCATAAAGAGAAGACTGCATGAAAGTAAATACAGAGGGTTCACTGCACGGTGCAAGCCACTCATAAGCATCAAGAATAAAAAGGCTAGACTGGACTTGCTAAAAAACATCTAAAAAAGCCAGCACAGTTCTGGAAGAACATTCTTTGGACAGATGAATCCAAGATCAACCTCTACCAGAATGATGGAAAGAGAAAAGTATGGTGAAGGCGGGGTACAGCTCATGATCCAAAGCATATCACATCATCTGTAAAACACGGCGGAGGCAGTGTGATGGCTTGGGCATGCATGGCTGCCAGTGGCACTGGGTCACTAGTGTTTATTGATGATGTGACACAGGACAGAAGCAGCTGAATGAATTCTGAGGTATTCAGAGCCATACTGTATGCTCAGATCCAGCCAAATGAAGCAAAACTGATTGGTCGTCGTTTCATACTACAGATGGACAATGACCCAAAACATAAAGCCAAAGCAACTCAGGAGTTTATTAAAGCAAAGAAGTGGAATATTCTTGAATGGCCAAGTCAGTCACCTGATCTCAACCCAATTGAGCATGCATTTCACTTGTTAAAGACTAAACTTCAGACAGAAAGGCCCACAAACAAACAGCATCTGAAAACCACAGCAGTGAAGGCCTGGCAGAGCATCAAAAAGGAGGAAACTCCTTGTCCATGAGTTCAAGACTTTAGGCAGTCATTGGCAACAAAGGGTTTTCAACCAAGTACTAAAAATTAACATTTTATTTAAAATTATTGAATCTGTCCAATTACTTTTGGTCCCTTTAAAAACAGGGTGGTACATGTTAAGGATCTCAAACTCCTAAACCCTTCATCCAATTTTAATGTGGATACCCTCAAATGAAAGCTGAAAGTCTGAACTTCAACTGCATCTGAATTGTTTTGTTTAAAATTCATTGTGGAAATGGCTATAACCAAAATTAGAAAAATGTTGTCTCTGTCCAAATATATATGGACCTAACTGTATATCCACTTTTAATCACCGATGGGGAGTGATGAGAAAAATTCTTAGCAGACATTGGCCTATTTTGAAAACCGAACCCACACTTGCTAAATGTCTCTCAGATGAACCTCTCATGACAGCAAGGAGGGGGAAGAATCTGAGAGACATCTTGGTTAGGAGCCATTACGTAACTAAGGCCCCGGCTATTTTCGGAGCAGGTAAACGTAGGTGGGGATTCTATCCATGTGGAGATTGTCTAGCCTGCCGTAACCATATGAGGGCGGTGTCTTTCACCTCGGCTGACGGGAGTAAAGAATTTAAAATCATGGACTACATTAGCTGTAGTACTACATTTGTAGTATACCTGGCTAAATGCTCATGTGGCCTATTCTATGTGGGTCTCACTTCACGAGAACTCAGAATCAGGACACGTGAGCATATTAGAGACATAATGGCGGCAAATGAGGTGGAAGACATCGCCACTTTAAAAACCACACCACGCCATTTTAGGCTCCATCATGAGTGCAATCCAAAGGAATTAAAAATCTTTGGTATTGACCATGTGAGGTGTGGTATTAGAGGTGGGGATATGAAACGGACATTAGCACAATTGGAATGTCGCTGGATAGCTATTTTAGGCACTATGTCCCCACACGGTTTAAACGAGCAATTGAGCTTTTCATCTTTCCTCTAGGTGTGGTCGGGTCGGTTCAAAGTCTCTGTGATCTTCTGGATTTTAATTTTGTGTGTTTTTATCTTCTTTTATGTAGTAATTTCGTCCTATTGGTTTACTGTTCCCATGTATCTACCCTTTGAGCGTTTGAGTTCTGTCGTGGCATTAAATGGCACTTCAAGCAAGACATCATATGAAAAAGGGGAAAAAAACTCTGCTGAAGACCTTCTGATTGAAGACCAGAGTATATTGTTGTATTTATCTCCCTGTTGTCTGGGTGTTTTTATATTTTGTCTATGTATATGTTTTTCATTTAGTGTGCACTAGTTTAATGGGATCTAGGTCCTAAATTATGTATACATGTTCATGTAATATTTTCCTTCATTAATATTTTATTATGTAATTCCGCTGATGTGAGTAGTCTATATTCTTTCACATTATAGTGAGGTTGAAGATATGGGTTCGCTTCTCCCTCCATTAGCACTTTATATCACACTTTGTTAGTGTATGTGTGTTGACCCTCTTATCTAGCATTCTTATTTTTGTCTGTATGTAGTATTTATCAGGAGCAGCTATTAATATTTATAATATATATTTTTTTGCCACATCACTCTTGTGAGCGGTCTATAAATTGTGAGGCTGAAGATATGGGTTGTTTCCCCCTTCACTAGCACTTTATATCACATTTAGACAGTGTAAGGGTGTTTACCCCTTTTAGTCAGTGGTACTATTATAAGATTTTATGGAGTAGTCACCAGGAGCAGTTACTAAGGTATATATTTCTTTTATTTATTTTTATTTTTTTGCACATTGTAGTGTGGCTGCAGTTGAGGGTTTCCCCTTTCCCCTATCAGTAGTGTTGAGCATTCCGATGCTGCAAGTATCGGGTATCGGCCGATACTTGCTGTATCGGAATTTCCGATACCGAGATCCGATATTTTTGTGATATCGGATATCGGTATCGAAACAACATTAATGTACAAATGTGTAAAAGAAAGAATTAAAATAAAAAAAATCGCTATACTCACCTGTCCGACGCAGCCGGGACCTCAGCGAGGGAACCGGCAGCGTTGTTTGTTTAAAATTCGCGCTTTTACATGGTTACGTGAAGTCCCGGCTTGTGATTGGTCAGGGCGGCCATGTTGCCGGGACGCGGACCAATCACAGCAAGCCGTGACGAAATTACGTCACGGCTTGCTGTGATTGGTCCGCGTCCCGGCAACATGGCCGCGATTAACCAATCACAAGCCGTGACGTCACGGGAGGCTGGACACGCGCGCTTTTTAAAATGCATTTTAAAAAGCGCGCGTGTCCAGCCTCCAGTGACGTCCCGGCTTATGATTGGTCACGGCGCCATTTTGCCGGGACGCGGACCAATCACAGCAAGCCGTGACGTAATTTCGTCACGGCTTGCTGTGATTGGTCCGCGTCCCGGCAACATGGCCGCCCTGACCAATCACAAGCCGGGACTTCACGTAACCATGTAAAAGCGCGAATTTTAAACAAACAACGCTGCCGCTTCCCTCGCTGAGGTCCCGGCTGCGTCGGACAGGTGAGTATAGCGATTTTTTTTATTTTAATTCTTTCTTTTACACATTTATATGGTTCCCAGGGCCTGAAGGAGAGTTTCCTCTCCTTCAGACCCTGGGAACCATCAGGAATACCGTCCGATACATGAGTCCCATTGACTTGTATTGGTATCGGGTATCGGTATCGGATTGGATCCGATACTTTGCCGGTATCGGCCGATACTTTCCGATACCGATACTTTCAAGTATCGGACGGTATCGCTCAACACTACCTATCAGCAATCCATACTGCACTTAGACACTTTATTTACGCTTACTTTTCTAGATAGCGTAACTTCAGTTTATGATTGCACTTAATACTCACCAGCAGTAGTCTTCCCTTCTCCAAAATGGCGATAGCGGCGCGCGCGCATGCGCAGTGCGGCAGAAACCCGGTGTGCATCTCCTCCTGCCTCCAGGATGTGACGCGGCGGTTTACTGACGTCACGAGGGATTTCCCTCTCCCCGCCCTGTCACAGGAAGAGCAGGAGCCGATGCACAAGAACGGGCCTGTGCGACGGTGCGCATGCGCCGATAATGGCGCCGATAATCAAACACAGGTGCACCCACGATATAAATAAAGGCTCAAAGCACACACATTCACAGCCCCCCGAGGAAGCCCAACACGAAACGCGCGTCGGGGCTGCTGGAGACGCACTACCGGCATTTACACATGGGTAAGATTAGCGGCACTTTCCTCCTCCTTCCCTCCCCTTCTCTAGAGTAGTGGTTTGGTAGGATGCTACAGAAGCAATCCCAGCATATATAGGGACTTAGCCACATACTTATTGGCATTTTGTTATGCACTAAGCACTTTTTAGGAGGAATCTGAAATTCAGCTGCTATATCCCATACTGCCACTATGGTAGTCTGTGTCTGCCTGTATTTGCACCATTTCTGTACCTTGTATTGTCAGCTTGTATGTATTTATTTAATCATTATTTAGTTTATGACTATTAATAAAATCGTGTTACAAATCTTACATTTGTGTATGGGACTATGTACTCCATAGTATGCTGTAGGTTAGATTGTCTTGGAGTGTCCTTGTTACAGGAATTTTTGTCCAATGTATAGGGTATATTTTCCCGGTACTTTTCTCTAAGTTATGTATCAGTGGTACCTGTTCTTAGAAGGTCTGTGTGTGTGTGTGAGTGCAGCCCACTCTCTAGTCTGTGTGCAGCCATAGGCCATAGCTGGTTGTATTCAGTTCAGGGAGGGTGGTTCATTGCCTCATACTGTTCTATTTTTTTTTTTTTTCAAGTAGTGTAGTCTGCTGCTCATTTTTTCTAATAATTCCTATTAGTGACTTTCCACCCGTATCCAGCTAACTTGTGGAAAAACACTACATAGGATAAAGTAGAGGAGGTTTTTTGGGCCTTGCAGCGCCGTTTACGGCTGTCTGCACGGTCTCCGTGTGACTGCAGCTCGCCCTGTAGTCTGTGAGCAGCCATAGCCTGGTTGTATCCAGCTCAGGGTTCTTCACTGCGTCATACCGTAAAATCAATTTTCCTTTTGTTTTAAGTAGTGCAGGCTGCTGCATATTTTTTCAAAAAATTCCTATTAGTGTCTTTCCACCCGTATCCAGCTAACTTGTGGAAAAACACTACATAGGATAACGTAGAGGAGGGTTTTTGGGCCTTTCAGCGCCGTTTACGGCTGTCTGCACGGTCTCCGTGTGAGTGCAGCTCTCTCTGTTGTCAGTTCAGCCCCCCAAAAATAAATAAATAATAAAGTTCACCAAACACACCACTTTACATTTCTGTAGGCCACATTAGCTCATATTAAAGTCTAGTCCACACTTTAGAAAATTAGTGTTTCTTATACCTGTTAGGACTCGGAGCTGTTCAGGAATAAGCACACAAAGCCGTTAGTACTTTTCTGCTTATCTTTATCAGTCAACCAAGATGAAGAAGGCAAGGAGTAAGGCACGTGGGCGTGGGCGCGGAGCAGGGAGAGGACGTGGGGATTCTGTGCCTGCTGCGGGCACCGGTGACTCCTCAGCACCCAGTTTCACCAGGGAATAGTCCTTCATGCGCAGCTTTGTCGCAGAGCGCCGTACACCGCTGCTGCGTGAAGAACAAATTGAAGCCGTTGTCGGATGGATGGCAGCTAACGCATCGACTTCAATTAGTGCCACATCCTCTCAGACACAGAGCACTGGAGAGCACCCATCTGTCTCTTCACCACCTGCCAAATTGGCCAGGCAGACAGAGAGCCCAGGACAGGAGCCGTCTCTACTTCTGTTCTCTGAATCTCTTGGCTTGGAAACAGGGGGCCAGCCAAGCAGCATTGGAGAAATGGAAGAAGAGGCAGGGTGCAGTGATGCCCAACAGCTTTTTCTCTCTTCCTCTGAAGAGGCGGGTGGGCCAGTGCCTCCGGTCACCACATCGCAGGACGCATCCGCTGATGACACTCAGGTGCCACTTTCTGGTGCGTGCTCTGCTGCTGAGACTACCCAGGAGGAGCAGTTGATGGCAGAGGGTAGTGTAGATGATGAGGTCCTTGATCCATCTTGGCGTGAGGGACAGGAAGGTGGTGGGAGCAGCTCTGAGGAAGAGATTCCCCGAATGGGCCAAAGAGGGAGAGGGAGGGGGAAGACTGCGGATCCTGCAGCCTCCACTTTGGCACCCGTTAGGAGCATGTCTCTTCCAAAAGCCAAAAAGGGCGCTCCCAAGACTTGCAGTGCCTGGTCCTTTTTTGACACAGTTGCAGATGACATTTGCTATGTCAAATGCAAGGTGTGTCATCACAAAGTCAAAAAAGGTCGAAATGTCAGCAACCTCAATACCTCCAACATGTGGAAACATGTGCGCACCAGGCATGCGGTGGAGTTAGAAAAACACACTGAAGAGCTAGGCCAACCAACAGCGGCAGCTACCACCCCTTCAGCTCGTGTTGCCTCTTCCTCCAGCTCACACGCAGCTGGTTCAGCTTCCTCCCAGGATCGCCGTGGAAGGACCTCTGGCCCTGTTGTCCAGAGACCCACTGTAATTCCACCCGCAGCACCACGTTCCCAGTCATCCACACACTCCCAGCCCAGTCTACAGCCATCGGTAGTACAGGCATGGGAGAAAAGGCGGCCTTTCTCGTCAAACCACCCATGAGCACAGGCTCTGACTGCAGGCATTGCCAAACTTCTGTCACTGGAAATGCTGTCATTCAGGCTGGTGGAGACTGACAGCTTCCGTGACTTGATGTCATTGGCAGTCCCACAGTACAATGTGCCCAGCCGCTTTTACTTCAGCAGGCAAGCTGTCCCTGCCCTGCACAAGCATGTGGAGGGACACATAAAACACGCGCTACTGAACACCGTCAGTAGCAAGGTCCACCTCACCACCGATGCATGGACCAGTCAACATGGACAGGGGTGATACCTTTCCCTCACTGCCCATTGGGTTAATGTTGTTGAGCCGGGTACAGATCGTGGGAGTGGCGCAGGACGTGTCCTGCCCACTCCAAGGATTGCAGGAATCCATTCTGTATGCATTGACTCCTCCTCTTACACCAGTTCCTCAGAATCATTGCTGCAGGAGCCGTCACAGTCCACCTCCACATGGACCCGTGATGAACGTTTACCTGTTACGACCGACATGAGCACAGCCGTGGCCAAACATCAACAGGCCGTCTTGAAATTAATTTCTTTGGGGAATCGAAGCCACACAGCGCAGGAGCTCTGGAATGCCATCAAGCAGGAGAGCGATGTGTGGTTTGTGCCAGCGAATCTCCAGCCAGGCATGGTAGTGTGTGATAATGGCCGAAATCTGGTGGCAGCTCTGGGCCTCGGCAACCTCACTCACATCCCATGTCTGGCACATGTGCTCAATTTGGTCGTGCAGAGTTTTTTGAGGGACTATCCGGATCTTGATGCACTGCTGCATAAGGTTCGCCTAGAGAGTGCTCACTTGCGGCGTTCCATCACGGCAAAATCGCGCATTGCGGCCCTGCAGCACCGACACCGCCTGCCGGAACATCGCATCATATGTGACCTACCTACCAGGTGGAATTCCACGTTACATATGTTGGAGTGGTTGTGTGAGCAGCAGCAAGCTGTAATGGAGTACCAGCTGCATCAGGCACAAAGAAGTCGCACTCCGCGCCGTTCAGACTTCACAACCACAGAGTGGGCCACTATGAAGGACGTCTGCCAGGTTTTGCGTCCCTTCGATTATTCCACGCGGATGGCGAGTGCAGATGATGCACTAGTCAGCATGACTGTCCCCCTTATCTGCCTGCTTGAAAAATCACTGCAAGCGCTAAGGGATGATGTTGTGGAAGAGGTGGAGGATGAGGATTCACCATTTCCATCATCTTCTGGACAGTCAGCACCACGTGGTTCCTCACAAACGCGTAGGCAGGGGACACTTTGTGAGGAGGATGAGGAGGAGTCAATGGAGGAGGAAGACATCCGTCCAGAGGAGGGAGTTACACAATTGTCCAGTACTCAGTGTGTACAGCGAGGGTGGGGTGATGACGAGCGGGCAGAGATCACGCCTCCAGCAGGGGACAGCGTTTCTTGGCCAGTTGGCAGTCTGCAGCACATGGTGGATTACATGCTGCAGTGCCTGAGAAACGACCGCCGCATCGCCCACATTCTCAACATGTCTGATTATTGGGTGTTCACCCTCCTCGATCCTCGACAACGTAGAAAGCCTCATCACACCGTTGAACCGGGAGCGAAAAATGCGGGAGTACCAAGACACACTGGTAAATTCCATCATCCTCTCCATTCCAACTGAGAGAAGTGCTGCTAGTGCATTACAAAGCAGCTCAGTGCGTCCAGGCAGTGGAGGAGGCTCTGCACAAAGAGGGAGCAGAAGCAGTGCCTCTGCCCAAGGCAAGACCAGTATGGCCCAACCGTCGCACAGTTTTGTGTGCCCGCCACAAAAGTCTACACCATCACAGACGGCTCCAGTCAGCAGGAGGCAACGGTTTCGTCAGATGGTGACAGACTACATGTCTTGCCCTCTTGCTGTACTCCCAGACGGCTTTTCCCCTTTCAAGTTTTGGGTCTCAAAGCTGGATACATGTCCAGAGCTAAGCCAGTATGCATTGGAGGTGCTGGCTTGCCCTGCGGCTAGTGTATTATCGGAACGCGTCTTTAGTGCTGCAGGTGGTGTACTAACTGACCGTCGCATGCGACTATCCTCCGATAACGTTGACCGGCTTACTTTCCTGAAAATGAACAAGGCCTGGATCTCGCAGGAATTTGCCACTCCTCTTCCTGATTAAATAATTAGGTGACTGTCTACAGTATCCAGGTCTCCTGTTGTGTTCATCCTTCTACCACCTGAACTTAAATTCCTGGGCTCCAACACCGCCAGTTGAGGCTCAGAAGTGCCGTCTGCACAGTCAAAACATACGACCCAGTGTTATTGGGTTTCAGTAACGTCAGCTGATCCCCAGCTGTGTAGCCGGCAATGTGTCCTTCGACCGCCACGCTGACACAACAACTTAAATGTAAGGGAACCTGTCCCCCCCCCCAAGGCGTTTGTTACTGAAAGAGCCATCTTGTGCAGCAGTAATGCTGCACAAGGAAAAGGTAGCTATTTTTGTTTTGCTCCTTGCACGCGCAGAACTTAACACTTATAAAATGTGTCCACTGATACCGTAAAACCGTCCCGGAGGTGGGACTTTCCTTCGTAATGTGACGCAGCACAGCCGTCATTCTTACCCCCCGGCGACGTGCGCCGGCTCCTCAGCGTTGTTTGATTCTGTCTCGAAGCCTGCGCTGTTATGTTATCCCTTGGCCAGGCACACTTAGCGCTGCCCGTATTCTGACATTGGTGTCAGGCTGGCTGCGCCTGTGCGGCCGCGCTGGCCGAGATCCCGCCTCGCAGTGTCTTCTGATTTAATCCCACTGCAGGCCTGAGATCCATGGACATGCGCAGTGCATATCTGAACCTCCGCCTCTCACTCATCTCCCTACACCTTCTTCAGACTGTGCGCCGTCAGCTGATCCTTAATAGCATGCCACGGCCGTGACGCCGCACAGTCTGAAGAAGCCGTAGGGAGGGGAGTGAGAGGCGAGGATATGCACTGCGCATGGCCACGGATCCCAGGCCCGCGGTTGGATTACATTAGATGACACTGCGAGGTGGGCTCTCGGCCAGCGCGTCCGCACAGGCGCAGCCAGACTGACACCAAATGATGTCAGAAGATGGGCAGCGCTAAGTGTGCCTGGCCAAGGGATAACACAACAGCACACGCTCCGGGACGGAATCAAAGAACGCTGAGGAGCCAACGCACGGCGCCAAGGGGGTAGGAATGACGGCTGTGCTGCGTCATATTACGAAGGAAAGTCCCACCTCTGGGACGCTCTCACGGTATCAGGGGACACAATTTATAATATGTGTTTAGTTCTGTGTTTGCAAGGAGCATAATGAAAAGAGCCACCTTTTCCTTTTGCATCCTTTGTGCTGCACAAGCTGGCTCTTTCAGCTACAAACGCCTTGGGGGGGGTTAAAGGTTCCCTTTCGACTTTCTCCAATCGGGCTTCGGCCTACACTGTGTTCCTCTGCTCCTCCTGCTGTCCCTGGGCTCCAACACCGCTAGTTGTTGTCCGGAAGTGCTGTCCACACAGTCAACAGTCGCTCCTCTGTTATTGGGGTTCAGTAATGTCAGCTGTTCCCCAGCTGTGTGTGTGGCAATCCCTCCTATCTCCTCCACCTCCTCCTCCTCATCCTGCTGTCCCTGGGCTCCAACACTGCTAGTTGTTGTCTGGAAGTGCTGTCCGCACAGTCAACAGTCGCTCCTCTGTTATTGGGGTTCAGTAATGTCAGCTGTTCCCCAGCTGTGTGTGTGGCAATCCCTCCTATCTCCTCCACCTCCTCCTCCTCACCTGCTGTTCCTGGGCTCCAACACTGCTAGTTGTTGTCTGGAAGTGCTGTCCGCACAGTCAACAGTCGCTCCTCTGTTATTGGGGTTCAGTAACGTCAGCTGTTCCCCAGCTGTGTGTGTGGCAATCCCTCCTATTTCCTCCACCTCCTCCTCCTCATCCTGCTGTCCCTGGGCTCCAACACCGCTAGTTGTTGTCTGGAAGGGCTGTCCGCACAGTCAACAGTTGCTCCTCTGTTATTGGGGTTCAGTAACGTCAGCTGTTCCCCAGCTGTGTGTGTGGCAATCCCTCCTATCTCCTCCACCTCCTTCTCCTGCTGTCCCTGGGCTCCAACACCGCTAGTTGCTGTCCGGAAGTGCTGTCCGCACAGTCAACAGTCGCTCCTCTGTTATTGGGGTTCAGTAACGTCATCTGTTCCCCAGCTGTGTGTGTGGCAATCCCTCCTATCTCCTCCACCTCCTCCTCCTGCTGTCCCTGGGCTCCAACACCACTAGTTGCTGTCCAGAAGTGCTGTCCGCACAGTCAACAGTCGCTCCTCTGTTATTGGGGTTCAGTAACGTCAGCTGTTCCCCAGCTGTGTGTGTGGCAATCCCTCCTATCTCCTCCACCTCCTCCTCCTCATCCTGCTGTCTCTGGGCTCCAACACCGCTAGTTGTTGTCTGGAAGTGCTGTCCGCACAGTCAACAGTCGCTCCTCTGTTATTGGGGTTCAGTAACGTCAGCTGTTCCCCAGCTGTGTGTGTGGCAATCCCTCCTATCTCCTCCACCTCCCCCTCCTCATCCTGCTGTCCCTGGGCTCCAACACCGCTAGTTGTTGTCTGGAAGTGCTGTCCGCACAGTCAACAGTCGCTCCTCTGTTATTGGGGTTCAGTAACGTCAGCTGTTCCCCAGCTGTGTGTGTGGCAATCCCTCCTATCTCCTCCACCTCTTCCTCCTCATCCTGCTGTCCCTGGGCTCCAACACCGCTAGTTGTTGTCTGGAAGTGCTCTCCGCACAGTCAACAGTCGCTCCTCTGTTATTGGGGTTCAGTAACATCAGCTGTTCCCCAGCTGTGTGTGTGGCAATCCATCCTATCTCCTTCACCTCCTCCTCCTCCTGCTGTCCCTGGGCTCCAACACCGTTAGTTGCTGTCCGGAAGTGCTGTCCGCACAGTCAACAGTCGCTCCTCTGTTATTGGGGTTCAGTAACGTCAGCTGTTCCCCAGCTGTGTGTGTGGCAATCCCTCCTATCTCCTCCACCTCCTCCTCCTGCTGTCCCTGGGCTCCAACACCGCTAGTTGCTGTCCAGAAGTGCTGTCCGCACAGTCAACAGTCGCTCCTCTGTTATTGGGGTTCAGTAACGTCAGCTGTTCCCCAGCTGTGTGTGGCAATCCCTCCTATCTCCTCCACCTCCTCCTCCTCATCCTGCTGTCCCTGGGCTCAAACACCACTAGTTGTTGTCCGGAAGTGCTGTCCGCACAGAGCCAAACACCTCGCCAATGTGTTAGTGGGGTTCAGTAATGCCTGCTGCTCCCCTGCTGTGTAGCCGGCAACGTGTCCTGCAACAGCCACACAGACACAACAACTTAAATTTAAGGGAACCTGAAAGCCACCCCCCCCAGGTGTTTGTTACTGAAAGAGCCACCTTGTGCAGCAGTAATAATGATGCAAAAGGAAAAAGTGGCTCTTTTTGTGGTGCTCCTTGCACACTCTGAACTTGACACTTATGAAATGTGTCCCCTCACACCGTTAAACCGTCTGGTCGGAGGGACTTTCCTTTGTCATGTGATGCAGCACAGCTGTCATTCTTACCCCCTTGGCGCCGTGCGCCGCCTCCTCAGCGTTGTTTGAATCTGTCCCGGAGCCTGCGCTGTTATGTTAGCCCTTGTCCATGCACACATTTTGCGCTGCCCATCTTCTGACATCATTTGGTGTCAGGCTGTCTGCGCCTGTGCGGCAGTGCTGGACGAGATCCCACCTCGTAGTGTCTTTCTGATTTAATCCCACTGCGGGCCTGTGATCCATGGACATGCGCAGTGCATATCTTAACCTCCGCCTCTCTCTCATCTCCCTCAGCCTTCTTCAGACTGTGCGCCGTCAGCTGATCCCTAATAGCATGCCACGGCCATGACACCGCACAGTCTGAAGAAGCTGGAAGGAGGGGAGTGAGAGGCAAGGATATGCACTGCGCATGCCCATGGATCACAGATCCGCAGAGTGATTACATTAGATGACACAGCGAGGCGGGATCTTGGCCAGCGCAGCCGCACAGGCGCAGCCAGCCTGACACCAAATGATGTCAGAAGATGGGCAGCGCAAAATGTGTGCATGGAGAAGGGCTAACATAACAGCGCAGGCTCCGGGACAGATTCAAACAATGCTGAGGAGGCGGAGCACGGCGCCAAGGGGGTAAGAATGACAGCTGTGCTGCGTCACATGACAAAGGAAAGTCCCTCCGACCGGATGGTTTAACGGTGTGAGGGGACACATTTCATAAGTGTCAAGTTCAGCGTTTGCAAGGACCATAATTAAAAGAGCTAAGTTTACCTTTTCCAGCATTAGTGCTGTACAATATGGCTCTTTCAGCTACAAACCCCTGGGGGGGGGTTAAAGGTTCCCTTTCAACTTGCTCCAGTGCAGGCTTTGGCCTACACTATGCTCCTCCTGCTGACCCTGGGCTCTAACACCGCCAGTTGGTGCCCAGATGTGCTAGCTGCACAGAGAAAAACACCAGCCAATGTGTCAGTGGGGTTCAGCAACGCCAGCTGTACCCCTGCTGTGTAGCCGGCAACGTGTCCTGCAACAGCCACGCAGACACAACAGACCTAAAGCTGCCGCCAGTGCTAGCTGCACAGAGAAAAACACCAGCCAATGTGTCAGTGGGGTTCAGCACCGCCAGCTGTTCCCCTGCTGTGTAGCCGGCATCGTGTCCTGCAACAGCCACGCAGACACAAGAACTGAAATTGAAGAGAACCTGTCCCCCCTCCCCCAGGTGTTTGTATGTTTTACAGCCACCTTGTACAGCAGTAATGCTGCATGTGTGCAAGGTGGCTCATAAACTAATTCTCCTTGCACACGTGGAACAGAACACGTCTACAATGTGTCCCCTGAGACCATTAAAACATCCCTGAGGTGTGACTTTCCTTTGTAATGACACACAACAACCCCCTTGGTAGCACAGCCCTTCTTCTGACATCATTGTTTGGCTGGCTGCGCCTCTGCGGCCGCCCTGCCCGACACAACGCCCCTCGGTGTCTTATTTATTTTGACTGCGAGGGTGTGATTGACGGGCATGAGCAGTGCATATCTTCGCCAGGCTGTCACTCTGCTCCTTCCGCCTTCTTCAGACTGTGCGGCTTCATGGCCGTGGCATGCGATAAGGGATCAGCTGACGCCGCACAGTCTGTAGCAGGTGTAAGGACACGAGCGAGAGGCGAACATATGTACTGCGCCAGGCCATGAATCCCAGCCCCGCAGTGTGAAACACTGTAAAGACACTGCGTGGCTGGGATTCATGGGCATCGCGAAACGCACCAGCCGACATGAAATGATGTCAGAAGACGGGCAGCGCATGGCCAAGGGATAACGCAACAACGCAGACTCCTGTACAGCAAAATGCGATGCTCAGGAGGCCGCGCCAAGCACCAAGGTGGCATTTTTGCCAGCTGTGCTGCGTCTCATTACGAAGGAAACTCCCGCCTCCAAGACAGATTGACTGTATAAGGGGCAAAATGTTGTACGTGTTTCATTCAGCTTGTGCAAAGAACAAAATTAAAAGAGCAACCTTTGACTTGTGCAGCACTACTGCTGCATAAGCTGTGGCTCTTGTAGTTTGTAACACCTGAGGGGGGGTTAAAGGTTACCTTTAAAATCGGTTCAATTAGGCTTCGGCCTACACTCTGCTCCACCTGCAGAGCCCGGCCTCCAACACCGCTAGTTACTGTCGGGAAGTGCTGGCTGCACAGAGCAAAACACACGCCACTCTGTCAGTGGGGTTCAGCACCGCCAGCTGTTCCCCTGCTGTGTAGCCGGCATCGTGTCCTGCAACAGCCACGCAGACACAAAGCTGCCACCAGTGCAGGCTTCGGCCTACACTCCGCTCCCTCTCCTCCTCCTGCTGACCCTGGGCTCAAACAATGCCAGTTGGGGCCCAGAAGTGCTGGCTGCACAGAGCCAAACACCTCGCCAATGTGTCAGTGGGGTTCAGCACCGCCAGCTGTTCCCCTGCTGTGTAGCCGGCATCGTGTCCTGCAACAGCCACGCAGACACAAGAACTGAAATTGAAGGGAACCTGTCCCCCCTCCCCCAGGCGTTTGTATGTTTCAAAGCCACCTTGTACAGCAGTAATGCTGCATGTGTGCAAGGTGGCTCAGAAACTTATTCCCCTTGCACACGTGGAACTGAACACGTCTAAAATGTGTCCTCTGTGACCATTAAACCGTCCCTGAGGTGTGACTTTCCTTTGTAATGACACGCTGCAACCCCCTTGGTAGCGCTGCCCGTCTTCTGGCATCATTGTTTGGCTGGCTGCGCCTCTGCGGCCGCCCTGGCACACACAACGCCCCTCGGTGTCTTATTTATTTTGACTGCGAGGGTGTGATTGATGGGCATGAGCAGTGCATATGTTCGCCTGTCCCTCATCTCCTTCGGCCTTCTTCAGACTGTGCGGCTTCATGGCCGTGGCATGCGACAAGGGATCAGCTGACGCCGCACAGTCTGAAGCAGGTGTAAGGACCCGAGTGTGAGAGGCAAACATATGTACTGCGCCAGGCCATGAATCCCAGCCCCGCAGTGTTTTGACAATGTAAAGACACTGCGGGGCTGGGATTCATGGTCATCGCGAACCGCACCGGCCAACATTAAATGATGTCAGAAGATGGGCAGCGCTAACAGCACAAGGCCAAGGGATAACACGACAGCGCAGACTCCTGTGCAGCAAATAACGATGCTCAGGAGGCCGCGCCCAGCACCAAGGTGGTATTTTTGACAGCTGTGCTGCGTCTCATTACAAAGGGAACTCACGCCTCCAAAACAGTTTGACTGCTTAAGGGCCTAAATGTTATACGTGTTTCTTTCTGCGTGTGCAAGGAGCAAAATTAAAAGAGCAACCTTTGACTTGTGCAGCATTACTGCTGCCCAAGCTGTGGCTCTTGTAGTTTGTAACCCCTGAGGGGGGGTTAAAGGTTACCTTTAAAATCGGTTCAATTAGGCTTCGGCCTACACTATGCTCCCTCTACTCCTCCTGCTGACCCTGGGCTCCAACAACGCTAGTTGCTGTCCGGAAGTGCTGGCTGCACAGAGCAAAACACCCGCCACTCTGTCAGTGGGGTTCAGCACCGCCAGCTGTTCCCCTGCTGTGTAGCCGGCAACGTGTCCTGCAAACGCCACGCAGACACAACAGACCCATAGCTGGTGCCAGTGCAGGCTTCGGCCTACACTCTGCTCCCCCTGCTGACCCTTTGCTCCAACACTGCTAGTTGGGGCTCTAGGAAGACAAGCTTGGATAGGTCCCCATCCTGGTTCCAGCACCGTCAGCTGGTTCCGGGCAGAGCCTTTGGCTTAGGTGCCTCCTTCTGGGTATCCGAGTTCCACCAACGTCAGGTGGTCCTTGGTAGTGCTTTCAGGCACGGGTACCTCCTGCTTAGTAACCGGGTTCCAGTAACATCAGCTGGTCCTCGGTAGTTCCATTGGCTCTTGGACCTTCGGCTACCCATCCGGGTTCCAGTACCGTTAGCTGGTTCTCGGCAGTGTCTTTTGCTCTTGTACCTTCTGCTCCCCATCCTGGTTCCAGTACCGTCAGCTGGTTCCGGGCAGAGCCTTTGGCTTAGGTGCCTCCCTCTGGGTATCCGAGTTCCACCAACGTCAGGTGGTCCTTGGTAGTGCTTTCAGGCACGGGTACCTCCTGCTTAGTAACCGGGTTCCAGTAACGTCAGCTGGTCCTCGGTAGTTCCATTGGCTCTTGGACATTCGGCTACCCATCCGGGTTCCAGTACCGTCAGCTGGTTCTCGGCAGTGTCTTTTGCTCTTGTACCTTCTGATCCCCATCCTGGTTCCAGTACCGTCAGCTGGTTCCGGGCAGAGCCTTTGGCTTAGGTGCCTCCCTCTGGGTATCCGAGTTCCACCAACGTCAGGTGGTCCTTGGTAGTGCTTTCAGGCACGGGTACCTCCTGCTTAGTAACCGGGTTCCAGTAACGTCAGCTGGTCCTCGGTAGTTCCATTGGCTCTTGGACATTCGGGTAGCCATCCGAGTTCCAGTTCCATCAGCTGTTTCTTGGTATTTTCTCAGCCTTCTTGTACCTTCTGCTACATTTCCAAGTTCAAGAGACTAAACACGATGACCCGGAAGACCACCCCTAAGATGACGACGACACCAGAGACGACAACCACTGAGATGACAACGACCCTGGAGACGATGACCCTGAAGACCACCCCGATGACGACGACCCCGGAGACGACGACCCTGGAGACGACGACGACCTGGAAGACCGAGAAGCAGAAGAACAAGAGGCTGCAGAACAAAGAGCAGAAGAACATTAAGCATAAGACTAAATATCAGAGCAAAAGATATTATCTAAATTATAAGCAGAAGAAGACTAAGCAGTGTATGGGGGTGAGTCCGTTCCTCCTCGTGGTGCCCCTGGATAAAGTCTGATGCTGCAGGCCAAACTGAACGCGGACAAATGTAACTGTTTTGTGACAGGCAGAACAGAAGGTGTAATCTTCAAACTTTTATAGATAACAACTACGGGAATGCCTGTCACAAATAAGAATATGATGAAGAAGTTGAATATGAAGCAGATAATAGTAAAATAAAAAGAATATGAACAATGTAACAAAAAAAATAATAGGTAGAAGATGAAGAAGAAGATGAATAAGGTGAAGAAGTTGATGTCAAAGAAGCTGATGATGAGGATAATGAAGAAGAAAGTGTGGGAGAAGTAAAAAAGAAGGTGAAGGGCGTGGAAGTAGTGAAACATCAATATCTGACAAAATAAAAAAAAAATTAACATAGTCAAAATCTTTCTAATGCCGAACGTCATAAAAAAAAAAAAAAATTCCTGCTATTCTATTTGATTGGGCTAAACCTTTGTGCCTTTAATGTCTCCGCCACCTCCCCCAATACATCCTACATTATTCTTAGTTGTTTTCCTTCATGTAGAATGAACCTACAAGGAAAGAAAGGGTTTATTTTAATTCCGATATTTTCGTCCCATTGACTTGCATTGGGATCGGGTATCGGTATCGGATTAGATCCGATACTTTGACGGTATCGGCCGATACTTTCCGATACTGATACTTTCCGATATCGGAAGATATTGCTCAACACTATTCACTATATATCACTAGCACTGCAAATCACACTTTTAATATACCGTATATACTAGTGTATAAGCTGAGTTTTTCAGGACATTTTTTGTGAAGAAAACGCCCCTCTCAGCTTATACACAAGTCACGGTACAGAAAGCCGGTGGGGGAAAGGGGGGCGGCGGAGCAGCGGGTTCCAGGAGCGGGCGCACACATCATACTCACCTACCTGCATGCCCTCGGTGCTGGCACTGCATCTCTTCCAGCCACCCGCGCCTGTCTGCAGCTCTACCAGTGCTCAGTGGTCACGTGGTACCACTCATTAAGGCGATGAATATGGACGTTTCTCCATTCCCATAGGCATGGAGCGCATATTCATCACCTTAATGAGCGGTACCATGTGACCGCTGAGCACAGGAAGAGCTGCAGGCAGGCACTGGCGGCCAGAATTAGATTGCCAGCAGTGCCAGCACCCAGGGCGCGCAGGTATGTGAGTATGAAGTTTTTTTGTTTTTTTTTTCAATAGGAAACATGCAAACAAGGATAGGGAATAAGGAGGCATGCATACAGGGACGGAAAGGGGGAGGCATGCATACAGAGACAGAATGAAGGGAGGCATTTATACCTGAACAGGGAAAGGGGAGGCATTCATACAAAGATGCAACGTGGGAGGCATGCATACAGGGACTGAATAGGGGAGGCATGCATACAGGGACTGAATAGGGGAGGCATGCATACAGGGACTGAATGGGGGAGGCATGCATACAGGGACAGAATGGGAAAGGAATGCATACAGGGAAGGAATGGGGGAGGCATGCATACAGGGACTGAATGGGAAAGGCATGCACACAGGGAAGGGAGGCATTTATACCTGAACAGGGAAAGGGGAGGCATTCAAACAGAGATGGAACGTGGGAGGCATGCATACAGGGACTGAATTGGGGAGGCATGCATACAGGGACTGAATGGGGGAGGCATGCATACAGGGACTGAATGGGGGAGGCATGCATACAGGGACTGAATGGGAAAGGCATGCACACAGGGAAGGAATGGGGGAGGCATGCATACAGGGACTGAATGTGAGAGGCATGCATACAGGGAAGGAATGGGGGAGGCATGCATACAGGGACTGAATGGGGGAGGCATGCATACAGGGACTGAATGGGAAAGGCATGCACACAGGGAAGGAATGGGGGAGGCATGCATACAGGGACTGAATGTGAGAGGCAAGCATACAGGGAAGGAATGGGGGAGGCATGCATACAGGGACTCAACGGGGGAGGCATGCATACAGGGACTGAACAGGGGAGGCATGCATGCAGGGAAGGAATGGGGGAGGCATGCAGACAGGGGCAGGGATGGGGGGCATTCATACCAGGACAGGAAAGGGGTAAGCATGCAAAACAATGACAAGGATAGGGGAGGCATGCAGACAGGGACAGGGATGGGGAGGCATTCATACCAGGACAGGGAAGGGGGAGCCATGCATAGCAGGACAGGGATGAGGGGACAATGCATACCCGGCTTATACTCGAGTCAATAAGCTTACCCAGTTTTAAGTGGCAAATGTAGGTGCCTCGGCTTATACTCCGGTTAGTTTAAACTCAAGTATATTCGGTACTTGAGCACTGAATTAGTACATCACATTCAGATTAGGTTTTGTTTTTTTTTCCCTACGTGGAAAAATCTGTGCTCTCTGACCTCCTGTCCCTACACAGTACAGGCCGCATATTGTGCTTTCTGGCCTCCCCCCATATTCTATAGTAGCCGTGATAACCTTCCTCATTGGCTGAGTTAAGTAATGTGATAGCTGAAGGACAATAACGGGAAGCCTGTGCAGCCACACTTGATATTATTCCACTTTCTAAACCTTCAGCAGTGTTAAATGGCGACTTTGCATGTTTGCATTTGAACTTGTGAGTTTCTGCATATTTCAGGAAATTTGACTCAAGGTCAGTTTTCTGAAGATCAATTCATTCACGTTTATTTCAAAGCCGTTTTTCAAAGCTAGTTGCATTTTAATTTCCTTCAAATCTCAAAATATCTAACATTATCAAGAAACGTACCTCCTCCATCTTCATGAGAAAGCAATCTATGAAGTCGCGAGGGCAGTTTTCATCCAGGGTGGCTCGATGTGTCTCTGTCATCTCCTTAATAAATTGCTTCCAATTATTCATAATTTGAATGATCCTCCGATGAGGACCAGGAATGTGGGACATTATTCTTGGGAACATGAAGAGGAGCTTATTAAGAGAAGAAGTGATAGAAAAACATGATTTTACTATTATTTTGTTACGTCAGTGTCATATTTAAATTCTATGCCCTACTTTTTGAAAATAAGTTGCTGATGATACAGTGAATCTACACTTAAAAATCATACATGTCCCCATGATTTCAGACTTCAAATGGCCCATTGCCCCAAATCAACAAAACCTTCATGACAGAATTCTGGCATTAAAAAGCTTCAAAAAGACCCAATTTTTGAACAAAGACCATTTTGCCCAGTTCTGACAAACTCAGCAGACCTGGGAGTGGGGTGTGACGAGCAAGACAACTCTATCTCGTCCAATTGATGATGCATGGTAGCGATATTTATGCCACAAATCTTAGTATGGTCTCTAACTGGAATAAGCTTTGTGGCAAGGTGGATACGGACGGGCATGCCACCTTGTGCCTCACTTGATTCATTAAGAGGTGTGCCCCTCTTAAGCATTCAAGTGCATTGGACTCCACCTTTTCTCTTCATCAAGATCAATGTAAAAATAAATGCCAGTCTTGTTGAATCGGGCTCCATGTTCCCTGTTATTTTCCCCCTATTTTTGTCAATATACCGATATAGAGGTGAGCCTCCCACCAGGGCAGTGGCGTACTCGGTTACTGGGTTCGGTCGCAATTAAAGAGGTGGTCACAGTGGCAGCGACTCGGTCCGTGGCTCTGAGTGCTCAAGGAAAAGGGGGGAAAGGTCTTTAAAGGGTTTAATAAAGTTTTTGTTTGTGACGCCACCTGTGGTTCTCGGTCAGTGGGGACCGACACTGCTTAACAGGGTTCTCTGGGGTGATGTTAATGCAGCAAAGATAGTGACGCTTCCCACAGGTGAAGCGAAGTCTCCAGGACTCCCAGTGTGTCGGGCAGGAATGGTGTATGCCGGAAAATAAATGGAGGACACAGAGTTGTAACGTCTTTACTTGGTTTACTGGTGGTAGTAGGCCACAGTCTAGGGTACCATGAACAGGTGGTGATATCGTCCGGCTGGCCTGGAGGCAGTGGTGGATCCCTCTACCAGGCGAAGTCCGTAAGCCTTCCTACTCCTGCTGGTATGCGAGGTCCTTGCTGCCTGTAGCTTGCTGGCAAAGTCCTCCCTTTCCTGTCCTGGGACAGTTATCTATATGGTGGGCAGTGTGAGCATTTTTAGAGGGTCTCTATTACGACCTGGGCTCCTTGGATACTGCTGCACCTTCAGGTCTGGGTGCAGGCAAATTACATAAAGTCCTATGCCCTCTGGTTCTGCCATGCGACCTGGAGTTCAACACAGCCTCAGGCTCCTGGTGCCCTGTTTCTGTGCTTTGGCCCAGTGGGTGTCCGGTCACAATTCCCCTCCAAGCTTTTTCCTTCACCTGTGCTTCTTTCCTCTGATGCTCACAAACATGTAACCCTTCAAGTTATCTTCCTTTCCTGGAGCTGCAGCTCACACGCCTGCTGCACGGCCCCACTGGTCCTTTTCACTGCTCTCTTCCACTTTCTGCCAGGAGCTGCAGACTCCAATATCTACTCAGCTATACTCCTTTCTTACCAGCTCCACCCAAGCTGATGTTCCCAGACAAGCTCCTCTCTGGCAATCTCTGTCCAATTCTCTTCCTTTCCAAGGACTGCACCACTTTTTCGTGCATGCACGGCAACTCTGCTCTCAGTCCTCACTCCTCCATTGTCTCTTCAGACTCATCTCTCTGGTCTCCCTGGACCAACTGACTAACTCCTCCTCCAGACCAGAATACTTAAAGCTGGGAAAGCTCCTCTGAATCCAGGTTCAGAGCTACCCCTTGAGGCCTGAATTCAGAATGTGTTGTATGTAGGTGCGTTACCCGATAAAGGGAATCCTCCTTGCCTCAAAGAATGATATCACCCTCCCCAAAGGGAAGGCAACATCACTGTAACAACCAGTTACCTGGGGTGTTACACAGGTCTGACAGAATGGAATATGACTGCAAAATAGGACAACATAGAGTTTGGTTGTAGTTGGTAGCATGCAATTATTTACCTGTCCTGAAGTGCTGTTCATCAGCTCTGTAATTTCATTAAAAAGTGAAATGAGGGTTAAGAATGTTTTGTCTTCATAGTCAAATCTTTCACCAAATACAATGGAGCAAATGACATTGGAAACAGTGAGTCGCATTATATGAACTGGATTAATTGGAGAGTCTGTAGGGGAATATAACCATGTGGTCAGTCATTACTATACAATGCAATACATATAGTAAGAAAATATGGACAATGGCAAACTTTACACAGTAGGACTTCAGATCTATAGTGTGTTGTGACATGTGAGCTCATGGTAAAGTTAACTGTACCCATCAGTGGATAAGCCATTGAGCTAATACTGCAGTGAGTATTCGAACAATTTTTTATTTGTACACAGAGAAAAAGAATGATCGATAATGGTATATTTCACCATAACTAATCTTTTGTTTTCCCAGTCAATCTTTTCATGTTCCTAGGGACCAGGGTTCCCAACCATCCAGAAGTTTCAAAAAAGTCTGACCGCTGGATGAGATAGTCCTGCTTTACAGACCTGTTTGAATGCGGGAATTGTTTGTCTGCAATTGTGATCACACAGCTCTGTGAAGCAGAACAATCTCACCTAGGGGTCAGACCTGCAAAAGCAAGGGGAAAATCACTGACACCCTTCTGTGCTTTCGGGAATCTGCTCCCTGCGCTAGCTGTCAGACCAATGAGGGTTCAGCGCAGGGAGCATACGTTGTACACACTGGAGGTGGGCAGTTGGGGGGAACTCATATTATGTCAGGAACTGTGCATGCTTGGCCAGCTGATTGGTCAGTGGTTGGTCAGTGGGAGGACAGAATGGAATAATGCCAGGGAGTGCTTGCTTCAAAAGATGAAACCTTGTTATTTTTTGATTGGAGTATAATTTTTAATAAATGTAACTTACAAAACTATTTATTTCCACCTTTTCTGCTGAGTTTATTATGGTGGCACAACCCTTTAAGTTGTCAAACTCTGAAATGATGGTCCAGGTTGAGAGATGCTGGTTCATAGCTAGTGTAGTATATAATTAGCACCCACCTTTATCCTTCATAAATTTCTCGGTGAGACATTTGGCCTCTTCTTGGATTCTTTCTTCAATGCTTCTTTTTCCCATTCCAAAATTTCTCAAAGTTGTTAAGGAAAATCGACGAAGGATTTTCCACCTTTCTCCATTGCTTGCAATTACCCCTGTAAGTTCAATCATTTGGTTAAATAGTTTCTAAATCTAGATTGTGGAAGTTTGTATTCTAAGTCTTTATGTGCACAGTAGACCTTATTATAGTAGCTAGAGCAGCTTGAGTGAAACAGGTCAGCTTTCTTGGTTTCCATTCTCCATTTTACAAGCTACTGTTTCCAACTGATAACCATGCCCTGACAAAGGTTACAGGCCCTACACACCTGTCAGGTCAACATCAGCAAGACGTACACTGTGAGCACAATTATTCTCCAATTTGTATTTTTCATGATTATTTTTTTTTAAATTATTATTATTATTGAATGACTGTAGTGTTGTTGGTTAATAAACCTGAAAGCTTAATACCATTTTTACTCGAGCATAATCCACCCGAGTATAAGCCGAGGCACCTAATTTTGCCACGAAAAACTGGGTAAGCTTATTGACTCGAGTATAAGCCGGGTATGCATTGTCCCCCTCATCCTTGTCCTGGTATGCGTGGCTCTCCCGTCCCTCTCCTTGCATACCTGGCTCCCCTCATTGCTGTCCTTGTATGCATGGCTCCCCTCGTCGCTGTCCTGGTATGCATGGCTCCCTTCGTCGCTGTCCTGGTATGCATGGCTCCCCCCTCCCGTCCTGGTATGCATGGCTTCTATTACAAAAAGAAGAAAAAAAAAACATCCTACTCACCTCCTGCACGCCCTGCATCTCTTTGGTTCCGGCGTCCAGCAGCTCTTCCTGTGCTAGCCAATCACATGGCCCCATTCATTAGTGTAATGAATATGCCCACATCTCCATGCCTGTGGGAGTGGAGATGCATGCAAATTAATTACCTTAATGAGCAGGGCCACATGATCTCTCGGCACAGGAAGAGCTGCTGGACACCGGAACCAAAGAGATGCAGGGCTTGCAGGGACGTGAGTAGGATGTCTTCTGGATGCTGGCAGCTGCGGGTGTCACCGTGCACGCTAAAAGAGAAATTAATATTAACTTCTCTTTAGCAGCGTGCACAGTTACAGCCACAGCCGCCGGCTCCTGCCTCAGTCACCCGCTGCTCCAGTGCTCCCCCTCAACAGCCGGCCCTCTGGGACAATTGACTCATGTATAAGCCGAGGGGGGCATTTTCAACACTAAAAAGTGCTGAAAAACTCGGCTTATACACAAGTATATATCGTAATTAAGAAAGTAAAAATGAGATTGTGTCTCTTTTAGGAGAATATCTGTGTGCAGAATTATCGAACAACTATTAGTGTGCAGAATTATTATGAATGAAAAAGCATAAATTTTTCCAGCTCAATTATGTATTTTCATCTGCTAACATGAAAATAATTAAGTATCTCACAATGTACAAAAATACATTTCTGACATTTGTGGAGAATTGTCCTGCAGAAGAACCATGATGTTCCTGAAAGATACAGACTTTGTCCTGTGCCACTGCTTGTTTTCTAAAACCTGGCAGCAGGTTTGGGAGTTGATTTTAAGTCCATCTTCAATCTGTAACCATCCAGTTAGCTCATCTTTAATAATTTCAGCACATAAATGTCCCCCACCTATATCTTTCTATTGTCTGAGTGGAAGTGGAGGTCTGTTCCCATTACTGATCCAGGCACAGGTTCTTCAAAATTATATACACCTTCATAAAGGGTGTTGTATCCTTAGACTCCATCCCCCTTCATTACACAAATACAAGTCACCTGATCTGCTTCATCCAAAATGCAAAACTTGCTGTAGTTGTAAAATCTATATAAAAATGATGACATAGTCATAATAATCCCTTGCATAATAATTCTGCCCACTATCATCACCATCACCAATCAAGTATTGTAGATAATACACTGCTCAAAAAAATAAAGGCTACACTTAACCAACAGAATATAACTCCAAGTACATCAAACTCTTGTGAAATAAAACTGTCCACTTAGGAAACAACACTGACTGACAATCAATTTCACATGCTGTTGTGCAAATGGAATAGACAACAGATGGAAATTATTGGAAATTATCAAGACACACTCAATAAAGGAGTGGTTCTGCAGGTGGGGACCACAGACCACATCTCAGTACCAATGCTTTCTGGCTGATGTTTTGGTCACTTTTGAATGTTGGTTGTGCTTTCACACTCGTGGTAGCATGAGACGGACTCTACAACCCACACAAGTGGCTCAGGTAGTGCAGCTCATCCAGGAGGGCACATCATTGCAACCTGTAGCAAGAGGGTGTGCTGTGTCTGTCAGCGTAGTGTCCAGAGGCTGGAGGAACTAGCAGGAGATGTGGAGGAGGTTGTAGGAGGGCAACAACCCAGCAGCAGGATCGCTACCTCAGCCTTTGTGCAAGGAGGAACAGGAGGAGCACTGCCAGAGCTCTGCAAAATGACCTCCAGCAGGCCACAAATGTGCATGTGTCTGCACAAGCAGTTAGAAACCGACTCCATGAGAATGGTCTGAGTGCCCGACGTCCACAGATGAGGGTTGTGCTCACAGCCCAACACCGTGCAGGATGATTGGCATTTGCCAAAGAACACCAGGATTGGAAAATTCGCCACTGGCACCCTGTGCTCTTCACAGATGAAAGCAGGTTCATGCTGAGCACATGTGACAGATGTGACAGAGTCTGAAGATGCTATGGAGAGCGATCAGCTACCTGCAACATCCTTCAGCATGACCGGTTTGGCAGTGGGTCAGTAATGCTGTGGGGTGGCATTTCTTTGGAGGGCCGCACAGCCCTCCATGTGCTCACCAGAGGTAGCCTGATTGCCATTAGGTACCGAGATGAGATCCTCAGACCCCTTGTGAGATCATATGCTGGTACGGTTGGCCCTGGGCTCCTCCTAATGCAGGACAATGCCAAACATCATGTGGCTGGAGTGAGTCAGCAGTTCCTGCAAGATGAAGGCATTGAAGCTATGGACTGGCCCACCCATTCCCCAGACCTGAATCCGATTGAACACATCTGGGACATCATGTCTCGCACCATCCACCAATGTCACTTTGCACCACAGACTGTCCAGGATTTGGCGGATGCTTTAGTCCAGGTCTGGGAGGAGATCCCTCAGGAGACCATCCACCGCCTCATCAGGAGCATGCCCAGGCATTATAGGGAGGTCATACAGGCACATGGAGGCAACACAAACACAACTGAACATCATTTCCTTGTCTTGAGGCACTTCCACTGAAGTTGGATCTGCCTGTAATTTGATTTTCCACTTTGATTTTGAGCATCATTCCAACTCCATACCTTCTCCATGGGACATTAGTTGTGATTTACGTTGATAATTTTTATGTTTTATTGTTCTCAACACATTAAACTATGTAATGAATAAAGATTTGCAGCAGAAATATTTCATTCAGTGATATGTAGGATGTGGTATTTTAGTGTTCCCTTTATTTTTTTTGAGCAGTGTACTATAATTATATGGTTTACATGTAGTGATGTTGAATATTTTATATTAACCCCTTTACCCCCGAGGGTGGTTTGCATGTTAATGACCGGGCCATTTTTTACAATTCTGACCACTGTCCCTTTATAAGGTAATAACTCTGGAATGCTTGCATGAATCCCAGTGATTCTGACATTATTTTCTAGTGACATATTGTAATTCATGATAGTGGTAATATTTATTTGATATGACTTATGTTTATTTGTGAAAAAAACTGAAATTTGGCGAAAATTTCACAATTTTCCAACTTTGCATTTTCATGCCCTTAAATCAGAGAGATATGTCACACAAAATACTTAATAAGTAACATTTCCCACATGTTTACTTAACATCAGCACAATTTTGGAAACAACAATTTTTTTTATTAGGAAGTTATAAGGGTTAAAAGTTAAACAGAGATTTCTCATTTTTACAACACCATTTTTTTGGGGGGACCACATCACATTTGAAGTCACTTTGAGGGGTCTATATGATAGAAAATACCCAATATTGACACCATTCTAAAAACATTCAACATTCAAGAAGTTTATTAACCCTTCAGGATCTTCACAGGAATTTTTGGAATGTTTAAAAAAAATGAACATTTAAATTTTTTTCACAAAACATTTACTTCTGATCCAATTTGTTTTATTTACCAAAAGTAACAGGAGAAATTGGACCCCAATGTTGTTGTACAATTTGTTTTGAATACGCTGATATCCCATTTATGCAGGTGAACCACTTTTGGGGCGCATGACAGAGCTTGGAATTGAAGGAGCGCCGTTTGAGTTTTCAAGGCAAAATTGGACGCTATGTTGCGTTTGGAGAGCCCCTGATGTGCCTAAACAGTGGAAAGCCCCCAAATGACATCATTTTGGAAACTAGACCCTCTAAGGAACATATCTAGATGTGTGGTGAGCACTTTGAACCCCCAAGTGCTTCACAGAAGTTTATAACGTACAGCCGTAAAAATAAAAAATCATAATTTTTTACAAAAATTATTTTTTCGCCCCCAATTTTTTATTTTCACAAAGGTAACAGGAGAAATTGGATTCCAAAAGTTGTTCAATTTGTCCTGAGTACGCCGATACCCTATATGTGGGGGTAAGTCACTAGGCGCACAGCAGAGCTTGGAAGGGAAGGAGCACCATTTGATTTTTTCAACTCAGAATTGGCTGGAATTGTGATCGCACGCCATGTCACATTTGGAGATCCCCTGATGTGCCTAAACAGTGGAAACCCCCTAATTCTAACTCCAACCCTAACCCCAACACACCCCTAAACCTAATCTCTACCCTAACCATAACCCTAACCACAAACCTAACCCTAACACACCCCTAACCCTAATCCCAATCCTAATCCCAACCCTAACCCTAATTCAAACCCTAACCCGAACTTTAGCCCCAACCCTAAAACTAACTTTAGTCCCAACGCTAACCCTAACTTTAGCCCCAACCCTAACCCTAACTTTAGTCCCAACAATAACCCTAACTTTAGCCCCTACCCTAACTTTAACCCTAACTTTAGCCCCAACCCTAACCCTAACTTTAGGCTCAACCCTAACCCTAACCCTAATGGGAAAATGGAAATAAATAACTTTTTATTTTATTATTTTTCCCTAACTAAGGGGGTGATAAAGAGGGGTTTGATTTACTATTTATAGCTGATTTTTATGTTTGGCAGCTGTCACACACTAAAAGATGCTTTTTATTGCAAAAAATAGTTTTTCATCACCACATTTTGAGGGCTATAATTTTTCCACATTTTGGCCCACAGAGTCATGTGAGGTTTTGTTTTTTTGTGGGACGAGTTGACGTTTTTATTGGTACCATTTTAGGGCACATGACATTTTTTGATAGCTTCTTATTATGATTTTTGGGAAGCAGAATGAACAAAAACCAGCAATTCATGAATTTCTTTTCAGGGGCATTTTTACCGTTTCGTGTGTGGTAAAATTGATAAAGCAGTTCTATTCTTTGGGTTAGTACTATTACAGCGATACCTCATTTATATCATTTTTTTATGTTTTGGTGCTTTTATACAATAAAAACTATTTTATAGAAAAATAATTATTTTTGCATCATTTTACTCTGAGAGCTATAACTTTTTGAATTTTTCGATGATGATGTTGTATTGTAGCTCGATTTTTGCGGGACAAGATGTCGTTTTCACCGGTAACATGTTTATTTATATCTGGCTTTTTGATCGAGTGTTATTCCACTTGTTGTTCGGCGGTATGATGATAAAACATTGTTTTTGTGCCTTTTTTTGTTTTTTATTGGGTTCACTAAAGGGGTTAACTAGTGGGACAGCTTTACAGGTCGGGTCATTACAGTCACGGCGATACTAAATATGTTTACTTTTATTGTTTTTTTTATTTGCATAAAGAAATATATTTATTGGAAATTTTTTTCTATATTTAGGAATTTGAAAAAAAATATTTTTACACATGCTAATTTTTTTTTAAATTTTTTTACATTGTCCCAGGATGGGACATCACTATATAAAGTCAGATCGCTGATCTGACACTTTGCACTACACTGTATCTGATCAGCGATCTGACAGGAAGTGAAGGAGGCTTGCTGATGCCTGCTCTCAACAGGCACTGAGAGGCCACCTCCCTGCAGTACCCGGAAGGCCATCTTGGAGCTGGAGGTCTGAAAGGAGAACCTCAGGACAACGCGATCACATCGCATTGTTCTGAGGGAAGCATGCAGGGAGCCCCCTCCCTGCGCAATGCTTCTCTATGCCTCTGCCGGCACCAGAACACTGCGATCTTGAATCATCACAATGTTCCGGGGGTTAAAGTGCCAGGTATCAGCTGTGAGAATCAGCTGACATCCGCCTGCTATCGGCAACATACCACCCGTGTGCGCGGATGATCGCCAATGATGTGCTATCCTGTCCATGGTCAGAAGGGCCAGGGTACATGGATGGGATAGTACGCCAGATGGCAGAAAGGGGTTAATATCATGGCAAAGTATTATATTTTTGGTATTACACTAATTTACTTTAACTTACCAAAATCTTTAAAAAAAAGCTCTCCTGTTCCTATGTCTCCCCTGTTACTAAATGCGTCGCTGCAGTCCACCAATGCTTCCTTCACGGCATCATACCCAATCAGTACTATGGTCCGATGGTTTGACATATAGATGGTATAGACAGGTCCATACGTCTCACTTAGCTAGAGAGAAATAAAAATCTTAAAATCTGGTGAATTTATCCTCCAAACAAGTAAGATATACTGTAGGCAAAAACTGTATATTTACTATCTAAAGCTGGTTTCACACTTGCATTGGGCACAGCTGAGGAGGGCTACGCTCATTTTACGCTGCGTGACGGCAACAAAATGCAACATGTTGTGTTCGATGCAGTTCGGTGCAGCGTCAAAACGATGCATGCGTAGGCATCTGCATACATTCGCATAGCCTGCATACCCAATGTTAAGGATAGGTACTCAGGACGCCTGCCGACATAGGCAGATATGAATGGAAGAGGTGCGGCAGTGGGCAGGGCTTAATGGAGGAACTACGCAGCCCTTCGCAGCTCTGCCCAACGCAAATGTGAAGCCAGCCTAAAAATGTAAAAAATGTTGAGATCCCTGAAGAAAAGATGTAATTGCTACACAGACGTATATAAATATTTAGAATTGAGAGTCCTCAGTGGTTGATACCTTTTAATGGCTAACTGGATACAGGAAAGATATATATCTTGGTACCGTGTTAGCCAGTGGATAGATATCAGTTAGCCATTAAAAGGTATCAACCACTGAGGACTCTCAATTCTAAATATTTTTCTATCCACTGGCTAACACGGTACAAAGATATATATCTTTACTGTACACAGACGTATACATTTTTGAGTTTATAGTAGGAATCCCATAGTAGGTGCCAAATTTATTAGCTGGTGAGAAGAGTAGAATGTACAAAGAGCTTCTCACTGGAGGAGCCAACATGTGCTTGGATTACATTTAGTCAATTAAGGGCAAAATGTAATACTTCATTTCTCCTGTGGAGGTGCTGCAGACACATTAAATTCTTGTTGCAGGGTTTTTTCACAGCTCACAGCTAAATGCTGATGGTACATAGTGGCAGGCATCCTTTATAATCAGCTTATTATACAGGATCCTAATAAAAGTATACTGTCCTAAGCACTTTTAATTTTTGACAGTGAAACTAATGTTATAATGTATAGACAGATAGAATAGATAGATAGATATATAAATAGATAGATAAATAGATAGACAGATAGATAGATAGTAATCATACTACCCTGACCCTAAACCCTGAAAGGGAATGGGCCGCACTCCATCAAACTGATACAACATAACAATCCCTTCGCAGGATCAAGAAGTGCCATAAAATGCAGTTGAATATGATATGGAAATTTATTTATTTAAATATAAAACATAAATACAAAAAACAAATACAATAAAATTAGGTGCCTCAACCAAAACACCGGAGGCTGGTGGTCAGAGTGGATTGTTCTATAATTTGTTTAACAAAATTGTCTAAATTAAAGGGACACGCATATATGGAATCTGCTACATGAAATGTTGCAATCTTATCACGGAAAAAATACATAGACCGAGGAACTAACCAAAAATTTGAAAACGGTGCTATGGTTGTAATTAACCTGAATCACCCAACACCCCTCATCAGTCTTTTGTGTGTAAGTTTTAACCTTAAGATGTAAAGAGCATAAAGTCAGATCCTCCCCATATTACCTGATGTGCAGCCCCACACACAATTCCACTTCCAGGAAGAAGCGACAGCGAAACGTGCGTAGGGGTCCGGAGGCTTGTGCAATCACGTGGCAGTGGAATTGTGTGTGGGGCTGCACATCAGGTAATATGGGGAGGATCTGACTTTATGCTCTTTACATCTTAAGGTTAAAACTTACACACAAAAGACTGATGAGGGGTGTTGGGTGATTCAGGTTAATTACAACCATAGCACCGTTTTCAAATTTTTGGTTAGTTCCTCGGTCTATGTATTTTTTCCGTGATAAGATTGCAACATTTCATGTAGCAGATTCCATATATGCGTGTCCCTTTAATTTAGACAATTTTGTTAAACAAATTATAGAACAATCCACTCTGACCACCAGCCTCCGGTGTTTTGGTTGAGGCACCTAATTTTATTGTATTTGTTTTTTGTATTTATGTTTTATATTTAAATAAATAAATTTCCATATCATATTCAACTGCATTTTATGGCACTTCTTGATCCTGCGAAGGGATTGTTATGTTGTATCAGATAGATAGATAGATAGATAGATAGATAGATAGATAGATAGAATTCTTATCTTGCAGCATTTTTTCCACAACTGTCTGACACTTTTCACAGTACTTTGTGTGGGATTGTGCACTGACATTAACTTACAATTATCATCATATCTGCATAAAATGTTGGCACAGAACTATGGGTTTGCATACTATATATATATATATATATATATATATATATATATATATATATATATATATACAGTACAGACCAAAAATTTGGCCACACCTTCTCATTTAAAGATTTTTCTGTATTTTCATGACTATGAAAATTGTACATTCACATTGAAGGCATTCTTATTCTTATTCTAGGTTCTTCAAAGTAGCCACCTTTTGCTTTGATGACTGCTTTGCACACTCTTGGCATTCTCTTGATGAGCTTCAAGAGGTAGTCACCGGGAATGATCTGCCAACAATCTTCAAGGAGTTCCCAGAGATGCTTATCACTTGTTGGCCCTTTTGCCTTCACTCTGCAGTCCAGCTCACCCCAAACCATCTCGATTGGGTTCAGGTCTGGTGACTGTGGAGGCCAGGTCATCTGGCGTAGCACCCCATCACTCTCCTTCTTGGTCAAATAGCTCTTACACAGCCTGGAGGTGTGTTTGGGGTCATTGTCCTGTTGAAAAATATATTATGGTCCAACTAAATGCAAACCGATTGGAATAGAATGCCGCTGCAAGATGCAGTGGTAGCCATGCTGGTTCAGTATGCCTTCAATTTTGAATAAATCCCCAACAGTGTCACCAGCAAAGCACCCCCACACCATCACACCTCATCGTCCATGCTTCACGGTGGGAACCAGGCATGTAGAGTCCATCCATTCACCTTTTCTGTGTCGCACAAAGACACCGTGGTTGGAACCAAAGATCTCAAATTTGGACCCATCAGACCAAAACACAGATTTACACTGGTCTAATGTCCATTCCTTGTATTCTTTAGCCCAAACAAGTCTCTTCTGCTTGTTGCCTGTCCTTAGCAGTGGTTTCCTGGCAGCTATTTTACCATGAAGGCCTGTTGCACAAAGTCTCCTCTTAACAGTTGTTGTAGAGATGTGTCTGCTGCTAGAACTCTGTGTGGCATTGACCTGGTCTCTAAACTGAGCTGCTGTTAACCTGTGATTTCTGAGGATGGTGACTTGGATAAACATCCTCAGAAGCAGAAGTGACTCTTGGTCTTCCTTTCCTGGCGCGGTCCTCATGTGAGCCAGTTTCTTTGTAGCGCTTGATGGTTTTTGCCACTGCACTTGGGGGCACTTTCAAAGTTTTCCCAATTTTTTGGACTGACTGACTTTCATTTCTTAAAATAATGATGGCCACTCATTTTTCTTTACTTAGCTGCTTTTTTCTTGCCATAATACAAATTCTAACAGTCTATTCAGTAGGTCTATCAGGTGTGTATCCACCAGACTTCTGCACAGCACAACTGATGGTCCCAACCCCATTTATAAGGCAAGAAATCCCACTTATTAAACCCGACAGGGCACACCTGTGAAGTAAAAACCATTCCCAGTGATTACCTCTTGAAGCTCATCAAGAGAATGCCAAGAGTGTGCAAAGCAGTCATCAAAGCAAAAGGTGGCCACTTTGAAGAACCTAGAATATAAGACATAATTTCAGTTGTTTCACACTTTTTTGTTAAGTATATAATTCCACATGTGTTAATTCATAGTTTTGATGCCTTCAGTGTGAATGTACAATTTTCATAGTCATGAAAATACAGAAAAATCTTTAAATGAGGAGGTGTGTCCAAACTTTTGGTCTGTACTATATATATATATATATATATATATATATATATATATATATATATATATATATATATATATATATATATATATATATATATAGAAAAAATTTAGAGACCACTGCAAAATGTTCAGTTTATCAACCAATATGTCCAAAGTAATAAAAGGGTCACTTCTACATACAATACCACACAATTCCATATTTTACATAGTACTTATGGAAATATGAAGAGATCTTGAATGCAATTGCAGCGCCCCAGAGTCCTGGTCATTGCAGTACTGTCGCTCCGCCGCTAAGGGGAGTGATGGTATGTCTGATGGCACTAAAGGAGTTCACCTGACCAGGTATCACAGACACACATTACACTTCACACTCCAGCTACCAGGGGGAGTGGTTCTAGCTAGTAGGCCACCCCTCACACTTTGGTAAAACTGGGGGGTTGGACAGGAAGTGGGGGAGAAAGTAGCTGGGAAGAGCTAGAGAGAGGGCCTGTCAGGGGTGGGATCCTGGCAGAGTGCTAGGAAAGGACAAGAAGCGAGGTTTATTGTGAAGAGTGAGAAACGGGAATACAGCAAAAAGGAGATAACACCAGTAGGAGTCGTGCTGTAAGATCGAGGCAACATCCTATTGAGGCGCGTAGCCGGTGGCCGGAACGCCGAGAAAGTAAGAGACTCCACGCATTACTTTAGACTACGGCCGGGCAGTTAACTACAGGTTGGCTGTCTCACCATTACACCTAACGAAGACAACGGAGGCAAACTGTGGGAGAGGGGCGTCCCTAAGGTCCCTATAAAATAGCTCCAGGCCTACCCCGTTATACGGGTGTGTCCTAGCCATATCATCTGGGGGACGAAGAGAGAGAGAAAGAACAGAAACATACACGACAGTTGTGAGGACTATCCCGTGGTGCTCAGCAGGGAGGTACTACAACACACAGGCGCTAGAAGGTAGACACTGATTTCCACCTGCAAAGGAAACTCTGGATGTGCCTTCGGACCGGCCAGTCTCAGCCAGCCCTTTTAACAGTACTCTGGATTGAGGATCCCGAAGCCCTCAGTAAAGAGGTAAAGAGACTGCAACCCTGTGTCCTCGTTATTCATCGCGACTTGCACCACGCCTCACCTACACCTTTCACTGGACGCCCCTTAGCAGGGTCACGGACCGGGTCTAGCCACCGTGACAACCCCAGAACTGAGACGGAGAAGCCCGGTACCGAGTACCCCGCGGCCCTGCGTCTGGGGGTGCTCCAAACTTGGCGTCACGAACAGGATCTACTTAAGCCTGAAGAATCAGGTCATGTGTGCCTTGGAACTGTGATTTACTGTGCTTGAACTGTGATTTATTGCACAGACTGTGTGTTGCTATTTGCCGCCAAAATCTGCCATCGCCGTGCACGAAGGGAGGAGCCATAGCTTCGTGGGCGGAGCTGGGCAAAAAGAGCGCGGAACCAGAAGATGCGGTAAAGCGACGATCCCGGAAGAGGAACACCAACTTCCAGCAGGTTAGCAGGGGGAAGGAGTGGCCATGTCTGAGTCGGGGGGAGCAGAGGCGGCGGTTGCAGCCGCAGACCCGGAGGCATCTTCGGCCCCCACAGTAGACGCTGCCGCGGGCCTTGTACCACAGCCGGTTGCCGCAGCACGCCGCCCCTATCACTACAACAGCCATCATGCCCTTCTCCATGCCGTACCTACCTGGAGCAACCTGGCTCCCGCAATACTCTGGAGCGTCACATACATTAACTGACTTTAAAGAGGGGATCTGCAGCCTGTTTGAGTTCTATTCCTTGACAGAGCCCCAGAAAGTTCATATGATAACAGGCCAACTCTTTGGGGCGGCTCTGAGGGAAGTGAAGTCCTGGCCTGCCGCGGATAAGGGAACTGCACAGCAGGTCTTTGAAAAGCTTAAAGCCACCTTTGACACCTGCACCGCTACAGAAATTAAGCTGACTTTCTATGGGTGCAAGCAGAGGCCACAGGATAGCTTACGGGACTATGCCCTTAACCTCCAGGAGGCGCTGCGGGCCATCAAGCAGAGTGACCCCGGCAGCATGCAAGATGAAGAAAAACTCCTGAAGGAGCGGTTCATTGAGGGGCTCCTGTGCAGCCACCAAAGGGGTCAATTGCACTTCCTGGCCATGCAGAATCCAGACCTGACTTTTGCGCAATTCAAGGATAAAGCCATCCAGGCGCTACAAGAGCGACAGCCCAGCCGTGCAGTGCCTCCCAGGCGTCCCGCTCTCACATACCACCAGGAGGTGGCGTCGGATGCCCCAGTTGCCGCCGAGGCCAATGCCCAGAGCCTAGAGGATGACTTCCCTGCAGGACTCCGCCTCCAGATGCAGGAGCTGACCAAGAGCGATGCTGCCCTAGCCCGGACCGTGCAGTCCCTACAGGAGGCCCCCAAGGAGAAGATCCAGCTGGCCTCCAGACCAGAGGATGTCCCCTGGATGCGACAGAGGAGGACTCCACCGACCAGAGGTAGGGACGACAATCGCTTCCATCGGGACGGACGACCTATCTGCCGCCGCTGCCACCAGGTGGGCCACCTTGCAAGGTACAGTCCTTTAAATGAGCAACCCCTGGGGCAAAGGGCCAAACCCCAGGAGTAGGACGATCAGGCCCGCAGCATTGGAGAGCCAAATACGTTGGAGGGTGACCAGTTCTTCCTGTTGTGATCGACGGTATCCCCATGAACGCTCTGCTGGTCACCGGTTCTCAGGTGACGACTATGCCTTAAGTGCTTTATAGACGGTATTGGGAGGACACCGATATTACTCGTGGCCCCGATAATGATTTCACCATAATAGCCAGTAATGGTCCGCCATTGCCACAAGTGGGGTATAAAGAGGTCACCATCAAAGTGGGGCGGGTGGAATTGAAGGCCCAAGGGATTGTAATTGTTGATATTGACCGCCGTGAGTGTAATCCCATCATGACCATTGGTACTAATGTTATAGAAAATTGTCTTGCAGAAGTTATTGTCCTATTACAACAGGTCGCAGAAACAGCTGGCTACAGTGAACAACGTGTCCTGCAAAAAGAAATCAGGGCCCTAATGCAAAGACAGCAGGTAGAGCTGACTGGTGGTGAAATTGGTCGTGTCACAGTGAGTGATTCAAACCCAATTACGATACCCCCCAGGAGTGAAATGTTAATATGGTGTCGGGCAGCCATGGGCCTCAGGGGTAAAGACTATCAGGCCCTGGTAGAACCTGTATATTCAGATAATATGCCTACCCTCCTGACAGCCAGAGGGGTGGTTGATGTCCGCAAGGGGAGGGTGCCAGTACGTGTTCTCAATTGTGGGGAGGAAGAGAGGAAGAAGTCCAGCTAACCAAATATGCCACACTTGCCAAACTGTTTACTGTTAATAGTAGTGTGATACAGGCACCTGGGCCCTTGGTCCCGTCTGATCCGGCGGAGAACAACGGTTCTGCAGGGCAACCGAAAGATTGGTGTCGGGAATTACACGTGGGCACTTACTCTAACCCACCTCACCAGAAACAGGGGGCCTACAGGGTGGTTCATGAGTACGAACGGGTCTTTAGCAAACACCCCCTAGATTTTGGGCAGGTGAAAGGGATCCAACATCATATCCCAACAGGGGATCATCGACCCATAAAAGAGAGATACCGTCCTGTACCCCCAGCTCATTATCAGTGTGCAAAGGACATGTTGCGAAAGATGAAGGAGGCTGGGGTAGTGAGGGACAGTTGTAGCCCCTGGGCAGCTCCATTAGTCCTCGTTAAGAAGAAAGATGGCACAATAAGAATGTGTGTGGATTATAGATAGTTAAATCGCATTACACGTAAAGATGCATACCCACTGCCCAGGAAAGAGGAGTCACTGGCTGCGTTAAAATCTGCTAACTACTTCTCTACCTTGGATCTCACCAGTGGGTACTGGCAGGTTCCCGTAGCGGAGGCGGACAAGGAGAAGACGGCCTTCACGATGCCGATGGGTCTCTGTGAATTCAACTACATGCCCTTCGGATTGTGCAATGCCCCGGGGACGTTCCAGAGGATGATGGAGTGCTGTCTGGGGTACAAGAACTTTGAAACCGTACTGCTGTATCTGGACAATGTCATTGTCTTCTCCAAGGCCTATGAAGACCATCTGAAGCACCTGGCCGAGGTGTTTGAAGCCCTGTCCAACTTTGGCTTGAAGGTGAAACCATCCAAATGCCACCTGCTGAAACCCAAAGTGCAGTACCTCGGCCATGTGGTGAGTGCTGAAGGAGTGGCCCCAGACCCCGACAAGGTTACAGTGATTAAGGACTGGCCAAAACCCAGCAACCTCCATGAAGTCCGGCAGTTCCTCGGGTTGGTAGGCTATTACAGGAGGTTCATCAAGGACTTCACCAAGAAGGCCGCGCCATTGCAAGATCTGTTGGTGGGCCAATCCAAGAAGACCAAGGGGAAGAGCACCCCATTTGATTGGAACGAAGGACTGGAATAGTCATTTACTTGCTTGAAGATGGCGCTGACGGGAGACGAGGTACTGGCCTAACCTGAGTATGATCAACCGTTTGTACTGTATACGGATGCCAGCAACGTAGAACTGGGAGCTGTGTTGTCCCAGGTCCAGAAAGGCAAGGAGAGGGTAATCGCTTACGCCAGCAGGAAACTTCGTCCCACGGAAAGGAACCCTGACAACTACAGTTCCTTCAAGCTGGAATTTCTCGCCATCGTTTGGGCAGTGACGGAGAGGTTCAAGCACTACCTGGCCTCAGCGAAATTCACCGTCTTCACGGATAACAATCCACTAACGCACATGGACACGGCAAAACTCGGGGCCTTGGAACAGCGGTGGATGGCCCGGCTGTCCAATTACGATTTCACCATCCAGTACAGGGCAGGACACAAGAATGCGAATGCCGATGCCTTGTCCCGAATGCCCAATTTGCCAGAAACGGGGGAGGACCAGGAGGCCCTTGAGGAAGTAGAACTGCCGGCTTTCCATCGCCCCAAAGCCACTCAATGCTCCCATCATGTGAAGAACTGGCACAAAAACAACCAGTATGCCACGCTGAATCCCCTGCCCCGTCACGGGTGGGCAGAGACCCAGGATGGTGACCCTGCGGTCCGTCGGGTGAAAGAGCTCCTGACACAGGCAGGTTTGCATCCCAGCCCGGATGATCCACAAGAAACCCAACAGCTGTGGAAGGGGAGAATCAAGCTGTTTATTCACAATGGTAAGCTGTGCCGAAGGAGTATCGACTCCCGCACCCATGAATTGGTATGGCAGATAGTGGTTCCAAGGCAAGATGCACCCATGGTACTGGGAGCGTACCACGATGGGGCTGGACACTTCGGGTGGAGGAAGTTGGAGAGACTGCTCCGAGGAAGATTCTATTGGATTGGCATGAAAAGAGCCATTGAGCAGTGGTGTTGGGAGTGTGGCCCGTGCAGCCTACGCCGGAAGGACCATGACAGCCAACGGGCTCCCTTGCAGCCCACCATGACCAAACAGACGCTAGAACTGGTCGCGCTAGACCACGTGAAGCTGACGCCTAGCCGGTCGGGCTATATCTATGCTCTCACCATAGTGGATCACTACTCCAGGTTCCTGGTGGTTGTACCTGTCAAGGATCTAACGGCCAGGACGGCCACCAAAGCCTTCCAGCAGTACTTCTGTAGGCCCCATGGGTATCCGGAGAAGGTACTGACCGATCAGGGACCAGCATTCGAGGCGGAGGTGTTCCAGGAGTTCTGCCATCTGTACGGGTGTAAGAAGATCAGAACCACACCGTACCATCCACAAACCAACGGGATGCGTGAAAAGATGAACCAAGTGGTGATCAACTTACTGAAGACCTTGCCTGTAGAAGAACGGAACTTGTGGCCCACAAAATTGCCCGACCTGGTAGACATGTACAATCACATCCCAGTGAACTCTACTAACTGCACTCTGGCGTACCTCATGCGAGGAAGGTCTAGCAAGTTGCCCATTGATCTGGATATGGGGGTTCTAACCCTCAAAGATGCCTCGCCGGATGCCGATTGGGATACAGAGAGGCAGCAAAGGTACCGCAAAGTACAGGAGTGCATGGAAAGAAGTCTCGCTCAGGCCAGGCAAAAACAGGAAAGGGACTACAACCAGCATGCTCCTGAGATTCCCTTGCAACCTGGTGAGCAAGTGCTCAAGCGGAAGAGAAGGCTACACAAGCTTGACAACCAATGGGAAGCGGAACCGTATACCATCCTGCCGTCCGATTTCGACAATACTAAAGTCTGTGTCATCATCAGCAAAGATGGGGGGGAAACCTCAACGGCAATATCCAGAGACCACCTTAAGGTATGCCCTGACAAGTTGAGAGAGAAGGAAACAGATCCAAGAACCTCTCCACCTGTAGAAGAGGAGAAGATGATACACACTGTTCTTGGCGATTTTCCCGTCGTGGACTCAGATAAACCAGGCCATCGTGGTACCTGTATTAACGTTTCATCAACCGAACCCCCCTGAACTAAACGTGGTGCCAGATCCCCCAGACCCACCATCACCACAGACCCCGCCGGACGATGCCATGCCCACCGTCGGAGCGGCGGAGCCTCACTCTGCTATCGGCGAATCTGCCATACCCACTGTTGCTAGCAGCAGCTCTGAGAGATCCAGCATGCCAGTGCTACCCAGACTCACTAGAAGCGTAGCTAGAAGGCAGTGGACTTCACCAGTGGTAGCAAGCATAGCGAGCCCTGCTAGGCCAATAGCAATCCCTGCACTACGGAGGTCTACACGTAGCACCAAGAATCAAACTCCCCTTCGCTACAAAACTTGGAGGTATTAACAAAAGTTGCTAATTGTGTTTGTGTAAATATCTTTGTTATAAGTTTAAAAATGGACAAAGGGGCAATGGACAGTGAATTGCTCCAAAAACTTTCAAAAGGGACCCCTTTGTTTACCCGGGGTCCCTGCTGTTTTAAAGTTACAGCCACTGGACTGAGAGTCATAAACTGTGCATGACCAAACTTTCGCAACGTTCAAGAGTCCTCACCTCCCATAAAGGGAAGCACTGTTATTATTACTTATTACTTGTTTATTGCATTTCAAAACTTTGTATGTTTGTTGTTAACATGTATTGTTGTTTTTCTTTTCCCAGTCCGGGAGTACTGGATTTAACCGGGGGGGAGTGCAGCACCCTAGAGTCCTGGTCATTGCAGTACTGTCGCTCCACCGCTAAGGGGAGTGATGGTATGTCTGATGGCACTAAAGGAGTTCACCTGACCAGGTATCACAGACACACATTACACTTCACACTCCGGCCACCAGGGGGAGTGGTTCTATCTAGTTGGCCACCCCTCACACTTTGGTAAAACTGGGAAGTTGGACAGGAAGTGGGGGAGAAAGTAGCTGGGAAGAGCTAGAGAGAGGACCTGTCAGGGGTGGGATCCTGGCAGAGTCCTAGGAAAGGACAAGAAGCGAGGTTTATTGTGAAGAGTGAGAAACGGGAATACAGCAAAAAGGCGATAACACCAGTAGGAGTCATGCTGTAAGATCGAGACAACATCCTATTGAGGCGCGTAGCCGGTGGCCGGAACGCAGAGAAAGTAAGAGACTCCACGCATTACTTTAGACTACGGCCGGGCAGTTAACTACAGGTTGGCTGTCTCACCATTACACCTAACGAAGACAACGGAGGCAAACTGTGGGAGAGGGGCGTCCCTAGGGTCCCTATAAAATAGCTCCAGGCCTACCCCGTCATACGGGTGTGTCCTAGCCATATCATCTGGGGGATGAAGAGAGAGAAAGAACAGAAACATACACGACAGTTGTGAGGACTATCCCGTGGTGCTCAGCAGGGAGGTACTACAACACACAGGCGCTAGAAGGTAGACACTGATTTCCACCTGCAAAGGAAACTCTGGATGTGCCGTCGGACCGGTCGGTCTCAGCCAGCCCTGTTAACAGTACTCTGATTGAGGATCCCGAAGCCCTCAGTAAAGAGGTAAAGAGACTGCAACCCTGTGTCCTCGTTATTCATCGCGACTTGCACCACGCCTCACCTACACCTTTCACTGGACGCCCCTTAGCAGGGTCACGGACCGGGTCTAGCCACCGTGACAACCCCAGAACTGAGACAGAGAAGCCCGGGTACCGAGTACCCTGCGGCCCTGCGTCTGGGGGCGCTCCACAATAGGAATAAAAAATAACTTTTATTTAGTAATACATAAAACCAATTAAAAAGCAAAATTACTGTCAAGTGACACTGAACAGATGAACACATCAATAATAAACTAAAGTTAATGGTGCGAGGGATATTGTACATTAACAATCATAATGCAGACACAAAAACACTGCTATGCTTATAAGAAATAATTTATGAGGCACCACAGATATATTAAACAAGTGTAATGATACTAAATGTTATATGATCAACATATGTGCTCCCTATATGTATCAATGAAAACTGGGACTAAACATGCAGTGGCAGTGATATCCCTAAAGAATTTGCTTGTGAGAGGCACACAGATATGACATTTAGCCATGTGGGGTTAATAATATAATGAAATAAAGCAGTATTATATAAATGTAACATCCACTTATTGATCAATACAAATGTAGGGCTAATGCAAATCACAATGTCAGCGTTGCCCACAGCAAGTCAAATACTAGTCCCAAAAATCAATTCTAAATGAAGATATTACCTATAACGGAGATGCTGTGTGTCCGTTCTGCGTCCCCTCACCCCGACCCCGAAAGCACATTCTTTAGGGATATCACTGCCATTGCAAAGATGAACAGATTTTTGGCAGTTCCAACTCTTGAAAAGGCCACGTAAAGTTGACCATGGGAAAAGCATGGAGATTGCAAATTGATCCCCACTACTTTCAAGGACTGTCCCTGAGCCTTGTTAATGGACATTGCAAATGCCAGTCGAAGTGGAAACTGGAGGCGTTTAAAATCAAAAGGCAAATCAGATGGAATAAGTGGAATTCTTGGAATGAAAAGGTCCTCTCCTTTGGCAAATCCTGCTGCTGAGCTGTGTATCTAATCCTATCCTGTGTGATATCGTCTCCTGAGCTGTGTATCTAATTCTGTTCTGTGTGATTCTGTCTGCTGAGCTGTGTACCTAATCTTATCCTGTGTGATACTGTCTCCTGAATTGTGTATCTAATCCTATCCTGTGTGTTACTGTCTGGTGAGCTGTGTATCTAATCCTATCCTGTGTGATACTGACTGCTGAGCTGTGTATCTAATCCTATCCTGTGTGATACCGTCTGCTGAACTGTGTATCTAATTCTGTCCTGTGTGATACTGTCTGCTGAGCTGTATACCTAAACCTATCCTGTATGATACTGTCTCCTGAACTGTGTAACTAATCCTATCATGCGTGATACAGTCTACTGAGCTGTGTCTCTAATCCTATCCTGTGTGATTCTGTGTGCTGAACCATGTATCTAATCCTATCTTGTGTGTTACTGTCTGCTGAGTCGTGTAACTAATCATATGAAGTGTGATACAGTCCGCTGAGTTGTGTAACTAATCCTATCCTGTGTGATACTGTGTGCTGAGCTGTGTCTCTAATCCTATCCTGTGTGATGCTGTGTGCTGAGCTGTGTCTCTAATCCTATCCTGTGTGATACTGTGTGCTGAGCTGTGTCTCTTAGGCTAGGTTCACATTGCGTTAATGGGATAGTGCTAACGGACAGCGTTGCACGGCGAAAATGTCGCAATTAACGCCGTGCAACGGGTCCATTAGCACACCCATTGACAGCAATGTAAATTTCGCCTGCAGCGCATCACTAGCGCGTGCCTTTTTCGGCTCGCGCTAGTGATGTGCCATTCTTCTGTGACGCGCCTCGGACGCTGCTTGCAGCGTCCGCGGCGCGCCCGAGGTCCGTTCCCCGCTCTCGCAGATCGGGGATCTGCGAGAGCGGGGACGTTAACGCGACCCCTGAACGCGGCCCCTAAATAAACATTGCGTTAGCGCAATCCGCTAGCGCTAGCGCTAAACGGATTGCCCTAACGCAATGTGAACCTAGCCTTAACCTATCCTGTGTGATACTGTCTACTGAGCTGTGTCTCTAATCCTATCCTGTGTGTTACTGTCTGCTGAGCCACGTATCTAATCCTGTCCTGTGTGATACTGTCTGCTGAGCTGTGTCTCTAATCCTATCCTGTGTGATACAGTCTGCAGAGCCGTGTATCTAATCCTATCCTGTGTGATACTGTCTGCTGAGCTGTGTATCTAATCCTATCCTGTGTGATATTTGGCTGTGCATCTAATCCTATCCTGTGTGTTACTGTCTGCTGAGCCATGTATCTAATCCTGTCCTGTGTGATACTGAGCCTTGTATCTAATCCTATCTTGTATGATACTGGGCTCTCCCTGGGCTCCACCTGCAGTTTGTGTCGGCACAGTAATAAATGATGATATTTCCAGGCTTACAGAAGGACGATAGCACCATAGAAATGATAAGAATAATAGGCCTCAGTTACTACAACTTTCTACAAGGAAAACTGTTGCTCATAGCAACCAATCACAGCTCAGCTTCTTATAAACAGCTCTGGTGAAATGAAAGATCCTTAGTGATTGGTTGCCGACACACACACACACACACACACACACACACACACACACACACACACACACACACACACACACACACACACACACACACACATTTTTATATACATAGATTGTAATTGTATCATCTTACACAGTGTCACATCTTTTTGGAATTAGGTTTTCAGGTTGTCTAACTTTCAATAATCATCATAATATCTCCCTTTTTAAGTATTTATCAGTCCAACATAAGAAGTGGGGGCATCAAATGCCCCTCTTTTTCTCTTTCACACTGTAATTTTGACAGGGGAGTATAGGCTGCTGTTTATGGCCATCTGTATTTAGCCAACTGAGCAGGAGGAACAAACTGTGATAAATTAGCCAATGTAACAGTGATTTTATAGAGTAACATAGTAACATAGTTAGATTCCAGATTCTCACTGTCGTAACAGTAAAGAATCTTCTATGTTGGTGGAAAAACCTTCTCTCCTCCAGAGAATGCCCCCATGTGACCGTCACCTTCCTTGGCGTAAACATGTCCTCAGAGAGATATTTGTATTGTCCCCTTATATACTTATACTTGGTTATTAGATCGCCCCTCAGTCGTCTTTTTTCTAGACTAAATAATCCTATTTTTGCTAATCTCTATGGGTATTGTAGTTCCCTCTCCCATTTATTAATTTTGTTGCCCTCCTTTTTACGCTCTCTAGTTCCATTATATCCTTCCTGAGCACTGGTACCCAAAACTGTTCACAGTACTCCATGTGTGATCTAACCAGGGATTTGTACAGAGGCAGTATAATGTTCTCATCATGTGTATCCAGACCTCTTTTAATGGTCCCCATGATTCTGTTTGCCTTGACAGCCGCTGCCTGGCACTGGCTGCTCCAGGTATATCTATCTTAGGCTACGTTCACATTTGCGTTGTGCGCCGCAGCGTCGGCGACGCAACGCACAACGCAAACAAAAACGCAGCAAAATGCATGCAAAACGCTGCGTTTTGCGATGCATGCGTCCTTTTTTTGGTTGATTTTGGACGCAGCAAAAATGCAACTTGCTGCGTCCTCTGCGCCCGGACGCGTGCGCCGCAGTGACGCATGCGTCGCAAAACGCAAGTGCAACGCATGTCCATGCGCCCCCATGTTAAATATAGGGGCGCATGACGCATGCGGCGACGCTGCGGCGCCCGACGCTGCGGCGCAGACCGCAAATGTGAACATAGACTTAACTAGGATCCCCAAGTCCTTCTCCATGTTAGCTTTACCCAGTGGTTTCCCATTCAGTGTGTAATGGTGATATTGATTCCTTCTTCCCATGAGTATAACCTTACATTTATCATTGTTAAACCGCATCTGCCACCTTTTTGCCCAAGTTTCCAACTTATCCAGATCAATCTGTAGCAGAATACTATCTTCTCTTGTATTGACTGCTTTACATAGTTTTGCATCATCTGCAAATATGTTTTACTGTGTAAACCTTCTACCAGATCATTAATAAATATGTTAAAGAAAACAGGTCCCAGCACCGACCCCTGCGGTACCCCACTGGTCACAGCGACCCAGTTAGAGAATATACCATTTATAACAACTCTCTGCTTTCTAAGTCAGCTACTTACCCATTTACACACATTTTCCCCCAGACCCAGTATTCTCATTTTTTGTACCAACCTCTTGTGTGGCCCGGTATCAAACACTTTAGAAAACTCAAGATATACCACGTCCAGTGACTCAGCTTGGTCCAGTATAGCTACCTATTCATAAAAACTGATTAGATTGATTTGACAGGAGCGATTCCTCATAAACCCATGCTGATAGGGAGTTAAACAGTTATTTTCATTGAGATAATCCAGAATAACATTCCTCAGAAACCCTTCAAATATTTTACCACTGATAGAGGTTACCTACTGGCTTATAATTTCCAGGTTCACTTTTACAGCTATTTTTGAATATTGGTACCACATTTGCTATGTGCCAGTCCTGTGGAAAAACCCTGTTGCTATAGAGTCCCTAAATATAAGAAATAATGGTTTGTCTATTACATTACTTAGTTCTCTTAGTACTCGTGGGTGTATGTCGACGGGACCTGGAGATTTATCTGTTTTAATCTTATTTAGCAGGTTTCATACCTCTTCTTGGGTTAGATAGGTGACCCTTAATATAGGGTTTTCTTTGTCTCTCAGCATTTCACCTAGAGTACTCACAATCCCTAAGGTTTCCTTTATCTATCACTGGATTATGCTGAAACTACTGTTACTTTCACAGCAAAGTTATTGTTGGAATCACTATATAACCAGTTCCGTATGAAGAGTAAGATTACAAATAAGTTTTCTTACCTTAATTAATGACTGTGGCATTTCTGTAGTGCTGATCTGAAGGATATTCCCCAAGCCGGGCAGAGGGGTAGGTCCTGGTGGCAGGTCCTTCTGTTTGACCTTACCCCACCATTTCATGAGATAAATAAGGAGAGTGACTCCAGTAGCCAGGAGAATCGTTGCTGAAATAGACAGAGCCATCTTGAGCCTCAGCCCCTACAGCTCCTTCTGTTTTCTATGCTTGTGTATTTATATTCTTGCAAGTACAGGGCAGTGTTCCAACATGTAATCAATAAAACCAGGTTAGATGAGGTAAAGTGCAGAGTTACAGCTGTTGCGTAATACTTCTGCTGTCAGTGCTTACTCAGTCTCAGCTTGGCGTGAAGTCAGGGTTAGTGATCGTCAGGCCACTTTTTAGTGAGCAGAATCAATTGGTTTCAATCACCAAATAGAGCCGACTCTTTTGGATACTAAATTGATCCACATTAAATATGCATTCACAAGCAGAAAAACACATATTTATGGAAACTCCTCACAGTATGACACAGTGAAAACTGAGAATTGATACCACTGGCGGACTAACAGTAATTATACCCCCAGTGAGAGTCAATTAGAAACTGCAAGTGGCTCTCAGTGGGCTGCTGGCTCCCATCATTCACAGATAAGAGCTGGCTCTTTGTACTGGATCAGTGGAGTATGGTCTGTCACTAGTTTGGAGGGCTATGATAAATCTGGCATGGATTAATGGAGGGAGGAAAAACAGGTCTGCTGCACTGCTGGCATGAATCCTTTCAAGAAACAAATCAAACACAAGTAGGACAAAGGGAGTTTTACCTTTCTTAATCAATCATTGCTTTGGATTTTCCAACCTGTGGCACTACAGCAGCAGCTGGGATTCCATTTATCTATGCCCTCTAAGTGTTGTATCTCACACAACCGAACCAGGTGAGCAAAACTGCTTCTATGGCCAATACTGTTATGCGGATAACACCTTATTGAGCTATCTTGTCCTCTAGCTACTTCTCCTTGATTAATCAGACATGACACCCACCCCTCTGACAGCCAAAACTCTAATGGAGAATACTATGGCTGAATCCTCCTCTTACTATTCTCATGGAATACTACCCAGATTTGCTGATTGCTGAGGACATATTGTAGTGCAGCGGTGTTCACACAGTGCAATAGATAGGCAGGGACCCAAGAAAGTTCATCATAAAATGTCTTTATTCCAGAAAACTCACAAAACAGGCAAGCGATATCCAATAGTGCAAAGCCAGGTCCTCAAAACAGTCCATGTCCTAACGCGTTGCTGTAGGCCCACCGTGTCTCTTGGATGCATCAGCAGCTTTGAAGTACCTGGCACTGTATTATCTTCACACAGACCTGGGTTGCACAGAGCCTCCTGCTCTGTAGCTGGCAAAACAAAAGCTGACACACCCAAGAAAAAACTGAGAATTTTAAAAGTGACTCGTGGACATAGAGCCACTCCCAAAACCCGGAGTGGAGGGAGGGATTCTCCCCACTGCCAAACTTGCAAATCCCTCCAAAAATATTATATATTTTTTTGCTAGTTACCTTTCTGAAAATGAAAAGTACTCAATGGATCTTTAAATTTGTCTACGTTTATTCATTTTCTAAAAACTCAAATTACGGACTTGTTTTTGGTAGAGAGTAATAGCTCATATTGGGTGAACAAGGATACAGAATGTTTAGACAATCTTCAAAGTTTGACTATCAAGGAGAGTTTGATCATTTTATTATCAGAGGCATGTTTGGCACTTGACTATCATGGCATTAGTTGATGGTGATGTTCATTAATTAACTATAATGGACAAATTGACCATTGGCTATAATGGTCATGTTTATTTGTTGACAATAATAGATGTATCAACTGGTTAATAGTTCAACTCCGTTAAGAAGGAAAAGAATTTGAAATGGAAAACTATATCTGCCTGATCTTTCTTTATTCCATCCACTTTGAGATTGGATAATGTGTGACTGGTCAATACATCATTGAGTTGCTGCTCATATGCACAATCCAATAATCAACAATTTGCATGGGAAATATTGAATACCTAAAGACTGAACTTTCACCAAAATAATGCACATGCAACAAGCAAAATAAAGCTTCATTCATATTTATCCTGTTTAACCTATTGTTTCACTCCATCGTAGGAACAGAAATTAATGGCAGCTACATGATAGACAATAGCAGCACCCGACAGACCCAGTTGACTATGATGTGCTCAATTGAGCCTTTGTCATTTTTCTTCTATTTTACCGGTCAAAATAGCCGAGCTACAAACAAAGCCTCCAGTGTAGATGTGAACTTAGCCAAAAGTTGTGACTCCTTTGCATAAAATAAAACATTTGTCATACAAGCTTAATCTTTATTTTAGCGTAAAATGATTACAGTTCTTGAGAGTTACATGATATTTTGTACACTCGTACAGGCATAACAGATATTAAAAACAGAATTTAAAAAATGTATAATTTTTTGCACACAATCTTTGTATTTATTTCAATTTTTTTTTATATTAGAGCAGCTTTCTTATTTTCTAATTTCTAGAACTTATAAGGTTCCTTTAGTCAATAAGTTAATCTTCAGCTCAGAAACGAGGGACAACATTCATCTGGTAGGACTGAGGTCTTGAAGCATTGGTTTTGGGCTCAGGTCTTATGCTCAGATTCTTTCTGTCTACAGTGGGCTCCAGGGTGAACTTCTGCAGTATGGTGGTTAGAAAGAGGAAGAGCTCCATGCGAGCCAGGCCTTCTCCCAAACACATACGTTTGCCTGAGAAAACAGAAAGAGCAAACACCATAAGTAGTCAAGTTAAAGGCATTGTTTGATTTAGAAAAAACATTTTTAATTGCCTTTTTGTAAATCAACAGAGGATGGATGGGCGGGCGTCCTGTTTTCTTTTAAGCATAATACAGTTTGAAGAATGATTTGAAGGGTCAGTATGTAATTTTCACTTCCCTAATTGGAGAACTAAATACTTACTACGTTCCAGCGCCGGTATTCACCACTGCCTCCAGTGATAGTCCAGAGGCTCCAGGTGTGATGTTACGATTACAGCAGCCAAACAATAAGCTCTGGTGCTCATGCCATCTAAATCAGCAAAAACTCCGAGCTGAATAATTGGCTGTAGCTCGGACATTTACTGCCATTTGTGAAGTCAACATTGTGGAGTCAGCGGTGCAGCCTCTAAGCAATCATTGAAGGCAGCAGTGAAGTGCGGACGCTGCAGCAAGTAAAGTAATGGAGCAAGTAAATAAGTAATGCTCAGTTTATTATTTTCATCCAGAATGAGCTTTTGGATAAAAATGATCATTCTTGGAAAACACTTTTAAGTTTATAACTTTGCAATAATGTCAAAAGTCTCAATGTACTGCCTGTAATTTATATTAGATAATCTTAATGATTTGCCATGGTTTTACAATGTGTCTGTAAAAAATATTGCCTGTCCTTGATTTATTGATAAACTGTTCAGAAATAGTTCAAAATCAAATTGATAATCCTGGCTACGAGTCATGACATGCCAGGTTAGCACCTTCCTACCATAGACAATAGCTCAGACCTTTTCTGAGATGCAGAATATTTCTCAGTCCAAAAAAACCTTTGAGTCATGTGTTAAACTGTTTTATGTGATAAATGTAAATGTATTCAGTGGGTTTAAAAACACAAAAACAATTGATTCCTAAATCATATCAAGTAATATTTCTGATCTTCCTAATACCAGTCTGTCAACCAACCATATAAAAATATTTTCATATACTGAAGCCTAAATTCAGTATTAACAAAGCACAATCAAGTAATAACATCTTACCTGTAGAGAATGGCATAAAGGCATCACTCTTCTTAACGCAGCCTTTCTCATTAAGAAAGCGTCCGGGATCAAACTCCTCTGGGTTCTTGAAATGTTTGGGGTCTTTCAGAACAGAAGTCAGAACTGGGAGCACCAAGCTTCCCTGAAAGAGAATGTATGAATATGCATATCTAGAAAAATGGAATTGTTAAAAGTGAGGTCTGTTAAGTTATTCCTATGAAGTAGAGATGAATGAATCTGCTGAAATTTGTCTTGGGCAGAATCGATTCAGTCCAAGTCAAATTTAGTCCAAATTGAAAATGCCCTGAAAAGACATTTTAATATGCTATGAGGTTTCTCCAGACCCCACAGCATCTTTGCTTGGCCCTTTCAGTCTTTGGATTGATCTTTGAGTCTTCCTACTTTGACTAGACCTCACTTAGTCACTTGGAACACGATACACATCATTGACATTAATAATGTGTGAGGATAGTCAGTGACAGAAAATCCAAAGACCTATCTAAAGACCAACTCAAAGACAAGAGGGAGCAAGAGGAAGATGTTTTATGATAAATGCTTAATGAAAGTGTATGTTTGTTTTAAGATGTATGATACAGCACTACAGAATTCAGGGTTGTTAACAACACTTAGCTATCTGGAAGTAAGCAGGTAGATGGATGGGGCCTAGTTAATTTAAAGTTGCAATTTTAGTTGCTATTTAAATGAATAGCAGTGAGTCCTCAACACAGTAGTCCAGTGGGTGTGGCCAACTAGAGGGCACTGCCCCAGTCTATACTAGTGTATGGAAGCGACACCACTCCAACTGGGCAGGCTCTGGCAGGGATTATGTATAACACATATATACCCTCTGGTCCGGACTTAAAAAATGGTGAATTCCCGCAGCGTAAAGTGAGTGTACTGAGGGAATTCATAAGTCTGCAGTCACACAGAGTGACTGTAGGCTTATTGATATTGACAGGACAATCACTGCAAAAGGAGATCAAGCCACAAAACTTTCCTAGACCCTGGTTTGCATTCCAGGAGATGAGTTAACTTCTAAAATCTCAGTCACCTTCCTCTTTACCATTCTCCTCATGAGATGTTGTTATCAGTCCTATGTAAGGTTGAGCACATGTTTTAAAATTTAAATTCACTGAGTTTGCCAAATTTCTCCCCCAAAATTAGATTTTCAGTAAATTTGTGCGAATTTCCATATTGGAAAGCTTGTATTTTCTTGGAAAATATATGTAAAGGAGAGAAGAGAAAGAGCTCCGGTGACCATGATAGCTTACACACTTCAGATGAGAGAGAGGACCCCACTGACCATAAGAAGAGTTTTCACACTACAGATGAGAAAGAGTGGACCCTACTGATCATAAACGTTTACACTCTACAGTAGAGAGAAAATTACTCTGACCATAAGAGCTTACGCACTAAAAAAGAGAGAAAACACCACTGATGATAAGAGCTTATTCCTAAGGTACCGTCACATTTAGCGACGCTGCAGCGATCTAGACAACAATCCCGATCGCTGCAGCGTCGCTGTGTGGTCGCTGGAGAGCTGTCACACAGACAGCTCTCCAGCGACCAACGATGCCGAAGTCCCTGGGTAACCAGGGTAAACATCGGGTTACTAAGTGCAGGGCCGCGCTTAGTAACCCGATGTTTACCCTGGTTACCAGCGTAAACGTAAAAAACCCCAAACACTACATACTTACATTACGGTGTCTTTCCCCCGGCGCTGTGCTTCTCTGCACTGTGTAAGCGCCAGCCGGAAAGCACAGCGGTGACGTCACCGCTGTGCTCTGCTTTCCTGATGGCCGGCGCACATGTTGGGGTAAACCATTGATTGGGCACATGGCAGAGCTCAGAAGGGAAGGAGCGCCATTTGACTTTTCAAAGCAAGATTTGCTGGAATTGAGATCGGAACCCATGGCTCGATTGGAGAGCCCCTGACGTGCCTAAACAGTGGAAACCCCCACAAGTGACACCATTTTGGAAAATAGACACTCTAAGGAACTAATCTAGATGTGTGTTGAGCACTTTGAACCTCCAAGTGCTTCACAGAAGTTTATAATGTAGAGCCGTAAAAAAAATTTCATATTAATTTTCACAAAAAATATTTTTGCCCCAAATTTTTTATTTTCCCAAGGGTAACAGGGTAAATTGGACCCCAAAAGTTGTTGTGCAATTTGTCCTGAGTATGCTGATACTGCATATATGGGGATAAACCACTGTTTGAGCACATGGCAGAGCTCAGAAGGGAAGGAGCGCCGTTTGACTTTTCAATGCAAAATTGGCTGGAATTGAGATCGGAACCCATGTCGCCTTTGGAGAGCCCCTGACATGCCTAAACAGTGGAAACCCCCCACAATGGACCCCATTTTGGAAAGAAGACCCCCTAAGGAACTTATCTAGATGTGTGGTGAGCACTTTTAGCCCCCAATTGTTTCACTAAAGCTTAGAATGTAGCGCTGTGAAAATTAAAAAAATCATTTTTTTCTTTCCACAAAATGATGTTTCAGCCCGCAATTTTTTTTTTCCCAAGGGTAACAGGAGAAATTGGACCACAAAAGTTATTGTCCAATTTGTCCTGAGTAAGCTGATATCCCATACATGGGGGGAGAACCACTGTTTGGGCACACGGCAGAGCTCGGAAGGGAAGGAGCGCCGTTTGAAATGCAGACTTAGATGGATTGGTCTGCAGGAGTCATGTTGCATTTGCAGAGCCCCTGATGTACCTAAACAGTAGAAACCCCCCACAAGTGACCCCATATTGGAAACTAGACACCCCAAGGAACTTATCTAGATGTGTTGTGAGAACTTTGAACCAACAAGTGTTTCACTACAGTTTATAACGCAGAGCCGTGAAAATAAAAAATCTTTTTTTTTCCATGAAAATTATATTTTAGCCCCCACGTTTTTATTTTCCCAAGGGTAACAGAACAAATTGGACCCCAAAAGTTGTTGTCCAACTTGTGCTGAGAACGCTGATACCCCATGTGTTGGGGGGGACCACTGTTTGGGTGCACAGGAGAACTCGGAAGGGAAGGAGCACTGTTTTAGTTTTTCAAAGCAGAATTGGCTGGAATTGAGATCGGACGCCATGTCGCGTTTGTAGTGATTCTGATGTTCCTAAACAGTGGAAACCCCCAATTCTAACTGAAACCCTAACCCCAACCTTAACCCCAGCCCTAACCCTAGCCCTAACCCCAACCCTAACCCTAACCCTAGCCCTAACTCTAGCCCTAACCGTAGCCCTAACCTTAACCCTAATGGGAAAATGGAAATACATACATTTTTAAAAATTTTATTATTTTTCCCTAACTAAGGGGGTGATGAAGGGGGGTTTGATTTACTTTTATAGCGTTTTTTGGTGTATTTTTATGGTTGGCAGCCATCACACACTAAAAGATGCTTTTTATTACAAAAAATAGTTTTTGCATCACCACATTTTGAGAGCTATAATTTATCCATATTTTGGCCCACAGAGTCATGTGAGATCTTGTTTTTTGCGGGACGAGTTGATGTTTTTATTGGTACCATTTTCGGGCACATGACATTTTTTGATCGCTTTTTATTCCGATTTTTGGGAGGCGGAATGAACAAAAACCAGCAATTCCTGAAATTCTTTTAGGGGGGGCGTTTATACCATTCCACGTGTGGTAAAATTGATAAAGCAGCTTTATTCTTCAGGTCAGTACGATTACAGCGATACCTCATTCATGTAATTTATTTATGTTTTGGCGCTTTTACACAATAAAAACAATTTTATATAAAAAAATTATTGTTTTTGCATCGCTTTATTCTGAGAGGTATAACTTTTTTATTTTTCTGTTGATGATGCCGAATGGTTGCTTTTTTTTGCGGGACAAGATGACGTTTTCAACGGTACCATGGTTTTTTATATCCATCTTTTTGATCGCGTGTTATTCCACTTTTTGTTCGCCTGTATGATAATAAAGCGTTGTTTTTTGCCTTGTTTTTTATTTTTATTTTTTGCGGTGTTCACTGAAGGGGTTAACTAGTGGGATAGTTTTATAGAGTGCATCGTTACAGACGCAGCGATACCAAATATGTGTACTTTTATTGTTGTTTTTTTATTTACAAAAATAAATGGAATTACTGGGAAATGTTTTTTTTTTTCTTTATTTGGGGATTTTTTATTTTATTTTTTATACATTGTATTTTATTTTTTTTCACTTTTTACCATTGTCCCAGGGTGGGACATCACTGTTTTAGATCAGATCGTTGATCTGACAGTGTGCATAGCACTCTGTCAGATTAACAATGTGACAGGCACGTTCCAGAGGCTTGCCGGCGCCTGCTATTAGGAACTCTCAGCAGGTGCCGGCAAGCCAGGTCAGTAAATGACCCGGAAGGAGTCCCACGGCCATCTTGGATCCAGGGACTCCTTCCAGGTCACCGGAGCAGCGCGATCTCATCGCGTTGCTCCGGTGGGAGAGCGCAGGGAGCCTCCGTCCCTGCGCGATCCACCTCTATGCAGCTGTCACTACTGACAGCGGCATCAGAGGGGTTAAATGCCCGCGATCGGCGATAGCGCCGATCGTGGGCATTGCTGCGGGGTTTCAGCTGTCATATACAGCTGACACCCGCACCCGATCACCGCGGCGCTCAGCGCGAGACCGCGGTGATCGGTCCGCCGTACTAGTACTGCGGCTGGTACAAATGCAGTGCCGGCAGCACCGTACTAGTATGGCGGATGGCGCGAAGGGGTTAAGGATAGGTTAATTTTAACATTAAAAGATAGAATATAAAAAATAAAATCCAGAAAAATCACATTGTTTAAGTTATATAAATGTATTTGCATTTTGAAGTGAGAAATAAGCATTTGATCCCTCTGGCAAATAAGACTTAATACTTGGTGGCAAAACCCTTGTTGGCAAGCTCAGCAGTCAGACGTTTTTTGTAGTTGATGATGAGGTTTGCACACATGTAAATAGGAATTTTGGTCCACTCCTCTTTGCAGATCATTTCTAAATCTTTAAAATTTTGAGGCTTTTGCTTGGCAACTCCAAGCTTCAGCTCCCTCCATAAGTTTTCTATAGCCACTCTATGGCCTTATTGTGCTTCTTTTTGAGCCAGTCCTTTGCTGCCTTGGCTGTATGTTTTGGGTGATTGTCTTGCTGAAACCATTTTTAAAGTCCTGGCGAAGGGAAGGAGGATGTCACTCAGGACTTTACGGTACATGGCTCTATCCATTTTCCCATTGATGCAGTGAAGTAGTCCTGTGCCCTTAGCAGAGAAAAGCTCCAAAACATAATGTTTTTACCTCCATGCTTGACAGTGGGGATGGTGTTCTTTGGGTCATAGGCAGCATTTCTCTTCCTCCAAACACAGCAAGTTGAGTTAATGCCAAAGACCTCAATTTCCAGTCTCATCTGACCACAGCACCTTCGCCCAATCATTCACAGAATTATACAGGTGTTCATTGACAAACTTCAGATGGGCCTGCATATGTGCCTTCTTGAGCAGGGGGACCTTGCAAGCACTGCAGGATTTTAAACCTTTAAGGCGTAATGTGTTACAAATGTTTTTTTTTTGGTGACTGTGGTCCCAGCTGCCTTGAGATGATTAGCAAGCTCCCCCTGTGTAGCTTTAGGCTGATCTCTCACCTTCCTTATGATCAAGGATACTCCAAGAGGTGTGATTCTGCATGGTGCCCCAGATCGATGTCGATTGACAGTCATTTTGTATTTGTTCCATTTTCTTACTATTGCACCAACAGTTGTTTCCTTCTTACCCAGCATCTTATTTATGGTTTTATAGCCATTTCTAGCTTTGTGCAGGTCTATGATCTTGTCCCTGACATCCTTACAAAGCTCTTTGGTCATAACCATGTTGTGGAGGTTAGAGTCTGACTGATTGAGTCTGTGGACAGGAGCCTTTTATAAAGGTGACTATGTAAGACGGCTGTCTTTAATGCAGGTCTCGAGTTGATTAGGAGCGTCTAACTGCTCTGTAGGAGCCAGATCTTTAATGGTTGGTAGGGGATCAAATACTTATTTCTCACTGCAAAATGCAAATAAATTAATATAATTTATACAATGTGATTTTCTGGATTTTACTTTTGATATTCTATCTCTCAATGTTAAAAATAGCCTATCCTTAAAAGTATAGAGTGTTCATGTCTTTGTCAGTGGGCAAACTTACTAAATCAGCAAGAGATCAAATACTTATTTCCTCCATTGTAGGTATGGCCGCCACTAGAGACAAAGGGATCCAATCCTGTCCGATGTACTCGATTCCTACATACTGCATTTGATTCATAGACTGAGAAGATTGTATGCTTAGGAAGCTCCAGAAAAAAAGGTGAGACCTCCTGTACTACAGTTAAGAAATCTTTCTGGCCCTGAGAAGGTTCTTATGTTTCTGAAAGGTTGAGACTGGACTTGGAAAGACGATTGGGTGGAGTTTGTGCAGGGAGGACCAAGATCCCTAAAAGAGAGAGTGACCATGTTTGAAAATTTGTGAAGGCACTCTTCTCATACCACTAAGCTACCCATCTTGCTGATACCAACCACCAAAGGCTGGCAAATATGATCAAAGATTGAGAGGATCAGCGTACTCTACCTTTGGAATGTGAAATCCTCTGAAGGTTGTGTCCTTGCTGACAGCATGTGGAGCTCCTCCAGGAACAATATCAGCAAATCTCTGGATCTCGTGGATTACGGCTTCTGTATACGGCATTTTACTTTTGTCTTCTATTGATGGACAGCGGTCTTTCCCTATTACACTGTCAATTTCATTGTGGATCTTCTCTGAAGTTAACAAAAATGGAACAATGGAAATATTTTTCAATCTAGAATTATATTCAAATTATATCTATTTTGCAATTACAACCAAATAACAGCTGAAGATTGCTTGAAAAGTTAAGGGTATGTGCCCACAATCCAGAATAGCAGCAGTTTGGAGGCAGCTCACCTGCGATGTGTCCAAACTGCTGAGTTATTGGTTACAAGCACAGTGGATGGGATTTATAGAAACCTGATGCCCACTGTGCTCATTATATGCGATAAATCCTCATTGTTCAATGAACACATGCGGATTTACCTGCGTGATTAGAATGCAACATTTTGGATGCAGCTAAAATGTGCTACTTCCAAAACTTTGCTATATTCTGATTGTGGGCACATAGCCTAAAATGGGTATGCTCAATATGTGTCTTTAGGAGCCCACAGCTACCCAGGCTATTCAGTTCCTTGTTGCTGGGAATCCATCGCTCCTTCTTGACTGACATTTCTAGTTTAGTAGATTTGTCCTTCTTCTGAGTTGAATGTGATTCTATAAAACATTCAGGTGTGACAGTGGCATGTTCTAAAGTTTACACTTTTATCACTGTATTTGTATATAGAGATAGAAGGGCCATTGGAAAATTTCAGGAAAGTGAGTGGTGAATAGGAGAACTGCTCTGTAAACAGCCAATGATGTGGTCAAGATACTTATTACTATGCAAGACTGATAACAGTAGATCTGGATCTGGAGCTGAGAGGAAAGGTAGTCAATCGCCGTAGCAACAAAATGTAAACAATGTAACACAAAAATGCTCATATTGTCCCACTTCCTATGGCACCTAAGATTATCTAGGAATTTCTCTTCCAATACTTCCCCTACAATTATAGCTGGAATAAACCTTTGGAGGAATAAAAATATAGGATATAAACTGCTCCCCTTTAGATTGGATAATGTTCCGCTTGAAACACTGCAGTATGCCATCCCATTCCTTAAGCTAGATAATTGGATAGAAAGTGGAATAACTCGATTGGGGAACTTGATGCAAGCTAATGCTCTATCTCCATTTTCTTCACTAGTGGATAAATATAGCATTAATAAGAGAGACTTTTTCAAATACCTTCAAATTAGACATTTTATGAACAGTATGAATAATGGGTCAGAAAGCTTAAAATCTGAGTATGAATACTATTTTTCTATTAATAGGGACTCTTCTAAATGGATTTCTAGAGCATAATAAGCTATAAATTCTCAGGAATACCCAGGAAGAATGGTCACAGGCGTTCCAGATAGACAAAAAGTCTTCACATTGCATAAACCATTTGGAATCTTCTAGGAAGATTTTATACAGGTGGTATTTCACCCCGTATTGTGTCAATCAGAGGCGGGTGATTTGTTGAATATTTGGTGGTCATGTCCCCTAATCCGCACTTACTGGTTACAGATTTATAGTTTGATTTCAGGGGTACTGGGATCCTGCATCAGCTTTATTATCTCTGAAATTAGAGCAACTCCAATACTAGGACGCAGTAATTACAAGCCACATCCTTATAGCTACAAGAGTCAATATAGCAAAGAATTGGAAAAGTGTTACAATTCCTTTACTGCAGGAGACAATGAGAAAAATTCATTATAAGGCCGGCGTCACACTAGGCGTAAGTAAATACGGTCCGTTTTTTACGGCCGTAATACGCAGTAATTGTCCCAAAACACTGTTCCGTATTCAATGTGAGGATGCGATTTTTACACACAAATGTATCCGTGTGTCATCCGTATGGCATCTGTATGGCTTCCGTACGGCGATTTTTTTCTCGCAGGCTTGCAAAATGGACATATCATGGATCCATCTGCTCAAATATTCTTAAAAACATATATACAGTACAGTCTATATATATATATATGTCAGTGAGACACGCATATATATATATATATATATATATATATATTTATATTTAATTCAGCGCTAGATAGCAGAAAAGCTGGTAATTCAATTGCCGGCTTTTCCTATCTCCTTCACAAACCCGACAGGATATGAGACATGGTTTACATACAGTAAACCATCTCATATCCCTTCTTTTATTACATATTCCTCTTTACTAATGTAAGAAGTGTCTTTGTGTCAAATTTGGGGTCTCTAGCTATTAAATTAAAGGGTTAAATCCCGGAAAAAATTGGCGTGGGCTCCCACGCAATTTTCTCCACAAGAGTGGGAAAGCCAGTGACTGAGGTCAGATATTAATAGTCTAGAGAGGGACCATGGTTATTGCCCCCCCTGGCTAAAAGCATCTGCCCCCAGGCACCCCAGAAAAGGCACATCTGTAAGATGCGCCTATTCTGGCACTTAGCCTCTCTCTTCCCACTCCCCTGTAGCGGTGGGATATGGGGTAATGAAGGGTTAATGTCACCTTGCAATTGTAAGGTGACTGTTGTGAATTCCGTTCTTGGGCTCCATCCTGTGGTTATGAATGGTATTTTTGGGAGTTCTGCTCTTGGGCTCCCTCTGGTGGTTTTGAGTGGAACTTAGCAGCTGCATTCACTAATTGGTTCCCTGGTCTTGTTATTTAAGTGGGCTCTAGTCTGTAGTCAATGCCAGCTGTCAATGTTTTTCCTGTGGATTCAGTCCTCTCCTGGAAGTGCTCTGTTGGTCAGTCCATTTCAGCTTAAGATAAGTTCTGCTAGTTCTTGGGTGTATCCCTGCTTTTGACCTTCTGTTCAGGTTTAAGTTATGTCTCTTTTGTCCAGCTTGTCATTATGAATTATTCAGGCTAGTTGGAAGCTCTGGGGTAGCAGATTTGCCCCTCCACACCGTGAGTCGGTGTGGAGGTTATTTTTTGTAAACTCTGCGTGGACATTTAGTTTTTATACTGACCGCACAGTAACCTTTTCTATCTCTGTCTATTTAGATAGTAATGGCCTCCTTTGCTAAAATCTAGTTTCATTTCTGAGTTTGTCATTTCCCTCTCCACTCACCGTCAATATTTGTGGGGGGCTATCTTTCCTTTGGGGGTTTCTCTGAGTCGAGATAGTTTTCCGTTTCCATCTTCAGGGGTAGTTAGTTCTTAGGCTGTGAAGAGGTGTCTAGGCAGAGATAGGAACGCTCCATGGCTATTTCTAGTGTTGGTGTTAGGTGTAGGGATTGCAGTCAGTAAAGCTACCACCTCCTCAGAGCTTGTACATTATTTGTTTTACCCACTAGGTCATTTCAGTGCTGCTCCGTAATCACCAGGTCATCATAGTGATTACTGTCGGTGGAGCTGCCACCTCCTCTGAGCTTGTCCATGATTGGTTTTACCCACCAGGTCATCTCAGTACTGCTCCGTAACCACCAGGTCATAACAGGTGACATTAAGCCAGTTTAATAATGGAGAGGCGTCAATTATGACACCTATCTATTATTAATCCAATAGTATGAAATGGTTAATAAAACACACACACACACATTATTAAAAAGTATTTGAATGAAATAAAGACACATAGTGTTTTAATATTTCATTATACTCTTAATCCACCTGAAGACTCACCTGAAATAAAGTTAAAAAAACAAACAACAATATTCCATACCTTCCGTCACTCAGTCTTGTCCCACGCTGTAAATCCATCTGAAGGGGTTAAATCATTTTACACTCAGGAGCTCTGCTAATGCAGCTGTGCTTCTGCCTGTAAAACTTGGTGAATGAATGGAATGCAGGGGAATGTACTGTAGTTACCTTGAGTCGCGGTGATGCACCCTCTGCTGGATGAACTCATATGAACTCGAGCCTGGGAAAATATTCTGAAACGTTCCCAGGCTCGAGTTCATATGAGTTCATCCAGCAGAGGGTGAATCATCGCGACTCGAGGTAACTACAGTACATTCCCCTGCATTACCCAGCTTTTCTGCTATCGAGCGCTGAATTAAATATATATATATATATACTGTATATATATATATATATATATATACAGTATGTGTCTCCAGGGCTGTGGAGACGGTAAGCCACAGTTGCAACTCCGACTCCTGGATTTTATCAGGTTCCAACTCTGACTCCGACTCGGACTCCGGCTCCGACTCCGACTCCTTCATAACTAGCCAATTTGTAACAATAAATTTACTGTTGTAAAATATTAACATGGTGCTTATTCAGTTTCTCACCATCATATAAGTAATCAGACCACTTACAGCAAAAACTATATTTAATAGAATACAATAAGAATAAAGCAAATAACTTTTATAAACTTTTATAAACTCTTGTAAGTAAATATGCAATAAATACTGTTATGCAGTTAATAAGAAGAAATCTATAAATTTGTCCTCAGAAAAAGTATTGCCTCTGTCACATCCTTCTTCATGGATGCCCTCAAATCTGATCTAATTATTTTGAGAGCAGAGAACAACCTCTCTACACTAACTTGGGTTGGTGGCAAAGCAGTAACCACGCGGGCAACATCTCTGACAATGTCAGGATACAGAGGAGTCGCTTGTTGCACTGTTATTTTTGATGAACGGTCAAATTTCTCAATTTCTTTTAGTGAACATGAAAAGTTCTGCTGAAATGTACTGGCTGTGTTCTTTGATGGGGATGACTCTTCTTCTATGCGGGAACGCTTTGCACGGTCCTTGTGATCCAAATATTTTTCAAAATTAAATTCTTCATCAGTTGATGAGGGTGAAGATGTGGCAGGACGACCAAATTCTTCTTGTTCCTCCTGACTGTTCTGCAACCATTTCATCATTACTGCTATTTCAAACAGAGCTTCTTTTCCTTTAGTTAGCTGTTGATCATCTAGAAGAATCTGATGCATTGGGTCTACATAAACAGTTGCCAAAAGAATGTTATTTTGTAATAGTAGCTCCTCTCTCTGTTTCATTGATGTAGCAATGCCACTAGCAATTAACCCTCCTCTTTGGGACAGGCGAAACATCAGGTTCTTCCACTCCTTTAACAAAATACCTGGAGGTAAGTCCTTTGCTTGTAATTTTTTAGTCACTGTAAATGGGTGCTCTAGCAATTTTTCCAGCTCAGTCACCTGATTCCACTGACTTTCATTTAGCGTCAGTTGAGGGTTAGCCATGTCTACAAGAAAGGTTTTCAGTTCAACCAAGCGCTGAATCATTAAGTAAGTACTGCCCCATCGTGTGGCTTGATCAATAATTGCCCTTTTTCCAGCACGTCTCTTCAAAATTGAGTCAACTTTAGGGGTTCTAGCAACAATAGCCAATCTTCTTACCTTGCCAATCAGTGCAGCAGCATGTCCTTCTTGCAGACTGTCTCTTATACCCAGCTGTAGCATATGCACAACACAGCGCATGTGATGAATGAAAGAACGTATTGACACAGTTTCAACAAGATCATCTAAACTATCATGTTGCTGTTCATCTGAAGCAACTTGAGTTTGCTCCTCAGTTACAATACTGTGTTCCTCTATTTCAAACATTTTTGTGTCTGTGGACCCAGAATGTTCTTCTAGCTGCTGGTCACCATCATTACTATCATTAATTAGCTTAATAGTACTTATCATATTTGAAGCATAGTTCATAGTCTTGCAGAACCTTTTCCACCAAGACCTGGAGAAACTCACTGGTGTGATGAGCTTTGGTGTCTTTTACTGCCAATGTCTTGGTAACTATTTCATTTTTGTCACAAACAAATCGGACATTGATGGCAAAATAGTTCACTCTGTGACGTGTGCAGGCATCCATTTTAAGAAACAGAAAGCGCCCCTTGAGAGTTTTTTTAAGTTCTTCCTTTTGTTTAAAAGCTTCTTCGATTACTACTTTTCTAATACTCTCTCCAGAGAAACAACCAAGCTTGCGGGCCATTTCCCCATTCAGACACATAAAAGCTGGTCGTGAAAATAATGAAATAGGCACACTATCCTTTACAACAAGCTCTATAATCTGTTTTTTAAATGTGTCTACTGTCATTGTCACAGTAACTTTGTCACTGACAAAATATCTTGCAACTGATGGCTGCAAAGTTCTCTGCTCCTTTGTTTGGCTGGAATAGCTGGGCACTGATTCATTGGTTTGGATGCAGTCTTTCTCATCCACTGCTTTCAGTACTTCTGGATGAAAGCGCTGTAAATGTCTCTTTAGATTAGGAGCTCTGATAGGAGCATTTTTATCTTTGTCTGAATATGCACTGATCTTGGCTTCACAACATTTGTTTTCGTCTGGATCATTTGTCATACACTGACAGACATAATGTTTTCTATCTTGAGTGATTGTGAAATGTTCAAATACAGCTGATTTAATGTGACGCTTCTTTGACATTCTCAGGTTTTTAATTCTGCATTCACAATCCAAATGACAATTGTTTTTCCTAAAAACAATTGTACAAAATTATTGCCAGGCTGTACAACTGATATAGTGGTCAGTAATACTGTTATTCCTCATGTACTCACAGTTAACTGATGCAAAGTTTGTTGAAAGGATAATACTTCTTACAGTCTTCCTCTTCTGAGTAGCAGCTGTAAGATGCTTGGAAGACGCACACCTAGTAAACATCTAGTCTAGAGGAGGAGCTTTACTACTAAGAATTTGCAACACATTTTCACTTTCAATTTAATACATTGTAAGTACGGGGGTTGGGGCAGCATGAGGTTAACCAAGTATAAGATTAGATAAGAATAGTGGAGAACAGTGACACACAATAAGTAAGAAATGTCTCTATCTCCAGCAGAACTGCTTATCACTGTTGTTCATAGTTTGATAGAACATATATATTTGAGTAACATTTATAAAATTCATATGAAAGTTCAATTATGAAATATTAATACATTTTTGTAAAGCTGGAGTCGGAGTCGGTACATTTCTACCGACTCCGACTCCAACCAAAACTAGCTCCGACTCCACGACTCCGACTCCACAGCCCTGTGTGTCTCACTGACATATATATATATATATATATATATATATATATATATACCTATTCTATATGTGTACACATTTATTCTACCTATTCTATTCTAACCTGTCAGTGTGATTTTACTGTACACTGCACTGAATTACCGGCACTTCTAGAGAACACCGCTGCGTATTTCTCGCAAGTCACACGCATGGTCTGTGTGTAATCTGTAATTTTCTCACACCCATAGACTTTCATTGGCGTATTTTTTGCACAATACCCTGACAAACGCAGCATGCTGCGATTTTCTACGCCCGTAACATACCGGGTATTATGGATGCGTAATATACGGCAGATAGGAGCTGCCCCATAGAGAATCATTGGGCCGTGTGCAATGAGTATTTTCTGGACGTATTTTCTGCGCTCATACGTCCGTAAAACTCGCTAGTGTGATGCCGGCCTAATTGTATTATGGTACACATGATAGCCAGTCGCCTGGCAGGGTTAAATAATTTAAAGTTATCTGCGAAAAATTGTTTATTTACTCGAAGTACTCTTGTGATTGATAGAAATTAAAACTCCTAACATAAATGTCCATTATAATCCTTTGTTTACAAATAGGCAGCATAGAATTCCTGATATTTGTTATGTAACATTACAAATTGTCAAGGTTAGCACTTCATAACTGACATTACCAAAAAGAGCAATTATTTGTGTTATTTATTTAAGTCTGGGTTATTGTTAAAAAATTTCTGGTTCCTTGTACGGAAGTAGTTTGGAATATTGACCAAATCTTGTACTATTAGTTAATGATTGGAATTATTTGAATGGCTGTTGTCAATATATCTTCTTACTCTGGAACCAATAAAGTATATGTTATAAAAAAAAGTGCTCATATCACAACTAAAGCAGATAAAAGAAGTAATTTGCAATCCCCATGCTGTCTAATGAATATGCAGCGCCCAAGAGTCCTGGTCGTTGCAGTACTGTTGCTCCGCCACTAAGGGGGGCTATGGTACGTCTGATGGCACTGAAGGAGTTCATCTGACGAGGTATCTCAGACACTGATAAACTTCACAGTCTGGCCTCCAGGGGGAGCGAAGGGCACTATGCATTAGGCCACTCCTCACAATCTGGTAAAACTGGGGGTTGGATAGAAAGTTAGGGAGAAGCTGACTGGGTTGGAACCAGGCAACATCCTGTGGCAGAGGGTGTTGCAGGGGAAGATTCAGGGGGGTCCCTGTCAGGGGTGGGATCATGACAGAGGCTGTTATGACCCCAATGGCAGAGGGTCTCAGAAATAAATACTAAGTCTGCAAACACAAAAACCAGCTCATGGGGCAGTGGTAACTGGGCTGACCATATATCTAATCCTAGCACCACAAATAGCAGCAGCCGGGGAACGTGCCTACGTTGGTTCTAGACGTCTCGCGCCAGCCGGAGAACTAACTAACCCTAGAAGGGAAAAGATAGACCTTTCTTGCCTCCAGAGAAAAGACCCCAAAAGTTGGATACAAGCCCCCAACAAATAATAACGGTGAGGTAAGAAGAAAAGACAAACGTAAGAATGAACTAGGTATTTAGCAAAGAGAGGCCCACTGACTAATAGCAGAATATAGTAAGAGGACTTATACGGTCAGCAAAAACCCTATCAAAATTTCCACGCTGGATATTCAAGAACCCCCGAACTGTCTAAAGGCCCGGGGGGAGAATACCAGCCCCCTAGAGCTTCCAGCAAAATCAGGAATCACATTTAGTACAAGCTGGACAAAAAATAAGAGCAATACAAATAACCAAAAAACAAGGAAGCAGGACTTAGCTTAATTTAGCACGAACCAGGACCAGCAGACAGGAGCAAACAGAAAGGACTGATTACAACGATGCCAGGCACCAGACTGAGAATTCAGGGAGTTCATATAGCAACACCCCTGGACTAACGACCCAGGTGGGTGCCAAACTGAGGAAAGACAATCCCAGAGTCATATCACTAGTGACCACAAGAGGGAGCCAAAAAAGTCTAATTCACAACAGTACCCCCCCTTTAAGGAGGGGTCACCAAACCCTCACCAAGACCACCAGGGCGATCAGGATGAGCAGCGTGAAAGGCACGAACTAAATCGGCCGCATGCACATTAGAGGCAACCACCCAGGAATTATCCTCCTGACCATAGCCCTTCCACTTGACCAGATACTGAAGCCTCCGCCTGGAGGGACGAGAATCCAAGATCTTCTCCACCACGTACTCCAACTCGCCCTCAACCAACACCGGAGCAGGAGGCTCAACAGAAGGGACCACAGGTACAACGTACCGCCGCAACAAAGACCTATGGAACACGTTGTGAATGGCAAACGACACCGGAAGATCCAAGCGAAAGGACACAGGATTAAGGATTTCCAATATCTTGTAAGGACCGATGAAGCGAGGCTTAAATTTAGGAGAGGAGACCTTCATAGGAACAAATCGAGAAGACAGCCATACCAAATCCCCAACACGAAGTCGGGGACCCACACCGCGGCGGCGGTTGGCAAAACGCTGAGCCTTCTCCTGTGACAACTTTAAGTTGTCCACCACATGATTCCAAATCTGCTGCAACCTATCCACCACAGAATCTACCCCAGGACAGTCAGAAGGCTCCACATGTCCTGAGGAAAAACGAGGATGGAAACCAGAGTTGCAGAAAAATAGCGAAACCAAAGTAGCGGAACTAGCCTGATTATTAAGGGCAAACTCAGCCAATGGCAAGAAGGTCACCCAATCATCCTGATCTGCAGAAACAAAACACCTCAAATAAGCCTCCAGAGTCTGATTAGTTCGCTCCGTTTGTCCATTAGTCTGAGGATGAAAGGCAGACGAAAACGACAAGTCAATGCCCATCTTAGCACAAAAGGATCGCCAGAACCTGGAAACAAACTGGGATCCTCTGTCAGACACGATATTCTCAGGAATGCCGTGTAAACGAACCACATTCTGAAAGAACAGAGGAACCAGATCGGAAGAGGAAGGCAGCTTAGGCAAAGATACCAAATGGACCATCTTGGAAAAGCGATCACATACCACCCAGATGACAGACATGCCCTGAGACACCGGGAGATCTGAAATGAAATCCATGGAAATGTGTGTCCAAGGCCTTTTCGGGACAGGCAAGGGCAAGAGCAACCCGCTGGCACGAGAACAGCAAGGCTTAGCTCGAGCACAAGTCCCACAGGACTGCATAAATGACCGCACATCCCGTGACAAGGAAGGCCACCAAAAGGACCTAGCCACCAAATCTCTGGTGCCAAAAATTCCCGGATGCCCTGCCAACACCGAGGAATGAACCTCGGAAATGACTCTGCTGGTCCACTTATCAGGAACAAATAGTCTGTCAGGTGGACAAGAGTCAGGTCTACCAGCCTGAAATCTCTGCAACACACGTCGCAAATCCGGAGAAATGGCTGACAAGATTACTCCCTCTTTAAGAATACCAACTGGTTCAGTGACTCCAGGAGAGTCACGCACAAAGCTCCTTGAAAGAGCATCAGCCTTCACATTCTTTGAACCTGGTAAATACGAGACCACAAAGTCAAAACGGGAGAAAAACAATGACCAACGGGCCTGTCTAGGATTCAGGCGTTTAGCAGACTCGAGATACATTAGATTTTTGTGATCAGTCAAGACCACCACACGATGCTTAGCACCCTCGAGCCAATGACGCCACTCCTCAAATGCCCACTTCATGGCCAGCAACTCCCGATTGCCAACATCATAATTCCGCTCAGCAGGCGAAAACTTCCTAGAGAAAAAAGCACATGGTCTCATTACAGAGCAACCAGGGCCTCTCTGCGACAGAACGGCCCCTGCCCCAATCTCAGAAGCATCCACTTCAACCTGAACGGGAAGTGAGACATCAGGCTGGCACAAAACAGGCGCTGAAGTAAACCGGCGCTTCAACTCTTGGAAAGCTTCCACGGCTGCAGGAGCCCAGTTAGCAACATCAGAACCTTTCTTGGTCATATCCGTCAAAGGTTTAACAACGCTAGAAAAATTAGCGATAAAACGACGGTAGAAGTTAGCAAAACCCAAGAACTTCTGAAGACTCTTAACTGACGTGGGTTGAGTCCAATCATGAATAGCTCGGACCTTGACTGGGTCCATCTCCACCGCAGAAGGGGAAAAAATAAAACCCAAAAAGGGAACCTTCTGTACTCCAAAGAGACACTTTGAGCCCTTAACAAACAAAGCATTCTCACGCAAAACCTGAAACACCATCCTGACCTGCTCTACATGCGAGTCCCAATCATCAGAAAAAAACAGAATATCATCCAGATAAACAATCATAAATTTATCCAGATACTTCCGGAAAATATCATGCATAAAGGACTGAAACACTGAAGGAGCATTAGAGAGCCCAAAAGGCATCACCAAGTACTCAAAATGACCTTCGGGCGTATTAAATGCAGTTTTCCATTCATCTCCTTGCTTAATGCGCACAAGGTTGTACGCACCACGAAGATCTATCTTGGTGAACCACTTGGCACCTTTAATCCGGGCAAACAAGTCCGACAACAGAGGCAAAGGATACTGAAATTTAACAGTGATTTTATTCAGAAGCCGATAGTCAATACAAGGTCTCAAAGATCCGTCTTTCTTGGCCACAAAAAAGAATCCAGCACCAAGAGGGGAAGAGGATGGACGGATATGCCCCTTCTCCAGAGATTCCTTGATATACGAACGCATTGCGGTATGCTCAGGTACAGACAGATTAAATAGTCTTCCCTTAGGAAATTTACTGCCTGGAATCAAATCTATACCTGGACTCGCTGAATACATCCTGAAAATCAGACAAATACTCAGGAACTTCCGAAGGAGTAGAGGAAGCAATAGACACCGGCGGGGAATCACCATGAATTCCCTGACAGCCCCAACTTGACACAGACATTGCCTTCCAATCCAAGACTGGATTATGGGTCTGTAACCATGGCAGCCCCAAAACGACCAAATCATGCATTTTATGCAGAACAAGAAAACGAATCACCTTCCGATGTTCAGGAGTCATGCACATGGTTACCTGTGTCCAAAGCTGCGGTTTATTTTCCGCCAATGGTGTAGCATCAATACCTCTAAGAGGGATAAGATTTACCAATGGCTCAAGAACAAAACCACAGCGCTTGGCAAATGACAGATCCATAAGACTCAGGGCAGCACCTGAATCCACAAACGCCATAACAGGGTAGGAAGACAATGAGCAAATTAAAGTCACAGACAAAATAAATTTAGGTTGCAAATTACCAATGGCGACAGGACTAACAACCCTTGTTAGGCGTTTAGAGCATGCTGATATAACATGTGTAGAATCACCACAGTAAAAACACAACCCATTCTGACGTCTATGATTTTTCCGTTCATTTCTAGTCTGAATTCTACCACATTGCATTAAATCAGGTGTTTGCTCAGACAACACCACAAGAGGATTAGCGGCTTTGCGCTCCTGCAAACGCCGGTCAATTTGAATAGCCAGCGCCATGGAATCATTCAGACTTGTAGGAATGGAGAAACCCACCATCACATTCTTAATGGCTTCAGAAAGGCCATTTCTGAAATTTGCGGCCAGAGCACACTCATTCCACTGAGTAAGCACGGACCATTTCCGAAATTTTTGGCAATACACTTCAGCTTCATCCTGGCCCTGAGAAATAGCCAGCAAGGCTTTTTCTGCCTGAATTTCAAGATTGGGTTCCTCGTAAAGCAATCCGAGTGCCAGAAAAAACACATCAATATTTGCCAATGCCGGATCTCCTGGCGTCTCCAGATGAACGGGGTCTCAGAGATAGAAACAATTTACAATTATTCCTGAAATTCCTAAACTTAAATCGGTCTCCAGAGAACAGTTCAGGAATAGGTATTTTAGGTTCAGACATAGGACTACTGGTAACAAAATCTTGTATGCCCTGCACACGAGCAGCAAGCTGGTCCACACTTGTAATCAAGGTCTGGACATTCATGTCTGCAGCAAGCTCAAGCCACTCAAAGGTAAAGGGGAGGAAGAAAAAAAAAAAAACTCAGAATTTCCTTTCTTTCACTTCTGCAATGCATTAAACATTCAACTTTGGCCTGGCATACTGTTATGACCCCAATGGCAGAGGGTCTCAGAAATAAATACTAAGTCTGCAAACACAAAAACCAGCTCATAGGGCAGTGGTAACTGGGCTGACCGTATATCTAATCCTAGCACCACAAATACGTTGGTTCTAGACGTCTCGCGCCAGCCGGAGAACTAACTAACCCTAGAAGGGAAAAGATAGACCTTTCTTGCCTCCAGAGAAAAGACCCCAAAAGTTGGATACAAGCCCCCAACAAATAATAACGGTGAGGTAAGAAGAAAAGACAAACGTAAGAATGAACTAGGTATTTAGCAAAGAGAGGCCCACTGACTAATAGCAGAATATAGTAAGAGGACTTATACGGTCAGCAAAAACCCTATCAAAATTTCCACACTAGATATTCAAGAACCCCCGAACCGTCTAATGGCCCGGGGGGAGAATACCAGCCCCCTAGAGCTCATAGCAAAATCAGGAATCACATTTAGTACAAGCTGGACAAAAAATAAGAGCAATACAAATAACCAAAAAACAAGGAAGCAGGACTTAGCTTAATTTAGCACGAACCAGGACCAGCAGACAGGAGCAAACAGAAAGGACTGATTACAACGTTGCCAGGCACCAGACTGAGAATTCAGGGAGTTCATATAGCAACACCCCTGGACTAACGACCCAGGTGGGTGCCAAACTGAGGAAAGACAATCCCAGAGTCATATCACTAGTGACCACAAGAGGGAGCCAAAAAAGTCTAATTCACAACAAGAGGCCTAGCGAACAGGAAAGAATGTTACGAGACCGCGCCTGCCCTTCATTGCGGCGTTACCCCAAGAAAGGAGAAGAAGCGAGGTTTATTGCGAAGAGTGAGAAATGAGATCATAGCAACAAGGAGAAAATACCAGTAGGAGTCGTGCTGTAAGATTGAGGCAACATCCTACTGAGGCGCGTAGCTGGTGGCCGGAAACGCCGAGGAAGTATTGGCTCCAAGCCTTACTTCAAACCAATGGCAGGACAGTCAGTTACAGGCGGGCTGTCTCACCTAAATCACCTAAGCAGACATAGGGGGCAATTGTGGGAGAGGGGCGTCACTAGGGTCCCGGAAGAACTCCAGGCCTACCCGTCATACGGGTGCGTCCTAGCCATATCATCTGGGGGATGGAGAAGAATATCAGAATCAGTTGTGAAGGAACATCAGAAACAGACACAACAGTTGTGAGGACTATCCCGTGGTGCTCAGCAGGGAAGGACTACAACACACAGGCGCTAGAAGGAAGGCACAGATTTCCACCTGCAAAGGGAACTCTGGAGGTGCCATCGGACCGGCCGGTCTCAGACAGCCCTGTTAACCGTACTCTGGATTGAGGATCCTGAAGCCTTCAGTAAAGAGGTAAAGAGACTGCAACCCTGTGTCCTTGTTATTCATCGCAACCTGCACCACACATCATCATTCTCAACTTTCATTGGACGCCCCTTAGCAGGGTCACAGACCGGGTCTAGCCACCGTGACAATCCCAGAACTGAGACAGGCCCGGTACCGGGTACCCCTCGGCCCTGCGACCGTGGGGGTGCTCCAACTTGGCGTCACGAACAGGATCTACTTAAGCCTGAAGAATCAGGTCATGTGTGCCTTGGAACTGTGATTTATTGTGCTTGGACTGTGACTTATTGCAAAGACTGTGCATTGCCGCTTGCCGCCCAAAATGCCCACCAAAAACGCCGCCATTACAGCACTCCGAGAAGCACAGGAGAAGAAGAAGGGCGTGGAGTGGGCGAACCTGAGCTGGAGAGCGCGAAAGGCAATGACCGCCCAGTCTGAATATTTCTGTGTCCTGGAGACGTGCCCGTCAGCATGGGAGATCCGCCTCCTGATCCTCTATGGTGGGTGGAGACCAAATAAACGAAACTATGACTCAGATGAGGTGGGACTGGAGACCAGAGAAGGCCTACAGAAAAGGATGGCCCTGCATCGACCCCTGTCACCCAAGGATTATTCCGATATGCCCCCGCTGGAGGATTTGGACCCATGGGAGCTGTCGATGGGGCATCTGTTGTGTATCCGCTTTTTGGGCTCCCCTGGTGGTTGCTGGTGGTACTGGTGACTTGTTTGCACTTTGCTGCTTCTGTTCACCTGCTTCCATCAGTGTTTGGGAGTTTCCTATTTAGCCTTGCTCTCCAGTCTTTTCCTTGCCGGTCATCATTGTAACCAGAGCCTTCGGTTGCATGTTCCTGCTACTAGTCTGCTGATCAGCTAAGTGGACTGTCATGATCTCTGCAGGCAGAGATCATAGCAAGCCTATAGAGGGACAAGCTCTCGGAAGATGGAACTATACTGACCATGAACTAAGCCTGCCGCGCAACTAGAAATAGCCAGGTAGCATTTCCTATTTATCGCTAGATGCCCAGCTCTGGCCTAAGACCTAAATAGCTAGCAGAGGGAAATATAAGACCTGGCTCACCTCTAGAGAAATATTCCAAAGAAGACAGTAGCCCCCACATATAATGACGGTGAGTTCAGATGAAACAACAAACGCAGCAGGAAAATAGTCTTAGCAAATTTGAGGTCCGCTTACTAGATAGCAGAAGACAGATAGTATACTTTCATGGTCAGCAGAAAAACACTAACAAAACACCATCCAGAGATTACCTTAAACTCTGGCATTAACTCATAACGCCAGAGTAGCAATCCCTGATCAACGAGAGCTTTCCAGACACAGTAACAAAACTTCAGCTGTGAACTGGAACAAATAGGCAAAACAAAACATGGACAAAAGTCCAACTTATCTAGAAGTTGTCTAGAAGCAGGAACAAGCACTGAGAGGCATCAGATAACATTGTTGACCGGCAAGAAACCACCAGAGAAATGAGCTTAAATAGCGACACCCACTACTGATGGAATCAGGTGAAACAGGAAAGAGGATGACAAGTCCAATTCCACAAGCGGCCACCGGGGGAGCCCAGAATCCAAATTCACAACAGTACCCCCCCCTCAAGGAGGGGGCACCGAACCCTCACCAGATCCACCAGGGCGACCAGGATGAGCCCTATGGAAGGCACGAACAAGATCAGAAGCATGAACATCAGATGCATTGACCCAAGAATTATCCTCCTGGCCGTAACCCTTCCAGTTGACCAGATACTGGAGTTTCCGTCTGGAAACACGAGAGTCCAAAATTTTCTCCACAACGTACTCCAACTCACCCTCAACCAACACCGGAGCAGGAGGCTCAACTGAAGGTACAACAGGTACCTCATACCTGCGCAATAACGACCGATGAAAAACGTTATGAATGGAAAAGGACGCAGGGAGGTCCAAACGGAAAGAAACAGGATTAAGAATCTCCAATATTCTATAAGGGCCGATGAACCGAGGTTTAAACTTAGGAGAAGAGACCCTCATAGGGACAAAACGAGAAGACAACCACACTAAATCTCCAACACAAAGCCGAGAACCAACACGACGATGACGGTTGGCAAAACGCTGAGTCTTCTCCTGGGACAACTTCAAATTGTCCATAACCTGCCCCCAGATGTGATGCAATCTCTCCACCACCGCATCCACTCCAGGACAATCCGAGGATTCCACCTGACCGGAGGAAAATCGAGGGTGAAACCCCGAATTACAGAAAAACGGGGACACCAAGGTGGAAGAACTGGCCCGATTATTGAGGGCGAACTCTGCCAATGGTAAAAAAGCAACCCAATCATCCTGGTCAGCAGAGACAAAACACCTCAGATATGTCTCAAGGGTCTGATTAGTCCGCTCGGTCTGGCCATTAGTCTGAGGGTGAAAAGCAGATGAAAAAGACAAATCTATGCCCATCCTAGCACAGAATGCCCGCCAAAATCTAGACACAAATTGGGTACCTCTGTCAGAAACAATATTCTCAGGAATACCGTGCAATCGGACAACATTCTGAAAAAACAGAGGAACCAACTCAGAAGAAGAAGGCAACTTGGGCAGAGGAACCAAATGAACCATTTTAGAGAAACGGTCACAGACCACCCAGATGACAGACATCTTCTGGGAAACAGGCAGATCTGAAATAAAATCCATCGAGATGTGTGTCCAAGGCCTCTTAGGAATAGGCAAGGGCAACAGCAGTCCGCTAGCCCGAGAACTACAAGACTTGGCCCGAGCACAAACGTCACATGACTGCACAAAGACTCGCACATCTCGTGACAGGGAAGGCCACCAGAAGGATCTTGCCACCAAATCCCTGGTACCAAAAATTCCGGGATGACCTGCCAATGCAGAAGAATGTACCTCAAAAACGCACTTAGACCCCTTCACACATAAAGAATTAGACCGCAGAACCTGAAAAACTCTCCTGACCTGCTGGACATGAGAGTCCCAGTCATCAGAAAAAATCAGAATATCATCCAGATATATTATCATAAATTTATCCAGAAAATCGGCGGTAAAAGTTGGCAAAGCCCAAAAATCTCTGAAGACCCTTAAGAGAGGAGGGCTGAGTCCAGTCACAAATAGCTTGCACCTTGACGGGATCCATCTCAATGGAAGAGGGAGAAAAAATATACCCCAAAAAGGAAATTTTCTGGACCCCAGGCCGGTCAAACTGTCATGATCTCTGCAGGCAGAGATCATAGCAAGCCTATAGAGGGACAAGCTCTCGGAAGATGGAACTATACTGACCATGAACTAAGCCTGCCGCGCAACTAGAAATAGCCAGGTAGCATTTCCTATTTATCGCTAGATGCCCAGCTCTGGCCTAAGACCTAAATAGCTAGCAGAGGGAAATATAAGACCTGGCTCACCTCTAGAGAAATATTCCAAAGAAGACAGTAGCCCCCACATATAATGACGGTGAGTTCAGATGAAACAACAAACGCAGCAGGAAAATAGTCTTAGCAAATTTGAGGTCCGCTTACTAGATAGCAGAAGACAGATAGTATACTTTCATGGTCAGCAGAAAAACACTAACAAAACACCATCCAGAGATTACCTTAAACTCTGGCATTAACTCATAACGCCAGAGTAGCAATCCCTGATCAACGAGAGCTTTCCAGACACAGTAACAAAACTTCAGCTGTGAACTGGAACAAATAGGCAAAACAAAACATGGACAAAAGTCCAACTTATCTAGAAGTTGTCTAGAAGCAGGAACAAGCACTGAGAGGCATCAGATAACATTGTTGACCGGCAAGAAACCACCAGAGAAATGAGCTTAAATAGCGACACCCACTACTGATGGAATCAGGTGAAACAGGAAAGAGGATGACAAGTCCAATTCCACAAGCGGCCACCGGGGGAGCCCAGAATCCAAATTCACAACAGTGGACTTTGTCCTTTTGTTTTGTACCTTTTGTCCAGTTTGCAGTTTTGTTATTCTCTGTAGCTGGAAGCTCTTGCGGGCCGAAATTGCCACTCCTGTGTCATGAGTTGACACAGGAGTCTTAAAGTAATTTCAGGATGGTTTTTGAAAGGGTTTTCAGTTGACCGTGAAGTCCTCTTTTGTATCCTTCTGCTATCTAGTAAGTGGACCTCTCTTTGCTAAATCTACTTTCATACTGTGTATGTCTTTTCCTCTTAATTCACCGTTATTACATGTGGGGGGCTGCTATCATCTTTTGGGGTATTTCCCTAGAGGTAAGCCAGGTCTGTTTCTTCCTCTACCAGGCATAGTTAGTCCTCCGGCTGGCGCGTGGCATATAGGAAGCCGTAGGTATGCTCCCTGGCTACTGTTAGTTGCGTGGTAGATTTAGCTCACGGTCAACTCAAGTTTCCATCACCCGAGAGCTCGTTCGTTACTTATATGTTTCTTACGTTCCCTTGCCATTGGGAACCATGACAGTATGACCGGCCTGTGTTAAACTTATTGGCAGAAGAAAGGAGAGAAAAAAGAAGTCTGTAGATTTTTTTTTTTTTTTCCTATGTTTGCTCCATAGTTAGATCAGTTGTATTTCAGCTCTAATTACAGCCTTTGCCTTTCTCTCCTTCTAATCCTTGAATTGCTCTGAGCTCACCTGTTTAAAGATGGATCCTCAGAGTTTGGCTGCAGGTTTAAATAATCTTGCTACGAAGGTTCAAAATTTACAAGATTTTGTTATGCATACTCCTATTTCTGAACCTAAAATTCCTACACCAGAGGTGTTTTCCGGAGATAGATCTCGGTTTTTGAATTTCAAATATAATTGTAAATTATTCCTTTCTCTCAGACCTCACTCCTCAGGAGATCCTGTCCAGCAGGTTAAGATTGTAATCTCTTTGCTGCGAGGTGACCCTCAAAATTGGGCATTTTCATTGGCACCAGGGGATCCTGCGTTGCTCAATGTGGATGCGTTTTTCCTGGCTTTAGGGTTGCTTTATGAGGAACCTAATTTGGAGATTCAAGCTGAAAAAGCTTTGATAGCCCTATCTCAAGGGCAAGATGAAGCGGAGATATACTGCCAAAAATTTCGTAGGTGGTCTGTGCTTACTCAGTGGAATGAGTGCGCCTTAGCGGCAAATTTCAGAGAGGGCCTTTCTGATGCCGTTAAAGATGTTATGGTCGGGTTCCCTGCGCCTACAGTTTTGAATGAGTCCATGACAATGGCAATTCAGATTGATCGGCGTTTGCGGGAGCGCAAACCCGTGCACCATTTGGCGGTATCTTCTGAAGAGACGCCAGAGAAAATGCAATGTGACAGAGTTATGTCCAGAAGCGAGCGGCAGAATTATAGGCGTAAAAATGGGTTATGCTTCTATTGTGGTGATTCTGCTCATGTTATATCAGCATGCTCTAAGCGTACTAGGAAGGTTGACAAGTCCATTTCAATTGGCACTTTACAGTCAAAATTTATTTTGTCTGTAACCTTGATTTGTTCATTATCAGTTATTACCGTGGATGCCTATGTGGACTCTGGCGCCGCTCTGAGTCTTATGGACTGGTCCTTTGCCAGGCGCTGTGGGTTTGATTTAGAGCCTCTGGAAGTCCCTATACCTCTGAAGGGTATTGATTCTACACCTTTGGCTTGTAATAAACCACAGTTCTGGACGCAAGTGACTATGCGTATGACTCCAGACCATCAGGAGGTGATTCGCTTCCTTGTGTTGTACAATTTACATGATGTTTTGGTGCTTGGATTACCATGGTTACAGTTTCATAACCCAGTCCTTGACTGGAAGGCTATGTCTGTGTTAAGCTGGGGATGTCGGGGGGCTCATGGGGACACTCCTATTGTGTCCATTTCGTCATCTATTCCATCTGAGATTCCGGCATTTTTGTCTGATTATCGTGATATTTTTGAAGAGCCTAAGATTGGCTCACTCCCTCCTCACAGGGATTGTGATTGCGCCATAGATCTGATTCCTGGCAGTAAATTTCCAAAGGGTCGTTTGTTTAACCTATCTGTACCTGAACATGCTGCTATGCGCAAGTATATTAAGGAGTCCCTGGAAAAGGGACACATTCGTCCTTCTTCATCTCCTTTAGGAGCTGGTTTTTTCTTTGTCTCTAAAAAGGATGGCTCTCTGAGGCCTTGTATTGATTATCGTCTCCTGAATAAAATTACAGTCAAATATCAGTATCCGTTGCCTTTGCTGACTGATTTGTTTGCTCGCATAAGGGGGGCTAAGTGGTTCTCTAAGATTGATCTTCGTGGGGCGTATAATTTGGTGCGAATTAAGAAGGGGGATGAGTGGAAGACCGCATTTAATACGCCTGAGGGCCATTTTGAGTATTTGGTAATGCCTTTCGGCCTTTCTAATGCACCTTCTGTCTTTCAGTCCTTAATGCATGATATTTTCCGTGAATATTTGGATAAATTTATGATTGTGTACTTGGATGATATTTTGATTTTTTCTGATGACTGGGAGTCTCTTGTTCAGCAGGTCAGGAGGGTTTTTCAGGTTTTGCGGGAGAATTCTTTGTGTGTAAAGGGTTCAAAGTGTGTTTTTGGGGTTCAAAAAATTTCATTTTTGGGGTATATTTTTCCCCTTCTTCTATTGAGATGGACCCTGTCAAGGTTCAGGCTATTTACGACTGGACGCAGCCTACTTCTCTGAAGAGTCTCCAGAAATTCTTGGGCTTTGCTAATTTTTATCGTCGATTTATAGCTGGTTTTTCTGGCGTTGCTAAACCTCTGACGGATTTGACTAAAAAGGGTGCTGATGTTGCCAATTGGTCCCCTGCTGCCGTGGAGGCCTTTCGGGAGCTTAAGCGCCGCTTTTTGTCTGCCCCTGTGTTGCGCCAGCCTGATGTTTCTCTTCACTTTCAGGTTGAGGTCGATGCTTCCGAGATCGGAGCGGGGGCGGTTTTGTCGCAGAAAAGTTCCGACTGCTCAGTGATGAGACCTTGTGCGTTCTTTTCGCGAAAATTTTCGGCCGCCGAGCGAAACTATGATGTTGGTAATCGGGAGCTTTTGGCCATGAAGTGGGCATTTGAGGAGTGGCGTCATTGGCTTGAGGGTGCCAGACATCAGGTGGTAGTTTTGACTGATCACAAGAATTTAATTTATTTGGAGTCTGCCAGGCGCCTGAATCCTAGACAGGCACGTTGGTCGTTGTTCTTTTCCCGGTTTAATTTTGTGGTCTCGTACTTACCGGGTTCTAGGAATGTGAAAGCAGATGCTCTTTCTAGGAGTTTTGAGCCTGACTCTCCTGGGAATTCTGAACCTGCTGGTGTCCTTAAGGATGGAGTGGTTTTGTCTGCTGTCTCTCCAGATTTGCGACGTGCTTTGCAAGAATTTCAGGCGGATAGACCTGATCGTTGTCCGTCTGGTAGACTGTTTGTTCCTGACGAGTGGACCACTAGAGTCATCTCGGAAGTTCATTCTTCTACTCTGGCAGGTCATCCGGGAATTTTTGGCACCAGAGATTTGGTGGCTAGATCCTTCTGGTGGCCTTCCCTGTCTCGAGATGTGCGTGTTTTTGTGCAGTCTTGCGATGTGTGTGCTCGGGCCAAGCCTTGTTGTTCTAGGGCTAGTGGGTTGTTGTTGCCCTTGCCTATTCCGAAGAGGCCTTGGACGCACATCTCTATGGACTTTATCTCGGATCTCCCTGTTTCTCAGAAGATGTCTGTCATCTGGGTGGTTCTCCCAAATTTAAGCCTCGGTTCATCGGTCCTTATAGGATTTTGGAGATTCTTAACCCTGTTTCCTTTCGTTTGGACCTCCCGGCATCTTTCGCTATCCATAATGTGTTCCATCAGTCGTTGTTGCGGAGATATGAGGTACCGGTGGTTCCTTCTACTGAACCTCCTGCTCCTGTGCTGGTGGAGGGTGAATTGGAGTACGTCGTAGAGAAGATCTTGGACTCCCGTATTTCCAGACGGAGACTTCAATATCTGGTTAAATGGAAAGGCTATGGTTAGGAAGATAATTCTTGGGTAACTGCCTCTGATGTTCATGCCTCGGATTTGGTTCGTGCCTTTCATAGGGCTCATCCAGATCGCCCTGGCGGTTCTTGTGAGGGTTCGGTGCCCCCTCCTTAAGGGGAGGGTACTGTTGTGTATCCGCTTTTTGGGCTCCCCTGGTGGTTGCTGGTGGTACTGGTGACTTGTTTGCACTTTGCTGCTTCTGTTCACCTGCTTCCATCAGTGTTTGGGAGTTTCCTATTTAGCCTTGCTCTCCAGTCTTTTCCTTGCCGGTCATCATTGTAACCAGAGCCTTCGGTTGCATGTTCCTGCTACTAGTCTGCTGATCAGCTAAGTGGACTTTGTCCTTTTGTTTTGTACCTTTTGTCCAGTTTGCAGTTTTGTTATTCTCTGTAGCTGGAAGCTCTTGCGGGCTGAAATTGCCACTCCTGTGTCATGAGTTGACACAGGAGTCTTAAAGTAATTTCAGGATGGTTTTTGAAAGGGTTTTCAGTTGACCGTGAAGTCCTCTTTTGTATCCTTCTGCTATCTAGTAAGTGGACCTCTCTTTGCTAAATCTACTTTCATACTGTGTATGTCTTTTCCTCTTAATTCACCGTTATTACATGTGGGGGGCTGCTATCATCTTTTGGGGTATTTCCCTAGAGGTAAGCCAGGTCTGTTTCTTCCTCTACCAGGCGTAGTTAGTCCTCCGGCTGGCGCGTGGCATATAGGAAGCCGTAGGTATGCTCCCTGGCTACTGTTAGTTGTGTGGTAGATTTAGCTCACGGTCAACTCGAGTTTCCATCACCCGAGAGCTCGTTCGTTACTTATATGTTTCTTACGTTCCCTTGCCATTGGGAACCATGACAGGCATCCTCTTCCTGAACGGTCCCCAGCCCATGTGCCTCCCTCAGGAGAGTGGAGTGGTGCCAGAGGAGTTACCCCAAGTGGAGGTACTGAGTGCCGCGACCCCCAGGGAGGCCGCCTCACCTCTGCACCAGACCTGGCCGCTGCTGCGACCACTGGTGCCCCAGTGTTCCCGCTGCCTGGCCCCAAAGCACCGGGGGGGGCAGACCTGGGGCCCTTCCCTTGGGGAGAATATAGGAACCACCTGGTCGCGGAGTTCCAGCGGGAAGTGGAGCGGGAGGCGCGAGGCGAGCTGCTGGAGGGCTCCCTGCTGAAATGGGGCATCGTAATCGTTTACCAGCCCCAGGAAGGGAAGGGCTTCGTGCAGGAGATTGGAGCAGCCCTGAGGGTCCGCATCACCCGGGACGAAGTGGAGCCCTGCCTGTGTGGAGATGGCGCCAAGTCCCTCCTGAAGCCAGGAGATGTGGTGACGTATCGCCGGCGTCTAAAGGGAAGCAGCTGGTGGGCCCAGGATATGCAGCGCTGTACGGCCGTCCTGGTGGTATCCCGAACCGAGGGGGAGGAGCTTGCCGCTGAAGCAGCTGCTGCAGCTTCTGCCGCCGCCAGCATCATCCATCGACCCACGCAGACATTCATCGCAGCGCACGACCTGGTCATGCAGAAGACCCAAGCCCATGGGGTACACCTGGCATCAGGAGTAGACTTGGAGTCCGGCCTGCCTGGGCCACAGAGGGCCACCTGCCAGGTGAAGCCTCGGTGGAGGCCGCCAGAACCTGAGTAAGCATAAATGCTTTACAGAATGTATATAGTTAACCGTTTGTCTTTCCCTGTGTTTCTGCTGCTACCACCCAACCAGGGTTAACTCTTAAAGGGATCCCTTAGTTTACCCGGGATCCCTATTTTTGCCTTTTTGTCTTGTTTTTGTTTATCACTGTCGGGAAAAACTACTGGATCATGAACACTGCATGATTACAAACTTATTGTAAATAGTTTGCACCTTCTTAAAGGTGTCCCCTACTGGTTTTACAAGAAAAAGGACTCTGCGAAGAATCTGTTCCTGGAAACAGTACAGGAGTCCCTGCCTTACACGAACTTGCAGCTTGAGAAGTTGCGCTACCTCCAAGAGACTTGGTTCCCTCTTAAAGGGAACGTTCACCAATAGCACTTAAAGTATAATGTTGCCTTAAGAGAAGTAGTAATAATGTTTATACGTAGAAGTAACATGTAGTTAGCTAGTTAGTTATAGAAAATGTTTGATAATGTTGTTAAAGACTGAGGACAGGGAAGTGAACCCGTACGGGGTTAGATGGTGAGTCCTCCTAGGAGCCATACAGAGATGGCTCAGTGATCTTGTGCTGAGAGAAGGTTGATAAGTCCTATACTGTGTATAGAAAGAGAAAGGCAGTAGGCTGAGACAAGGAACTAGGCGGTCCTGCAAAAGAGGGAGAGGCAGTAGGCCTGGGGCAGATAGACAGGCGGTCCTGCGAATGTAAAGTTGGAAAAATGAAGAAAAGTTGATTAGCATTGTAGTGTTTTATGAGTAAGTCTTTAGTGGGTTTAGCGTATACGCCCTTAAAGAAAAAGTTAGTCTTATAGTAAGCCTTTAGTGGATTCAGCTTATACGTCCTTAGAGGCAAAGTTAAATTATTGTTCAGAAATTGCACTAAGTAGAATGCCCAGCTGGGTAATAGAAGTTATTTATAGTATGTTATTTAAAATATTTAACCATGTTTGTAACGTTTAAGAGTCCTCACCTCCCATAAAGGGAAGCACTGTTCTTATTACTTATTACTTGTTATTGCATTTAAAAAATTGAACGTCTTTTTGTTGACATGTAATGTTGTTTTCTTCCCAGTCCGGGAGTACTGGATTTAACCGGGGGGGAGTGCAGTGCCCCAGAGTCCTGGTCGTTGCAGTAGTGTTGCTCCACCACTAAGGGGGCTATGGTACGTATGATTGCACTGAAGGAGTTCACCTGACCAGGTATCACAGGCACCAATACACTTCACAGTCTGGCCTCCAGGGGGAGCAAAGGGCACTATGCATTAGGCCACTCCTCACAATCTGGTAAAACTGGGGGTTGGATAGAAAGTTAGGGAGAAGCTCACTGGGTTGGAACCAGGCAACATCCTGTGGCAGAGGGTGTTGCAGGGGAAGATTCAGGGGGGTCCCTGTCAGGGGTGGGATCCTGACAGAGGCCTAGCGAACAGGAAAGAACGTTACGGGACCGCGCCTGCACTTCATTGCAGCAGTACCCCAAGAAAGTACAAGAAGCGAGGTTTATTGCGAAGAGTGAGAAACGAGATCATAGCAACAAGGAGAAAACACCAGTAGGAGTCGTGCTGTAAGATCGAGGCAACATCCTACTGAGGCGCGTAGCCGGTGGCCGGAAACGCCGAGGAAGTATTGGCTCCAGGCCTTACTTCAAACCAACGGCAGGACAGTCAGTTACAGGGGGGCTGTCTCACCTAAATCACCTAAGCAGACATAGAGGGCAATTGTGGGAGAGGGGCGTCACTAGGGTCCCGGAAGAACTCCAGGCCTACCCGTCATATGAGTGTGTCCTAGCCATATCACCTGGGGGACGGAGAAGAACATCAGAATCAGTTGTGAGGGAACATCAGAAACAGACACAGCAGTTGTGAGGACTATCCCGTGGTGCTCAGCAGGGAAGGACTACAACACACAGGCGCTAGAAGGAAGGCACAGATTTCCACCTGCAAAGGGAACTCTGGAGGTGCCATCGGAACGGCCGGTCTCAGACAGCCCTGTTAACCGTACTCTGGATTGAGGATCCTGAAGCCTTCAGTAAAGAGGTAAAGAGACTGCAACCCTATGTCCTCGTTATTCATCGCGACCTGCACCACACATTATCATTCTCAACTTTCATTGGACGCCCCTTAGCAGGGACACGGACCGGGTCTAGCCACCGTGACAATCCCAGAACTGAGGCAGAGAGGCCCGGTATCGGGTACCCCTCGGCCCTGCGACCGTGGGGGCGCTCCAAATATAACCTAGAGTAAAAGCATAATGCATATGTACACCACAGTAATTGATCGTAACTTATGTAAAAATTAAAGTGTAAAGTGGAGCGGCCCCCAGACACAGGGCAGTGGGGTACTCGGTACCGGGTCTCTCGGTTCTAGGGATGTCAAGGTGGTCCGACCCGGTCCGTGGCCCTGCTAAGGGGCGCCCAATTAAAGATGTAGGTGACGGTGTAGGTCGCAGTAAATAACGAGGACACAGGGTTGCAGTCTCTTTACCTCTTTACTGAAGGCTTCGGCATCCGCAATCCAGAGCACTGCTAACAGGGCTGGCTGAGACCGGCCGGTCTGAAGGCACATCCAGAGTTCCCTTTGCAGGTGGAAATCAGTAGCCTACCTACTAGCGCCTGGGTGTTGTAGTACTTCCCTGCTGAGCACCACGGGATAGTCCTCACAACTGTCATGTAAGTTTCTGTTCTTTCTATCTCCGTCCCCCAGATGATATGGATGGGACACACCCGTATGAAGGGGTAGGCCTGGAGTTATTTTATAGGGACCCTAGAGATGCCCCTCACCCACAATTGCCTCCATTGTCTTCATTAGGTGTAAAAGGTGAGACAGCCAACCTATAGTTAACTGCCCTGCCGTTGGTTCGAAGTAATGCGTAGAGCCCAATACATCCTCGGCATTCCTGCCGCCGGCTATGTGCCTCAGTAGGATGTTGCCAATCTCGGGACACGACTCCTACTGGTTCTATCTCCTTCGTGCTGTGATCTCGTTTCTCACTTCTCCACAATATACCTCTCTTCATGTCCTTTCTTAAGATGCCGCCGCAATGAGGTGCAGGCACGGCTCCGTAACGATCTGTCCTTTTGCTAGGCCACTGTCAGGATCCCACCCCTGACAGGGACCCCGCTGAATCTTCCCAAGTAACGCTCTCCTCTCACTAGATGTTACCTGGGCAAAACCCAGTCAGCTTCTCTCTAACTTCCTATCCAACCCCCAGAGTGTGAGGAGTGGCCTAATACATAGCACCTTTTGCTCCCCCTGGTGGCCAGAATGTGAAGTGTAATGTGTGACTGTGATACCTGGTCAGGTGAACTCTTTTAGTGCAATCAGACGTACCATCACTCCCCTTACTGGCAGAGTGACGTTACTGCAACGACCAGGACTCTGGGGCGCTGCCAGGGGCGGATTATAAGAGGGTCAATATGGGCGGTAGCCCAGGGCCCAGTGGTGTCGGGGGGCCCTGGGCTACCGCACAGATTGACCGCCCGAGTACTGTGAATGCCCGCCGCCGGCATTTATGTGCCCCCAGACCCGGTGGGCAGAGAGAGGGGGCCGGCATCGGGCCCCTTCTCATCTGCTCACCAGGCCCCTTCCGGCGCTGCGGCGGTTAACAACAGCCGCCAGCCAATTGGAGGCTGGCAGCTGAAGTCGGCCGCAGCGCACACGTCGCCGGCGTCTGACGTCATTGTCAGTCGCCGGCGAGTGTGCGCTGCTGGAGGGAGCTGCTCGCCGCTGGAGCGCTGGTCAGGTGAGGAGAACTTTTTTTTTTTTTTTGCGAACGGCAATGCTGAAGACACTGGGGGCAATGCTGGGGGCAATGCTGGAGGCACTGAGGGCAATGCTGGGGGCAATGCTGGGGGCAATGCTGGAGGCACTGGGGCAATGCTGCAGACACTGGGGCAGATTGCTGGACACTGGGGGCAATGCTGGAGACACTGGGAGCAATGCTGGAGACACTGGGGGCAATGCTGGAGACACTGGGGCAGATTGCTGGAGACACTGGGGGCAATGCTGGAGACACTGGGGCAGATTGCTGGAGACACTGGGGGCAATGCTGGAGACACTGGGGCAGATTGCTGGACACTGGGGGCAATGCTGGAGACACTGGGGGCAATGCTGGAGACACTGGGGGCAATGCTGGAGACACTGGGGGCAATGCTGGAGACACTGGGGGCAATGCTATAGACACTGGGGGCAATGCTGGAGACACTGGGGGCAATGCTGGAGACACTGGGGCAGTGCTGGAGACACTGGAGCAATGCTGGAGACACTGGGGCAGATTGCTGGACACTGGGGGCAATGCTGGAGACACTGGGGCAGATTGCTGGAGACACTGGGGCAGATTTCTGGAGACACTGGGGCAATGCTGGAGACACTGGGGCAGATTGCTGGAGACACTGGGGCAATCCTGGAGACACTAGGGCAGATTGCTGGAGACACTGGGGCAGATTGCTGGACACTGGGGGCAATGCTGGAGACTCTGGGGCAATGCTGGAGACACTGGGGCAGATTGCTGGACACTGGGGGCAATGCTGGAGACACTGGGGCAGATTGCTGGAGACACTGGGGCAGATTGCTGGAGACACTGGGGCAGATTGCTGGAGACACTGGGGCAATGCTGGAGACACTGGGGCAGATTGCTGGACACTGGGGCAATCCTGGAGACACTGGGGCAATGCTGGAGATGCTGGGGCAGATTGCCGGACACTGGGGGCAATGCTGGAGACACTGGGGCAGATTGCTGGAGACAATGGGGCAGATTGCTGGAGACACTGGGGCAATGCTGGAGACACTGGGGCAGATTGCTGGACACACTGGGGCAATCCTGGAGACACTGGGGCAGATTGCTGGAGACACTGGGGCAGATTGCTGGAGACACTGGGGCAATGCTGGAGACACTGGGGCAATGTGTGGAGACACTGGGGCAATGCTGGACACACTGGGGCAGATTGCTGGACACACTGGTGATAATATGCTGGACACACTGGGGCAGATTGCTGGACACACTGGGGGCAATGCTGGACACACTGGGGCAGATTGCTGGACACACTGGGGGTAATATGCTGGACACACTGGGGCAGATTGCTGGACACACTGGGGGCAGGACTGGAGGCATGGGCAGAATGTAGTCACGGGGCAGAATGAAAGACATGGGGCAGGATTGGATCATGGGGCAGGATGGATACGATGGAGACAGATGGGGCAGGATGGGGAGATCATATGGTGTAGAATGGACACTCATGAGGGCAGGATGGGAGAACATATGGCTGGAGCCAGGAATGAGACACACGGGGCCAGGGTGGGGAATATTATTACCATAGGGGCTAATTAAGGGATATTATTACTGCAGTGATGTATTTATTTTATTTATTGAGTATACTGTTTTAAATGGGAGGGGGGGCGGTCCTGTTACTGTGCAGAGTGACACTATATAGCCTTTTTTTCTCCATGTGGTGTAATGTAGAAGTTGTGAAAAATTAAGTAATGTGTTCTGCGAGCAGAGCTCGAGATAACTGTGTTATTTCTTGCAGAAACGAGTCCTGGCTGGAAGAAATGATGGCGGTCTGTGCTGGATGAAAGATGAAGGACCACCTAGAGACGTCATTGGTGAGTCATTGTTACCTATACACTGACACTATACACTGTATACTATATACAGAGGTCCTGTGTACAATGTCACCAGTGATCACTGTATTACCTGTACACAGACACTGCATACTAAGTACAGATCTCCTGTGAATACTGGCACTTGTGATAGTATTGTGTTTTTTTTTTTTTTAATTACTAATCAGTATTGTAGTATTCAGTCACTATGTGGTGGTAATATGTGGTCTGGAAATGGTGTTGTGGTATTTGTCCCTTGAATGTGCTATTTGGTCACGAAGTGGTGGTAATATGTGGTCTTGACATGGTGCGGTGGTATTTGTTCCTTGTATGTGATATTATTCGATCACTGTGGTTGTAATTTGTGATCTGGTCATGGCGCGGTGGTATTTTTTCCTTGTATGTGATATTGGTCAAAATATACCTAAATTGTATTGCAGATTTCAACAAATATTTAATAGGTTACAGTAGAGTAGGGCCATTTTTCCGGAATAATCTGGTTCGGGTGTCACATGACCCCCGTCACATGACCCCCGTCACATGACCCCCGTCACATGACCCCCGTCACATGACCCCCGTCACATGACCCCCGTCACATGACCGGGGGGGCCCACGGTGTCTGAACAGCCCGGGGCCCTGGCTACCCTTAATCCACCCCTGGGCGCTGCACTCCCCCCCGGTTAAATCCAGTACTCCCGGACTGGGGAAGAAGAACAACAATACATGTTAGCAAAAGACATACAAAATTTTGAAATGCAATAAACAAGTAAATTTAGCAGTGCTTCCCTTTATGGGAGGTGAGGACACTTGAACGTTACAAACAGAAACATATTTGCATTGGGCTTACATTTTTAAATAACACTTATTAAATATCTAACTATAAATAACCATCATTACCCAGCCGGGCATTCTATCTACTAAGTGCAAATTCTGAACAATAATTTAACTTTTCCTTCAAGGGCGTAAGGGCAGGTACCCACTAAAGGCATACTATAAAACGCTACAGTGCAAACTAACTCTTCTTTATCTTCCTAAGTACAGATTCACCAACCATCTTCTTATGGCTTTCCGGAGGACTCACTAACCCCTACGGGTTCACTTTATTGAAAGTCTTCAACTTTCTCTGGTCCTCAATTTTCAAAGAACATCATCAAACATTACCTATTACTACCTACCAACTACATACTATTCATATGTAACATTATTACTATTTAACTTTCTTAAGGCAACATTATACACTCTGTTGTGAATTCTGCTCTTGGGTTCCCTCCGGTGGTTGTTGGTAGTAATACAGTTGTCCCTGGGTTGCAATCCTGGGCAGGTGTCCCTGCAGATTGCAGCTCTGACTGGGATATTTAGGTGTGCAGGATTTATTAGCCCTTGCCAGTTGTCCATTGTTCTTGGAGGTTTTGCATCTCTGTCTGGTTCCTCCTGCCCTGCTGCCAAATCAGCAAAGATAAGTGTCTGGTTTTGTTTCTGCAGCACACATGCTGTGTGCTTACAATTCAGTACTATTCAAAGTTTTTTCTTGTCCAGCTAGACTGTGTTTGGATTTTTCAGTCAAGTTGGATTCTCAGGAGATGCAGATATACATTCCATGTCTTTAGTTAGATGGTGGAATTTTTGTATTGTCTGCTGTGGATATTTTTAGGGTTTTAATACTGACCGCTTAGTATTCTGTCCTATCCTTTCCTATTTAGCTAGCGTGGCCTCTTATGCTAAATCCTGATTTCTGCCTGCGTGTGTACAGAGTATTTCTGATTATATTGTTCAGACTCCAGATTTAGAGCCTAAGATTCCTACTCCTGATTTGTTTTTTGGGGACAGGTCCAAATTTTTGAGTTTTAAAAACAACTGTAAACTGTTTTTTGCTCTGAGACCTCGATCCTCTGGTGATTCCTTTCAGCAGGTTAAAATTGTCATCTCCCTGCTGCGTGGCGATCCTCAGGATTGGGCATTTTCCCTGGAATCTGGGAATCCAGCCTTGCTTAATGTAGACGCCTTTTTTCAGGCTTTAGGATTATTATATGATGAACCAAATTCTGTGGATCAAGCGGAGAAGACCTTGTTGGCCCTGTCTCAGGGTCAAGAAGCGGCAGAATTGTATTGTCAGAAATTTAGAAAATGGTCTGTGTTGACTAAATGGAATGATGATGCTTTGGCGGCAATTTTCATAAAGGGTCTTTCTGAATCCGTTAAAGATGTTATGGTGGGGTTTCCCACGCCTTTCGGTCTGAGTGATTCTATGTCTCTGGCCATTCAGATTGATCGGCGCTTGCGGGAGCGCAGAACTGTGCGCGCTGTGGCGTTGTCCTCACAGCAGATGTCTGAGCCAATGCAGTGTGATAGGATTCTGTCTAGAACGGAACAACAAGGATTCAGACTTCAGAATAGGTTGTGTTTTTATTGTGGCGATGCTTCTCATGTAATTTCAGTCTGCCCTAAGCGTACCAAGAGGATCGCTAGTTCATTTACCATCAGTACTGTACAACCTAAATTTCTGTTATCTGTGTCTTTGATCTGCTCATTGTCATAATTTTCTGTTATGGTGTTTGTGGATTCAGGCGCCGCCTTGAACTTAATGGACATTGAGTTTGCCAGGCGTTGTGGTTTTCCCTTGCAGTCTTTGCAGAACCCTATTCCTTTAAGGGGCATTGATGCTACACCTTTGGCTAAAAATAAGCCCCAGTTCTGGACACAGGTGACCATGTGCATGGCGCCAGCCCATCAGGAAGATTGTCGATTTCTGGTGTTGCATAATTTGCATGATGCTATCGTACTGGGTTTTCCGTGGTTGCAGGTACATAATCCTGTGTTGGATTGGAAGTCTATATCTGTGACTAGTTGAGGATGTCAGGGGGTTCATAATGACGATCCTTTGATGTCAATCTCCTCTTCTTCCTCTTCTGAAATTCCAGAGTTTTTGTCTGATTTTCAGGATGTATTCGATGAGCCCAAGTCCAGTTCCCTTCCACCGCATAGGGACTATGATTGTGCGATTGATTTGATTCCAGGCTATAAGTTTCCTAAGGGCCGACTTTTCAACCTGTCTATGCCTGAACATACCGCCATGCCGAGTTATGTTAAGGAGTCTTTGGAGAAAGCACATATTCGGCCATCTTCTTCACTGTTGGGAGTGGGATTTTTTTGTTGCTAAAAGGATGGCTCCTTGAGACCCTGTATTGAATATCGCCTCTTGAATAAGATCACGGTCAAGTTTCAATACCCTTTACCTCTGCTCTCCGATTTGTTTGCTAGGATTAAGGGGGCTAGTTGGTTTACGAAGATTGACCTTCGGGGGGTGCATATAATCTTGTTCGTATTAAGCAGGGTGATGAATGGAAAACTGCGTTTAATACGCCCAAAGGCCATTTTGAATACCTTGTGATGCCATTCGGCCTCTCTAATGCTCCATCTGTTTTTCAGTCCTTCATGCACGATATCTTCCGGACTTATCTTGATAAATTCATGATTGTATATTTGGATGACATTTTAATTTTTTCCGGTGATTGTGAGTTTCATGTGGAACAGGTCAGGATGGTATTTCAGATCCTTCGTGATAATGCTTTATTTGTGAAGGGGTCTAAGTGTCTCTTTGGAGTGCAGAAGGTTTCTTTTTTGGGCTTCATTTTTTCTCCCTCATCTATAGAGATGGATCCGGTTAAGGTTCAGGCCATTCATGATTGGATTCAACCCACATCCGTGAAGAGCCTTCAGAAATTTTTGGGCTTTGCTAATTTTTATCGCCGTTTCATTGCCAACTTCTCCAGTGTGGTTAAACCCTTGACCGATTTGACGAAGAAAGGCGCTGATGTGACGAATTGATCTTCTGTGGCTGTCTCTGCCTTTCAGGAGCTTAAACGCTGATTTACTTCTGCCCTGGTGTTGCGTCAACCGGATGTTTCTCTTCCATTTCAGGTTGAGAATGACACTTCTGAGATTGGGGCAGGGGCCATTTTGTCTCAGAGGGATCCTGTTGGTTCCTTGATGAAACCGTGTGCCTTCTTTTCCAGTAAGTTTTCGCCTGCTGAATGCAATTATGATGTCGGCAATCGGGAGTTGTTGGCTATGAAGTGGACGTTTGAGGAGTGGCGACATTGGCTTGAGGGAGTTAAGCACCGTATTGTGGTCTTGACCGATCATAAAAATCTGATTTACCTCCAGTCTGCCAGACGGCTGAATCCTAGACGGGCTCGATGGTCCTTTTTTTTTCCCGTTTTGATTTCGTGGTCTCGTATCTTCCGGGTTCTAAGAATATTAAGGCTGATGCCCTCTCTAGGAGTTTTTTGCCTGATTCTCCTGAGGTCCTTGAACCGGTCGGCATTCTGAAAGAAGGGGTGGTCCTTTCTGCCATTTCCCCTGATTTATGACGGGTTCTTCAGGAATTTCAGGCTGATAAACCTGACTGCTGTCCAGTGGGGAAACTGTTTGTTCCTGATAGATGGACTAGTAGAGTGATTTCTGAGGTTCATTGTTCTGTGTTGGCTGGCCATCCTGGTATTTTTGGTACCAGAGATTTGGTTGGTAGGTCCTTTTGGTGGCCTTCTTTGTCACGTGATGTGCGTTATTTTGTGCAGTCCTGTGGGACTTGTGCGAGGGCCAAGTCTTGTTGTTCCTGTGCTAGTGGGTTGCTTTTGCCTTTGCCGGTCCCTGAGAGGCCCTGGACGCATATTTCTATGGATTTTATTTCTGATCTTCCGGTTTCCCAGAGGATGTCGGTCATCTGGGTTGTTTGTGACCGGTTCTCTAATATGTTTCATTTGGTGCCTTTGCCTAAATTGCCTTCCTCTTCTGATTTGGTTCCGTTGTTTTTTCAGCATGTGGTTCGTTTGTATGGTATTCCGGAGAATATTGTGTCCGACAGAGGTTCCCAGTTTGTTTCTAGGTTTTGGCGGGCCTTTTGTGCTAGGCTGGGCATTGATTTGTCTTTTTCTTCCGCATTTCATCCTCATACAAATGGCCAGACCGAGCGAACTAATGTTATGACCTAGTGGTTACGGAGCAGCACTGAGATGACCTGGTGGGTAAAACCAATCATGGACAAGCTCAGAGGAGGTGGCAGCTCCACCGACAGTAATCACTATGATGACCTGGTGATTACGGAGCAGCACTGAAATGACCTAGTGGGTAAAACAAATAATGTACAAGCTCTGAGGAGGTGGTAGCTTTACTGACCGCAATCCCTACACCTAACACCAACACTAGAAATAGCCATGGAGCGTTCCTATCTCTGCCTAGACGCCTCTTCACAGCCTAAGAACTAACTACCCCTGAAGATGGAAACGGAAAACTATCTCGCCTCAGAGAAACCCCCAAAGGAAAGATAGCCCCCCACAAATATTGACGGTGAGTGGAGAGGGAAATGACAAACTCAGAAATGAAACTAGATTTTAGCAAAGGAGGCCATAACTATCTAAATAGACAGAGATAGAAAAGGCTACTGTGCGGTCAGTATAAAAACTAAATGTCCATGCAGAGTTTACAAAAAATAACCTCCACACCGACTCACGGTGTGGAGGGGCAAATCTGCTACCCCAGAGCTTCCAACTAGCCTGAATAATTCATAATGACAAGCTGGACAAAAGAGACATAACTTAAACCTGAACAGAAGGTCAAAAGCAGGGATACACCCAAGAACTAGCAGAACTTATCTTAAGCTGAAATGGACTGGCCAACAGAGTACTTCCAGGAGAGGACTGAATCCACAGGAAAAACATTGACAGCTGGCATTGACTACAGACTAGAGCCCTGTTAAATAACAAGACCAGGGAACCGATTAGTGAATGCAGCTGCTAAGTTCCACTCGAAACCACCAGAGGGAGCCCAAGAGCAGAACTCCCAAAAATACCATTCATAACCACAGGATGGAGCCCAAGAACGGAATTCACAACAGTACCCCCCCCCCCTTGAGGAGGGGTCACCGAACCCTCACCAGAGCCCCCAGGCCGATCGGGACGAGCCAAATGAAAAGCACGTACCAAATCGGCAGCATGGACATCGGAGGCAAAAACCCAAGAATTATCCTCCTGGCCATAACCCTTCCACTTGACCAGATACTGAAGTTTCCGCCTCGAAAGACGAGAATCCAAAATCTTCTCCACCACATATTCCAATTCCCCCTCAACCAACACCGAAGCAGGAGGGTCAACGGAGGGGACCATGGGCACCACATATCTCCGCAAAGACGAAAAGACACCGGATTGATAATTTCCGAAATCCTATAAGGACCAATAAAACGAGGCTTGAACTTAGGGGAAGAGACCTTCATAGGAACATGACGAGAAGACAACCAGACCAAATCCCCAACCCGAAGCCGGGGACCAAAGCACTGACGGCGGTTAGCAAAACGTTGAGCCTTTTCCTGAGACAATGTTAAATTGTCCACCACATGAGTCCAAATCCACTGCAACCTGTCCACCACAGAATCTACCCCAGGACAGTCCGAAGGCTCAACCTGCCCTGAGGAAAAATGAGGATGAAAACCGAAGTTACAAAAAAAAGGCGAAACCAAAGTAGCCGAACTAGCCCGATTATTAAGGGCAAACTCGGCCAACGGCAAAAAGGTAACCCAATCATCCTGATCAGCAGACACAAAGCATCTCAAATAGGTTTCCAAGGTCTGATTGGTTCGCTCCGTCTGTCCATTTGTCTGAGGGTGAAATGCCGAAGAAAAAGACAAATTAATGCCCATTCTAACACAAAAGGACCGCCAAAACCTAGAGACAAACTGGGTACCTCTGTCAGACACAATATTCTCCGGAATACCATGCAAACGAACCACATGCTGAAAAAATAAAGGAACCAAATCAGAGCAGGAAGGCAACTTAGGCAAAGGTACCAAGTGGACCATTTTAGAAAACCGGTCACAAACCACCCAGATGACAGACATCTTCTGGGAAACAGGAAGATCAGAAATAAAATCAATGGAAATATGCGTCCAGGGCCTCTCAGGGATAGGCAAAGGCAAAAGCAACCCACTGGCATGAGAACAGCAGGGCTTAGCCCGGGCACAGATCCCACATGTTGTGAACTCTGTGTTCAGGCTCCCTCTTGTGGTCACTGGTGGTATGGTGTGACTTTTGCTTTGGGCTCCCCCTGGTGGCTTTGTCTGTTATCCTGCTGGCCTCTGGCTATCAGCTGGTTCGTTATCCTCTGGGAGGTTCCTATATAGCTCTGTTTTACTTCCACTTTTTGCCGGCTGTCGATGTAATCAGTGCTACTCAGATTCCTTCTGACTACCTTGCTCCCAGTCCATCCAGGATAAGCTAAGTTTTGTTTGCTCATTTTTTGATCAGCAGTGTTTATCATGTTTTCTGTTCCAGCTTGCTAAAATGTAATTCCCTCGCTTGCTGGTTGCTCTAGTGAGCTGAGTTTCTCCCCACACACCGTTAGTTGGTGTGTGGGTTCTTGAAATCTCAGGATGGATATTTTGTAAGGGTTTTAATTGATGGCATAGACCCCTGCTCTATTTTCTGCTTTCTAGTACTAGTGGGCCTCTTTTGCTGAATCTCATCCCTATGTATGTGCCTTCTTCTTACTTCACCGTTAATATTTGTTGGGGGCTTCTATATCTTTGGGGATTATTTCTCTGGAGGCAAGCAAGGTCTTTCTTTCTCTTTAGGGGTAGCTAGTTCCTCAGGCTGGCTCGAGACGTCTAGGAATTTTCTAGGCACGTTCACCGGCTACCTCTAGTTGTGTTGGATAGGTTCAGATTTGCGATCAGTCCAGTTACCATCTCCCTAGAGCTCATCCTTAGTTTAATCACTTGCTGATCTATTTGTGATCCTCAGCCACTTGGGATCATAACACCCACAGGACTACATGAAGGAACGCACATCCCGCGACAAAGAAGGCCACCAAAAGGACCTGGCAACCAAATCTCTGGTACCAAAGATCCCAGGATGACCAGCCAATACAGAACAATGAATCTCAGAAATCACCTTACTAGTCCATCTATCAGGAACAAACAATTTCCCCACAGGACAGCGGTCGGGTCTATCAGCCTGAAACTCCTGAAGCACCCGCCCAAATCAGGGGAGATGGCAGAAAGAATCACCCCCTCCTTGAGAATACCAGCCGGCTCAAGGACTCCCGGAGAATCAGGCAAAAAACTCCTAGACAGGGCATCAGCCTTCACATTCTTAGATCCCGGAAGATACAAGACCACAAAATCGAAACGGGAGAAAAACAAAGACCACCGAGCCTGTCTAGGATTCAACCGCTTGGCAGACTCAAGGTAAATCAGATTCTTGTGATCAGTCAAGACCACAACACGATGCTTAGCTCCCTCAAGCCAATGTCGCCACTCCTCAAATGCCCACTTCATAGCCAACAACTCCCGATTGCCGACATCATAATTACGCTCAGCAGGCGAAAACTTTCTAGAGAAGAAAGCACATGGTTTCAATACAGAGCCATCAGAACTTCTCTGAGACAGAACAGCTCCTGCCCCAATCTCAGAAGCGTCAACCTCAACCTGAAAAGGGAGAGAAACATCTGGCTGACGCAACACAGGGGCAGAAGTAAAATGACGCTTAAGCTCCTGAAAGGCCTCCACAGCCGCAGAGGACCAATTCACCACATCAGCACCTTTCTTGGTCAAATTGGTCAGAGGTTTAACCACATTTGAAAAATTAGCAATGAAGCGGCGATAAAAATTAGCAAAGCCCAAAAATTTCTGAAGGCTCTTCACAGATGTGGGTTGAGTCCAATCATAAATAGCCTGGACCTTAACAGGGTCCATTTCAATAGCCGAAGGGGAAAAAATGAACCCCAGAAAAGAAACCTTCTGAACTCCAAAAAGGCACTTAGACCCCTTCACAAACAGTGCATTAGCATGAAGAATCTGAAATACCATCCTGACCTGCTTCACATGAGACTCCCAATCATCGGAAAAAAACAAAATATCATCCAAATATACAGTCATGAATTTATCCAGATACTCCCGGAAAATATCATGCATAAAGGACTGAAACACAGATGGAGCATTAGAGAGCCCGAAAGGCATCACAAGATATTCAAAATGGCCTTCGGGCGTATTTAATGCTGTTTTCCATTCATCACCCTGTTTGATGCGGACAAGATTATATGCCCCTCGAAGGTCAATCTTGGTAAACCAGCTAGCCCCTTTAATCCGAGCAAACAAATCAGAGAGCAAAGGCAAAGGGTACTAGAATTTGACCGTGATCTTATTGAGAAGGCGATAATCTATACAGGGCCTCAAGGAGCCATCCTTCTTGGCAACAAAAAAGAACCCCGCTCCCAATGGTGACGAAGACGGGCGAATATGCCCCTTCTCCAAGGACTCCTTTACATAACTCCGCATATCGGCATGCTCTGGCACAGACAGATTGAAAAGTCGGCCCTTAGGGAACTTACAGCCAGGAATCAAATTAATGGCGCAATCACAGTCCCTATGAGGAGGCAGGGGACTGGATTTGGGCTCCTCAAATATATCCTGGAAATCCGACAAAAACTCAGTAACTTCAGAAGAAGGGGATGATGAAATTGACATCAGAGGAATATCACTATGTATAACCTGACAACCCCAACTAGTCACAGACATAGATTTCCAATCCAGCACTGGATTATGTACCTGTAACCATGGAAACCCCAGCACAACCACATCATGCAAATTATGCAACACCAAAAAGCGAATGTTTTCCTGATGTGCCGAAGCCATGTTCATGGCTAACTGTGTCCAGTACTGAGGTTTATTCTTGGCCAATGGCGTAGCATCAATCCCCCTCAAGGGAATAGGGCTCTGCAAAGGCTCCAAGGAAAAACCACAGCGCTTGGCAAATTCTAGGTCCATTAAGTTCAGGGCAGCGCCAGAATCCACAAATGCCATTACAGAAAAGGACGACAATGAGCAAATCAGGGTAATAGACAAGAGAAATTTAGGCTGTACAGTACTGATGGTAACCAACCTAGCGACCTTCTTAGTGCGCTTCGGGCAGTCAGAGATGGTATGAGTAGCGTCACCACAGTAAAAACACAGCCCATTCTGATGTCTGAACTCCTGCCGTTCTGCTCTCGTCAAAATCCTATCACATTGCATAGGCTCAGAACTCTACCCAGAGGACACCGCCAAATGGTGCACCACCTTACGTTCACGTAGGCGCCGATCAATCTGAATGGCCAGAGACATTGATTCGTTCAAACCAGCAGGCGTGGGGAACCCCACCATAACATCTTTAAGGGCTTCAGAAAGACCCTTTCTGAAAATAGCTGCCAGGGCATCATCATTCCATTTTGTAAGCACAGACCACTTTCTAAATTTCTGACAATATATTTCTGCTGCTTCCTGCCCCTGACACAGGGCCAGCAAGATTTTTTCTGCCTGATCCACAGAATTAGGTTCATCATAAAGCATTCCGAGTGCTTGAAAAAATGCATCTACATTGAGCAATGCAGGATTCCCTGGCTCAAGGGAGAATGCCCAGTCTTGCGGGTCTCCACGGAGCAGAGAAATAACAATCTTCACCTGCTGAACGGAGTCACCAGAGGAACGGGGTCTCAGAGCAAAAAACAATCTGCAATTATTTTTGAAGTTCAAAAATTTAGATCTATCCCCAGAAAACAAATCAGGAATAGGAATTCTAGGCTCAGAAACCGGAGTCTGGACAACATAATCTTGGATACTCTGTACCCTTGCAGCGAGATGATCAACACGCGCAGACAGACCCTGAACCTCCATCTCAGTACCCAAATTCTGAACCATCCAAAGATCAAGGGGGAAAAAAAAGACAAAACAAGCAACAAGAAAAAAAAAACACTGACTCAGAACTTTCTTTTCCCTCTTTTGAGATGCATTTAACACAGTGTGGGCCAGCTGTACTGTTATGACCTGGTGGTTACGGATCAGCACTGAGATGACCTGGTGGGTAAAACCAATCATGGACAAGCTCAGAGGAGGTGGCAGCTCCACCGACAGTAATCACTATGATGACCTGGTGATTACGGAGCAGCACTGAAATGACCTAGTGGGTAAAACAAATAATGTACAAGCTCTGAGGAGGTGGTAGCTTTACGGACCGCAATCCCTACACCTAACACCAACACTAGAAATAGCCGTGGAGCGTTCCTATCTCTGCCTAGACGCCACTTCACAGCCTAAGAACTAACTACCCCTGAAGATGGAAACAGAAAACTATCTCGCCTCAGAGAAACCCCCAAAGGAAAGATAGCCCCCCACAAATATTGACGGTGAGTGGAGAGGGAAATGACAAACTCAGAAATGAAACTAGATTTTAGCAAAGGAGGCCATTACTATCTAAATAGAAAAGGCTACTGTGCGGTCAGTATAAAAACTAAATGTTCACGCAGAGTTTACAAAAAATAACCTCCACACCGACTCACGGTGTAGAGGGGCAAATCTGCTACCCCAGAGCTTCCAACTAGCCTGAATAATTCATAATGACAAGCTGGACAAAAGAGACATAACTTAAACCTGAACAGAAGGTCAAAAGCAGGGATACACCCAAGAACTAGCAGAACTTATCTTAAGCTGAAATGGACTGGCCAACAGAGTACTTCCAGGAGAGGACTGAATCCACAGGAAAAACATTGACAGCTGGCATTGACTACAGACTAGAGCCCTGTTAAATAACAAGACCAGGGAACCGATTAGTGAATGCAGCTGCTAAGTTCCACTTGAAACCACCAGAGGGAGCCCAAGAGCAGAACTCCCAAAAATACCATTCATAACAACAGGATGGAGCCCAAGAACGGAATTCACAACAACTAATCAGACTTTGGAAACTTATCTGAGATGCTTTGTGTCTGCTGATCAGGATGATTGGGTGGCTTTCTTGCCATTGGCCGAGTTTGCCCTTAATAATCGGGCTAGTTCGGCTACCTTGGTTTCGCCCTTCTTTTGTAATTTTGGTTTTCATCCTCGTTTTTCTTCGGGGCAGGTTGAGTCTCCTGACTGTCCTGGTGTGGATTCTGTGGTTGACAGGTTGCAGCAGATTTGGGCTCATGTGGTGGACAATTTGGTGTTGTCTCAGGAGGAGGCTCAACGTTTTGCTAACCGTCGTCGGTGTGTTGGTTCCCGGCTTCGGGTTGGGGATCTGGTCTGGTTGTCTTCCCGTCATGTTCCTATGAAGGTTTCTTCCCCTAAGTTTAAGCCTCGCTTTATTGGTCCTTATAAGATTTCTGAGATTATTAATCCGGTGTCTTTTCGATTGGCCCTTCCGGCCTCTTTTGCTATCCATAATGTCTTCCATAGATCTTTATTGCGGAAATATGTGGTGCCCGTTGCTCTCTCTGTTGATCCTCCGGCCCCTGTGTTGGTTGATGGGGAGTTGAAGTATGTGGTTGAGAAGATTTTGGACTCTCGCTTTTCGAGGCGGAGGCTTCAGTACCTTGTCAAATGGAAGGGTTATGGCCAGGAGGATAATTCTTGGGTTTTTGCCTCTGATGTCCATGCTGCTGATTTGGTCCATGCCTTTCATCTGGCTCGTCCTGATTGGCCTGGGGGCTCTGGTGAGGGTTCGGTGACCCCTCCTCAAGGGGGGGGGGGGTACTGTTGTGAATTCTGCTCTTGGGTTCCCTCCGGTGGTTGTTGGTAGTAATACAGTTGTCCCTGGGTTGCAATCCTGGGCAGGTGTCCCTTCTGATTGCAGCTCCTACTGGGATATTTAGGTGTGCAGGATTCATTAGCCCTTGCCAGTTGTCCATTGTTCTTGGAGGTTTTGCATGTCTGTCTGGTTCCTCCTGCCCTGCTGCCAAATCAGCAAAGATAAGTGTCTGGTTTTGTTTCTGCAGCACACATGCTGTGTGCTTTACAATTCAGTACTATTCAATGTTTTTTCTTCTCCAGTTAGACTGTGTTTGGATTTTTCAGTCAAGTTGGATTCTCAGGAGATGCAGATATACATTCCATGTCTTTAGTTAGATGGTGGAATTTTTGTATTGTCTGCTGTGGATATTTTTAGGGTTTTAATACTGACCGCTTAGTATTCTGTCCTAACCTTTCCTATTTAGCTAGCGTGGCCTCTTTTGCTAAATCCTGATTTCTGCCTGCGTGTGTCTTTCCTCTATTACTCACAGTCAATATTTGTGGGGGGCTGCCTATCTTTTGGGGTTCTGCTTTGAGGCAAGATAGAATTCCCATTTCCATCTATAGGGGTATTTAGTCCTCCGGCTGTGTCGAGATGTCTAGGCCGTGTTAGGTAAACCCCACGCCTACTTCTAGTTGCGGTGTCAGTTTAGGATTGCGGTCAGTACAGGTACCACCTACTCCAGAGATAGTCTCATGCGGCTCCAGGGTCACTGGATCATAACAGTACAACTGGCCAACAATGAGTTAAATGCATCTCAGAAGAAGGGAAGAAAAGTGCTGAGCCATTTTTTTTCTTCTGTAGTCTGTTTTGTCTTTTCTTCCCTCTTTTCCTCTGGGTGACTGAGGAGTTTTGTGCTGGCATGGATGTTCAGGGATTAGCTTCTCGTGTAGACCAACTTGCTGCTAGGATACAGGGTATTTCCGATTATATTGTTCAGACTCCGGTTTTAGAACCTAGGATTCCTACTCCTGATTTGTTTTTTGGGCACAGGTCCAAATTTTTGAGTTTTAACCCCTTCGTGCCAACGGCGCTGCCGGCACTGCATTTGTGCCAGCCGCAGTACTAGTACGGCGCACCGATCAACGCGGTCTCGCACTGAGCGCCGCGGTGATCGGGTGTGGGTGTCAGCTGTATATGACAGCTGACACCCCGCAGCAATGTCCACGATCGGCGCTATCGCCGATCGCGGGCATTTAACCCCTCTGATGCCACTGTCAATAGTGACAGCGGCATAGAGGGGGATCGCGCAGGGACGGGGGCTCCCTGCGCTCTCCCACCGGAGCAACGCGATGAGATCGCGCTGCTCCGGTGACCTGGAAGGAGTCCCCGGATCCAAGATGGCCGCGGGACTCCTTCCAGGTCATAAGATGAGCTTGCCGGCGCCTGCTGAGAGTTCCTAATAGCAGGCGCAGCAAGCCTCTGGAACGTGCCTCTCAGATCGGTGATCTGACAGAGTGCTGTGCACACTGTCAGATCACCGATCTGTGATGTCCCCCCCTGGGACAAAGTAAAAAAGTAAAAAAAAAAATGTCCACATGTGTAAAAAAAAAAAGAAAAAAAAATTCCTAAATAAAGAAAAAAATATATATATATATTCTCAAAAATACATTTCTTTATCTAAATAAAAAAAAATCACACACTATAAAACTATATCACTAGTTAACCCCTTCAGTAAACACCGTTAAAAAAAAAAAAAAAAAAACGAGGCAAAAAACAACGCTTTATTCTCATACCGCCAAACAAAAAGTGGAATAACACGCAATCAAAAAGACGGATATAAATAACCATGGTACCACTGAAAACGTCATCTTGTCCCGCAAAAAAAAGCCGCCATACAGCATCATCAGCAGAAAAATAAAAAAGTTATAGCTCTCAGAATAATATATAAAATAGTTTTTATTGTGTAAAAGCGCCAAAACATAAAAAAATTACATAAATGAGGTATCGCTGTAATCGTACTGACCTGAAGAATAAAACTGCTTTATCAATTTTACCACACGTGGAATGGTATAAACGCCCCCCCTAAAAGAATTTCAGGAATTGCTGGTTTTTGTTCATTCCGCCTCCCAAAATCGGAATAAAAAGCGATCAAAAAATGTCATGTGCCCGAATATGGTACCAATAAAAATGTCAACTCGTCCCGCAAAAAACAAGATCTCACATGACTCTGTGGACCAAAATATGGATAAATTATAGCTCTCAAAATGTGGTGATGCAAAAACTATTTTTTGCAATAAAAAGCGTCTTTTAGTGTGTGATGGCTGCCAACCATAAAAATCCGCCAAAAAAACGCTATAAAAGTAAATCAAATCCCCCTTCATCACCCCCTTAGTTAGGGAAAAATAATAAAATTTAAAAAAATATATTTATTTTCATTTTCCCGTTAGGCCACTTTCACACTAGCGTCGGTATGGGGCCGTCGCGCTGCGTCGGCCCGACGTACCGACACATACTGTGCAAGCGCCGCACAATGGGGGCAGCGGATGCTGTTTTTCCACGCATCCGCTGCCCCATTGTGAGGTGCGGGGAGGTGGGGGCGGAGTTCCAGCCGCACATGCGCGGTCGGAAATGGTGGACCGTCGGCGCAAAAAAAGTTACATGTAACGTTTTTTGCTGCCGGCGGTCCGCCACAACATGACGCAACCGTCGCACGACGGTTGCGACGTGTGTCAATACGTCGCAATGCGTCGCTAATGTTAGTCTATGGGGAAAAAACGCATCCTGCAGATGACTTTGCAGGATGCGTTTATTCGCCAAAACGACGCATTGCGACGTATGCAAAAAAACGCTAGTGTGAAAGTGGCGCTAGGGTTAGGACTAGGGTTAGGGCTAGGGTTAGGGTTGAGGTTAGGGCTAGGGCTGTGGTTAGGGTTGGGGTTAGGGTTTAAGTTAGAATTGGGGAGTTTTCACTGTTTAGGCACATCAGGGGCTCTCCAAACGCGACATGGCGTCCGATCTCAATTCCAGCCAATTCTGCTTTGAAAAACTAAAACAGTGCTCCTTCCCTTCCGAGTTCTCTTGTGCGCCCAAACAGTGGTTCCCCCCAACATATGGGGTATCAGCGTTCTCAGGACAAGTTGGACAACAAGTTTTGGGGTCCAATTTGTCCTGTTACTCTTGGGAAAATAAAAACGTGGGGGCTAAAATATCAGTTTCGTGGAAAAAAAATATTTTTTATTTTCACGGCTCTGCGTGATAAACTGTAGTGAAACACTTGTTGGTTGAAAGTTCTCACAACACATCTAGATAAGTTCCGTGGGGGGTCTAGTTTCCAATATGGGGTCACTTGTGGGGGTTTTCTACTGTTTAGGTACATCAGGGGCTCTGCAAATGCAACATTACACCTGCAGACCAATCCATCTAAGTCTGCATTTCAAACGGCGCTCCTTCCCTTCCGAGCTCTGCCGTGCGCCCAAACAGTGGTTCCCCCCAATGTATGGGGTATCATCATACTCAGGACAAATTGGACAATAACTTTTGTGGTCCAATTTCTCCTGTTACACTTGGAAAAAAAAAATTGCAGGCTAAAACATCATTTTGTGGAAAGAAAAAATGATTTTTTAATTTTCACAGCGCTACATTCTAAACTTTAGTGAAACAATTGGGGGTTAAAAGTGCTCACCACACATCTAGATAAATTCCTTAGGGGGTCTTCTTTCCAAAATGGTGTCACTTGTGGGAGTTTCCACTGTTTAGGCACGTCAGGAGCTCTCCAAACACAACATGGGTTCCGATCTCAATTCCAGCCAATTTTGCATTGAAAAGTCAAATGGCACTCCTTCCCTTCCGCACTCTGCCATGAGCTCAAACAGTGGTTTATCACCATATATGAAGTATCAGCGTACTCAGGACAAATTGCACAACAACTTTTGAGGTCCATTTTATCCTGTTACCCTTGGGAAAATAAAAAATTTGGGGCAAAAATATCATTTTTTGTGAAAATTAATATGAATTTTTTTTTACGGCTCTACATTATAAACTTCTGTGAAGCACTTGGAGGTTCAAAGTGCTCACCACACATCTAGATTAGTTCCTTAGAGGGTCTACTTTCCAAAATGATGTCACTTGTGGGGGTTTCCACTGTTTAGGCAGATCAGGGGCTCTCCAATCGTGACATGGGTTCCGATCTCAATTCCAGCAAATCTTGCATTGAAAAGTCAAATGGCGCTCCTTCCCTTCCGAGCTCTGCCATGTGCCCAATCAATGGTTTACCCCAACATGTGGGGTATCGGCGTACTCAGGACAAATTGTGCAATGACTTTTTTGGTCCAATTTCTCCTGTTACCCTTGGTAAAATAAAATAAATTGGATCTGAAGTAAAAATTTTGTGAAAAAAAAGTTAAATGTTCAATTTTTTTTTAAACAGTCCAAAAATTCCTGTGAAGCTCCTGAAGGGTTAATAAACTTTTTGAATGTGGTTTTGAGTACCTTGAGGGGTGCAGTTTTTAGAATGGTGTCACTTTTGGGCATTTTCTGTCATATAGACCCCTCAAAGTCACTTCAAGTGTGAGGTGGTCCGTAAAAAAAATGGTTTTGCAATTTTTGTTCCAAAAATGAGAAATCGCTGGTCAAATTTTAACCCTTATAACTCCCTAACAAAAAAAATTATGTTTCCAAAATTGTGCTGATGTAAATCAGACATGTGGGAAATGTTGTTTATTAACTATATTATGAGATATAACTCTAATTTAAGGGCATAAAAACTAAAAGTTTGAAAATTGCTAAATTTTCATAATTTTCGACAAATTTTTGCTTTTTTCACAAATAAATGCAAGTCATAGCGAATAAGTTTTACCACTATCATGAAGTACAATATGTCAACAGTGTCAGAATCACCAGGATCCGTTGAAGAGTTTTAGAGTTATGACCTCAAAAATTGACAGTGGTCAGAATTCTAAAAATTGGCCCTGTCACTTAGGTGAAAACAGGCTTCAGGGTGAAGGGGTTAAAAATAACTGTAAACTGTTTTTTGCTCTGAAACCTCGTTCCTCTGGTGATCCCATTCAGCAGGTTAAAATTGTCATCTCCCTGCTGCGTGGCGATCCTCAGGATTGGGCATTTTCCCTGGAATCTGGGAATCCGGCCTTGCTTAATGTAGACGCCTTTTTTCAGGCTCTGGGGTTATTATATGATGAACCAAATTCTGTGGATCATGCTGAGAAGACCTTGTTGGCCCTGTTTCAGGGTCAAGAAGCAGCAGAATTGTATTGTCAGAAATTTAGAAAATGGTCTGTGCTGACTAAATGGAATGAGGATTGTTATGAACTGGTGGTTTAGGAGAAACATGGGACGAGCTCTGGAGGAGGTGGTACCTGTACTAACCGCAGTTCCTGAGCTTAACACAACACTAGAAGTAGCCGTGGGATGTTCCTGTCACTCCCTAGACACCTCGTCACAGCCGGAGGACTAACTACCCCTAAAGATGGAAACAGGAAAGCTATCTTGCCACATAGAAAATTCCCAAAGGATAGCCAGCCCCCCACAAATATTGACTGTGAGCGGAGAGGGAAATGACATATGCAGAATGAAACCAGGATGTAGCAAAGGAGGCCAATCTAGCTAGATAGATAGAACAGGACAGAATACTGTGAGGTCAGTATTAAAAACTAGAAAAATCGACCACAGAGTTTACAAAAATCTCCACATCTGACTAAAGGTGTGGAGGGTAAATCTGCTTCCCAGAGCTTCCAGCTTAACTGAATAAATCCATACTGACAAGCTGGACAAGAAAAAACATAGAATGTGCTGAACGATAAAGTCCACAATAAGTGGACAGCAAAAGAACAAGCAAGGACTTATCTTTGCTGAACTGGTCAGAATATCAGGGAAATCCAAGCAGAGATGTGAATCCAACCAGGAACCATTGACAACTGGCACTGGCTGAAGGATAGAGCCAGGCTATATAGCCGAGCCAAAATAGATGATCAGTGGAAGCAGCTGCTGACTGCTAAATCCAAGGAGCAGCTGTACCACTTATAACCACCGGAGGGAGCCCAAGAGCAGAACTCACAAAAGTGCCACTTACAACCATCGGAGGGAGCCCAAGAGCGGAATTCACAACAGTACCCCCCCCTTGAGGAGGGGTCACCGAACCCTCACCAGAGCCCCCAGGCCGATCAGGACGAGCCAAGTGAAAAGCACGAACCAAATCAGCGGCATGGACATCGGAGGCAACAACCCAAGAATTATCCTCCTGGCCATAACCCTTCCACTTGACAAGATACTGAAGCCTCCGCCTCGAAAAACGAGAATCCAAAATTTTCTCCACCACATATTCCAACTCCCCTTCAACCAACACCGGGGCAGGAGGATCAACACAGGGAACAACGGGCACCACATATCTCCGTAACAAAGATCTATGGAAAACATTATGGATGGCAAAAGAGGCTGGAAGGGCCAAACGAAAAGATACCGGATTGATAATCTCAGAAATATTATAAGGACCAATAAACCGAGGCTTGAACTTAGGGGAAGAAACCTTCATAGGAACATCACGAGAAGATAACCAGACTAAATCCCCCACCCGAAGCCGGGGACCAACACACCGACGGCGGTTAGCAAAACGTTGAGCCTTTTCCTGAGACAATGTCAAATTGTCTACCACATGAGTCCAAATCTGCTGTAACCTGTCCATCACAGAATCCACACCAGGACAATCAGAAGGCTCAACCTGCCCCGAAGAAAAACGAGGATGAAAACCAAAATTACAAAAGAAAGGCGAAACCAAAGTAGCCGAACTAGCCCGATTATTAAGGGCAAACTCGGCCAACGGCAAGAAAGCCACCCAATCATCCTGGTCAGCAGACACAAAGCATCTCATATAGGTTTCCAAGGTCTGATTAGTTCGCTCAGTTTGGCCATTTGTCTGAGGATGGAACGCCGAAGAAAAAGACAAATCAATGCCCATCCTAGCACAAAAGGCCCGCCAAAACCTAGAAACAAACTGGGAACCTCTGTCAGACACAATATTCTCCGGAATGCCATGCAAACGAACCACATGCTGAAAAAACAATGGAACCAAATCAGAGGAGGAAGGCAATTTAGGCAAAGGTACCAAATGGACCATTTTAGAGAACCGGTCACAAACCACCCAGATAACAGACATCTTCTGGGAAACAGGAAGATCCGAAATAAAATCCATGGAAATATGCGTCCAAGGCCTCTCAGGGACCGGCAAAGGCAAAAGCAACCCACTAGCGCGGGAACAGCAAGGCTTGGCCCGGGCACAAGTCCCACTGGACTGCACAAAAGAACGCACATCCCTCGACAAGGAAGGCCACCAAAAGGACCTAGCAACCAAATCTCTGGCACCAAGAATCCCAGGATGACCAGCCAACACCGAACAATGAAGCTCAGAAATTACCCTACTTGTCCATCTATCAGGAACAAATAGTTTCCCCACTGGACAGCGGTCATTTTTATCAGCCTGAAATTCCTGAAGCACCCGCCCTAAATCAGGGGAGATGGCAGAAAGAATCACCCCTTCCTTAAGAATGCCAACCGGCTCAAGGACTTCAGGAGAATCGGGCAAAAAACTCCTAGAGAGGGCATCAGCCTTAACATTCTTAGATCCCGGAAGATACGAGACCACAAAATCAAAACGGGAGAAAAACAGGGACCATCGAGCCTGTCTAGGGTTCAGCTGCTTGGCCGACTCGAGGTAAATCAGATTCTTATGATCGGTCAAGACCACAACGCGGTGCTTGGCTCCCTCAAGCCAATGTCGCCACTCCTCAAATCCCCACTTCATAGCCAACAACTCCCGATTGCCGACATCATAATTGCGCTCCGCAGGCGAAAACTTTCTGGAAAAAAAAGCACACGGTTTCATCAAAGGACCATCAGAACTCCTCTGAGACAAAACGGCCCCTGCCCCAATCTCAGAAGCGTCAACCTCAACCTGAAAAGGAAGAGAAACATCCGGCTGACGCAACACAGAGGCAGAAGTAAATCGGCGTTTAATGGTAAGGTACCGCGTTTGTAGATCATTAATAAATCACTGTAATGTAGCATAACATGCTGCTATAACCAAGTTTTAAATGCATGTGAAACAGATTTCGTGTGTTATATGTGTTTAAAGTAGGAACTGGGGGCTGACATCTTGGTTTTGCAGCAGTAGCAGGGCACTAACAGTGTCATTTTACAGCACCCCATGGACATAGGAGATAATAGACCGGCGAGGACCCTATCTATAACATTGGAGAGGTGTTAGCAGTGAGCTGGGCACGCCTCTGTGGACTGCACAACTCACTGCTGTAGGTGTGACTAGCAGCCATTTTATTATAGCCCAGTGCTCTCTGCCCAGCTCCACTTACTCTCTATCACAGGAGCTCCATTCACAGCCTGCAGAGAGAGGTGACACCTGACACCTCTCTCAGCCATACAATGTATCTCTCCCCTCCCTCCACAATGCCTGGCCATTCACTGCAGACCTGGAGCTCCTTCTTATCTTACTGAGGGATGAGTCACAGACAGCTCTGCACAGACAATGCTGCTCCATACATAAACACCACATAAACTAACTGTGCTTCTGATGCACTAACTGCTGGTGATAGCAGATCACAGGGCAGTCACACACAAAATGGCTCTGCCCTGTGATGCTGCTCTTCATTCTGCCCCAGGGATACTAGACCACCCAAAAGGGGAGGGAAATGCTGACGTCAGCAGTTACTGCCCAGATTTTCCAGCTAACAGTAAAGCTGGTAAGTCTCACTATAGCTGCTTGAGGTCTAAAACGGAAAATGCTCCCCCTAGTGGTCAATATATATATTTGTAAGAATATATATAATATTTTTCATATAGAAATGTTTGCAAACAGTGCAAACATTGCATTAATACATTTTATTTACTATTTTAAGCTTAATTTCACAAAAAAACAAACTACAAGAAAACTGGTGGCACCTTCCCTTTAAGCTCCTGAAAGGCCTCAAGAGCCGCAGAGGACCAATTCGTCACATCAGCGCCCTTCTTCGTCAAATCGGTCAGGCGCTTAACCACACTGGAAAAGTTGACAATGAAACGGCGATAAAAATTAGCAAAGCCCAAAAATTTCTGTAGGCTCTTCACAGATGTGGGTTGAATCCAAGCATGAATGGCTTGGACCTTAACAGGATCCATTTCTCTAGACGAGGGAGAAAAAATAAAACCCAAAAAAGAGACCTTCTGAACTCCAAATAGGCACTTAGACCCCTTCACAAATAAAGCATTATCACAAACGATCTGGAATACCATCCTGACCTGCTTCACATGAGACTCCCAATCATTGGAAAAAATCAAAATATCATCCAAATACACAATCATGAATTTATCAAGATAATTGCGGAAAATATCATGCTTGAAGGACTGAAATACAGAAGGAGCATTAGAGAGCCCGAAAGGCATCACAAGGTATTCAAAATGGCCTTCGGGCGTATTAAATGCAGTTTTCCATTCGTCACCCTGTTTAATACGAACAAGATTATATGCCCCTCGAAGGTCAATCTTAGTAAACCAACCAGCCCCCTTAATTCGAGCAAACAAATCAGAAAGCAAAGGTAAGGGGTATTGGAATTTGACCATGATCTTATTAAGAAGGCGATAATCAATACAGGGTCTCCAGGAGCCATCCTTCTTGGCAGCAAAAAAGAATCCTGCTCCCAATGGTGACGAAGACGGCCGAATATGCCCCTTCTCCAAAGACTCATTAACATAACTCCGCATGGCGGCATGCTCTGGCACAGATAGATTGAAAAGTCAGCCCTTAGGGAACTTACAGCCAGGAATCAAATTAATAGCACAATCACAGTCCCTATGTGGAGGAAGGGAACTGGACTTGGGCTCATCAAATACATCCTGGAAATCCGACAAAAACTCAGGAACTTCAGAAGAGGGGGAAGAGAAAATTGACATCAAAGGAACGTCGCTATGTACCCCTTGACAACCCCAACTAGTCACAGACATAGATTTCCAATCCAGCACCGGATTATGTACCTGTAACCATGCAAAACCCAGTACAACAACATCATACAAATTATGCAACACCAGAAAACGGCAATCTTCCTGATGTGCTGGAGCCATGCACATGGTCAGCTGAGTCCAATACTGAGGCTTATTTTTGGCCAACGGTGTAGCATCAATGCCCCTCAAAGGAATAGGGCTCTGCAAAGGCTGCAAGGAAAAACCACAGCGCCTGGCGAATTCCAAGTCCATTAAGTTCAGGGCAGCGCCTGAATCCACAAATGCCATGACAGAAAAGGACGATAACGAGCAAATCAGGGTCACAGATAAGAGAAATTTAGGCTGTACAGTACTGATGGTAACAGACCTAGCGACCCTCTTAGTACGCTTAGGGCAATCAGAAATAACATGAGCAGAATCACCACAGTAAAAACACAGCCTATTCTGACGTCTGAATCCCTGCCGTTCTGCTCTAGTCAAAATCCTATCACATTGCATAGGCTCAGGACTCTGCTCAGAGGACACTGCCATATGGTGCACGACTTTGCACTCGCGCAGGCGCCGATCAATCTGAATGGCTAGAGACATAGATTCGCTCAAACCAGTAGGCGTGGGGAACCCCAACATAACAGCTTTAAGGGCTTCAGAAAGACCCTTTCTGAAAATTGCTGCCAGAGCCTCCTCATTCCATTTAGTGAGCACAGACCATTTTCTAAATTTCTGGCAGTATAATTCTGCCGCTTCCTGACCCTGACACAGGGCCAACAAGGTTTTTTCTGCATGATCCACAGAGTTAGGTTTGTCATACAATAATCCGAGCGCTTGAAAAAATGCGTCTACATTAAGCAATGCCAGATCCCCTGATTCAAGGGAGAATGCCCAGTCCTGAGGGTCACCACGCAGCAGAGAGATGACGATTTTAACCTGCTGAATGGGATCACCAGAGGAACGGGGTTTCAAAGCAAAAAACAATTTGCAGTTCTTTTTAAATTTCAAAAACTTGGATCTGTCCCCAAAAAACAAATCAGGAGTAGGAATTCTAGGCTCTAAAGCCAGAGTCTGGACAACATAATCTTGGATACTCTGTACTCTTGCAGCAAGTTGATCCACACGAGAAAATAAACCCTGAACATCCATGCCAGCGCCAAAATCCTGAACCACCACCCAGAGATTAAGAGGAAAAAAAAGACAAAACAGTTTGCAGCAAAAAAAATGGCTCAGAACTTTTTTTTTCCTTCTTTGGAGATGCATTTAATTCATTTTTGGCCAGTTGTACTGTTATGAACTGGTGGTTTAGGAGCAACATGGGACGAGCTCTGCAGGAGGTGGTACCTGTACTAACCGCAGTTCCTGAGCTTAACACAACACTAGAAGTAGCCGTGGGATGTTCCTGTCGCTCCCTAGACACCTCATCACAGCCGGAGGACTAACTACCCTTAAAGATGGAAACAGGAAAGCTATCTTGCCTCAGAGAAAATTCCCAAAGGATAGCCAGCCCCCCACAAATATTGACTGTGAGCGGAGAGGGAATGACATACGCAAAATGAAACCAGGATGTAGCAAAGGAGGCCAATCTAGCTAGATAGATAGAACAGGACAGAATACTGTGCGGTCAGTATTAAAAACTAGAAAAATCCACCACAGAGTTTACAAAAATCTCCACACCTGACTAAAGGTGTGGAGGGTAAATCTGCTTCCCAGAGCTTCCAGCTTAACTGAATAAATCCATACTGACAAGCTGGACAAGAAAAAACATAGAATGTGCTGAACGATAAAGTCCACAATAAGTGGACAGCAAAAGAACAAGCAAGGACTTATCTTTGCTGAACTGGTCAGAGTATCAGGGAAATCCAAACAGAGATGTGAATCCAACCAGGAACCATTGACAATTGGCACTGGCTGAAGGATAGAGCCAGGCTATATAGCCGAGCCAGAATAGACGATCAGTGGAAGCAGCTGCTGACTGCTAAATCCAAGGAGCAGCCGTACCACTTAAAACCACCGGAGGGAGCCCAAGAGCAGAACTCACAAAAGTGCCACTTACAACCACCGGAGGGAGCCCAAGAGCGGAATTCACAACAGAGGATGCTTTGGCGGCCATTTTCAGAAAGGGTCTTTCTGAATCGGTTAAAGGTGTTATGGTGGGGTTTCCCACGCCTATTGGTCTGAGTGATTCTATGTCTCTGGCCATTCAGATTGATCGTCGCTTGCGTGAGCGCAGAACTGTGCGCACCATGGCATTGTCCTCAGAGCTGATACCTGAGCCTATGCAGTGTGATAGGATTCTGTCTAGAGCGGAACAACGGGGATTCAGACGTCAGAATGGGTTGTGTTTTTACTGTGGCGATGCTTCTCATGTCATTTCGGTCTGCCCTAAGCGTACAAAGAGTATCGCTAGTTCAGTTACCATCAGTACTGTACATCCTAAATTTCTGTTATCTGTGACCTTGATCTGCTCACTATCGTCATTTTCTGTCATGGCGTTTGTGGATTCAGGCGCCGCTTTGAACTTAATGGACTTTGAATTTGCTAGACGTTGTGGTTTTCCCTTGCAGTCTTTGCAGAATCCTATTCCTTTAAGGGGCATTGATGCTACACCTTTGGCTAAAAATAAACCCCAGTTTTGGACACAGGTGACCATGTGCATGGCGCCAGCCGATCAGGAAGATTGTCGTTTTTTGGTGTTGCATAATTTGCATGATGCTATCGTGCTGGGTTTTCCGTGGTTGCAGGTACATAATCCTGTGTTGGATTGGAAGTCTATGTCTGTGACTAGTTGAGGATGTCAGGGGGTTCATAATGACAATCCTTTGATGTCAATCTCCTCTTCTTCCTCTTCTGAAATTCCAGAGTTTTTGTCTGATTTTCAGGATGTATTCGATGAGCCCAAGTCCAGTTCCCTTCCACCGCATAGGGACTGTGATTGTGCTGGGTTTTCCATGGTTGCAGGTACATAATCCGGTGTTGGATTGGAAATCTATGTCTGTGACTAGTTGGGGTTGTCATGGGGTTCATAATGACGTTCCTTTGATGTCAATCTCCTCTTCCCCCTCTTCTGAAATTCCAGAGTTTTTGTCTGATTTTCAGGATGTATTCGATGAGCCCAAGTCCAGTTCCCTTCCACCGCATAGGGACTGTGATTGTGCTATTGACTTGATTCCAGGCTGTAAGTTTCCTAAGGGCTGACTTTTCAACCTGTCTGTGCCTGAACATACCGCCATGTGGAGTTATGTTAAGGAGTCTTTGGAGAAAGGGCATATTTGGCCATCTTCTTCACCATTGGGTGCGGGATTTTTTTTTGTTTCCAAGAAGGATGGTTCCTTGAGACCTTGTATTGATTATCGCGTCTTGAATAAGATCACGGTCAAATTTCAATACCCTTTGCCTTTGCTTTCCAATTTGTTTGCTAGGATTAAGGGGGCTAGTTGGTTTACTAAGATTGACCTTCCAGGGCCATATAATCTTGTTCGTATTAAGCAGGGTGACGAATGGAAAACTGCGTTTAATACGCCCGAAGGCCATTTTGAATACCTTGTGATGCCATTCGGGCTCTCTAATGCTCCATCTGTTTTTCAGTCCTTCATGCATGATATCTTCCGGAATTATCTTGATAAATTCATGATTGTATATTTGGATGACATTTTGATTTTTTCCGATGATTGGGAGTCTCATGTGAAACAGGTTAGGTATATGGTATTTCAGATCTTTCGTGATAATGCTTTATTTGTGAAGGGGTCTAAGTGCCTCTTTGGAGTGCAGAAGGTTTCTTTTTTGGGCTTCATTTTTTCTCCCTCATCTATAGAGAAGGATCCGGTTAAGGTTCAGGCCATTCATGATTGGATTCAGCCCACATCCGTGAAGAACCTTCAGAAATTTTTGGGCTTTGCTAATTTTTATCGCCGTTTCATCGCTAACTTCTTTAGTGTGGTTAAACCCCTGACCGATTTGATGAAAAAAGGCGCTGATGTGACAAATTGGTCCTCTGCTGCTGTCGCTGCCTTTCAGGAGCTTAAACGCCGATTTACTTCTGCCCCGGTGTTGCGTCAGCCGGATGTTTCTCTTCCATTTCAGGTTGAGGTTGACGCTTCTGAGATTGGGGCAAGGGCCGTTTTATCTCAGAGGAATTCTGACGGTTCCTTGATGAAACCATGTGCCTTCTTTTCCTGAAAGTTTTTGCCCGCTGAACGTAATTATGATGTCGGCAATTGGGAGTTGTTGGCTATGAAGTGGGCGTTCCAGGAATGGCGACATTGGCTTGAGGGAGCCAAGCACCGTATTGTGGTCTTGACCGATCATAAAAATCTGATTTACCTCGAGTCTGCCAAACGGCTGAATCCTAGACAGGCTCGATGGTCCCTGTTATTCTCCCGTTTTGATTTCATGGTCTCGTATCTTCCAGGTTCTAAGAATATTAAGGCTGATGCCCTCTCAAGGAGCTTTTGGCCTGAATCTCCTGAGGTCCTTGAACCGGTCGGCATTCTGAAGGAAGGGGTGGTCCTTTCTGCCATCTCCCCTGATTTATGAGGGGTTCTTCAGGAATTTCAGGCTGATAAACCTGACCGCTGTCCAGTGGGGAGACTGTTTGTTCCTGATAGATGGACTAGTACAGTGATTTCTGAGGTTCATTGTTCTGTGTTGGCTGACCATCCTGGTATTTTTGGTACCAGAGATTTGGTTGGTAGGTCTTTTTGGTTGCCTTCTTTGTCGTGGGATGTGCGTTCTTTTGTGCAGTCCTGTGGGACTTGTGCGCGGGCCAAGCCTTGTTGTTCCCGCGCTAGTGGGTTGCTTTTGCCTTTGCCGGTCCCTGAGAGGCCTTGGACGCATATTTCTATGGATTTTATTTCAGATCTTCCGGTTTCCCAGAGGATGACGGTTATCTGGGTGGTTAGTGACAGGTTTTCTAAGATGGTTCATTTGGTGCCTTTGCCTAAGTTGCCTTCCTCTTCTGATTTGGTTCCGTTGTTTTTTCAGCATGTGGTTCGTTTGCATGGTATTCCGGAGAATATTGTGTCCGACAGAGGTTCCCAGTTTGTTTCTAGGTTTTGGCGGGCCTTTTGTGCTAGGCTGGGCATTGATTTGTCTTTTTCTTCTGCATTTCATCCTCAGACAAATGGCCAAACCGAGCGAACTAATCAGACTTTGGAAACTTATTTGAGATGCTTTGTGTCTGCTGATCAGGATGATTGGGTGGCTTTCTTGCCATTGGCCGAGTTTGCCCTTAATAATCGGGCTAGTTCGGCTACCTTGGTTTCGCCCTTCGTTTGTAATTTTAGTTTTCATCCTCGTTTTTCTTCAGGGCAGGTTGAGCCTTCTGATTGTCCTGGTGTGGATTCTGTGGTTGACAGGTTGCAGCAAATTTGGGCTCATGTGGTGGACAATTTGGTGTTGTCTCAGGAGGAGGCTCAGCATTTTGCTAACCGTCGTCGGTGTGTTGGTTCGCGGCTTCGGGTTGGGGATTTGTCTGGTTGTCTTCCCGTCATGTTCCTATGAAGGTTTCTTCCCCTAAGTTCAAGCCTCGGTTTATTGGTCCTTATAGGACATCTGAGATTATCAATCCGGTGTCTTTTCGTTTGGCCCTTCCGGCCTCTTTTGCCATTCATAATGTTTTCCATAGATATTTACTGCAGAAATATGTGGTGCCTGTTCTTCCATCTGTTGATCCTCCTGCCCCTGTGTTGGTTGATGGGGAGTTGGAGTATGTGGTTGAGAAGATTTTGGATTCTCATTTTTCGAGACGGAAGCTTCAGTACCTTGTCAAATGGAAGGGTTATGGCCAGGAGGATAATTCTTAGGTTTTTGCCTCTGATGTCCATGCTGCTGATTTGGTCCGTGCCTTTCATCTGGCTCATCCTGATCAGCCTGGGGGCTCTGGTGAGGGTTCGGTGACCCCTCTTCAAGGGGGGGTACTGTTGTGAATTCTGATCTTGGGCTCCCTCCGGTGGTTGTTAGTGGTAGTGCAGTTGTCTCTGGATTGTAGTCCAGGGCAGGTGTTTCTGCTGATTGCAGCTCTATTAGGTATTTAGGTGTGTAGGATCCAGCACTCCCTGCCAGTTGTTCATTGTTCATGGAGGGATTGCATCTCTGTCTGGCTCCTCATGCCCTGCTGTCAATTCACCTAAGATAAGTGTCTGTTTTTTTCTCTGTAGCATGCATGCAGTGTGCTTTTCTGTTCAGTGCAATTTATTGTGTTTTTTTTTTCCAGCTTAGACTTTGTTTGGATTTTTCTGTCTTGCTGGTTTCTCTGGAGATGCAGGTATACATTCTATGTCTTTAGTTAGATGTAGAATATTAGTATTTCCTGCTGTGGATGTTTTTAGTGTTTTAATACTGACCGCTTAGAATTCTGTCCTATCCTTTTCTATTTAGCTAGAAGTGCTTCTTTTGCTAAATCCTGTATTTCTGCCTGCGTACGTATTTCCTCTTAAACTCACAGTCAATATTTGTGGGGGCTGCCTATCCTTTGGGTTCTGCTCTGAGGCAAGATAGAATTCCCATTTCCAACTTTAGGGGTATTTAGTCCTCCGGCTGTGTCGAGGTGTCTAGGCCATGTTAGGAACACCCCACGGCTACTTCTAGTTGCGGTGTCAGTTTAGGATTGTGGTCAGTACAGGTACCACCTACTCCAGAGATAGTCTCATGCGGCTCCAGGGTCACCGGATCATAACAACAGTCCTTTGTTTATAGCGACTCTGTGAAGCAACAGAGATCGCTTCTACCTCCATATAGTGCCGCCGTTTGCTAGCAGCAGGTTCTTTTCCTGCACGGTGACCCCATGCTGCGAACGCACCAAATAACATCTCTATATTTACTCGGTGCGTTCTGCCAGCCCTAACACGTGGTTCAAATCTCGTGCCAATTCGCGGCTGGACTGCACCTGTCGTTGATTAGCAGTGGCCAGCCAGGCGCTACCAATCAGTGAAGCGGTGTCTAAATCCGCACCAATATCGTTGATTGGTCACGGCCGGCCCGGGCACTACCAGACAGCGAAGTGTGGTTCAAATCCCGCGCCAATCAGTGAAGCCAGTGCCGGCTCCAGGTTTTGAGGGCCCCGGGCGAAAGAGTCTTAGTGGGCCCCCCTTTAACACATACCACAATTCATGATGCACAGATACAGCAGAGAAATATAGCACAGCCACGTAGCATATAACACAGCCCACATAGTATATAACACAGCTAATATAGCATATAGCACAACCACATAGCATATAACACAGCCACGCAGTATATAACACAGCCACATAGTATATTGCACAGCCCACGTAGCATACGACACAGAGCACATAGTATATAGCACAGCCAGGTAGTATGTAACACAGCCATGTAGTATATAGCAAAGCCATGTAGCATATAACACAGCCATGTAGCATATAACACAGCCCACATAGCATATAGCACAGCCACATAGCATATAGCACAGCCACATAGCATATAACACAACCACATAGTATATAACACAGCCATTTATTATATTGCATGGCCCACGTAGCATATAACACAGCCCACGTAGTATATAGCACAGCCATGTAGTATATAGCACAGCCACGTAGTATATAGCACAGTCATGTAGTATATAAAAGCCCACATAGCATATAACACAGCCCACAGCACATAGCACAGCCACCTAGTATATAGCACAGCCACATAGTATATAGCAGAGCCACATAGTATATAGCACAGCTCACATAGTCTATAACACAGCCCACGTAGTATAGAACACAGCCCACGTAGCATATAACACAGCCCATGTAGTATATAACACAGCCCAGGTAGTATATAACACAGCCCACGTAGTATATAACACAGCCCACGTAGCATATAACACAGCCCATGTAGTATATAGCACAGCCCATGTAGTACATAGCACAGTCCATGCAGTATATAACACAGCCCACGTAGTATATAGCAGTGTGGGCACCATATCCCTGTTAAAATAATTAAAATAAAAAATAGTTATATACTCACCTTCCGGCGGCCCCCCGGATCCAGCCCAGGCCTTTAGCGATGCTCCCACCAGGTCCTTTCCCAGTGATGCTTTGTGGCAATAACCCGTGATGATGTAGCGGTCTCACGAGACCACTACGTCATCTGGGGTCATTACTGCAAAGCATTACTGGGACCGGAGCATCGCAAGGAGCGGGAACAGCTGCCAGGGATGTAGGGAGGGTGAGAATATCACGATTTTTTTATTATTATTTTTAACATTATATCTTTTTACTATTGATGCTGCCATGGCAGCATCAATAGTAAAAAGTGAAGCGGTGTTTAAATCCCACCCCAATATCGCTGATCGGTCGCTGCCAGCCGGGCGCGACCAATCAGCGACATGGGATTTCAGTTACAGACAAACAGACGGAAATGGACCTTAGACGATTATATATATATAGATTGAGACATTTATACAATATCAAAAGAACCAACAGAATATGCCATAATGGGTATGTGCATTGTGACAATACAGCATTTAATCTTAATTACCCAGACATAAATTCAATAATGCAGGAGTCATAAACTGTAATCTTTATGCTGACTTTTCTTGCAGGTTGAATTAATTTTTTTAACTTGATTAATGGTTATTTACCTTTTTTATCAGCTCCCACAGTTTATTGTACCGTTATATTTGCAAAACATGGATGCAAGGTCACTGAACAATGATGTTTGCTAATACGTTGATTACACATTATACCAGGCCATGCAGTTTGTTGACTTGCAATCATTGAAGGGTAAACTATAAATAATCAAATTATGCTTGTTAGGGCTAGCGGAACGCACCAAATGAATATATAGATTTTATTATGATAGATATGTTCGCAGCACGGGGTCCACCATGAGAACCTGCTGCTAGCAAACTAAACTAAATGGCAGTGTTAGCTAACTCTGTTACTTCACAGAGCAGCCGTGAACTCAAAACACTGCGCCCTGTTAGACTCCACAGAGGCACAGGCTAACTGCCTAAACAAGAGCAGTCAGTGGTCATGCATGCACACTAAACTCCTCGCCGGAGGTGCCAGCATTCTAGGGGCCATGCGAGCCTTAAATAGTTGCAGCACATACAGGACCTTCCAGAAAAGACCAATGAGAGGCTGCCACAGAGCGTGAGCACCTACAGGACCTTAGCTGCAGTGTCTGATCATGTGACCCCCGATCTCCACTGAGAGATCTTACTCTGGGCATGCTCAGAACGATAAAAGCAGGACTTAGTCCCAGAAGCGTCTGCTCGCTGTTGCCCAGCACTGACTTCAATTGGCAGAAGCAGGAAAAGCAGCAGTAACTCTCTGTACAGAGTCAGACTGAGCGAGACGCTGGGACCGACGTCTCCGCTGAGCAGACTCCACTGCGGCAGGAGAAGAATGGGAGACCGCAGCGGAGATGGCCCGAGATTCCCCCTGTGCAGAGACGGGAACTTGAACCCTATTTTTTGCCACGAACCACCTTGCACCCCAAAATAGCATTCACCTCGTAATCATCCGTAGACAAACCCGATGTCAAGGCAGATGACTCGGAAAACCAGGACATGTATACAGGTTTCAAGAGGGACACATGAAAGGTGTCGGTGATACCCAGTCGTGGCGGAAGGGCTAAACGATAGACCACAGGGTTAACCTGTTCGAGGACCTTGAAAGGACCCAAGTAGCGAGGTGCAAACTTAGTGGACTCAACACGCAGCCTGATGTTACGGGCGGAGAGCCACACCAAGTCGCCAGGAGCAAAGGTCAGAGCGGGGCGCCGATGTGCATCGGTGGAGGACCTCATTCTCTCCTTGGAGGCCTGAATGGCATCCTGAGTGCGGTCCCAAATATCCCATGCTTCCACAGCCCAGTCTGCCACCCTGGAGTCAGCAGAAGACACGGGCATAGGCACAGGTACCCGCGGATGCTGACCATAGTTGAGGAGGAATGGGGTTTGTCCAGTGGAGTCGGCTACCGCATTGTTCAGCGCAAACTCTGCCCATGGTAGCAAGGACGCCCAGTTATCCTGCCTGGCTGAGACAAAATGTCGCAGGTATGTGAGCAAGATCTGATTGGCCCTCTCTACCAATCCATTCGTCTCGGGATGATATGCGGAAGAGAGATTTAACTCAATGCTGAGAAGACGGCAAAGCTCTCCCCAGAACCGAGACGCAAACTGGGGACCCCGGTCACTGACAATTTTGTCTGGCATACCATGTAGGTGGAAGATGTGCTTTTTGAGCAATGCTGCCAAGGCCCATGCCGAAGGTAACCATGGAAGCGGCACCAAATGCACCATTTTGGAAAAATGATCAGTGATAACCCAAATGATGGTACAGCCCTGAGACTTGGGCAAACCCACCACAAAGTCCATCCCGACCATCTCCCAGGGCCTGTCTGCCACCGGCAATGGATAGAGTAATTCAGCTGGCCATTGTTGAGGAGACTTATTTTTGGCGCAGGAGACACACGCCTGAATATAATCCCTGACATCACGGACCATATATGGCCATCAGTACGTCCTCGCCAACAGCTTAGATGTCCTTTTTGTCCCAAAATGTCCATCCACCCTGGACGAATGAGCCCACGAGAGAACCTCCGGTCGCAAACTGGATGGTTCGAAAGTCTTGCCCGGAGGCTCAGACACTAGCGAAACCGGAGCTACAGTTCTCAGACTCTCCGTGGGGACAATAAGCCGAGGCTCCTCTTCCTCCTCCACAGATGACAAAACGGAGCGAGAGAGAGCTTCGGCATGAATGCTCTTCTCCCTCAAAAGAAAATGGAGGGTGAAATGGAACCGGGAGAAGAACAAGGACCATCTAGCCTGGCGAGAATTTAACCGCTGGGCTGTCTGCAGGTACACAAAATTTTGATGGTCTGTGAAGACTTGGAAAGGAAAACGAGATCCCTCCAAGAGATGTCTCCACTCTGAGAAAGCCAACTTCATGGCCAGCAACTCCCTGTCCCCGATGGAATAATTCCTCTCTGCTGGTGGGAAGGTCTTAGAAAAGTTGAAGCAAGGATGCTTCCAACCCTGAGCATCTTTTTAGAAGAGGACTGCTCCAGCACCAACAGATGAGGCATCCACCTCCATGATAAATGGTTTGTCTACATCGGGGTGATGTAGGATGGGAGCGCTAGCGAAGTGTGACTTTATGGAATTAAAGGCCTTGGAGACCTCCTCAGACCACAATTTGGGATTTGCTCCCTTCTCGGTAAGGGCAACCAAGGGAGCTACCAAAGTTGAGAAGTGTGGAATGAACTGTCGATAGTAGTTAATGAACCCCATAAAGCGCTGCACCGCCTTAAGAGAATGGGGTTCCTGCCAGTCCATCACAGCCTGTAGCTTGGCAGGATCCATAGCCAAACCCTGGGCAGAGATGATATAACCAAGAAATGGCAAGGACTCCTGCTCAAACACACACTTCTCCAACTTAGCGTAGAGGGAGTTTTGTTATGACCCCAATGGCAGAGGGTCTCAGAAATAATTACTAAGTCTGCAAACACAAAAAAAACAGCTCATAGGGCAGTGGTAACTGAGCTGACCATATATCTAATCCTAGCACCACAAATAGCAGCAGCCGGGGAACGTGCCTACGTTGGTTCTAGACGTCTCGCGCCAGCCGGAGAACTAACTAACCCTAGAAGGGAAAAGAAAGACCTTTCTTGCCTCCAGAGAAAAGACCCCAAAAGTTGGATACAAGCCCCCAACAAATAATAACGGTGAGGTAAGAGGAAAAGACAAACGTAAGAATGAGCTAGGTATTTAGCAAAGAGAGGCCCACTAGCTAATAGCAGAATACAGTGGGGCAAAAAAGTATTTAGTCAGTCAGCAATAGTGCAAGTTCCACCACTTAAAAAGATGAGAGGCGTCTGTAATTTACATCATAGGTAGACGTCAACTATGGGAGACAAACTGAGAAAAAAAAATCCAGAAAATCACATTGTCTGCTTTTTTTATCATTTTATTTGCATATTATGGTGGAAAATAAGTATTTGGTCAGAAACAAACAATCAAGATTTCTGGCTCTCACAGACCTGTAACTTCTTCTTTAAGAGTCTCCTCTTTCCTCCACTCATTACCTGTAGTAATGGCACCTGTTTAAACTTGTTATCAGTATAAAAAGACTCCTGTGCACACCCTCAAACAGTCTGACTCCAAACTCCACTATGGTGAAGACCAAAGAGCTGTCAAAGGACACCAGAAACAAAATTGTAGCCCTGCACCAGGCTGGGAAGACTGAATCTGCAATAGCCAACCAGCTTGGAGTGAAGAAATCAACAGTGGGAGCAATAATTAGAAAATGGAAGACATTCAAGACCACTGATAATCTCCCTCGATCTGGGGCTCCACGCAAAATCCCACCCCGTGGGGTCAGAATGATCACAAGAACGGTGAGCAAAAATCCAAGAACCACGCGGGGGGACCTAGTGAATGAACTGCAGAGAGCTGGGACCAATGTAACAAGGCCTACCATAAGTAACACACTACGCCACCATGGACTCAGATCCTGCAGTGCCAGATGTGTCCCACTGCTTAAGCCAGTACATGTCCGGGCCTGTCTGAAGTTTGCTAGAGAGCATTTGGATGATCCAGAGGAGTTTTGGGAGAATGTCCTATGGTCTGATGAAACCAAACTGGAACTGTTTGGTAGAAACACAACTTGTCGTGTTTGGAGGAAAAAGAATACTGAGTTGCATCCATCAAACACCATACCTACTGTAAAGCATGGTGGTGGAAACATCATGCTTTGGGGCTGTTTCTCTGCAAAGGGGCCAGGACGACTGATCCGGGTACATGAAAGAATGAATGGGGCCATGTATCGTGAGATTTTGAGTGCAAACCTCCTTCCATCAGCAAGGGCATTGAAGATGAAACGTGGCTGGGTCTTTCAACATGACAATGATCCAAAGCACACCGCCAGGGCAACGAAGGAGTGGCTTCGTAAGAAGCATTTCAAGGTCCTGGAGTGGCCTAGCCAGTCTCCAGATCTCAACCCTATAGAAAACCTTTGGAGGGAGTTGAAAATCCGTGTTGCCAAGCGAAAAGCCAAAAACATCACTGCTCTAGAGGAGATCTGCATGGAGGAATGGGCCAACATTCCAACAACAGAATGTGGCAACCTTGTGAAGACTTACAGAAAACGTTTGACCTCTGTCATTGCCAACAAAGGATATATTACAAAGTATTGAGATGAAATTTTGTTTCTGACCAAATACTTATTTTCCACCATAATATGCAAATAAAATGATAAAAAAACAGACTATGTGATTTTCTGGATTTTTTTTCTCAGTTTGTCTCCCATAGTTGAGGTCTACCTATGATGTAAATTACAGACGCCTCTCATCTTTTTAAGTGGTGGAACTTGCACTATTGCTGACTGAATAAATACCTTTTTGCCCCACTGTATAGTAAGATGACTTATATGGTCAGCAAAAACCCTATCAAAATATCCACGCTGGATATTCAAGAACCCCCGAACCGTCTAACGGCCCGGGGGGAGAACACCAGCCCCCTAGAGCTTCCAGCAAAGTCAGGAATCACATTTAGTACAAGCTGGACAAAAATAAGAGCAAAGCAAATAACCAAAAAACAAAGAAGCAGGACTTAGCTTAATTTTGCACGAACCCGGACCAGCAGACAGGAGCAAACAGAAAGGATCTGATTACAACGATGCCAGGCACTGGACTAAGGATCCAGGAAGTTTATATAGCAACACCCCTGGACTAATGACCCAGGTGAGTGCCAAACTGAGGAAAGACAATCCCAGAGTCATATCACTAGTAACCACAAGAGGGAGCCAAAAAGTCTAATTCACAACAGTACCCCCCCCTTAAGGAGGGGTCACCGAACCCTCACCAAGACGACCAGGGCGATCAGAATGAGCAGCGTGAAAGGCACGAACTAAATCGGCCGCATGCACATCAGAAGCAAGCACCCAGGAATTATCCTCCTGACCATAGCCCTTCCACTTGACCAGATACTGAAGCCTCCGTCTGGAGAGACGAGAATCCAAGATCTTCTCCACCACGTACTCCAACTCGCCCTCAACCAACACCGGAGCAGGAGGCTCAACAGAAGGAACCACAGGTACAACGTACCGCCGCAACAAAGACCTATGGAACACTTTGTGAATGGCAAACGACACCGGAAGATCCAAGCGAAAGGACACAGGATTAAGGATTTCCAATATCTTGTAAGGACCGATGAAGCGAGGCTTAAATTTAGGAGAGGAGACCTTCATAGGAACAAATCGAGAAGACAGCCATACCAAATCCCCAACACGAAGTCGGGGACCCACACCGCGGCGGCGGTTGGCAAAACGCTGAGCCTTCTCCTGTGACAACTTTAAGTTGTCCACCACATGATTCCAGATCTGCTGCAACCTATCCACCACAGAATCTACCCCAGGACAGTCAGAAGGCTCCACATGTCCCGAGGAAAAACGAGGATGGAAACCAGAGTTGCAGAAAAATGGTGAAACCAAAGTAGCGGAACTAGCCCGATTATTAAGGGCAAACTCAGCCAACGGCAAGAAGGTCACCCAATCATCCTGATCTGCCGAAACAAAACACCTCAAATAAGCCTCCAGAGTCTGATTAGTTCGCTCCGTTTGTCCATTAGTCTGAGGATGAAAGGCAGACGAAAACGACAAATCAATGCCCATCCTAGCACAAAAGGATCGCCAGAACCTGGAAACAAACTGGGATCCTCTGTCAGACACAATATTCTCAGGAATGTCGTGTAAACGAACCACATTCTGAAAGAACACAGGAACCAGATCGGAAGAGGAAGGCAGCTTAGGCAAAGGCACCAAATGGACCATTTTAGAAAAGCGATCACATACCACCCAGATGACAGACATGCCCTGAGACACCGGGAGATCTGAAATGAAATCCATGGAAATGTGTGTCCAAGGCCTCTTCGGGACAGGCAAGGGCAAGAGCAACCCGCTGGCACAAGAACAGCAAGGCTTAGCTCGAGCACAAGTCCCACAGGACTGCACAAATGACCGCACATCCCGTGACAAGGAAGGCCACTAAAAGGACCTAGCCACCAGATCTCTGGTGCCAAAAATTCCCGGATGCCCTGCCAACACCGAGGAATGAACCTCGGAAATGACTCTGCTGGTCCACTTATCAGGAACAAACAGTCTGTCAGGTGGACAAGAGTCAGGTCTACCAGCCTGAAATCTCTGCAAAACACGTCGCAAATCAGGAGAAATGGCCGACAAGATAACTCCCTCTTTAAGAATACCAACTGGTTCTGCGACTCCAGGAGAGTCAGGCACAAAGCTCCTTGAAAGAGCATCAGTCTTCACATTCTTTGAACCTGGTAAATACGAGACCACAAAGTCAAAACGGGAGAAAAACAATGACCAGCGGGCCTGTCTAGGATTCAGGCGTTTAGCAGACTCGAGATACATCAAATTTTTGTGATCAGTCAAGACCACCACACGATGCTTAGCACCCTCGAGCCAATGACGCCACTCCTCAAATGCCCACTTCATGGCCAGCAACTCCCGATTGCCAACATCATAATTCCACTCAGCAGGTGAAAACTTCCTAGAGAAGAAAGCACATGGTCTCATTACCGAGCAACCAGGGCCTCTCTGCGACAAAACGGCCCCTGCCCCAATCTCAGAAGCATCCACTTCGACCTGAAAGGGAAGTGAGACATCAGGCTGGCACAAAACAGGCGCCGAAGTAAACCGGCGCTTCAACTCTTGGAACGCCTCCACGGCTGCAGGAGCCCAGTTAGTAACATCAGAACCTTTCTTGGTCATATCCGTCAAAGGTTTAACAACGCTAGAAAAATTAGCGATAAAACGACGGTAGAAGTTAGCAAAACCCAAGAACTTCTGAAGACTCTTAACTGACGTGGGTTGAGTCCAATCATGAATAGCTCGGACTTTGACTGGGTCCATCTCCACAGCAGAAGGGGAAAAAATAAACCCCAAAAAGGGAACCTTCTGTACTCCAAAGAGACACTTTGAGCCCTTAACAAACAAAGCATTCTCACGCAAAACCTGAAACACCATCCTGACCTGCTCCACATGTGAGTCCCAATCTTCAGAGAAAACCAGAATATCATCCAGATAAACAATCATAAATTTATCCAGATACTTCCGGAAAATATCATGCATAAAGGACTGAAACACTGAGGGAGCATTAGAGAGCCCAAAAGGCATCACCAAGTACTCAAAATGACCTTCGGGCGTATTAAATGCTGTCTTCCATTAATCTCCTTGCTTAATGCGCACAAGGTTGTACGCACCACGAAGATCTATCTTGGTGAACCACTTGGCACCTTTAATCCGGGCAAACAAGTCCGACAACAGAGGCAAAGGATACTGAAATTTAACAGTGATTTTATTCAGAAGCCAATAGTCAATACAAGGTCTCAAAGATCCGTCCTTCTTGGCCACAAAAAAGAATCCCGCACCAAGAGGGGAAGAGGATGGATGGATATGCCCCTTCTCCAGAGACTCCTTGATATACGAACGCATTGCGGCATGCTCAGGTACAGACAGATTAAATAGTCTTCCCTTAGGAAATTTACTACCTGGAATCAAATCTATGGCGCAGTCACAGTCCCTATGAGGAGGCAGGGCACTGGACCTGGACTCGCTGAATACATCCTGATAATCAGACAAATACTCAGGAACTTCCGAAGGAGTAGAGGAAGCAATAGACACCGGCGGGGAATCAGCATGAATTCCCTGACAGCCCCAACTTGACACAGACATTGCCTTCCAATCCAAGACTGGATTGTGGGTCTGTAACCATGGAAGACCCAAAACGACCAAATCATGCATTTTATGCAGAACAAGAAAACGAATCACCTCCCGATGTTCAGGAGTCATGCACATGGTTACCTGCGTCCAAAACTGCGGTTTATTTTCCGCCAATGGCGTAGCATCAATACCTCTAAGAGGAATAGGATTTACCAACGGTTCAAGAACAAAACCACAGCGCTTGGCAAATGACAGATCCATAAGACTCAGGGCAGCACCTGAATCCACAAACGCCATAACAGGGTAAGAAGACAATGAGCAAATTAAGGTCACAGACAAAATAAATTTAGGTTGCAAATTACCAATGGCGACAGGACTAACAACCCTTGTTAGGCGTTTAGAGCATGCTGATATAACATGTGTAGAATCACCACAGTAAAAACACAACCCATTCTGACGTCTATGATTTTTCCGCTCATTTCTAGTCTGAATTCTATCACATTGCATTAAATCAGGTGTTTGTTCAGACAACACCACCAGAGGATTAGCGGTTTTGCGCTCCCGCAAACGCCGGTCAATTTGAATAGCCAGCGCCATGGAATCATTCAGACTTGTAGGAATGGGGAAACCCACCATCACATTCTTAATGGCTTCAGAAAGGCCATTTCTGAAATTTGCGGCCAGAGCACACTCATTCCAATGAGTAAGCACGGACCATTTCCGAAATTTTTGGCAATACACTTCAGCTTCATCCTGGCCCTGAGAAATAGCCAGCAAGGCTTTTTCTGCCTGAACTTCAAGATTGGGTTCCTCGTAAAGCAATCCGAGCACCAGAAAAAACGTATCAATATTTGCCAATGCCGGATCTCCTGGCGCTAGCGAGAAAGCCCAATCCTGAGGGTCGCCCCGTAAAAAAGAGATAACAATTTTAACTTGCTGAGCTGAATCTCCAGATGAACGAGGTCTCAGAGATAGAAACAATTTACAATTATTCCTGAAATTCCTAAACTTAAATCGGTCTCCAGAAAACAGTTCAGGAATAGGTATTTTAGGTTCAGACATTGGACTACTGGTAACAAAATCTTGTATGCCCTGCACACGAGCAGCAAGCTGGTCCACACTTGTAATCAAGGTCTGGACATTCATGTCTGCAGCAAGCACAAGCCACTCAAAGGTAAAGGGGAGGATGAGAGGGAAAAAAAAAAAAAAACTCAGAATTTCCTTTCTTATTATCCCACTTCTGCAATGCATTAAACATTCAATGTGGGCCTGGCATACTGTTATGACCCCAATGGCAGAGGGTCTCAGAAATAATTACTAAGTCTGCAAACACAAAAAAAACAGCTCATAGGGCAGTGGTAACTGAGCTGACCATATATCTAATCCTAGCACCACAAATAGCAGCAGCCGGGGAACATGCCTACGTTGGTTCTAGACGTCTCGCGCCAGCCGGAGAACTAACTAACCCTAGAAGGGAAAAGAAAGACCTTTCTTGCCTCCAGAGAAAAGACCCCAAAAGTTGGATACAAGCCCCCAACAAATAATAACGGTGAGGTAAGAGGAAAAGACAAACGTAAGAATGAGCTAGGTATTTAGCAAAGAGAGGCCCACTAGCTAATAGCAGAATATAGTAAGATGACTTATATGGTCAGCAAAAACCCTCAAAATATCAAAATATCCACGCTGGATATTCAAGAACCCCCGAACCGTCTAACGGCCCGGGGGGAGAACACCAGCCCCCTAGAGCTTCCAGCAAAGTCAGGAATCACATTTAGTACAAGCTGGACAAAAATAAGAGCAAAGCAAATAACCAAAAAACAAAGAAGCAGGACTTAGCTTAATTTTGCACGAACCCGGACCAGCAGACAGGAGCAAACAGAAAGGATCTGATTACAACGATGCCAGGCACTGGACTAAGGATCCAGGAAGTTTATATAGCAACACCCCTGGACTAATGACCCAGGTGAGTGCCAAACTGAGGAAAGACAATCCCAGAGTCATATCACTAGTAACCACAAGAGGGAGCCAAAAAGTCTAATTCACAACAGAGTTTGCCCGTAAGAGGTCAAAGACTTTGCGAACATCTCTCCGATGGGAGTCAATATCTGGAGAGTAGATGAGAATATCATCCAGATAGTCTACGACCGAGGTGGTGAGCATATCCCGGAAGATGTCGTTCACAAAGTCTTGGAAAACAGCTGGGGCATTACAGAGCCCGAAGGGCATCACCAGATACTCATAGTGCCCATCCCTGGTGTTAAAAGCCGTCTTCCATTCGTCCCCCTCACGGATGCGAATCAGGTTGAAAGCACCCCGCAGATTTAATTTTGTAAATACCCTTGCTCTCCATAGCCTATTAAAAAGCTCAGATATCAGGGGTAATGGGTACTTGTTCTTAACGGTGATGGCGTTAAGACCCCTGTAATCTATACATGGACGCAGTTCTCCATTCTTCTTCTGAACAAAGAAGAACCCAGCCCCAGCAGGCGACACTGACTTCCTGATGAACCCTCTTGCCAGATTCTCTTGGATGTACTGAGACATAGCCTCCATCTCCGGGAGAGATAATGGATAAACTTGACCCCGGGGAGGCTCAGCACCAGGCAAGAGGTCAATAGGACAGTCATAGGGGCAGTGAGGCGGAAGGGTCTCCGCCGCCTTTTTGGAGAACACATCCGCATGAGACCAGTATTGTTTGGGGAGAGAGGATAGATCTGCGGGTACCTCTGTAGTAGCAACCTGAAAGCACTCCCTTTGACACCTACCCTCACAAGACTCACCCCATCCCAAAATTCTGCCTGAGGACCACTCGATATGTGGAGAGTGGTACCGTAACCAAGGTATTCCCAACAGGACCTCATCAATTCCCTCAGGTATGACGAGCAGAGATATTGTCTCCTGATGGGATGGCAACATGGACAGAGTAAAAGGAATGGTCTGGTGAGTTATCTGTGAGGGCAGTGTCGATCCATTCACCACTCGTACCGTAACTGGTTGCGTAACCAGGGGTATTGCGTGATGTTGGGCGAAGGCGGAAGACATAAAATTGCCCTCCGCCCCAGAGTCCACGCAGAGCTCTACTGAGTGGAAAGATGATCCAATAATAATTGTCCCCTTAAAGGACAATTTTGAGGCAAACGTCGCCGTATCTAGTGTACCTCCACCGACTACCACTAGAGGCTGACGTCTCCTCGACCGCTGGGAACATCTGGTGGCAAGATGTCCAGACTGCTGGCAAACATGACAGACCTTGGGTGACCAAGCGGTCTGCGACTTAGAACCCGCTCGAGACACCTCCCTGGACTCATGTGGCTCAGGAATTGGACCGGAGATTCCAGAGGTTTGGCGAAGGTGGGAGCCTGTTGTGAACTGTGTTTCTGGGCTCCCTCTGGTGGTCACTAACGGTATTGTGTTAGGTATGTCTTGTTGCAGGCCTGAGCTCCAGCTGTGTCGTTAAGCAGCGGGTGTTTCCTATTTGAGTCTCCTCTGGACTCAGTCTCTTGCCTGGCATCGTTGTATCCAGACCTATTTGGTCTCCTCCGGATTCCTTTCAGTCTGCCTCATGCAAGAAAAGCTAAGTCTGTTTTGTACAATTTGGATCGTTTGCATTATTCAGTGTTTTTGTCCAGCTTGCTTTACATTTGATTTCTGACTCGCTGGAAGCTCTAGGGGGCTGATATTCTCCCTCCACACCGTCAGTCGGTGTGGGGGTTCTTGAATGTTCAGCGTGGATGTTTTGTAGGGTCTTCTGCTAACCGCATAGTCCACTATCTATTTTCTGCTATCTTGACTATCGGGCCTCACTTTGCTGAATCTAGTTCATCTCTACGTTTGTGTTTTCCTCTTGCCTCACCGTTACTATTTGTTGGGGGCTTTCTATATCTTTGGGGTCCAATTTCTCTGGAGGCAAGCGAGGTCTTATTTTTTCCCTCTAGGGGTAGTCAGTTCTCCGGCTGGCTCGAGACATCTAGAACCAACGTAGGCACGTTCACCGGCTACTTTTAGTTGTTTGTGTCAGGATCAGGTATGCGGTTAGCCCAGTTTCCACCTCCCTAGAGCAGTATTTATATTTTTGCTATCTTGCCGGAATATCAGAGATCCTCTGCCATTGGGATCATAACAGGAGCCAGCCGAAATCTCTGCCTACACTGGGCTCGCTCTAACCTCCGCTCGTTAAAACGGAGGTCAATACGGGTAGAGACAGATATTAAATCCTCCAGTGTGGCTGGAATCTCCCTAGTGGCCAGAGCGTCCTTAACGTGATCAGCCAGCCCCCTCCAAAATATGGGGATAAGGGCTTTATCCAACCACTCCAGCTCTGAAGCTAAAGTTCGGAAACGGATGGCAAATTGGCTGACCAAGGACTCACCCTGAGTTAATGCCAGCAGTTGGAGCGCCATATCATGGGTGACTTGAGGTCCTAGGAAGACCTGTTTCAGAGTGCTCAGAAACAACGGAGCACTCTGCACCACACGATCGTCACACTCCCACAGCCCTTTCCAACGCCCTGTCCGACAAGAGGGACACAATAAATCCCACCTTAGCCCGCTGTGTAGGAAAACGTGCAGCCAGTAGCTCGAGGTGAATAGAGCACTGACTCACAAATCCCCTACAAGATCTGCTTTCTCCAGAAAATTTTTCTGGCAGCGGGAGGCGCGAAAATGTCGGAACAGGGGTGGCAATGGACAAGGTTGCTGCAGCCACGCTAGCAGCCTGTATAGCAACTGTGGAAATATCCACAGCTGAGGTTGAGCTCTCGAGAGCCACCAACCTACCCTCCAGCTGCTGGATATACCGCAAAGATTGCTGTATGTCCGCCATTTACTAGCCAGACCCTGGCACTAGTATTATGTTAGGGCTAGAGGAACGCACCAAATGAATATATAGATTTTATTATGATGGATGCGTTCGCAGCCCGGGGTCCACCGTGCAGGAGAACCTGCTGCTAGCATATAGCGGAACTAAATGGCGGTGTTAGCTAACTCTGTTACTTCACAGAGCAGCCGTGAACTCAAAACACTGCGCCCTGTTAGACTCCACAGAGGCACAGGCTAACTGCCTAAACAAGAGCAGTCAGTGGTCATGCATGCACACGAAACTCCTCGCCGGAGATGCCAGCATTCTAGGGGCTTATTAACGCCAGGTCCCTGAATACCCAAGCATACAAACTCCTCGCCGGAGGTGCCAGCATTCTAGGGGCTTATTTCAGCCGGGTCCCTGAACACACTCATACAAGACCACACTGGCGCAAAGTACATAAATAAAGGGCAATACTAGCGCATGGCCGTGCGGCTATGCGAGCCTTAAATAGTTGCAGTACGTACAGGACCTTCCAGAAAGGACCAATGAGAAGCTGCCACAGAGTGTGAGCACCAACAGGACCTTAGCTGCAGTGTCTGATCATGTGACCATCGATCTCCACTGAGAGATCTTACTCTGGGCATGCTCAGAACGAGAAAAGCAGGACTTAGTCCCAGAAGCGTCTGCTCGCCGTTGCCCAGCACTGACTTCAATGGCAGAAGCAGGAAAGGCAGCAGTAACTCTCTGTACAGAGTCAGACTGAGCGAGACGCTGGGACCGACGTCTCCGCTGAGCAGACTCCACTGCGGCAGGAGAAGAATGGGAGACCGCAGTGGAGATGGCCCGAGATTCCCCCTGTGCAGAGATGGGAACTCGAACCCTAACAATGCGTGCTAACCTCATTACCACTTCAACTTGAACTGTGGATGCTGGTATTAAGGGTGATAGTTGTGAACTATAAAAAGGGGATATGCCTGTGTTACAAGACATCCAAGCGATCCAAAGAACCAGAGACTCTCTACAAAACCACACCGAGGAACACTCTACAAGACAGCAGCCATGACATTATGGCCCAATCACAAGGGACACAGATTTGACATTCTACAGGATGCCAGCTTAGGGGACCATGGCTCAGACTGAAAGAATACACATTTGCTCCATTGACCATCACTGAATCCATGGATACGTTTGGACCCACCGTCACCTGATTCAATGTTCAGAGAAGCCAGGTTGTGATCCTCCCTCCTACATGGCGTTGTACCTCAATGGACTGTCAGCTTCCTAAGCTTGTTTTTACGTCATTGCCTCCTCTCTGTTCCTGCCACAGGTGGGATAGTTGGCCCTGGAAGCTCTGAAATCACAGTTGTTTTTTTCCCTGTGAGTCAACTGAACGGTGAGTCTCTTTAATTTTGCAACATCTTGGGTATTTTGCTGGGACTGTTCTATGTGTTATTTGTCTGTTTTGTGGTTCAATAAAGTATTACCACACTGTTTTACCCTCACCCTGTGTTGTCTGAGTAGAATTATGCCCACGGTAAAAGGAGAGCGGGCATTCGTTGGGATCATACCTGGTCCATGTGGTTTTGACTAGCGGACTACAGCACTCGCTGACCCCCCGTGTATCCATATGTATGATAGATGCAAGTTCCACTTCCAGACTCCTACTGTACCTTTTAGGAGACTGGTGGGTTCCTCCCTCTTAATCAGTACTCCAGAGGAGAGAAGACCCTGCATGTGACTTTCTCCATTATAGACTGCCAGTTTAATATCATTGTTATACAACAGATTGGCAACTACCATTATCTGAAATGGAGAGAGCCAGATTCATAGGCAGCTAATTCTAACCAATATACACCTTTATAAAGTGACAATTAGTGGTTAAGGGATGCCATATATATGGGGGTCACAGATGGCTATAAAATACATAATTAGTACTTACTCATCCCTGCTCCCAAGCTGCTCCTCTTTGCTCTGATTTGACAGAAAACTATGCAGCCATATTGTTGGAGACCATCAGCAACGGCACCACAGACCACATTTTTCTCCCAGGCTGTGTTTTGTAGCTTATTAAATACATCCTTATGCTTCCAATTCCATAGAAATATTTTTTGTGGATTTAAATAACATTCTTGAGATTAAATTTCTTATGTTGTTTCATCACAAGCCATTTTATGCAAAAAGCATTGCAGACGGAGGCACAATATGGCGTCACACAGAGAGAAGGTTGAGGTTCGTGGTGCTGAAGCTGTCAGTACTTTGACAGCTCAGTGACCAGTCTAGTGCAGGGGTGTGCTGAGCTGTGGGCATTTAGATTGACAGCTTGGCTGTCCAAATCCAAAAGAAATTATTAAACCGCACCCTATACCCATGTGGCTTCCATAAGCCTAGTAGCGCACGTCACTGCCAGGGGGTCAACCCAGCTACAAAGTCCAATCCATATCAAAAAAGGAGACAGCGCCACAATGATCAGTGAAGAAATGACTTACAAATTTAATCTGCCATCTGCGGCGACGTTTCGGTATAACAACCTTTATCAAGCACAGTCTGACACATGTCCCAACCACCATTATATACTTCAAGCACCACCCCCCAATTCAGAAAATCACCAATAGGAGTGAAGCACCATAATAGAAAAAACACATGAATACATATAAATACAATTAAACAGACAAAAAATATTTCACAAATACATAGACAATAATGCTATATCATCTAACAAAGGCATACTAGCCCTGATCGCTGAAAAGCTAAAAAACCAGCCCATTATAGTGCGATCAAGATCCCCTACATACAATTGTAAACAAACCGCAGTCCTCCAATGAATCCATAGCATACCATGTAACCAGGAAACAAGCCCACCCTCCAAATAATGTCATAGCGGCCGTAGTCCAATGGAGAATCGATCGCAAATCAGGTGAACACAGAGGTGGAGGAAGTTGCTGCACAAGTCCAGTTCACAAATCTCCACTGTGCATGAGGGTGGAGAGGATTGTCCATAAGAAAAGAGGAGATTACTGCGCAAGTCCAGTTCATAAGACCTCACTGCGCATGGCACACACAGTATCCAGGGTACAGATCAGCCCTCGGAATGTTACTATAGCGACCGTCGTCCAATCGGATTCTCAGTTCTCTATCACATGATCGCAGGAGTGAAATAGGTTACTGTGCAAGTCCAACTAGTAGTGTTGAGCGATACCTTCCGATATCGGAAAGTATCGGTATCGGAAAGTATCGGCCAATACCGTCAAAGTATCGGATCTAATCCGATACCGATACCCGATCCCAATGCAAGTCAATGGGACGAAAATATCGGAATTAAAATAAACCCTTTATAAACTTGTAGGTTCATTCTACATGTAGGAAAACAACTAAGAATAATGTAGGATGTATTGGGGGACGTGGCGGAGACATTAAAGGCACAGAGGTTTAGCCCAATCAAATAGAATAGCAGGATTTTTATTTTTTTTTATGACGTTCGGCGTTAGAAAGATTTTGACTGTTAATTTTTTTTATTTTATTTTGTCAGATATTGATGTTTCACTACTTCCACGCCCTTCACCTTCTTTTTTACTTCTCCCACACTTTCTTCTTCATTATCCTCATCATCAGCTGCTTTGACATCAACTTCTTCACCTTATTCATCTTCTTCTTCATCTTCTACCTATTATTTTTTTTGTTGCATTGTTCATATTCTTTTTATTTTACTATTATCTTCTTCATATTCAACTTCTTCATCATATTCTTATTTGTGACAGGCATTCCCGTAGTTGTTATCTATAAAAGTTTGAAGATTACACCTTCCGTTCTGCCTGTCACAAAACAGTTACATTTGTCCGCGTTCAGTTTGGCCTGCAGCATCAGGCTTTATCCAGGGGCACCACGAGGAGGAACGGACTCACCCCCATACACTGCTTAGTCTTCTTCTGCTTATAATTTAGATAATATCTTTTGCTCTGATATTTAGTCTTATGCTTAATGTTCTTCTGCTCTTTGTTCTGCAGCCTCTTGTTCTTCTGCTTCTCGGTCTTCCAGGTCGTCGTCGTCTCCAGGGTCGTCGTCTCCGGGGTCGTCGTCATCGGGGTGGTCTTCAGGGTCATCGTCTCCAGGGTCGTCGTCATCACGGTGGTTGTCGTCTCCGGGGTCGTCATCATCGGGGTGGTCTTCAGGGTCATCGTCTCCAGGGTCGTCGTCATCACGGTGGTTGTCGTCTCTGGTGTCGTCGTCATCTTAGGGGTGGTCTTCCGGGTCATCGTGTTTAGTCTCTTGAACTTGGAAATGTAGCAGAAGGTACAAGAAGGCTGAGAAAATGCCGAGAAACAGCTGATAGAACTGGAACTCGGATGGCTACCCGAAGGTCCAAGAGCCAATGGAACTACCGAGGACCAGCTGACGTTACTGGAACCCGGTTACTAAGCAGGAGGTACCCGTGCCTGAAAGCACTACCAAGGACCACCTGACGTTGGTGGAACTCGGATACCCAGAGGGAGGCACCTAAGCCAAAGGCTCTGCCCGGAACCAGCTGACGGTACTGGAACCAGGATGGGGAGCAGAAGGTATAAGAGCAAAAGACACTGCCGAGAACCAGCTGACGGTGCTGGAACCCGGATGGGTAGCCGAAGGTCCAAGAGCCAATGGAACTACCGAGGACCAGCTGACGTTACTGGAACCCGGTTACTAAGCAGGAGGTACCCGTGCCTGAAAGCACTACCAAGGACCACCTGACGTTGGTGGAACTCGGATACCCAGAGGGAGGCACCTAAGCCAAAGGCTCTGCCCGGAACCAGCTGACGGTGCTGGAACCAGGATGGGGACCTATTCAAGCTTGTCTTCCTAGAGCCCCAACTAGCGGTGTTGGAGCCCAGGGTCAGCAGGAGGAGGAGAGGGAGCAGAGTGTAGGCCGAAGCCTGCACTGGCGGCAGCTTTGGGTCTGTTGTGCCTGCGTGGCTGTTGCAGGACACGTTGCCGGCTGCACAGCAGGGGAACAGCTGGCGGTGCTGAACCCCACTGACACATTGGCTGGTGTTTTTCTCTGTGCAGCTAGCAGTAGCGGGCCCCAACTGGCGGTGTTGGAGCCCGGGCTCTGCAGGGGGAGCAGAGTGTAGGCCGAAGCCTAATTGAACCAATTTCAAAGGTAACCTTTAACCCCCCCTCAGGGGTTACAAAGTAGAAGAGCCACAGCTTATGCAGCAGTAGTGCTGCACAAGTCAAAGGTTGCTCTTTTAATTTTTCTCCTTGCACACGCTGAATGAAACACGTATAACATTTAGCCCTTTATACAGTCAAACTGTGTTGGAGGCGCGAGTTCCCTTCGTAATGAGACGCAGCACAGATGTCAAGAATCCCACCTTGGTGCTGGGTGCAGCCTCCTGAGCGTTGTTATTTGCTGTACAGGAGTCTGCGCTGTCGTGTTATCCCCTGGCCTAGCGCTGTTAGCGCTGCCCATCCTCTGACATCATTTAATGTCGGCCGGTGCGGTTCGCGATGACCATGAATCCCAGCCCCGCAGTGTCTTAACATTGTTAAAACACTGCGGGTCTGGGATTCATGGCCTGGCGCAGCACATATGTTCGCCTCTCACACTCGGGTCCTTACACCCGCTTCAGACTGTGCGGCGTCAGCTGATCCCTTATCGCATGCCACGGCCATGAAGCCGCACAGTCTGAAGAAGGCGGAAGGAGATGAGGGACAGGCGAACTGATGCACTGCTCATGCCCATCAATCACACCCTCGCAGTCCCAATAAATAAGACACCGAGGGGCGTTGTGTGGGTCAGGGCGGCCGCAGAGGCGCAGGCAGCCAAACAATGATGCCAGAAGACGGGCAGCGCTACCAAGGGGGTTGCAGCATGTCATTACAAAGGAAAGTCACACCACCGGGACGGTTAAATGGTCACACAGAGGACACATTTTAGACGTGTTTTCAGTTCCACATGTGCGAGGAGAATACGTTTATGAGCCACCTTGCACACATGCAGCATTACCGCTGTACAAGGTGGCTGGAAAACGTACAAACGCCTGGGGGAGGGGGGACAGGTTCCCTTCAATTTCAGTTCTTGTGTCTGCGTGGCTTTTGCAGGACACGATGCCGGCTGCACAGCAGGGGAACAGCTGGCTGAACCCACTGACACATTGGCTGGTGTTTTTCTCTGTGCAGCTAGCAGTACCGGGCCCCAACTGGCGGTGTTAGAGCCCAGGGTCAGCAGGAGGAGGAGATGGAGCAGAGTGTAGGCCGAAGCCTGCACTGGCGGCAGCTTTGGGTCTGTTGTGCCTGCGTGGCTGTTGCAGGACACGTTGCCGGCTGCACAGCAGGGGAACAGCTGGCGGTGCTGAACCCCACTGACACATTGGCTGGTGTTTTTCTCTGTGCAGCTAGCAGTACCGGGCCCCAACTGGCGGTGTTGGAGCCCGGGCTCTGCAGGGGGAGCAGAGTGTAGGCCGAAGCCTAATTGAACCAATTTCAAAGGTAACCTTTAACCCCCCCCTCAGGGGTTACAAAGTAAAAGAGCCACAGCTTATGCAGCAGTAGTGCTGCACAAGTCAAAGGTTGCTCTTTTAATTTTTCTCCTTGCACACGCTGAATGAAACACGTATAACATTTAGCCCTTTATACAGTCAAACTGTGTTGGAGGCGCGAGTTCCCTTCGTAATGAGACGCAGCACAGATGTCAAGAATCCCACCTTGGTGCTGGGTGCAGCCTCCTGAGCGTTGTTATTTGCTGTACAGGAGTCTGCGCTGTCGTGTTATCCCCTGGCCTAGCGCTGTTAGCGCTGCCCATCCTCTAACATAATTTAATGTCGGCCGGTGCGGTTCGCGATGACCATGAATCCCAGCCCCGCAGTGTCTTAACATTGTTAAAACACTGCGGGTCTGGGATTCATGGCCTGGCGCAGCACATATGTTCGCCTCTCACACTCGGGTCCTTACACCCGCTTCAGACTGTGCGGCGTCAGCTGATCCCTTATCGCATGCCACGGCCATGAAGCCGCACAGTCTGAAGAAGGCGGAAGGAGATGAGGGACAGGCGAACTGATGCACTGCTCATGCCCATCAATCACACCCTCGCAGTCCCAATAAATAAGACACCGAGGGGCGTTGTGTGGGTCAGGGCGGCCGCAGAGGCGCAGGCAGCCAAACAATGATGCCAGAAGACGGGCAGCGCTACCAAGGGGGTTGCAGCGTGTCATTACAAAGGAAAGTCACACCACCGGGACGGTTAAATGGTCACACAGAGGACACATTTTAGACGTGTTTTCAGTTCCACATGTGCGAGGAGAATACGTTTATGAGCCACCTTGCACACATGCAGCATTACCGCTGTACAAAATGGCTGGAAAACGTACAAACGCCTGGGGGAGGGGGGACAGGTTTCCTTCAATTTCAGTTCTTGTGTCTGCGTGGCTTTTGCAGGACACGATGCCGGCTGCACAGCAGGGGAACAGCTGGCGGTGCTGAACCCCACTGACACATTGGCTGGTGTTTTTCTCTGTGCAGCTAGCAGTACCGGGCCCCAACTGGCGGTGTTGGAGCCCGGGCTCTGCAGGGGGAGCAGAGTGTAGGCCGAAGCCTAATTGAACCAATTTCAAAGGTAACCTTTAACCCCCCCTCAGGGGTTACAAAGTAGAAGAGCCACAGCTTATGCAGCAGTAGTGCTGCACAAGTCAAAGGTTGCTCTTTTAATTTTTCTCCTTGCACACGCTGAATGAAACACGTATAACATTTAGCCCTTTATACAGTCAAACTGTGTTGGAGGCGCGAGTTCCCTTCGTAATGAGACGCAGCACAGATGTCAAGAATCCCACCTTGGTGCTGGGTGCAGCCTCCTGAGCGTTGTTATTTGCTGTACAGGAGTCTGCGCTGTCGTGTTATCCCCTGGCCTAGCGCTGTTAGCGCTGCCCATCCTCTGACATCATTTAATGTCGGCCGGTGCAGTTCGCGATGACCATGAATCCCAGCCCCGCAGTGTCTTAACATTGTTAAAACACTGCGGGTCTGGGATTCATGGCCTGGCGCAGCACATATGTTCGCCTCTCACACTCGGGTCCTTACACCCGCTTCAGACTGTGCGGCGTCAGCTGATCCCTTATCGCATGCCACGGCCATGAAGCCGCACAGTCTGAAGAAGGCGGAAGGAGATGAGGGACAGGCGAACTGATGCACTGCTCATGCCCATCAATCACACCCTCGCAGTCCCAATAAATAAGACACCGAGGGGCGTTGTGTGGGTCAGGGCGGCCGCAGAGGCGCAGGCAGCCAAACAATGATGCCAGAAGACGGGCAGCGCTACCAAGGGGGTTGCAGCGTGTCATTACAAAGGAAAGTCACACCACCGGGACGGTTAAATGGTCACACAGAGGACACATTTTAGACGTGTTTTCAGTTCCACATGTGCGAGGAGAATACGTTTATGAGCCACCTTGCACACATGCAGCATTACCGCTCTACAAGGTGGCTGGAAAACGTACAAACGCCTGGGGGAGGGGGGACAGGTTCCCTTCAATTTCAGTTCTTGTGTCTGCGTGGCTTTTGCAGGACACGATGCCGGCTGCACAGCAGGGGAACAGCTGGCGGTGCTGAACCCCACTGACACATTGGCTGGTGTTTTTCTCTGTGCAGCTAGCAGTACCGGGCCCCAACTGGCGGTGTTAGAGCCCAGGGTCAGCAGGAGGAGGAGAGGGAGCAGAGTGTAGGCCGAAGCCTGCACTGGCGGCAGCTTTGGGTCTGTTGTGCCTGCGTGGCTGTTGCAGGACACGTTGCCGGCTGCACAGCAGGGGAACAGCTGGCGGTGCTGAACCCCACTGACACATTGGCTGGTGTTTTTCTCTGTGCAGCTAGCAGTAGCGGGCCCCAACTGGCGGTGTTGGAGCCCGGGCTCTGCAGGGGGAGCAGAGTGTAGGCCGAAGCCTAATTGAACCAATTTCAAAGGTAACCTTTAACCCCCCCTCAGGGGTTACAAAGTAGAAGAGCCACAGCTTATGCAGCAGTAGTGCTGCACAAGTCAAAGGTTGCTCTTTTAATTTTTCTCCTTGCACACGCTGAATGAAACACGTATAACATTTAGCCCTTTATACAGTCAAACTGTGTTGGAGGCGCGAGTTCCCTTCGTAATGAGACGCAGCACAGATGTCAAGAATCCCACCTTGGTGCTGGGTGCAGCCTCCTGAGCGTTGTTATTTGCTGTACAGGAGTCTGCGCTGTCGTGTTATCCCCTGGCCTAGCGCTGTTAGCGCTGCCCATCCTCTGACATCATTTAATGTCGGCCGGTGCGGTTCGTGATGACCATGAATCCCAGCCCCGCAGTGTCTTAATATTGTTAAAACACTGCGGGTCTGGGATTCATGGCCTGGCGCAGCACATATGTTCGCCTCTCACACTCGGGTCCTTACACCCGCTTCAGACTGTGCGGCGTCAGCTGATCCCTTATCGCATGCCATGGCCATGAAGCCGCACAGTCTGAAGAAGGCGGAAGGAGATGAGGGACAGGCGAACTGATGCACTGCTCATGCCCATCAATCACACCCTCGCAGTCCCAATAAATAAGACACCGAGGGGCGTTGTGTGGGTCAGGGCGGCCGCAGAGGCGCAGGCAGCCAAACAATGATGCCAGAAGACGGGCAGCGCTACCAAGGAGCTTGTTGCGTGTCAATACAAAGGAAAATCACACCTGAGGGACGTTTTAATGGTCGCAGAGGACTCATTTTTAGACGTGTTCACTTCAACATGGGCAAGGAGAATAAGTTTCTGAGCCACCTTGCACACATGCAGCATTACTGTCGTACAAGGTGGCTGTAAAATGTAAAAACGCCTGGGGGACGGGGGACAGGTTTCCTTCTATTTCAGTTCTTGTGTCTGCGTGGCTGTTGCAGGACACGTTGCCGGCTACACAGCAGGGGAACAGCTGGCGGTGCTGAACCCCACTGACAAATTGGCTGGTGTTTGGCTCTGTGCAGCTAGCACATCTGGGCCCCAACTGGCGGTGTTAGAGCCCAGGGTCAGCAGGAGGAGGAGAGGGAGCAGAGTGTAGGCCGAAGCCTGCACTGGAGCAAGTTGAAAGGGAAACTTTAACCCCCCCCCCCAGGCGTTTGTAGCTGAAAGAGCCATCGTGTACAGCACTAATGCTGGAAAAGGTAAACTTAGCTCTTTTAATTATGGTCCTTGCACATGCTGAACCTAACACTTATAAAAAGTGTCCCCTCCTACCGTGATACCGTCCGGTAGGTGGAACTTTCCTTTGTGATGTGACGCAGCACAGCCGTCATTCTTACCCCCTTGGCGCCGTGCGCCGCCTCCTCAGCGTTGTTTGAATCAGTCCCGGAGCCTGCGCTGTTAGGTTAGCCCTTGGCCATGCACACATTTTGCGCTGCCCGTCTTCTGACATCATTTGGTGTCAGGCTGGCTGCGCCTGTGCGGCCGCGCTGGCCGAGAGCCCGCCTCGTACTGTCTTCTGATTTAATCCCACTGGGGGCCTGAGATCCATGGACATGCGCAGTGCATATCTGAACCTCCACCTCTCACTCATCTCCCTACGGCTTCTTCAGACTGTGCGGTGTCACGGCCGTGGCATGCTATTAGGGACCAGCTGACACCGCACAGTTTGAAGAAGCCGTAGGGAGATGAGTGAGAGGTGGAGGTTCAGATATGCACTGCGCATGTCCATGGATCTCAGGCCCCCAGTGGGATTAAATCAGAAGACAGTACGAGGCGGGCTCTCGGCCAGCGCGGCCGCACAGGCGCAGCCAGCCTGACACCAAATGATGTCAGAAGACGGGCAGCGCAAAATGTGTGCATGGCCAAGGGCTAACCTAACAGCGCAGGCTCCGGGACTGATTCAAACAACGCTGAGGAGGCGGCGCACGGCGCCAAGGGGGTAAGAATGACGGCTGTGCTGCGTCACATCACAAAGGAAAGTTCCACCTACCGGACGGTATCACGGTAGGAGGGGACACTTTTCATAAGTGTTAGGTTCAGCATGTGCAAGGAGCACCATGAAAAGAGGCACTTTTTCCCTTTGCATCATTACTGCTGCACAAGGTGGCTCCTTCAGTAACAAATGCCTGGGGGGGGGGGGACAGGTTCCCTTAAATTTAACTTGTTGTGCCTGCGTGGCGGTCGCAGTACACGTTGCCGGCTGCACAGCAGGGGAACAGCTGGCGGTGCTGAACCCCACTAACACATTGGCGAGGTGTTTGGCTCTGTGCGGACAGCACTTCTGGACGGCAACTAGCGGTGTTGGAGCCCAGGGACAGGTGGAGGAGGAGGAGGTGGAGGAGGTAGGAGGGATTGCCACACACACAGCAGGGGAACAGCTGACGTTACTGAACCCCAATAACAGAGGAGGGACTGTTGACTGTGCGTACAGCACTACCAGGCAACAACTAGCGGTGTTGGAGCCCAGGGACAGGAGGGGGAGGTGGAGGTGGAGGAGGTAGGAGGGATTGCCACACACACAGCAGGGGAACAGCTGACGTTACTGAACCCCAATAACAGAGGAGGGACTGTTGGGACTGTGCGTACAGCACTACCAGGCAACAACTAGCGGTGTTGGAGCCCAGGGACAGGTGGAGGAGGAGGAGGTGGAGGAGGTAGGAGGGATTGCCACACACACAGCAGGGGAACAGCTGACGTTACTGAAACCCAATAACAGAGGAGGGACTGTTGACTGTGCGTACAGCACTTCTGGACGGCAACTAGCGGTGTTGGAGCCCAGGGACAGGTGGAGGAGGAGGAGGTGGAGGAGGTAGGAGGGATTGCCACACACACAGCAGGGGAACAGCTGACGTTACTGAACCCCAATAACAGAGGAGGGACTGTTGACTGTGCGTACAGCACTACTGGATGGCAACTAGCGGTGTTGGAGCCCAGGGACAGGAGGGGGAGGTGGAGGTAGGAGGAGGTAGGAGGGATTGCCACACACACAGCAGGGGAACAGCTGACGTTACTGAACCCCAATAACAGAGGAGGGACTGTTGACTGTGCGTACAGCACTACTGGACGGCAACTAGCGGTGTTGGAGCCCAGGGACAGGAGGGGGAGGTGGAGGTGGAGGAGGTAGGAGGGATTGCCACACACACAGCAGGGGAACAGCTGACGTTACTGAACCCCAATAACAGAGGAGGGACTGTTGACTGTGCGTACAGCACTACTGGACGGCAACTAGCGGTGTTGGATCCCAGGGACAGGAGGGGGAGGTGGAGGTGGAGGAGGTAGGAGGGATTGCCACACACACATCAGGGGAACAGCTGACGTTACTGAACCCCAATAACAGAGGAGGGACTGTTGACTGTGCGTACAGCACTACCAGGCAACAACTAGCGGTGTTGGAGCCCAGGGACAGGAGGGGGAGGTGGAGGTAGGAGGAGGTAGGAGGGATTGCCACACACACAGCAGGGGAACAGCTGACGTTACTGAACCCCAATAACAGAGGAGGGACTGTTGACTGTGCGTACAGCACTACTGGATGGCAACTAGCGGTGTTGGAGCCCAGGGACAGGAGGGGCAGGTGGAGGTAGGAGGAGGTAGGAGGGATTGCCACACACACAGCAGGGGAACAGCTGACGTTACTGAACCCCAATAACAGAGGAGGGACTGTTGACTGTGCGTACAGCACTACCAGGCAACAACTAGCGGTGTTGGAGCCCAGGGACAGGAGGGGGAGGTGGAGGTAGGAGGAGGTAGGAGGGATTGCCACACACACAGCAGGGGAACAGCTGACGTTACTGAACCCCAATAACAGAGGAGGGACTGTTGACTGTGCGTACAGCACTACTGGACGGCAACTAGCGGTGTTGGAGCCCAGGGACAGGAGGGGGAGGTGGAGGTAGGAGGAGGTAGGAGGGATTGCCACACACACAGCAGGGGAACAGCTGGCGTTACTGAACCCCAATAACAGAGGAGGGACTGTTGACTGTGCGTACAGCACTACTGGACGGCAACTAGCGGTGTTGGAGCCCAGGGACAGGAGGGGGAGGTGGAGGTGGAGGAGGTAGGAGGGATTGCCACACACACAGCAGGGGAACAGCTGACGTTACTGAACCCCAATAACAGAGGAGGGACTGTTGGGACTGTGCGTACAGCACTACCAGGCAACAACTAGCGGTGTTGGAGCCCAGGGACAGGAGGGGGAGGTGGAGGTGGAGGAGATAGGAGGGATTGCCACACACACAGCAGGGGAACAGCTGACGTTACTGAACCCCAATAACAGAGGAGGGACTGTTGACTGTGCGTACAGCACTTCTGGACGGCAACTAGCGGTGTTGGAGCCCAGGGACAGGTGGAGGAGGAGGAGGTGGAGGAGGTAGGAGGGATTGCCACACACACAGCAGGGGAACAGCTGACGTTACTGAACCCCAATAACAGAGGAGCGACTGTTGACTGTGCGTACAGCACTACCAGGCAACAACTAGCGGTGTTGGAGCCCAGGGACAGGAGGAGAAGCAGAGGAACACAATGTAGGCCGAAGCCTTATTGGAGAAAGTCGAAAGGGAACCTTTAACCCCCCCCAAGGCGTTTGTAGCTGAAAGAGCCAGCTTGTGCAGCAAAAAAGATGCAAAAGGAAAAGGTGGCTCTTTTCATGATGCTCCTTGCAAACACAGAACTAAACACTTATAAAATGTGTCCCCTGATACCGTGAGACCGTCCCGGAGGTGGGACTTTCCTTCGTAATATGACGCAGCACAGCCGTCATTCCTACCCCCTTGGCGCCGTGCCCCGGCTCCTCAGCGTTGTTTGATTCCGTCCCGGAGCCGGCGCTGTTATGTTATCCCTTGGCCAGGCACACTTAGCGCTGCCCATCTTCTGACATCATTTGGTGTCAGGCTGGCTGCGCCTGTGCGGCCGCGCTGGCCGAGAGCCCGCCTCGCAGTGTCTTCTGATTTAATCCCACTGGGGGCCTGAGATCCGTGGCCATACGCAGTGCATATCCTCGCCTCTCACTCCCCTCCCTACGGCTTCTTAAGACTGTGCGGTGTCACGGCCGGGACATGCTATTAGGGACCAGCTGACACCGCACAGTCTGAAGAAGCCGTAGGGAGATGAGTGAGAGGTGGAGGTTCAGATATGCACTGCGCATGTCCATGGATCTCAGGCCCCCAGTGGGATTAAATCAGAAGACACTGCGAGGCGGGCTCTCGGCCAGCGCGGCCGCACAGGCGCAGCCATCCTGACACCAAATGATGTCAGAAGATGGGCAGCGCTAAGTTTGCCTGGCCAAGGGATAACATAACAGCGCAGGCTCCGGGACGGAATCAAACAACGCTGAGGAGCCGGGGCACGGCGCCAAGGGGGTAGGAATGACGGCTGTGCTGCGTCATATTACGAAGGAAAGTCCCACCTCTGGGACGGTTTTACGGTATCAGTGGACACATTTTATAAGTGTTAAGTTCTGCGTGTGCAAGGAGCTAAACAAAAATAGCTACCTTTTCCTTGTGCAGCATTACTGCTGCACAAGGTGGCTCTTTCAGTAACAAACGCCTTGGGGGGGGGGGACAGGTTCCCTTACATTTCAGTTGTTGTGTCAGCGTGGCGGTCGCAGGACACATTGCCGGCTACACAGCTGGGGATCAGCTGACGTTACTGAAACCCAATAACACTGGGTCGTATGTTTTGACTGTGCAGATGGCACTTCTGAGCCTCAACTGGCGGTGTTGGAGCCCAGGAATTTAAGTTCAGGTGGTAGAAAGATGAACACAACAGGAGACCTGGATACTGTAGACGGTCACCTAATTATTTAATCAGGAAGAGGAGTGGCAAATTCCTGCGAGATCCAGGCCTTGTTCATTTTCAGGAAAGTAAGCCGGTCAACGTTATCGGAGGATAGTCGCATGCGACGGTCAGTTAGTACACCACCTGCAGCACTAAAGACACGTTCCGATAATACACTGGCCGCAGGGCAAGACAGCACCTCCAATGCATACTGGCTTAGCTCTGGCCATGTATCCAGCTTTGAGACCCAAAACTTGAAAGGGGAAGAGCCGTCTGGGAGTACAGCAAGAGGGCAAGACATGTAGTCTGTCACCATCTGACGGAACCGTTGCCTCCTGCTGACTGGAGCCGTCTGTGATGGTGTAGACCTTTGTGGCGGGCACAGAAAACTGTGCCACAGTTGGGCCATACTGGTCTTGCCTTGGGCAGAGGCACTGCTTCTGCTCCCTCTTTGTGCAGAGCCTCCACCACTGCCTGGACGCACTGAGCTGCTTTGGAATGCACTAGCAGCACTTCTCTCAGTTGGAATGGAGAAGATGATGGAATTCACCAGTGTGTCTTGGTACTCCCGCATTTTTCGCTCCCGGTTCAACGGTGTGATGAGGCTTTCTACGTTGTCCCGGTAGCGAGGATCGAGGAGGGTGAACACCCAATAATCAGACATGTTGAGAATGTGGGCGATGCGGCGGTCGTTTCTCAGGCACTGCAGCATGTAATCCACCATGTGCTGCAGACTGCCAACTGCCCAAGAAACGCTGTCCCCTGCTGGAGGCGTGATCTCTGCCCGCTCGTCATCACCCCACCCTCGCTGTACACACTGAGTACTGGACAATTGTGTAACTCCCTCCTCTGGACGGATGTCTTCCTCCTCCATTGACTCCTCCTCATCCTCCTCACAAACTGTCCCCTGCCTACGCGTTTGTGAGGAACCACGTGGTGCTGACTGTCCAGAAGATGATGGAAATGCTGAATCCTCATCCTCCACCTCTTCCACAACATCATCCCTTAGCGCTTGCAGTGATTTTTCAAGCAGGCAGATAAGGGGGACAGTCATGCTGACTAGTGCATCATCTGCACTCGCCATCCGCGTGGAATAATCAAAGGGACGCAAAACCTGGCAGACGTCATTCATAGTGGCCCACTCTGTGGTTGTGAAGTCTGTACGGCGCTGACTGCGACTTCTTTGCGCCTGAAGCAGCTGGTACTCCATTACAGCTTGCTGCTGCTCACACAACCACTCCAACATATGTAACGTGGAATTCCACCTGGTAGGTAGGTCACATATGATGCGATGTTCCAGCAGGCGGTGTCGGCGCTGCAGAGCCGCAATGCGCGCTTTTGCCGTGCTGGAACGCCGCAAGTGAGCACACTCTAGGCGGACCTTGTGCAGCAGTGCATCAAGATCCGGATAGTCCCTCAGAAAACTCTGCACGACCAAATTGAGCACATGTGCCAGACATGGGATGTGAGTGAGGTTGCCGAGGCCCAGAGCTGCCACCAGATTTCGGCCATTATCACACACTACCATGCCTGGCTGGAGATTCGCTGGCACAAACCACACATCGCTCTCCTGCTTGATGGCATTCCAGAGCTCCTGCGCTGTGTGGCTTCGATTCCCCAAATAAATTAATTTCAAGACGGCCTGTTGACGTTTGGCCACGGCTGTGCTCATGTCGGTAACAGGTACACGTTCATCACGGGTCCATGTGGAGGTGGACTGTGACGGCTCCTGCAGCGATGATTCTGAGGAACTGGTGTAGGAGGAGGAGTCAATGCGTACAGAATGGATTCCTGCAATCCTTGGAGTGGGCAGGACACGTCCTGCGCCACTCGCACGGTCTGTACCCGGCTCAACGACATTAACCCAATGGGCAGTGAGGGAAAGGTATCGCCCCTGTCCATGTTGACTGGTCCACGCATCGGTGGTGAGGTGGACCTTGCTACTGACGGCGTTCAGTAGCGCGTGTTTTATGTGTCCCTCCACATGCTTGTGCAGGGCAGGGACGGCTTGCCTGCTGAAGTAAAAGCGGCTGGGCACATTGTACTGTGGGACTGCCAATGACATCAAGTCACGGAAGCTGTCAGTCTCCACCAGCCTGAATGACAGCATTTCCAGTGACAGAAGTTTGGCAATGCCTGCAGTCAGAGCCTGTGCTCGTGGGTGGTTTGACGAGAAAGGCCGCCTTTTCTCCCATGCCTGTACTACCGATGGCTGTAGACTGGGCTGGGAGTGTGTGGATGACTGGGAAAGTGGTGCTGCGGGTGGAATTACAGCGGGTCTCTGGACAACAGGGCCAGAGGTTCTTCCACGGCGATCCTGGGAGGAAGCCGAACCAGCTGCGTGTGAGCTGGAGGAAGAGGCAACACGAGCTGAAGAGATGGTAGCTGCCGCTGTTGGTTGGCCTAGCTCTTCAGTGTGTTTTTGTAACTCCGCCGCGTGCCTGTTGCGCACATGTTTCCACATGTTGGAGGTATTGAGGTTGCTGACATTTCGACCTCTTTTGACTTTGTGATGACACACCTTGCATTTGACATAGCAAATGTCATCTGCAACTGTGTCAAAAAAGGACCAGGCACTGCAAGTCTTGGGAGCGCCCTTTTTGGCTTTTGGAAGAGACATGCTCCTAACGGGTGCCAAAGCGGAGGCTGCAGGATCCGCAGTCTTCCCCCTCCCTCTCCCTCTTTGGGCCGTACGGGGAATCTCTTCCTCAGAGCTGCTCCCACCACCTTCCTGTCCCTCACGCCAAGATGGGTCAAGGACCTCATCATCTACACTACCCTCTGCCCCCAACTGCTCCTCCTGGGTAGTCTCAGCAGCAGAGCACGCACCAGTAAGTGGCACCTGAGTGTCATCATCAGCTGATGCGGCCTGCGATGTGGTGAACGGAGCCACTGGCCCACCCGCCTCTTCAGAGGAAGAGAGAAAAAGCTGTTGGGCATCACCGCACCCTGCCTCTTCTTCCATTTCTCCAATGCTGCTTGGCTGGCCCCCTGTTTCCAAGCCAAGAGATTCAGAGAACAGAAGTAGAGACGGCTCCTGTCCTGGGCTCTCTGTCTGCCTGGGCAATTTGGCAGGTGGTGAAGAGACAGATGGCTGCTCTCCAGTGCTCCGTGTCTGAGAGGATGTGGCACTAATTGAAGTTGATGCATTAGCTGCCATCCATCCGACAACGGCTTCAATTTGTTCTTCACGCAGCAGCGGTGTACGGCGCTCTGCGACAAAGCTGCGCATGAATGACTGTTCCCTTGTGAAAGTGGGTGCTGATGAGTCACCGGTGCCCGCAGCAGGCACAGAATCCCCACGTCCCCTCCCTGCTCCGCGCCCACGCCCACGCCCACGTGCCTTACTCACTGCCTTCTTCATCTTGGTTGACTGATAAAGATAAGCAGAAAAGTACTAACGGATTTGTGTGCTTATTCCTGAACAACTCCTCCTAACAGGTATAAGAAACACTAATTTTCTAAAGTGTGGACTAGACTTTAATATGAGCTAATGTGGCCTACACAAATGTAAAGTGGTGTCACTGGTGTGTTTGGTGAACTTTATTATTTATTTATTTTTTGGGGGCTGAACTGACAACAGATAGAGCTGCAGTCACACGGAGACCGTGCAGACAGACGTAAACGGCGCTGCAAGGCCCAAAAACCCTCCTCTACGTTATCCTATGTAGTGTTTTTCCACAAGTTAGCTGGAGACGGGTGGAAAGACACTAATAGGAATTTTTTGAAAAAATGTGCAGCAGCCTGCACTACTTAAAACAAAATGAAAATTGATTTTGCGGTATGACGCAGTGAACAACCCTGAGCTGGAGACAACCAGGCTATGGCTGCTCACAGACTACAGGGCGAGCTGCAGTCACACGGAGACCGTGCAGACAGCCGTAAACGGCGCTGCAAGGCCCAAAAACCCTCCTCTACGTTATCCTATGTAGTGTTTTTCCACAAATTAGCTGGAGACGGGTGGAAAGACACTAATAGGATTTTTTTTAATAAATTAGCAGCAGACTACACTACTTGGAAAAAAAAAAAAAAAAAGGACAGTATGAGGCAATGAACCACCCTCCCTGAACTGAATACAACCAGCTATGGATGGCCTATGTGGCTGCACTCAGACTAGAGAGTGGGCTGCACTCACACACACACACACAGACCTTGCAGATCGCTGTGAAAACAGCGCTACAAGGCAAAAGCAAGGTGAATAGTAGGTGAACACAGCGGTTGCTAAATTAGCCTTTGGAAAGCACAAAAAAGCAAATCGCTATCTCTAAACTGGCCCTCAGTCAGCAAACAGCGTCCTGTCACTAACTGAATTCACAGCAGAGTGATCGCAAAATGGCGCCAGCGACTTTTAAACTGCATCATGACATCATTTCAGCAGCCAATCACAGCCATGCCAGTAGTTTCATGCCCTCCATACTGAACAGGATGTGCCCACACTTGAAATCATTCTCATTGGCTGAATTTGTGCATTTTGAATCTGGGAACTTCCGATTCCGGTATCCGATACGCGGCAAGTATCGGAATCCCGGTATCGGAATTCCGATACCGCAAGTATCGGCCGATACCCGATACTTGCGAAAGGCGATAGCCGAAACGTGCGTCGGGGGATACAGGGGTGAAGTGCCAATCCATGCCGTGACTTGTTTCCACATTACCTGGCATGTATAGTATTATATACTTAATATGAAATATGCTTGTCAGCTAATCTTATGGACCTGTGTGTCCAATGCAGGCTTCTTTGAATCCTATGCACAGTCACTTTAATTTTCTGCTATACTAGCCTTGGCTATAATGTGGGCATATATATACTACAGGCACATACCCCCTGTTTCTGTAGGTGCGTGCTGAGTACAGCACGGGGACCACTTCCCTCTGCTCATTTTAAACCTGTAATAAATTGTTAATAAAGCTTGTTTACATATTTATCTGGACTTTATGAATACATCATATAGCATAACATAACATAACATAAACAAAAACTTATATAGATGTAAGAAATATATAGAAAATCCATAAAAGATGGTTAAAAACACTATACCAGAAGAATACTGCTAGAACCATAAAAAGACCACTAGAGACAACAACTTGGGACATGTGTCAGACTGTGCTTGATAAAGGTTGTTATACCGAAACGTCGCCGCAGATGGCAGATTAAATTTGTAAGTCATTTCTTCACTGATCATTGTGGCGCTGTCTCCTTTTTTGATATGGATTGGACTTTGTAGCTGGGTTGACCCCCTGGCAGTGACGTGCGCTACTAGGCTTATGGAAGCCACATGGGTATAGGGTGCGGTTTAATAATTTCTTTTGGATTTTTACATGCTGTGGGTCCTGTTTTACCTGCACCTTACCCCTGTTTTTTGATGGATACATTTGCTAGTACAAGTGGCAGTGAGCTAGCATCTGCCTGTTTTTATTATACCGATGAAGATGCTGCTAGGATTATTTCTGATACTGGAGTGGACAATTCATTTTTGAACCAACTTTCTCCTGAGATGTTAAAAAGCAGATGGGAGATTGAGAAGAAAAAACTTGTTTCGTTGGAATTACATGCTGGGACATTGGTGGAGTACTACAAGGCAAAGAGAATCCCGAGGGGATTGAGGCCTAATCTAAGACCCACCCTAATGCCAAATAACACCCAATTTTGTGCCAAATTTGAAGCCATTGGTAACAAGTATGCATTTGACATCATGCTGCTCAATATAGAGTTTTTGAAAAAGGACATTGAATCCCTTAAAGCTAAAGTGGAAGAGATTAGGAATAATCTCACACCATTGGTTTCCGCTACGGACTTTGGTTCAATTAACTCTAAGATCGAAGAGAATCTTTTGAAATATCGGACCGGTTTGGAAGACACTAAGAGGTCCAAGTGGTTCAGAGATCTTGAGGATTACAACAATGGCAGAGTATATGGCTGGCAATTTAGAAATTCTTTGCCTAACAAAATGAAGTCAGGCTCTGGGCGGTCCAAGAATCACCCTAAGAGGTGGAGAAGACCCCAGAAACAATCAGCCCCGCAGAACGCATTTGGCTTTACAGGTGGGGAGTCGGATTCCACTGATGATGGTGGTGCTACGAATACTGGTCCTGCTGGTTTTTTAGCCAGAGAGGTGGGGCCTATACCCCAAGAAGGCGCAGTGGCCACAGGGGCGGCAGGAGACATAAGAAAAGGGAGCCAAGGCTTGACAACGAGATCCAAGGGGAGGATGAAGTGAGTGCTCCGGCATCCTTGGTGGTAAATATATCCTCATTTTCTCTCTCAGATATTCAAATTAAGCTCTTGTCTAAGGGGTTATCATTTTGCCCTACCAGTCGGACTGACTGGTTTGTTTTGGATAATGATTTGTTCTCTTTCTTTAGACGGCTGAAACTGACATTGTTTTTTTCAGGTAAAGAAGGCTCTGTGCCCTCGGTTCCACAGGAGGGCTTTTCACTCAGCAAATTAGGTCTCTACAACAAAAGTGATTTTGTTCCTCCTGAACATGACCCGGTTGTTGAGACGTTCTCTAAATTTGTTAAGGCTTATATAGCCAAATTGAGGAAGGGTAACTTGAAATTTGGTAAATCCAATTTAACATTTGCTGAGCGTAAAGAGATTGGAGCATTAAAGAAAAACAAATCCATCACCATCAAGCCAGCCGATAAAGGCGGGGCGTTGGTGGTGATGGATACTTCACAATATGTCAGTGAAATAAGGTTACAACTGTCTGATGATAATGTTTATGAGAAGTTGCGTGGAAACCCCATGCAGGAATTTAAATCTGAGCTGGAGGCAATCATTGATGAGGCCTTGAGTATGGGCATCATTGATGTTAAATTGGCGGAGTTTCTGAAGGTCGAGCATCCGGTAGTCCCTATACTGTATACGCTACCTAAGATCCACAAAGATCTGCAGAGACCTCCTGGCCGACCGATTGTGTCGGGCAGGGGGTCTCTGAGCAATAAAGTGGCCATTTTCTTAGATCGACTGCTGAGGGATTTTGCTGTATCTGCTCCCTCATATGTAAGGGACACGAGCGATTTCATCAAGTCCCTTGAAGGGATACATGTGGTTGATTCCACGTGGTTGGTTTCTTTTGATGTGTCCTCCCTATATACTTCCATCGAGCATGCCAGGGGTTTGTATGCCGTCGGTGTGGCACTCGCCGGCTCCGACATGGCCCCGAGCTGTACGCGCTTCACCCTGGCGCTGCTGGAGTTCATCCTGGGGAGGAATTTTTTTCTCTTTGGTGATGACTACTTCCTGCAGCGCCGCGGGACGGCCATGGGGTCCAATGTGGCCCCCACTTATGCAAACATCTATATGGCCATCCTGGAGGATGAGTGCGTGTACGGTTCACGTTTTTGGTGCCATGTCAGGGGTTGGCGACGCTACATCGACGACATCTTCCTGGTATGGGATGGTGATAGGGATGAACTTGAATCCTTTCTTTCCTATCTGAACAATATTCATCCTGGCCTTGGTTTTACCATGGAGTGTTCTCGTGACAGGATCCAGTTTCTTGATACTTGTGTCTATAAGACTGGGGGATGTCTACACACTGATTTGTATGTTAAAGAAACGGATAGGAACAATCTTCTTTACTTCTCCAGTGAACATCCACGCAAGATGGTTGAGTCTTTGCCTTGGAGTCAGCTGTTGAGGGTGAGGAGGATTGTGTCGTGTGAGACCTCCGTTGATGGTAGATTGGAGGAAATGTGTTGTAAATTTTTATCAAGGGGCTATCCTAGGGTTGACCTTGAGAAATATAAACAACAGGCTTTGGTTACTAGACATGAGGACCTTTTGGTTCCGAAGAATAAGGTTGAGACAAACAAAAGGATTCCTTTTGTAAGTACTTATAATAACATGAGCTCGAGGGTCTCGGGCATTATACGGAAACACTGGTCCCTGCTAAATAAGGGTCACTCTAATGTGGTTGAGTTTCAAACACCTCCACTATTTTCATATAGGAGGAATAAAAACTTGAGGGATAAATTAGTCTTCTCTGATATTGGCAGTTCGAAGAGGGATCTACAAACGACACTGAGTCAACCTAGTCTTGGTAATTTTCCGTGTCTGGGTTGTGCTTGCTGTAGCAACATGCTCAAAGGGGCTTTTTTCTGTCACCCGTATACCGGTAAAAGATATGACATTAAGAGACGGTATACCTGTAGGAGCAGTTATGTCATTTATGTGTTGACCTGCCCTTGTGGTCTCTTCTATGTGGGGGAGACCACAATGGAGGTCAGAGCAAGAATCAGCAAGCACAAAAGCACGATCAGGACTAAATTATTGGATTTACCTGTACCAAGACACTTCCATGATAAGGGGCATTCGGTCAACCAATTAAGGTACAGGGTGATTGATGATGTACCAGTGATGCGACGGGGTGGTGATCGCATTACCTTGTTGAAGAGAAAGGAATTGAGATGGATCTTTGAGTTGGATACCCTATACCCGAGGGGGATGAATTTGGAGTACCAGCAAAGTTGTTGTCTCTAGTGGTCTTTTTATGGTTCTAGCAGTATTCTTCTGGTATAGTGTTTTTAACCATCTTTTATGGATTTTCTATATATTTCTTACATCTATATAAGTTTTTGTTTATGTTATGTTATGTTATGCTATATGATGTATTCATGCCAATAATGGTTAGACAATATGCGGGTATCTTGTCCCTAATTCTCTTATGAGTCTCAGTTTTTTAATAGACATTTACACTGCTGGATTGCCATATATTGTGGAGGAGTTATAGTGGATTCGTAATCGCCAGCGCATGGAAACCTTGCAGGACACGTTTAATGGTGTCCTGATGAAGTTAATGAAGCAAGCTCTGCGCAATGGCGTTATATATATATGGATCCTCCTGGACGCTATCTATGCTTTATACAGAAAGCACTAGTTGGACTTGCACAGTAACCTATTTCACTCCTGCGATCATGTGATAGAGAACTGAGAATCCGATTGGACGACGGTCGCTATAGTAACATTCCGAGGGCTGATCTGTACCCTGGATACTGTGTGTGCCATGCGCAGTGAGGTCTTATGAACTGGACTTGCGCAGTAATCTCCTCTTTTCTTATGGACAATCCTCTCCACCCTCATGCACAGTGGAGATTTGTGAACTGGACTTGTGCAGCAACTTCCTCCACCTCTGTGTTCACCTGATTTGCGATCGATTCTCCATTGGACTACGGCCGCTATGACATTATTTGGAGGGTGGGCTTGTTTCCTGGTTACATGGTATGCTATGGATTCATTGGAGGACTGCGGTTTGTTTACAATTGTATGTAGGGGATCTTGATCGCACTATAATGGGCTGGTTTTTTAGCTTTTCAGCGATCAGGGCTAGTATGCCTTTGTTAGATGATATAGCATTATTGTCTATGTATTTGTGAAATATTTTTTGTCTGTTTAATTGTATTTATATGTATTCATGTGTTTTTTCTATTATGGTGCTTCACTCCTATTGGTGATTTTCTGAATTGGGGGGTGGTGCTTGGAGCTTGGCTGTCCAGTCTGAGACTGGGAGCTGCTGGTTGTCTCTAGGTGTTCATTGTCCTAGGTGATTGTCCAGCTACTTAGCTTTGCTGTTAGTACCAGACCTCTGCCAAGCGTAGTTTTATCAAAGTGTGTTTGGTTTTTTCTGTGCTAGATGATCTTTCGTTGCCTAACCTTGGACCTTGCTATGACCATCCGTCTGTTTAACCCTTGTGTTCTGTGTTATGATCCGGTGACCTTGGAGCAGCATGAGACTTTCTCAGGAGTAGGTGGAATCTGTACTGACCGCAAACCCTAAACTGACACCGCAACTAGAAGTAGCCGTGGGGTGTACCTAACATATCCTAGACACCTCGACACAGCCGGAGGACTAAATACCCCTATAGATGGAAATGGGAATTCTATCTTGCCTCAGAGCAGAACCCCAAAGGATAGGCAGCCCCCACAAATATTGACTGTGAGTATTAGAGGAAAGACACATGCAGGCAGAAATCAGGATTTTGCAAAAGAGGCCACGCTAGCTAAATAGGAAAGGATAGGACAGAATACTAAGCGGTCAGTATTAAAACCCTAAAAATATCCACAGCAGATAATACAAAAATTCCACCATCTAACTAAAGACATGGAATGTATATCTGCATCTCCTGAGAATCCAACTTGACTGAACAAATCCAAACACAGTCTAAGCTGGACAAGAAAAAACAATAAATAGCACTGAATTGTAAAGAACACAGCATGTGTGCTGTAGAAACAAAACCAGACACTTATCTTTGCTGAAGGCAGCAGGGCAGGAGGAACCAGACAGAGATGTAAACCCTCCAAGAACAATGGACAACTGGCAAGGGCTAATGAATCCTGCACACCTAAATACCCCAGTCAGAGCTGCAATCAGCATGGACACCTGCCCAGGATTGCAACCCAGGGACAACTGTATTACCACCAACAACCACCGGAGGGAACCCAAGAGCAGAATTCACAACAGTTCTGATCTCCTATCTTCTTGGTATTTTGACCTTGGTCCGTTACCTGACTATGCGTTTATCTCTTCTCTCTGTTTACGACGTATCCTCTTGGTTTTTGCCCTCGGACTCCTTGACTATCCCAACTCATGTCTTGTCTGTATGAAATGAAGGAACAGATGCATGACCTCGGGGAGACCAAAACATCCAACACTGCGGAGACACCATCACGTGTTTCTCAACGCAGTGATCCAGAACACTGCCCCCATCCCTTATGGGAAATATGCAAACGCATGTAAAGTAAGCTGCGGAGACACCATCACGTGTTTCTCAACGCAAGCAATGAATAGCCAGGCCTTTCTCCGGGAAGGAACAACCACGGGAAGGGCAGCATCCAATAAAGGAGAATATCCAATAAAGGAAGACCACCTATGCCAAGCATGGTATCCATCCACAAACAGCTGTTTCGGGGTTTTTGCCCCTCATCAGTGTGGAGTAGGAAACTGGCTATTAGGAGCAGTGCCTGGTGAAAGGCTATGAAGGAACAGATGCATGACCTCGGGGAGACCAAAACATCCAACACTGCGGAGACACCATCACGTGTTTCTCAACGCAGTGATCCAGAACCCCGAAACAGCTGTTTGTGGATGGATACCATGCTTGGCATAGGTTGTCTTCCTTTATTGGATATTCTCCTTTATTGGATGCTGCCCTTCCCGTGGTTGTTCCTTCCCGGAGAAAGGCCTGGCTATTCATTGCTTGCGTTGAGAAACACGTGATGGTGTCTCCGCAGCTTACTTTGTCTGTATGAAATGACTCAGCATCATATTTATGTTCTTTTATTAAGCAAATTAAATACAGATAACATTTTAATTTTCAATATGAAACTCCTAGGCTCCAATGCAAAATCTTTAACAAGATCCCCAAGGCTACCATGTACCCTGATGGGCAACGCTAAAATTCTACCACTACTCGTGCCATGATGCTATGAGAGGACTTTATTAAATTATATAAAAATACATTAAAATTATTACCTTGCATTTCTGGATGTTTCATGAGTATAAGAAAACCGTATCTCAGAGTCAAACTTGTCGTCTCTGTTCCAGCACTGAATAAGTCTGCTATTGTTGCCTGTAGATTCTCCTCACGAAATTCTGTATCTTGATTCTTTTTTTCCTACAAAAAATAAATAAAACTCACCATTATTTTAAATATGAAAATTTATCACAAGCCTTTAAGCTCTTTAAAGATGAAGTAAGAGTCAAAACAAGAGCAATGAAAAGGAATGATTGATTTCAGAATTTTGCAGAAAGGTTTGATTCATAGTGAATATATTTTCTGTGAATCATGACACTAAAAAGCCTCTAATTGCCCAGAAAACATGTATATAAAACTGTGACATCTGATAGGACTGTATTGAACTGTATTTTGAGGTTTATAAAGCCTTAGTAATGTCCAAGTGACCTCAACCTTTCTCTCTAGGAAAAAACAGATGGTAACCAGTAGTAACTAACTGCTGTATTTGAGTGATGTGTACCAGTCTAATTTTGGACTATTACAACAACAAAGTATACAAAATATTTTTTTTTACAATTCGCATATTAAAGACATTTTTCTTTAAGATGTAAAAAATGTGGCTTGCCCATCTTACATTGCAAGAATCACACTTTCTATGACTCACAAGCTATGGATGCAATATTTTCTATTAGTATCAAAAATAACACTGTGGGGTTTAATATTGCCCTATTTTACAGTAGGTAAAGAATTTAAAAAAAAGGCTTTTATTAAGGTTCTGTTACTACAGATAATCACATATCAATCTATTTGCTGTCACACTGAATACAGGTCCAGCACTTCACTATATATCACTAGCACTGCAAATCACACTTTTAATATACCGTATATACTAGTGTATAAGCCGAGTTTTTCAGGACATTTTTTGTGAAGAAAACGCCCCTCTCAGCTTATACACAAGTCACGGTACAGAAAGCCGGTGGGGGAAAGGGGGGCGGCGAAGCAGCGGGTTCCAGGAGCGGGCGCACACATCATACTCACCTACCTGCATGCCCTCGGTGCTGGCACTGCATCTCTTCCAGCCATCCGCGCCTGTCTGCAGCTCTACCAGTGCTCAGCGGTCACGTGGTACCACTCATTAAGGCGATGAATATGGACGTTTCTCCATTCCCATAGGCATGGAGCGCATATTCATCACCTTAATGAGCGGTACCACGTGACCGCTGAGCACAGGAAGAGCTGCAGGCAGGCACCGGCGGCCAGAATTAGATTCCCAGCAGTGCCAGCACCCAGGGCGCGCAGGTATGTGAGTATGAAGTTTTTTGTTTTTTTTTTTCAATAGGAAACATGCAAACAAGGATAGGGAATAAGGAGGCATGCATACAGGGACGGAATGGGGGAGGCATGCATACAGAGACAGAATGAAGGGAGGCATTTATACCTGAACAGGGAAAGGGGAGGCATTCATACAAAGATGGAACGTGGGAGGCATGCATACAGGGACTGAATAGGGGAGGCATGCATACAGGGACTGAATGGGGGAGGCATGCATATAGGGACAGAATGGGAAAGGAATGCATACAGGGAAGGAATGGGGGAGGCATGCATACAGGGACTGAATAGGGGAGGCATGCATACAGGGACTGAATGTGGGAGGCATGCATACAGGGACAGAATGGGAAAGGAATGCATACAGGGTAGGAATGGGGGAGGCATGCATACAGAGACAGAACGAAGGGAGGCATTTATACCTGAACAGGGAAAGGGGAGGCATTCAAACAGAGATGGAACGTGGGAGGCATGCATACAGGGACTGAATTGGGGAGGCATGCATACAGGGACTGAATTGGGGAGGCATGCATACAGGGACTGAATGGGGGAGGCATGCATACAGGGACTGAATGGGAAAGGCATGCACACAGGGAAGGAATGGGGGAGGCATGCATAGAGGGACTGAATGTGAGAGGCATGCATACAGGGAAGGAATGGGGGAGGCATGCATACAGGGACTCAACGGGGGAGGCATGCATACAGGGACTGAACAGGGCATGCATGCATACAGGGACTGAACAGGGGAGGCATGCATGCAGGGAAGGAATGGGGGAGGCGTGCAGACAGGGGCAGGGATGGGGGGCATTCATACCAGGACAGGAAAGGGGTAAGCATGCAAAACAATGACAAGGATAGGGGAGGCATGCAGACAGGGACAGGGATTGGGAGGCATTCATACCAGGACAGGGAAGGGGGAGCCATGCATAGCAGGACAGGGATGAGGGGACAATGCATACCCAGCTTATACTCGAGTCAATAAGCTTACCCAGTTTTCCGTGGCAAATGTAGGTGCCTCGGCTTACACTCCGGTTAGTTTAAACTCAAGTATATTCGGTACTTGAGCACTGAATTAGTACATCACATTCAGATTAGGTATTTTTTTTATCCCTACGTGGAAAAATCTGTGCTCTCTGACCTCCTGTCCCTACACAGTACAGGCCGCATATTGTGCTTTCTGGCCTCCCCCCATATTCTATAGTAGCCGTGATAACCTTCCTCATTGGCTGAGTTAAGTAATGTGATAGCTGAAGGACATTAACGGGAAGCCTGTGCAGCCGCACTTGATATTATCCCACTTTCTAAGCCTTCAGCAGTGTTAAATGGCGACTTTGCATATTTGGATTTGAACTTGTGAGTTTCTGCATATTTCAGGAAATTTGACTCAAGGTCAGTTTTCTGAAGATCAATTCATTCACGTTTATTTCAAAGCCGTTTTTCAAAGCTAGTTGAATTTTAAATTCCTTCAAATCTCAAAATATCTAACATTATCAAGAAACGTACCTCTTCCATCTTCATGAGAAAGCAATCTATGAAGTCGCGAGGGCAGTTTTCATCCAGGGTGGCTCGATGTGTCTCTGTCATCTCCTTAATAAATTGCTTCCAATTATTCATAATTTGAATGATCCTCCGATGAGGACCAGGAATGTGGGACATTATTCTTGGGAACATGAAGAGGAGCTTATTAAGAGAAGAAGTGATAGAAAAACACGATTTTACTATTATTTTGTTACGTCAGTGTCATATTTAAATTCTATGCCCTACTTTTTGAAAAGAAGTTGCTGATGATACAGTGAATCTACACTTAAAAATCATACATGTCCCCATGATTTCAGACTTCAAATGGCCCATTGCCCCAAATCAACAAAACCTTCATGACAGAATTCTGGCATTAAAAAGCTTCAAAAAGACCCAATTTTTGAACAAAGACCATTTTGCCCAGTTCTGACAAACTCAGCAGACCTGGGAGTGGGGTGTGACGAGCAAGACAACTCTATCTCGTCCAATTTATGATGCATGGTAGCGATATTTATGCCACAAATCTTAGTATGGTCTCTAACAGGAATAAGCTTTGTGGCAAGGTGGATACGGATGGGCATGCCACCTTGTGCCTCACTTGATTCATTAAGAGGTGTGCCCCTCTTAAGCATTCAAGTGCCTTGGACTCCACCTTTTCTCTTCATCAAGATCAATGTAAAAATAAATGCCAGTCTTGTTGAATCGGGCTCCATGTTCCCTGTTATTTTCCCCCTATTTTTGTCAATATACCGATATAGAGGTGAGCCTCCCGCCAGGGCAGTGGCGTACTCGGTCACTGGGTTCGGTCGCAATTAAAGTGGTGGTCACAGTGGCAGCGACTCGGTTCGTGGCTCTGAGTGCTCAAGGAAAAGGGGGGAAAGGTCTTTAAAGGGTTTAATAAAGTTTTTGTTTGTGATGCCACCTGTGGTTCTCGGTCAGCGGGGACCGACACTGCTTAACAGGGTTCTCTGGGGTGATGTTAATGCAGCAAAGATAGTGACGCTTCCCACAGGTGAAGCGAAGTCTCCAGGGCTCCCAGTGTGTCGGGCAGAAATGGTGTATGCCGGAAAATAAATGGAGGACACAGAGTTGTAACGTCTTTACTTGGTTTACTGGTGGTAGTAGGCCACAGTCTAGGGTACCATAAACAGGTGGTGATATCGTCCGGCCGGCCTGGAGGCAGTGGTGTATCCCTCTACCAGGTGAGGTCCATAAGCCTTCCTACTCGTGCTGGTATGCGAGGTCCTTGCTGCCTGTAGCTTGCTGGCAAAGTCCTCCCTTTCCTGTCCTGGGACAGTTATCTATATGGTGGGCAGTGTGAGCATTTTTATAGGGTCTCTATTACGACCTGGGCTCCTTGTATACTGCTGCACCTTCAGGTCTGGGTGCAGGCAAATTACCTAAAGTCCTATGCCCTTTGGTTCTGCCATGCGACCTGGAGTTCAACACAGCCTCAGGCTCCTGGTGCCCTGTTTCTGTGCTTTGGCCCAGAGGGTGCCCGGTCACAATTCCCCTCCAAGCCTTTTCCTTCTCCTGTGCTTCTTTCCTCTGATGCTCACTAACATGTAACCCTTCAAGTTATCTTCCTTTCCTGGAGCTGCAGCTCGCACGCCTGCTGCACGGCCCCACTGGTCCTTTTCACTGCTCTCTTCCACTTTCTGCCAGGAGCTGCAGACTCCCATATCTACTCAGCTATACTCCTTTCTTACCAGCTCCACCCAAGCTGATGTTCCCAGACAAGCTCCTCTCTAGCAATCTCTGTCCAACTCTCTTCCTTTCCAAGGACTGCACCACTTTCTCGTGCATGCACGGCAACTCTGCTCTCAGTCCTCACTCCTCCATTGTCTCTTCAGACTCATCTCTCTGGTCTCCCTGGACCAACTGACTAACTCCTCCTCCAGACCAGAATACTTAAAGCTGGGAATCCAGGTTCAGAGCTACCCCTTCAGGCCTGAATTCAGAATGTGTTGTATGTAGGTGCGTTACCCGATAAAGGGAATCCTCCTTGCCTCAAAGAATGATATCACCCTCCCCAAAGGGAAGGCAACATCACTGTAACAACCAGTTACCTGGGGTGTTACACAGGTCTGACAGAATGGAATATGACTGCAAAATAGGACAACATAGAGTTTGGTTGTAGTTGGTAGCATGCAATTATTTACCTGTCCTGAAGTGCTGTTCAACAGCTCTGTAATTTCATTAAAAAGTGAAATGAGGGTTAAGAATGTTTTGTCTTCATAGTCAAATCTTTCACCAAATACAATGGAGCAAATGACATTGGAAACAGTGAGTCGCATTATATGAACTGGATTAATTGGAGAGTCTGTAGGCAAATATAACCATGTGGTCAGTCATTACTATACAATGCAATACATATAGTAAGAAAATATGGACAATGGCAAACTTTACACAGTAGGACTTCAGATCTATAGTGTGTTGTGACATGTGAGCTCATGGTAAAGTTAACTGTACCCATCAGTGGATAAGCCATTGAGCTAATACTGCAGTGAGTATTCGAACAATTTTTTATTTGTACACAGAGAAAAAGAATGATCGATAATGGTATATTTCACCATAACTAATCTTTTGTTTTCCCAGTCAATCTTTTCATATTCCTAGTGACCAGGGTTCCCAACCATCCAGAAGTTTCAAAAAAGTCTGACCGCTGGATGAGATAGTCCTGCTTTACAGACCTGTTTGAATGCGGGAATTGTTTGTCTGCAATTGTGTTCACACAGCTCTGTGAAGCAGAACAATCTCACCTAGGGGTCAGACCTGCAAAAGCAAGGGGAAAATCACTGACACACTTCTGTGCTTTCCGGAATCTGCTCCTTGCGCTAGCTGTCAGACCAATGAGGGTTGAGCGCAGGGACCATACGTTGTACACACTGGAGGTGGGCAGTTGGGGGGAACTCATATTATGTCAGGAACTGTGCATGCTTGGCCAGCGGATTGGTCAGTGAGAGGACAGAATGGAATAATGCCAGGGAGTGCTTGCTTCAAAAGACGAAACCTTGTTATTTTTTGATTGGAGTATAATTTTTAATAAATGTAACTTACAAAACTATTTATTTCCACCTTTTCTGCTGAGTTTATTATGGTGGCACAACCCTTTAAGTTGTCAAACTCTGAAATGATGGTCCAGGTTGAGAGATGCTGGTTCATAGCTAGTGTAGTATATAATTAGCACCCACCTTTATCCTTCATAAATTTCTCGGTGAGACATTTGGCCTCTTCTTGGATTCTTTCTTCAATGCTTCTTTTTCCCATTCCAAAATTTCTCAAAGTTGTTAAGGAAAATCGACGAAGGATTTTCCACCTTTCTCCACTGCTTGCAATTACCCCTGTAAGATCAATCATTTGGTTAAATAGTTTCTAAATCTAGATTGTGGAAGTTTGTATTCTAAGTCTTTATTTGCACAGTAGACCTTATTATAGTAGCTAGAGCAGCTTGAGTGAAACAGGTCAGCTTTCTTGGTTTCCATTCTCCATTTTACAAGCTACTGTTTCCAACTGATAACCATGCCCTGACAAAGGTTACGGGCCCTACACACCTGTCAGGTCAACATCAGCAAGACGTACACTGTGAGCACAATTGTTCTCCAATTTGTATTTTTCATGATTATTTTTTTTTTATTATTATTATTATTGAATGACTGTAGTGTTGTTGGTTAATAAACCTGAAACCTTAATACCGTTTTTACTTGAGCATAAGCCACCCGAGTATAAGCCGAGGCACCTAATTTTGCCCCGAAAAACTGGGTAAGCTTATTGACTCGAGTATAAGCCGGGTATGCATTGTCCCCCTAATCCTTGTCCTGGTATGCGTGGCTCCCCCGTCCCTCTCCTTGCATACCTGGCTCCCCTCATCGCTGTCCTTGTATGCATGGCTCCCCTCGTCGCTGTCCTGGTATGCATGGCTCCCCCCTCCCGTCCTGGTATGCATGGCTTCTATTACAAAAAGAAGAAAAAAAAACATCCTACTCACCTCCTGCACGCCCTGCATCTCTTTGGTTCCGGCGTCCAGCAGCTCCTCCTGTGCTAGCCAATCACATGGCCCCGTTCATTAGTGTAATGAATATGCCCACATCTCCACGCCTATGGGAGTGGAGATGCATGCAAATTAATTACCTTAATGAGCAGGGCCACATGATCTCACGGCACAGGAAGAGCTGCTGGACACCGGAACCAAAGAGAGGCAGGGCTTGCAGGGACGTGAGTAGGATGTCTTCTGGATGCTGGCAGCTGCGGGTGTCACTGTGCACGCTAAAAGAGAAATTAATATTAATTTCTCTTTAGCAGCGTGCACAGTTGCAGCCACAGCCGCCGGCTCCTGCCTCAGTCACCCGCTGCTTGAGTGCTCCCCCTCAACAGCCGGCCCTCTGGGACAATTGACTCGTGTATAAGCCGAGGGGGGCATTTTCAACACTAAAAAGTGCTGAAAAACTTGGCTTAGGCTGGTTTCACACTTGCGTTTTTATCTGCATGCGTTTCTTAAAAAAACGCATGTGTGAAAAAACGCATGTAAACGCGGTAAAATGCATGCGTTTTTTAGACGCATGCATTTTTATAGAAAACCCCAAGAAAACAAGAAAAAACCAAAAAACCCTAACCCTACCCCTAACCCTACCCCTAACCCTACCCCTAACCCTAACCCTACCCCTAACCCTACCCCTAACCCTACCCCTAACCCTAACCCTAACCTGAAATGCGTGGCACTGAAATACGTTTATATACGTATATACGTATATAAGTGCCACGATATTTCAGTGGCCACGTATTTAAGTGCCACGTATATAAGTGCCACGTATTTAAGTGCCACGTATATAAGTGCCACGTATTTAAGTGCCACGTATATAAGTGCCACGTATTTAAGTGCCACGTATATAAGTGCCATGTATTTAACCCTAGAACGCGTACCTGGGGCCTCGCAGGCCTGCTAGGTTACTTGTTTTCTATTATCTGTAAAACTACATTAGTTAGAATTTTGAAACTCAAGGTAATCCTCAGGTATATAGTTGTTAGTAATATCCAGTTGTTCATATATTTTTATGTTATAGGCATCTCGTATAGCAACGCTTTTTTTGTGACTACCCCAGATTCACGTACCTGGGGCCTTTGAGGCCTGCTTTGGTTTACATGTACTCCTCAGTCTTTTTGTCTGTACTGTTGTTGGGGAAGAACTTATGACCCAGTCTTTATGACTATTGGTCGATGGCTGTTGCTGGGAAGAGTGTGGATTCTGCCTGACATGGTAATGTGATCCTGGAAGGGAGTTTCCCCTCACAAAGTAACGTGATTATTATGTCAGTACAGGTCCTTTAGTCCTAAATCCTAGTTGCTGGAGAGACTTTGGAGGAAGAAGTCAGCTTTCTTTGGTCTGTAACAAAGAACCTTTCTGAGCTCCAAAACCAGAGGCTTCTACTGCACTTACAAGAAAGTGATCTGTTGAAGGTAAGAGTAGGGGGGCTGTACTTTACCCTAAGCACACAAACACTAACAAAGTCTTAGCACACACAGTGTATAGTGCACAAGCCTGATTGTAATCTTTATTTTTTACTTTTCATTTTAGTTTACTCACAACTAAGGGTACTGTCACACAGTGCAATTTTGATCGCTAGGACGGCACGATTCGTGACGTTCTAGCGATATCGTTACGATCTCGCAGTGTCTGACACGCAGCAGCGATCAGGGACCCTGCTGAGAATCGTACGTCGTAGCAGATCGTTTGAAACTTTCTTTCGTCGCTGGATCTCCGGCTGTCATCGCTGGATCGTTGTGTGACAGCGATCCAGCGATGCGTTCGCTGGTAACCAGGGTAAACCTCGGGTAACTAAGCGCAGGGCTGCGCTTAGTAACCCAATGTTTACCGTGGTTACCAGCGTAAAAGTAAAAAAAAAAAAACCGTACATGCTCACCATCTGATGTCCGTCAGGTCCCTTGCTGTCCGCTTCCCGCTCTGACTGTCTGCCGGCCGGAAAGTGAGAGCAGATCACAGCGGTGACGTCACCGCTGCACTCTGCTCTCACTGTACGGCCGGATCTCAGTCAGAGCAGGAAGCGGACGGCAAGGGACCTGACGGACATCAGATGGTGAGCATGTACGGTTTGTTTTTTTTTACTTTTACGCTGGTAACCACGGTAAACATCGGGTTACTAAGCGCGGCCCTGCGCTTAGTAACCCGATGTTTACCCTGGTTACCCGGGGACTTCGGCATCGCTCCAGCGCCGTGATTGCAACGTGTGACCGCAGTCTACGACGCTGGAGCGATAATCATACGACGCTGCGACGTCACGAATCGTGCCGTCGTAGCGATCAAAATTGTACTGTGTGACAGTACCCTAAGATTACAATGGCACAGTCTACATCAAGGGGATTCACTGTCCAAGAAATTGAGGCGATTATTTTCAATAGTGATGAAGACAGTGACATTTCTTTGTCGGATGAAGAGAAGAGTATATTCCACCAGCTAATGTATCAACTTCATCGTCCAGCGATTCCTTAGATGATGAAGAAGTAATGGATCCAGCAGAATGTGCAAGTAGAACATCTAAAACAAATGTTTTTTGGAACAGTACTGCTGTGGCTCATGCACGCACCCCATCACATAACATTATTAGAGTTCCTCAAGGAGCTGTCGGAATTTCCCAATTCATGTCCAAAAAAGATGTTTTCAGTAAATTTGTTTCAGATGATATTGCAGATGAGGTAGTTTTGTGTACGAATGTGGAAGGTAAACGTATTGCTTCGGAAAAAAAAAAAACTTGGAAAAATTTAACTAAAGAGGAACTATATGCCTATATTGGCCTTACTCTTCTGGCAGGGTCGACTAAATCATATGATGTGCCAATCAGAGAGTTATTTCTGAACCCATTTGCAGATCCACATTACAAAGCCACTATGTCCGTAGATAGATTTGAGGCTATTCGGAGATGCATTCGTTTTGATTAAAAGAGAACTCGGCCTGTGAGGTTGGCAACCGATAAATTAGCGCCTATTAGCTATATATGGAATCTTTTTATCAAGAACTGTTACAAACTTTACAATTCTAGCGAATATGTGACAGTGGACGAACAACTTCTTGCCTTTAGGGGACGTTGCAAATTTATCCAATATATGCCCAGTAAGCCAGCTAAATACGGCATAAAAATTTTCTGGATGTGCGATTCAGCAACTTATTATGGGATGAATGGCATGATTTACTGTGGAAAAGAAGCTGACGCTCCAGTCCAGAAAGATCTATGTTCCAACATAGTGAAAACACTAGCTTTACCAATTTTCCATTCTGGAAAAAACATCACTATGGATAATTATTTTACTAATTTAGAACTGGCCAATTTTTTGCTTCAGAAACAACTAACACTTGTTGGTACAATGAGACCAAACCGCCGCGAAATTCCACCAATAATGAAGCACAATGCACAGCGACCAATCTACGAGAGTGTATTCGGTTTCTGCAATGAGGCAACAATGGTGTCCTATAAAGCCAAGAAAGAAAAATCTGTGATATTACTGAGCACAATGCATCACGATGAAAGTATTGACACCAATGACAGGAAACAAAAACCTGAAATTATACTTCATTATAATAAGACAAAAGGAGGTGTCGACAAGATGGACGAAATGATTACTGAATATTCGTGTAAAAGGCAGACTAAACGTTGGCCTGTTGCCCTTTTTTCCAATATCCTTGATGGGTCATCCCTCAATAGCTATATTGTTTATTGTCAAACTAATCCAGAATTCCATGCCAACAGGAAGGACAATAGACGTATATTTTTGACAGAACTTTGTTATGAACTTTTGATGCCTACTATGCTAGAGAGAAGCAGCACAAAATGCTTATCAAGGCAAATTACAGAGGCAATGATCCGATGTGGAATATGCTTTCAGGAACAGCCAGAGCAAAGAGAAAAAAAAAAGAAAGCGCTGCTATATTTGTCCAGCAAAGAAAGAAAGAAAATCGGAGCGTTTCTGTTCTACTTGCGGACAAAATGTATGCAGGGAACATTCTGAAGAAAAAATAATATGCAAGAATTGTCGGGGGAATATGTAAAGTGGAAAATAAATATTCCTGCACCAAGTTTGCTACAGACTTTATGTAAAAACTTTTTATAAGAAAAAATGTATCCATCATAAAAAATTGTACTGAGTGAATATATTGGGCGTGCCCGTTTAGTTACATTTTTGTTGTTTTATGTACATAATTTTTTTTTGGAATTATACACATCTTAGGCTATGTTCCAAGTAGCGCTGGGGTTTACCAGAATGGGATCCATAATGGATCTGACCTCCTGGTAACTGCAGCTAAGGCTGATGGAATGCCGGGATTCCACCAGCCTTAGCTGAGGTCACCAGGAGGTCAGATCCATTACGGATCCCCTCCTGGTGGACCCCAGTGCTAGTGGGAATGCATCCTTACTTTGCAAATTTAAAATAAACTTTGAAAAGTATTTTTATTTGAGTTATTCCATGTTATTTGCACACAGGCCTAAAAGGCCCCAGGTACGTGAATATGGGGTAGTCACAAAAAAAGCGTTGCTATACGAAATGCCTATAACATAAAAATATACGAAAAACTGGAAATTACTAACAACAATATAGCTGAGGAATACCTAGAGTTTCAAAATTGTAACTAAAGTAGTTTTACAGAAAATAATAAAAAAGTAACCTGACAGGCCTGCGAGGCCCCAGGTACGCGTTCTACCAGCCTTAGCCGGGGTCACCAGGAGGTCAGATCCATTACGAAATCCCGTCCAGGCGGACCCCAGAGCTAGTGGGAATGCATGCTTACTTTCAAATAACTTTGAAAAAAAATTTTTTTTGAGTTATTCCATGTTATTTGAAAACAGGCCTCAAAGGCCCCAGGTACGTAATAGTGTAGATTTCTATGGTCACGCATTCTAGGGTTAAGTGCCACGTATTTCACATAAATGCCACGATATTTCAGTGCCACATATTTAACCCTACACTTAACCCTACCCTAAATACGTGGCACTGAAATACGTGGCACTGAAATACGTGGCACTGAAATATCGTGGCACTGAAATACGTGGCACTGAAATATCGTGGCACTGAAATATCGTGGCACTATGACTGTCAGAAAATGTTCATTAAACAGTTAGGGGTGAGGTTAGGGGTAGGGTTTGGGTTAGGGTTTGGATCCCTTTATCACCTTGATGGTGGTGGGTGACTTTTCAGTGTGTTTTCTGGTTTTTTCCAATAAAAACGCATGCGTTTTTAACGCAAACAAACGCATGTGCTTAAAAACGCATGCGTTTACATAGACAGCAATGCATTTTTTTGCCGTGAAAAAACGCATGCGTTTTTTCACGGCAAAAAAAACGCGCAAGAAAATACTGCAGGCAGCATTTCTGAAAATGACGCATGCAGAAAAAAACGCATGCGTTTGAAAATGCGACCAAACGCGTTCAAAAAAACGCATGCGTTTTCAATTTTAAATATAGGGGAAAAAACGCATGCGTTTTTTGTGCAAAAAACGCTGCAGACAAAAACGCAAGTTTGAAACCACCCTTATACACAAGTATATGTGGTAATTAAGAAAGTAAAAATGAGAATGTGTCTCTTTTAGGAGAATATCTGTGTGCAGAATTATCGAACAACTATTAGTGTGCAGAATTATTATGAATGAAAAAGCATAAATTTTTCCAGCTCAATTATGTATTTTCATCTGCTAACATGAAAATAATAATTAAGTATCTCACAATGTACAAAAATACATTTCTGACATTTTTGGAGAATTGTCCTGCAGAAGAACCATGATGTTCCTGAAAGATACAGACTTTGTCCTGTGCCACTGCTTGTATTCTAAAACCTGGCAGCAGGTTTGGGAGTTGATATTAAGTCCATCTTCAATCTGTAACCATCCAGTAAGCTCATCTTTAATAATTTCAGCACATAAATGTCCCCCAACTATATCTTGCTATTGTCTGAGTGGAAGTGGAGGTCTGTTCCCATTACTGATCCAGGCACAGGTTCTTCAAAATTATGCACACCTTCATAAAGGGTGTTGTATCCTTAGACTCCATCCCCCTTCATTACACAAATACAAGTCACCTGATCTGCTTCATCCAAAGTGCAAAACTTGCTGTAGTTGTAAAATCTATATAAAAATGATGACATGGTCAGAATAATCCCTTGCATAATAATTCTGCCCACTATCATCACCCTCACCAATCAAGTATTGTAGATAATACACTGCTCAAAAAAATAAAGGCTACACTTAACCAACAGAATATAACTCCAAGTACATCAAACTCTTGTGAAATAAAACTGTCCACTTAGGAAACAACACTGATTGACAATCAATTTCACATGCTGTTGTGCAAATAGAATAGACAACAGATGGAAATTATTGGAAATTATCAAGACACACTCAATAAAGGAGTGGTTCTGCAGGTGGGGACCAGACCACATCTCAGTACCAATGCTTTCTGGCTGATGTTTTGGTCACTTTTGAATGTTGGTTGTGCTTTCACACTCGTGGTAGCATGAGACGGACTCTACAACCCACACAAGTGGCTCAGGTAGTGCAGCTCATCCAGGAGGGCACATCATTGCAACCTGTAGCAAGAGGGTTTGCTGTGTCTGTCAGAGTAGTGTCCAGAGGCTGGAGGAACTAGCAGGAGATGTGGAGGGGGTTGTAGGAGGGCAACAACCCAGCAGCAGGATCGCTACCTCAGCCTTTGTGCAAGGAGGAACAGGAGGAGAACTGCCAGAGCCCTGCAAAATGACCTCCAGCAGGCCACAAATGTGCATGTGTCTGCACAAGCAGTTAAAAACCGACTCCATGAGAATGGTCTGAGTGCCCGAAGTCTACAGATGAGGGTTGTGCTCACAGCCCAACACCGTGCAGGATGATTGGCATTTGCCAAAGAACACCAGGATTGGCAAATTTACCACTGGCACCCTGTGCTCTTCACAGATGAAAGCAGGTTCATGCTGAGCACATGTGACAGATGTGACAGAGTCTGAAGACGCTATGGAGAGCAATCTGCTGCCTGCAACATCCTTCAGCATGACCGGTTTGGCAGTGGGTCAGTAATGCTGTGGGGTGGAGGGCCGCACAGCCCTCCATGTGCTCACCAGAGGTAGCCTGACTGCCATTAGGTACCGAGATGAGATCCTCAGACCCCTTGTGAGATCATATGCTGGTACGGTTGGCCCTGGGCTCCTCCTAATGCAGGACAATGCCAAACCTCATGTGGCTGGAGTGAGTCAGCAGTTCCTGCAAGATGAAGGCATTGAAGCTATGGACTGGCCCACCCATTCCCCAGACCTGAATCCGATTGAACACATCTGGGACATCATGTCTCGCCCCATCCACCAACGTCACTTTGCACCACAGACTGTCAAGGAGTTGGCGGATGCTTTAGTCCAGGTCCAGGAGGAGATCCCTCAGGAGACCATCCGCCGCCTCATCAGGAGCATGCCCAGGCATTATAGGGAGGTCATACAGGCACATGTAGGCAACACACACACAACTGAACATCATTTCCTTGTCTTGAGGCACTTCCACTGAAGTTGGATCAGCCTGTAATTTGATTTTCCACTTTGATTTTGAGCATCATTCCAACTCCATACCTTCTCCATGGGATATCAGTTGTGATTTACATTGATAATTTTTATGTTTTATTGTTCTCAACACATTCAACTATGTAATGAATAAAGATTTTCAACAGAAATATTTCATTCAGTGATATGTAGGATGTGGTATTTTAGTGTTCCCTTTATTTTTTTTTGAGCAGTGTACTATAATTATATGGTTTACATGTAGTGATGTTGAATATTTTATATTAACCCCTTTACCCCCGAGGGTGGTTTGCATGTTAATGCCCGGGCCAATTTTTACAATTCTGACCACTGTCCCTTTATAAGGTAATAACTCTGGAATGCTTGCATGAATCCCAGTGTTTCTGACATTATTTTCTAGTGACATATTGTAATTCATGATAGTGGTAATATTTATTTGATATGACATGTTTATTTGTGAAAAAAACTGAAATTTGGTGAAAATTTCACAATTTTCCAACTTTGCATTTTCATGCCCTTAAATCAGAGAGATATGTCACACAAAATACTTAATAAGTAACATTTCCCACATGTTTACTTAACATCAGCACAATTTTGGAAACAACATTTTTTTTATTAGGAAGTTATAAGGGTTAAAAGTTAAACAGAGATTTCTCATTTTTACAACACCATTTTTTTGGGGGGACCACATCACATTTGAAGTCACTTTGAGGGGTCTATATGATAGAAAATACCCAATATTGACACCATTCTAAAAACTGCATCCCTCAAGGTGCTGAACATCACATTCAAGAAGTTTATTAACCCTTCAGGATCTTCACAGGAATTTTTGGAATGTTTAAAAAAAATGAACATTTAATTTTTTTTCACAAAACATTTACTTCTGATCCAATTTGTTTTATTTACCAAAAGTAACAGGAGAAATTGGACCCCAAAGTTGTTGTACAATTTGTTCTGAATACGCTAATATCCCATTTATGCAGGTGAACCACTTTTTGGGCACATGGCAGAGCTTGGAATTGAAGGAGCGCCGTTTGAGTTTTCAAGGCAAAATTGGCTGGAATTGAGATTGGACGCTATGTTATGTTTGGAGAGCCCCTGATGTGCCTAAACAGTGGAAAGCCCCCAAATGACATCATTTTGGAAACTAGACCCTTTAAGGAACTTATCTAGATGTGTGGTGAGCACTTTGAACCCCCAAGTGCTTCACAGAAGTTTATAACGTACAGCCGTAAAACTAAAAAATCATAATTTTTTACAAAAATTATCTTTTCGCCCCCAATTTTTTATTTTCACAAAGGTTACAGGAGAAATTGGATTCCAAAAGTTGTTCAATATGTCCTGAGTATGCCGATACCCTATATGTGGGGGTAAGTCACTAGGCACACAGCAGAGCTCGGAAGGGAAGGAGCACCATTTGATTTTTTCAACTCAGAATTGGCTGGAATTGTGATTGCACACCATGTCACATTTGGAGATCCCCTGATGTGCCTAAACAGTGGAAACCCCCCAATTCTAACTCCAACCCTAACCCCAACACACCCCTAAACCTAATCCCTACCCTAACCATAACCCTAACCTAACCCTACCCCTAACCCTAACCTAACCCTAACACACCCCTAACCCTAATCCCAATCCTAATTCCAACCCTAACCCTAATTCAAACCCTAACCCTAACTTTAGCCCCAACCCTAACCCTAACTTTAGCCCCAACCCTAACCCTAACTTTAGTCCCAACCCTAACCCTAACTTTAGCCCCAACCTTAACTCTCACTTTAGCTCCAACCCTAACCCTAACTTTAGCCCCTACCCTAACTTTAGCCCCAACCCTAACCCTAACTTTAGCCCCAACCCTAACCCTAACTTTAGGCTCAACCCTAACCCTAACCCTAATGGGAAAATGGAAATAAATAACTTCTTATTTTATTATTTTTCCCTAACTAAGGGGGTGATAAAGAGGGGTTTGATTTACTATTTATAGCTGATTTTTATGTTTGGCAGCTGTCACACACTAAAAGATGCTTTTTATTGCAAAAAATACTTTTTCATCACCATATTTTGAGGGCTATAATTTTTCCATATTTTGGCCCACAGAGTCATGTGAGGTTTTGTTTTTTGTGGGACGAGTTGACGTTTTTATTGGTACCATTTTAGGGCACATGACATTTTTTGATCGCTTTTTATTATGATTTTTGGGAAGCAGAAAGAACAAAAACCAGCAATTCATGAATTTCTTTTGGAGAGGCGTTTTTACCGTTTCGTGTGTGGTAAAATTGATAAAGCAGTTCTATTCTTTGGGTTAGTACTATTACAGCGATACCTCATTTATATCATTTTTTTATGTTTTGGCGCTTTTATACAACAATAAAAACTATTTTATAGAAAAATAATTATTTTTGCATCATTTTACTCTGAGAGCTATAACTTTTTTAATTTTTCGATGATGATGTTGTATTGTAGCTCGATTTTTGCGGGACAAGATGTCGTTTTCACCGGTAACATGTTTATTTATATCCGGCTTTTTGATCGAGTGTTATTCCACTTGCTGTTCGGCGGTATGATGATAAAACATTGTTTTTGAGCCTTTTTTTGTTTTTTATTGGGTTCACTAAAGGGGTTAACTAGTGGGACAGCTTTATAGGTCGGGTCATTACAGTCACGGCGATACTAAATATATGTACTTTTATTGTTTTTTTTATTTGCATAAAGAAATATATTTATTGGAAATTTTTTTCTATATTTAGGAATTTGAAAAAAAATATTTTTACATATGCTAATATATATATATTTTTTTTACATTGTCCCAGGATGAGACATCACTATATAAAGTCAGATCGCTGATCTGACACTTTGCACTACACTGTATCTGATCAGCGATCTGACAGGAAGTGAAGGAGGCTTGCCGATGCCTGCTCTCAACAGGCACTGAGAGGCCACCTCCCTGCAGTACCCGGAAGGCCATCTTGGAGCTGGAGGTTTGAAAGGAGAACCTCAGGACAACGCGATCACATCGCATTGTTCTGAGGGAAGCACGCAGGGAGCCCCCTCCCTGCGCAATGCTTCTCTATGCCTCTGTCGGCACCAGAACACTGCGATCTTCCATCATCGCAGTGTTCCAGGGGTTAAAGGGCCAGGTATCAGCTGTGAGAATCAGCTGACATCCGCCTGTTATCGGCAACATACCACCCGTGTGCGCGGATGATCGCCAATGATGTGCTATCCTGTCCATGGTCAGACGGGCCAGGGTACATGGATGGGATAGTATGTCAGATGGCAGAAGTTAATATCATGGCAAAGTATCATATTTTTGGTATTACACTAATTTACTTTAACTTACCAAAATCTTTAAAAAAAAGCTCTCCTGTTCCTATGTCTCCCCTGTCACTAAATGCGTCACTGCAGTCCACCAATGCTTCCTTCACGGCATCATACCCAATCAGTACTATGGTCCGATGGTTTGAAAAATAGATGGTATAAACAGGTCCATACGTCTCACTTAGCTAGAGAGAAATAAAAATCTTAAAATCTGGTGAATTTATCCTCCAAACAAGTAAGATATACTGTAGGCAAAAACTGTATATTTACTATCTAAAGCTGGTTTCACACTTGCATTGGGCACAGCTGAGGAGGGCTACGCTCATTTTACGCTGCGTGACAGCAACAAAATGCAACATGTTGCGATCGATGCAGTTCGGTGCAGCGTCAAAACGATGCATGCGTAGGCATCCGCATACATTCGCATAGCCTACATACCCAATGTTAAGGATAGGTACTCAGGACGCCTGCCGACATAGGCAGATATGAATGGAAGAGGTGCGGCAGTGGGCAGGGCTTAATGGAGGAACTACGCAGCCCTTCGCAGCTCTGCCCAACGCAAGTGTGAAGCCAGCCTAAAAATGTAAATAATGTTGAGATCCCTGAAGAAAAGATGTAATTGCTACACAGACGTATATAAATATTTAGAATTGAGAGTCCTCAGTGGTTGATACCTTTTAATGGCTAACTGGATACAGGAAAGATATATATCTTGGTACCGTGTTAGCCAGTGGATAGATATCAGTTAGCCATTAAAAGGTATCAACCACTGAGGACTCTCAATTCTAAATATTTTTCTATCCACTGGCTAACACGGTACAAAGATATATATCTTTACTGTACACAGACGTATACATTTTTGAGTTTATAGTAGGAATCCCATAGTAGGTGCCAAATTTATTAGCTGGTGAGAAGAGTAGAATGTACAAAGAGCATCTCACTGGAGGAGCCAACATGTGCTTGGATTACATTTAGTCAATTAAGGGCAAAATGTAATACTTCATTTCTCCTGTGGAGGTGCTGCAGACATATTAAATACTTGTTGCAGGGTTTTTTCACAGCTCACAGCTAAATGCTGATGGTACATAGTGGCAGGCATCCTTTATAATCAGCTTATTATACAGGATCCTAATAAAAGTATACTGTCCTAAGCACTTTTAATTTTTGACAGTGAAACTAATGTTATAATGTATAGACAGATAGAATAGATAGATAGATAGATAGATAGATAGATAGATAGATAGATAGATAGATAGATAGATAGATAGATAGAATTCTTATCTTGCAGCATTTTTTCCACAACTGTCTGACACTTTTCACAGTACTTTGTGTGGGATTGTGCACTGACATTAACTTACAATTATCATCATATCTGCATATATTGTTGGCACAGAACTATGGGTTTGCATAATATATATATATATATATATATATATATATATATATATATATATATATATATATATACAGTACAGACCAAAAATTTGGACACACCTTCTCATTTAAAGATTTTTCTGTATTTTCATGACTATGAAAATTGTAAATTCACACTGAAGGCATTCTTATTCTTATTCTAGGTTCTTCCGGCAGCCTTTCTTCTTAAGAATGAGCGCGTTCAGGGCCTTAGATGACGTCACGGCTTTGTGATTGGTCGCGGCGGCCCACATGACCGCTCAGCGACCAATCACAAGCCGTGACGTAATTCTCATGGCCTAAATTCCTAGAATGAGGAATTTAGGACCTGAGAGAATTACATCACGGCTTGTGATTGGTCGCTGAGCGGTCACGTGGGCCGCCGCGACCAATCACAAAGCCGTGACGTCTTCTAAGGCCCTGAACGCGCTCATTCTTAGGAACGGAAGATGCCGATTACAACCAGGGCTCGTTGGAGAGGTGAGTATATCAATATTTTTTATTTTAATTCTTTATTTTACACTTAAATGTGGATTCCGATACCGATTTCCGATGTCGCAAACATATCGGAACTCGGTATCGGAATTCCGATACCAGATTCAGAAGATCGCCGACCTCATGGCCGACCCCACACAGGGGTCGGGTCGGGTTTCATGAAACCCGACTTTGCCAAAAGTCGGCGACTTCTGAAAATAGTCGACCCGTTTCGCTCAACCCTACTTATCACTTGTTGGCCCTTTTGCCTTCACTCTGCAGTCCAGCTCAACCCAAACCATCTCGATTGGGTTCAGGTCTGGTGACTGTGGAGGCCAGGCCATCTGGCGTAGCACCCCATCACTCTCCTTCTTGGTCAAATAGCTCTTACACAGCCTGGAGGTGTGTTTGGGGTCATTGTCCTGTTGAAAAATAAATTATGGTCCAACTAAATGCAAACCGATTGGAATAGAATGCCACTGCAAGATGCAGTGGTAGCCATGCTGGTTCAGTATGCCTTCAATTTTGAATAAATCCCCAACAGTGTCACCAGCAAAGCACCCCCCACACCTTCACACCTCATCCTCCATGCTTCACGGTGGGAACCAGGCATGTAGAGTCCATCCATTCACCTTTTCTGTGTCGCACAAAGACACCATGGTTGGAACCAAAGATCTCAAATTTGGACCCATCAGACCAAAACACAGATTTACACTGGTCTAATGTCCATTCCTTGTATTCTTTAGCCCAAACAAGTCTCTTCTGCTTGTTGCCTGTCCTTAGCAGTGGTTTCCTGGCAGCTATTTTACCATGAAGGCCTGTTGCACAAAGTCTCCTCTTAACAGTTGTTGTAGAGATGTGTCTGCTGCTAGAACTCTGTGTGGCATTGACCTGGTCTCTAAACTGAGCTGCTGTTAACCTGTGATTTCTGAGGCTGGTGACTTGGATAAACATCCTCAGAAGCAGAAGTGACTCTTGGTCTTCCTTTCCTGGCGCGGTCCTCATGTGAGCCAGTTTCTTTGTAGCGCTTGATGGTTTTTGCCACTGCACTTGGGGGCACTTTAAAAGTTTTCCCAATTTTTCGGACTGACTGACCTTCATTTCTTAAAATAATGATGGCCACTCGTTTTTTCTTTACTTAGCTGCTTTTTTCTTGCCATAATACAAATTCTAACAGTCTATTCAGTAGGTCTATCAGGTGTGTATCCACCAGACTTCTGCACAACACAACTGATGGTCCCAACCCCATTTATAAGGCAAGAAATCCCACTTATTAAACCCGACAGGGCACACCTGTGAAGTAAAAACCATTCCCAGTGATTACCTCTTGAAGCTTATCAAGAGAATGCCAAGAGTGTGCAAAGCAGTCATCAAAGCAAAAGGTGGCCACTTTGAAGAACCTAGAATATAAGACATAATTTCAGTTGTTTCACACTTTTTTGTTAAGTATATAATTCCACATGTGTTAATTCATAGTTTTGATGCCTTCAGTGTGAATGTACAATTTTCATAGTCATGAAAATACAGAAAAATCTTTAAATGAGGAGGTGTGTCCAAACTTTTGGTCTGTACTATATATATATATATATATATATATATATATATATAAAAAATTTAGAGACCACTGCAAAATGTTCAGTTTATCAACCAATATGTCCAAAGTAATAAAAGGGGCACTTATACATACAATACCACACAATTCCATATTTTACATAGTACTTATGGAAATATGAAGAGATCTCGAATGCAATTGCAGCGCCCCAGAGTCCTGGTCATTGCAGTACTGTCGCTCTGCCGCTAAGGGGAGTGATGGTATGTCTGATGGCAATAAAGGAGTTCACCTGACCAGGTATCACAGACACACATTACACTTCACACTCCGGCCACCAGGGGGAGTGTTTCTATCTAGTAGGCCACCCCTCACACTTTGGTAAAACTGGGGGGTTGGACAGGAAGTGGGGGAGAAAGTAGCTGGGAAGAGCTAGAGAGAGGGCCTGTCAGGGGTGGGATCCTGGCAGAGTGCTAGGAAAGGACAAGAAGCGAGGTTTATTATGGTGAAGAGTGAGAAACTGGAATACAGCAAAAAGGAGATAACACCAGTAGGAGTCGTGCTGTAAGATCGAGGCAACATCCTATTGAGGCGCGTAGCCGGTGGCCGGAACGACGAGAAAGTAAGAGACTCCACGCATTACCTTAGACTACGGCCGGGCAGTTAACTACAGGTTGGCTGTCTCACCATTACACCAAACGAAGACAACGGAGGCAAACTGTGGGAGAGGGGCGTCCCTAGGGTCCCTATAAAATAGCTCCAGGCCTACCCCATCATACGGGTGCGTCCTAGCCATATCATCTGGGGGACGAAGAGAGAGAGAAGGAACAGAAACATACACAACAGTTGTGAGGACTATCCTGTGGTGCTCAGCAGGGAGGTACTACAACACACAGGCGCTAGAAGGTAGACACTGATTTCCACCTGCAAAGGAAACTCTGGATGTGCCTTCGGACCGGCCGGTCTCAGCCAGCCCTGTTAACAGTACTCTGGATTGAGGATCCCGAAGCCCTCAGTAAAGAGGTAAAGAGACTGCAACCCTGTGTCCTCGTTATTCATCAAGACTTGCACCACGCCTCACCTACACCTTTCACTGGACGCCCCTTAGCAGGGTCACGGACCAGGTCTAGCCACCGTGACAACCCCAGAACTGAGACAGAGAAGCCCGGTACCGAGTACCCCGTGGCCCTGCGTCTGGGGGCGCTCCAAACTTGGCATCACGAACAGGATCTACTTAAGCCTGAAGAATCGGGTCATGTGTGCCTTGGAACTGTGATTTACTGTGCTTGAACCGTGATTTATTGCACAGACTGTGTGTTGCTATTTGCCGCCAAAATCCGCCATCGCCGTGCACGAAGGGAGGAGCCATAGCTTCGTGGGCGGAGCTGGCCAAAAAGAGCGCGGAACCAGAAGATGCGGTAAAGCGACGATCCTGGAAGAGGAACACCAACTTCCAGCAGGTTAGCAGGGGGAAGGAGTGGCCATGTCTGAGTCGGGGGGAGCAGAGGCGGCGGTCGCAGCCGCAGACCCAGAGGCATCTTCGGCCCCCGCAGTAGACGCTGCCGCGGGCCTTGTACCACAGCCGGTTGCCGCAGAGCTCGCCGCCCCTACCCGCCAGCCGGAGGCTGCTGCGGCTACAACAGCCATCATGCCCTTCTCCATGCCGTACCTACCTGGAGCAACCTGGCTCCCGCAATACTCTGGAGCGTCACATACATTAACTGACTTTAAAGAGGGGATCTGCAGCCTGCTTGAGTTCTATCCCTTGACAGAGCCCCAGAAAGTTCATATGATAACAGGCCAACTCTTTGGGGCGGCTCTGAGGGAAGTGAAGTCCTGGCCCGCCGCGGATAAGGGAACTGCACAGCAGGTCTTTGAAAAGCTTAAAGCCACCTTTGACACCCGCACCACTACAGAAATTAAGCTGACTTTCTATGGGTGCAAGCAGAGGCCGCAAGATAGCTTACGGGACTATGCCCTTAACCTCCAGGAGGCGCTGCGGGCCATCAAGCAGAGTGACCCCGGCAGCATGCAAGATGAAGAAATACTCCTGAAGGAGCGGTTCATTGAGGGGCTCCTGTGCAGCCACCAAAGGGGTCAATTGCACTTCCTGGCCATGCAGAATCCAGACCTGACTTGACAATTCAAGGATAAAGCCATCCAGGCGCTACAAGAGCGACAGCCCAGCCGTGCAGTGCCTCCCAGGCATCCCGCTCTCACATACCACCAGGAGGTAGCGTCGGATGCCCCAGTTGCCGCCGAGGCCGATGCCCAGAGCCTAGAGGACGACTCCCCCGCAGGACTCCGCCTCCAGATGCAGGAGCTGACCAAGAGCGTTGCTGCCCTAGCCCGGACTGTGCAGTCCCTACAGGAGGCCCCCAAAGAGAAGATCCAGCTGGCCTCCAGACCAGAGGATGTCCCCTGGATGCGACAGAGGAGGACTCCGCTGACCAGAGGCAGGGATGACAATCGCTTCCATCGGGACGGACGACCTATCTGCCGCCGCTGCCACCAGGTGGGCCACCTTGCAAGGTACAGTCCTTTAAATGAGCAACCCCTGGGGCAAAGGGCCAACCCCCAGGAGTAGGACGATCAGGCCCGCAGCATTGGAGAGCCAAATACGTTGGAGGGCGACCAGTTCTTCCTGTTGTGATCGACGGTATCCCCATGAACGCTCTGCTGGTCACCGGTTCTCAGGTGACGACTATGCCTTACGTGCTTTATAGACGTATTGGGAGGACACTGATATTACTCGTGGCCCCGATAACGATTTCACCATAATAGCCAGTAATGGTCAGCCTTTGCCACAAGTGGGGTATAAAGAGGTCACCATCAAAGTGGGGTGGGTGGAATTGAAGGCCCAAGGGATTGTAATTGTTGATATTGACCACCGTGAGTGTAATCCCATCATGACCATTGGTACTAATGTTATAGAAAATTGTCTTGCAGAAGTTATTGTCCTATTACAACTGGTCGCAGAAACAGCTGGCTACAGTGAACAACGTGTCCTGCAAAAAGAAATCAGGGCCCTAATGCAAAGACAGCAGGTAGAGCTGACTGGTGGTGAAATTGGTCGTGTCACAGTGAGAGATTCAAACCCCATTACGATACCCCCCAGGAGTGAAATGTTAATATGGTGTCGGGCAGCCATAGGCCTCAGGGGTAAAGACTATCAGGACCTGGTAGAACCTGTATATTCAGATAATAGGCCTACCCTCCTGACAGCCAGAGGGGTGGATGACGTCCGCAAGGGGAGGGTTCCAGTACGTGTTCTCAATTGTGGGGAGGAAGAAGTCCAGCTAACCAAATATGCCACACTTGCCAAACTGTTTACTGTTAATAGTAGTGTGATACAGGCACCTGGGCCCTTGGTCCCGTCTGATCTGGCAGAGAACAACGGTTCTGTAGGGCAACCGAAAGATTGGTGTCGGGAATTACACGTGGGCACTGACTCTACCCCACCTCACCAGAAACAGGGGGCCTACAGGGTGGTTCATGAGTACGAACGGGTCTTTAGAAAACACCCCCTAGATTTTGGGCAGGTGAAAGGGATCCAACATCATATCCCCACAGGGGATCATCGACCCATAAAAAAGAGATACCGTCCTGTACCCCCAGCTCATTATCAGTGTGCCAAGGACATGTTGTGAGAGATGAAGGAGGCTAGGGTAGTGAGGGAAAGTTGTAGCCCCTGGGCAGCTCCATTAGTCCTCGTTAAGAAGAAAGATGGCACAATGAGAATGTGTGTGGATTATAGGCAGTTAAATCGCATTACATGTAAAGATGCATACCCACTGCCCAAGATAGAGGAGTCACTGGCTGCGTTAAAATCTGCTAACTACTTCTCTACCTTGGATCTCACCAGTGGGTACTGGCAGGTTCCCTTAGCGGAGGCGGACAAGGAGAAGACGGCTTTCACGATGCCGATGGGTCTCTGTGAATTCAACTACATGCCCTTCGGATTGTGCAATGCCCCGGGGACGTTCCAGAGGATGATGGAGTGCTGTCTGGGGTACAAGAACTTTGAAACCATACTGCTGTATCTGGACGATGTCATTGTCTTCTCCAAGACCTATGAAGACCATCTGCAGTACCTGGCCAAGGTGTTTGAAGCCCTGTCCAACTTTGGCTTGAAGGTGAAACCATCCAAATGCCACCTGCTGAAACCCAAAGTGCAGTACCTCGGCCATGTGGTGAGTGCTGAAGGAGTGGCCCCAGACCCCGACAAGGTTACAGTGATTAAGGACTGGCCGAAACCCAGCAACCTCCATGAAGTCCGGCAGTTCCTCGGGTTGGTAGGCTATTACAGGAGGTTCATCAAGGACTTCACCAAGAAGGCCACGCTATTGCAAGATCTGTTGGTGGGCCAATCCAAGAAGACCAAGGGGAAGAGCACCCCATTTGATTGGAACGAAGGACTGGAAGAGTCATTCACTTGCTTGAAGATGGCGCTGACGGGAGACGAGGTACTGGCCTAACCTGAGTATGATCAACCGTTTGTACTGTATACGGATGCCAGAAATGTAGGACTGGGAGCTGTGTTGTCCCAGGTCCAGAAAGGCAAGGAGAGGGTAATCGCTTACGCCAGCAGGAAACTTTGTCCCACGGAAAGGAACCCTGACAACTACAGTTCCTTCAAGCTAGAATTTCTCGTCATCGTTTGGGCAGTGACGGAGAGGTTCAAGCACTACCTGGCCTCAGCAAAATTCACCGTCTTCACGGATAACAATCCACTAACGCACTTGGACACGGCAAAACTCGGGGCCTTGGAACAGCGGTGGATGGCCCGGCTGTCCAATTACGATTTCACCATCCAGTACCGGGCAGGACACAAGAATGCGAATGCCGATGCCTTGTCCCGAATGCCCAATTTGCCAGAAATGTGGGAGGACCCAGAGGCCCTTGAGGAAGTAGAACTGCTGGCTTTCCATCGCCCCAAAGCCACTCAATGCTCCCATCATGTGAAGAACAGGCACAAAAACAACCAGGATGCCACGCTGAATCCCCTGCCCCTTCACGGGTGGGCAGAGACCCAGGATAGTGACCCTGCAGTCCATCGGGTGAAAGAGCTCCTGACACAGGCAGGTTTGCATCCCGGCCCGGATGATTCACAAGAAACCCAACAGCTGTGGAAGGGGAGAAGCAAGCTGTTTATTCACGATGGTAAGCTGTGCCGAAGGAGTATCGACCCCCGCACCCATGAATTGGTATGGCAGATAGTGGTTCCAAGGCAAGATGCACCCATGGTACTGAGAGCGTACCACGATGGGGCTGGACACTTCGGGTGGAGGAAGTTGGAGAGACTGCTCCGAGGAAGATTCTATTGGATTGGCATGAAAAGAGCCATTGAGCAGTGGTGTCGGGAGTGTGGCCCGTGCAGCCTACTCCGGAAGGACCGTGACAGCCAACGGGCTCCCTTGCAGCTCATCATCACCAAACGGACGCTAGAACTCGTCGCGCTAGATAGACCACGTGAAGCTGACGCCTAGCCGGTCGGGCTATATCTATGCTCTCACCATAGTGGATCACTACTCCAGGTTCCTGGTGGTTGTAACTGTCAAGGATCTAACGGCCAGGACGGCCGCCAAAGCCTTCCAGCAGTACTTCTGTAGGCCCCATGGGTATCCGGAGAAGGTACTGACCGATCAGGGACCAGCATTCGAGGCGGAGGTGTTCCAGGAGTTCTGTCATCTGTACGGGTGTAAGAAGATCAAAACCACACCGTACCATCCACAAACCAACGGGATGTGTGAAAAGATGAACCAAGTGGTGATCAACTTACTGAAGACCTTGCCTGTAGAAGAACGGAACTTGTGGCCCTCAAAATTGCCCGACCTGGTAGACATGTACAACCACATCCCAGTGAACTCTACTAACTGCACTCCGGCGTACCTGATGCGAGGAAGGCCTAGCAAGTTGCCCATTGATCTGGATATGGGGGTTCTAACCCCTAAAGATGCCTCGCCGGATGCCGATTGGGATACAGAGAGGCAGCAAAGGTACCGCAAAGTACAGGAGTGCGTGGAAAGAAGTCTCACTCAGGCCAGGCAAAAACAGGAAAGGGACTACAACCAGCATGCTCCCTTGCCACCTGGTGAGCAAGTACTCAAGCGGAAGAGAAGGCTACACAAGCTTGACGACCAATGGGAAGCGGAACCGTATACCATCCTGCCATCCGATTTCGACAATACCAAAGTCTGTGTCATCAGCAAAGATGGGGGGGAAACCTCAACGCAATATCCAGAGACCACCTTAAGGTATGCCCTGACAAGTTGAGAGAGAAGGAAACAGATCCAAGAACCTCTCCACCTGTAGAAGAGGAGAAGATGATACACACTGTTCTTGGCGATTTTCCCATCGTGGACTCAGATAAACCAGGCCATCGTGGTACCTATATTAACGTTTCATCAACCGAACCCGCCTGAACTAAACGTGGTGCCAGATCCCCCGGACCCACCATCACCACAGACCCCGCCGGACGATGCCATGCCCACTGTCGGACCGGCGGAGCCTCCCTCTGCTATCGGCGAATCTGCCATACCCACTGTTGCTAGCAGCAGCTCTGAGAGATCCAGCATGCCAGTGCTACCCAGACTCACTAGAAGCGTAGCTAGAAGGCAGTGCACTACACCAGTGGTAGCAAGCATAGCGAGCCCTGCTAGGCCAATAGCAACAACTGCACTACGGAGGTCTACACGTAGCACCAAGAATCAAACTCCCCTTCGCTACAAAACTTTTAGGTATTAACAAAAGTTGCTAATTGTGTTTGTGTAAATATCTTTGTTATAAGTTTAAAAATGGACAACGGGGCAATGGACAGTGAATTGCTCCAAAAACTTTCAAAAGGGACCCCTTTGTTTACCCGGGGTCCCTGCTGTTTTAAAGTTACAGCCACTGGACTGAGAGTCATAAACTGTGCATGACCAAACTTTCGCAACGTTCAAGAGTCCTCACCTCCCATAAAGGGAAGCACTGTTATTATTACTTATTACTTGTTTATTGCATTTCAAAACTTTGTATGTTTGTTGTTAACATGTATTGTTGTTTTTCTTTTCCCAGTCCGGGAGTACTGGATTTAACCGGGGGGGGAGTGCAGCGCCCTAGAGTCCTGGTCGTTGCAGTACTGTCGCTCCGCTGCTAAGGGGAGTGATGGTATGTCTGATGGCACTAAAGGAGTTCACCTGACCAGGTATCACAGACACACATTACACTTCACACTCCGGCCACCAGGGGGAGTGGTTCTATCTAGTTGGCCACTCCTCACACTTTGGTAAAACTGGGGGGTTGGACAGGAAGTGGGGGAGAAAGTAGCTGGGAAGAGCTAGAGAGAGGACCTGTCAGGGGTGGGATCCTGGCAGAGTCATAGGAAAGGACAAGAAGCGAGGTTTATTGTGAAGAGTGAGAAACAGGAATACAGCAAAAAGGAGATAACACCAGTAGGAGTCGTGCTGTAAGATCGAGGCAACATCCTATTGAGGCGCGTAGCCGGTGGCTGGAACACCGAGAAAGTAAGAGACTCCACGTATTACTTTAGACTATGGCCCGGCAGTTAACTACAGGTTGGCTGTCTCACCATTACACCTAACGAAGACAAGAGAGGCAAACTGTGGGAGAGGGGCGTCCCTAGGGCCCTATAAAATAGCTCCAGGCCTACCCCGTCATATGGGTGCATCCTAGCCATATCATCTGGGGGACGAAGAGAGAGAAAGAGCAGAAACATACACGACAGTTGTGAGGACTATCCTGTGGTGCTCAGCAGGGAGGTACTACAACACACAGGCGCTAGAAGGTAGACACTGATTTCCACCTGCAAAGGAAACTCTGGATGTGCCGTCGGACCGGTCGGTCTCAGCCAGCCCTGTTAACAGTACTCTGGATTGAGGATACCGAAGCCCTCAGTAAAGAGGTAAAGAGACTGCAACCCTGTGTCCTCATTATTCATCGCGACTTGCAACACGCCTCACCTACACCTTTCACTGGACGCCCCTTAGCAGGGTCACGGACCAGGTCTAGCCACCGTGACAACCCCAGAACTGAGACAGAGAAGCCCGGTACCGAGTACCCTGCGGCCCTGCGTCTGGGGGCGCTCCACAATAGGAATAAAAAATAACTTTTATTTAGTAATACATAAAACCAATTAAAAAGCAAAATTACTGTCAAGTGACACTGAACAGATGAACACATCAATAATAAACTAAAGTTAATGGTGCGAGGGATATTGTACATTAACATTCATAATGCAGACGCAAAAACACTGCTATGCTTATAAGAAATAATTTTTGAGGCACCACAGATATATTAAGCAAGTGTAATGATACTAAATGTTATATGATCAACATATGTGCTCCCTATATGTATCAATGAAAATTGGGACTAAACATGCAATGGCAGTGATATCCCTAAAGAATTTGCTTGTGAGAGGCACACAGATATGACATTTAGCCATGTGGGGTTAGTAATATAATGAAATAAAGCAGTATTAAATAAATGCAACATCCACTTATTGATCAATACAAATGTAGGGCTAATGCAAATCACAATGTCAGCGTTGTCCACAGCAAGTCAAATACTAGTCCCAAAAATCAATCCTAAATGAAGATATTACCTATAACGGAGGTGCTGTGTGTCCGTTCTGCGTCCCCTCACTCCGACCCCGAAAGCACATTCTTTAGGGATATCACTGCCATTGCAAAGATGAACAGATTTTTGGCAGTTCCAACTCTTGAAAAGGCCACGTAAAGTTGACCATGGGAAAAGCATGGAGATTGCAAATTGATCCCCACTACTTTCAAGGACTGTCCCTGAGCCTTGTTAATGGACATTGCAAATGCCAGTCGAAGTGGAAACTGGAGGCGTTTAAAATCAAAAGGCAAATCAGAAGGAATAAGTGGAATTCTTGGAATGAAAAGGTCCTCTCCTTAGGCAAATCCTGCTGCTGAGCTGTGTATCTAATCCTATCCTGTGTGATATCGTCTCCTGAGCTGTGTATCTAATTCTGTCCTGTGTGATTCTGTCTGCTGAGCTGTGTATCTAATCTTATCCTGTGTGATACTGTCTCCTGAATTGTGTAACTAATCCTATCATGTGTGATACAGTCTACTGAGCTGTGTCTCTAACCCTATCCTGTGTGATTCTGTGTGCTGAACCATGTATCTAATCCTACCCTGTGTGTTACTGTCTGCTGAGCTGTGTATCTAATCCTATCCTGTGTGATACCGTCTGCTGAACTGTGTATCTAATTCTGTCCTGTGTGATACTGTCTGCTGAGCTGTATACCTAAACCTATCCTGTATGATACTGTCTCCTGAACTGTGTAACTAATCCTATCATGTGTGATACAGTCTACTGAGCTGTGTCTCTAACCCTATCCTGTGTGATTCTGTGTGCTGAACCATGTATCTAATCCTATCTTGTGTGTTACTGTCTGCTGAGTCGTGTAACTAATCCTATCCTGTGTGATACTGTGTGCTGAGCTGTGTCTCTAAACCTATCCTGTGTGATACTGTCTACTGAGCTGTGTCTCTAATCCTATCCTGTGTGTTACTGTCTGCTGAGCCACGTATCTAATCCTATCCTGTGTGATACTGTGTGCTGAGCTGTGTCTCTAAACCTATCCTGTGTGATACTGTGTGCTGAGCTGTGTCTCTAATCCTATCCTGTGTGTTACTGTCTGCTGAGTCATGTAACTAATCCTATCCTGTGTGATACTGTCTGCTGAGCTGTGTCTCTAATCCTATCCTGTGTGATACTGTGTGCTGGCTGAGCCACGTATCTAATCCTGTCCTGTGTGATACTGTCTGCTGAGCTGTGTCTCTAATCCTATCCTGTGTGATACAGTCTGCAGAGCCGTGTTTCTAATCCTTTCCTGTGTGATACAGTCTGCTGAGCCGTGTATCTAATCCTATCCTGTGTGATACTGTGTGCTGAGCTGTGTATCTAATCCTATCCTGTGTGATACTGTCTGCTGCGCCGTGTATCTAATCCTATCCTGTGTGATATTTGGCTGTGTATCTAATCCTATCCTGTGTGATACAAACTGCTGAGCCTTGTATCTAATCCTATCTTGTATGATACTGGGCTCTCCCTGGGCTCCACCTGCAGTCTGTGTCGGCACAGTAATAAATGATGTTATTTCCAGCTTTACAGAAGGACGATAGCACCATAGAAATGATAAGAATAATAGGCCTCAGTTACTACAACTTTCTACAAGGAAAACTGTTGCTCATAGCAACCAATCACAGCTCAGCTTCTTATAAACAGCTCTGGTGAAATGAAAGATGCTTAGTGATTGGTTGCCGACACACACACACACACGCGCACGCGCGCACACACGCACGCACGCACGCACGCATGCACGCACGCACACACACACACACACACACACACACACATTTTTATATACATAGATTGTAATTGTATCATCTTACACAGTGTCACATCTTTTTGGAATTAGGTTTTCAGGTTGTCTAACTTTCAATAATCATCATAATATCTCCCTTTTTAAGTTTTTTTCAGTCCAACATAAGAAGTGGGGGCATCAAATACCCCTCTTTTTCTCTTTCACACTGTAATTTTGACAGGGGAGTATAGGCTGCTGTTTATGGCCATCTGTATTTAGCAAACTGAGCAGGAGGAACAAACTGTGATAAATTAGCCAATGTAACAGTGATTTTATAGAGTAACATAGTTAGCAAGGCCGAAAAAAGACATTTGCCATCCAGTTCAGCCTATATTCTGTAAGAATAAATCCCCAGATCTACGTCCTTCTAAAGAACCTAATAACTGTAAGATACAATATTGTTACACTCCAGGAAGACATCCAGGCCTCTCTTGAACCCCTAGACTGAGTTCGCCATCACCACCTCCTCGGGCAAGGAATTCCAGATTCTCACTGCCCTACCAGTAAAGAAACTTCTATGTTGGTGGAAAAACCTTCTCTCCTCCAGACACAGAGAATGCCCCCATTATATCCTTCCTGAGCACTGGTACCCAAAACTGTTCACAGTACTCCATGTGTGATCTAACCAGGGATTTGTACAGAGGCAGTATAATGTTCTCATCATGTGTATCCAGACCTCTTTTAATGGTCCCCATGATTCTGTTTGCCTTGACAGCCGCTGCCTGGGACTGGCTGCTCCAGGTATATCTATCTTAACTAGGATCCCCAAGTCCTTCTCCATGTTAGCTTTACCCAGTGGTTTCCCATTCAGTGTGTAATGGTGATATTGATTCCTTCTTCCCATGAGTATGACCTTACATTTATCATTGTTAAACCGCATCTACCACCTTTTTGCCCAAGTTTCCAACTTATCCAGATCGATCTGTAGCAGAATACTATCTTCTCTTGTATTGACTGCTTTACATAGTTTTGCATCATCTGGAAATATGTTTTACTGTGTAAACCTTCTACCAGATCATTAATAAATATGTTAAAGAAAACAGGTCCCAGCACCGACCCCTGCAGTACCCCACTGGTCACAGCGACCCAGTTAGAGAATATACCATTTATAACCACTCTCTGCTTTCTAAGTCAGCTACTTACCCATTTACACACATTTTCCCCCAGACCCAGTATTCTCATTTTGTGTACCAACCTCTTGTGTGGCCCGGTATCAAACGCTTTAGAAAACTCAAGATATACCACGTCCAGTGACTCACCGTGGTCCAGCCTATAGCTTACCTCTTCATAAAAACTGATTAGATTGGTTTGACAGGAGCGATTCCTCATAAACGCATGCTGATATGGAGTTAAACAGTTATTCTCATTGAGATAATCCAGAATAACATCCCTCAGAAACCCTTCAAATATTTTACCAATGATAGAGGTTAGACTTACTGGCCTATAATTTCCAGGTTCACTTTTACAGCTATTTTTGAATATTGGTACCACATTTGCTATGTGCCAGTCCTATGGAAAAAACCTGTTGCTATAGAGTCCCTAAATATAAGAAATAATGGTTTGTCTATTACATTACTTAGTTCTCTTAGTACTCGTGGGTGTATGCCATCCGGACCCGGAGATTTATCTATTTTAATCTTATTTAGCAAGTTTCATACCTCTTCTTGGGTTAGATAGGTGACCCTTAATATAGGGTTTTCTTTGTCTCTCGGCATTTCACCTAGAGTACTCACAATCCCTAAGGTTTCCTTTATCTATCACTGGATTATGCTGAAACTACTGTTACTTTCACAGCAAAGTTATTGTAGGAATCACTATGTGACCAGTTCCCTATGAAGAGTAAGATTACAAATAAGTTTTCTTACCTTAATTAATGACTGTGGCATTTCTGTAGTGCTGATCTGAAGGATATTCCCCAAGCCGGGCAGAGGTGTAGGTCCTGGGGGTAGGTCCTTCTGTTTGACCTTACCCCACCATTTCATGAGATAAATAAGGAGAGTGACTCCAGTAGCCAGGAGAATCGTTGCTGAAATAGACAGAGCCATCTTGAGCCTCAGCCCCTACAGCTCTCTCTGTTCTGTATTCTTGTGTTTATATTCATTCCGGAACAGGGCAGCGTTCCAACATGTAATCCATGAAAACAGGATGGGCGAGTTTAAAGTGCAGAATTACAGCTGTTACACAACACTTCTGCTGTCAGTGCTTACTCAGTCTCAGCTTGGCGTGAAGTCAGGGTTAGTGATCGTCAGGCCACTTTTTAGTGAGCAGAATCAATTGGTTTCAATCACCAAATAGAGCCGACTCTTTTGGATACTAAATTGATCCACATTAAATATGCATTCACAAGCAGAAAAACACATATTTATGGAAACTCCTCACAGTATGACACAGTGAAAACTGATAATTGATACCACTGGCGGACTAATTTTACCCCCAGTGAGAGTCAATCAGAAACTGCAAGTGGCTCTCAGTGGGCTGCTGGCTCCCATCATTCACAGATAAGAGCTGGCTCTTTGTACTGGATCGGTGGAGAATGGTCTGTCACTAGTTTGGAGTGCTATGATAAATCAGGCATGGATTAATGGAGGAAAAACAGGTCTGCTGCACTGCTGGCATGAATCCTATCAAGGAACAAATCAAACACAAGAAGGACAAAAGGAGTTTTTCCTTCCTTAATCCATCATTGCTTTGGATTTTCCAACCTGTGGTGCTACAGCAGCTGGGATTCCATTTATCTATGCCCTCTAAGTGTTGTTTCTCACACAACCGAACCAGGTGAGCAAAACTGTTTCTATGGTCAATATTGTTATCTGGATAACACTTTATTGAGCTATTTTGTTCTCCGGCTACTTCTCCTTGATTAATCAGACATGACACCCACCCCTCTGACAGCCAAAACTCCAATGGAGAATACTATGGCTGCATCCTCCTCTTACTATTCTCTTTGAATACTACCCAGATTTGCTGATTGCTGAGGACATATTGTAGTGAAGCGGTCTTACTCTTCACACTATAATAGATAGGCAGGGACCCAAGAAAGTTCAACTTAAAATGTCTTTATTCCAGAAAACTCACAAAACAGGTAAGCGATGTCCAACAGTACAAAGCCGGATCCTCAAAACAGTCCAAAGCTGGATCCTCAAAACAGTCCATGTCCTAACGCTTTACTGTGGGCCCGCCGTGTCTCTTGGATGCGTCATCAGCTTTGAAGTACCTGGCACTGTATTATCTTCACACAGACCTGGGTTGCACAGAGCCTCCTGCTCTGTAGCTAGCAAAACAAAAACTGACACACCCAAGAAAAAACTGAGAATTTTAAAGGTGAATCGTGGACATCGAGCCACTCCCAAAACCCGGAGTGGAGGGAGGGATTCTCCCCACTGCCCAACTTGCAAATCCCTCCAAAAATATTATATTTTTTTTTTTGCTAGTTACCTATCTGAAAATTAAAAGTACTAACTCAATAGATCTTTAAATTTGTCTATGTTTCTTCATTTTACAAAAACTCAAATTATGGACGTGTTTTTGGTAGAGAGTAATAGCTCATATTGGGTGAACAAGGATACAGAATGTTTAGACAATCTTCAAAGTTTGACTATCAAGGAGAGTTTGATCATTTTATTATCAGAGGCATGTTTGGCACTTGACTATCTTGGCATTAGTTTATTGTCATGGTCATGTTCATTAATTAACTATAATGGACAAATTGACCATTGGCTATAATGGTCATGTTAATTTGTTGACAATAATAGATGTATCAACTGGTTAATAGATGAACTCACTTAAGAAGGAGAGCTTGAAATGGAAAAGGATATTTACCTGATCTTTCTTTATCCCATCCACTTTGGATAATGTGTGACTGGTCAATAGTATACATTTTTGAGTTGCTGCTCATATGCACGATCCAATCAACAAATTGCATGGGAAATATTAGATACCTAAAGACTGAACTTTCATCAAAATAATGCACATGCAACAAGCAAAATAAAGCTTCATTCATATTTATCCTGTTTAACCTATTGTTTCACTCCATCGTAGGAACAGAAATTAATGGCAGTTACACGATGGACAATAGCAGCACCCGACAAACTCAATTGACTATGATGTACTCAGTTTAGCCTTTGTCATTTTTCTACTATTTTACAGGTCAAAATAGCCGAGCTACAAACAAAGCCTCCAGTGTAGATGTGAACTTAGCCAAAGTTGTGACTCATTTCCATAAAATAAATAATAACTGGTAATAATCTTTATTTTTATATAGCGCTAACATATTCCGCAGCGCTTTACAGTTTGCACACATTATCAAGATAAAACAGTTGTGATACAAGCTTAATCTTTATGTCAGCATGAAATGATTACAGATCTTGATATTTTGTACACTCATACAGGCATGGCCGATGTTAAAAATAGAATAAAAAATATATAATTGTTTTCACACAATCTTTGTATTTATTTTAATTTATATCTTTTAATATTAGAGCAGCTTTCTTATTTTACAAGTTCTAGAACTTTAGTCAAGAAGTTTATCTTCAGCTCAAAAACGAGGGACAACATTCATCTGGTAGGACTGAGGTCTTGAAGCATTGGTTTTGGGCTCGGGTCTAATGCTCAGATTCTTTCTGTCTACAGTGGGCTCCAAGGTGAACTTCTGCAGTATGGTGGTTAGAAAGAGGAAGAGCTCCATGCGAGCCAGGCCTTCTCCCAAACACATACGCTTGCCTGTGAAAACAGAGAAATCAAACACCATAAGTAGTCAAGTTGAAGGTATTGTTTGATTTAGAAAAAACATTTTTAATTGCCTTTTTGTAAATCAACAGAGGATGGGCAGGCGTCCTGTTTTCTTTTCAGCATAATCCAGTTTGAAGAATGATTTGAAGGGTTAATTTATAATTTTCACTACCCTAATTGGAGAACTAAATACTGCGTTCCAGCGCCGGTCTTCACCACTGCCTGCAGTGATAGTTCACAGGTTGCAGAGGTGATGTTACGATTACTGTCATTTGTGAAGTCAGCGTTGTGGAGTCAGCGGTGCAGCCTCTAAGCAATCATTGAAGGCAGCAGTGAAGTGCGGACGCTGCAGCAAGTAAAGTAATGGAGCAAGTAAATAAGTAATGCTCAGTTTATTATTTTCAGCCAGAATGAGCTTTTGGAGAAAAATGACCATTCTTTGAAAACACCTTTAAGTTTAGAACTTTGCAATAATGTCTAAAGTCTCAATGTACTGCCAGTAATTTATATTAGATAATCTTAATGATTTGCCATGGTTTTACAATGTGTCTGTAAAAATATTGAGTGTCCTTGATTTATTGATGATAAACTGTCCAGAAATAGTACAAAATCAAGTTGATAATCCTGGTTAAAAGTCATGACATGCCAGGTTAGCACCGTTCTACCATAGACAATAGCTCAGACCTTTTCTGAGATGCCGAACATTTCTCAGTCCAAAAAAACCTTTGAGTCATGTCTTAAACTCTTTTATGTGATAAATGTAAAATAATTCAGTGGGTTTAAAAACACGCAAACAATTGATTCCTAAATCATATCAAGTAATATTTATGATCTTCCTAATACTGGTCTGTCAAACCAACCATATATAAAAGTATTTTCATATACTGAAGCTTAAATTCGGTATTCACAAAACACAATCAAGTAATAACATCTTACCTGTAGAGAATGGCATAAAGGCATCACTCTTCTTAACGCAGCCTTTCTCATTAAGAAAGCGTCCGGGATCAAACTCCTCTGGGTTCTTGAAATGTTTGGGGTCTTTGAGAACAGAAGTCAGGACTGGAAACACCAAACTTCCCTGAAAGTGAATGTATGAATATCTAGAAAACTGGAATTCTTAAAAGTGAGATCTATTTAGTTATTCCTATGACGTTGAGATGAACAAATCTGCCGAAATTTGTCTTGGGCAGAATCGTTTCGGTCCAAATCAAATTTAGTCCAAATTAAAAATGCCCCAGAAAGACATTTTAATATGCTATGAGGTTTCTCCAGATCCCACAGCATCTTTGGATTGATCTTTGAGTCTTCCAGCTTTGACTAGACCTCACTTAGTCACTTGGAACACGATACACATCATTAACATCAATAATGAGTGAGGATAGTCAGTCACAGAAAATCCAAAGACCAATCTAAAGACTGATTTTAAGACCAACCCAAAGACAAGAAGGAGCAAGAGGAAAATGTTTTATGATAAAAGCTTAATGAAAGTGAATGTTTGTTTTAAGATGTATGATTCAGCACTACACAATATAGGGTTGTTAACAACATTTGGGTATCTGGAAGTAAGCAGGTAGATGGATGGGGTCTAGTTCATTTAAAGTTGCAATTCTAGTTGCTAGTTTTATGAGTAGCAGTGAGCCCTCAACACAGTAGTCCAGTGGGTGTGGCCAACTAGAGGGCGCTGACTCAATCCATACTAGTGTATGGACCTGATGTCACGCCCCCTGGATGGGCTCTGACAAGGATTATGTATAACACATATATACCCTCTGGTCCTGACTCAAAAATGGTGAATTCTCGCAGCGTAAAATGCGTGCACTGAGGGAATTCATAAATCTGCAGCCACACAGAGTGACTGTAAACTTATTGATATTGATCAGACAAAACTTTCCTAGACCCTGGTTTGCATACCAGGAGATGAGTTAACTCCTAAAATCTCAGTCACCTTCCTAGTTACTATTCTCCTCATGAGATGCTGTTAACAGTCCTATGTAAAGATGAGCACATTTTGAAATTTAAATTCACCAAATTTGCTAATTTGCGCCCCTAAAATTTGATTTGCAGCAAATAATTTTGTGCGAATTTCCATATTGGAAAGCTTGCATTTGCTTGGAAAATATATGTAAAGGAGAGAAGGGAAAGACCTCCGGTGACCATGATAGCTTACACACTTCAGATGAGAGAGAGGACCCCACTGACCATAAGAAGAGTTTTCACACTACAGATGTCATGTCGGACGCTGTTCAGACCAGGTCGTTCGACAGACAGCGGTAATTCCGCTTTTGACCACTATTTGCTCATTGGCGTCGGCTAGGTTTTGTCCAGCTGTTCCAGGGTTAATTTACCTGATCCTCGGTTTGGAAGCTGGGCCATGCCCATGGCCTTTAAATAGTTCTCCGGATCATTGGGCGTTGCCGATTATAGCTTCTGTCTTGCGTTGTTATCTCGGTCTGGAGTGGAGAGCTGGTTGTTGGAGAATCGTTGCTGGTGGTGTACTTTCCTTTGTCTTATTTACTCCTTCCTATATTTGTGGTTTTTTTGCCCTGCACATTTACAGTGTATTCCTGAGTGACTGCGGCGTGGTTTATATTTTCCTTTATCCTTGTCTGTGCTAACTGTGGGTATTGGTGTATTACATTCACTGGGTGGAGGGCGAAGATTTTCAGCTTAGGGTTGTAACAGGAGGCAGGGTGAGGTTCGAGGCCTGGACATGCACACCTTCAGTGTAAACTTCAGGTAGAGGGTCAGTCAGCATTTCCCTAGTCTGAGGGAAATTGCAGGGGCCCGGGTTATTAGCTCTCACCCACCTAGTCTCCCCGTGACAACAGATGAGAAAGAGAGGCCCTTACTGATCATAAAAGTTTACACTCTACGGTAGAGAGAGAACAACTCTGACCATAAAGGTACCTTCACATTAAGCGACGCTGCAGCGATATCGACAACGATGCCGATCGCTGCAGCGTCGCTGTGTGGTCGCTGGAGAGCTGTCACACAGACAGCTCTCCAGCGACCAACGATGCCGAAGTCCCAGGGTAACCAGGGTAAACATCGGGTTACTAAGCGCAGGGCCGCGCTTAGTAACCCAATGTTTACCCTGGTTACCATTGTAAATGTTAAAAAAAACAGTACATACTCACCTTCTGATGTCCGTCAGGTCCCTGGCCGTCTGCTTCCCGCACTGACTGTGAGCTCCGGCCGGCCGTAAAGTAAAAGCAGAGCACAGCGGTGACGTCACCGCTGTGCTGTGCTTTACGGCCGGCCGGCGCTCACAGTCAGTGCGGGAAGCAGACGGCCAGGGACCTGACGGACATCAGAAGGTGAGTATGTACTGTTTTTTTTTTACATTTACAATGGTAACCAGGGTAAATATTGGGTTACTAAGCGCGGCCCTGCGCTTAGTAACCCAATATTTACCCTGGTTACCATTGTAAAACATTGCTGGCATCGTTGCTTTTGCTGTCAAACACAACGATACACGCCGATCTGACGACCAAATAAAGTTCTGGACTTTCAGCAACGACCAGCGATATCACAGCAGGATCCAGATCGCTGCTGCGTGTCAAACACAACGATATCGCTATCCAGGACGCTGCAACGTCACGGATCGCTATCGTTATCGTTGCAAAGTCGTTTAGTGTGAAGGTACCTTAAGAGCTTACACACTAAAGAGAGAGTAAACACCAGTAATGATAAGAGCTTATACTTAAGAGATTACACATTACAGAAGAGATAGAGAAAGGACCCAGATGATCATAACAGATTACAATCCATAGGAAAGATATAGATAGAGAGAAACAGAGAGAGGACCCTGCTGCCCATAAGCGTTTACACGTTAAAGGAGAGAGAGAGAGAGAAAGAAAGGATTATATATATTTTCCAGGAAATTCAAATTTACTGTGTGAACATATATTTCCATTAAAAATTAGCCTTTAATATTACAATAAAAACCACCAACCCAGTGAAAAAGTGTATATATAAATATATAAACCTAGTAATAAGCTAGCCTGTAAGATACCCTACACTAGGCCTATATTTCCCCTACCTAGCTGTGGATGTTGGCACCCTAAGAGAACGATTTGGCACCCCCACTCACCATGGGCTATCCCTCACTGCCGTATTCCAACCCCTCTTGAATAATAACAAGCCCCAGGTTGACGAAATAAATTTAGTAAGGCTTATTGGAACATTTAATGGACTATCTGAGAGAGTATACCAAGCTATTAAAAGGCACTGGGGGATTCTTCTAGCAGACCCCAATATAAATAAATTCATCACCCCCAAACCAAGTATTGCTTACAGGAGTGGTCGTTCCATCGATGACCGGATAGTTCATAGCCTATATCAGAGACCAAAGAGGGTGGGGACTTGGCTAGACAGGAAGCCTTTGGGCTTCTTTAAATGTGGAAATTCTTTGAGATGTAACATGATGACTCAGAGCAAGACCTTTTCCAGTGCTGCTAATGGGAGGGTTTTCTCCATTAGAGACCTTGGAAACTGTAGATCCATGGGGTTAGTGTACAAGGCCATGTGCCCTTGCCCCTTGGATTATATTGGCAAAACCTATACGAGAACTGAGGTTGAGGATGGGCGAACATCTATGTGATATCAGGAATAGGAGAAATACACCAGTTGCCTGCCATATGAATGACTTAGATGGTGGCTGTACTAGTGATATCACCTTCACTATGGTTGAGCTGATTAAACAAAATGTAAGAGGATGTGATCTTGACAAAACAGTTTTTAAACGGGAGGCAGAGTGGATATTTCGATTACAGTCCGTCTCCACGAAAGGCTTGAATGAATGTATTTCCTATACTTGTTTTATTTAAAGGTCTTAGGATGCCTTCTCTTGTCCTTACCCTATAATAATGATTTGTTGATGGAACAGTGCTGCTGAACTCCATATTTATACATGTTTCTACATGTGCCTCATTGTGTGTTGACATTATATGTAAAAACTTGTTACATAATTTTAATTTTAATTTCTATTTTTTTCAATGCTCTTTTCTTAGTTTATATGATATATAAAAACAATTAAGGCTGCATATTTATTTATATACAATTTTGCCATATCTGAATATTTTTTTTTTAATTGGCATGATGGGAATCTTATATACAGGTCCTTCTCAAAAAATTAGCATATAGTGTTAAATTTCATTATTTACCATAATGTAATGATTACAATTAAACTTTCATATATTATAGATTCATTATCCACCAACTGAAATTTGTCAGGTCTTTTATTGTTTTAATACTGATGATTTTGGCCTACAACTCCTGATAACCCAAAAAACCTCTCTCAATAAATTAGCATATTTCACCCGTCCAATCAAATAAAAGTGTTTTTTAATAACAAACAAAAAAACCATCAAATAATAATGTTCAGTTATGCACTCAATACTTTGTCGGGAATCCTTTGGCAGAAATGACTGCTTCAATGCGGCGTGGCATGGAGGCAATCAGCCTGTGACACTGCTGAGATGTTATGGAGGCCCAGGATGCTTCAATAGCGGCCTTAAGCTCATCCAGAGTGTTGGGTCTTGCGTCTCTCAACTTTCTCTTCACAATATCCCACAGATTCTCTATGGGGTTCAGGTCAGGAGAGTTGGCTGGCCAATTGAGCACAGTAATACCATGGTCAGTAAACCATTTACCAGTGGTTTTGGCACTGTGAGCAGGTGCCAGGTCGTGCTGAAAAATGAAATCTTCATCTCCATAAAGCATTTCAGCCGATGGAAGCATGAAGTGCTCCAAAATCTCCTGATAGCTAGCTGCATTGACCCTGCCCTTGATGAAACACAGTGGACCCACACCAGCAGCTGACATGGCACCCCACACCATCACTGACTGTGGGTACTTGACACTGGACTTCAGGCATTTTGGCATTTCCTTCTCCCCAGTCTTCCTCCAGACTCTGGCACCTTGATTTCCGAATGACATGCAAAATTTGCTTTCATCAGAAAAAAGTACTTGGGACCACTTAGCAACAGTCCAGTGCTGCTTCTCTGTAGCCCAGGTCAGGCGCTTCTGCCGCTGTTTATGGTTCAAAAGTGGCTTTACCTGGGGAATGCGGCACCTGTAGCCCATTTCCTGCACACGCCTGTGCACGGTGGCTCTGGATGTTTCCACACCAGACTCAGTCCACTGCTTCCTCAGGTTCCCCAAGGTCTGGAATCGGTCCTTCTCCACAATCTTCCTCAGGGTCCGGTCACCTCTTCTCGTTGTACAGCGTTTTCTGCCACATTGTTTCCTTCCAACAGACTTACCATTGAGGTGCCTTGATACAGCACTCTGGGAACAGCCTATTTGTTGAGAAATTTCTTTCTGGGTCTTACCCTTTTGCTTGAGGGTGTCAATGATGGCCTTCTTGACCTCTGTCAGGTCGCTAGTCTTACCCATGATGGGGGTTTTGAGTAATGAACCAGGCAGGGAGTTTTTAAAAGCCTCAGGTATCTTTTGCATGTGTTTAGAGTTAATTAGTTGATTCAGAAGATTAGGGTAATAGGTAGTGTTGAGCGATACCGTCCGATACTTGAAAGTATCGGTATCGGAAAGTATCGGCCGATACCGGCAAAATATCGGATCCAATCCGATACCGATACCCGATACCAATACAAGTCAATGGGACTCAAGTATCGGACGGTATTCCTGATGGTTCCCAGGGTCTGAAGGAGAGGAAACTCTCCTTCAGGCCCTGGGAACCATATAAATGTGTAAAAGAAAGAATTAAAATAAAAAATATTGCTATACTCACCTGTCCGACGCAGCCGGGACTTCAGCGAGGGAACCGGCAGCGTTGTTTGTTTAAAAATCGCGCTATTACTTGGTTACGTGAATTCCCGGCTTGTGATTGGTCAGGTCGGCCATGTTGCCGGGACGCGGACCAATCACAGCAAGCCGTGACGAAATTACGTCACGGCTTGCTGTGATTGGTCCGCGTCCCGGCAATATGGCCGCCCTGACCAATCACAAGCCGGGACGTCACGGGAGGCTGGACACGCGCTCATTTTAAAATGGGCGCGTGTCCAGCCTCCCGTGACGTCACGGCTTGTGATTGGTTGCGCCGCGATCAACCAATCACAAGCCGGGAGGCTGGACGCGCTCATTTTGAAATGGGCGCGTGTCCAGCCTCCCGTGACGTCACGGCTTGTCTAAGGGTTAATATCGCTATACTCACCTCTCCGACGCAGCCGGGACCTCAGCGCAGGAACCGGCAGCGTTGTTTGTTTAAAATTCCCGCTTTTACATGGTTACGCGAAGTCCCGGCTTGTGATTGGTCAGGGTGGCCATGTTGCCGGGCCGCGGACCAATCACAGCAAGCCGTGACGTATTTTCGGCATATGAGTTTTACCTGGTCTGTACCACTAGATATCAGGTGGGCGGAGCTTTTTACGGCATTAACATAATGGGGGTTATTTAAATCCACCCTATGACTGCCGGCATTTGTCATCATCCATCATGGCATCTGGCAACTATATAGTGATACCTCCTGATGAACCATGCTACTGACAGGGAAACGCTTTGGGGTGCATCTAATTCATGCTAAGTTTACTCCTAGCTGCTTGATCATGCTTATTGTATTGTGTTTTGGGCTAGTGTGCCTATTTAATACTAACGTTGCTGGATTATGAATATATCTATGGAATACTGATTCTGAAGGAGTTTCAATCAATACTATTATGTGCCATCTGAATCATGTGTCATGGTCACCTATCTAGGGGATGCATCTGAGCCCAATTGTCAAACTCATTGTGTAGGGATTTACTGCTATTATGGAGTTTAAATCATGAAATTGGATGATTTTTTAATTTTTTTGCTTGCTGAGATACCTGCTAAAATTTTAGTGATTAGCCTACAATTCTTTTTTTCATTTCTGTGCTATTTATGAATTGTTTTCCTACCTATAATTATAGGGTTGGAATAGGGCAGTGAGGGACAGCCCACGGTGAGTGGGGGCGCCAAATTGTTCTCTTAGGGTAGTGGGGGCACCAAATTGCTCTCTTAGGGTGGCAACCTCCACAGCTAGGCAGGGGCAATATAGGCCTACTGTAGGGTATCTTACTGGTTAGTTTATTACTAGGTCACATATTTTTGGTATATATATATACTTTTTCACTGGGTTGGTGGTTTTTATTGTAATATTAAAGGTTAATTTTTAAGAGAGGGAAAGGACCCTGCTAACAATAGGAGCTAACACTCTACAGATGAGAGAATAGACCTTGATGACAATAAGAGCTTACAACTATTGGAAAGAGAGAGAGGACCCTGCAGTCCATAAGAGCTTACACTCTATAGGAAAGAAGACCATGCTAACCATAGTAGCTTACAAACTAAAGAAGAGATAGAAAAGAGGACACTAATGATCATAACAGCTCGCACTCCATAGGAGATAGAGAAACAGTGAGCAAGAAAGAGAGAGAGAGAGAGAAACCTGTAGACTATGAGAGCTTACGCACACTATACAGTGGGGGAAATAAGTATTTAATCCCTTGCTGATTTTGTAAGTTTGCCCACTGACAAAGCCATGAACAGTTTTTAATTTTAAGGATATGTTAATTTTAACATTGAAACATAGAATATAAAAATTAAAATCCATAAAATCACACTGTTCAAATTATATAAATGTAATTGCATTTTGAATTAAGAAATAAGTGCTTGATTCCTCTGGCAAACAAGACTTAATACTTGGTGGCAAAACCCTTGTTGGCAAGCCGTCAGGTGTTTTTTGTAGTTGATGATGGGGTTTGCCCATATGGAGGAGGAGGAATTTTGGCCCACTCCTCTTTGCAGATCATCTCTAAATCATTAAGGGTATGGCTCCACGTTACGGAGGGGCGGCGGTATCGCCGCAGCGGCGAAGCCGCTCGGCGCTAAGCCCCGCCCCCTTCCTGGGACGCGATCATGCCGGATGTGTTAACTCTTCACATCCGGGATGATCGCTCGCTCCCATAGGGCCCTGTGATATGCCTTGCGGGGACGCTGCGTCCCCGCAAGGTGTACGGACATGCTGTGATCTGAAAAGACGCGCAGCATGTCCGGAGTCGCAGGGCCGCCGCGTGCGGGTTTCCACGCAGAGTGGAGACGGGATTTCATCAAATCCCCTCCACTATGCTGGAACATCTGGACGCTGCTTTTTTGACGCTGCAGCTCTGCGCAGCGTCAAAAAAGCAGCGTTTCCTGACCGTGGAAACATACCCTCAGACTTTGAGGCTTTCGCTTGACAACTCAGAGCTTTAACTCCCTCCATAAGTTTTCTATGGCCACTCCATGGCCTTAATGTGCTTCTTTTTAAGCCACTCCTTTGTTGCCTTGGCTGTATGTTTTGAGTGATTGTCTTGCTGAAACCATTTTTAATGTCCTGGCAGAGGGAAAGAGGTTGTCACTCAGGACTTTACGGTACATTGCTCCATCCATTCTCCCACTGATGCAGTGAAGACGTCATGTGCCCTTAGCAGAGAAGCACCCCCGAAACATGTTTTTACCTCCATGCTTGACCGTGGTGATGGTGTTCTTTGGGTCATAGGCAGTATCTCTGTTCCTCCAAACACGGCGAGTTGAGATAATGCCAAATACCTCAATTTTTGTCTCATCTAACCATAGCACCTTTGCCCAATCACTCACAGAATCATGCAGATGTTCATTGACAAACTTCAGACAGTCCTGTACATGTGCCTTCTTGAGCAGGGGGACCTTGTGGGCACTGCAGGATTTCTTGGTGACTGTGGACTCAGCTGCCTTGAGATCATTAACAAGTCCCCCCGTGTAGTATTAGGCTAATCTCTCAACTTCCTCATGATAAAGGATACCCCAAGAGGTGAGATATTGTATGGTGCCCCTGATCGATGTCGATTGACAGACATTTTGTATTTCTTCTATTTTCTTACTATTGCACCAACAGTTGTCTCCTTCTCACCCTACATCTTACTTATGGTATTGTAGCCCATTCCAGCTTTGTGCAGGTCTATGAACTTGTCCCTGACATCCCTATCAAGCTCTTTGGTCATAACCATGTTTTGGAGGTTAGAGTCTGACTGATTAATTTAGTCTGTGGACAGGAGTCTTTTATAAAGGTGACTATGTTAGACAGCTGCCTTTAATGCAGGTAACAAGTTGATTAGGAGCTTCTGTTTTGTAGGAACCAGAACTCTTAATGGTTGGTAAGGGATCAAATACTTATTTCTCACTGCAAAATACAAATACATTTATATAATTTATACAATGTGATTTTCTAGATTTTATTTTTGATATTCTATCTCTCAATGTTCAAAATAACCTACCCTTAAAAGTAAAGAGTGTTCATGTCTTTGTCAGTGGGCAAACTTACAAAATCAGCAAGGGATCAAATAATTATTTCCCCCATTGTAGGTATGGTCGCTAGTAGAGACAAAGGGATCCAATCATATCCGATGTACTTGATTCCTACATACTGCATTTGATTCATAGACTGAGAAGATTGTATGTTCTGGAAGTTTCAGAAAAAAAGGGGAGACCTCCTGAACTACAGTTAAGAAATCTTTCTGGCCCTGAGAAGGTTCTTATGTTTCAGAAAGGTTGAGACTGAGACTTGGAAAGATAATTGGGTGGAGTTTGTGCAGGGAGGACCAAGATCTCTAAAATAGAGAGTGACTATGTTTGAAAACTTGTGAAGGCTCTCTTCTCATACCACTAAGCTACCTATATTGCTGATACCAACCATCAAAGGCTGTCAAACATGACCAAAAGATTGAGAGGAGCAGCGTACTCTACCTTTGGAATGTGAAATCCTCTGAAGGTTGTGTCCTTGCTGACAGCATGTGGAACTCCTGCAGGAACAATATCAGCAAATCTCTGGATCTCGTGGATTACGGCTTCTGTATACGGCATTTTACTTTTGTCTTCTATTGATGGACAGCGGTCTTTCCCTATTATATTGTCAATTTCTTTGTGGATCTTCTCTGAAGATAACAAAAATAAAACAATAGAAATATTTTTCAATCTAGAATTACTGTACATTCAAATTATATCTATTTTGCAATTGTAGAGCCCCTGAGGTTCGTTCACCACAGAGGTACTGCACCTCATCTAGAAGTGTGGGACTCCGCTCTCAGGTAAGGAGGGGGCACTACCCCGGACCCACACACTTGCATTGAACATCACATCACTTTAGCCTAGAAAGATGGGCAGACCCTAGAGAAAAGGGATCTCATTCAGTCAAGAAGAGTGGTTACAGTTAGAGGGAACCCGGAGGGCACGGCACCCTGGCTGAGGACTGCATCTAAGAACTGTGAGTAAAGGTGTGGAAACTGCACCCTGCTGTGTCCTCTGAATTAATTGCTTTGCCACCTGACCTGCACCACAGCATCCATCATCACATTTAACACCATAACTTCCATGGGGCCTAGCTCTGCCCGTGGGGAGCTGTACCAACTCTGCTGCATCACCATCTGCCCCAGAGGACCTGAACTGCAGTGTCGGCCACCAACTCATTGCTGAATACCACGGGTGGTGTCACGAACAATCTCCCCATAAACTTTATTACCCTTTAATATCATTTGACTTTTATTGGATGCCAAGGGCCACGGACCAGGTCACTGCTGCCGTGACCACCCCCGTAAGAACTGTTGGATCCAGCCCGAGTACCCCACGGCCCTAGTGGGCACTCCACAATTACAACCAAATAACAGCTGAAGCTTGTTTGAAAAGTTAAGGGTATGTGCCGACAATCCGTAATAAGCCCAGTGGATAGGATTTATAGAAACCTTATGCCCACTGTGCTCATTATATGCGATGAATCCTCATGGTTCAATGAACACATGCAGATTTACCTGTGAGATTAGAACGCAATGTTTTGGATGCAGCTAAAATGTGCTGCTTCGAAAGCATTGCTATAGCCTGATTGTGGGCACATAGCCTAAAAGGGCTATGATCAATGTATGTCTTTAGGAGCACACACCTTCCCAGCCTATTCAGTTCCTTGCTGCTGGGAATCCATCACTCCTTGTTGACTGACATTTCTAGTTTAGTAGATTTGTCCTTCTTTTGAGTTGAATGTGCTTCTGTAAAACATTCAGGTCTGACAGTGGCATGTTCTAAAGTTTACAATTTTATCACTGTATTTGTATATAGAGATAAAAGGGCCATTGAAAAATTCCAGGAACGTGAGTGGTGAAAAGGAGAACTACTCTGTAAACAGCCAACCATGAGGGCAAGGGACTTATGATTTTGCAAGACTGATAAAGGAAGATCTGGATCTGGAGCTGAGAGGAAAGGTGGTCAAACTCCTAAAGGTACCGTCACATTAAGCGACGCTGCAGCGATACAGACAAAGATGCCGATCGCTACAGTGTCGCTGTTTCGTCGCTGTGTGGTCGCTGGAGAGCTGTCACACAGACAGCTCTCCAGCGACCAACGATGCCGAAGTCCCTTGGTAACCAAGGTAAACATCGGGTTACTAAGTGCAGGGCCGCGCTTAGTAACCCGATGTTTACCCTGGTTACCAGTGTAAATGTAAAAAAAACAAACAGTACATACTTACATTCCGGTGTCTGTCCCCCGGCGCTGTGCTTTCCTGCACTGACTGTGAGCGCCGGCCGGAAAGCACAGCGGTGACGTCACCGCTGTGCTTTACGGCCGGCCGGCGCTCACAGTCAGTTTGGGAAGCTGACGGCGAGGGGACAGACATCGGAATGTGAGTATGTACTGTTTGGGTTTTTTTACATTTACAATGGTAACCTGTTTTTTTTTACATTTACAATGGTAACCAGGGTAAACATCGGGTTACTAAGCGCGGCTCTGCGCTTAGTAACCCGATGTTTACCCTGGTTACCAGTGAAGACATCGCTGTATCAGTGTCACACACACCAATCCAGTGATGTCAGCGGGAGATCCAGCGACAAAATAAGGTGCTGGCCTTCTAGCTCCGACCAACGATGTCACAGCAGGATCCTGATCGCTGCTGCGTGTCAAACAACGATATCGCTATCCAGGACGCTGCAACATCACGGATCGCTAGCGATATCGTTGTTAAGTCGCTCAGTGTGAAGGTACCTATAGACACAAAATGTAAACAACGTAACACAAAAGTGCTCATATCACAACTATAGCAGATAGAAGTGATTTGCAATCTCCATGCTGTCTAATGAATATAACCTAGAATAAAAACATAATGCATATGCACACCACAGTAATTAATGGTAACACATATAAAAAATAAAGTGTAAAGCATTGTGGAAAATGAAGGCGCTATTTAAGTAAGTATTTAACTAAGAAAAACAATTACATTACAGCTTGAGGCATTTATACAATATCAAAAGAACCAACACAATATGCCATAATGGGTATGAGCATTGTGACGACACAGCATTTAATCTTAATTATCCAGATGTAAATTCAATAATGCAGGAGTCATAAACTGTTATCATTAAGTTGACTCTTCTAGTAGGTTGAATTAATATTTGTAAATTGATTAATGGTTGTTACTTACCTCTTATATCAGCTCCCACAGTTTATTGTACTGTTATTTTTGCAAAGCATGGATGCAAGGTCACTGAACAATGATGTTTGCTAATATGTTGATTACACATTGTTAGGGTTGGCGCAACGCACCGAATATATTTATTAGATGGAATTGGTGCGTTTGCAACCCAGGATCCACCGTGCAGGAAAGAACCTGCTGCTAAGTAATTGGTGGCACTATATGGCGGTATGAACCAGCTCTGTTAGCTTCACAGAGCGGCCGAGAAAGCAAAGCTCTGTGCCCTTTTAGACTTTCACAGAAGCACAGGCTATCTACCCAAATGAGAGCAGTCAGTGGTCATGCATGCACACAAAACTCCTCGCCGGAGGTGCCAGCGTTCTAGGGGCTTATTTTAGCCAGGTCCCTGAATACACACAAACACAATCTCCTCGCCCGAGGTGCCAGCATTCTAGGGGCTTATTTCAGTCGGGTCCCTGAACACATACAAACACATGACCACAGTGGCGCAAAGCACATAACTTAGGAAGATACTAGCGCCGTGCGGCCATGCGAGCCTTAAATAGTTGCAGCACGTACAGGACCTTCCTAGAAGGACCAATGAGAGGCTGCTACAGAGCCTGCACACCTACAGGACCTTCCTAGAAGGACCAATAGATTTGGCTGCAGTACCTGAGCATGTGACCCTTGGTCTCCACTGAGAGATCTTACCCTGGGCATGCTCAGTGTGTGCAAAGCAGGACTTAGTCCCAGAAAAGCCTGCTCACCGCAGATCAGTGCAGGGTACAATAGCAGAGCCTGGAGAGGCAGCAGTAACCCTTTGCACAGTATCAGTCATAGTGAGATGCTGGGACCGACGTCTCCGCTGAGCAGGCTCCACTGCGGCCGATGCAGAATGGGAGACCGCAGTAGACACGGATCGAGATTCCCCCTTTGCAGCAGAGGAAACTCGACTCCTTACACACATTATACCAGGCCATGCAGTTTGTTGACTTGCAATCATTGAAGGGTAAACTATAAATAATCAAATTATGCGGGTTAACTTCATCACCCCTGCACCTTGACCTGTGGATGATTGCATGAAGGACGACAGTTGTGAACTATTAAAGGGAATATGCCTGTGTTACAAGACATCCAAGAAATCCAGAGATTCAAAGAGCCAGAGACTCTTTACAAAACCACACCAAGAAACACTCTATAAGACAGCAGCCAAGACATCATGGCCCAATCACAAGGGACACAGATTTGACATTCCACAGGATGCCAGCTTAGGGGACCTCGGCTCTGGCTGAAAGAATACTCATTTGCTCCATTGACCATCACTGAACCCATGGATACGTTTGGACCCACTGTCACCTGATTCCATGGAAATGTTTGGAAAAGCCAGGTTGTGACCCTCCCACCCACATGGTGTTGTACCTCAATGGACTGTCAGCTTCCTAAGCTTGCTGTTACATCATTGACTCCTCTCTGTGAGTGCCGCAGGTGGGGTAGTTGGCCCTGGAAGCTCTGAACTCACAGATTTTTTTTTCCGGGTGAGTCAACTGAAGGGTGAGACTCTTGAATTTTGCACCATATTGGGTATTTTGTTTGGACTGTTCTATGTGTTATTTGTCTGTTTTGTGGTTCAATAAAGTATTACCACACTGTTTTACCCTCACCCTGTGTTGTCTGAGTAGAATTATGCCCACGGTAAAAAGAGAGCGGGCATTCGTTGGGATGATACCTGGTCCATGTGGTTTTGGCTAGCGGACAACAGCACCCGCTGACCTCCCCGTGTATCCATATGTACGATAGACGCAAGTTCCACTTCCAGACTCCTACTGTACGTTTTATGTTATGGTTCTCAATGGCAAGAGAACATAGCCCAGCATACATAAGAACAAGCTCTTGGAAGGATGGAAACTAAAACTGACCATGAACTAAACCTGCCGCACAACTAACAGTAGCCGGGTAGCGTGCCTACGTTTAATCCCTAGACGCTCAGCGCCAGCCGGAGGACTAACTAATCCTAGCAGAGGAAAATACAGTCCTGGCTCACCTCTAGAGAAATTTCCCCGAAAGGCAGACAGAGGCCCCCACATATATTGGCGGTGATTTTAGATGAAAATGACAAACGTAGTATGAAAATAGGTTTAGCAAAATCGAGGTCCGCTTACTAGATAGCAGGAAGACAGAAAGGGCACTTTCATGGTCAGCTGAAAACCCTATCAAAACACCATCCTGAAATTACTTTAAGACTCTAGTATTAACTCATAACATCAGAGTGGCAATTTCAGATCACAAGAGCTTTCCAGACACAGAAACGAAACTGCAGCTGTGAACTGGAACAAAATGCAAAAAAAAAACAAGGACAAAAGTCAGACTTAGCTGGGAGTTGTCTAGAAGCAGGAACATGCACAGAAAGGCTTCTGATTACAATGATGACCGGCATGGAAATGACAGAGGAGCAAGGTTAAATAGCGACTCCCACATCCTGATGGGAACAGGTGAACAGAGGGGATGATGCACACAAGTTCAATTCCACCAGTGGCCACCGGGGGAGCCCAAAATCCAATTTCACAACAGTACCCCCCCCTCAAGGAGGGGGCACCGAACCCTCACCAGAACCACCAGGGCGATCAGGATGAGCCCTATGAAAGGCACGGACCAGATCGGAGGCATGAACATCAGAGGAAGTCACCCAAGAATTATCCTCCTGACCGTATCCCTTCCATTTGACCAGATACTGGAGTTTCCGTCTGGAAACACGGGAGTCCAAGATTTTTTCCACAACGTACTCCAACTCGCCCTCAACCAACACCGGAGCAGGAGGCTCAACGGAAGGCACAGCCGGTACCTCATACCTGCGCAATAATGACCGATGAAAAACATTATGAATAGAAAAAGATGCAGGGAGGTCCAAACGGAAGGACACAGGGTTAAGAATCTCCAATATCTTGTACGGGCCGATGAACCAAGGCTTAAACTTAGGAGAAGAAACCCTCATAGGGACAAAACGAGAAGACAACCACACCAAGTCCCCGACACAAAGCCGAGGACCAACCCGACGCCGGCGGTTGGCAAAAAGCTGAGTCTTCTCCTGGGACAACTTCAAATTGTCCACCACCTGCCCCCAAATTTGATGCAACCTCTCCACCACAGCATCCACTCCAGGACAATCCGAAGATTCCACCTGACCGGAGGAAAATCGAGGATGAAACCCCGAATTACAGAAAAAAGGAGACACCAAGGTGGCAGAGCTGGCCCGATTATTGAGGGCAAACTCCGCTAAAGGCAAAAAAGCAACCCAATCATCCTGATCTGCAGACACAAAACACCTCAAATATGTCTCCAAGGTCTGATTCGTCCGCTCGGTCTGGCCATTAGTCTGAGGATGGAAAGCAGACGAGAAAGACAAATCTATGCCCATCCTAGCACAGAATGCCCGCCAAAATCTAGACACGAATTGGGTTCCTCTGTCAGAAACGATATTCTCCGGAATACCATGCAAACGAACCACATTTTGAAAAAACAGAGGAACCAACTCGGAAGAAGAAGGCAACTTAGGCAGGGGAACCAAATGGACCATCTTAGAGAAACGGTCACACACCACCCAGATGACAGACATCTTCTGAGAAACAGGAAGATCCGAAATAAAATCCATCGAGATGTGCGTCCAAGGCCTCTTCGGGATAGGCAAGGGCAACAACAATCCACTAGCCCGAGAACAACAAGGCTTGGCCCGAGCACAAACGTCACAAGACTGCACAAAGCCTCGTACATCTCGTGACAGGGAAGGCCACCAGAAGGACCTTGCCACGAAATCCCTGGTACCAAAGATTCCAGGATGACCTGCCAATGCAGAAGAATGAACCTCAGAAATGACTTTACTGGTCCAATCATCAGGAACAAACAGTCTACCAGGTGGGCAACGATCAGGTCTATCCGCCTGAAACTCCTGTAAGGCCCGCCGCAGGTCTGGAGAAACGGCAGACAATATCACTCCATCCTTAAGGATACCTGTAGGTTCAGAATTACCAGGGGAGTCAGGCTCAAAACTCCTAGAAAGGGCATCCGCCTTAACATTCTTAGAACCCGGTAGGTATGACACCACAAAATTAAACCGAGAGAAAAACAACGACCAGCGCGCCTGTCTAGGATTCAGGCGTCTGGCGGACTCAAGATAAATTAAATTTTTGTGGTCGGTCAATACCACCACCTGATGTCTAGCCCCCTCAAGCCAATGACGCCACTCCTCAAAAGCCCACTTCATGGCCAAAAGCTCCCGATTCCCAATATCATAATTCCGCTCGGCGGGCGAAAATTTACGAGAAAAAAAAGCACAAGGCTTCATCACGGAGCAGTCGGAACTTCTCTGCGACAAAACCGCCCCAGCTCCGATTTCAGAAGCGTCGACCTCAACCTGAAAAGGAAGAGCAACATCAGGCTGACGCAACACAGGGGCGGAAGAAAAGCGGCGCTTAAGCTCCTGAAAGGCCTCCACAGCAGCAGGGGACCAATCAGCAACATCAGCACCCTTCTTAGTCAAATCAGTCAATGGTTTAACAACATCAGAAAAACCAGCAATAAATCGACGATAAAAGTTAGCAAAGCCCAAAAATTTCTGAAGACTCTTAAGAGAAGAGGGTTGCGTCCAATCACAAATAGCCTGAACCTTGACAGGATCCATCTCGATGGAAGAGGGGGAAAAAATGAATCCCAAGAAGGAAATCTTCTGCACCCCAAAAACGCACTTAGCACCCTTCACACACAAGGAATTAGACCGCAAAACCTGAAAAACCCTCCTGACCTGCTGGACATGAGAGTCCCAGTCATCCGAAAAAATCAGAATATCATCCAGATACACAATCATAAATTTATCCAAATAATCACGGAAAATGTCATGCATAAAGGACTGAAAGACTGAAGGGGCATTTGAAAGGCCAAAAGGCATCACCAAATACTCAAAGTGGCCCTCGGGCGTATTAAATGCGGTTTTCCACTCATCCCCCTGCTTAATTCGCACCAAATTATACGCCCCACGGAGATCTATCTTAGAGAACCACTTGGCCCCCTTTATGCGAGCAAACAAATCAGTCAGCAGTGGCAACGGATATTGATATTTAACCGTGATTTTATTCAAAAGCCGATAATCAATACACGGCCTCAAAGAGCCATCTTTCTTAGACACAAAGAAAAAACCGGCTCCTAAGGGAGATGACGAAGGACGAATATGTCCCTTTTCCAAGGACTCCTTTATATATTCTCGCATAGCAGCATGTTCAGGCACAGACAGATTAAATAAACGACCCTTAGGGTATTTACTACCCGGAATCAAATCTATGGCACAATCGCACTCCCGGTGCGGAGGTAATGAACCAAGCTTAGGTTCTTCAAAAACGTCACGATAGTCAGACAAGAATTCAGGAATCTCAGAGGGAATAGATGATGAAATAGAAACCAAAGGTACGTCCCCATGCATCCCCTTACATCCCCAGCTTAACACAGACATAGCTTTCCAGTCGAGGACTGGGTTATGAGATTGCAGCCATGGCAATCCAAGCACCAACACATCATGTAGATTATACAGCACAAGAAAGCGAATAATCTCCTGATGATCCGGATTAATTCGCATAGTTACTTGTGTCCAGTATTGTGGTTTATTACTAGCCAATGGGGTGGAGTCAATCCCCTTCAGAGGTATAGGAGTTTCCAGAGGCTCTAAATCATACCCACAGCGTTTGGCAAAGGACCAATCCATAAGACTCAAAGCGGCGCCAGAGTCGACATAGGCGTCCGCGGTAATAGATGATAAAGAACAAATCAGGGTCACAGATAGAATAAACTTAGACTGAAAAGTGCCAATTGAAACTGACTTATCAAGCTTCTTAGTACGCTTAGAGCATGCTGATATAACATGAGTTGAATCACCACAATAAAAGCACAACCCATTTTTTCGTCTAAAATTCTGCCGTTCGCTTCTGGACAGAATTCTATCACATTGCATATTCTCTGGCGTCTTCTCAGTAGACACCGCCAAATGGTGCACAGGTTTGCGCTCCCGCAGACGTCTATCGATCTGAATAGCCATTGTCATTGACTCATTCAGACCCGCAGGCACAGGGAACCCCACCATAACGTCCTTAATGGCATCAGAGAGACCCTCTCTGAAATTCGCCGCCAGGGCGCACTCATTCCACTGAGTAAGCACAGACCATTTACGGAATTTTTGGCAGTATATTTCAACTTCATCTTGCCCCTGAGATAGGGACATCAAGGCTTTTTCCGCCTGAAGCTCTAAATGAGGTTCCTCATAAAGCAACCCCAAGGCCAGAAAAAACGCATCCACATTGAGCAACGCAGGATCCCCTGGAGCCAATGCAAAAGCCCAATCTTGAGGGTCGCCCCGGAGCAAGGAAATCACAATCCTGACCTGCTGTGCAGGATCTCCAGCAGAGCGAGATTTCAAGGACAAAAACAACTTGCAATTATTTTTGAAATTTTGAAAGCAAGATCTATTCCCCGAGAAAAATTCAGGCAAAGGAATTCTAGGTTCAGATATAGGAACATGAACAACAAAATCTTGTAAATTTTGAACTTTCGTGGTGAGATTATTCAAACCTGCAGCTAAACTCTGAATATCCATTTTAAACAGGTGAACACAGAGCCATTCCAGGATTAGAAGGAGAGAGAGAGAGGAAGGCTGCAATATAGGCAGACTTGCAAGTGATTAAATTGAAAGCACACTCAGAACTGAAGGAAAAAAAAAAAATTTTTCAGCAGACTTCTTTTTTCTCTCCTTTCTCTGCCAATTAATTTAACCCTTTGTGGGCCGGTCAAACTGTTATGGTTCTCAATGGCAAGAGAACATAGCCCAGCATACATAAGAACAAGCTCTTGGAAGGATGGAAACTAAAACTGACCATGAACTAAACCTGCCGCACAACTAACAGTAGCCGGGTAGCGTGCCTACGTTTTATCCCTAGACGCTCAGCGCCAGCCGGAGGACTAACTAATCCTAGCAGAGGAAAATACAGTCCTGGCTCACCTCTAGAGAAATTTCCCCGAAAGGCAGACAGAGGCCCCCACATATATTGGCGGTGATTTTAGATGAAAATGACAAACGTAGTATGAAAATAGGTTTAGCAAAATCGAGGTCCGCTTACTAGATAGCAGGAAGACAGAAAGGGCACTTTCATGGTCAGCTGAAAACCCTATCAAAACACCATCCTGAAATTACTTTAAGACTCTAGTATTAACTCATAACATCAGAGTGGCAATTTCAGATCACAAGAGCTTTCCAGACACAGAAACGAAACTGCAGCTGTGAACTGGAACAAAATGCAAAAAACAAACAAGGACAAAAGTCAGACTTAGCTGGGAGTTGTCTAGAAGCAGGAACATGCACAGAAAGGCTTCTGATTACAATGATGACCGGCATGGAAATGACAGAGGAGCAAGGTTAAATAGCGACTCCCACATCCTGATGGGAACAGGTGAACAGAGGGGATGATGCACACAAGTTCAATTCCACCAGTGGCCACCGGGGGAGCCCAAAATCCAATTTCACAACAGTTTTAGGAGACTGGTGGGTTCCTCTCTCTTAATCAGTACTTCAGAGGGGAAAAGACCCTGCATGTGACTTTCTCCATTATAGACTGCCAGTGTAATATCATTGTTATACAACAGATTGGCAGCTCCAATTATCTGAAATGGAGAGAGCCACATTCATAGGCAGCTACTTCCAACTTATCTACTCCTTCCTAAAATGACAATTAGTGGTCAAGGGATGCCATTGTCCTAATATATGATGGTCACAGATGGTTATAAAATACATCATTTGTACTTACTCATCCCTGCTCCCAAGCTGCTCCTCTTTGCTCTGATTTGACAGAAAACTATGCAGCCATATTGTTGGAGACCATCAGCAACGGCACCACAGACCACGTTTTTCTCCCAGGCTGCGTTTTGTGGCTTATTAAAATACCTCCTTATGCTTCCAATTCCATAGAAATATTTTTTGTGGACGTAAATAAAATTCTTGAGATTAAATTTCTTATGTTGTTTCATCACAAGCCATTTTATGCCAAAACCTTTGCAGACGGAGACACTAGTGATTAGCGAGCACTAAAATGCTTGTGTGCTCGTTGCTCGGGTCAAGTCGGTTTAGAATACTCTGGTAGTCAGCCAGAACAACAAGCCCAATGTAAGTCTATGGGAGACCCGAGTACTTTTACCGCGATCCCCCCCGGGGGTCCTTTTAAGGTCTAAAAACTAGTGATGAGCGAATATACTCGTTTCTCGAGATTTCCTGAGCACGCTCGGGTGTCCTCCGAGTATTTTTTAGTGCTCGGAAATTTAGTTTTTATTGCCGCAGCTGAATGATTTACATCTGTTTGCCAGCATAAGTACATGTGGGGATTCCTCAGCAGTCAGGCAACCTCCACATGTACTTATGCTGGCTAACAGATGTAAATCATTCAGCTGCGGCAATAAAAACTAAATCTCTGAGCACTAGAAAATACTCGGAGGACACCCGAGCGTGCTCGGGAAATCTCGAGTAACGAGTATATTCACTGATTACTACTAAAAACGTCTGAAAACAATGGAAACACTGCTCAAATGTCAAAGGGACATCATGGGGATCGCCCCTGGAAGCATTCCTGACTCTTAGTTCACAGGTTTAATACATTTTTTCCAAGATTCATGCCATTTTTCCCGGTGCCACAAAAAACACATGAAAACGAAACCAAACGGGTTTTGCTGGGAAATATTTCAAGGTACATCCTTTGCAGGTTAATGACTTCCCTGTAAGGCCAAATATTAAACCCCAGACTGAAAATTTCCTCCCCCACTTAGGCTTTAGTTTAGACGCAGCGTTTTTGAAGGGTTTTTCAACTTTAACATTGCTTTCAACCACTACAAATGCATTCACTGGGAAATGTCATTGTAACATTTAACACCCCTAGCTGGCCATGTGGTGTGTGACACATAAGCAGACCCATCTTGTTTCATTTACGAAGGAGGGACTCTTAAAGTCACAGAGCCTATTTTTACTGGTGCATCAGGTGGCAATAATCTTCTTAAAGGGCCATTATTAAACAGTGGGTCTCCTAAGCTGTTGTAGCCTAGGCTGTGAGTGGATGAGCTGCCAAGAATTACAACGCACCACAATACCGCTTCATAAGATGTCCAGGGGGGACTCCTGAAAAAGTGTTGCATTGAATTCAAGGCCTGCCCTGCTACCAATTCATATGCACCACATTACGCCTTTGAACCCAGATACTGGAAGGGCCCAGGAAAATCAACTTCACAATATGCATTTTGTACTCCTGTACTCCTTTGTTTTACACATTAGCAGGAAGGCCAGCCCTGCTGCACAGTCAGTCATATGCACACCATTACGCCTTTGAACCCACATACTGGATGGGCGCAGGAAAATCCACTTCACAATATGCATTTTGTATTCTGTACTCCTTTGTTTTACACATTGGCAGCAAAGCCAGCCCTGCTGCATAGTCAGTCATATGCACCCTATTGCGCCTTGGAACCCACAGACTGATATATACAGGCTTAGAACTGTTTGTGAAGTGAATAAACAAACATTTCTCAAGATTGTGTCACTATGAGCATTGTCTGTCACATCTGTAAATGTTTTACAAGAAATGCAGCTATGTGATTGTCTGAATGCATTCGGTATAAAGTGTTTTAATCTTGTTTACAAATCGCCATTTGTATATTCGCCATTTGTACATTTGAGGCAGACAAAGTTAAGGCTCGCAAGGAGAGAAACTAATATAGTGGACAAAGCTATATTTTTAATGAACTACTGAGCCAAACTAACAGCATTGCTTTATCAAATTTATATGAAGTGTATTGTGTTCAATGTGAGCAACCAGGCAACACAAAAATTAGCTTTTTAAGAGAGCTCTTTAAGGTACACAAATGTTATGAAGTCTTTGCCAACAAGGATGTGGTTTCACCAATGTGGGGTACCTTTTTAAAAATATACTATTGCCATCACATCCCCCTTGCCCAAACTTCACCAGCCTATAACAGTACAAGGCACGTTCACCTTGGTGATCTAGTGGCAGTTAAAGAAGATACAATGCAGGAGACCGAGTTAAGAATTAGGCCCAATGTAGGGGTGTGGGTCTCTTAGACTTGTAATAAAGTGCCTGGCCTGAAAAGCATTTGCTCATGGGTGTTTTTTTTTTTTTAAATATTTCATGTGGATCCTAGACACCCTTTCCCAAAAGTTGAATGTCTGTAGCAGCACGGAACTTGTGAACCCTGGTGATCTAATGGTGGAAAATGAGGAGACATTGCTGAAGGCCTCATTAAAACCTACGCCCAATGTAAAGTATTGTGTCTCCTACACTTGTAATGCCAATACACTAAGTGCCTATGGGCTGACAAACATTTCCCCAAGGGGAATACATTTATAAAAAATATATTATGGCCATCCTAGACACCTTTCCAAAAAATTGACTGTCTGTAGCAGCACGGAACACATGAACCCTGGTAATCTAGTGGTGTAAAATGATGAGAGGTGGAGGAAGGCCTCATTAAAAAATAGGCATAATGTAAAGGAGCTGCTCCTAGACTAGTAATGCCCGTACACTAAGTGCATGGGCTGACAAACATTTCCCCATGGGGGGGGCAATTTTTTTAAAAACATTTTTTACGGGCATCATAAATACCTTGCAAAACTGTAAAGTGGTTTCCTACACAGTTGCTGCTGGGAAAATGCAGGTTTTTACTAAAAATATGGCGGACAAATTGTTGGATGAAGTGATCAGGAAAAGGGGCAGGGTGATGACGGGAATGGGAACGTACATGCTTAATAACAGCGGTGGCTATGGGAGGTATGAGATCCAGGATACAGAGTACAATGATTAGTCGTTTAGCCACCAACCAATTACCAGAATGTGTTTCATGCCCGTCAGAAGATCGGTGTAACAGATGCGCGTGTTTAACTTGGCCTAAAAAATGCCTGTCTAAAATATGTTGCCAAACCAAAGATGCATGTGTCTGTCTAAAGAGCAAACTGCAAAATGTTCGTGAGATGCTGAATTATAGAAAGCAGATCAGTGTTGGAGGAGAACCAAACAAAGTGATGGATGCTTGTGAAAAACTAAGTTTAAAGAGGAGTGCACCATTCGTAACTATAAACACACCCATGGCACAAGATTCTTCACCCATACATATTACCAATACTATCCAAATGTCACAGTCGAAAATTATTTGTTCTTGTGTGACAAACACTGTTAAAGGAATGCCACTAAATGTAGATAATCACGACCCTGGGAAACACCAGATTTCCTCTTTACAAGATATGGACGATGATGGTATAGATGGTGACTTTGAAATTTACCACATCAACACCAAGAAGATGAAGATCACGCTGCAAAAAAATGTGCAAAAAAAGGCTGTGAATGTCTGGAAAATCATTTTCTCTTGGGCAAACTTTCCCTCTTACTAAAGTGGTACCGAATGATGCATACACATCTCTCATGTCTATTTAGCGTGAGATGGTTGAAAGATGATGTATTCTGTTTTGTCCATGTCCACTTTTTGAAAGCGAGCATAAAAGAAGGAAAAAATAGCGGCAAGACGTGTGATTTTGGTCAGTAAGGAGGTAATGTCAGGTACAGATAGGTAGATCTCCATGTCATCAGCATACTGATGATATTGCAAACCGTGCCATTACATCAGCTGTCCCAGGCAGAAGGTGTAGATGGAGAAGAGTAGGGGTCAGAGAACGGAGCTTTGGGGAACACCGAAAGACTGTGGTCGAGGTGAGGAGGTGGTGTGGGAGAGGGAGACACTTAATGTCCCCATAACACCCTTGTTGTTTTTTATAGACTCTGCCGATAACCCCCAAAAGGCCATTTGCACCAACGGCCATGCCCACATCAGCAGGGGTAGTAAAACTCCCATCTTAACCCCCTTAAGCATGATCAGGCACATGGCAGCAAAGCACCCGATTTTGTTGGTTGAATACAAGGCTCCATGAACAGTGTCTGTGGGTGATAACACTGCTTCTTCTGATGTTGCGCGTGCAAGCCAATCCCCTGTCCATGGTGCATGCAAAGATAGCTCATGCCCTGCAGTTGCACACAAACTCAACTAGCACCATCATCACGCGCACGTCCTTGTCCCAGCGCAGCATTCAGTTGTCCATACCCCAGTCTTTGGAACTCAAGTGGAAATAAGCAGCCAATGCCACAGTACTAAATTCACACATTTCTTGTTTGCTTGTGCTCGAAATGTTGCATTTTAGGCCCATTGGAGAAGTAAGCTTTCCACAACCTGATGCTGGTGACCATCACAAGGTACTCGTTACCCAGCTGCCACGATCTTTCCCGGTCTGCTGTCTCAACATTACACAAGCAAGCACGTGTCCCAAAATATTACCCTGGTCCTCTACAATGCTGTTACAGGGAAAGTGCACCTAAACACGGACACTTGGACAAGTGCATGTGGGCAGGAATGATACATCTCGCTGACGGCACACTGGGTTAGCGTAGAGGAAGCCATGACCCAGTCGGACATTGGGAGACCATGTTGCCGATGTATGGAGACAGTTTGTGGAAGGCTTTGTCTGTCATAGTTAGGTGTTGTGGATTCTGTTTGTGGGCTCCCTCTGGTGGTTACTGCTGGTACTGGGTGACTTTGGTGGGTTGCGGCCTTTGGTTTCCACCTGTCCATCAGAGGCTGGGTGTTTCCTATTTTACCTGGCCTTTCTGTCATTTCCCTTGCCGGCTATCAATGTGTTCAGATGTGCTCTGTTTGGTTCCTGCCTACCTGCTCCCAGATCTTTCAGGATAAGCTAAGTGCTGATTTTCAGTTGTTTGGTTTTTTTGTCCAGCTTGCTTAGAATGTCTCTATGTTAGCTGGTTGCTCTAGTGGACTGAGGTTCTCCCCATGTGCCATGAGTTGGCACATGGGTTCTTGTAATCTCAGGATGTTTTTTTTGATTAGGGTTTTTTGCTGACCGCTTAGTCCCCTTTTGTGTCATTCTGCTTTCTAGTTTTCAGCGGGCCTCTATTTGCTAAAGCTATATACATCATCTCTATGTGTGTGCCTTCCTCTCATTTCACCGTCAATACATGTGGGGGGCAACTATACCTTTGGGGTTAATTCCTCTGGAGGCAAGTGAGGTCTTTGTTTTCTCTGCAGTACTAGTTAGCTCTTAGGCTGGTGCGTGGCGTCTAGAACCAACGTAGGCACGCTCCCTGGCTATCTCTAGTTGCGTTTGTCAGGCGTAGGGCAGCGGTCAGCCCAGGTTCCATCACCCTAGAGCTCGTCCGATATTTATTATACTCTGCTTGTCCTGTGCTATCCCTAGCCATTGGGGATTCATGACAGTATAGCCGGCCCACAAAGTGTTAATTGTTTGGGCTGAAGCAGGAGAAAAAGAAGTGTTCAAGGGAAATTTTTTTTTTTTTTCCTTCAGAGTTTTGCTGCCTAGCCCTTAATTGCTGTCTAGCTGCTTCTTACCTCCTCTTAACCCTTGAATGGCTCTGATCTTAGCTGTTTATCATGGATGTCCAGAGTTTGGCTTCCAGCCTGAGTAATCTCGCAGCAAAGGTTCAAAACATACAGGATTTCGTTGTTCACACTCCCATGTCTGAACCTAGAATTCCTATTCCAGAGTTTTTTTCTGGAGATAGATCTACCTTCCTGAATTTCAGGAACAATTGTAAATTGTTTCTCTCTTTGAAATCTCGCTCCTCTGGAGACCCTGCTCAACAGGTCAAGATTGTTATATCGTTCCTACGGGGCGACCCTCAGAATTGGGCATTTGCATTGGCACCAGGGGATCCTACATTGCTCAGTGTGGATGCGTTTTTTCTGGCATTGGGATTGCTCTATGAGGAACCTAACCTAGAGATTCAGGCTGAAAAGGCTTTATTAGCCCTCTCTCAGGGGCATGATGAAGCGGAAATATATTGTCAGAAATTTCGGAAATGGTCGGTGCTTACTCAGTGGAATGAGTGCGCCCTGGCTGCAAACTTCAGAAATGGTCTTTCTGAGGCCATTAAGGATATTATGGTGGGGTTCCCTGCGCCTACAGGTCTGAATGAGTCTATGGCTATGGCCATTCAGATTGATCGGCGTTTACGGGAGCGCAAACCCGTGCACCAGTTGGCGGTGTCTTCTGAACAGGCACCTGAGACTATGCAATGTAATAGAATTGATTCCTGGCAGTAAGTTCCCTAAGGGTCGTTTATTTAATCTGTCACTGCCAGAGCATACTGCTATGCGGAATTATATTAAGGAGTCCTTGGAAAAGGGACATATTCGTCCATCTTCGTCCCCTCTGGGAGCAGGTTTTTTTTTCGTGGCAAAAAAAGATGGTTCCCTGAGGTCTTGTATAGATTATCGCCTTCTGAATAAGATTACAGTCAAATACCAGTATCCATTGCCATTATTTACTGATTTGTTTGCTCGCATTAAGGGGGCTAGGTGGTTCACTAAAATAGATCTTCGTGGTGCGTATAATCTGTTGCGGATAAAACAGGGTGATGAGTGGAAAACCGCATTTAATACGCCTGAGGGCCATTTTGAGTATTTGGTAATGCCTTTTGGACTCTCCAATGCTCCGTCAGTCTTTCAGTCCTTTATGCACAATATTTTCCGTGAATATCTGGATAAGTTTATGATTGTGTATTTGGATGATATTTTGGTGTTTTCTGATGACTGGGAGTCTCATGTTCTACAGGTCAGGAAGGTGTTTCAGGTTTTGCGGGCCAATTCTCTGTTTGTGAAGGGCTCAAAGTGTCTCTTCGGAGTCCAGAAGATTTCTTTTTTGGGGTACATTTTTTCTCCTTCTACTATTGAGATGGATCCCGTTAAGGTTCAGGCTATTTGTGACTGGACACAACCTACATCTGTTAAGAGCCTTCAAAAGTTCTTGGGGTTTGCTAATTTTTATCGTCGGTTCATTGCTAATTTTTCCAGTATTGTTAAACCTTTGACTGATTTGACTAAAAAGGGTGCTGATGTTGCTGATTGGTCTCCTGCGGCCGTGGAGGCCTTTCGGGAACTTAAGCGCCGGTTTTCTTCTGCTCCTGTGTTGTGTCAACCAGATGTTTCACTTCCTTTTCAGGTGGAGGTTGATGCTTCCGAGATTGGAGCGGGGGCGGTTTTGTCACAGAGAAGTTCTAATGGCTCGGTGATGAAGCCATGTGCTTTCTTCTCTAGAAAATTCTCGCCCGCCGAGCGCAATTATGATGTGGGTAATCGGGAGCTTTTGGCCATGAAGTGGGCATTTGAGGAGTGGCGTCATTGGCTTGAGGGTGCTAAACATCGTGTGGTGGTCTTGACTGATCACAAGAATCTCATTTACCTTGAGTCTGCCAGGCGTTTGAATCCTAGACAGGCTCGTTGGTCGTTATTTTTTTTCTCGTTTCAATTTCGTGGTTTCATACCTGCCAGGTTCAAAGAATGTGAAGGCAGATGCTCTTTCCAGGAGTTTTGTGCCTGACTCTCCTGGAGACACTGGGCCTGCTGGTATCCTTAGGGATGGGGTAATATTGTCCGCCGTATCCCCAGACTTGCGACGCGCATTGCAGGAGTTTCAGGTGGATAAACCGGATCGATGTCCACCAGAAAGACTGTTTGTTCCGGATGATTGGACCAGTAGAGTCATCTCCGAGGTCCATTCTTCTGTGTTGGCTGGTCATCCTGGAATATTTGGTACAAGAGACTTGGTGGCCAGGTCTTTTTGGTGGCCTTCCTTGTCTAGGGATGTGCGTACCTTTGTGCAGTCTTGTGAAGTGTGTGCTCGAGCTAAGCCTTGCTGTTCACGGGCTAGTGGGTTGTTGTTATCATTGCCCATCCCAAAGAGGCCTTGGACGCACATTTCCATGGATTTTATTTCTGATCTCCCGGTTTCACAGAAAATGTCCGTTATCTGGGTTGTGTGTGACCGCTTTTCTAAGATGGTTCATTTGGTGCCCTTGCCTAAGTTGCCCTCCTCCTCTGAGTTGGTTCCTTTGTTTTTTCAGAACGTGGTTCGTTTGCATGGAATTCCGGAGAATATCGTTTCTGACAGGGGATCCCAGTTTGTGTCTAGATTTTGGCGGACGTTTTGTGCCAAGATGGGCATTGATTTGTCTTTCTCGTCTGCATTCCATCCTCAGACGAATGGCCAGACGGAGCGAACTAATCAGACCTTGGAAACTTATTTGAGGTGTTTTGTTTCTGCTGATCAGGATGACTGGGTTGCTTTTTTGCCACTGGCCGAATTTGCTCTTAATAATCGGGCTAGTTCTGCCACGTTGGTCTCTCCTTTTTTTTGTAATTCGGGGTTTCATCCTCGTTTTTCCTCTGGTCAGGGGGAATCTTCGGATTGTCCTGGAGTGGACGTGGTGGTGGACAGGTTACATCAGATTTGGAATCAGGTGGTGGACAATTTGAAGTTATCTCAGGAGAAGACTCAGCAGTTTGCTAATCGCCGTCGCCGCGTGGGTCCCCGACTTCTTGTTGGGGACTTGGTGTGGTTGTCTTCTCGTTTTGTCCCTATGAAGGTCTCTTCTCCTAAGTTCAAGCCTTGGTTCATCGGTCCTTATAGGATCTCGGAGATTCTTAACCCTGTATCTTTCCGTTTGGATCTCCCAGCATCGTTTGCTATTCATAATGTGTTCCATCGGTCGTTGTTGCGGAGGTATGAGGTGCCCGTTGTTCCTTCGGTCGAGCCTCCTGCTCCGGTGCTGGTGGAGGGAGAATTGGAGTATGTTGTTGAAAAGATCTTGGATTCTCGTGTTTCCAGACGCAAACTCCAGTATTTGGTTAAGTGGAAGGGTTATGGTCAGGAGGATAATTCCTGGGTGGTCGCCTCCGATGTTCATGCGACTGATTTGGTCCGCGCCTTCCATAGAGCTCACCCTGATCGCCCTGGGGGTTCTCGTGAGGGTTCGGTGACCCCTCCTCAAGGGGGGGGTACTGTTGTGGATTCTGTTTGTGGGCTCCCTCTGGTGGTTACTGCTGGTACTGGGTGACTTTGGTGGGTTGCGGCCTTTGGTTTCCACCTGTCCATCAGAGGCTGGGTGTTTCCTATTTTACCTGGCCTTTCTGTCATTTCCCTTGCCGGCTATCAATGTGTTCAGATGTGCTCTGTTTGGTTCCTGCCTACCTGCTCCCAGATCTTTCAGGATAAGCTAAGTGCTGATTTTCAGTTGTTTGGTTTTTTTGTCCAGCTTGCTTAGAATGTCTCTATGTTAGCTGGTTGCTCTAGTGGACTGAGGTTCTCCCCATGTGCCATGAGTTGGCACATGGGTTCTTGTAATCTCAGGATGTTTTTTTTTGATTAGGGTTTTTTGCTGACCGCTTAGTCCCCTTTTGTGTCATTCTGCTTTCTAGTTTTCAGCGGGCCTCTATTTGCTAAAGCTATATACATCATCTCTATGTGTGTGCCTTCCTCTCATTTCACCGTCAATACATGTGGGGGGCAACTATACCTTTGGGGTTAATTCCTCTGGAGGCAAGTGAGGTCTTTGTTTTCTCTGCAGTACTAGTTAGCTCTTAGGCTGGTGCGTGGCGTCTAGAACCAACGTAGGCACGCTCCCTGGCTATCTCTAGTTGCGTTTGTCAGGCGTAGGGCAGCGGTCAGCCCAGGTTCCATCACCCTAGAGCTCGTCCGATATTTATTATACTCTGCTTGTCCTGTGCTATCCCTAGCCATTGGGGATTCATGACAGTTAGGGTTTTGAACTGTAGCCTCTGGGAAATTGGAAGGCACTGAAGGGCCTGGCAGAGAGGAGAGGCTGGGGAATAACAGAGGGACAGTTGGATTACTTGGGCATCAGACTTTAGGATAGATTGGAATGGTGCAAGAGTGCTAGAGGGGAGGCCAGAAAGTAGAAGGTTGCAATAGTGGAGGCGGGAGATCATGAGGACGTGCGCAAACATTTTTGCAGTTTCTTGGAATGTATGGATCCTGGAAATGTTTTTGAGTTGCAGAGAGCAGGAGGAGGCAAGGTTTTGGTTATGTATCTTGAAAGAGGGCAGAGTCGAGTATCACCCCGAGGCCCCGAACATGCGGGACTATTTGCACCGGTGTGCTGTCCCGGCATTATACAGGCACGTGTCCCACAACATTACCAGTGCCCTCACAATGCTGTTATTGGGAAAGTCCACCTAACCACAGACATGTGGACAAGTGCTTGTGGTCAGGGACGGTACATCTCACTAACGGCACACTGGGTTAACATAGTGGAAGCCGGGACCCAGTCTGACCTTGGGATGGTGCACGGCCTCCCAACCCCGAGTATTGCGGGCCCTACATCAATCTGGGTTGCCACCACAGTCTACAGCTCCTGCACCTCCTCCTTTCTCATCCTCTTCGGCCTCCATCTCCGAAAGTAACACACCAGTCACAAGCTGGAAGCATTGCAGCAGTGCCTCAGGCAAGCGGCAACAGGCTGTGCTAAAGCTAATATGCTTAGGTGACAAACCGCACAATGATGAAGAGTTGTGGACAGCTCTGAAAGAGCAGGCAGATGTGTGCCTGACATCACTGAACCTACAGCCAGGCATGGTCGTGTGTGAAAATGGCTGGAGTCTGATGGCTGCTCTGTGTCGAGGCGAGCTCACACACGTGCCATGCCTGGCCCATGTGCTTAACCTCATTGTTCAACGTTTTCTGAAAAGCGACCCAGAGGTGCCAGATCTGCTTGGAAAAGTACGAGGCTCTGTGTACCCATTTTAGAAAGTAGGCTAGAGCTTCATCCGCCCTTGCCGTGCTTCTGCAGTGCTTTCAGCTTCTGGCTGACCGACTGGTATGTGATGTCCTCCCCATGCATTGGAGCTCTACATTGCATATTTTGGAAAGGATTTGTGAGCAGGAGAGGGCAGTTGCTGACTACCAACATCAACAAGGCTGTTGGTATTCAGTTCTGACTTCACACATAAGATCTCAGGAGTGGACAAAACCAAAACTTTGAGGAATTCACCAAGATGATGAGCGGCAAAGACACCATAATTAACATCTCCATCCTACTTCTCTGTGTTCTAATATTAATATTTATAGTTATTTATGTAGCGTCAACATATTTAGTTTCAAACACAACAGTCCTACGTAACAACGATAACAATAATACAATAATTAAAGGGAACCTGTCTCCTGAATTTGGCAGGCCCTTTTTTCGGTCCGATGGGTGGTGTTTTGGGGTGTTTTATTCACTCCTTTCCCGCTGGCCGCAATATCGTCTTGAAGTTGATTTGTTTTCCTTCGTAGAACACGCCTGCGCAAGGCAATCTTGCCTTGCGCATGCGCAGTATGCTTTGCCCAACTGCGGGCAAAGCTGAAAAGCATTAGTGCGCATGCGCCGGCGCACTATGTCCTGGAAGTAATTAGCCGTGTTCTGGGACATAGTGCGCCGGCGCATGTGCAGTAATGCTTTTTGGCTTTGCCCGCAGTTGGGCAAAGTATTCTGCGCGTGTGCAAGGCAAGATTGCCTTGTGCAGGCATGTTCTACAAAGGAAAGCAAATCAACTTCAAGACTATATTGCCGCCAGCGTGCGGCCAGCCGGAAAGGAAGGGGTGAATAAAACACCCGAAAACACCGCCATCGGACCAAAAAAAGGGCCTGCCAAATTCAGGTGACAGGTTCCCTTTAAACATAAATAAAACAACCCTGCTAACATACTGCTCGTGACAACTTACAATCTACAATGAGGTGGGAGAGATAAAAACTACAGGGGAATGTACTTACAATGAAGTATTTACAATTATATTACTGAGGTTTTTGCAAAAGTTGTGGAGGCCTGAGGACAAGGGGAGGAGGATAGCATGGTCAGTCATCCTCTTGGTGATGACATGGAAGTATCGAATGTTAGCAGTCTTGCACGCATGGCTGAGTTTATGTTCCGCTGCCTTTCCCGTCACCCTTGCGTTCTCAAAATTTTGGGTGACAGACAGGGAACACTGATTGGTGACACTTCTAGACCCACGCTACAAGGAGAATGTTATTTCTCTTATTCCAGAGGCAGAGAGGTGTACTGCAATGTTGGAGGACCATATGGCCCTTCTTGCTGAATTATTTAAAAAATTCCCATCTGAAAACACTGGCAGAAGAGGTCACAGTTCATTGGCCAAGCAAAGAGTACAAGTGAGAGAGACACAACTCCAATCCAGCAGAGGCAGTGGAACACTGACAAAGTCCGGGGAGAGTTTTCTCAGACCCTCCTATCGCCCTGGCCCTGAGGCGTGGGGGACTCTCATAAGGAGTGCTTTGTTTGGGAAAATGCTGAGGGCGTACCTTATTGACCATACCAATGTCCTCTGTCATTCCTCTGTGCCCTTTAATTATTGTTTTGCAAAACTGAACTAGAAGCATGAACTGTCTCTCTCTTTACTGCAAACCTACACTGTACTTACAGTCATTGAGCGCATGGTGCCTCGCTCTCTGGCGGTCACTGTGAACATGGCTCCTTGCTTTCTGGCAGTAATGCTTTTATTGGTGGCAGCATATGCCTTCGTAATACAGAGACAGAGTACATCACCGCCCAAGCGTTCACACTCTGCTCCTCAGACTTTCTATATGCGAAGTGACTGCCTCTAGGCAGAAGATGATGATAATGGTGGTGGTAGTAGTTGGAGCATTTAACACAGTCATGAAGCAGCCTTAACAACTTGAAAGAGAAGTATTTTTAACAAGATACCACACTGTTCGATATGTGGCCTGCATTTGTTAATTTTTTTTTAACTAAAATAGTGCTGCGAACTAGGGTAACAGACAGCAAATAAAGCTGAATGTAGGCCTGAATTCCACATTTTGTAGGCCACAAATACATCAGATGTCTGACAGCGATAACACACTGTTAAATATGTGGCCTTTTTATATTTTTTTAAGCTACATAGTGCTGTACAGAATTAGAGTATCAGACAGCAAAAAAAGGTGTACACCAGCCTACAATGACCAAACTTGGACCACGCAGATATATGAGGGCTGTCACGGAAATACCACACTGGCAAATATGTGGCCTTTTTATATTTTTTGAGGCTAAATAGAGCTGCATAGAATTAGAGTATCAGACAGTAAAAAAAGGGGTACTCTGGCCTACAATGACCAAACTTGAAGCACGCAGATATATGCGGGCGGTCACGGAAAGACTGGCAAATATTTGGCCTTTTTATATTTATTGAAGCGAAAAAGTGCTGAATAGAATTAGAGTATCAGACAGCAAAAAAAGGGGTACACCTGGCTACAATGACCAAACTTGGACCATGTAGATATGTGAGGGCTGTCATGGAAATACCACACTGGCAATATGTGGCCTTTTTTTTTTAAATGCCAAATAGTGCTGTATATAATTATATTAACAGACACCAGAAACAGTGGCAAAATGGCCTAAAATGCAAAACTTGGAGCACGCAGATATATGAGGCCTTTTTTGGTGAACTTAATCCCCCCCCAAAATAGTGGCACAAGGCTAGCCCACACAACTATGCCTGACAAACTATGATTTTTCAACAGGCCTCAGTCTGACAGAACAGACTGTATATTTTTGTTTTTTGGGGGTGAATTTTTGGGGAAAAAAATGCAACTAGGTATATAGTAAAGAAGCTGCAGCAACAGCAGACAGTTATGGAGCTTTGGGAAGGATCCAGTGGGAGCAATGGACGCACATACAGTGCCTGCAGGCCTTGCACTAATGTGGATATGCTGTGCCCTGCCTACCTAGTGCTGCAATATCGGGACCCACAAATTAGCCCTAAAAAGGACTGTTGGTTTCTCGGGAGTTGTGGATGTAAGAGTTGCAGACCTACACTAACTCTAAAAACCATGATTCTCACCCTATCTCAGCACCAGCTCTCCCTACTCTCTCTGAATCTGGAGATGAATTCGTTGAGCAGGGCGGCACCAGGTCTCTTATACTCAGGATGATGTTGTGTGGCCAAGTCATTCACTGCACGACCACAACAAAGATGGCTGCGGTATTTCATGGCCTGGCAGACAATCCCTACACCGTGATTGGGTCTCTACAGTCTGCCAAAAATGCTGGTTGGAGACACCATTTATTGCCGAATAAACCCGGAAATACTTGGTGCTCGCCGAGTACACCGAGCATAGTGATACTCGGGCGAGTAGCGAGCAGTGGCGAGCACATTCGCTCATCACTAGGAGGCACAATATGGCGTCACACAGAGAAAAGGATGAGGTTCGTGGTGTTGAAGCTGTCAGTACTTTGACAGCTCAGTGACCAGTCTAGGGTGTGCTGAGCTGTGGGCATTTTGATTGGCAGCTTGGCTGTCCAGTCTGAGACTGGGAGCTGCTGGCTGTCTCTAGGTGTTCATTGTCCTAGGTGATTGTCTGGCTACTTAGCTTTGCTGTTAGTACCCGACCACTGCCAAACATAGCTTCAACTATGTGTGGTTGGTTTTCTCTGTGCCTAATATTTTGCTTGATGATCTTTCGTTGCCTAACCTTGGACCTTACTATGATCATCCGTTTCTTTAACCCTTGTGTTCTGAACTGCTATTTTCCTGGTATTTTGACCTTGGCCCGTTACCTGACTATGCTTTTGTCTCTTCCCTCTGTTTTATTATTATTATTATTATTATACATTTTTATGGTGCCATTTATTCCATGATGCCTTACATGTGAAAAAGGAGCAGATATAGACAAATACATTAAACAAGAGCAAAAAACAAGGCACACATGTACATAAGGAGGGAGGACCCTGCCCGTGAGGGTTCACAGTCTACAGGGGATGGGTGAGGATACACTGGTAGAGTGTAGAGCTGGTTGTGTGGCAGTTCAGTAGGTTGAGGATCACTGCAGGCTGTAGGCTTGTCGGAAAAGGGGAGTCTTCAGGTTCTTTTTGAAGGTTTCTATGGTAGGTGAGAGTCTGATGTGTTGTGGTAGAGAGTTCCAGAGTATTGGGGAGGCACGGGAAAAGTCTTGGATGCAGTTGTGGGAAGAAGAGATGAGAGGGGAGTAGAGACGGAGATCTTCAGAGGATCGGAGGTTGCGTGTAGGTAAGTACCGGGAGACCATGTCACAGATGTATGGAGAAAGCTTGTGGATGGCTTTGTATGTCATTATAAGGGTTTTGAACTTTAGTCTCTGGGTGATGGGAATCCAGTGAAGGTCTTCGCATAGGGGAGAGGCTGGTGAATAGCGGGGAGACAGATAGATTAGTCGGGCAGCAGAGTGTAGGATGGATTGGAGTGGTGCCAGAGTGCTAGAGGGGAGGCCAGAGTGTAGGAGGTTGCGGTAGTCAAGGCTGGAGATAAGGGCATGCACTAGTGTTTTTGTGCTGTCACGGTCAAGGAATGCGCAGTATTATGGAGTGGTAATTTAGGAGCGACATGCGACTAGCTCTGAGCAGGTGGTAACTATACAGACCGCAGTTCCTGAGCTTAACACAACACTAGAAGTAGCCGTGGGATGTTCCTGTCACTCCCTGGACACCTCGTCACAGCCGGAGAACTAGCTACCCCTAAAGGTAGAAACAGGAAAGCTATCTTGCCTCAGAGAAAATCCCCAAAGGATAGGATAGCCCCCCACAAATATTGACTGTGAGAGGAGAAGGAAATGACATACGTAGTATGAAACAAGATTTAGCAAAGGAAGCCACTTCTAGCTATATACATAGTAAGGAAAGAACACTGTGCGGTCAGTAATAAAAACTAGAAAAAGTCCACCGCAGAGATATGCAAAAATCTCCACACCTGACTAAAGGTGTGGAGGGCAAAATCTGCAGCCCAGAGCTTCCAGCTTAGCTAAATAGATCCATACTGATAAGCTGGACAAATGAGCAAAACATAGAATGTGCTGAACAATAAAGTCCACAACAAATGGACTGCAAAAGGACAAGCAAGGACTTATCTTTGCTGAACTGGACAGAGTGTCAGGGAAATCCAAAAGAGCAGTGGTTCCAAGCAGGAACAATTGACAACTGGCATTGATTGAGGGCTAAGGCCAGACTAAAATAGCCGAGCCAGAAAGAAGATCAGTGGAAGCAGCTGCTAATGCTAAATCCAAGAAGCAGCTATACCACTCAAAACCACAGGAGGGAGCCCAAGAGCAGAATTCACAAAAGTGCTACTTACAACCACCGGAGGGAGCCCAAGAGCAGAATTCACAACAGTACCCCCCCCTGAGGAGGGGTCACCGAACCCTCACCAGAGCCCCCAGGCCGATCAGGACGAGCCAAGTGAAAAGCACGAACCAAATCGGCAGCATGGACATCGGAGGCAACCACCCAAGAATTATCCTCCTGGCCATAACCCTTCCACTTAACAAGATGCTGAAGCCTCCGCCTCGAAAAACGAGAATCCAAAATTTTCTCAACCACATATTCCAACTCCCCCTCAACCAACACCGGGGCAGGAGGATCAACAGAGGGAACAACGGGCACCACATATCTCCGCAACAAAGATCTATGGAAAACATTGTGGATGGCAAAAGAGGCTGGAAGGGCCAAACGAAAAGACACTGGATTGATAATCTCAGAAATCTTATAAGGACCAATAAACTGAGGCTTGAACTTAGGGGAAGAAACCTTCATAGGAACATGACGAGAAGATAACCAGACTAAATCCCCCACACGAAGCCGAGGACCAACACACCGACAGCAGTTAGCAAAACGCTGAGCCTTTTCCTGAGACAACGTCAAATTGTCTACCACATGAGTCCAAATCTGCTGTAACCTGTCCATCACAGAATCTACACCAGGACAATCAGAAGGCTCAACCTGCCCTGAAGAAAAACGAGGATGGAAACCAAAATTACAAAAAAAAGGCGAAACCGAAGTAGCCGAACTTAGCGATTATTAAGGGCAAACTCGGCCAACGGCAAGAAAGCCACCCAATCATCCTGATCAGCAGACATAAAGCATCTCAAATAGGTTTCCAAGGTTTGATTAGTTCACTCAGTTTGGCCATTTGTCTGAGGATGGAACGCCAAAGAAAAAGACAAATTAATGCCCATCCTAGCACAAAAGGCCCGCCAAAACCTGGAAACAAACTGGGAACCTCTGACAGACACAATATTTTCCGGAATGCCATGCAAACGAACCACATGCTGAAAAAACAATGGAACCAAATGAGAGGAGGAAGGCAATTTAGGCAAAGGTACCAAATGGACCATTTTAGAGAACCGGTCACAAACCACCCAGATAACAGACATCCTCTGGGACACAGGAGGATCCGAAATAAAATCCATGGAAATATGCGTCCAGGGCTTCTCAGGGACAGGCAAAGGCAAAAGCAACCCACTAGCGCGGGAACAGCAAGGCTTAGCCCGGGCACAAGTCCCACAGGACTGCACAAAAGAACGCACATCCCGCGACAAGGAAGGCCACCAAAAGGACCTAGCCACCAAATCTCTGGTACCAAAAATCCCAGGATGACCAGCCAACACCGAACAATGAAGCTCAGAAATTACCCTACTTGTCCATCTATCAGGAACAAACAGCTTCCCCACTGGACAGCGGTCAGGTTTATCAGCCTGAAATTCCTGAAGCACCTGCCGTAAATCAGGGGAGATGGCAGAAAGAATCACCCCTTCCCTAAGAATGCCAACCAGCTCAAGAACTCCAGGAGACTCAGGCAAAAAACTCCTAGAGAGGGCATCCGCTTTAACATTCTTAGATCCCGGAAGATATGAAACCACAAAATTGAAACGGGAGAAAAACAGGGACCATCGAGCCTGTCTAGGGTTCAGCCGCTTGGCCGACTCGAGGTAAATCAGATTCTTATGATCGGTCAAGACCACAATACAGTGCTTGGCCCCCTCAAGCCAATGTCGCCACTCCTCAAGTGCCCACTTCATAGCCAACAACTCCCGAGTCCCGATTGCCGACATCATAATTGCGTTCCGCAGGTGAAAACTTTCGGGAAAAGAAGGCACATGGTTTCATCAAGGAACCATCAGAATTCCTCTGTGACAAAACGGCCCCTGCCCCAATCTCAGAAGTGTCAACCTCAACCTGAAAAGGAAGAGACACATCCGGCTGATGCAATACAGGGGCAGAAGTAAATCGGCGCTTAAGCTCCTGAAAGGCCTCAACAGCCTCAGAGGACCAATTTGTCACATCAGCGCCTTTCTTCGTCAAATCGGTCAGGGGCTTAACCACACTAGAGAAGTTGGCAATGAAACGGCGATAAAAATTAGCAAAGCCCAAAAATTTCTGAAGGCTCTTCACAGATGTGGGTTGAATCCAGTCATGAATGGCTTGGACCTTAACAGGATCCATTTCTATAGACGAAGGAGAAAAAATAAACCCCAAAAAAGAGACCTTCTGAACTCCAAATAGGCACTTAGACCCCTTCACAAATAGAGCATTATCATGAAGGATCTGGAATACCATCCTGACCTGCTTCACATGAGACTCCCAATCATTGGAAAAAATCAAAATATCATCCAAATACACAATCAAGAATTTATCAAGATAATTGCGGAAAATGTCATGCATGAAGGACTGAAATACAGAAGGAGCATTAGAAAGCCCGAAAGGCATCACCAGGTATTCAAAATGGCCTTCGGGCGTATTAAATGCAGTTTTCCATTCGTCACCCTGTTTAATACGAACAAGATTATATGCCCCTCGAAGGTCAATCTTGGTAAACCAACTAGCCCCCTTAATTTGAGCAAACAAATCAGAGAGCAAAGGTAAAGGGTATTGGAATTTGACCGTGATCTTATTAAGAAGGCGATAATCAATACAGGGTCTCAAGGAGCCATCCTTCTTGGCAACAAAAAAGAATCCCGCTCCCAATGGTGACGAAGACGGCCAAATATGCCCCTTCTCCAAGGACTCCTTAACATAGCTCCGCATAGCGGTATGTTCTGGCACAGACAGGTTGAAAAGTCGGCCCTTAGGGAACTTAGAGCCTGGAATCAAGTCAATAGCACAATCACAGTCCCTATGTGGAGGAAGGGAACTGGACTTGGGCTCATCGAATACATCCTGGAAATCTGACAAAAATTCAGGAACATCAGAAGAGGGGGAAGAGGAAATTGACATTAAAGGAACGTCACTATGTACCCCTTGACAACCCCAACTAGTCACAGACATCGATTTCCAATCCAACACTGGATTGTGTATCATGTAAATTATGCAACACCAGAAAACGACAATCTTCCTGATGTGCTGGAGCCATGCACATAGTCAACTGAGTCCAATACTGAGGTTTATTCTTGGCCAACGGTGTAGCATCAATACCCCTCAAAGGAATAGGGCTCTGCAAAGGTTGCAAAGAAAAACCACAGCGCCTGGCAAATTCTAAGTCCATTAAGTTCAGGGCAGCACCTGAATCCACAAATGCCATGACAGAGAAAGATGACAATGAGCAAATCAGGGTCACAGACAGGAGAAACTTAGGCTGTACAGTACTAATGGTAACAGATCTAGCGACCCTCTTAATACGCTTAGGGCAATCAGAGATAGTATGAGCTGAATCACCACAGTAAAAACAAAGCCCATTCTGACATCTGTATCCCCTCTGTTCCACTCTAGTCAGAATCCTATAACATTGCATAGGCTCAGGACTCCGCTCAGAGGATGCTGCCATATGGTGCACCACTTTGCGCTCACGCAGGCGCCAATCGATCTGAATGGCTAGAGACATAGATTCGCTCAGACCAACAGGCGTGGGGAACCCCACCATAACATCTTTAAGGGCTTCAGAAAGACCCTTTCTGAAAATTGCTGCCAGAGCATCCTCATTCCATTTAGTGAGCACAGACCATTTTCTAAATTTCTGGCAGTATAATTCTGCCGCTTCCTGACCCTGGCACAGAGCCAACAAGGCTTTTTTTGCATGATCCACAGAGTTAGGTTCGTCATACAATAATCCGAGCGATTGAAAAAATGCATCTACATTAAGCAATGCCGGATCCCCTGACTCAAGGGAGAATGCCCAGTCCTGAGGGTCACCACGCAGCAGAGAAATAACTATTTTAACTTGCTGAGTGGGGTCACCAGAGGAACGGGGTTTCAGAGCAAAAAACAATTTGCAGTTATTTTTAAAGTTCAAAAACTTAGATCTATCCCCGTAAAAAAAATCTGGAGTAGGAATTCTAGTCTCTAAGGCTGGAGTCTGAACAACATAATCTTGGATACTCTGAACTCTTGCAGCAAGCTGATCCACAAGAGAAAACAGACCCTGAACATGCATGTCCGCGCCCAAATCCACCCAGAGATTAAGAGGAAGGAAAAAGACAAAACAGACTAAAGAAAAAAAAATGCCTCAGAACTCTTTTTCTGTTCCTTCTTTTGAGATGCATTCAAATCATTTTAGGCCAGTTGTACTGTTATGGACTGGTAATTTAGGAGCGACATGCGACTAGCTCTGAGCAGGTGGTAACTATACAGACCACAGTTCCTGATCTTAACACAACACTAGAAGTAGCCGTGGGATGTTCCTGTCACTCCTTGGACACCTCATCACAGCCGGAGAACTAGCTACCCCTAAAGGAAGAAACAGGAAAGCTATCTTGCCTCAGAGAAAATCCCCAAAGGATAGGATAGCCCCCCACAAATATTGACTGTGAGAGGAGAAGGAAATGACATACGTAGTATGAAACAAGATTTAGCAAAGGAGGCCACTTCTAGCTATATACATAGTAAGGAAAGAACACTGTGCGGTCAGTAATAAAAACTAGAAAAAGTCCACCGCAGAAATATGCAAAAATCTCCACACCTGACTAAAAGTGTGGAGGGCAAAATCTTCAGCCCAGAGCTTCCAGCTTAGCTAAATAGATCCATACTGATAAGCTGGACAAATGAGCAAAACATAGAATGTGCTGAACAATAAAGTCCACAACAAATGGACTGCAAAAGGACAAGCAAGGACTTATCTTTGCTGAACTGGACAGAGTGTCAGGGAAATCCAAAAGAGCAGTGGCTCCAAGCAGGAACAATTGACAACTGGCATTGATTGAGGGCTATGGCCAGACTAAAATAGCCGAGCCAGAAAGAAGATCAGTGGAAGCAGCTGCTAATGCTAAATCCAAGAAGCAGCTATACCACTCAAAACCACAGGAGGGAGCCCAAGAGCAGAACTCACAAAAGTGCTACTCACAACCACCGGAGGGAGGCCAAGAGCGGAATTCACAACAGCGCAGATCCGGGAAATATTTTTGAGTTTGAGACGGCAGGAGGAGGCAAGGGCTTGGATATGTGGCTTGAAAGAGAGGGCAGAGTCGAGGATCACCCCGAGGCACCGGGCGTGTGGGACTGGGGAAAGTGAGCAGCCTGTGTTTACGACGTATCCTCTTGGATTTTTACCTCAGATCCTTGACTATCCCAACTCATGTCTTGTCTGTGTGAAATGACTCAGCATCATATTTATGTTCTTTTATTAAGCAAATGAAACACAGATAATATTTAAATTTTCAATATGAAACTCCTAGGCTCCAATGCAAAATCTTTAACTAGATCCCCAAAGTTACCAGGTACCCTGATGGGCAATTCAAAAGTGCTACCACTACTCTTGCCATGATGCTATGAGAGGACTTTATTAAATTATATAAAAATACATTAAAATTATTACCTTGTATTTCTGGATATTTCATGAGTATAAGAAAACCATATCTCAGAGTCAAACTTGTCGTCTCTGTTCCAGCACCGAATAAGTCTGTTATTGTTGCCTGTAGATTCTCCTCACGAAATTCTGTATCTTGATTCTTTTTTTCCTACAAAAAATAAATAAAACTCACCATTATTTTAACCCTTTCTGACCTCGGACGGGATAGTACGTCCGAGGTCAGATACCGTGCTTTGATGCAGGGCTCCGGCGGTGAACCCGCATCAAAGCCGGGATATGTCAGCTGTTTTGAACAGCTGACATGTGCCCACAATAGCGGCAGATAAAATCGCGATTCACCTGCCACTATTAACTAGTTAAATGCCGCTGTCAAACGCAGACAGCGGCATTTAACCGGCGCTTCCGGCCGGGCGGCCGGAAATGAGCGCATCGCCGACCCCCGTCACATGATCGGCTTCTGCAGAGTAACCATAGAGGTCCTTGAGACCTCTATGGTTACTGATTCCCAGTAGCTGTGAGCCCCACCCTGTGGTCGGCGCTCATAGCACACCTGCATTTCTGCTGCATAGCAGCGATCTGATTATCGCTGCTATGTAGCAGAGCCGATCACATTGTGCCAGCTTCTAGCCTCCCATGGAGGCTATTGAAGCATGGCAAAAGTAAAAAAATGTGAAAAAAATAAAAAAAATATAAAAGTTTAAATCACCCCCCTTTCGCCCCATTCAAAATAAATCAATAATAAAAAAAAATCAAACCTACACATATTTGGTATTGCCGCATTCAGAATCGCCCGATCTATCAATAAAAAAAAGCATTAACCTGATCGCTAAACAGCATAGCGAGAAAAAAATTCAAAGCGCCAGAATTACGTTTTTTTGGTCGCCGCGACATTGCATTAAAATGCAATAACGGGCGATCAAAAGAACATATCTGCACCGAAATTGTATCAATAAAAATGCCAGCTCGGCACGCAAAAAATAAGCCCTCACCCCGACCCCAGATCATGAAAAATGGAGACGCTACGAGTATCGGAAAATGGCACAATTTTTTTTTTAGTTTTTTTTTTTAGCAAAGCTTGGAATTTTTTTTCACCACTTAGAAAAAAAATAACCTAGTCATATTAGGTGTCTATGAACTCGTACTGACCTGGAAAATCATAATGGCAGGTCGGTTTTAGTATTTAGTGAACCTAGCAAAAAAGCCAAACAAAAAACAAGTGTGGGGCTGCACTTTTTTTGCAATTTCACCGCACTTGGAATGTTTTTCCTGCTTTCTAGTACACAACATGCTAAAACCAATGATGTCGTTCAAAAGTATAACTTGTTTTGCAAAAAATAAGCCCTCATATGGCCATATTGACGGAAAATTAAAAAAGTTATTGATTTCAGAATTTTGCAGAAAGGTTTGATTCATGGTGAATATATTTTCTGTGAATCATGACACTAAAAAGCCTCTAATTGCCCAGAAAACGTGTATAAAACTGTGACATCTGATAGGACTGTTTTGAACTGTATTTTGAGGTTTATAAAGCCTTAGTAATGTCCAAGTGACCTCAATCTTTCTCTCTAGGAAAAAACAGATGGTAACCGGTGGTAACTAACTGCTGTATTTGAGTGATATGTACCAGTCTAATATTGAACTATTACAGCAACAAAGTATACAAAATATTTTTTTGCACAATTCGCATATTAGAGATTTTTCTTTAGGATGTAAAAAATGTGGCTTGCCCATCTTACTTTGCAAGAATCACACTTTCTATGACTCACAAGCTATGGATGCAGTATTTTCTATTAGTATCAAAAATAACACTGTGGGGTTTCATATTGCCCTATTTTACAGAAGGTAAAGAATTAAAAGAAAGCCTTTGATCAAGGTTCTGTTACTACAGATTATCACATATCAATCAATTCGCAGTCACACTGAATACAGGTCCAGCACTTCACTGTATATCACTAGCACTCCAAATCACACTTTTAATTTACATTAAAAACTTGTGTATAAGTCGAGTTTTTCAGCACATTTTTTTTTGTGATGAAAACGCCCCTCTCGGCTTATACACAAATCACGGTACAGAAAGCCGGTGGGGGAGGGGGGCTGTGAAGCAGCGGGTGCCAGGAGCCAGCGCACACATCATACTCACCTACCTGCTCGCCCTCGGTGCTGGCACTGCATCTCGTTCCAGCCGCCGGCGCCTGCCTGCAGCTCTTCCAGTGCTCAGCAGTCACGTGTTTCTGCTTATTAAGGTGATGAATATGGACATGTCTCCACTCCTATAGGCGTGGAGCGCATATTCATCACCTTAATGAGCGGTATAACGTGACCACTGAGCACAGGAAGAGCTGCAGGCAGGCGCCGGCGGCTGGAACGAGATGCAGTGCCAGCACCGAGGGTGCGCCGGTAGGTTAGTATGATGTTTTTGGTTTTTTTTTCAATAGGAAACATGCATACAAGGACCAAACAGGGGAGGCATGCATACAGAGACAGAACGGGGGAGGCATTCATACCAGGACTGGGAAAGGGGAGGCATGCATACAGGGACTGAACAGGGGAGGCATGCATACAGGGAAGGAACGGGGAGGCATTCATACAGGGAAGGAACAGGGAGGCAAGCAGACAGAGACAGGGATGGGGAGGCATTCATACCAGGATAGGGAAGGGGGAGGCATGCATACAATGAAAGGGACAGGGGAGGCATGCAGACAGGGATGGGGAGGCATGCATACAATGACAAGGAAAGGGGAGCCATGCATAGCAGGACAGGGATGAGGGGACAATGCATACCCGACTTATACTCGAGTCAATAAGCTTACCTAGTTTTCCGTGGCAAAAGTAGGTGCCTCGGCTTATACTTGGGTCGGCTTATACTCAAGTATATACGGTACTTGAGCACTGAATTAGTACATCACATTCAGATTAGATATTTTTTTTATCCATTTGTGGAAAAAGCTGTGCTCTCTGACCTCCTATCCCTACACAGTACAGACCGAATATTGTGCTTTCTGGCCTCCCCCCATATTCTATACTAGCCGTGATAACCTTCCTCATTGGCTGAATTAAGTAATGTGATAGTTGAAGGACATTAACGGGAAGCCTGTGTTGATGCACCTGATATTATTCCATTTTCTAAGCCTTCAACAGTGTGTTAAATGGCAATTTTGCATGTTTGGATTTGAACTTGTGAGTTTCTGCATATTTCAGGAAATTTGACTCAAGTTCAATTCTCTGAAGATCAATCCATTCACATTTATTTCAGTGCCGTTTTTCAAAGCTAATTGAATTTTAATTTCCTTCAAATCTCAAAATATCTAACATTATCAAGAAACGTACCTCTTCCATCTTCATGAGAAAGCAATCTATGAAGTCGCGAGGGCAGTTTTCATCCAGGGTGGCTCGATGTGTCTCTGTCATCTCCTTAATAAATTGTTTCAAATTATTCATATTTTTAATGATCCTCCGATGAGGACCAGGAATGTAGGACAATATTCTTGGGAACATGATGAGGAGCTTATTAAGGGAAGAAGTGATAGAAAAACATGATTTTACTATTATTTTGTTACGTCAGTGTCATATTTAAATTCTATGCCCTACTTTTTGAAAAGATGTTACTGATGATTCAGTGAATCTACACTTAAAAATGATACATGTCTCCATGATTTCAGACTACAAATGGCCCATGGCCTCACTTCAGCAAAACTTTCATGACAGAATTCTGGCATAAAAAGCTTTAAAAAGACCCAATTTTTTGAACAAAGACCAGTTTTTCCAAGTTCTGACAAACTCAGCAAACCTGGGAGTGCGGCATGATGGAGCAAGACAACCCTGTCTCATCCAATTTATGATGCATCTTAGCGTTACTTATGCCACAAATCTTAGTATGGTCTCTATCTGGAATAAGCTTTGTTGCAAGGTGGACATGGAGGTACATGCAACCTTGTGCCTCACTTGATGCATTAAGAGGTGTGCCCCTCTTAAGTAATCAAGTGCCTTGGACTCCACTCTGTTTCATCATAAAGATCCCTGTAAAAAATGACAGTCTTGTTGATTTGGGCGCCATGATCCCTGTTATTTGTCCCCTATTTTTTATCAAGCTATCGATATGGAGGTCTGACAGAATGGAATATGACTGCAGAATAGGACCACATAGAGTTTGGTTGTAGTTGGTAGCATACAATTATTTACCTGTCCTGTGCTGCTGTTGAACTGCTCTGCAATTTCATTAAAAAGTGAAATGAGGTTTAAGAATTTTTTGTCGTCGTAGTCAAATCTTTCGCCAAATACAATGGAGCAAATGACATTGGAAACAGCCAGTCGCATTATATGTACTGGATTAATTGGATAGTCTGTAGGGAAATACAACCATGTGGTCAATCATTACTATACAATGTAATACATATAATAGTAAAATATGGTCAATGGCAAAAATTACACAGAAGGACTGCAGACCTATAGTCTGTTGTGTAATGTGAGCTCATGGTAAAGTTATCTCTACCCATCAGGGGATCAGCCATTGAGCTAATACTGCAATGAGTATTCGAACAGTCTCTTAATTGTAGACACAGAGAAAAAGAAGGCTCGATAATGGTATATTTCAGCATAACTAATCTTTTGTTTTCCCAGTGAAACCTTTCATATTCCTAGGGGCCAGGGTTTCCAACCATCCAGAAGTTTCAAAAAAGTTTGACTTCTGGGTGAGATAGTCCTGCTTTACAGATATGTGTGTGCACAGGAATTGTTTGTCGACAATTGTGTTCACACAGCTCTGTGAAACAGAACGATCTCACCTAGGGGTCAGACCTGGGAACCCAAGGGGAAGAATCACTGACACTTCCGTGCTTTCAGGAATATGCTCCCTGCACTAGCTGTCAGACCTATGTGGGTTGAGCACATGGAGCACACGTTGTACACACTGGAGGTGGGCAGTTGGGGGGAACTCTTATGATGTCAGGAACGGTGCATGCTTGGCCAGCTGATCAGTCACTGGGAGGACGGAATGGAAAAATGCCAGAGAGCGCCTGCTTCAAAGACGAAACCTTGTTATTTTTTGATTGGAGTATAATTTTTAATAAACGTAACTTACAAAACTATTTATTTCCTCCTTTTCTGCTGAGTTTTTTATGGTGGCACAACCCTTTAAGTTGTCAATCTCTGAGGTGATGGTCCAGATTGAGAAATGCTGGTTCATAGCCAGTGAAATATATGATTATTCACCCACCTTTATCCTTCATAAATTTCTCGGTGAGACATTTGGCCTCTTCTTGGATTCTTTCTTCGATGCTTCTTTTTCCCATTCCGAAATTTCTCAAAGTTGTTAAGGAAAATCGACGAAGGATTTTCCACCTTTCTCCATTGCTTGCAATGACCCCTGTAAGTTCAATCATTTGGTTAAATAGTTTCTAAATCTAGATTGTGGAAGTTTGTATTCTTTATGTGCACAGTAGACCTTATTATAGTAGCTAGAGCTGCTGGAGCTAAAAAGGTCAGTTTTCTTGGTTTACATTCTCCATTCTACAAGCTACAGTTTCCAACTGATAAGCATGCTCTGACAAATGTTACAGGCCCTGCACACCTGTGAGCACAATTGTTCTCCAATTTGAATTTTTCTTGATTATTTTTTTATTGAACGACTTCAGTGTTGTTGGTCAATCCAAAAGATTAATAAACCTGAAACCTTAATACCGCTTTTACTCAAGTATAACTTAACCCGAGTATAAGCCGAGGCATCTAGTTTTGCCATGAAAAACTGGGTAAGCTTATTGACTCGAGTATAAGCCGGGTATGCATTCTCCCCCTCATCCCTGTCCTGGTATGCGTGGCTCCCCGTCCCTATCCTTGTATGCATGGCTCCCCCATCGTTGTCCTTGTATGCATGGCTCCGCCATCGCTGTCCTGGTATGCATGACTCCTCTTATGGCTCCTATTACAAAAAGAAAAAGAAAACATCCTACTCATCCTTCACCTCGTTGGTTCCAGCGTCCAGCAGGTCTTCCTGTGCCGATCGATTACGTTGCCCCGCTCATTAGTGTAATGAATATGCATGCATCTCCACGCTTATTGGAGTGGAGACGCGTGCATATTCATTACCTCAATGAGCGGGGCAAAGTAATCGCTCGGCACAGGAAAAGCTGCTGGACGCCGGAACCAAAGAGATGCAGGGCGTGCAGGGAGGTGAGTAGGATGTCTTCTGGAAGCTGGCGGCTGCGGGTGTCACTGTGCGCGCTATTAGAGAAATGAATATTAATTTCTCTTTAGCGGGCACAGTTACAGCCACAGCCGCCGACTCCTGCCTCAGTCACCCGCTGCTCCACTGCTCCCCCTCACCTGCCATCCCTCTGGGACAATAGTCTTGTCTATAAGCCAAGGGGGGCAATTTCAACACAAAAAAGTGCTGAAAAATTCAGCTTATACACAAGTATATACGGTAATTAAGAAAGTAATAGTGAGACTGTGTGCAGAATTATCAGACATCTAATAGTGTGCAGAATTATTATGAATGAAAAAACATACATTTTTCCAACTTGGTTATGTATTTTGATCTGCTAACATGAAAATAATAATTCAGCAGCTCACAATGTACAAAAATAAATTTCTAACATTTCAAGAAAACTCTCAGTGACCAATATAACAACCCTTCTTTTCACTAACAATAATAATATCATCTTTTTGGGTAGCACCAACAACAGCCCCCAGACATAGCACAGAAGTGATTGTTCTCCCAGACCATAAATATCCCATTTAAGAGAGATCACAAGGTCTCAGTAGGGTTTAGGTCAGGTGAGGAAGGGGCCATGTCATTATTTTTTCATCTTTGTCTTTACTGGCAGCTGAGCAGTGGAGGCTTCCATGTTGTGATGGAGAATTGTCCTGCAGAACAACCATGATGTTCCTGAAAGATGCAGACTTTGTCCTGTACCACCGTTTTCTAAAACCTGGCAGCAGGTCTGGGAGTTGATTTTAAGTCCATCTTCAACATCTAAAGATCCAGTTAGCTCATCTTTAATCATTTCAGCCCATAATGGTCCCCCACCTATATCTTGCTAGCGTCTGAGTGGAAGTGGAGGTATGTTCCCATTACTGATCCAGCCACACGTGAGCTGTGGTATTTACTACGTGGCTGTGCTATATACTACGTGGCTGCTATACATTACGTGGCTGCTATATACTACGTGACTGCTATATGCTACGTGGCTGTCTGTGTTTTATACTATGTGGCTGCTATATATTACGTGGCTGTGCTATATACTACGTGGCTGCTATATATTACGTGGCTGCTATATAATACGTGACTGCTATATACTACGTGGCTGTCTGTGTTATATACTACATGGCTGCTATATACTACGTGGGTGTGCTATATACTACGTGGGCTGTGTTATATAGTACGTGGCTGCTATATACTACATCGCTGTGCTATATACTATATGCCTGTGCTATATACTATGTGGCTGTGCAATATACTATGTGGCCTGTGTTATATACTACGTGGGCTGCTATATACTACATCGCTGTGCTATATACTACGTGCCTGTGTTATATACTATGTGGCTGTGCAAAATACTATGTGGCCTGTGTTAAATACTACGTAGCTGTGCTATATACTACGTGGCTGCTATGTATTACGTGGCTGCTATATACTATGTGACTGCTATATACTACTTGGCTGTCTGTGTTATATACTACATATCTGCTATATATTATGTCGCTGTGCTATATACTACGTGGCTGCTATATGTTACGTGGCTGCTATATGTTATGTGGCTGCTATATACTACATGGCTGTCTGCGTTATATACTACATGGCTGCTGTATATTACATTGCTGTGCTATATACTACGTGGCTGCTATATATTACGTGGCTGCTATATATTACTTGACTGCTATATACTACGTGGCTGTTTGTGTTATATACTACATGGCTGCTATATACTACGTGGCTGTGCTAAATACTACGTGGGCTGTGTTATATACTACCTGTCTGCTATATACTACATCGCTGTGCTATGTGCTACGTGGCTGAGCTATATACTATGTGGCTGCTATATATTATGTGACTGCTATATACTATGTGGCTGTCTGTGTTATATACTATGTGGCTGCTATATGTTACGTCACTGTGCTATATACTACATGGGCTGTGCTACGGTATTTACTACGTGGCTGCTATATACTACATCGCTGTGTTATGTACTATGTGCCTGTGCTATATACTATGTGGCTGTGTAATATACTATGTGGCTGTGTTATCTACTGCATGGGCTGTGTTATATACTACATCGCTGTGCTATATACTACGTGGCTGCTATATACTATGTGGCTGTGCTATATACTACACGGCCGGCAGCGACCAATCAGCGATATTGCTGCGGGATTTAAACATCGCTTTGGAGATTAGTCGTGCACCGCCAACCGCGACCAATCAGCGAAACGCAGTCCGGCCACACCCGGCTGGCCGCGACCAATCAGCGATATTGGCGTGGAATCTAACCCCCACTCACAGCGCAACGTACATACATATTCTAGAATACCCGATGCATTAGAATCGGGCCACCATCTAGTACTTAATAAGTACCATTTCCCACATGTTTACTTTGCATCAGCACAATTTTGGAACCGCATTTTTTTGTTGTTAATAAGTTATATGGGTTAAAATCTAAACAGCGATTTCTCATTTTTACAACAACATTTTTTGGGGGGACTACATCACATTTGAAGTCACTTTGAGGGGTCTATATGATAGAAAATACCCAAAAGTGACACCATTCTAAAAACTGCACCCCTCTTGATGTGCAAAACCACATTCAAGAAGTTTATTCACCCTTCAGGTGCTTCACAGGAATTTTTTGAATGTTTTTAAAAAAAATGAACATTTTACTTTTTTTCACAAAATATGCAATTCATATCCATTTTTTTTGCCAAGGGTAAAAGGAGAAATTGGACCCCAAACTTTGTTGTACTGTTTGTCCTGAGTACGCTGATACCCCATATATGCAGGCAAATCACTATTTGGGTGCATGGCAAAGCTCGAAAAGGAAGGAGCGCCGTTTGACTTTTCAAGGCAAAATTGGCTGGAATTGAGATTGGACGCTAAGTCGCGTTTGGAGAGCCCCTGATGTGCCTAAACAGTGGAAACCCCCCACAAGTGACACCATTTTGGAAACTAGACCCCCTATGGAATTTATATAGATGTGTGGTGAACACTTTGAACCCCCAAGTGTTTCACAGAAGTTTATAACGTACAGCCATGAAAATAAAAAATCATACTTTTTTACAAAAATCATCTTTTCACCCACAATTTTTTATTTTTGCAAGGGTATCAGACGAAATTTGACCCAAAAAGTTGTTGTCCAATTTGTCCTGAGTACGTCAAAACCCTATATGTGGGGGTAAATCACAGTTTGGGCACACAGGAAGGGAAGGAGCATCGTTTGACTTTTTCAACACAGAATTGGCTGGAATTGAGATCGGACTCCATGTCGTATTTGGAGAGCCCCTGATGTGCCTAAACAGTGGAAACCTCCCAGTTCTAACTCCAACCCAAACTTCAACACACCCCTAACCCTAATCTCAGCCCTAACCATAACCCTAACCAAAAACCTAACCCTAACACACCCCTAACCCTAATCCCAACCCTAACCCTAATCCCAACTGTAACCCTAATTCAAACCCTAACCCTAACTTTAATCCCAACTCTAACTCTAAGGCCGAGTTCACATTTGCGTTTGGGGGCTTTGCGGAGGGCTGCGTACTTCCTCCGTTAAGCTCTACCTACTTCCACATACTTCTGCATGCATGCTGTGTACCTATCTTTAACATTGGGTACGCAGGACATGCAGATGAATGCGGATGTGTTGTTTTGACACACCCGCCGTCCGCAAAAGACGCAACTTTTTGCATTCCCATACGGTCAGTGGGAACATCAAAACAATGCATCCGCATACATCCGTATGTCCTGTATACCCAATGTTAAAGATAGGTACGCAGGACGCATGCAGAAGTATGTGGAAGTGTGCAGAGCTTAACGTAGGAAGTACGAAGCCCTCTGCAAAGCCGACGAATGCAAATGTGAACTTACCCTAACATTATCCCCAACACTAACCCTAACTTTAGACCCAACCCTAACCCTAACTTCAACCCCAACCCTAACCCTAACTTTAGCCCCAACCCTAACCCTAATGGGAAAATGGAAATAAATCCATTTTTTTATTTTATTATTTTTCCCTAACTAAGGGGGTGAGAAAGGGGAATTAGATTTACTATTTATAGTGGGTTTTTATATTTGACAGCTGTCATACGCTAAAAGATGCTTTTTATTGCAAAAAATAGCTTTTGCATCACCACATTTTGAGAGCTATAATTTTTCCATATTTTGGCCCAGAGTCATGTGAGGTCTTGTTTTTTGTGGGACGAGTTGACATTTTTATTGGTCCTATTTTCGGGCACATGAAAGTTTTGATCGCTTTTTATTACGATTTTTGGAAGGCAGAATGAACAAAAAACAGCAATTCATGAATTTCTTTTGGGGGCACATTTATATCGTTCAGCGTGTGGTAAAATTGATAAAGCAGTTTTATTTTTCAGGTTAGTACGATTACAGCGATACCTCATTTATTTTTTTTAGGTTTTGGTGCTTTTATACAGTAAAAACTGTTTAATATAAAAATAATTATTTTTGCATTGCTTTATTCTAAGAGCTATAACTTTTTTTATTTTTTCGATGATGACATTGTATTATAGCTCATTTTTTGAGGGACAAGATGAAGTTTTCAACGGTACCATGATTATTTATATCCGTTTTTTTGATCGCATGTTATTCCACTTTTTGTTCAGCCGTATGATGATAAAGCTTTGCTTTTTGCCTTTTTTTATGGGGTTCACTAAAGGGGTTAGTGTTGTGAATTCCGTTCTTGAACTCCCTCCTGTGGTCATGAATGATACTTCGGCGAGTTCTGTCCGTGGACTCCCTCTGGAGGCTGTGAGTGGAACTGCTGGTTCTGAGGTTGCTTCCTCAGCTGCCCTCGTTTGCGGCCAGGCTGGCTTCTCTATTTAACTCCACTCAGATCGTTACTCCATTCCAGCTGTCAATGTATCAGAACTGGTTCAGATCTCTCTCGGATCTTTCTGATAACCTGTCTACTCCAGCAGAAGCTAAGTCCCTGCTAGTTCATTTGTTGTTCATTGTGTACTGAATATATTTCTTAGTACTTGCTAAGTTCTAGTCCAGCTTGCTAATATGATATTGCCTTGCTAGCTGGAAGCTCTGGGTTGCAGAGTGGCACCTCCGCACCGTGAGTCGGTGCGGGGGTCTTTTTGCACACTCTGCGTGGCTTTTTGTAGTTTTTTGTGCTGACCGCACAGATCCCTTTCCTATCCTCAGTCTATCTAGTAAGTCTGGCCTTCTTTGCTGAAACCTGTTTCATCCCTGTGTTTGTGACTTTCCTCTTAACTCACAGTTAATATATGTGGGGGGCTGCCTTTACCTTTGGGGAATTTCTCTGAGGCAAGGTAAGGCTTATTTTCCTATCTTTAGGGGTAGTTAGCTCTTAGGCTGTGAAGAGGCGTCTAGGGAGAGTTAGGTACGCTCCACAGCTATTTCTAGTGTGTGTGTTATAGGATTAGGATTTGCGGTCAGCAGAGTTCCCACTTCCCGGAGCTTGTCCTGTCTTCTAGTTTAACCATCAGGTCATTCCAGGTGCACCTAACCACCAGGTCCATAACAGGTTAGCTAGTGGTGGTTACAGACATGGCAATACTAAATATGTGTACTTTTATTGTTTTGTTTTTTTATTTACATAAAGAAATGTATTTATTGGAAAAAATATATTTTTGTTCTTTAATTAGGAATTTAAAAAAATATATTTTTACACATGCTAATACTAATTTTTTACTTTTGTACATTGTCCCAAGATGGGACATCACTATATAAAGTCAGATCGCACGGCACTGTATCAGATCAGTGATGTTGGAGTCGGGGGTCTGAAAGGGGAGCCTCAGGACAACGCGATCACATCGCTTTATTCTGAGGGAAGCACGCAGGGAGCCCCCTCCCTGCACAATGCTTCTCTATGCCTTTGCCGGCACTGGAACGCTGCCATCTTGTTGGTTCGCAGTGTTACAGAGGTTAAAATGCCAGGAGTGATCGGTGATCACTCCTGGCACTTAGTGCCGGATGTCAGCTGTGAGAATCAGCTGACACACAGCTGCGATCGCCCGCACACCACCCGTGTACGATCGCCAATGACGCACTATCCCATCCATGGTCAGACAGGCCCAGGGCACATGGACGGGAGAGTACGATAGATGGCAGAAAGGGGTTAATATCATGGTAAAGTATCATATTTATGCTATTATGCTAATTTGCTTAATCAACTTACCAAAATCTTTAGATAAAATCTCTCCTGCTCCTATGTCTCCCCTGTCACTAAATGCGTCGCTGCAGTCCACCAATGCTTCCTTCACGGCATCGTACCCAATCAGTACTATGGTCCGAAGGTTTGAAATATAGATGGTATAGACAGGTCCGTACGTCTCACTTAGCTAGAGAGATATAAAAATCTTAAAATCTGGTGAATGTGAATTTATCCTCCAAATAAGTAAAATATACTGTAGGCAAAAACTGTATATTTACTGTCAAAAAATGTAAAATTGTTGAGATCCCTGAAGCTAAGATGTAATTGTTACACAGATGTATACATTTTTGAGTTTATAGTAGGAATCCCATAGTAGGTGCCAAATTTATTAGCTGGTGAGAAGAGCAGAATGTACAAAGAGCATCTCACTGGAGGACCCAACATGTGCTTGGATTACATTTAGCAAATTAAGGGCAAAATGTAATACTTAATTTTTCCTGTGGAGGTGCTGCAGACACATTAAACACTTGTTGCTGGGTTTCTCCACAGATCACTGATAATTGCTGATGTTACATAGTGGCAGGCATCCTTTATGATCTTTTAATTATACAGGATCCTAATAAAAGTATACAGTACTAAGTACTTTTAATTTTTGACAGTGAAACTAATGTTATAATGTATAGACAGACAGATAGATAGATAGATAGATAGATAGATAGATAGATAGATAGATAAAAATCCAGAACAATTAGAGGCAGCACACTGTTTGTAGTAAAAAGGAGCTTTTTAATCAGCCCAGAAGGCAACGTTTTGGTCCCAACAGGAACCTTTCTCAAGCTTGAGAAATATATATATATACACACAGTACAGACCAAAAGTTTGGACACACCTCATTTAAAAAATTTTCTGTATTTTTATGACTATGAAAATTGTAAATTCACACTGAAGGCATCAAAACTATGAATTAACACATGTGGAATTATATACTTAACCCCTTAATCCCATATGACGTACTATACCGTCGAGGTGGGGTGGGCCTTAATTCCCGGTGACGGGATAGTACGTCATACGCGATCGGCCGCGCTCACGGGGGGAGCGCGGCCGATCGCGGCCGAGTGTCGGCTGCATATCGCAGCTGACATCCGGCACTATGTGCCAGGAGCGGTCACGGACCACCCCCGGCACATTAACCCCCGGCACACCGCGATCAAACATGATCGCGGTGTACCGGCGGTACAGGGAAGCATCGCGCAGGGAGGGGGCTCCCTGCGTGCTTCCCTGAGACGATCGGTACAAGGTGATGTACTCACCTCGTACCGAACGTCTTCTCCCTGCAGGCCCCGGATCCAAAATGGCCGAGGGGCTGTATCCGGGTCCTGCAGGGAGTACTTCCGGGTCGGAGCAGGCTGCAGATGAAAGGTGCAGCCTGCTCCGATGAAAGTATGATCGCCGATCTGATAGAGTGCTGTGCACACTATCAGATCTGCGATCTGTGATGTCCCCCCCTGGGACAAAGTAAAAAAGTAAAAAAAAAAATTTCCACATGTGTAAAAAAAAAAAAAAAAAAATCCTAAATAAATAATAATAAAAAAAAACATATTATTCCCATAAATACATTTCTTTATCTAAAAAAAACAAACAAAAACAATAAAAGTACACATATTTAGTATCGGCGCGTCCGTAACGACCCAACCTATAAAACTGGCCCACTAGTTAACCCCTTCAGTAAACACCGTAAGAAAAAAAAAAAAAAAACGAGGCAAAAAACAACGCTTTATTACCATACCGCCGAACAAAAAGTGGAATAACACGCGATCAAAAAGACGGATATAAATAACCATGTTACCGCTGAAAACGTCATCTTGTCCCGCAAAAAACGAGCCGCAATACAGCATCATCAGCAAAAAAATAAAAAAGTTATAGTCCTCAGAATAAAGCGATGCCAAAATAATTATTTTTTCTATAAAATAGTTTTTATCGTATAAAAGCGTCAAAACATAAAAAAATGATATAAATGAGGTATCGCTGTAATCGTACTGACCCGACGAATAAAACTGCTTTATCAATTTTACCAAGCGCAGAACGGTATAAACGCCTCTCCCAAAATAAATTCATGAATAGCTGGTTTTTGGTTATTCTGCCTCACAAAAATCGGAATAAAAAGTGATAAAAAATGGTCACGTGTCCGAAAATGTTACCAATAAAAACGTCAACTCGTCCCGCAAAAAACAAGACCTCACATGACTCTGTAGACCAAAATGTGGAAAAATTCTAGGTCTCAAAATGTGGAGACGCAAAAACTTTTTTGCTATAAAAAGCGTCTTTTAGTCTGGTTTCACACTTGCGTTTTTATCTGCATGCGTTTTTTAAAAAAACCGCATGTGTGAAAAAATGCATGTAAACGCGGTAAAACGCATGCGTTTTTATAGAAAAACACAAGAAAACAAGAAAAAAACAAAAAACCCTAACCCTACCCTTAACCCTACCCCTAACCTGAAATACGTGGCACTGAAATACGTGGCACTGAAATATACGTTTATATACGTATATACGTATATAAGTGCCACGATATTTCAGTGGCCACGTATTTAAGTGCCACGTATTTAAGTGCCACGTATTTAAGTGCCACGTATTTACGTGCCACGTATTTACGTGCCACGTATTTTTCAGTGCCTGAAATACGTGGCACTGAAATACGTGGCACTGAAATACGTGGCACTGAAATATCGTGGCACTGAAATATCGTGGCACTGAAGTATTTACGTGCCACGTATTTTTCAGTGCCTGAAATACGTGGCACTGAAATACGTGGCACTGAAATACGTGGCACTGAAATATCGTGGCACTGAAATACGTGGCACTTAAATACGTGGCACTTAAATACGTGGCTCTTAAACACGTGGCTCTTAAATACGTGGCACTTATATACGTGGCACTTATATACGTGGCACTTCTGACTGTCAGAAAATGTTCAGTAAACGGTTAGGGGTGAGGTTAGGGGTAGGGTTTCAGGTAGAATTGGGGAGTTTCCACTGTTCAGGCACATCAGGGGCTCTCCAAACGCGACATGGCGTCCAATCTCAATTCCAGCCAATTCTGCGTTGAAAAAGTAAAACAGTGCTCCTTCCCTTCCGAGCTCTCCCGTGCGTCCAAAAAGGGGTTTACCCCAACATATGGGGTATCAGCGTACTAGGGACAAATTGAACAACAACTTCTGGGGTCCAAGTTCTCTTGTTATCCTTGGGAAAATAAAAATTTGGGGGGCTAAAAATCATTTTTGTGGGAAAAAAAATATGTTTTATTTTCACGGCTCTGCGTTGTAAACTGTAGTGAAACACTTGGGGGTTCAAAGTTCTCACAACACATCTAGATAAGTTCCTTGGGAGGTCTAGTTTCCAATATGGGGTCACTTGTGGGGGATTTGTACTATTTGGGTACATCAGGGGCTCTGCAAATGCAACGTGACGCCTGCAGACCAATCCATTTAAGTCTGCATTCCAAATGGCGCTCCTTCCCTTCCGAGCTCAGTCATGCGCCCAAACAGTGGTTCCCCCCCACATAGGGGGTATCAGCGTACTCAGGACAAATTGGACAACAACTTTTAGGGTCCAATTTATCCTGATACCCTTGTGAAAATACAAAACTGGGGGCTAAAAAATCATTTTTGTGAAAAAAAAAAATAATTTTTATTTTCACGGCTCTGCGTTATAAACTGTAGTGAAACACTTGGGGGTTCAAAGTTCTCACAGCACATCTAGATAAGTTCCTTGGGGGGTCTAGTTTCCAATATGGGGTCACTTGTGGGGGGTTTGTACTGTTTGGGTACATCAGGGGCTCTGCAAATGCAACGTGACGCCTGCAGACCAATCCATTTAAGTCTGCATTCCAAATGGCGCTCCTTCCCTTCCGAGCTCTGTCATGCGCCCAAACAGTGGTTCCCCCCCACATAGGGGGTATCAGCGTACTCACGACAAATTGCACAACAACTTTTAGGGTCCAATTTATCCTGATACCCTTGTGAAAATACAAAACTGGGGGCTAAAAAATAATTTTTGTGAAAAAAAAAATAATTTTTATTTTCACGGCTCTGCGTTATAAACTGTAGTGAAACACTTGGGGGTTCAAAGTTCTCACAACACATCTAGATAAGTTCCTTGGGGGGTCTAGTTTCCAATATGGGGTCAGTTGTGGGGGGTTTGTACTGTTTGGGTACATCAGGGGCTCTGCAAATGCAACGTGACGCCTGCAGACCAATCCATTTAAGTCTGCATTCCAAATGGCGCTCCTTCCCTTCCGAGCTCTGTCATGCGCCCAAACAGTGGTCCCCCCCCACAAATGGGGTATCAGCATACTCCAGACAAATTGGACAACAACTTTTGGGGTCCAATTTATCCTGATACCCTTGAGAAAATACAAAACTGGGGGCTAAAAAATCATTTTTGTGAAAAAAAAAAATAATTTTTATTTTCACGGCTCTGCGTTATAAACTGTAGCGAAACACTTGGGGGTTCAAAGCTCTCAAAACACATCTATATAAGTTCCTTAGGGGGTCTACTTTCCAAAATGGTGTCACTTGTGGGGGGGTTTAATGTTTAGGCACATCAGGGGCTCTCCAAACGCAACATGGCATCCCATCTTAATTCCAGTCAATTTTGCATTGAAAAGTAAAATAGCGCTTCTTCCCTTCTGAGCTCTGCTATGCGCCCAAACAATGGTTTACACCCACATATGGGGTATCGTCGTACTCAGGACAAATTGCACAACAACTTTTGTGGTCTAATTTCTTCTCTTACCCTTGGGGAAATAAAAAAATGGGGGTGAAAAGATCATTTTTGTGAAAAAATATGATTTTTTATTTTTACGGCTCTGCATTATAAACTTCTGTGAAGCACTTGTTGGGTCAAAGTGCTCAACACACATCTAGATAAGTTCCTTAAGTGGTCTACTTTCCAAAATGGTGTCACTCGTGGGGGGGTTTCAATGTTTAGGCACATTAGGGGCTCTCCAAACGCAACATGGCGTCCCATCTCAATTCCAGTCAATTTTGCATTGAAAAGTCAAATGGCGCTCCTTCCCTTCTGAGCTCTGCCCTGCGCCCAAACAATGGTTTACACCCACATATGGGGTATCAGTGTACTCAGGACAAATTGCACAACAATTTTTGGGGTCCAATTTCTTCTCTTACCCTTGGGAAAATAAAAAATTGGGGGTGAAAAGATCATTTTTGTGAAAAAATATGATTTTTTATTTTTACGGCTCTGCATTATAAACTTCTGTAAAGCACTTGTTGGGTCAAAGTGCTCACCACACATCTAGATAAGTTCCTTAGGGGGTCTACTTTCCAAAATGGTGTCACTTGTTAGGGGTTTCAATGTTTAGGCACATCAAGGGCTCTCTAAATGCAACATGGCGTCCCATCTCAATTCCAGTCAATTTTGCATTGAAAAGTCAAATGGCGCTCCTTCCCTTCCGAGCTCTGCCCTGCGCCCAAACAATGGTTTACACCCACATATGGGGTATCAGCGTACTCAGGACAAATTGCACAACAATTTTTGGGGTCCAATTTCTTCTCTCACCCTTGGGAAAATAAAAAATTGGGGGTGAAAAGATCATTTTTGTGAAAAAATATGATTTTTTATTTTTACGGCTCTGCATTATAAACTTCTGTAAAGCACTTGTTGGGTCAAAGTGCTCACCACACATCTAGATAAGTTCCTTAGGGGGTCTACTTTCCAAAATGGTGTCACTTGTTAGGGGTTTCAATGTTTAGGCACATCAGGGGCTCTCCAAATGCAACATGGCGTCCCATCTCAATTCCAGTCAATTTTGCATTGAAAAGTCAAATGGCGCTCCTTTGCTTCCAAGCTCTGCCATGCGCCCAAACTGTGGTTTACCCCCACATATGGGGTATCAGCGTACTCAGGACAAATTGTACAACAACTTTTGCGGTCTATTTTCTCCTGTTACCCTTGGTAAAATAAAACAAATTGGAGCTGAAATAAATTTTGTGTGAAAAAAAGTTAAATGTTCATTTTTATTTAAACATTCCAAAAATTCATGTGAAACACCTGAAGGGTTAATAAACTTCTTGAAAGTGGTTTTGAGTACCTTGAGGGGTGCAGTTTTTAGAATGGTGTCACACTTGGGTATTTTCTATCATATAGACCCGTCAAAATGACTTCAAATGAGATGTGGTCCCTAAAAAAAAATGGTGTTGTAAAAATGAGAAATTGCTGGTCAACTTTTAACCCTTATAACTCCGTCACAAAAAAAAATTTTGATTCCAAAATTGTGCTGATGTAAAGTAGACATGTGGGAAATGTTATTTATTAAGTATTTTGTGTGACATATGTCTGTGATTTAAGGGCATAAAAATTCAAAGTTGGAAAATTGCGAAATTTTCAAAATTTTCGCCAAATATTCGTTTTTTTCACAAATAAACGCAAGTTATATCGAAGAAATTTTACCACTAACATGAAGTACAATATGTCACGAGAAAACATTGTCAGAATCGCCAAGATCCGTTGAAGCGTTCCAGAGTTATAACCTCATAAAGGGACAGTGGTCAGAATTGTAAAAATTGGCCTGGTCATTAACGTGCAAACCACCCTCGGGGCTTAAGGGGTTAACAAAAAAGTGTGAAACTGAAATTATGTTGTCAATATTGCGGAGGACACAACTGCAGTAGCCAACCTTCCAACATAGTGGACACGCCAGCTTATATCAGTGAGGTAGGTGACTGGTGTTCACTCACTTCACAGGCACAGTTCCTCTTTTCAGTGCGGCATCTTCACTTGGTATTATAGAAATGATGTCTTATATTCTAGGTTCTTCAAAGTAGCCACCTTTTGCTTTGATGACTGCTTTGCACACTTTTGGCATTCTCTTGATGAGCTTCAAGAGATAGTTACCGGGAATGGTTTTCATTTCACAGGTGTGCCCTCTCAGGTTTAGTAAGTGGGATTTCTTGCCTTATAATGGGGTTGGGACCATCAGTTGTATTGTGCAGAAGTCTGGTGGATACAAGGCTGATAGTCCTACTGAATAGACTGTTAAAATTTGTATTATGGCAAGAAAAAAGCAGCTAAGTAAAGAAAAATTAGTGGCCATCATTACTTTAAGAAATGAACGTTAGTCAGTCAGAAAAATTGGGAAAACTTTGAAAGTGTCCCCAAGTGCAGTGGCAAAAAACCATCAAGCGCTACAAAGAAACTGGCTCACAAGAGGATCACCCCAGGAAAGGAAGACCAAGAGTCACCTCTGCTTCTGAGGATAAGTTTATCCGAGTCACCAGCCTCAGAAATCGCAGCTCAGATTAGAGATCAGGTCAATGCCACACAGAGTTCTAGCAGCAGACACATCTCTACAACAACTGTTAAGAGAAGACTTTGTGCAGCCGGCCTTCATGGTAAAATAGCTGCTAGAAAACCACTGCTAAGGACAGGCAACAAGCAGAAGAGACTTGTTTGGGCTAAAGAACACAAGGAATGGCCATTAGACCAGTGGAAATCTGTGCTTTGGTGAGTCCAAATTTGAGATCTTTGGTTCCAACCACCTTGTATTTGTGCGACGCAGAAAGGTGAACGGATGGACTCTACATGCCTGGTTCCCACTGTGAAGCATGGAGGAGGAGGTGTGATGGTGTGGGGGTGCTTTGCTGGTGACACTGTTGGGGATTTATTCAAAATTGAAGGCATACTGAACCAGCATGGCTACCACAGCATCTTGCAGCGGCATGCTATTCCATCCGGTTTGTGTTTAGTTGGACCATCATTTATTTTTCAACAAGACAATGACCCCAAACACACCTCCAGGCTGTGTAAGGGCTATTTGACCAAGAAGGAGAGTGATGGGGTGCTACGCCAGATGACCTGGCCTCCACAGTCACCAGACCTGAACCCAATCGAGATAGTTTGGGGTGAGCTGGACCGCAGAGTGAAGGCAAAAGGGCCAATAAGTGCTAAGCGTCTCTGGGAACTCCTTCAGGATTGTTGGAAGACCATTCCCGGTGACTACCTCTTGAAGCTCATCAAGAGAATGCCAAGAGTGTGCAAAGCAGTCATCAAAGCAAAAGGTGGCTACTTTGAAGAATCTAGAATATAAGACATAATTTCAGTTGTTTCACACTTTTTTGTTAAGTATATAATTCCACATGTGTTAATTCATAGTTTTGATGCCTTCAGTTTGAATGTACAATTTTCATAGTCATGAAAATACAGAAAAATCTTTAAATGAGAAGGTGTGTCCAAACTTTTGGTCTGTACTGTATATATGTACAGCTCTGGCAAAATTAAAAGACCACTGCAAAGTGTTCAGTTTGTCTGATTTTTCTCTTTATATGTATATTTTTGAGTAAAATGTAAATATTTCATTTATTCTATAAACTTCTGACAACATGTCTCCGAATTTCCAAGCAATACATTTGTTTGTTTGTTTGTTTTTTTTCTGAAAAGGAGGAATGGTAAAAAAAAAATAAAAAAAAATAGTGCTTTCAGACCTCAAATAATGCAAAGAAAACAAGTTCATCATCATTTAGAAACAACAATACTCATGTTGTAACTCAGGAAGAGTTCAGAAATCAATATTTTGTGGAATAACCATGATTTTTAATCACAGTGTTCACACGTCTTGGCATGCTTTCCACTAATCTCACACTCCTAGCACAAAAATGTAAGCAGTTCTTTGTTTGATGGCTTGTGACTATCCATCATCCTCTTTATTACATTCCAGAGGTTTTCAATGGGGTTCAGGTCTGGAGATTGGGCTGCCCATGACAGGGTTTTGATGTTGTGGTCTCTTAATTTATGCCAGAGCTATATATATATATATATATATATATATATATATATATATATATATATATATATATATATATATATATATATATATATATATATATATATATATATATATATATATATATATATATATATATATATATTATATATACTGCATATATATTATATATATTTATTTTATATAATATTTTATATTTTCTTTATATAATATATAAAAATGAAGATTGTTATATGTACTGCATATCCAATGCACAACCCCAATTCCCAAAAAGTTGGGATACTGAGTGAAACATAAAGATAGTGATGACTGAAATCTTTCATAGCCTTATTTTATTCACAATATAACATAGAACACAGGTAAGAAGTTTAGCGTTGGACATATTTTCATTTGATTAGAAAAAAAAACTATTTAGAAGTTGATGGCAGCAACAAAACTTCAAAATGGTTATGCTAAGTCTATGTCTATCATTGTGTAGCATCTACATGGAAGTATTCTTGAGTCCACAAAGTGATTTACCTGCTTTTATTGCCGTGCCATCTGAGGACCCGTAGATCATTAGCATAAAATATTAAACGCCAGTCTCAACCTTTCTTTACATGGATTTCTACAGTATCTCTCAATATTTTTGTGATATCATGTACTGTAGATGGAGGGACATTTAAAGTTTTTGCAATTTTATGTTGGGGAACATTTTTATGAACTGATTTTTAGAGGCAATTGTTCATAGACTAGTAATTTTCTGACCATCTTAGCTTTGAAAGACTCTGCCTCTCTAATGTGCTCTTTTTTATACAATCATGTGATAGTTGAAAATTGACTCTAGCTGTTTTTCAGTAGAAACACTTATTTTTCTAGACTTTTGTTAATCATATCACATAGTTTTCAGATGTCTTGCTGCCATTAATTTTTAAACAAGTTAATTATTTTAAATTAAATGTAAAAATTACCAACTTTTATTCATTTACCTGCGTTCTATGTTCTTTTGTAAATAACATATGTCTGTAAAAGATTTATAAAATATTGTAATTTTTTCATCTTACACTGTGTCACAACTTTTTGGAATTAGGGATTCAGGTTGTCTAACTTTCAATAATCATCAAAATATCTCCCTTTTTAAGTATTTATCAGTCCCAACATAAAAAAAGCAGTGGGGGCATCAAATACCCCTTTTTTTCTCTTTCACACTGTAAGTTTGACAGGAGAGTATAGGTTCCTGTTTATGGCCATCTGTAATTAGCCAACTGAGCAGGAGTTACAAACTGTGATAAATTAGCCAATATGACATTGGTTTTATAGAGCAACATAGTAACAGAGTTAGCAAGGCTGAAAAAAGACATTTGTCCATCCAGTTCAGCCTATATCCCCAGATCTACGTCTTTCTAAAGAACCTAATAATTGTAAGATACAATATTGTTACACTCCAGGAAGACATCCAGGCCTCTCTTGAACCCCTTGACTGAGTTCACCATCACCACCTCCTTATGCAAGGAATTCCAAATTTTCACTTCCCTAATGGTAGAGAATCCTCTTCTATATTGGCAAAAAAAACCTTCTCTTGTCCAGATGCAGAGAATGGCCCCTTGTCACCATCACTTTCCTTGGTATAAACAGATAATCTGAGAGATATTTCTATTGTCCCCTTAAATACTTATACATGGTTATTAGATCGCCCCTCAGTCATATTTTTTCTAGACTAAATAATCTTAATTTTGCTAGCTAATCTCTCTGGCTTTTGTGGTTCCTCCATCCCCTTTATTAATTTTGTTGCCCTCCTTTGTACTCGCTCTAGTTCCATTATATCCCTCCTGAGCACCGGTGCCCCAAACTACACAGTGCTCCATGTGCAGTCTAACCAGGGATTTGTACAGAGGCAGTATAATGTTCTCATCATGTGTATCCAGACCTCTTTTAATGCACCCCATGATCCTGTTTGCCTTGGCAGCTGCTGCCTGGCACTGGCTGCTCCAGGTAAGTTTATCATTAACTAGGATTCTCAAATCCTTCTCCATGTCAGATTTACCAAGTGGTTCCCTGTTCAGTGTGTAATGGTGATATTGATCCTTCTTCCCATGTGTATGACCTTACATTTATTATTGTTATACCGCACTTCTCTGCCCAAGTTTCCAACTTACCAAGATCCATCTGTAGCAGAATGCTATCTTTTATTGACTGCTTTACATAGTTTTGTATCATCTGCAAATGTATTTTACTGTGTAAACCTCCTACCAGATTATTAATAAATATGTTGAAGAAAACAGGTCCCAGCACTGACCCCTGCGGTACCCCACTGGTCACAGCGACCCAGTTAGAGACTATACCATTTATAACCACCCTCTGCTTTCTAAGCCAGTTACTTACATATTTACACATATTTTCCCCCAGACCCATCATTCTCATTTTGTGTACGAACCTCTTGTGTGGCACGGTATCAAACGCTTTGGAAAAATCAAGATATACAACGTCCAATGGCTCACCTTGGTCCAGTCTATAGCTTACCTCTTCATAAAAACTGATGAGATTGGTTTGACAGGAGCGATTTCTCATAAACCCATGCTGATATGGAGGTAAACAGTTATTCTCATTGAGATAATCCAGAATAACATCCCTCAGAAACCCTTCAAATATTTTACCAACAATAGAGGTTACTTACTGGCTTATAATTTCCAGGTTCACTTCTATAGCTATTTTTGAATATTGGTACCACATTTGCTATGTGCCAGTCCTATGGAACAGACCCTGTCGCTACAGAGTCCCTAAATATAAGAAATAATGGTTTGTCCATTACATTACTTAGTTCTCTTAGTACTCGTGGGTGTACGCCGACCGGACCCGGAAATTTATCTATTTTAATCCTATTTAGCCAGTTTCATATATCTTCTTGGGTTAGATAGGTGACCCTTAATATAGGGTTTCTTTGTCTCTCGGCATTTCGCCTAGAGTGCTCACAATCCCTGCGGTTTCCTTTATCTATCGCTGGATTATGCTGGAACTACTGTTACTTTCACAGCAACGTTATTGTTGGAATCACTATATGACCAGTTTCGTATGAAGAGTAAGATTACAAATTATGTTTTCTTACCTTAATTAATGACTGTGGCATTTCTGTAGTGCTGATCTGAAGGATATTCCCCAAGCCGGGCAGAGGGGTAGGTCCTGGGGGTAGGTCCTTCTGTTTGACCTTACCCCACCATTTCATGAGATAAATAAGGAGAGTGACTCCAGTAGCCAGGAGAATCGTTGCTGAGATAGTCAGTGCCATCTTGAGCCTCAGCCCCTACAGCTCCTTCTGTTTTCTATGCTTGTGTATTTTTCGTGCAAGTACAGGGCAGTGTTCCAACATGTAATCAATAAAAACAGGTTGGACGAGTGTAAAGTGCAGAGTTACAGCTGTTGCGTAATACTTCTGCTGTCAGTGCATACTCAGTCTCAGCTTGGCGTGAAGTCAGGGTTAGTGATCGTCAGGCCACTTTTTGGTGAGCAGAATCAATTGGTTTCAATCACCAAATAGAGCCGACTCTTTTGGATACTAAATTGATCCACATTAAATATGCATTCACAAGCAGAAAAACCCATATTTATGGAAAAATCCTCACAGCATGACACAGTGAAAACTGGTGACTGATTTCATCGGTAGCCTAACATACTAATTTTACCCCCAGTGAGAGTCAATCAGAAACTGCAAGTGGCTCTCAGTGGGCTGCTGGCTCCCATCATTCACAGATAAGAGCTGGCTCTTTGTACTGGATCGGTGGAGAATGGTCTGTCACTAGTTTGGAGTGCTATGATAAATCAGGCATGGATTAATGTAGGAAAAACAGGTCTGCTGCACTGCTGGCATAAATCCTATCAAAGAATAAATCAAACACATGTAGTACATCAGGAGTTTTTCCTTACTTAATCCATCATTGCTATGGATTTTCCAACCTGTAGCACTACAGCAGCTGGGATTCCATTTATCTATGCCCTCTCAGTGTAGTGTCTCACACAACCGAACCAGGTGAGCAAAACTGCTTCTATGCTCTATACTGTTATCCGGATAGCACCTTATTGAGCTATCTTGTTCTCCGGCTACTTCTCCTTGATTAATCAGACATGACACCAACCCCTCTGACAGCCAAAACTCCAATGGAGAATTCTGTAGCTGCATCCTCCTCTTACTCTTCTCTTTGAATACTACCCAGATTTGCTGATTGCTGAGTACATATTGTAGTGCAGCGGTGTTCACACAGTGCGACAGATAGGCAGGGACCCAAGAAAGTTCAACATAAAATATCTTTATTCCAGAAAACTCACAAAACAGGTAAGCGATATCCTCCGGTTCGGAGCCAGGTCCCCAAAACAGTCTGTGCCCTAACGCTTTGCTGTGGGTCTGCCATGTCTCTTGGATGCGTCAGAAGATTTGTGGTACCCGACTCTGTGTTAACTTCACACAGACCTGGGTTGCACAGAGCCTTCTGCTCTGCAGCTGGCAAAACAACAACTGATACACCATAGACAAAACTGAGAATTTTAAAGGTGAATTGTGGACATATAGCCCCTCCCAAAACCCAGAGTGGAGGTAGGGATTCTCCCCACTACCCAACCTGCAAATCCATCCAAAAATATTATCCATTTTTTTGCTAGTTACCTATCTGAAAATTAAAAGTACTCAATGGGTCTTTAAATTTGTCTACGTTTCTTCATTTTCCAAAAACTCAAATTACAGATGTGCTTTTAGTAGAGAGTAATAGCTCATATTGGTTGAACAAGGATACAGAAGGTTTAGACAATCTTCAAAGTTTGACTATCAAGGAGAGTTTGATCATTGTTTTGTCATTGGCATGTTTGGCACTTGACTATCATGGGCATTAGTTTATTGTCATGGTCATGTTCATTAATTAACTGTCATGGACAAATTGACCATTGGCTATAATGGTCATGGTTATTTGTTGACAATAATGGATGTATCAACTGGTTAATAGTTCAGCTCAGTTAAGAAGGAAAGGAATTTGAAATGGAGAAGGATATCTGCCTGATCTTTCTTTATCCCATCCACTTTGGATAATTTGTGACTGGTCAATACATCATTGAGTTGCTGCTCATATGCACAATCAAATAATCAACAATTTGCATGGGAAATATTAGATACCTACAGACAGAACTTTATCCAATATAATGCACATGTAACAAGCAAAACAAAGCTTCATTCATATTTATCCTGTTTAACCTATTGTTTCACTCCATTGTAGGAACAGAAATTAATGGCAGTTACAGGATGGACAATAGCAGCACCAGACAGACCCAGCTGACTATGATGTGCTCAGTTTAGCCTTTATCATTGTTCTACTATTTTACAGGTCAAAATAGCCGAGCTACAAACAAAGCCTCCAGAGTAGATGTGAACTTAGCCAAAGTTGTGACTCCTTTGCATAAAATAAAACAGTTATACAAGCTTAATGTTTAGCATTAAATGATTACAGTTCTTGAGAGTTATATGATATTTTGTACACTCATACAGGCATGACAGATACTAAAAATAGAATAAAAAAATATAATTTTTTGCATACAATCTTTGTATTTATTTCAATTTATATCTTTTAATATTAGAGCAGCTTTTTTGTTTTCTAAGTTCTAGAACTTCTAAGGTTCCTTTAGGCAATAAGTGCATCTTCAGCTCAGAAACGAGGGACAACATGCATCTGGTAGGACTGAGGTCTTGAAGCATTGGTGTTGGGCTCGGGTCTTATGCTCAGATTCTTTCTGTCTACAGTGGGCTCCAAGGTGAACTTCTGAAGTATGGTGGTTAGAAAGAGGAAGAGCTCCATGCGAGCCAGGCCTTCTCCCAAACACATACGTTTGCCTGAGAAAACAGAGAAATCAAACACCATAAGTAGTCAAGTTAAAGGTTGTTTGATTTAGAAAAAACATTTTTAATTGCCTTTTTGTAAATCAACAGAGGATGGATGGGCAGGTGTCCTGTTTTCTTTTTAGCATAATCCAGTTTGAAGAATGATTTAAAGGGTCTTACTCTAATTGAAGAACTAAATACTTACTGCGTTCCAGCACTGGTCTTCACCACTGCCTCCAGTGATAGTTCACAGGCTGCAGAGGTGATATTACGATTACAGCAGCCAAACAATAAGCTCTGGTGCTCATGCCATCTAAATCAGCAAAAACTCTGAACCAAATAATTGGCTGTAGCTTGGACATTTACTGTCATTTGTGAAGTCAGCATTGTGGAGTCAGCTATGCAGCCTGTAAGCAATCATTGAAGGAAGTAGTGAAGTGCGGACGCTGCAGCAAGTAAAGTAATGGAGCAAGTAAATAAGTAATGCTCAGTTTATTATTTTCATCCAGAATTAGCTTTTGGAGAAAAATGATCATTCATGGAAAACATCTTTATGTTTAGAAGTTCGCAATAATGTCAAAAGTCTCAATGTATTGCCAGTAATTTATATTAGATAATCTTAATGATTTACCATGGTTTTACAATGTGTCTGTAAAAAATATTGAGTGTCCTTGATTTATTGATGATAAACTGTTCATAAATAGTACAAAATCAAATTGATAATCCTGGTTACGAGTCATGACATGCCAGGTTAGCACCTTTCTACCATAGACAATAGCTCAGAACTTTTCTGAGATGCCGCAAATTTCTCAGTTCAAAACAAACTTTTGAGTCATGTCTTACACTGTTTTATGTGATAAATGTAAATTAATTCAGTGGGTTTAAAAACATACAAATAATTGATTCCTAAATCATATCAAGTAATATTTCTGATCTTCCTAATACCAGTCTGTCAAAGGAACCATATAAAAATATTTTTATATACTGAAGCTTAAATTCAGTATTCACAAAATACAATCAAGTAATAACATCTTACCTGTAGAGAATGGCATAAAGGCATCACTCTTCTTAACAAAACCTTTCTCATTAAGAAAGCGTTCAGGATCAAACTCCTCTGGGTTCTTGAAATGTTTGGGGTCTTTGAGAACAGAAGTCAGGACTGGGAACACCAAGCTTCCCTGAAAGTGAAAGTAGGAATATCTAAAAACTTGGAAGTGTTAAAAGTGAGGTCTGTTTAGTTATTCCTATGTAGTAGAGATGAACGAATTTTCCAAAATTTGTCTTGGGCAGAATCGATACGGTCCAAATGAAATTTATTCAAAATTAAAAGTGCCCAAAAAGACATTTTAATATGCTATGAGGTTTCTCCAGATCCCACAGCATCTTTGCTTGGCCCTTTCAGTCTTTGGATTGATCTTTGTGTCTTCCGGCTTTGACTAGACCTCACTTAGTCATTTGGAACACAATACACATCATTGACATCAATAATGTGTGAGGATAGTCAGTGACAGAATATCCAAAGACCAATCTAAAGACTGATTTTAAGACCAACTCAAAGACCAGAAGGAGCAAGCGGAGGATGTTTTATGCTAAATGCTTAATGGAAGTGAATGTTTATTTTAAGATGTAAAAAATATTTAGAATTGAGAGTCCTCAGTGGTTGATACCTTTTAATGGCTAACTGAAAAGATGGTAACAAATTGCAAGCTTTCGAGACTACTCAGGTCTCTTCATGAGGCATAGACTAATAGAAATTCTGAAGAATCACATATTTATGCACAACACAGCACAGAAAAATGCCATAGATGAGACAGGTGACGTGAAGCAGAACTACCATTATGTGAGTGGTAAACAGTTATGTTCATAAATATTGGAACAGTTCATAGATAAGGAGTGTGAAAGTTTTATTGTCCTCTGATTGGGGTCTGGTTCTATGTTATGATGCCCCCACACAGTCTGAGGAGCAAATTCCTTAATTGATGTAAAAGACATAAATCCAGGTGACACATTCATTCCTGCACTGACAGTGTCAAAGGTCATCATCAGTTTATATTCCCAGAATCTTCTGTCTCTCTGAGATTTGATGTTACTTTTTAATACAAGTAATTTTAAGTAATTTTAAGATGTATGATTCAGCAGTACTCAATACAGGGTTGTTAACAACACTTAGGTATCTGGAAGTAAGCAGGTAGATGGATGGGGCCTAGTTCATTTAAAGTTGCAATCTAGTTGCTAGTTTAGTGAGTAGCAGTGAGTCCTCAACACAGCAGTCCAGTGGGTGTGGCCAACTAGAGGGCGCTGCCTCAGTTCATACAAGTATATGGAAGCGACGCCACGCCCACTGGATGAGCTCTGGCTGGGATTATGTATAACACATATATACCCTCTGTTCATAACTAAAAAAAATGGTGAATCCCTGCATCGTAAGGGAATTTATAAGTCTGCAGTTACACAGAGTGACTGTAGACTTATTGATATTGCAATCCCTTTAAAAGGAGATCAAGCAGCAAAACTTTCCTAGACCGTGGTTTGCATTCGAGGAGATGAATTAACTCCTAAAATCTCAGTCACCTTCCACCTTACCATTCTCCTCATGAGATGCTGTTAACAGTCCTATGTAAGGATCAGCAGATATTTTGAAATTTAAAGGCAAAATGAAAAAGTGATGCACACTCACGGGTCCGGTGCAATGTTTCTGTTTATTTGGACATTAAAACGATGACAAGCGGGAAGGGAAAAAAAACGTGCAAAGGAAAGGACAACAGCTGTTTCGCGCGGCTGCGCTTCTACAGGTCCCTATGTCGGGCTGATATGGGAGGTGGGATATATAGTTGAATCTAAGCCATTGTAACCTCCCCCTAACCTCCGTCATGGGTGCTATTAAACACCTGTCAGCAAAGAACGTGATTACATTAAAATTACATATATATCAAACATCTAAAAAACTGTGATATACCAATGATTACTATGAGCTTAAAGAACACTAAGGAGTAATATATTAATAAAGATCTTTTTTTCTTCTTTTTTTCTCTTACTTTCCATTATTTCATGCTGTATTATTGAAAGTACACTTTATAGGAAAACAGACATATCTATTCTCTCATTCAGGCCCATTGGCCCTGTTGCGCATGTGCGCAATATCCACCTAGCTTCACATCTTAAAAGGTGCTGATTCAGATTTCCCCCTTGTTGTGGTAAGTGTATCCTTGCAATTCCTGCAAAACGGAGTATTTGGGTATTACCTGCATGATGTTGTCTCACGTGATTAATCAGCCGGGGAACACCCTTTCCTGTTTGTACTGAATTAAAATGCTCTCTTACACGTACATAGAGGGGGGGAATAGTTTTTCCAATGTAGTAGAAGCCACAAGGGCAAAATATGACATAGACTACATGTGTCGTTTTACAGGAAATAAAATCCCTGATAGTGTGGAAAATTGGCCCTATTTTTATATTATTGCCTGTTATATGTTGCGAGCAGAAATTACACTGCCCGCACCTAAAATTTCCTTTAGGGATACTTTTGTCTAGCCAGTTTGAGCGGTCATTAGTAATGCAATTCCGCACCAACATGTCTCTTATATTTCTACCCCGCCGACTAGCAAACAATGGTCCTTTTTCAAATCTCTCCGTTAAATCCGTATCTTTTCCCAGGATATGCCAATTTTTTCTAATTATTGATCTAATGTACGTGTCCATGGGACCAAATTTAAAGCTAAAAACGAACCGTTTCTCATTATTATTTTTTTTATTCGTTCTTTTTGTAGAGAAATCCTCTTTGTCTGCTTTTGCTAGGGCCGCATTAAGTAGAGGACGTGGGTAACCTCATTTTTCAAAACGCTTATATAGCTCTTGTGATTGTTTTGTAAAGCCCCTTTGGTTACTGTTAATTCGTTTTACTCTTAAAAATTGGCTGTATGGTAAAGCCTGCTTGGTATAAAAAGGATGGGCACTATTGTAATGCAGAAGCGCATTAGAAGAGGTCGGTTTACGGTAAACTTCAGTGTCTAAATTGCCGTCCCTTACAACCAATTTAACATCTAGAAATTCCAATTGCTGATCTCCATATTGTGAGGTGAACTTCATGTTCATGGTATTTTTTTTACCCAAAAAATCCACAAAATTTTCAAATTCATTTTTAGTACCATCCCATATTACCAGGATGTCATCCACGTATCTTATAAAAAGTTTTATATGCCTCAAAAACGGGTTGGTTTCAGAATAGACATATTTGTCCTCCAAAAATGCCAAATAGAGGTTTGCCAGGGTACATGCGACTGATGTACCCATGGCAGTCCCCTCGCATTGTGTATACCAATGCTCATCAAATTTAAAGGCATTGTGTTTAAGTACAAATGTCAAACTGTCACAGATGAAATTGACTGTGTTAGCATCTGTTGGTGTTTTTTGTAGAATTTCTCTTATTACAACCACCCCTAGATCTTGAGGGATCCTAGTGTATAAGCTTTCTACGTCAATTGACGCTAAGCTAAAAGTTTCCTGCCAAGTAAAATCTTTTATAACTCGTAACAGATGATTGGTGTCCTTGATATACGATGGCACATCTAGTAAGAGCGGGCGTAATAGCCAATCTAAGTATCTGGATAATGGCTCCGTGATGGAGCCTATCCCAGACACGATTGGTCCTCCTGGAGGGCTATCAATAGATTTGTGTATTTTAGGTACATGGTACCAATGTGGTTTTTGTGGAAAGCCTGGTATCAATTTCTCTGCTTGTTTTTTAGATATGATTCCCTTCTCAACATGTTCTCTTAGCAATGATCTGAGTTCATTTTGATATTTTAATGTGGGGTCATTCGTGATCTTTTTATAGGTGGTAACATCCATTAATTGTCTAAAGGCCTCTGTCATATAGTAGTTCTTAGTTAATAATACAATATTGCCCCCTTTATCTGATGCCCGTACCACTGTGTCTCGCCAACCCTGTATTTCCTTGAGGGCTTCTAATTCTGGAATTGTTAAATTAGGTGGAGTGGTCTGATATATCAGAGCCTCCATATCTTTATTCACTTGTGCCTCAAATATATCAACAGGGTTGCCCGGAGAGACAGGTGGCATAAAGGAAGATTTGACTCCTCCCATGAAAGGTTCAATTAAATTACTACGGGCTTGCGTTATTTCAACTGAAGGATCTGTTATACCCAATAAAAGTAAAGCATCTTCCTGTGTGTTATTTATGTGGCTATCTGATACCATAAAACCCAAAGGGCCCACTTGACGCGGAACTTCTCCAGCTGGAGTAGTTCTACCTTCATTTTTTACTGTTTTATACATTTTATACAGGTGTATCTTTCTCACTGCTTTATATAGATCAATTTTAAATTCAACCGGATCGAAACATTCGGGGAGACAAAAATTTAAACCCTTTGATAAGACCAAATGATGGGACGTATTCAAAACGTGATCAGTCAAATTAATCACTGTATTAGATGATATTTCTTCTATGTCGACGGTCTCCAAGAGACTTGCTTCCTTTTCCCTTTTCTTAGCGTTTTGGATGCGGTATCTCTTCCCTCCTCGTCGGGTCCACCGCCTAAAGGGAGTGGTTGTAATGAAAGTGCTCCTGCATGATCGTTATCTGAGGCACAATCTTCATTTATGCTCGAGTCAGAGTCCGTAGTTAAATAATCCTTTTTGTTTTTTTTAGAAATATAGGATTTTTGTCTGTAGGTTTTTCTTATGAATCTGCGATTGCCTTGCCCTGGGCCTCGCTTATTCCAATTAAATATTTTTCCAGACTCAAAGTCTCCTTTATCTCAAATAAATTTGTCTCTTTTCCTTTGTTTAATTTCTGTTTGGAGATTAACCAGTTTGTTATCCAGTTTTTTTTCTAATGCCGTCCATTGGGCTTCTGACAATCTTGATTTAAGTTCCTCTTTAGTTTTGCTTAGGTCTATTTTTGTTGCTTCATAATTGGTCATGTTTTGCCTTAGTACTAAATGCATGAGATCCTGGGAACATTTTAAAAGGATTGTTTCCCATTCCTTTTTAAACTGTGGATTATCGTGAAATTGCGACATATCTTTAATTACTCTCAAGCCGCGTGGTACTCTACCACAATCTTCGTATGATTTTAATGAGTTGTTTGTCCAAAATAAGTTCACCTCTCTTTCAGCGGCATTAAATAACTTGTGTTCTAAGGTTTTAGTGCTCAATGATAGCGTATCATCACGTGTGTCACATTCTGTAAAATAACCGTCTACGTTCTCCCGAGACGCTGCATAGGAGAGAGGCTGGCTCACCCTTGAGAGACAACGTTACTCTCTTCATCTTTTGGGTGAGATCTATCCGATATATGGATATGTTGCATTTCATATGTATCTGCACATACAGGGCCTGTTGGTAATAGGGTCCTGTGCAGGAATACATTGACCTCACTATTTTGATTTAAAGGGACGCTCGTGGCATATGCTCATGAGGTAGCATGATCCTAATATTTATTCAACTATAGTGACACATTTTCAGGTCATGATTTGCTTGTAAAAGCCTCTTGTTTTTTGCTGCTATTCACTATTGACAGTGTCATAGACATGATATATGCCTGGAGGGTATTCTATGTAGGCTCCTAAAACAGGGATTGGTATACATACCCTGAGCTAATAAGCATTGTGGTTGTCTTTTATGCATATTTTCATGTGAAGTATCTTGGTTTCATATGGGGGCACGTGGAATTTATTGTACCATTTGATCATTTCATGTAGCCTGGATTATTACCTAGTTACACACGTATAATACGTATACAATATCTGTACAACACTAAGGGACAGTGCATTACCATATACAGGAGTTGTATTATACCAAATGGGTATTGCTTATGATAATATATCCCTAGCCTGGCATTAGGGCCACTGATACATTGTGACCCCCAGTCACTGTCAATTTTATTGTTTTATTGTTTTTTCTTCCCTTTTTTCTGTTTGGTTTGGTTGCACTAGCACAAGGGTGTTTATCCTATTGTCCTTTGTCTAAATTACATGTATGTACCATTTTATATAGACCAATTAAAGGTTAAGTTTTATCCAATTGCTAATATCAATTATTCCTATTGGATTAGTACCCAGCTTTATATATAAGTATTTGATCCCACCTGGCAAGCAAGACTTAATCCTTGGTGGCAAACCCCTTGTTGGCAAGCACAGCAGTCAGACATTTTTTGTAGTTGATGATGAGGTCTGCGCACATGTCAGGAGGAATTTTGGTCCACTCCATTTTGCAGATCATCTCTAAATCATTACGATTTTGAGGCTGTCGGTTGTCAACTCGGAGCTTCAACTCTCTCCATAAGTTTTCTATGGGATTAAGGTCTGGAGACTGGCTAGGCCACTCAATAACCTTAACCCCTTCATGACCTTGGGATTTTCCGTTTTTCCGTGTTCGTTTTTCACTCCCCTCCTTCCCAGAGCCATAACTTTTTTATTTTTCCGTCAATAGGGCCATGTGAGGGCTTATTTTTTGCGGGACGAGTTGTACTTTTGAACAACATCATTGGTTTTAGCATGTTCTGTACTAGAAAATGGGAAAAAAATTCCAAGTGCGGTGAAATTGCAAAAAAAGTGCAATCCCACACTTGTTTTTTGTTTGGCTTTTTTGCTAGGTTCACTAAATGCTAAAACTGAGCTGTCATTATGATTCTCCAGGTCATTACAAGTTCATAGACACCTAACATGACTAGGTTCTTTTTTATCTAAGTGGTGAAAAAAAATTCCAAACTTTGCTAAAAAAAAAAAAAAAAATTGTGCCATTTTCCGATATCCGTAGCGTTTCCATTTTTCATGATCTGGGATCGGTTGAGGGCTTATTTTTTGCGTGCCTAGCTGGAATTTTTAATGATACTATTTTGGTGCAGATACGTTCTTTTGATCGCCCGTTATTGCATTTTAATGCAAAGTCGCGGCGACCAAAAAAATGTAATTCTGGCATTTCGAATTTTTTTTCGCTACGCTATTTAGCGATCAGATTAATGCTTTTTTTATTGATAGATCGGGTGATTCTGAACGCGGTGATACCAAATATGTGTAGGTTTGAAATTTTTTTATTGATTTATTTTGAATGGGGTGAAAGGGGGGGGTGATTTAAACTTTTATTTTTTTTAATTTTTTTCACATTTTTTTAACTTTTTTTTAACTTTTGCCATGCTTCAATAGCCTCCATAGGAGGCTAGAAGCTGGCACAACACGATCACCTCTGCTACATAGCAGCGATCTTATGTTCGCTGCTATGTAGCAGAAAATCAGGTGTGCTGTGAGCGCCGACCACAGGGTGGCGCTCACAGCTACCGTGCATCAGTAACCATAGAGGTCTCAAGGACCTCTATGGTTACAATGGAGAAGCATCGCCGACCTCCGATCATGTGACGGGGTTCGGCGATGCGCTTATTTCCAGCCGCCTGGCCGGAAGCGGTAGTTAAATGCCAGTGTCTGCGTTTGACAGCGGCATTTAACTAGTTAATAGGCTCAGGCAGATCGCAATTCTGCCCGCGCCTATTACAGGCACATGTCAGCTGATCAAAACAGCTGACATGTCCCGGCTTTGATGCGGGCTCACCGCCGGAGCCCGCATCAAAGCGGGGCTTCTGACCTCGGACAGGATAGTACGTCCGAGGTCAGAAAGGGGTTAATGTGCTTCTTTTTGAGCCACTCCTTTGTTGCCTTTGCTGTATGTTTTGGGTGATTGTTTTGCTGGAACCATTTTTAATGTCCTGGCAGAGGGAAGGAGGATGTCACTCAGGATTTTATGGTACATTGCTCCATCCATTCTCCCATTGATGTGGTGAAGTAGTCCTGTGCCCTTAGCAGAAAAAATACTCCCAAAACATAATGTTTCCACCTCCATGTTTGACAGTGCAGACAGTGTTCTTTGGGTCATAGGCAGCATTCCTCTTCCTCCAAATATGAGGAGTTGAGTTAATGCCAAAGACCTCAATTTTTGCATCGTCTGACCACAGCACCTTCTCGCAATCACTCACAGAATCATGCAGGTGTTCATTGACAAACTTCAGACGAGTCTGCACGTGTGCTTTCTTGAGCAGGGGGACCTTGTGGGCACTGCAGGATTTTAAACCTTTAAGGGTATGTTTCCACGTTCAGGTTTGCTTCAGGCTTTGGTCAGGATTTTATGCAGGTAAAATCCTGACCAAAACTGCACCTGAGGTCACCGGCAGGTCACCTGCGGTGTGCCTGCGTGTTTTGCTCATAGTAGCAACATGCTGCGTTTTGAAAAAACGCACCATGCATGCGTTTTCGTGGCAAAAACGCATGCGTTTTTTAACGCATAGTGGAGTCTGGATTTCATAAAATCCCATCCACTATGCTGTAACATCTGGACGCTGCGTTTTAGACGCTGCAGAAAAACGCAGCGTCAAAAACGCAGCGTTTCCTGAACGTGGAAACATACCCTAAGACATAATGTGTTACCAATGGCTTTCTTGGTGACTGTGGTCCCAGCTGACTTGAGATCATAGACAAATTCCCAGCTTGTAGTTTTAGGCTGATCGCTCACCTTTCTCATGATCAAGGATACCCCAAGAGGTGACATTTTGCATGGTGCCCCACATCGATGTCTATTGACAGTCATTTTGTATTTCTTTCATTTTCTTACTATTGCACCAACAGTTGTCACCTTCTCACCCAGTATCTTACTTATGGTTTTGTAGCCCATTCCAGCTTTGTGCAGGTCTATGATCTTGTCCCTGACATCCTTGGAGAGATGATTGGGTGGAGTTTGTGCAGGCAGGGCCAAAAACCCAAAAAGAGAGTGTGGCTATGATTGACAATTTGTGAAGGCACTCTTTTCATACCTCTAAACTACCCTTCTTCCTGATAGCAACCATGAAAGGTGGGCAAACATGATCATAAGATTGAGAGGAGCAGCGTACTCTACCTTTGGAATGTGAAATCCTCTGAAGGTTGTGTCCTTGCTGACAGCATGTGCAACTCCAGCAGGGAGGATATCAGCAGATCTCTGGATCTCATGGATTACGGCTTCTGTATACGGCATTTTACTCTTGTCTTCTATTGATGGACAGCGATCTTTCCCTATTACATCATCAATTTCTTTGTGGATTTTCTCTGAATTTAAAAAAAAATGTAACAATGGAAATATTTTTCAATCTAGAATTAAATTCAAATTGTATCTATTTTGCAATTACAACCAAATAACAGCTGAAGATTGTTTGATATGTTATGAGTATGTACCCACAATCCGGAATAGCAGCAGTTTGGGCGCAGCTCACCTGCGCTGTGTCCAAACCACTGAGTTCTTGGTTACAAGCACAGTGAATGGTATTATGGAAACCCAATTCCCACTGTGCTTCCATTTGATGCTGTGTAACGGATGCTGGAGGGGTGATCGTGATTGAGAGTGGCAGCACGGGCACACCCTGGCCCTCCACTCTATTAACACATGGTAGTTCACTCACTTGCATGTCAGGGTCCATTTCATACTGCCAAGAGTCCTTTTCCCTTAACACCACGCAATGATAGTCAGAGTCCAGGTTCATTTTCAACAAAACAATTTTACTCAGCTCATCCAGTTTAGTCACAGAAACAGCAAAAGATACTTCGCAGAATATCACCATTTCATTACCTGTACTGTCCCTCACTCCTCCAAGAATGTCCGCCAGATCAGCCTGTCCCGGAGCTTCCTTGCTGGTCAGACTAACCCGCTTCAGGAGTTCCCCACCCGCTTCCTTTTCCAAAGGTGAAGACGAGAAATAGCTCTTCCATTCCTTACCAGGCCCTAGGCTTGGACATTCAGGGTTGGTCCCATGAAGTTAGCTGCTACTATTCTGATGCTGCTAAGATATTCTTCCACTACATGTGACTGTCAGCTCTAAGCCCTGGACTGCTGGGCTCCTCAGCTTAAACGTTCCCACCTGGACTCGACTGTCCTATCCTTGTGCCCAGCTCACACTCTACTGACTAACACCAAGAGGCTTGGAAACTAAAGGCCCCGTCTCACATAGCGAGATCGCTAGCGAGATCGCTGCTGAGTCACAAGTTTTGTGACGCAACAGCGACCTCCATAGCGATCTCGCTATGTGTGACACGTACCAGCGATCAGGCCCCTGCTGCGAGATCGCTGGTCGTGTCGGAATGGCCTGGACCTTTTTTTGGTCGTTGAGGCCCCGCTGACATTGCTGAATCGGTGTGTGTGACACCGATCCAGCGATGTCTTCACTGGTAACCAGGGTAAACATCGGGTTACTAAGCGCAGGGCCGCGCTTAGTAACCCGATGTTTACCCTGGTTACCAGCGTAAATGTAAAAAAAACCAAACAATACATACTCGCCTTCTGATGTCCGTCAGGTCCCTTGCCGTCTGCTTCCTGCTCTCACTGACTGCCGGCCGTACAGTGAGAAGTGAGAGCACAGCAGTGACGTCACCGCTGCGCTCTGCTCTCAGTGTACGGCGGCTCAGTCAGTCAGAGCAGGAAGCAGACGGCAAGGGACCTGGACACCGAAAGGCGAGTATGTACTGTTTGTTTTTTTTGGTAACCAGGGTAAACATCGGGTTACTAAGCGCGGCCCTGCGCTTAGTAACCCGATGTTTACCCTGGTTACCCGGGTGCTGCAGGGGGACTTCGGCATCGTTGAAGACAGTTTCAACGATGCCGAACTCGTTCCCCTGATCGTTGGTCGCTGGGGAGAGCGGTCTGTGTGACAGCTCCCCAGCGACCACACAGCGACTTACCAACGATCACGGCCAGGTCGTATCGCTGGTCGTGATCGTTGGTAAATCGCTAAGTGAGACGGGGCCTTAACCCTCTCTTAGCCCCTCCTAACTAACCTAATCCTATTTGTCTAACTTAACCCTTATCCTATTCTACTCTATTGTGCTCCCCTTACTGGAATAAGACCTACACTATCCCTATATCTCTCAATACATATGTGCATTGCATGACACAGTATAATAGAAATATAAAACATATCAGATATACCAGTTTTACAGGGACATAGGAAACATGAGCAAGGAGATGGGGGCACAAAGTAGCCCTCGTACTCTCCTTACAGCTGCAGCATGTCAATTATCTGCAGCAAAGACGCTAGTCTCCACTGTATAGTCTGACCCATAGCAATTCATTATATGCGGTGAATCCGCATGGTTCAATGAACACATGCAAATTTACCTGCATGATTAGAACACAGCATTATAGATGCAGCTAAAATGTGCTGCTTCTAAAATATTGCTATAGTCTATAGTCTACTACTAAGGCAGATAAATGAAGCTGCAACCCATAAGAGGTCCTTTTTATGGGGGACTTTAACTACCCGGATATTAACTGGGAAACAGAGATCTGCAAAAACCATAAAGGCAATAGATTTCTGCTAATGACCAATAAAAATTATCTTTCACAATTGGTGCAGAATCCAACCAGAGGAGCAGCACTTTTAGACCTAATACTATCTAATAGACCTGACAAAATAACAGATCTGCAGGTCATCGAGCATCTAGGAAATAGCGGCTACAATATTGAAAAGTTTCACTTGTCTTTCGCTAGGAGGACTTGTCAGGGAGTCAGAAAAACACTGAACATTAGGAAGGCAAAGTTTGACCAGCTTAGAGATGCCCTTAATCTGGTTGACTGGGACAATGTCCTCAGAAATAAGAATACAGATAATAAATGGGAAATGTTTTAGAACATCCTAAATAGACACTGTAGGCAGTGAGGGGCAATTAACAGTAAAAAAAAAAAAAAAGCATTTAAACTACTAAAGCAGGATGGCACCGTTGAAGCTCTAAAAAACTATAGGGATAAAAATACTTTATGTAAAAAACTAATTAACGCTGCCAAAAAGGAAACAGAGAAGCATATTGCTAAAGAGAGTAAAACTAATCCCAAACTGTTCTTCAACTATATTAATAGTAAAAAAATCAAAAGTGAAAGTGTAGGCCCCTTAAAAAATTGTGAGGAAAGAATGGTTGTAGATGACGAGGAAAAAGCTAATATATTAAACACCTTCTTCAACACGATATTCAAGGTGGAAAATAAAATGCTAGATGAAGTGGCGAGAGACAAAGAAAACCCTATATTAAGGGTCAACAATCTAACCCAAGTATTGGAGGTCAGAGGTCACGTGCTCAGGTCCTCAATCGGCTGATTGGACCACTGGCAAGGTCCTGGAAGGCCGCAACTATAAAAGGTTTGCATAGCCGCTCGGCCATGTGCTAGTATAAACTGAATTTGTTCATGTGTGGATGTGAGTTTTATATCTGGTGAAAGCTCCTAATTAGAGTTGAGCGACTTTTACTTTTTTCGGATCGAGTCGGGTTTCGCGAAACCCGACTTTGTCGGGTGAAATCGGACGATTATTGCGAAAAGTCGGGGGCCGACTGAAACACGAAACCCAATGCAAGTCAATGGAGAATGAAAGTCGGCAGTGAGTGGAGGACAGGAAAACACCTACAGTGCCCATTTTAATGCCAAAAACATCAATTCTTATTACTTAAGCTGGTCAATCTTAATTTACTTTATAATAATAGTTAGGCATTGAAAACTGGGGTTCATTTGGCTAAAGCTGTGGGGGGGTAGGGCTGGCTCAAGATTTTCGTGGGCCCAGGAAACGTGGAATTCCTCACGGCGGTGGAGCAGGGAGAGGTAAGTATTTCAATTTTGCAAGTGCTGGGATCCTGAGCAAGCAGGGAGGGCCCACTCGATGGCACTGGCACAGGGCCCCTCATAGTACGGCGGTTTGTTTGATGGCAGGTGGCGCCTCCCACTGGCAGAGACACTTTTGCGTACTATGAGGAGCCCTCTGCCAGTGACGTCGCCAACGAGTATGCCCCCCCACCTGATGAAGGAACCTGCACTTTCATCTGCACCTTCCTCTTTGTCCCTGTGTAAGGTGGTATGGTATGCGGGAAAGGGAACCTGACTTTCAGCAGGGTCAGATTCTGGCTGTGTAGAGTGCAAGGGGAATGTAGTCGTCTGGGCCAATGTACCAGCAGACTCATCTAGCAGTGGCTGGGCAATGGGCAGGATGAGGAGGAAACACAGATATAGGCCCAAATAATAAAGTAGGCTAAATGCAGTTCAAATGTGGTAACAGGACTAAACAGGCTGCATTGCTTTGTTCACCGGAGGAAAACTGTAATGAGTGGCAGACACAGTTAGTAGGCCCAAATAATAAAGTAGGCTAAATGCAGTTCAAATGTGGTAACATAACTAAACAGGCGGCATTGCTTTGTTCAGTGGAGGAAAACTGTAATGAGTGGCAGACACAGTTAGTAGGCCAAAATAATAAAGTAGGCTAAATGCAGTTCAAATGGGGTAACAGGACTAAACAGGAGGCATTGCTTTGTTCAGTGGAGGAAAACTGTAATGAGTGGCAGACACAGTTAGTAGGCCCAAATAATAAAGTAGGCTAAATGCAGTTCAAATGTGGTAACAGAACTAAACAGGCGGCATTGCTTTGTTCAGTGGAGGAAAACTGTAATGCGTGGCAGACACAGTTAGTAGGCCAAAATAATAAAGTAGGCTAAATGCAGTTCAAATGTGGTAACAGGACTAAACAGGCGGCATTGCTTTGTTCAGTGGAGGAAAACTGTAATCAGTGGCAGACACGGTTAGTAGGCCCAAATAATAAAGTAGGCTAAATGTCTGCCAAAAAATTGTTCATAAACAGGCGACATTGCTTTGCTCAGTGTCGGAAAATTGTAATGAGTAGCAGACTAACTTAGCAGGCCCAAATAATAAAGTGGGCTAAATGTCTGCCAAAAAAATTGTTCATAAATAAACAGGTGGCATAGCTAGGTACAGGGGTGGGCTTCTCTGCTGAGTAGCAGACATTGGTAGTAGGCGCAAAGTATTAACTGGTCTAAATGGAGGTCAGGGCCCCTGTGTATTTTAACTATCATCTATCTTTTCAACAAATTTGTATTGGCAGTGCCATTGAAGGATTTAACAGCACAGACTACACAGTGGTGGAGCAGGGAGAGGTAAGTATTGCAAGTGGTAGAGCACTGTTCGAGCTGGGGGGAACACTCTCGTGGGTGGCGGTACTGGCACAGGGCCCCTCATATTACGATGGTGTGTCTGACGTTGGTTGTGCACCACCACCGTCAGAGTCACTTCATTGTACCATGAGGGACCCTGTGCCAGTGCCGTCGCCCAAGAGTGGGCCCACCCACCTGTCCAGGCAAACGGCACTCGCACGGGTGCTTGCGCCAGGTGGTGACCACGGCCCTGTGGGGGAATTCAGCCCATTTAGGGAGGTATAAAAATGGCCTATGGTGGACATTCAGCAGCTGCAAATGGAGGAATTGGAGAAGTCAGTAAGAGGAGGCCGAAAGCAAGACATTTTTCAGGCAAGCTACGTGTCAGCAAGGGAAGGTGGGGCAAAATAATTTGAAATCCATGATTGGTTCATTTTAATGAAGGTTAGATCATCAACATTTTGGGCAGCCAGACGTGTCCTTTTTTCGGTCAGTATTGAACCAGCAGCACTGAAGACTTTCTGATAGCACACTAGCAGCAGGGCAAGCGAGCTCCTGTAATGCATATTCTGCCAATTCAGTCCAGGTGTCTATTTTAGATGCCCAGTAATCAAAGGGGAATGACCTGTGAGGGAGAACATGGATAAAGGAGGAAAAGTAGTTCGTAACCATACTGGACAAATGCTGTCTCCTGTCACTTTGAAATGTTGCAGCAGTACCTGTCGTGTCAGCAGTCATTGCAAAATCACTCCACAACCTGGTCATAAAACCCCTCTGTCCAACGCCACTTCAGATTTGTGCACCTCTAACACCTCTGCCATGTTGCCCCTACGGCTCGTGTGAGAACCATCACCGCCGCTGTGTGATGCCTGAACCAAACGGTCTACAAGAGTTGCTTGTTTGGTAGCCAATATTTGCTCAAGGTTCTCATGTGGCATGATATTTTGTAATTTTCCTTTATATCGTGGATCCAGGAGGCAGGCCAACCAGTAATCATCATCAGTCATCATTTTAGTAATGCGGGGGTCCCTTTTTAGGATACGCAAGGCATACTCAGCCACGTGGGCCAATGTTCCAGGTGTCAATTCACTGCTTGTGCTGGGTTGAGGAGCACCTTCTTGCAAATCAACATCACTTGTGTCCCGCAAAAACCCTGTACCTGACCTTGCAACGCCACCAGTTTCTATTTCCCCCTGAGAAGCATCCTCCTCCCATAAATATTCAACCCCATCATCCTCCTCCTCCTCCGCTTCGTCCGCCAACTCGTCCAGGAGAGTTCCCTGAGCAGACAATGGCTGACTGTCATCAAGGCTTCCCTCCTCCTTGGCTGCAGATGACTGCTCCTTAATGTGCATCAAACTTTGCATCAGCAGACGCATTAGTGGGATGCTCATGCTTATGATGGCATCCTCTGCACTTACCAGCCATGTGCATTCCTCAAAACACTGAAGGACTTGACAGAGGTCTTGTATCTTCAACCATTGCACACCAGACAACTCTATGTCTGACATCCTAGTGCCTGCCCGTGTATGTGTATCCTCCCACAAATTAATTACAGCATGCCTCTGTTCGCACAGCCTCTGAAGCATGTGCAGTGTGGAGTTCCACCTTGTTGCAATGTCAATTATTAGGCGGTGCTGGGGAAGATTCAGCGATCGCTGATGGTTCAGCATACGGCTGGAGTGTACGGGCGACCGGTGGATGTGCAAGCAAAGTCTTCGCACCTTCAGGAGCAGGGCTGGTAACTCTGGATAATTTTTGAGGAAGCACTGAACCACCAGGTTCAAGGTGTGAGCCAGGCAAGGTATGTGTTTCAGTTCTGAAAGGGCTCTGGCAGCCATAAAATTCCTTCCGTTATCACTGACTACCTTGCCTGCCTCAAGATGTACACTGCCCAGCCATGACTGAGTTTGTTGCTGCAAGTACTCGGCCAGTACTTCCGCGGTGTGTCTGTTGTCGCCCAAACACTTCATTTGTAACACAGCCTGCTGACGCTTACCACTAGCTGTTCGATAATGGGACACCTCGTGTGCAATACTGGCAGCTGCGGATGTAGTGGTCATGCGACTGCACTCTGTGGTCGAGCTTTCGCTTCTGGAGGAGGAAGAGGAGGGGTGGCGAACGCCTACAGCCAACTGTTTCCTAGACCATGGGCTAGGCAGAACTGTCCCACTATGGCTGTCCCCTGTGGACCCTGCATCCACCACATTAACCCAGTGCGCCGGGATGGACACGTAACGTCCCTGGCCATGCCTACTTGTCCATGCATCTGTTGTGAGGTGCACCTTTCCACTGACTGATTGCCTCAGTGCATGGACAATGCGGTCTTTGACATGCTGGTGGAGGGCTGGGATGGCTTTTCTCGCAAAGAAGTGCCGACTGGGTAGGTCATAGCATGGTACTGCGTAGGCCATCAGGTCTTTGAAAGCTTCGCTTTCAACCAACCGGTAGGGCATCATCTCTAACGAGATTAGTATAGCAATGTGGGCGTTCAAACCCTGTGTACACGGATGAGAGGATGAGTACTTTCTTTTCTTAATGAGAGTCTCTTGTAGGGTGAGCTGGACTGGAGAGCTGCATATGGTGGAACTAGCGTGGGGTGGTGGTGGACATGGCGGATTGAGAGAGGGTTGGTGATGGTATTCTTGATGTTGGCCTACATGCAGTGTTTCCTACCAATAACTTAGTGATTCCCTGACTGCTCTGGCCTTGCGACGATACCTCCACATTTTGCTGCTGGTGGTGTCCTAACCGGTGGGCTTACAGTGAGGGAAGCAATGTAGCGTTGCTGACTACCTTCATTCTGAGCAGGTGCACCAACGGTACGGGACGTTTGGTAGTTAGTCCAGGCTTGCAAGTGCATGCTGGTTAAATGTCTAAGCATGCACGTTGTATTTACATTTTGAAGATTCTTCCCTCTGCTAAAGGTCTTTGAGCATTTCTTACAGATATCTTTTGACTGATCATTCGGATCTTGGTTAAAAAATTGCCACACTACACTCTTCCCACTATGGAATACCTTTTCAGGCATTGCACGCTGAGCTACTTTCACTGGATGGCCACGCTGTCCTAAAACTGTTTTTGTTTTTGACAAATGTTTTTGGCCTGATATGGGCCTGCCAGATGACAGCTGTTGCGATGTAGATGGCTGCTGCAGATCATCCTCCTCCTCATCTGAGCTACTGGCAGTGGCACCCTCTTCCCCCAATGGCTGTCAATCTGGGTCAACAACTGGGTCATCTATCACCTCCTCTTCAATGTCCTGTGCACCTTCCTCTGTGTCACCGTGTAAGGTGCTATAGCGTTCAAGATGGGGCACCATAGTCTCATCAGGGTCAGATTCTGGCTCAGTAAACTGCGAGGGCAATGTAGTGATCTGAGTCAATGGAACAGCATAATAATCTAGCTGTCGCTGTGCATCAGTGCACTCCATGTCCGATTCATCTTGTAATGGGCAGTTAACAATTTCCCTTTCTAACCCAGGCACGGTATGTGTAAAGAGCTCCATGGAGTAACCTGTAGTGTCGCCTGATGCATCCTTCACTTTTGGTTTGGGTGAAGGACACAAGTAAATGTCTTGTTCCTGACCGGGAGCATGCACTGACGACTCGCTGCTTTTATATTTGGAACTTTCTGAAGAGGAGGCGAAAGAGCTAGAGGCTGAGTCAGCAAGGAAAGCCAAAACTCTTTCCTGCTGCTCCGGCTTTAAAAGCTGTTTTCCTACTCCCAGATAAGGGAGCCTTCGAGGCCTTATGTAGCCAGACGATGACGCTGGCTCAACACCTCCAGCCTTAGGTGCTATTGTGCTTTTGCCACTACCACCAGATGCACCACCACCACCACGACCATCAGTACCAGCTGGCAACCACCGCCTATGGGCTCTTCCACCAGACTTCCTCATTAATTGGAAAATCTAACCAAAATAACAACCGTTATATGGTACTGTAAAACAAGGTAGAAGGTGTATATAAACTTGTTGAGAATTTAAATCTCCCTTTTTGTTTTTGGGAGACTGAACCAAAACTCAGGCCGTGTGCATAAAATAACACAATGTAAGTGGTAGAAAGTGGCTGGCTGATATACGACAAACTAACAGGACTGAAGTATATCCACTTTTTGAGAATTTGAATCTCACTTTTTTTGGGGGGAGACTGAACCAAAACTCAGGCCCAGTGTATATAACAATGCAATCTAAGTGGCAGAAAGTGGCTGGCTGGCATACGACAAACTAACAGGACTGAAGTATATCCACTTTCTGAGAATTTGAATCTCACTTTTTTTTTTTGGAGACTGAACCAAAACTCAGGCCCAGTGTATAAAACAACACAAAGTAAGTGGCAGAAAGTGGCTGGAAGATATATGAAAAAATACAAGGACTGTAGTACAATTTCAATCTCCCTACAATGATCTCAGGACAAGTATGGCAGCAATAAAAAGGACTGCTGCACACAAAAGTGTGGACAAATAAACAAGATAACTGTGCAGAAAGGAGCAACAGGATTTTTGCTTTTAAAAAAGCAGTTGGCCTGCACAGCAGCGTGCAAACAGCAATTCAGCTATCAGGGAGCCTTATAAGCTACAGAGCTGATGCACAGAAACCTAGCCTCCACTGTCCCTGCAAAAAAAAGGTGGTGATGGACAGTGGAAATCGCTACAGCACAAGCAGTTTGGGGGTTAATCTTCCCTCCCTAACTATATCCCTTCTTCTGATGAAGCTGCAGCAACCTCTCCCTATGCTAAGATCGGCAGAAGTAAGATGGCGGTCAGCGTGCATGCCCCTTTATAGCCCCTGTGATGCCGCAGAAAGCAAACTAATCACTGTCATGCCCTTATCAAAGATGGTGGGGACCGAGACCTATGTCCTCACGCTGCCCACTTCATTGGCTGAAAAATGGTGCTGAAAGCGTCATATCAAACGCGACTTTTGCACGCAGATCGGCGACCTCATGGCCGATCCCACACTAGGATCGGGTTGGATTTCTTGAAACCCGACTTTGCCGAGAGTCGGCGATTTTTGAACTTGTCCGATTTGTTTCGCTCAACCCTACTCCTAATCATTATCCTCCCTAGTATTGTTGCATGTGGTTTGGGTGTTGGAGCTGACTGGGGCCAGTTTGTGCCATCCTGCACAAGGCACGATCATACTGTATTAATTCAGCAGCATCCGCCAGTGTGGCACCCTGCACATCTTGTGCACTTTCCGGTCCCTAGCTAGGGCAGTTAGAGGCGGCCGCCAGAGCGGCGCTGTGCGGTAGTTGTGGTACCGAGCGCTAGTGGGTCTAGAGGGACTCTAACCCTGTGTCCTTGGGGCAGAGTCCTGTGACCAAACACTAGCATTCACTCTATGGTATTGCGACCCTGTGAAGCAACAGGGTTCGTCTCCGTACATACCGGTGAAGGTAACCTGTGTGTGTTCTCTTTATACCACCATGTACTGTCTGCCATTACTATGCAGCAGGTGTTATCTCTGCACGGAGGACCCCGGGGTGCAAACGCACCTTATACAGTGCCTTGCGAAAGTATTCGGCCCCCTGGAACTTTTCAACTTTTTCCCACATATCATGCTTCAAACATAAAGATACCAAATGTAAATTTTTGGTAAAGAATCAACAACAAGTGGAACACAATTGTGAAGTTGAACAAAATTTATTGGTTATTTTAATTTTTTGTGGAAATTCAAAAACTGAAAAGTGAGGTGTGCAATATTATTCGGCCCCTTTATTTTCAGTGCAGCAAACTCACTCCAGAAGTTCATTGTGGATCTCTGAATGATCCAATGTTGTCCTAAATGCCTAATGATGATAAATATAATCCACCTGTGTGTAAGCAAGTCTCCGTATAAATGCACCTGCTCTGTGATAGCCTCAGGGTTCTGTTTGAAGCACAGAGAGCATCATGAAGACCAAGAAACACAACAGGCAGGTCTGTGATACTGTTGTGGAGAAGTTTAAAGCTGGATTTGGATACAAAATGATTTCCAAAACATCCCAAAGAGCACTGTGCAAGCGATCATATTGAAATGGAAGGAGTATCATACCACTGCAAATCTACCAAGACCCGGCCGTCCCTCTAAACTTTCATCTTAAACAAGGATAAGACTGATCAGAGATACAGCCAAGAGGCCCATGATCACTCTGGATTAACTGCAGAGATCTACAGCTGAGGTGGGACAGTTTGTCCATAGGACAACAATCGTCGTACACTGCACAAATCTGGCCTTTATGGAAGAGTGGCAAGAAGAAAATCATTTCCCAAAGATATCCATAAAAAGTGTTGTTTAAAGTTTGAAGCAAGCCACCTGGGAGACACACCAAACATGTGGAAGAAGGCGCACTGGTTAGATGAAACCAAAATGTTTGGTGTAAAGGCAACACTGCTCATCACCCTGAACACACAATCCTCACTGTCAAACATGGCAGTGGCAGCATCATGGTTTGGGCCTGCTTTTCTTCAGCAGGGACAGGGAAGATGTTTAAAATTGATGGGAAGATCGATGGAGCCAAATACAGGACCAATCTTGAAGAAAACCTGTTGGAGTCTGCAAAAGACCTGAGACTGGGATGGAGATTTGCCTTCCAACAAGACAATGATCCCAAACAAAAAGCAAATTCTACAATGCAATGCTTCCCAAATAAACGTATCCAGGTGTTAGAATGGCCAAGTCAAAGTCCAGACCTCAATCCATCGAGAATCTGTGGAAAGAGCCAAACACTGCTGTTCACAAACAATCTCCATCAAACCTCACTGAACTTGAACTGTTTGCCAAGGAAGAATGGGCAAGAATTTCAGTCTCTCAATGTACAAAACTGATAGAGACATATCCCAAGTGACATGCAGCTGTAATCGCAGCAAAATGTGGTGCAACAAAGTATTAAGGGCCTAATAATATTGCATGCCCCACTTTTCAGTTTTTGAATTTCCACAAAAATTTAAAATAACCAATAAATTTTGTTCAACTTCACAATTGTTTTCCACGTGTTGTTGATTCTTCACCAAAAATTTACATTTGGTATCTTTATTTTTGAAGCATAATATGTGGGAAAAGGTTGAAAAGTTCCAGGGGGCCGAATACTTTCACAAGGCACTGAATCTTCCTTTATATTCTTTGGTGCGTTCCGCCAGCCCTAACACGTGGTATATCTTGATTTTTCCAAAGCGTTTGATACCATGCCACACAAGAGGTTGGTACGCAAAATGAGAATGCTTGGTCTGTGGTAAAATGTGTGTAAATGGGTTAGTAACTGGCTTAGTGATAGAAAGCAGATGGTTGTTATAAATGGTATATTCTCTAACTGGGTTGCTGTGTCCAGTGGGGTACCGCAGGGGTCGGTGCTTGGAACTATTCTCTTCAACATATTTATTAACAATCTGGTAGAAGGTTTACACAGTAAAATATCGATATTTGCCGATGATACAAAACTATGTAAAGCAGTCAAAACAAGAGAAGATAGTATTCTGCTACAGATGGATCTGGATAAGTTGGAAACTTGGGCAGAAAGGTGGCAGATGCGGTTTAACAATGATAAATGTAAGGTTATACACATGGGAAGAAGGAATCAATATCACCATTACACACTGAATCGTAAACCACTGGGTAAATTTGACATGGAGAAGGACTTAGGGATCCTAGTTAATGATAAACTTAACTGGAGCAGCCAGTGCCAGGCAGTGGATGACAAGGAAAACAAGATCATGGGGTAGATTAAATGCAATGTGGATACACATGATGAGAGCATTATACTGCCTCTGTACAAATCTCTGGTTAGACCACACATGGAGTACTGTGTATAGTTTTGGGCACCGGTGCTCAGGTAGGATATAATGGAACTAGAGTGAGTACAAAGGATGGCAATAAAATTAATATAGGGGATGGAGGAACTACAATACCCAGAGAGATTAGCAAAATTAGGATTACTTAGTCTAGAAAAAATACGACTGAGGGGTGATCTAATAGCCATCTATAAGTATATAAGGGGACAATACAAATATCTCTCCGAGGACCTGTTTACACTAAGGAAGGTGACGGGCACAAGGGGGCATTCTCTGCATCTGGAGGAGAGAAGGTTTTTCCACCAACATAGAAGAGGATTCTTTTCTGTTAGGGCAAGGAGAATCTGGAATTCTTTGCCTGAGGAGGTGGTGATGGCGAACTCAGTTGAGGGGTTCAAGAGAGGCCTGGATGACTTCCTGGAGCGTAACAATATTGTATCTTGCAGTGATTAGGTTCTTTAGAAGGACATAGATCTGGTGATTTATTCTGACGGAATATAGGCTGAACTGGATGGACAAATGTCTTTTTCGGCATTGCTAACTATGTTATTATGTTACTATGTTACTATATCCTGATCGTGGGCACATAGCTTAAAAGGGCTATGCTCAATATGTGTCTTTAGCAACACACACCTTCCCAGCCTATTCAGTTCCTTGTTGCTTGCAATCCAGCACTCCTTCTTAACTGACATTTCTAGTTTAGTAGATTTATCCTTATCCTGAGTTGAATGTTACACTGTAAACATTCAGGTCTGACAGTGGCATGTTCTAAAGTTTACACTGTTATCACTGTATTTGTATATAAAGAAAATAGAAAATACAGCACAGTTAAGAGGTAGAGTGCAGATGCCTCACAGGTACATACCAGTCCTAGTAAATATTTTGCCAAAACAATTGAGGCAGCACACCAAATCCAAAGTTCTAAAGTGCTTTTTAATAGCTTGAGAAAGGTCTGTACCCAGGACCGAAACGTCGCCACATGGGCAATTAAAAAGCACTTTAGAAGTTTGGATTTGGTGTGCTGCCTCAACTTTTTTGGTAATGTATTTGTATATAGAGATAACAGGGCCATTGAAAAATTCCAGGCAAGTGAGCGGTGAATAGGAGGGCTGCTCTGTAAACAGCCAATGATGTGGACAAGGGACTTATGATTTTGCAAGACTGATAACAGTAGATCTGGATCTGGAGCTGAGAGGGAAGGTTGTCAATCTCCTTAGAAACAAACTGCAAACAATGTAACACAAAAGTGCTCATATCACAACTATAGCAGATAGAAGAAGTAATTTGCAATCTCCATGCTGTCTAATGAATATAACCTAGAGTAAAAACATTATACATATGCACACCGCAGTAATTAAATGGTAACACATGTAAAAGTTAAAGAGTAAGGCTGTGTGCACACGTTGCGGATATTGATGCATCTCTGCAGCGTTTTTGGACTCGCGGAAATGCAACAAATCCACAGTGTAGTACAGTAACAATGATAGTCAATGAGAATTTGAGAATTGCTGTGCACATGCTGCTGAAAAACCGTGCAGATTCTCTGCGTTGTTTTCCGCAGCATGTCAAATCTTTGTGCGGAAACGCAGCGTTTCTGCACCCATTGACTATACATTGAGTAAGGTAAATACACACATCAAAAAACGCATGACAATCAGCAACAAATCTGCAAGTAATCCACAAGAAATCCGCATCGATTCCGCATTAAATCTGCAAGCATTTTGGCCTGCATTTTCTGCCAAGAGATGCAGATTTTGTGCAGAAAATTCTGCAGGCCAATCCGCAAGGTGTGCACATACCTTAAAGCATTGTGGAATATGATGGTGCTATTTAAGTAAGTATTTAAAAGTAAAATAAATAAATTAAAATTTTAGACTTTTATACAATATCAAAAGAACCAATAGAATTTGTCATACTGGGTATGTGTATTGTGATGACACTGCATTTAATCTTAATTTTCTAGACCTAAATTTAATAATCCAGGAGGCATAAACTGTGATCTTTATGTTGACTCTTCTTGTAGGTTGAATTAATACTTATAAATTGATGAATGGTTGTTATTTACCTTTTATATCATATCCTAGAGTTTATTGCACTGTTATCTTTTGCAAAACATGGATGTAAGGTCACTGAACAATGATGTTTGCTAATATGTTGATTACACATTATGCCATGCCATGGAGATGTTTGGAGAAGCCAGGTTGTGACCCTCCCTTCCACCTGGCGTTGTACCTCAATGGACTGTCAGCTTCCTAAGCTTGTTGTTACATTGTTACCTCCTCTCTGTGTGTGCCACAGGTGGGGGAAGTTGGCCCTGGAAGCTATGAACTCACAGCTGCTCTTTTCCTGGTGAGTCAAGAGAAGGGTGAGACTATTTAATTTTGCACCATCTTGGGTAATTTGCTGGGACTGTTCTATGTGTTATTTGTCTGTTTAGTGGTTCAATAAAGTATTGCCACACTGTGTTACCCATACCCTGTGTTGTCTGAGTATTATCATTCCCACAGTAAAAGGAGAGCGGGCGTTTATTTGGATCATCCCTGGTCCTTGAGGTTTCGGCTAGTGGACTACAGCACCCGATGACAACCCATGTATCCATATGTACGAAAGATGCAAGTTCCACTTCCAGAATCCTGCTGTACCTTTTAGGAGACTGGTTGGTTCTTTTCTCTTAATCAGTACTTCAGAGGGGAGAAGACCATGCATGTGACTTTCTCCATTATAGACTGCCAGTGTTGTTATACTATTGTTATACAACAGATTGGCTACTCCCATTATCGGAAATGGAGAGAGCCACATTCATAGGCAAAAGTGACAATTAGTGATCAAGGGATGCCATTGTCCTATTATATGGGGTCACAGATAGCTATAAAATGCATCATTAATACTTACCCATCCCTGCTCCCAAGCTGCTCCTCTTTGCTCTTATTTGACAGCAAAGTACTTAGCCATATAGTTGGAGACCATCAGCAATGGCACCACAGACCACATTTTTCTCCCAGGCTGTGTTTTGTGGCTTATTAAATACTTCCTTATGCTTCAAATTCCATAGAAACTTTTTGGTGGATTCAAACAAAATTTTTGAAATTACATTTCTTTTGTTGTTTCATCACAAGCTTTTTTTCTGCAAACTGCAAAAAACATTGCAGATGGAGGCACAATATGGAGTCACACAGAGATAAATTTGAGGTTCGTGGTGCTAAAGCTGTTAGTACTTTGACAGCTCAGTAACCAGTCTGGTGCAGGGGTGTGCTGAGCTGTGGGCATTTTGATTGACAGCTTGACCGTCCAATCTGAGACTGGGAGGTGTCTGGCTGTCTCTAGGTGTTCATTGTCCTGGATGATTGTCCGGCTACTTAGCTGCCGTTAGTGCCAGACCTCTGCCAAACGTAGCTTCAGCTAAGTGTGGTTTGTTTTCTTTGTGCCTAATATTTTGCTTGATGGTCTTTTGTTGCTTAACCTTGGACCTTGCTAAGACCATCCGTCTTTTTAACCCTTGTGTTCTGATCTGCAATTTTCCCGATGTTTTGACCTTGATCCGTTACCTGACTATGCCTTTGTTTCTTCCCTCTGTTTATGACGTATCCTCTTGACTTTTGACTTCTGACTTGTTGACTATCCTGACTCATGGCTTGTCTGCGTGAAATGACTCAGCATCATATTTATGTTCTTTTATTAAGCAAATGAAATACAGATAACATTTACATTTTCAATATGAAACTCCTAGGCTCCAATGCAAAATCTATAACAAGATCTCCAAAGTTACCAGGTACCCTGATGGGTAGTTCTAAAGTGCTACCACTACTCGTGCCATGATGCTATGAGAGAACCTTATTAAATTGTATAAAATTACATTAAAATTATTACCTTGTATTTCTGGATATTTCATGAGTATAAGAAAACCGTATCTCAGAGTCAAACTTGTCGTCTCTGTTCCAGCAAGGAATAAGTCAGTTATTGTTGCTTGTAGATTCTCCTCACAAAATTCTGTATGTTGATTACTTTTTTCCTAGAAAAAAAAAAAATAAATAAATAAAACTCATCATTATTTGAAATATGAAAATTTGTCAATAGCCTTTAAGCTCTTTAACCCCTTCACCCCCAAGGGTTGTTTGCACGTTAATGACCAGGCCAATTTTTACAATTCAGACCACTGTCCCTTTATGAGGTTATAACTCTGGAACGCTTCAACGGATCTTGGCGATTCTGACATTGTTTTCTCGTGACATATTGTACTTCATGATAGTGGTAAAATTTCTTTGATATAACTTGCGTTTATTTGTGAAAAAAATGGATATTTGGCGAAAATTTTGAAAATTTTGCAATTTTCCAAATTTGAATTTTTATGCCCTTAAATCACAGACATATGTCACGCAAAATACTTTATAAGTAACATTTCCCACATGTCTACTTTACATTAGCACACTTTTGGAACCAAATTTTATTTTGTTAGGGAGTTATAAGGGTTAAAATTTGACCAGAAATTTCTCATTTTTACAACACCATTTTTTTTTAGGGACCACATTGCATTTGAAGTCATTTTGAGGGGTCTATATGACAGAAAATACCCAAATGTGACACCATTCTAAAAACTGCACCCCTCAAGGTGCTCAAAACCACATTCAAGAAATTTATTAACCCTTCAGGTGTTTCACAGGAATTTTTGGAATGTTTAAATAAAAATGAACATTTAACTTTTTTTCACACAAAATTTATTTCAGCTCCAATTTGTTTTATTTTACCAAGGGTAACAGGAGAAAATGGACCACAAAATTTGTTGTACAATTTGTCCTGAGTACGCTGATACCCCATATGTGGGGGTAAACCACTGTTTGGGTGCATGGCAGAGCTCAGAAAGAAAGGAGCGCCATTTGACTTTTCAATGCAAAATTGACTGGAATTGACATGGGACGCCATGTTGCGTTTGGAGAGCCCCTGATGTGCCTAAACATTGAAACCCCCCACAAGTGACACCATTTTGGAAAGTAGACCCCCTAAGGAACTTATCTAGATGTGTGGTGAGCACTTTGACCCAACAAGTGCTTCACAGAAGTTTATAATGCACAGCCGTAAAAATAAAGAATCATATTTTTTCACAAAAATGATCTTTTCGCCCCCATTTTTTTATTTTGCCAAGGGTAAGAGAAGAAATTAGACCACAAAAGTTGTTCTGCAATTTGTCCTGAGTACGACGATACCCCATATGTGGGTGTAAACCATTGTTTGGGCGCAGGGCAGAGCTCGGAAGGGAAGGAGCGCCATTTGACTTTTCAATGAAAAATTGACTGGAATTAAGATGGGACGCCATGTTGCGTTTGGAGAGCCCCTGATGTGCCTAAACATTGAAACCCCCCACAAGTGACACCATTTTGGAAAGTAGACCCCTTAAGGAACTTATCTAGATGTGTGTTGAGCACTTTGACCCAACAAGTGCTTCACAGAAGTTTATAATGCAGAGCCGTAAAAATAAAAAATCATATTTTTTCACAAAAATTATCTTTTCGCCCCCATTTTTTTATTTTCCCAAGGGTAAGAAAAGAAATTAGACCACAAACGTTGTTGTGCAATTTGTCCTGAGTACGACGATACCCCATATGTGGGGGGAACCACTGTTTGGGCGCATGGCAGAGCTCGGAAGGGAAGGAGCGCCATTTAGAATGCAGACTTAAATGGATTGGTCTGCAGGCGTCACGTTGCATTTGCAGAGCCCCTGATGTACCCAAACAGTAGAAACCCCCCACAAGTGACCCCAAATTGGAAACTAGACCTCCCAAGGAACTTATCTAGATGTGTTGTGAGAACTTTGAACCCCCAAGTGTTTCACTACAGTTTATAACGCAGAGCCGTGAAAATAAAAATTATTTTTTTTCTTCACAAAAATGATTTTTTAGCCCCCCGTTTTGTATTTTAACAAGGGTAACGGGATAAATTGGACCCCAAAAGTTGTTGTCCAATTTGTCCTGTGTATGCTGATACCCCATATGTGGGGGTAAACCACTGTTTGGGCGCATGGCAGAGCTCGGAAGGGAAGGAGCGCCGTTTGGAATGCAGACTTAGATGGATTGGTCTGCAGGCGTCACGTTGCATTTGCAGAGCCCCTGATGTACCTAAACAGTAGAAACCCCCCACAAGTGACCCCATATTGGAAATTAGACCCCCCAAGGAACTTATCTAGATGTGTTGTGAAAACTTTGAACCCCGAAGTGTTTCACTACAGTTTACAACGCAGAGCCGTGAAAATAAAAAATCTTTTTTTTCCCACAAAACTTATTTTTTAGCCCCCAGTTTTGTATTTTCCCAAGGGTAACAGGAGAAATTGGACCCCAAAAGATGTCCAATTTGTCCTGAGTACGCTGATACCCCATATGTTGGGGTAAACCCCTGTTTGGGTACACGGGAGAGCTCTGAAGGGAAGGAGCACTGTTTTACTTTTTCAACGCAGAATTGTCTGGAATTGAGATCGGATGCCATGTCCCGTTTGGAGAGGCCCTGATGTGCCTAAACAATGGAAACCCCCCAATTATAACTGAAACCCTAATCCAAACACACTCCTTACCCTAATCCCAACGGTAACCCTAACCACACCCCTAACCCTGACACACCCCTAACCCTAATCCCAACCCTATTCCCAACCGTAAATGTAATCCAAACCCTAACCCTAACTTTAGCCCCAACCCTAACTGTAGCCTTAACCCTAGCCCCAACCCTAGCCCTAACCCTAGCCCTAACCCTAGCAATAACCCTAACCCTAGCCCTAACCCTAGCCTTAGCCCTAACCCTAGCCCTAACCCTAACCCTAGCAATAACCCTAGCCCTAACCCTAGCCCTAACCCTAGCCCTAACCCTAACCCTAGCAATAACCCTAGCAATAACCCTAGCCCTAACCCTAGCCCTAGCCCTAACCCTAGCCCTAGCCCTAACCCTAGCCCTAACCCTAGCCCTAACCCTAGCCCTAACCCTAGCCCTAACCCTAACCCTAGCCCTAACCCTAATGGGAAAATGGAAATCAATACATTTTTTTTATTTTTTTATTTTTCCCTAACTAAGGGGGTGATGAAGGGGGGTTTGATTTACTTTTATAGCGGGTTATTTAGCGGATTTTTATGATTGGCAGCCGTCACACACTGAAAGACGCTTTTTATTGCAAAAAATATTTTTTGCGTTACCACATTTTGAGAGCTATACTTTTTCCATATTTGAGTCCACAGAGTCATGTGAGGTCTTGTTTTTTGCGGGACGAGTTGACGTTTTTATTGGTAACATTTTCGGGCACATGACATTTTTTGATCACTTTTTATTCCGATTTTTGTGAGGCAGAATGACCAAAAACCAGCTATTCATGAATTTCTTTTGGGGGAGGCGTTTATACCGTTCCGCGTTTGGTAAAATTGATAAAGCAGTTTTATTCATCGGGTCAGTACGATTACAGCGATATCTCATTTATATCATTTTTTTATGTTTTGGCACTTTTATACGATAAAAGCTATTTTATAGAAAAAATAATTATTTTGGTATCGCTTTATTCTCAGGACTATAACTTTTTTATTTTTTTGCTGATGATGCCGTATCACGGCTCGTTTTTTGCGGGACAAGATGACGTTTTCAGCGGTACCATGGTTATTTAAATCTGTCTTTTTGATCGCGTGTTATTCCACTTTTTGTTCGGCGGTATGGTAATAAAGCGTCGTTTTTTGCCTCGTTTTTTTTTTTTCTCACGGTGTTTACTGAAGGGGTTAACTAGTGATATAGTTTTATAGGTTGGGTCGTTACGGACGCGGCGATACTAAATATGTGTACTTTTATTGTTTTGTTTTTTTTATTTAGATAAAGAAATGTATTTATGGGAATAATATTTTTTTTTTTCTTTATTTAGGAATTTATTTTTTATTTATTTTTTTACACATGTGGAAAAATTTTTTTTTTACATTTTTACTTTGTCCCAGGGGGGACATCACAAATCGTTGATCTGACAGTGTGCACAGCACTCTGTCAGATCTGCGATCTGCTGTGCAGGGCTGCAGGCTTACCAGCGCCTGCTCTGAGCAGGCACTCGGTAAGCCACTTCCCTCCCTGCAGGACCCGGATGCCGCGGCCATCTTGGATCCGGGACCTGCGGCGAGGAGGGAGGTAGGAGACCCTCGGAGCAACGCGATCACATAGCGTTGCTGCGGGGGTCTCAGGGAAGCCCGCAGGGAGCCCCCTCCCTGCGCGATGCTTCCCTATACCGCCGGTACACCGCGATCATGTTTGATCGCGGTGTGCCGGGGGTTAATGTCCGTGACCACTCCTGGCACATAGTGCCGGATGTCAGCTGCGATATGCAGCTGACACCCGGCCGCGCTCCCCCCGTGAGCGCGGCCGATCGCGTATGACGTACTATCCCGTCGGTGGTCATACGGGCCCACCCCACCTCGAGGGGATAGTACGTCAGATGTCAGAAAGGGGTTAAAGATGAAATAAGAGTCAAAACAAGAGCAATGAAATGGAATTATTGATTTCAGAATTTTGCAGAAAGGTTTGATTCACGGTGAATATATTTTCTGTGGATCATGACGCTAAAAATTGACCAGAAAACATACAAAACAGGCCAAAAGTTTGGACATACCTTCTCATTCAAAGATTTTTCTGTATTTTCATGACTATGAAAATTGTACCTTCACACTGAAGGCATCAAAATTATGAATTAACACATGTGGATTTATATACTTAACAAAAAAGTGTGAAACAACTGAAAATATGTCTTAGGCTGGTTTCACACTTGCGTTTTGATCTGCAGCGTTTTAAAAAAAAACGCATGTGGTGAAAAAGCGCATGTAAACGCGGCAAAACGCATTTTGCATGCAGAAAAAAAATGCGGCGTTTTGCCGTGATTACATGCGTTTTTTCCAGCGTTTGCGTTTTTTAAACGCATGCTGAGAAGTGTGTGACAGCTGCCAATCATCAAAATCAACTAGAAAACCCACTATAAACAGAAATAGCTAGGGTTAGGGTTAGGGTTAGGATCCCTAGTAACCCTAGGGATCCTAACCCTAACCCTAACCCTACCCCTAACCCTAACCCTAACCCTGACAAGCCACCCCCCACCATCAAGGTGATAAAGGCATCCAAACCCTAACCCTAACCGTAACCCTAACCCTGACAAGCCACCCCCCACCATCAAGGTGATAAAGGCATCCAAACCCTAACCCTAACCCTACCCCTAACCCTAACCCTAACCCTGACAAGCCACCCCCCACCTTCAAGGTGATAAAGGCATCCAAACCCTAACCCTAACCCTGACCCTATATGACAGTCAATACTCTACGAGTTTATATTTTTAGTACTCTATAGCAATACCGTATATCTTGGGGTGTCCACATTGAACAAAGCTTTTTATTAGAAGAATGTCCTGGTCACCAGGTCAACAAAATAGCTTATTCCTATGGATCTCTAGGATCCCTATTGTTAGGGTTAGGGGTAGGGTTAGGGTTAGGGTTAGGGTTAGGGTTTGGATCCCTTTATCACCTTGATGGTGGGGGTTGGCTTGTCAGGGTTAGGGTTAGGGTTAGGGTTAGGGTTTGGATCCCTTTATCACCTTAAAACGTTGCGTTTACATAGACAGCAATGCATTTTTTTGCCGCAAATAAACGCATGCGTTTTTTTGCGGCAAAAAAAAAGCCGCTAAAAATTACTACATGTTGCATTTCTGCAAATGAACGCACGCGTCAAAAAACGCATGCGTTGCCGAAAACACGTCAAAACGCACGCTAAAAAACGCATGCGTTTTTTAATGTTAAGTATAGAAAAAAATGCATGCGTTTTTTAGCGCTAAAACGCAGCGAACAAAAACGCAAGTGTGCAACCAGCCTTATATTCTAGGTTCTTCAAAGTAGCCACCTTTTGCTTTGATGACTGCTTTGCACACTCTTGGCATTCTCTTGATGAGCTTCAAGAGGTAGTCACCGGGAATGGTTTTCACTTCAAAGGTGTGCCCTGTCAGGTTTAATAAGTGGGATTTCTTGCCTTATAAATGGGGTTGGGACCATCAGTTGTGTTGTGCAGAAGTCTGGTGGATACACAGCTGATAGTCCTACTGAATAGACTGTTAGAATTTGTATTATGGCAAGAAAAAAGCAGCTAAGTAAAGAAGAATGAGTGGCCATCATTACTTTAAGAAATGAAGGTCAGTCAGTCCGAAAAATTGGGAAAACTTTGAAAGTGTCCCCAAGTGCAGTGGCAAAAACCATCAAACGCTACAAAGAAACTGGCTCACATGAAGACCGCCCCAGGAAAGGAAGACAAAGTGTCACCTCTGCTCCTGAGGATAAGTTTATCCGAGTCACCAGCCTTATAAATCGCAGGTTAACAGCAGCTCAGATTAGAGACCCAGTCAATGCCACACAGTGTTCTAGCAGCAGACACATCTCTACAACAACTGTTAGGAGGAGACTTTGTGCAGCAGGCCTTCGTGGTAAAATAGCTGCTAGGAAACCACTGCTAAGGACAGGCAACAAGCAGAAGAGACTTGTTTGGGCTAAAGAACACAAGGAATGGACGTTAGACCAGTGGAAATCTGTGCTTTGGTCTGATGAGTCCAAATTTGAGATCTTTGGTTCCAACCACCGTGTCTTTGTGCGACGCAGAAAAGGTGAACAGATGGACTCTACATGCCTGGTTCCCACGGTGAAGCATGGAGGAGGAGGTGTGATGGTGTGGGGGTGCTTTGCTGGTGACACTGTTGGGGATTTATTCAAAATTGAAGGCATACTGAACCAGCATGGCTACGACAGCAGCTTGCAGCGGCATGCTATTCTATCCAGTTTACATTTAGTTGGACCATCATTTATTGTTCAACAGGACAATGACCCCAAACACACGTCCAGGCTTTGTAAGGGCTATTTGACCAAGAAGGAGAGTGATGGGGTGCTACGCCAGATGAACTGGCCTCCACAGTCACCATACCTGAACCCAATCGAGATGGTTTGGGGTGAGCTTGAGTGAAGGCAAAAAGGGCCAACAAGTGCTAAGCATCTCTGGGAACGCCTTCAAGATTGTTGGAAGACCAGTCCCGGTGACTACCTCTTGAAGCTCATCAAGAGAATGCCAAGAGAGTGCAAAGCAGTAATCAAAGAAAAAGGTGGCTACTTTGAAGAACCTAGAATATAAGACATAATTTCAGTTGTTTCAGACTTTTTAGTTAAGTATATAATTCTACATGTGTTAATTCATAGTTTTGATGCCTTCAGTGTGAATGTACAATTTTCATAGTCATGAAAATACAGAAAAATCTTTAAATGAGAAGGTGTGTCCAAACTTTTGGTCTGTACTGTATGAATAAAACTGTGACATCTGATACGACTGTATTGAACTGTATTTTGAGGGTTATAGAGCCTTAGCAATGTTCAAGTTACCTCATCCTTTCTGGCTAGGGAAAATCGATGGTAACCGGTGGTAACTATCTGCTGTATTTGCGTGACATGTACCCGTCTAATATTGGACTATTGCAACAACAAACTATGCAAAAAATATTTTTTTTACAATTCAAATCTTATAGAGATTTTTCTTTAGGATGTAAAAAATGTGGCTTGCCCATCTTATGTTGCAATAATCACACTTCCTGTGACTCACAAGCTATGGATGCAGTATTTTGTATTAGTATCAAAAATAACACTGAGGGGTTTCATTTTGCCCTCCTTCTTTACAGTAGGTAAAGAATTTTAAAAAAGGCTTTAATTAAGCTTTTTTTACTACAGATTATCACATTTCAATTGATTCGCAGTCACACTGAATACAGGTCCAGCACTTCACCATATGTCACTAGCACTCCCATCGCATTTTTAATATACTTGAGCACTGAATTAGTACATCACATTCAGATTAGGTATTTTTTTATCCCTACGTGGAATAATCTGTGCTCTCTGACCACCTGTCCCTACACAGTTCAGGCCAAAAATTGTGCTTTCTTGCCTCCCCCCATATTCTTTACTAGCTGTGATTACCTTCCTTATTGGCTGAGTTAAAGTAATGTGATAGTTGAAGGACCTTAACGGGAAGCCTGTGCAGCCGCACCTGACATTATCTCACTTCCTATGCCTTCAGTAGTGTGTTAAACGGTGACTTTGCATGTTTGGATTTGAACTTGTGGTATCTGCATATTGCAGGAAATTCGACTCAAGGTCAATTCTTTGAAGATCAATCCATTCATTTTTATTTCAGTGCCTTTTTTCAAAGCTAGTTGAATTTTAATTACTGTGCACATTCTGTACAAACACAATGTGACCTTCAAATGTCAAAATATCTAACATTATCAAGAAACGCACCTCTTCCATCTTTATGAGAAAGCAATCAATGAAGTCGCGAGGGCAGTTTTCATCCAGGGTAGCTCGATGCGTCTCTGCCATCTCCTTAATGAATTGTTTTAAATATTTCATAATTTTAATGATCGCCCTATGAGGACCAGGAATGTAGGACATTATTCTTGGGAACATGATGAGAAGCTTATTAAGGGAAGAAGTGATAGAAAAACACGATTTTACTATTATTTTGTTACGTCAGCGTCAAATTTAAATTCTATGCCCTACTTTTAGAAAAGACGTTGCTGATGATTCAGTGAATCTAAACTTAAAAAATTATACATGTCTCCATGATTTCAGACTACAAATGGCCCATGGCCTCAATTCAACAAAGCTTTCATGATAGAATTCTGGAGTATAAAATTTTAAAAAGACCCAATTTTTTTGAACATTGACCATTTTGCCCTGTTCTGACAAACTCAGCGAACCTGGGAGTGGGGTGTGGCGGAGCAAGCCAACCCTGTCTTGTCCAATTTATGATGCGTGGTAGCGTTACTTATGTCACAAATGCCTGGAAAAATATCCCTCTAGCTGGAATAAACTTTGTGGTGAGGTGGACATGGGGCGCATGCCACTTTGTGCCTCACTTGATGCATTAAGAGGTGTGCCCCTCTTAAGTAATCAAGTACCTTGGACTGCACTCTGTCTCATCATCAAGATCAGTGTAAAAAATGCCAGTCTTGTTGAATCAAGTGCCATGTTCCCTGTTATTTGTCCCCTATTTTTTGTCAGCTACCGATATGGAGGTCTGACAGAATGGAATATGACTGCAGAATAGGACAACATAGAGTTTGGTTGTAGTTGGTAGCATACAATTATTTACCTGTCCTGAAGTGTTGTTGAACAGCTCCGCAATTTCATTAAAATGTGAAATGAGAGTTAAGAATTTTTTGTCTTCATAGTCAAATCTTTCACCAAATACAATGGAGCAAATGACATTGGAAACAGCGAGTCGCATTATATGTACTGGATCAATTGGAGAGTCTGTAAGGAAATATAACCATGTTGTCTGTAATTACTATGCAATACAATAAATATAATAGGAAAATATGGACAATGGCAAAAATTGCACAGAAGGACTGCAGATCTGTAGTCTGTTGTGTAATGTGAGCTCATGGTAAAGTTAACTCTACCATCAGTGGATCAGCCATTGAGCTAATACTGAACAGTCTCTTAATTGTAGACACAGAGAAAAAGAATGATCAATAATGATATATTTCAGCATAACTAATCTTTTGTTTTCCCAGTCAAATCTTTTATAATCCTAGGGGGCAGGGTTCCCAACCATCCCGAAGTTTCAAAAAAGTCCTGCTTTACAGACCTGTGTGAGCGTGGAAATTGTCTGTCTACAATCATGTTCACAAAGCTCTGTGAAACAGAACGATCTCACCTAGGGGTTAGACCTGTGAGTGCAAGGGGACGAATCACTGACACACTTCCATGCTTTTGGTAATCTGCTCCCTGCGCTAGCTGTCAGACCTATGTGGGTTGAGCGCTTGGAGCATACCTTGTACACACTGGGGGTGGGCAGTTTGGGGGAACTCTTATGATGTCAGGAATGGTGCATGTTTGGGCAGCTGGTCGGTCATTAGGAGGACGGAATGGAATAATGCCAGGGAGCGCCTGCTTTAAAGGACAAAACCTTGCTATTTTTGATTGGAGTTTAATCTTAATATATATACTTACCTTGTAATGTCTTCACATCCTGTTCCATCCAGATGTGTCCAGATCCCAGAATATCAAGCGGCGGAAGTTAACCGACCGCCATATTGGGACACCCAAGTGATGGGTGCCTCAATATGGAAACTGCTCGTGGTACCAGCCTCTTGCGTGGCACCACCAGCGGAACACCATCACACTACACACACACTGTATATGCCGTGCACACCACGCACACACATGTAGAATGCTAGCAGGTGCGTAAGGATGCAGTGACACACAGAAGGCAGAGCAAGGGTTGCCAGGTAGTTTATGTAACACAATAATAAATCAAGCAGGGGGGTATTATTGTAAAGAAAACAACAATTCAACTTATCAGTCTCTGGTCCTTGGTAGAAGGTGGCAGGCAGATCCCTCGGTGGCACTGCAGGTGGAACGAGAAGTCTCCAATCCGTTCCCGCAGAAAGGCGATGCACTGGTTCCTTGCGGTGGTGAATCCTCATGGTCCTTCAGCATGTGGTCTTCTGGTCCGGGCATGAGATATTGTAGAGGTGTTTGTCAGCGGCATGGCCGACGTAGAAAACAGTTCAGCAGACAAGGCCACAGAAGTAGCATCTAGTCCAGCACTCACAGCCACAGGAACAGGCCGGCACTCAGTAGGCACCTCGGGGATAGCACTCAGCGGTGCCTCTGTGGTGGTGAGGGAAACGATGCTCTGAAGTCGAAACCGGTCACTGTATGGTGCGGGGGTCTCTCTGGGCAATGGGCCATTAGTCGGGATGGCACTGCTAACCGGGTGAGAAGGCATGGATAGCTGGCGTGGGTAAGTCGAGAGGGAGTCAACCGTCTCTGCACTCTCACGCTGGTTCCCAGCCAAAAGCCCCATCTTCCCACGCACACCGCTATTTAAGTCTGACCCGCCCCCATCAGTCAGGTGTCCTGAACTGCTCCGGTCAGAAATCTCTTCCCCCGGAATAATGGTGACAGCCCCAATAGTTCCAGCCCAGCAACACAAGAGGGACTGTTAGCCTGGCTCTCCTCCCTACACACACACAAATACACACTGCATATGCTGTACGCACCACAAACGCACACACACACTGTATACGCCAAACGCACCACACACACTGTATACGCCATACGCTGCCTATTGTGCGGTACCACCAGCGGAATACCGTCACAAACACGCTGCTGCCAGGATCTGCGGAATGATTCACTGACCGCCGCAATCTTTGCACAGGAGGAGCACATGTGCAGTTTTAATGTGACTGCCGCTATCTGTCTGCACAAAAATGGCTGCAGTCTGATTTACTGTGCCTGTGTGAATTCCACGCAGGCGCAGTGAATCATTCGGCTGATCCCAGCGGCAGATGCACGACGTGTCTACAGACAGAGGAGGCCGGTCACATTAAAGGGGTTTTCCCACGAGCGAAAGTTCATTTTAAAAATTGTCTTTGTCTGACCGTGTACTGAGCATACCACATCTCCTGGGCAGGAGAGGAAGCAAAAGACAATGCTGACATTACAGCAAGGGGATCATAGAGGATTCATTTTGTCAGGTAAAATATTTCTCTGACTGTTTTTAAGCAATATTTCACCTCACAAAATGTATCCTATGTGATGTCCTGCTGTAATGTCAGTATTGTCTTTTGTTTCTTCCCCTGCCCAAGAGCTGTGGTATGTTCTGTACACAGTCAGATGCACACAATTTTTAAAATGAACTTTCGAAAAGCAAATATCAACGCCAACATGGCTCCTCCTAAAAAGTACGCCAATGACAATGAAAGGAAAGCAGCAAAGGCACAACATCGAAGACAACAACGGACAAATGAGACGCTTGAAGAGCAACAGCATCGCTGGGACAAAAAGAATGCATACGAGCGTAGGTGTCAAGCACATGAGTCCCCTGATGCAAAAGTCATTCGATTATCACAGGATGCCATTAGGCAACAGCAAGGCCGCAAACAGAAATCTGCAGTCTTAACAGCAATACCATGCTCACAAGATGACTCATTGGAACAAGCACACCATGCACATGGGAGGGAGAGAGTCTCAATGCTACAAATCCTGCCCCATTGTGACTTTACCGCCTTCCCGATGCGATAGCATTGGGCATCCATCTAGTTTTTAATAACTGTAAATTATAAAAACATTTTTTTCCACCTTTTCTGCTTAGTTAAATTTATTTTTTATGGTGGCACAACCCTTTAAGTTGTCAAACTCTGAAATGATGGTCCAGGTTGAGAGATGCTGGTCCATAGCCAGTGAAATATATGATTATTCACCCACCTTTATCCTTCATAAATTTCCCGGTGAGACATTGAGACTCTTCTTGGATTCTTTCTTCGATGCTTCTTTTTCCCATTCCGAAATTTCTCAAAGTTGTTAAGGAAAATCGACGAAGGATTTTCCACCTTTCTCCACTACTCGAAATGACCCCTGTAAGTTCAATTATGTTGTTAAAATAGTTTCTAAATCTAGAATTTTTTATTGTAAAAACAAAGGCACTGGAGCTCCTAACCAGAGTTAAAGATTTAGAAAGAAGAAGAAATCCTTTAAGTAGAGTGCTGCTGGTGAATGTCACAGGTTCTGTGTGCACCTGTCAAGCTAAATAGTGGGTTACTAGTAGGGATAATGTTCACCTGCGCTGTCTACAATGGGGTAAGGATGTGATAATAGATATGTGTTCAAAGACACTTGCAGTTTGATGTCGTTGGAAAAAATATATGGATAAACTCCAGATCCTATTTGGTTTCCGTTGCAGGTGGTGTTTAGTGCCGATGTGGGTTCCGAGCTAATTGCAGATACCCAGATGCTTGGGAATAGCCTTTTCCGTGTCAACATACGGTTCCCTCCGAGGGATACATTTTCAACTTTTTAATTTATAACTATAATTCCACTGGTGCATATGACCCCAGAACTGTGGATTTTAGATGTACTCACTATTGCTGGACGGTTAGAGGGCTGACAGTCATCAGCTGGTAAAAGGTGCTTAGAAAAGGGTTTATGTCCTGTGCAATTAAATATGGGAAGGTCGTCTCCCTGATAGAGTAAATGTGCCGATTAATCATACAAGTCAACATGCACACATGGTACATGCATTATACATGCCGTATAATTAATACTCTCTGATTCCCCGTGCTGCAGGGTTTTGGAAATCGTGCAGATAGCTAGTGTGTCCCCGTTGTGATTTGTGCTCGAGCTGCGAGAGGAGCTGCGGTAGGAGCCACAGGACCGCGTGAGCCTAGCATGCCCCGGCCGGAAGTAACGCTAAGGTAGAGGTCAAAGGGGGTGGGTGGAGCTGACAGTGACGTCACCGAACTACATAGGACAAGTGTACTGCGGACAGCCAACCAATGTGTTTTGAGGGCACTGGCCCTCTTTGTCAGGGTTATAACGTATGACGACATGGGAAAGGCTATTCCCAAGCATCTGGGTATCTGCAGGTAGCTTGGAACCCACATCGGCACTAAACACCCCCTGCAACAGGTACCAAATGGGATCAGGAGTTTATCCATATATTTTTTCCAATGACATCAAACTGTAAATGTCTTTGAACACATATCTATTATCACATCCTAACCCCATTGTAGACAGCGCAGGTGAACATTATCCCTACTAGTTTCTAAATCTAGATTGTGGAATTTTGTCTTCTAAGTTTTGTTGTGCATAGTAGCTAGAGCTACTTGAGTGAAACAAGTCAGTTTTCTTGGTTCAAATCTCCATTTTACAATATACTGCTTCCTACTGATAAGCATGCTATGACAAATGTTACAAGCCCTACACACCTGTCAAGTCAACATCAGAAAGATGTACACTGTGTGCACAATTGTTTGCCAATTTAGATTTTTCATGATTATTTTTTTTTCTATTGAACAACTGTAGTGTTGTTGGTCAATCCATAAGGTTAATAAACCTGAAACCTTAATAATTCAGAAAGTAAAAGTGAGATTTTGTCTTTCTTAGGAGAATATTTGTGTGCAGAATTTTCAGACAACTATTAGTATGCAGAATTGTTATGCATCTAAATGAAAAAAAAAATATTTTTCCAACTCAATTATTTATTTTCATCTGTTAACGTGAAAATAACTAAATATCTCACAATGCACAAAAATCCATTTCTGACATTTCAAGAAAATCTTAGTGGCTAATAGAGGTACCCTTCTTTTCACTAACAATCATAAGATCAACTTTTTGGGTAGCACCAACCACAGCCCCCCAGACATATCGCAGAGTTTTCCATGTTTTACCTGAACAGAAATATCCCATTTAAGAGAGATCACAAGGTCTCAGTTGGGATTAGGTCAGGTCATTATTCTTTCATCATTATCGCCTTTACTGGTAGCCGAGCAGTGGAGGCTTCGATGCTGTGATGGAGGAGTATCGTACAGAACAACCATGATGTTCCTGAAGGATGCAGACTTTGTCCTGTGCCACTGTTTGAAGAAAGAGTTTTCTAAAACCTGGCAGCAGGTCTGGGAGTTGATTTTAAGCCCTTCTTCAATCTCTAAAGATCCAGTTAGCTCATCTTTAATCATTTCAGCCAGTAATAGTACCCCACCTATATCTTACTAGCGTCTGAGTGGAAGTGAAGGTCTGTGCCCATTACTGATCCAGCCAAACTTTCCTTGAAAATTATGCACAACTTGATAAATGGTGTTATATCCGTAGTCTGCATCCCCCTTCATTACACAAATACAAGTCACCTGATCTACTTCATCCAACATGCAAAACTTGCTGGAATTGTAAAATCTGTATAAAAATGATGACATGGTCAAAATACTCCCTTGCATAATAATTCTGCCCACTATCATCACCATCCCGAATCAAGTATTGTATATAATGCTATAATTATATGGTTTGTATGTAGTCATATTGAAAATTTTACATTAATATCATGGTAAAGTATCATGTTTTTGCTATTATTCTAACTTACTTAAACAACTTACCAAAATCTTTTGAAAAAAACTCTCCTGCTCCTATGTCTCCCCTGTCACTAAATGCGTCACTGCAGTCCACCAATGCTTCCTTCACGGCATCGTACCCAATCAGTACTATGGTCCGAAGGTTTGAAATATAGATGGTATAGACAGGCCCATACGTCTCACTTAGCTAGAGAGATATATAAAAATCTTAAAAACTGGTGAATGTGAATTTATCCTCCAAGCAAGTAAGATATACTGTAGGCAAAAACTGTATATTTATCCTTTAACTGTATAAAAAATGTGGAGATCTCCTTAATTTAAGATGTAATTGCTACACAGACCTATACACTTTTGAGTTTATAGTAGGAATCCCTTAGTAGGTGCCAATTTTATTAGGTGGGGAGAAGAGCAGAATGTACAAAGAGCTTCTCACTGGAAGATGCAAGCTCAATTTTTTTGGTTTTTCTTTGTATTTTAGCATTCTGTGCAAGCCAGGGTGTGGCCTCCCTCTCCTGAGCTGGAAATTACATTTAAAGGCTTTCCCAGACTGGTGTCCACTGGTTGGGACCCGGTCCTTTTTTCTGCTCTTATTCACACACTGAGGTCAACTCTGACACATGGTAAGGTTTTTAATATTATACAGTGTAGGATCATCCCAATCAGTCACCTTGTCGACGGTGGGATGGCTTTTATGCTATTTTTGATCAAAAACAGTATTACTAAGAACTCTGTGTTATTTAAATGCACTTTTGCTTTTTACTTAGTTACAGCAGGGTTTTTGATAATTTTGTCTCTTGTAGGTTTTGTATGTTATATGGTCAATGTGAACATGCATTTATGTGCTGCATGTAAACCAACTCAAACCAAGCTCAATTTTTTTTTTTTTTTAAAGTTTATAGTAGGAAAGCCCATAGCAGATTCCAATTTTATTAGGTGGTGAGAAGAGCAGAATGTACAAAGAGCATCTCCCTGGAAGACCCAACATGTGCTTGGATTACATTTAGTCAATTAATTTTAAATGGCAAAATGTAATACTTCATTTCTCCTGTGGAGGTGCTGCAGGCACATTAAATACTTGTTGCTGGGTTTTTCCACAGATCACGGCTAACTGCTGATGGTACTATTCGCAGGGATCCTTTATGATCAGTTTATTATACAGGATCCTAATAAAAGAATACTGTCCTAAGTACTTTTAATTTACGACAGTGAACCTAATATTTTAATGTATAGATAGATAGATTGAATTCTTATCTTGCAGATAATTTTCCACACCTGTCTAATACTTTTGCACAATACTCTGTGTGGGATTGTGTTTTGACATTAACTTACATTTATCATCATAACTGCATAAAATGTACTGCAAGTTTTATTCAAAATGAAACATGTAACAGAGTTCAGAAGTTTAATGTTGGACATTTTCCCATTTGATTGGAAAAAAACATCTATTTTGAAGTTGATGGCAACAACAAAACTCCAAAATGATTTATGATAAGGAGGACACAGAGTCAAAAATACCAAAAAATTTGACAACATATTATTTAGAAGTGCAAAGATATATAATCAAATGTTGATTACATGGGTTTCATATATATAAAAACGTGAATAAGTCCAGTAAGGTGTGATAATGACCGGGGAAAGGAACTGTGAAAAAGGGGAAGATAAGCATCTATAATAGATCCATCAATGCTAACCACCTAACGGTATATATAGTCAATTATATGTGGCAGAATATAACTGCAAACACTCTGTTTAAACTACAACACCATCACAATGTCCGACACTCAACATGCCCATCATTCCCACATTTACATGAATAGATAAAGGCAATAGTTACCCATTAGTGTAGCCAATCCCGTTCAGATCTCGGCCATAAACCTCAATGCGCGTTTCGCATACAAATAGTCTCGCTTCCTCAGGGATGCTTATCTTCCCCCTTTTCCCAGTTCCTTTCCCCGGTCATTATTCACACCTATGGACTTATTCACGTATTTATATATATGAAACCCATGTAATCAACATTTGATTATATATCTATGCATTTCTAAATAAAATTTTGTCACATTCTTTGGTATTTTTGACTCTATGTCCTCCTTATCATAAATGTGTTAATGAGTCGCCATTCACATGGGTATGTAATTTTCTGGTGTCCTTTTTAAAACTCCAAAATGGTTGGGCTATGTCTATGTCTAAGTCTACCATTGCATAGAATCTCGTTTTCTTTTTATAACATTCTGTAAATGACTGGGAAGTGAGGAGACATTTGCTAGAATTTTTTGGAAGAGGAACGTTGTCCTGTTCTTCTGATATCTGATACTCGCTTCTCCTGAATTCTGGATCTTTGCTGAAATTTCTGTTTCTTAATGCACCAAATAATTTCTATTGCTGAAAGGCCTGGACTGGAGATGGCCGAAGCTATGCTATGTAGTGATGGATGCAGTATGTGATTTATCATTGTCCTGCAGAAATATGAATGGGCTTCCCTGAAATAGACATTGTATGGTTGGATCATATGTTGTTATAACATCTCAATGTAATGCTCAGCATTGACATCGCCTTTCATGTGAAAACTGCTCATGCCAAAGGCACTAATGCAGTCCCATATTATCAGAGATGCAGAATTGTTCACTGATAACAAGCTGGGTGGTCACACTCATCATGAGTCTGCAGGACACAGTGTCTCTGGTTTCATAAATAAACTCTCATTTTGATTCATCTGACCACAGAACAGTTTTCCATTTTGCACCAGTCCATTATAATTGGGATTTGACCCAGAGAAGATGGAAGCTTTCCTGGATTTTGTTGATATTTGACTTCTTCCTTGCATGATAGATCTTTGACCTTCACTTGGGAATTACACTGCAAAGGGTTCACAAACATTGATTTCTAGAAGTATTCTTGACTCCACGCAGTGATTTACCTGTTTTTATTGCCGTGCCACCTGAGGGTCAATAGATAACTAGCATAAAATATTAAACGCCAGACTCAACACTTCTGCACATATGGATTTCTACAAAATCTCTCGATATTTTTGTGATATCATGTACTGTAGGTGGAGGGACATTCAAAGTTTTTGCAATGTTATGTTGAGGAACATTTTCCTGGATGGATTTTTAGAGGCAGTTGTTCATAGACTAGTAAACCTCTGACCATCTTTGCTCTCGAGAGGCTCTGCCTCTCTAATATGCTCTTTTTATGCAGTCATGCAACTCAGTTGAAAAATGATTCTCCAGTTGTTTTACCATAGAACCACTTTTTTTTCTAGCCTTTGGTTAATCACGTCACGACTGTTTTCAGATATCTTGCTGTCATTTATTTTTAAATAAAATAAAATGGAAAAATTACCAACTTTTACCGACTGATATGTGTTCTATGTTCTGTTGTAAATAAAATATGTCTGTAAGAGATTCATAAATTATTGTAATTTTTTAATCTTACACAGTGTCACAACTTTTTGGAATTAGGGATTCAGGTTGTCTATCTTTCAATAATCATCATAATATCTCCCCTTTTAAGTAGTATCAGTCCCAAAGGAAGAAGACAGCAGTGGGGGCATCAAATGCTCCTCTTTTATCGCTTTCTCACTGTAAGTTTGACAGAAGAGTATAGGTTGCTGTTTATGGCCATCTGTATTTAGTCAACTGAGCAGGAGGGACACACTGTGATAAATTAGCCAATATGACAGTGATTTTAAAGAGTATCTACATTCTCCAAGGTTTCCTTTATCTATCACTGGATTATGCTGAAACCACTGTTACTTTCACAGCGAAGTTATTGTCGGAATCACTATGTGACCAGTTCCGTATGAAGAGTAAGATTACAAATAAGTTTTCTTACCTTAATTAATGACTGTGGCATTTCTGTAGTGCTGATCTGAAGGATATTCCCCAAGCCGGGCAGAGGTGTAGGTCCTGGGGGCAGGTCCTTCTGTTTGATCTTACCCCACCATTTCATGAGATAAATAAGGAGAGTGACTCCAGTAGCCAGGAGAATCGTTGCTGAGATAGACAGAGCCATCTTGAGCCTAAGACCCTACAGCTCCTCTGTTCTTTTTCCTTGTGTATTTATATTCATGCAGGAACAGGGCAGCGTTCCAACATGTAATCAATAAAAACAGGTTGGACGAGAGTAAAGTGCAGAGTTACAGCTGTTACATAATACTTCTGCTCTCAGTGCATACTCAGTCTCAGCTTGGCGTGAATCACCAAAAAGAGACGACTCTTTTGGATACCATATAGATCCCCTTTAAATATGCATTCACAAGCAGAAAAACACATATTTATGGAAAAATCCTCACAGTATGACACAGTGAAAATCGGTGACTGATTTCATCGGTAGCCTAACATAGTAATTTCACCCCCAGTGAGAGTCAATCAGAAACTGCAAGAGGCTCTCAGTGGGCTGCTGGTTCCCATCATTCACAGATAAGAGCTGGCTCTTTGTACTGGATCGGTGGAGAATGGTCTGCCACTAGTTTGGAGTGCTAAATCAGGCATTAAATAATGGAGGAAAAACAGGTCTGCTGCGCTGCTGGCATGAATCCGATCAAGGAATAAATCAAACAAAAGTAGTACATCAGGAGTTTTTCCTTCCTTAATCCATCATTGCTTTGGATTTTCCAACCTGTGGTGCTACAGCAGCTGGGATTCCATTTATCTATGCCCTCTCAGTGTTGTGTCTCACATAACCGAACCAGGTGAGCAAAACTGCTTCTATGATCAATATTGTTATCCGGATAACACCTTATTGAGCTATCTTGTTCTCCGGCTACTTCTCCTTGATTAATCAGACAAGACACCCACCCCTCTGACAGCCGAAACTCCAATGGAGAATACTATGGCTGCATCCTCCTCTTACTATTCTCTTTGAATACTACCCAGATTTTCTGATTGCTGAGGACATATTGTAGTGCAGCGGTGTACACACAGTGCGACAGATAGGCAGGGACCCAAGAAAGTGTAGGGGAAGTGGTATTATTGTCCCTTTCACCTATCCCTGTTTGCACAATGCCATTTATTAATGTGTACATGTACCATGCGATACTGCTACATTATGTAAATGTATTATCACTGTTTATATTGGGTACTGCTACGCATAAAGCATATTACTCATGATATATATATATATATATATATATATATATATATATATATATATATATATATATATATATATGCCACATGTACACCACTGTTGTTAGGGAAAGTAAGTGGTATGGGAGTAGTACCCCAAGCTGGCCACTAGATGGGGCATCACAGGCTTAGGTTTAGGGAGCAGTTAGGATAGCAGGGGCATGATGGGATAAGACAGTTAGGTCTTCCTGTTATAGTTCAGTTGGAGCCTGGGCGCGCGTAAAACTCACAGAGCGCTGGCTAGCCCAGGGCACATCATGCCCGTAACATTTTTTAGGAAGAATTGGGCTCAGCAGTAGTATCCAGGGGGCCAGAACTAAGAACAGAGAGTACAGCAACCACAGGAACAGCAGTGCAGTAATAGTGGGACTGCAGCTGCTGGGCAGAAGAAGGCTGAGCAAAGTGGAAGAAAGTGCACCAAGATGTGACAGGTTTTTGCATGGGCCACCAATCTCAGGACTGGGGCGAAACGGCAGGAAAATGCCCCCACAAAAGGCAGAAATAATGGAAATTGAGGACACTGTGGGACCATATAGTACGGACCATCCCAAACGTAGGATTAGCAACAGGCAAGGGTCAGAGACACTGATGCCCAATGCTGTAACAGTGTGTTGCATGGATGACAAGTTGCTGAGTAAACATGTTGAAGTTGAAGTGAAACTGGACTGTGACTCTTTATTCTTGGGATCGTCTGCAGAGGTAACTGTCCCGTACTGGGAAAACCCTGATGGCATAGAGGAGCAGCACAGAGGTACTTTAAAGGGATAGGGCCAGCGGTTGATACAGGGATTACTGTCGGCCATGTCTGCCTCCCTGGCCCCCGACCCTTACAAAAGTTCAACATAAAATGTCTTTATTCTAGAAACCCACAAAACAGGTAAGCGATATCCTCCGGTTTGAAGCCAGGTCCTCATAACAGTCGGTGTTCTAACTCGTTGCAGTGGGCCTGCCGTATCTCTTGGATGTGTCAGCAGCTTTGAAGTACCTGGCTCTGTGTTAACTTTACTCAGGCCTGGGTTGCACAGAGCCTCCTGCTCTGCAGCTTGCAAAACAAAACTGATACACCCAAGACAAAACTGAGAATTTTAAAGGTGAATCATGGATATAGAGCCACTCCCAAAAGCGGGAGTGGAGGGAGGGATTCTTCCCACTACCAAACTTGCAAATCCCTCCAAAAATATTATAATTTTTTTTCCTATCTACTTATCTGAGAATGAAAAGTACTCAATGGATCTTTAAATTTGTCTACGTTCCGTTGTTTTCCAAAAACTCAAATTATGGATGTGTTTTTGGCAGATAGTAATAGCTTATATTGGATGAACTAGGATACAGAATGTTTAGATAATCTTCAGTGTTTGACTATCAAGGAGAGTTTGATCATTTTATTGTCATTGGCATGTTTGTCACTTGACTATCATGGGCATTAATTGATTAGCATGGCCATGTTCATTAATTAACTATAATGGACAAATTGACCATTGGCTATAATGGTCATGTTTATTTGTTGACAATAATTGATGTATCAACTGGTTAATATTTCAACTCAGTTAAGAAGGAAAGGCATTTGAAATGGAGAAGGATATCTGCCTTATCTTTCTTTATCCCATCCACTTTAGGATTGGATAATATGTGACTGGTCAATGCATCAGTGAGTTATTATTATTATTATTATTATTCATTTTTATAGCGCCATTTATTCCATGGCGCTTTACATGTGAAATACGGGGCAAATATAGATAAATACATTAAACATGAGCAAAAAACAAGGCACACGGGTACATAAGGAGGGAGGACCCTGCCCGCGAGGGCTCACAAGTTGCTGCTCATATGCACAATCCCATCAACAATTTGCATGGGAAATATTAGATACCTAAAGACAGAACTTTAACCAAAATAATGCACATGCAACAAGCAAAATAAAGCTTCATTCATATTTATCCTGTTTAACTTATTGTTTCACTCTATCATAGGAAAAGAAATTTATGCCAGTTACACAATGGACTGCACCCGACAGACCCAGTTGACTATGATGTCCTCAGTTGAGCCTTTGTCATTGTTCTACCATTTTACTGGTCAAAATAGATGAGTTACAAACAAAGCCTCCAGTGTAGATGTGAACTTTTAGCTAAAGTTGTGACTCCTTTGCATAAAATAAAACAGTTGTCATACAAGCTTAATCTTTATTTTGGCATAAAATGATTACAGTTCTTGAGAGTTATATGATGTTTCGTACACTCATACAGGCATGGACTATATTAAAAATAGAATAAAAAATATATAATTCTTTGCACACAATCTTTGTATTTATTTCAATTTATATCTTTTAATATTAGAGCAGCTTTTTAATTTTCTAAGTTCTAGAACTTCTAAGGTTCCTTTAGGCAAGAAGTTAATCTTCAGCTCAGAAACGAGGGACAACATTCATCTGGTAGGACTGAGGTCTTGAAGCATTGGTGTTGGGCTCGGGTCTTATGCTCAGATTCTTTCTGTCTACAGTGGGCTCCAGGGTGAACTTCTGAAGTATGGTGGTTAGAAAGAGGAAGAGCTCCATGCGAGCCAGGCCTTCTCCCAAACACAAGCGTTTGCCTGAGGAAACAGAGAGATCAAACACCATAAGTAGTCAAGTTAAAGGTGTTTGATTTAAAAAAAATATATATTTTTAAATGCCTTTTTGTAAATCAACAGAGGATGGGCAGGAGTCCTGTTTTATTTCCAGTATAACCCAATTTGAAGAATGATTTGAAGGGTCAGTATGTAATTTTCACTTCCCTAATTGGAGAAGTAAATACTTACTGCGTTCCAGCACTGGTCTTCACCACTGCCTCCAGTGATAGATCACAGGCTGCAGCTGTGATGTTACGATTACAGCAGACTTCAATGCGCAGCCAAAAAATAAGCTCTGCTGATCATGCCATCTAAATCAGCAAAAACTCTGAGCTGAATAATTGGTTGTAGCTTGGACATTTACTGTCATTTGTGAAGTCAGCGTTGTGGAGTCAGCGGTGCAGCCTCTAAACAATCATCGAAGGCAGCAGTGAAGTGCAGACGCTGCAGCAAGTAAAGTAATGGAGCAAGTAAATAAGTAATGCTCAGTTTATTATTTTCATCCAGAATGAGCTTATGGAGAATAATGTTCATTCTTGGAAAACACCTTTAAGTTTATAACTTCGCAACAATGTCAAAAGTCTCAATGTATTGCCTGTAATTTATATTAGATAATCTTAATGACTGTAAAAAATATTGAATGTCCTTAATTTTTTTATAAACTTTCCAGAAATAGTACGAAATCGAGTTGATAACTCTGGTTACAAGTCATGACATGCCAGGTTAGCACCTTTTTTTACCATAGACAATAGCTCAGACCTTTTGGAAGATGCTGCAAATTTGGTCAGTTCAAAAAAACCTTTCAGTCATGTCTTAAACTGTTTTATATGATAAATGTAAATTATTTCAGTGGGTTTATAAAACACTCAAACCATTGATTCCTAAATCATATCAAATAATATTTTCCAAATACCAATCTGTTAACCAACCATATTAAAATATTTTAATATACTGAAGCTTAAATTCAATATTCACGTATCACAATCAAGTAATAACATCTTACCTGTAGAGAATGGCATAAAGGCATCACTCTTCTTAGCAAAACCTTTCTCATTAAGAAAGCGCCCAGGATCAAACTCCTCTGGGTTCTTGAAATGTTTGGGATCTTTCAGAACAGAAGTCAGGACTGGGAACACCAAGCTTCCCTGAAAGTGAATGTATGAATATGCATATCTAGAAAAATGGAAGTGTTAAAAATGAAATCTGTTTAGTTAATCCTATGAAGTAGAGATGAATGAATCTGCCGAAATTTGTATTGGGCAGAATCGATTTGGTCCAAATCAAATTTAAGAGAAAAGCAGGTGTGTCCAGTGAGTGAAGGTAAAAAATAAATTTAATGAAAATATAGTAAAAATATGTCCATATATATATGGTATCCAGCACTCAGTACACACTGGTTATAGAACCTAATGACGATCTACGCATTTCGACCTGGTGGTCTTAAGGCCCCGTCTCACATAGCGAGATCGCTAGCGAGGTCGCTGCTGAGTCACTAGTTTTGTGACGCAACAGCGACCTCAGTAGCGATCTCGCTATGTGTGACACGTACCAGCGATCAGGCCCCTGCTGCGAGATCGCTGGTCGTGTCGGAATGGCCTGGACCGTTTTTTGGTCGTTGAGGTCCCGCTGACATCGCTGAATCGGTGTGTGTGACACGGATTCAGCGATGTCTTCACTGGTAACCAGGGTAAACATCGGGTTACTAAGCGCAGGGCCGCGCTTAGTAACCCGATGTTTACACCCTGGTTACCAGCGTAAATGTAAAAAAAACCAAACAGTACATACTCACCATCTGATGTCCGTCAGGTCCCTTGCCGTCCGCTTCCTGCTCTGAGTGCCGCCGTACAGTGAGAGCGCAGCCCAGCAGTGACGTCACCGCTGCGCTCTGCTCTCACTGTACGGCGGCTCAGTCAGAGCAGGAAGCAGACGGCAAGGGACCTGACGGACATCAGATGGTGAGTATGTACTGTTTTTTTTTTTTTGGTAACCAGGGTAAACATCGGGTTACTAAGCGCGGCCCTGCGCTTAGTAACCCGATGTTTGCCCTGGTTACCCGGGTGCTGCAGGGGGACTTCGGCATCGTTGAAGACAGTTTCAACGATGCCGAAGTCGTTCCCCTGATCGTTGGTCGCTGGAGAGAGCTGTCTGTGTGACAGCTCCCCAGCGACCACACAACGACTTACCAACGATCACGGCCAGGTCGTATCGCTGGTCGTGATCGTTGGTAAATCACTATGTGAGACGGGGCCTTTAGTCATGATCTCCTACAGAAGAGATAGAGAAAGGACCCAGATGATCATAAGAGATTATAGTCCTTGGGAAAGATATAGATAGCAAGAAAAAGACAGAGGACCCTGCTGACCACAAGACTTTACATGCTAATGGAGAGAGAGAGAGAGAGAGAGAGGGAGAAATGACCCTGCTGACAATAGGAGCTAACACTCTACAGATGAGAGAATAGACCTTGATGACAATAAGAGCTTACAACTACTGGAAAGAGAGAGAGAGAGGACTCTGCAGACCATAAGAGCTAACACTCTATAGGAAAAAGGTCCATGCTAACCATAATAGCTTACAAACAACAGAAGAAATAGAAAAAGGACCCTAATGATCATAACAGCTCGCACTCCACAGGAGATAGACACACAGTGAGCAAGAAAGAGAGAGAGAGAAACCTGTTGACTATAAGGGCTTACACACACTATACAGTGTGAGAAATAAGTATTTGATCCCTTGCTGATTTTGAAAGTTTGCCCACTGACAAAGGCATGAGCAATCTATAATTTTAAGGGTAGATTAATTTTAGAATTGAGAGATAGAATGTCAAAAATAAAATCCAGAAAATCACAGTGTATAAATTATATAAATTTATTTGCATTTTACAGTGAGAAAAAAGTATTTGATCCCTCTGGCAAACAAGACTTAATACTTGGTGGCAAAACCCTTGTTGCAAGCACAGCAATCAGACATTTTTTGTAGTTGATGATGAGGTTTGCGCACATGTCAGGAGGAATTTTGGTCCACTCCTCTTTGCAGATCATCTCTAAATCATTAAGATATTGAGGCTGTCATTTGGCAACTCGGAGCTTCAACTCCCTCCATAAGTTTTCTGTGGAATGAGGGTATGTGCACACGTTCAGGATTTCTTGCAGAAATTTCCTGAAGAAAACCGGAAATTTTCTGCAAGAAATCCGCATTTTTTTTTTTGCGTTTTTTTTCCGTTTTTTTCGCGTTTTTTTAGCATTCTGCAAGCGTAATTATCTTGCAGAATGCTAAAGTTTTCCAAGCGATCTGTAGCATCGCTTGGAAAACTGACTGACAAGTTGGTCACACTTGTCAAACATACTGTTTGACAAGTGTGACCAACTTTTTACTATAGATGCAGCTTATGCAGCATCTATAGTAAAAGAGAGAATGTTTAAAAATAATAAAAAAAATAAAAAAATGCTTATACTCACCCAGACATCTCCTAACCGGCGTCCGGCTCCTCTTCCTATAGCTGGTCTGTGCGCACAGGACCTAGCGTGACGTCACGGTCACGTGAGCGGTCACATGACCGCTCACGACCAATCACAGGACAGTGACGTCATCGGCAAGGTCTTTCGCCGCACACCAGCTACAGGAACCGAACGGCAGCGTGCACTGGAGGCGGGAACACTGCGCGGGACATCGAGGATGAGTATAGGACTGTTTTTTATTTTATTTCTTATTTTTTGACCACTTATATGGTGCCCAGTGCGTGGAGGAGAGTCTCCTCTCCTCCACCCTGGGTACCAACCGCACATAATCTGCTTACTTCCCGCATGGTGTGCACAGCCCCGTGCGGGAAGTAAGCAGATCAATGGACTCCTAGGTGTGCGGAATCCCTGCAATTCCGCATTTTTAATGAACATGTTGCTTTTTTTTCCGCTATGCGATTTTTTCGCGGAAAAAATCGCAACATTTGCACAAAAAATGCGGAATACCTTGTAAATAATAGGAGGCATATGTTAGCATTTTTTTCGCGTTTTTATCACGTTTTTATAGCGAAAAAACGCGAAAAAAACGCTAAAAATCCTGAACGTGTGCACATGGCCTTAAGGTCTGGAGACTGGCTAGAGCACTCTAAGAACTTAATGTGCTTCTTTTTGAGCCACTATTTTGTTGCCTTGGCTGTATGTTTTGGGTGACTGTCCTGCTGGAACCATTTTTAATGTGCCGGCAGAGGGATGGAGGTTGTCACTCAGGAATTAACCGTATATGGCTCCATCTATTCTCACATTGATTTGACATGATCTGTGAAGTAGTCCTGTGCCCTTAGCAGAGAAACACTACCAAAACATAATGTTTCCACCTCCATGCTTGACAGTGAGGATGTTGTTCTTTGGGTCATAGGCAGCTTTTCTCTTGGCAAACGTCAGACGAGCCTGTACATTGCCTTCTTGAGCAGGGGTACCTTGCAGGCACTGCAGGATGTCAAATCTTTATGGCATAATGTGTTACAAATGGTTTTTGTGGTGACTGTCGCCCTAGTTGCCTTAAGATCATTAACAAGTTCCTGATGTTTTAATCATTTTGTATTTCTTCCATTTTCTTACTATTGCATCAACAGTTGTCTCCTCACCCAGCATCTTACTTATGGTTTTGTAGCCCATTCCAGCTTTGTGCAAGTCTATGAACTTGTCCCTGATATCCTTATAAAGCTCTTTGGTCTTGCCCATGTTGTAGAGGTTAGAGTCTGACTGACTAATTGAGTCTGTGGACAGGAGTCTTTTATAAAGGTGACTATTAGTGTTGAGCGATACCTTTCGATACTTGAAAGTATCGGTATCGGATAGTATACCGATACCCGATACCAATACAAGTCAATGGGACACAAGTATCGGAAGCTATACTAGATGGTTTCCAGGGTCTGGAAGAGAGGAGACTCTCCTTCAGGCCCTGGGAACCATATTCATGTAAAAAATAAAGAATTAAAATAAAAAATATGGATATACTCACCCGTCCGGTGGCCCCTGGACCTTACCGATTGTAACCGGCAGCCTCCATTCCTAAGAATGAGGAGTTTAGGACCCTCGAAGACGTTGCGGCTTGTGATTGGTGCGTGCCGCTCATGTGACCGCTCACGCGACCAATCACAAGCCGCGAAGTCATCGAGGGTCCTAAACTCCTCATTCTTAGGAACGGAGGCTGCCGGTTACAATCGTTAAGGTCCAGGGGCCGCCGGACGGGTGAGTATATCCATATTTTTTATTTTAATTCTTTATTTTTTACATGAATATGGTTCCCAGGGCCTGAAGAAGAGTCTCCTCTCCTCCAGACCCTGGGAACCATACACTGGGAACTTCCGATTCCGATTTCCAATACCACAAAAATATCGGAACTCGGTATCGGAATTCCGATACCGCAAGTATCGGCCGATACCCGATACTTGCAGTATCGGAATGCTCAACACTAGTGACTATGTATGACAGGTGTCCTTACTTTTTAATGCAGGTAATGAGTTGATTAGGAGCATCTAACTGGTCTGTAGGAGCCAGAACTCTTAATGGTTGGTAGGGGATCAAATACTTGTTTCTCACTGCAAAATGCAAATACATTTATATAATTTATACAATGTGATTTTCTAGAACTTATTTTTCATATTCTATTTCTCAATGATAAAATTAACGTACCCTTAAAATGATAGACTTTTCATGTCTTTGTCAGTGGGCAAACTTTCAAAATACAAATACTGATTTCCCCCACTGTAGGTATGGCCGCCACTCAGGACAAAAGGATCCAATCATGTCCAATGTATTTGTTTCCTACATACTGCATTTGATTCATAGACAGAAAAGATTGCCTGTTCAGGAAGCTCCAGAAAAAGGGGAGACATCCTGAACTCCAGTTAAGAAATCTCTCCAGCCCTGAGAAGATTCTTATGTTTCGGAAAGGTTGAAACTGTGACTTGGAGAGGAGATTGGGTGGAGTTTGTGCAGGGAGGGCCAAGATCCCTAAAAGAGAGTGTGACTATGTTTGACAATTTGTGAAGGCACCCTTCTTATACCACTAAACTACCCATCTTCCTGATACCAACCATCAAAGGTGGGCAAACATGAGCAAAAGATTGAGAGGAGCAGCGTACTCTACCTTTGGAATGTGAAATCCTCTGAAGGTTGTGTCCTTGCTGACAGCATGTGGAAGTCCTGTAGGGATAATATCAGCAAATCTCTGTATCTCGTGAATTACAGCATCTGTATACGGCATTTTACTCTTGTCTTCTATTGATGGACAGCGATCTCTTCCTATTACATTGTCAATTTCTTTGTGGATTTTCTCTGAAGTTAGCAAGAATGGAACAAATAAATATTTTTCAATCTAGAATTATATTCAAATTGTATCTATTTTGCAATTACAACCAAATAACAGCTAAAGATTGTTTGAAATGTTAAGGTTGTGTGACCACGATCCGGAATAGCAGCAGTTTGGATGCAGCTCACCTGCGCTGTAACTTCAGAAATAATCCATTTCATAATTTGTCCCAAATACCTTGAATCAGTCCTGGAGGCAGGTCTTTCCCCCCCTGCTGCAAATGCAGCACCGCCGTCACTCATGTCCTCTTGGCGCCGAGTACCGCCTCCTCAGCGCTGTTTTCAAATGAGCTGGCGCCTTCGCTCTTTTCTCATGCCTTGAGCATGCGCAGTGAGCGCTGCCCATCCTCTGTCCTCATTTGCAGTCTAGCTGACTGCGCCTGTGTGGCCGCCCTGCCCGAGATCCCGCAATAATGGAACAATGAAATATTTTTCAATCTAGAATTATGTTCAAATTGTATCTATTTTGCAATTACAACCAAATAACAGCTGAAGATTGTTTGAAATGTTAAGGTTGTGTGACCATGATCCGGAATAGCAGCAGTTTGGATGCAGCTCACCTGCGCTATGTCTAAACCACTGAGCTCTTGGTTACAAGCACAGTGGATGGGATTTAAAGAAACCCAATGCCCACTGTGCTTCCAATCGACGCTGCAGCATGTCAATTACCTGCAGATAAGAAGCTAGTCTCCACTTTGTAGTCTGACCCATAGCAGGGCTATGCTCAGTATGTGTCTTTAGGAGCACACACCTTCCCAACCTATTCAGTTCCTTGTTTCTGGGAATCCATTGCTCCTGCTTGACTGACATTTCTAGTTTAGTAGATCTGTCCTTCTCCTGAGTTGATTGTGCTACTGTAAAACATTGAGGTCTGACAGTGGCATGTTCTAAAGTTTACACTTTTATCATTGTATTTGTATATAGAGATAAAAGGGCCATTGAAAAATTCCAGGCAAGTGATCAGTAAATCGGAGAACTGCTCTGTAAACAGCCAATGATGTTGACAAGGGACTTATGACTTTGCAAGAATGATAAGAGTAGATCTGGATCTGGAGCTGAGAGGGGAGGGGGTCAATCTCCATAGCAACAAAAGGTAAACAATGTAACACAAAAGTGCTCATATCACAACTATAGCAGATAAAAAAAGTAATTTGCAATCTCCATGCTATCTAATGAATATAACCTAGAATAAAAACATAATGCATGTACACACTGTTAGGGCTAGCAGAACGCACCAAATAATTAGAGAGATGGTATAAGGTGCGTTCGCAGCCCGGGGTCCACCGTGCAGAGATGGAACCTGCTGCTGAGTAATGATGGACTATATGGCGGCGCAATGAAGATACACACACGGGTTAACTTCACCCTGTGTTAAGGAAGTAAACCCTTTTGCATCACAGGGCCATGGTACAGCACAAAGAGCGCAAGCAAGGAGTCTCAGAACTTAATCTCAAGACTCGGGATTAGAGTTCGTCTAGACCACTTGTGCTCGACACCGCAACTGGAGTGTCAGAGTATAACTAAAATAGTAATTTTATGCACAAGAGTGTGAGCAGTGCCGCTCTGGCGGACGCCACTAACCCCCCAGACTTGGGTCAGGGAAGCGCTCTAATAGCACACGGCGCCGCACTGGCGGTCACAGCAATAGATGCTGTATTGTGTGTTCAGTACTACTGGCTCTGTCGGGCGCTAGGTAGCAAACATCCACCTTACGCAAGCAGACATACACAAGGGAGGGGATGATTAATGAGCGACTTTCACACATCAACACACACACGTCTTCAAGTATACACTAGCGCATGGCCGAACGGCCATGCGAACCTTTTATAGCGGCAGTGCTACAAGACCTTCCAGATGGACCAATAAGAGCCGCAACAGTACCTGAGCATGTGACCCCCGACCTCCAATGGGAGGTCATCCCGTGGGCATGCTCAGTATGTGAAAAGCAGGACTTAGTCCCAGAAAGACCTGCTCGCTGCTGAACATTGCTGGCTACAAGAACAGAGCCTGGAAGGGCAGTAGTAACCAGTCGTCCAGTATCAGCCTGAGCTAGATGCTGTGACTGACGTCTCCGCTGAGCAGACTCCAATGCGGCTGGAGAAGAATGTGAGACCACAGCGGAGATGGTTTGAGATTCCACCTGTGCAGAGGTGGAAACTCGACACCTAACACACACTGCAGTAATTAAATGGTAACACATGTAAAAATTAAAGTGTAAAGCATTGTGGAAAATGATGGTGCTATTTAAAGGGAACCTGTCACCCCCGTAGGCATTTGTAACTAAAAGAGACACCTTGTGCAGCACTAATGCTGCATTCTGACAAGGTGGCTCTTTTAGTTATTGGTGCTGTAACTTCAGAAATGATCCATTTTATAATTTGTCCCAAATATCTTGAATCAGTCCTGGAGGCAGGTCTTTCCCCCCCTGCTGCAAACGCAGCACCGCCGTCACTCATGTCCTCTTGGCGCCGGGTGCTGCCTCCTCAGCGCTGTTTTTAAATGAGGCAGCGCCTGCACTCTTTTCTCATGCCTTGGCCATGTACAGTGAGCGCTGCCCATCCTCTGTCCTCATTTGATGTCAGCCTGACTGCACCTGTGCGGCCGCCCTGCCCAAGACCCCGCCCCGCAGTGTCTTCTGATTTATTCTCACGGTGGCGCTGGGATTCCTGGGCATGCGTAGTGCATATATAAGCCTCTCATTCATCTCCCTACGCCTTCTTCAGACTGTGCGGAGTCAGCCGATCCCTAATCACCGTGGCATGCAATTAGGGATCAGCTGACGCTGCACAGTCTGAAGAAGACGGAGGGAGATGAGTGAGAGGCTTAGATATGCACTGCACATGCCCAGGAACCCCAGCCCCGCAGTGAGAATAAATCAGAAGACACTGCGGGGCAGAATCTCGGGCAGGGTGGCCACAAAGGCGCAGTCAGCTAGACTGCAAATGAGGATAGAGGATGGGCAGCGCTCACTGCGCATGCCCAAGGCATGAGAAAAGAGCGCAGGTGCTGGCTCATTTGAAAACAGAGCTGAGGAGGCGGTGCCCGGTGCCAAGAGGACATGAGTGATGGCGGTGCTGCATTTGCAGCAGGGGGGGAAAGACATGCCTCCAGGACTGACTCAACGTATTTGGGACAAATTATAAAATGGATTATTTCTGAAGTTACAGCACCAATAACTAAAAGAGCCACCTTCTCAGAATGCAGCATTAGTGCTGCACAAGGTGGCTCTTTTAGTTACAAACGCCTGGGGGGGGGGGTGACAGGTTCCCTTTAAGTAAGTAAAAGAAATACATTAAAATTTGAGACATTTATACAATATCAAAAGGACCAATAGAATATGCCATATTGGGTATGCGTATTGTGATGACACAGCATTTAATCTTAATTATCCAGAAATAAATTTAATAATCCAGGAGGCATAAACTGTGATCTTTATGTTGACTCTTCTTGTAGGTCGAATTAATATATGTAAATTGATGAATGGTTGTTATTTACCTCTTATATAAGCTCCCACAGTTTATTGTACTGTTATCTGTTATACTGTTGTACTGTTATACTGTTATTAGGCAGTTAACTGGTTCATGCAGCTTTACATGAACACACGAGCCTTACACTATGGCTGGTCCAAATAACTAAAGCAATTGTTACCATCCACCTCTCGTGTCTCCCCTTTTCCTCATAGTTTGTAAGCTTACGAGCAGGGCCCTCATTCCTCTTGGTATCTATTTTGAACTGTGATTTCTGTTATGCTGTAATGTCTATTGTCTGTACAAGTCCCCTCTATACTTTGTAAAGCGCTGCGGAATATGTTGGCGCTATATAAATAAAATTATTATTATTATCTCTGCAAAACATGGATGCAAGGTCACTAAACAATTATGTTTGCTAATATGTTGATTACACATTATACAAGGCCATACAGTTTGTTGACTTGCAGTCATTGAAGGGTAAACTATAAATAATCAAACTATGTGAGTTAACCTCATCACCTCTTCATCTTGACCAGTGGATGATAGCTTGGAGGTCGACAGTTGTGAACTATAAAAAGAGGATATGCCCCTGTTACAAGAAATCCAAGAGATCCAGAGATCCAAAGAACCAGAGACTCTTTACAAATCCACATCCAGGAATACTCTACAAGACAGCAGCTGTTGTGAATTTGCTTTTTGCTCCCTCTAGTGGTTACTAGTTTTTTGACTCTGGTTTTTCTGTCATTCCTTTTATCCGCACCTGGGTCGTTAGTTAGGGGTGTTGCTATATAAGCTCCCTGGACCTTCAGTTCAATGCCTGGCAACGTAGTTATCAGAGCTAGTCTGCTGTGCTCTTGTCTACTGATCCTGGTTCCAGTTATATCAGCTAAGTCTGCCTTTTGCTTTTTGCTATTTGTTTTGGTTTTGTATTTTTGTCCAGCTTGTTCCAAATCTATATCCTGACCTTTGCTGGAAGCTCTAGGGAGCTGGTGTTCTCCCCCCGGACCGTTAGACGGTTCGGGGGTTCTTGAATTTCCAGTGTGGATTTTGATAGGGTTTTTGTTGACCATATAAGTTACCTTTCTTTATTCTGCTATCAGTAAGCGGGCCTCTCTGTGCTAAACCTGGTTCATTTCTGTGTTTGTCATTTCCTCTTACCTCACCGTCATTATTTGTGGGGGGCTTCTATCCAGCTTTGGGGTCCCCTTCTCTGGAGGCAAGAAAGGTCTTTGTTTTCCTCTACTAGGGGTAGCTAGATTCTCCGGCTGGCGTGTGTCATCTAGAATCAACGTAGGAATGATCCCCGGCTACTTCTAGTGTTGGCGTTAGGAGTAGATATATGGTCAAACCAGTTACCACTGCCCTATGAGCTGGATTTTTGTATTCTGCAGACTTCCACGTTCCTCTGAGACCCTCGCCATTGGGGTCATAACAGTTTGCCAGGCCAGTATTAAATGTTTAATGCATTGCAGAAGAGGGATTATAAGAAAGAAGATTCTGAGTTTTTTTTTTCTTCTTCCCCTTTACCTCAGAGTGGCTATGCTTGCTGCAGACATGAATGTCCAGACCTTGATTACAAGTGTGGACCAGCTGGCTACTCGTGTGCAGGGCATACAAGACTATGTTATCAGAAATCCTAGGTCAGAACCTAAAATACCGATTCCTGAACTGTTTTCCGGAGACAGGTTTAAGTTTAGGAATTTCGTGAATAATTGTAAATTGTTTTTGTCCCTGAGACCCTGTTCATCTGGAGATTCTGCTCAGCAAGTAAAAATTGTTATTTCGTTCTTACGGGGCGACCCTCAGGATTGGGCTTTTTCGCTGGCGCCAGGAGATCCGGCATTGGCTGATCTTGATGCGTTTTTTCTGGCGCTCGGTTTACTTTATGAGGAACCCAATCTTGAGATTCAGGCAGAAAAGGCCTTGCTGGCTATGTCTCAGGGGCAGGACGAGGCTGAAGTGTATTGCCAAAAATTTCGGAAATGGTCCGTGCTGACACATTGGAACGAGTGTGCACTGGCCGCTAATTTTAGAAATGGCCTTTCTGAAGCCATTAAGAATGTTATGGTGGGTTTTCCCATTCCCACAGGTCTGAATGATACTATGGCACTGGCTATTCAAATTGACCGGCGGTTGCGGGAGCGCAAAACCGCAAATTCCCTCATGGTGTTGTCTGAACAGACACCTAATTCGGTGCAATGTGATAGAAAAACCGCAAATTCCCTCATGGTGTTGTCTGAACAGACACCTGATTTAATGCAATGTGATAGAATCCTGACTAGAAATGAGCGGAAAATTCATAGACGCCGGAATGGCTTGTGCTACTACTGTGGTGATTCTACACATGTTATCTCAGCATGCTCTAAACGTATAGCTAAGGTTGTTAGTCCTGTCACCGTTGGTAATTTGCAACCTAAATTTATTCTGTCTGTAACTTTGATTTGCTCACTGTCATCTTATCCTGTCATGGCGTTTGTAGATTCAGGTGCTGCCCTGAGTCTCATGGATCTCTCATTTGCTAAGCGCTGCGGTTTTACTCTTGAACCATTAGAAAATCCTATTCCTCTTAGGGGTATTGATGCTACACCATTGGCAGCAAATAAACCGCAGTATTGGACACAGGTTACCATGTGCATGATTCCTGAACACCGCGAGGTGATACGTTTCCTGGTTTTACATAAAATGCATGATTTGGTTGTTTTAGGGCTGCCATGGTTACAGACCCATAATCCAGTCCTGGACTGGAAGGCTATGTCAGTCTCAAGTTGGGGCTGTCGTGGTATTCATGGGGATTCCCTGCCTGTGTCTATTGCTTCTTCTACGCCTTCGGAAGTTCCGGAGTATTTGTCTGATTATCAGGATGTCTTCAGTGAGTCTGAGTCCAGTGCACTGCCTCCTCATAGGGACTGTGACTGTGCTATAGATTTGATCCCAGGCAGTAAATTTCCTAAGGGAAGACTGTTTAATCTGTCGGTACCTGAACATACCGCTATGCGTTCATATATCAAGGAGTCTCTGGAGAAAGGACATATTCGTCCGTCTTCTTCCCCTCTTGGTGCGGGATTCTTTTTTGTGGCAAAAAAGGACGGATCTTTGAGACCTTGTATTGATTATCGGCTTTTAAATAAGATCACTGTCAAATTTCAGTATCCTTTACCGCTGTTGTCTGACTTGTTTGCCCGGATTAAGGGTGCCAAGTGGTTCACCAAGATAGACCTTCGTGGTGCGTACAACTTTGTGCGCATTAAGCAAGGTGATGAATGGAAAACCGCATTCAATACGCCCGAAGGTCATTTTGAGTACTTGGTGATGCCTTTTGGGCTCTCCAATGCGCCTTCAGTTTTTCAGTCCTTTATGCATGACATTTTCCGGAAGTATCTGGATAAATTTTTGATTGTTTATCTGGATGATATTTTGGTTTTTTCTGATAATTGGGATTCGCATGTGGAGCAGGTCAGGTTGGTCTTTAAAATTTTGCGTGAAAATTCTTTGTTTGTCAAGGGCTCAAAGTGTCTCTTTGGTGTACAGAAGGTTCCCTTTTTGGGGTTCATTTTTTCCCCTTCTGCTGTGGAGATGGACCCAGTCAAGGTCCGAGCTATTCTTGATTGGACTCAGCCCTCGTCAGTTAAGAGTCTTCAGAAGTTCTTGGGCTTCGCTAACTTCTACCGTCGTTTTATCGCTAATTTTTCTAGCATTGTGAAACCTTTGACGGATATGACCAAGAAGGGCTCCGATGTAGCTAACTGGGCTCCTGCTGCCGTGGAGGCTTTCCAGGAGTTGAAACGCCGGTTTACTTCGGCGCCTGTTTTGTGCCAGCCTGACGTCTCACTTCCCTTTCAGGTTGAGGTGGATGCTTCGGAGATTGGGGCAGGGGCCGTTTTGTCACAGAGAGGCCCTGGTTGCTCTGTTATGAAACCTTGTGCCTTTTTCTCTAGGAAGTTTTCGCCTGCCGAGCGAAATTATGATGTGGGCAATCGGGAGTTGTTGGCCATGAAATGGGCATTTGAGGAGTGGCGTCATTGGCTCGAGGGTGCTAAGCATCGTGTGGTGGTCTTGACTGATCACAAAAATCTGATGTATCTCGAGTCTGCTAAACGCCTTAATCCGAGACAGGCCCGCTGGTCATTGTTTTTCTCCCGCTTTGATTTTGTTGTCTCGTATTTACCAGGTTCAAAGAATGTGAAGGCCGATGCTCTTTCTAGGAGCTTTGTGCCTGATGCTCCTGGAGTCGCTGATCCTGTTGGTATTCTTAAAGATGGAGTTATCTTGTCAGCTATTTCTCCGGATCTGCGACGTGTGTTGCAGAGATTTCAGGCTGATAGGCCTGAGTCTTGTCCACCTGACAGACTGTTTGTCCCGGATAAGTGGACCAGCAGAGTCATTTCCGAGGTTCATTCCTCGGTGTTGGCAGGTCACCCGGGAATTTTTGGCACCAGAGATCTGGTGGCCAGGTCCTTTTGGTGGCCTTCCTTGTCAAGGGATGTGCGGTCATTTGTGCAGTCCTGTGGGACTTGTGCTCGAGCTAAGCCTTGCTGTTCTCGTGCCAGCGGTTTGCTCTTGCCTTTGCCTGTCCCGAAGAGACCTTGGACGCATATCTCCATGGATTTCATTTCTGATCTTCCGCTATCTCAGGGCATGTCCGTTATCTGGGTGATATGTGATCGTTTCTCCAAGATGGTCCATTTGGTTCCTTTGCCTAAGCTGCCTTCATCTTCCGATCTGGTTCCTGTGTTTTTCCAGAACGTGGTTCGTTTGCACGGCATCCCTGAGAATATTGTGTCAGACAGAGGATCCCAGTTCGTTTCCAGGTTCTGGCGATCCTTTTGTAGTAGGATGGGCATTGATTTGTCGTTTTCGTCTGCTTTCCATCCTCAGACTAATGGACAGACGGAGCGAACCAATCAGACTTTGGAGGCTTATTTGAGGTGTTTTGTCTCTGCTGATCAGGACGATTGGGTGACATTCTTGCCGTTGGCTGAGTTTGCCCTTAATAATCGGGCTAGTTCCGCCACCTTGGTTTCGCCTTTTTTCTGCAACTCTGGTTTCCATCCTCGCTTTTCTTCGGGTCATGTGGAGCCTTCTGACTGTCCTGGGGTGGATTCTGTGGTGGATAGGTTGCAGCAGATCTGGAATCATGTGGTGGACAACTTGAAGTTGTCACAGGAGAAGGCTCAGCGCTTTGCCAACCGCCGCCGCGGTGTGGGTCCCCGACTACGCGTTGGGGATTTGGTGTGGCTTTCTTCCCGCTTTGTTCCTATGAAGGTCTCCTCTCCCAAATTTAAACCTCGTTTTATTGGGCCTTACAAGATATTGGAAATCCTTAATCCTGTATCTTTTCGTCTGGATCTTCCTGTGTCGTTTGCTATTCACAATGTATTTCATAGGTCCTTGTTGCGGCGGTACATTGTGCCTGTAGTTCCTTCTGCTGAGCCTCCTGCTCCGGTGTTGGTGGAGGGCGAGTTGGAGTACGTGGTGGAGAAGATCTTGGATTCTCGCCTCTCCAGGCGGAGGCTTCAGTACCTGGTCAAGTGGAAGGGCTATGGTCAGGAGGATAATTCCTGGGTGGTCGCCTCTGATGTTCATGCGGCCGATTTGGTTCGTGCCTTTCATGCCGCTCATCCTGATCGCCCTGGTGGTCGTGGTGAGGGTTCGGTGACCCCTCACTAAGGGGGGGGTACTGTTGTGAATTTGCTTTTTGCTCCCTCTAGTGGTTACTAGTTTTTTGACTCTGGTTTTTCTGTCATTCCTTTTATCCGCACCTGGGTCGTTAGTTAGGGGTGTTGCTATATAAGCTCCCTGGACCTTCAGTTCAATGCCTGGCAACGTAGTTATCAGAGCTAGTCTGCTGTGCTCTTGTCTACTGATCCTGGTTCCAGTTATATCAGCTAAGTCTGCCTTTTGCTTTTTGCTATTTGTTTTGGTTTTGTATTTTTGTCCAGCTTGTTCCAAATCTATATCCTGACCTTTGCTGGAAGCTCTAGGGAGCTGGTGTTCTCCCCCCGGACCGTTAGACGGTTCGGGGGTTCTTGAATTTCCAGTGTGGATTTTGATAGGGTTTTTGTTGACCATATAAGTTACCTTTCTTTATTCTGCTATCAGTAAGCGGGCCTCTCTGTGCTAAACCTGGTTCATTTCTGTGTTTGTCATTTCCTCTTACCTCACCGTCATTATTTGTGGGGGGCTTCTATCCAGCTTTGGGGTCCCCTTCTCTGGAGGCAAGAAAGGTCTTTGTTTTCCTCTACTAGGGGTAGCTAGATTCTCCGGCTGGCGCGTGTCATCTAGAATCAACGTAGGAATGATCCCCGGCTACTTCTAGTGTTGGCGTTAGGAGTAGATATATGGTCAAACCAGTTACCACTGCCCTATGAGCTGGATTTTTGTATTCTGCAGACTTCCACGTTCCTCTGAGACCCTCGCCATTGGGGTCATAACAAGCAGCCAAGACATCATGGCCCATTCACAAGGAACACAGATTTGACATTCTACAGGATGCCAGCTTAAGGGACCACGGCTCCAGCTGAAGGAATATGCATTTGCTCCATTGACCATCACTGAATCCATGGATACGTTTGGACCTACCGTCACCTGATTCCATGGAAATGTTTGGAGAAGCCAGGTTTTGACCCTCCCTCCCACCTGGTGTTGTACATCAGTGGACTAACAGCTTCCTAAGCTTGCTGTTACATCATTACCTCCTCTCTGTGCATGCCACAGGTAGGGGTAGTTGGCCCTGGAAGCTATGATCTCACAGCTGTTCTTTTCCTGGTGAGTTAACTGAAGGGTGATACTATTTAATTTTGCACCATCTTGGGTATTTTGCTGAGACTGTTCTATGTGTTATTTGTCTGTTTTGTGGTTCAATAAAGTATTACCACACTGTTTTACCCCTACCCTGTGTTGTCTGTGTAGTATTATGCCACTGTAAATGGAAAGCTGGCATTCGTTGGAATGATCCCTGGTCCATGCAATTTTGGCTAGCTGACGACAGCACCTGCTGACCCCCTGTGTATCCATATGTATGATAGATGCAAGTTTCACTTCCAGAATCCTGCTCCTTTTAGGAGACTGGTGGGTTCTTTTCTCTTAATCAGTACTCCAGAGGGGAGAATACCCTGCATGTGACTTTCTCTATTATAGACTGCCAGTGTTATACTATTGTTATACAACAGATTGGCAACTCCCATTATCTGAAATTGAGTGAGCCACTTTCACAGGCAGGTACTTACAACTAATATACACCTTTATAAAGTGACAATTAGTGATCAAGGGACGCCATTGTCCTAATATGTGGGGGTCACAGATGGCTATAAAAAACATCATTTGTACTTACTCATCCCTGCTCCCAAGCTGCTCCTCGTGGTTCGTGGTGCTGAAGCTGTCAGTACTTTGACAGCTCACTTACCAGTCTGGTGCAGGGGTGTGCTGAGCTGTGGGCATTTTGATTGACAGCTTGGCCATCCAATCTGAGACTTGGAGGTGCTGGCTGTCTCTAGGTGTTCATTGTCCTGGGTGATTGTCCAGCTACTTAGCTGGCCAGACATCTGCCAAACGTAGCTTCAGCTAAGTGTGGTTGGTTTTCTCTGTGCCTAAAATTTTGTCTGATGACCTTTCGTTGCCTAACCTTGGACCTCGCTATGACCTTCTGTTTGTTTAACCCTTGTGTCCTGATCCACTATCCTCCTGGTATTTTGACCTTGGTCCATTACCTGACTATGCCTTTGTCTCTTCCCTCTGTTTATGATGTATCCGCTTGGCTTTTGACCTCTGACTCCTTGACTATCCCGACTCATGGCTTGTCTGTGTGAAATGACTCAGCATCATATTTATATTCTTTTATTAAGCAAATGAAATACAGGTAACTTTTAAATTTTCAATATGAAACTCCTAGGCTCCAATGCAAAATCTATGACAAGATCTTCAAAGTTACCAGGTTCCCTGATGGGCAGTGCTAAAGTGCTACCACTACTCGTGCCATGATGCTATGAGAGGACCTTATTATATAATATAAAAATACATTAAAATTATTACCTTGTATTTCTGGATATTTCATGAGTATAAGAAAACCGTATCTCAGTGTTATACTTGTCGTTTCTGTTCCAGCACCGAATAAGTCTGTTATTGTTGCCTGTAGATTCTCCTCATGAAATTCTGTATCTTGATTATTTTTTTCCTACAAAAAATAAATAAAACTCATCATTATTTTAAATATGAAAGTTTGTCAAAAGCCTTTAAGCTCTTTAAAGATGATGTAAGAGTCAGAACAAGAGCAATGAAATGGAATGATTGATTTCAGAATTTTGCAGAAAGGTTTGATTCACAGTGAATATATTTTTTTGTGAATCATGACACTAAAAATTGACCAGAAAACATGGGTATAGAACTGTGACATCTGATACAACTGTATTGAACTGTATTTTGAGGTTTATAAAGCCTTAGTAATGTCCAAGTGACCTCATCATTTTTGGCTAGGGAAAAATGGATGGTAACCGGTGGTAACTAACTGTTGAATTTGAGTGACGTGATCCAGTCTAATATTGGACTATTATAACAACAAGTTATGCAAAATATTTTTCTTACAGTTGACATATTATAGAGATTTTTCTTTAGGATGTAAAAAAAAGTGGCTTGCCCATCTTATGTTGCAATAATCACACTTCCTGTGACTCACAATCTATGGATGCAATATTTTGTATTAATATCAAAAATACCACTGAGGGGTTTAATATTGCCCTCCTTCTTTACAGTAGGCAAAGAAGTAAAAAAGGCTTTGATTAAGGTTCTGTTACTACAGATTATCATGTATCAATCAATTCACAGTCACACTGAATACAGGTCCAGCACTTCACCATATGTGACTATCACTCCCATCACATTTCTAATATACTTGAGCACTGAATTAATGCATCACATTCAGATTAGATATTTTTTTATCCCTACGTGGAATAAGCTGTGCACTCTGACCTCCTATCCCTACACAGTACAGGCCAAAAATTGTGGTTTCTGGCCTCCCCCCATCTTCTATGCTAGCCATGATAACCTTCCTGATAGGCTGAGTTAAGTAATGTGATAGCTGAAGGACATTAACAGGAAGCCTCTGCAGCCGCACCTGACATTATCTCACTTTCTATGACTTCACCAGTGTGTTAAATGACGATTTTGCATGTTTGGATTTGAACTTGTGGGTGTCTGCATATTTCAGGAAATTCGACTCAAGGTCAATTCACCGCAGATCAATCCATTCATTTTTATTTCAATGACGTTTTCAAAGCTAGTTGAATTTTAATTTCTGTGCACATTCTGTAGAAACAATATGTGACCTTCAAATGTCAAAATATCTAATATTATCAAGAGACGTACCTCTTCCATCTTCATGAGAAAGCAATCAATGAAGTCACGAGGGCAGTTTTCATCCAGGGTGGCTCGATGTGTCTCTGTCATCTCCTTAATAAATTGTTTCAAATTATTCATAATTTTACTGATTCTCCGATGAGGACCAGGAATGTGGGACATTATTCTTGGGAACATGAAGAGGAGCTTATTAAGAGAAGAAGTGATAGAAAAACACAAATTTACTATTATTTTATTACGTCAGTGTCATATTTAAATTCTATGCCCTACTAATTGAAAAGAAGTTGCTGATGATTCGGTGAATCTAAACTGAAAAAATGAAACATGTCTCCATGATTTCAGACTACAAATGGCCCATGTCCCCAATTTAACAAAACTTTCATGACAGAGTTCTGGCTTATAAAGCTTTAAAAAGACCCAATTTCTGTAATAAAGACCAGTCTTGCCCAGTTCTGACAAACCCAGCGAACTTGGGAGTGGGATGTGACTGAGCAAGCTATCCCTGTCTTGTCCAATTTATGATGCATTATAGCGTTACTTATGTCACAAATCTTAAAGACACAAATCTCAAAGCAAGGTATACTTATAAATAAATCAGAAAAAAGGGGAGAAATTCTTAATCATCACCACTATATATACCAAATGGACAATGTGACGGACAACTCGGAAATTGCATTCATGAAAAAAGTGGAAAAAAACAACCAAAACAGTGTCCAATGATTTGCTATATAGTAATATTTATTAAAGAGTTTGAAACAACGTGGGGTAGAGGGGTAAGAAAATACCAAAGGGCACTATAACAGGGGACCACAAAATTAATTACAAAATCGTGTGGTGACACATAAAAATTGATCGAGTATTTTATATAATTCTCATGTGTCACCACACTATTTTGCAATTAATTTTGTCGTCCCCTGGTAGAGTGCCCTTTCTTTGGTATTTTGTTCCCCTCTACCCCACGTTGATACAAACCCTTTAATAAATATTACTATATTTCAAATCATTGGACACTGTTTTGGTTGTTATTTTTTTTTTGCTTTTTTCATGCCACAAATCTTAGTACGGTCTCTAACTGGAATAAGCTTTGTGGCGAGGTGGACAGGAAGGCGCATGACACCTTGTGACTCACTTGATTCATTAAGTGGTGTGTCCATCTTTAGTAATCAAGTACCTTGGACTCCACCCTGTCTCGTCATCAATATCAAAGTAAAAAATGCCAGGGCTAGGCATGGGGATTCTTCCGCTGCACAGGATAGAACCCAAGCCTCTTAGGTCTCACATTCTGTTCTGACTGCAGTGGATGCTGCTCAGCAAAGACATCGGTCTCAGCATCTTGCTCAGACTCAGTCTGTGAGCATGGTTACCATTGTCTCTCCGGGTTCAGCTGTGGTAACTAATTAGTGACGGCAGCGAGCGATCTCTTCTGAAACTAAGTCCAGATTTCACTCTACTGGGCATGCTCATGAGTCGACTTCTCTTTGGTCGTCGGCCGTCACATGTTCAGGTCCTGACCCGGCTCTGGATTGGCCCGTGAGCAAGTTCCTGTCTGATTGACAAAATCTATAAAAGAATCTTTGGCGCACCTGTCAGTGCGCTAAGATCATTTATGTTCTGTGTGTGTGAGGAACCTGCTGGTACTGTGGACTCGGTTGTATGTGCTCAGGGCAGGCTTAGTGCCTTTAGAATTCTGGCTCCTCTGGAGAGGAGATTGTGTATACGAATTCAGGGCTGGCAACAGGCCTTTAGAATTCCGGCTTCTCCAGAGAGGAGTTCTATGATTTCTTGGAGTCAACTACTGATTTCCCTGCCCCTGTGGGGCTTGCATACACATGTGAAGCTAACAGGGTTTGCATTTAGCGCCATTATCACTCAGCGGCTGTGTGCCTATAAACACAGCTCTGCTGTAGAGTTTCTTTCACGTCACTGTGTGCGATTGGCACAGCCACGTGCTTCTCCGCTGAGTGACGTCTAATGTTGTGAATTCTGCTCTTGAGCTCCCTCCGGTGGTTGTTGGTGGTAGCACAGTTGTCTCTGGGTTGTAATCCAGGGCAGGTGTTTCTGCTGATTGCAGCTCTACTAGCTATTTAGGTGTGCAGGATTCATTAGTCCTTGCCAGTTGTCCATTGTTCTTGGAGGGATTGCATCTCTCTCTGGCTCCTCATGCCCTGCTGTCAATTCAGCTAAGATAAGTGTCTGGTTTTTTGTCTCTGTAGCACACATGCAGTGTGCTTTACAATTCAGAGCAATTCATTGTGTTTTTGTCCTGCTTAGACTTTGTTTGGATTTTTCAGTCATGCTGGATTCTCTGGAGATGCAGATATACATTCTATGTCTTTAGTTAGATGTAGAATTTTTGTATTATCTGCTGTGGATATTTTTAGGGTTTTAATACTGACCGCTTAGAATTCTGTCCTTTCCTATTTAGCTAGAAGTGCCTCTTTTGCTAAATCCTGTATTCTGCCTGTGTGTGTCTTTACTCTTATATTCACAGTCAATATTTGTGGGGGGCTGCCTATCCTTTGGGGTTCTGCTCTGAGGCAAGATAGAATTCCCATTTCCATCTATAGGGGTATTTAGTCCTCCGGCTGTGTCGAGGTGCCTAGGACGTGTTAGGTACACCCCACGGCTACTTCTAGTTGCGGTGTCAGTTTAGGGTTTGCGGTCAGTACAGGTACCACCTACTCCAGAGAAAGTCCCATGCGGCTCCAAGGTCACCGGATCATAACAGTCTAACTCAATGCGAGTCAGTTACGCTCGCTGCTTGTTTCTTCATTGTCCTCTTAGCTGCAGTATGCAGTATACCATCTGTGCATGGTGGAACCCCGGGTGGTGAACGCACTTTATTATCATATCTTATTTAGTGCGTTCCACCGTCCCTAACAGCCAGTCTTGTTGACTCGGGCGCCATGTTCACTGTTATTTGTCCCCTATTTTTCATCAGCTGCCGATATGTAGGTCTGACAGTATGAGATATGACTGCAGAATACGACAACATAGAGTTTGGTTGTAGTTGGTAGTATAACATTTTTTACCTGTCCTGAGCTGCTGTTGAACAGCTCTATAATTTCATTAAAACATGAAATAAGAGTTAAGAATTTTTTGTCTTCATAGTCAAATCTTTCACCAAATACAGTGGAGCAAATGACATTGGAAACAGCGAGTTGCATGATATGTACTGGATCAATTGGAGAGTCTGTAAGGAAAAATAGCCATGTTGTCAGCCATTACTATACAATGCAATACATATAATAGGAAAATATAGACAATGGAAAAAATTACGCACTAAGATTGCAGATCTATAGTGTGTAGTGTAATGTGAGCTCATGATAAAGTTAACTCTACCCATGAGTGGACCAGCCATTGAGCTAATACTGCAGTGAGTATTCAGTCTCTTAATTGTAGACACAGAAAATAACAATGATCGATAATGGTATATTTCAATATAACAAATCTTTTGTTTTCCCAGTCATTCCTTTCATATTCCTAGGGGCCAGGGTTCCCAACCATCCAGAAATTTCAACAAAGTCTGACCTCTCGGTGAGATAGTCCTGCTTTACAGACCTGTGTAAGCGCAGGAATTGTCTGTCTGCAATCGTGTTCACACAGCTCTATGAAGCAGAAAAATCTCACCTAGGGGTCAGACCTGCAAATGAAAGGGGAAGAATCACTGACACACTTCCGTGCTTTCAGGAATCTGCTCCCTGCGCTACCTGTCAGACCTATGTGAGTTGAGCGCAGGGAGCATACTTTGTACACACTGGGGGTGGGCAGTTGTGAGGAACTCTTATGATGTCAGAAATGGTGCATGCTTGGGCAGCTGATCAGTCACTGGGATGACTGAATAGAAAAATGCCAGGGGGCGTCTGCTTTAAAACACTAAACCTTGTTATTGTTTGATTGGAGTTTAATTTTTAATAACTGTAAATTACAAAACTATTTATTTCCATTTTTTTCTGCTTAGTTAAATGCATTTTTTATGGTGAGTGACACAACCCTTTAAGTTGTCAAACTCTGAGGTGATCATCCAGGTTTACAGATGCTGGTCCATAGCCACTGAAATATATGATTATCCACCCACCTTTATCCTTCATAAATTTATCGGTGAGACATTGAGACTCTTCTTGGATTCTTTCTTCAATGCTTCTTTTTCCCATTCCAAAATTTCTCAAAGTTGTTAAGGAAAATCGACGAAGGATTTTCCACCTTTCTCCATTGCTCGAAATGACCCCTGTAAGTTCAATCATGTGGTTAAATAGTTTCTAAACCTAGATTGTTGAATTTTGTCTTCTAAGTCTTTGTTGTGCACTGTAGACCTCATTATAATAGCTAGAGATGCTTGAGTGAAACAGGTCAGTTTTCTTGGTTTCAAATCTCCATTTTACAATCTACTGTGTCCAAATGATAAGCATGCTCTGACAAATATTACAAGCTTTCACACCTGTCAGGTCAACATCAGCAAGACGTAAACTGTGTTCCCAATTGTTCGCTAATTTAGATTTTTCATGATTATTTTTTTCTATTGAACAACTGTAGTTTTGTTGGTCAATCCATAAGGTTAATAAACCTGAAACCTTTACAATTAAGAAAGTTAAAGTGAGATGTTGTCTTTCTTAGGAGAATATTTGTATGCATAATTATCAGACAACTATTAGTGTGCAGAATTATTATGCAACTAAATGAAAAAAACATACATTTTTCCAAATAAGTTATTTATTTTCATCTACTGTAGAAATAAATCAGATGTGGCACTCACCCCAAGTATGCTGAAATCAATGTCCTTTATTCACCTTTATGCGGTAACAGACATTTGTGGAGAGGCGGCACTCGCGCGAAACGCCCGTCGTCCTCTCCTTCCTCCCCGCACCCTCTCCTTTACCTGCTGCTTCTCCACAAATGTCTGTTACTGCACAAAGGTGAATAAAGGACATTGATTTCAGCATACTTGGGGTGAGTGCCACATCTGATTTATTTCTACAGTACCTGAAACTTTATTTCTCTGATATTTGGTAAGCACCGCCCCTGTGATGCATATATGTGTATCGTGTTACGAGTCTTCAGAAAAATCCGTCCTCTACATTTAGCCTGTGAAGATATATCATTACCTGGTGCTGCTCATTTCTGAATCTCCTCCAAGTCTGTTTTTTTTTTCATCTGTTAACGTAAAAATATAAAAAAATACATTTCTGACATATCAAGAAAAATCTCTGTAACCAATTTAGGTACCCTTCTTTTCACTAACAATCATAAGATCAACTTTTTGGGTAGCACCAACCACAGCCCCCCAGAAATACTGCAGAGATTTCCCTGTCTTACCTGACCGGAAATATCCCATTTAAGAGAGACCACAAGGTCTCAGTAGGGTTTAAGTCAGGTGAGGAAGGGACCATGTCATTATTCATTCATCTTTAATACCTTTACTGGCAGCTAGTGATGAGCGAACACTAAAATGTTCGGGTGCTTGTTGTTCGAGTCGAACATCTCCCGATGTTCGAGTGTTCGTTTCGAATAACAAACCCCATTGTAGTCAATGGGAGACTCGAACATTTTTCAGCGGGACCAAAGCTCTGCACAGGGAAGGTCGCCTAAAAACCTGGGAAGCTCAGAAAATGATGGAAACAACACTGGAATGGACAGGAAACAGCAGGGGCAGCATGCATAGTTGCCTCTGAGGCTGCCCAAATGCACCATTACGCCAAATTATGGCCAACAGCTTTGTGGTGACAGAGTGACCCACTTTGATGAGGTAGCAGGTGAAACACACCGAAATTGAGCCTGACACAGCATGGCAGCTATGGGCACGGCATGCGGAGGCAGCATCAGGCCGGAGAGCGGCACAGTGACGGACCCTTGAGGAGGCGGCAGCAGCATCATTCCTTACACATTGAGGCCACAGAGTGGCACAATTACATAGTTTGGAGGTAGCGAAGACCCAGCATGTGGAGGCGTCAGCACGGAGAGTGGCACGGTGACGGACCCTTGAGGAGGCGGCAGCAGCATCATTCCTTACACATTGAGGCCACAGAGTGGCACAATTACATAGTTTGGAGGTAGCGAAGACCCAGCATGTGGAGGCGTCAGCACGGAGAGTGGCACGGTGACGGACCCTTGAGGAGGCGGCAGCAGCATCATTCCTTTCACATTGAGGCCACAGAGTGGCACATTTACATAGTTTGGAGGTAGCGAAGACCCAGCATGTGGAGGCGTCAGCACGGAGAGTGGCACGGTGACGGACCCTTGAGGAGGCGGCAGCAGCATCATTCCTTACACATTGAGGCCACAGAGTGGCACAATTACATAGTTTGGAGGTAGCAAAGACCCAGCATGTGGAGGCGTCAGCACGGAGAGTGGCACGGTGACGGACCCTTGAGGAGGCGGCAGCAGCATCATTCCTTTCACATTGAGGCCACAGAGTGGCACATTTACATAGTTTGGAGGTAGCGAAGACCCAGCATGTGGAGGCGTCAGCACGGAGAGTGGCACGGTGACGGACCCTTGAGGAGGCGGCAGCAGCATCATTCCTTACACATTGAGGCCACAGAGTGGCACAATTACATAGTTTGGAGGTAGCGAAGACCCAGCATGTGGAGGCGTCAGCAGTGTCAGCACGGAGAGTGGCACGGTGACATGACAGACTTCAGTTTGAGCTGCTTTAACACGGTGGCGAGTGGAAATCTGTAGAAATCCATGCTTTATTCATCTTGATAAGCGTCAGCCTGTCAGCGCTGTCAGTTGACAGGCGTGTACGCTTATCGGTGATGATGCCACCAGCTGCACTGAAGACCCGCTCTGACAACACGCTAGCGGCAGGGCAAGCCAGCACCTCCAAGGCGTACAGTGCCAGTTCTGGCCACGTGTCCAGCTTTGAAACCCAGTAGTTGTATGGAGCAGAGTGATCATGCAGGACGTTGGTATGGTCACCTAGGTAGTCCTTCACCATCTTTCTGTAAATCTCGCCTCTACTCTGTCTAGACTGTGGATTGGTGGCATACTCTTGCATGGGTGACATAAAACTGGCAAAGGCCTTGGAGATTGATCCTCTGCCAGCGCTTGACAAGCTGCCTGCTCCCCTCCTCTCCCTCGCTTGTTGGCCCTCAGAACCACGTCCTCTGCCGCTAGCGGTGTCAGATGGGAAGGCTATTTTCAGCTTGTGCACCAGGGCCAGTTGGTATTGATGCAGTCTCATACTCCTTTCCTCTATAGGAATTAGAGTGGAAAAGTTGTGCTTGTACCGGGGGTCCAAGAGGGTGAACACCCAGTAATCGCTGGTGGAAAATATTTTTCTCACGCGAGGGTCACGGGAAAGGCAGCCTAACATGAAGTCAGCCATGTGCGCCAGAGTCCCAACACGTAAGAATTCCCCCTCCGCAACAGGCCGACTCTCCATTTCCTCCTCCTCCTCCTCCTCCAACTCCTCCTCCTCAGCCCAAACACGCTGAACTGAGAAGAGGGAATGGGTACCGTCTTCAGTCTCGCCCACAGTCTCCTCCTCTTCATCCTCATCTTCCTCCTCCCCCTCCTCAGTTACACTCTGAGAAACAGACTGGCTGGTGTTCTGGCTCTCAGTCAACTCTTCTTCCCCCATCTCCTGTGACAATCGATGCGCCTCAGACTTCATGCTGAGCAATGATTTTTTTCAGCAGACAAAGCAGCGGGATGGTGATGCTGATTATGGCGTCATCCCCGCTGACCATCAGTGTTGACTCGTCAAAGTGGCTTAACACCTTACATATATCAGACATCCACGTCCACTCCTCATTGTAGATTTGAGGAAGCTGACTAACTTGACTACCGGTTCTGGTGGAAGTGGTCATCTGACAGTCTACAATGGCTCTGCGCTGCTGGTAAACCCTGTTTAACATGTGTAGGGTGGAATTCCATCTCGTTGGCACGTCGCACAACAGTCGGTGAGCTGGCAGTTGTAAGCGCCGTTGCACTGCCCTCAGGGTGGCAGCATCAGTGGTGGATTTGCGGAAATGGGCACAGATGCGTCTCACCTTGGTGAGCAAATCTGACAGATTGGGGTAGGTCTTGAGGAACCGCTGAACCACCAGATTGAACACGTGGGCAAGGCATGGAACGTGTGTGAGTCTGCCCAGTTGCAGAGCCGCCACCAGATTACGCCCGTTGTCACACACGACCATGCCTGCTTTCAGGTTCAGCGGCGCCAGCCAAAGATCCGTCTGAGCCGTCATGCCCTGTAACAGCTCCTGGGCAGTGTGCCTCTTGTCACCTAAGCTCAGCAGTTTTAGCACCGCCTGCTGGCGCTTGCCCACTGCGGTCCTGCTGCGACTGCAGCTGCCGACTGAAGGTGGCGTGTCCACGGATGGAAATTTACAAGTGGTGTTTGTGGAGGAGGAGGAGGAGGAGGAGGAGGAGGGGGGAGAAGTATAGTAATCCTGGGAAACAGTCACCGAGGTAGGCCCCGCAATCCTGGGTGTGGGCAACACATGAGCTGACCCCGGTTCAGACTCTGTCCCAGCCTCAACCAAATTAATCCAATGTGCCGTCAGGGAGATATAGTGTCCCTGCCCCCCAGCACTGGTCCACGTGTCCGTGGTTAAGTGGACCTTTTCTGTAACCGCGTTGGTCAGGGCACGGTTGATGTTCTGAGACACGTGCTGGTGTAGTGCTGGGACGGCACATCGAGAAAAATAGTGGCGGCTTGGGACGGAGTAGCGAGGGGCAGCCACCGCCATCAGGTTGCGGAATGCCTCCGTCTCCACCAGCCTGTAGGGCAGCATCTCCAAACTCAGGAGTTTGGAGACGTGGACATTTAAGGCCTGTGCATGTGGGTGGGTGGAGGCATATTTGCGCTTGCGCTCAAATGTTTCATGCAAAGACAGCTGAACACTGCGCTGGGACACATTGGTGGATTGTGGGGGGGATGGTGAAGGTGCAGGGGTGGTTGCATGGCGGGAGTCACTGGTGCCGGGCTCCTGGGCTGGGGAGTTACTGGCAGAGCCAGCATGTGACACAGGGGAAGGAGCAGCGGTGCGACCAGAAGGAGGTGAACGGCCTTGATTCCAATGAGTTGGGTGTTTAGCACTCATATGCCTGCGCATGCTGGTAGTGCTTAGGTTGCTAGTGGTGGCTCCCCTACTGAGCTTGGTGTGGCACAGGTTGCACAACACAGTCCGTCGGTCCTCCTCACTTTCTTTAAAGAAGCTCCAGACTTTAGAACACCGAGGCCTCGACCAAACTGGTTCACTTGTTGAACCTCTGTCTGATGAAATTACTCTGGCCCTGCCTCTCCCTCTGGTCGCACGTCTACCTCTTGCAACGTTTTCTGATGTTACACTTGCCTCCCCCTCCGAAGCACTCTCTTGACTAGGCCTAACAACCCAGCTGGGGTCAGTCACCTCATCATCCACCGGCTCCTCCTCCTCCCATTCATCAGCCTGCTCCCCCCTGGGAATTACTGCACTGACAAGCACCTCACTGTCTGACACCCGTGTCTCATCCTCAGACACCTCTCCACAGACTATTTGTAAATCCCCACTTTCATCACCCACAGACTGGGAAAGCTCTCTATTTTGGGCATCGGGACAGACCCACTGGTCAGGTTGCTGCTCAGCAGTGCTTTGTGAATCTAGGAAGGGTTGGGAAAACAGTTCCTGGGAGTATGCAGGATTTGAATCACTAATTTCCAAGGAGGGGCCAGGCTGGGCGGGAGGAGGTTGAGCTGAAAGATCCTGAGGTCCACTCCCTTGGCTAGCGTTGGTGGACTGCGTGGAAGACTGGGCGGTGGATAAACTACTGGATGCATTATCCGCTATCCAGTTGATCACCTGTTGGCACTGCTGGGGATCCAATAGGGGTGTGCCACGTGACACTGTAAATTGGGACAGGAAGCTAGAAAAGGGTACTCTGCGGCGTTCCAGTGCTCCATCAGAAGCTGGTACTGTGTCACCCTGCCCAGGACTACGGCCTCTGCCTGCAACCTCACTTTGACGCCCACGACCACGTCCTCGTCCTCGTCCCTTACCCCTGGGGTTCACCATTGTAAAGGTTATGCTAGAAAAGCTAGTTATGAAGGTGAAATACACTCTATTTGTCCAAACAGAGGATATATTGCGTGTTGCAAAAAGGACTATTCGGTAAAGAGCGTATTTTATGCAACCAAACCTTGGTTTACAGCAAACTGATGTGTATCAGTAACAGATATAAAACTGTGTTTTATATTTGTGGTATTTCTTCAGATCAAATACCCCTTCTTTATGTAACTATTAGATATGGCGTGCACAAAACTGGCCACAGGCCTAGTCACTAAATACAGAGCTTATTTTTGGACCACAAAACTTGGGTACCAGTAACAGATATAAAACTGTGTTTATATTTGTGGTATTTCTTCACATCAAATACCCTTTATTTCTTTAACTATTAGATATGGCGTGCACAAATCTGGCAACAGGCCTAGTCACTAAATACAGAGCGTATTTTTGAACCACAAAACTTGGGTACCAGTAACAGATATAAAACTGTGTTTATATTTGTGGTATTTCTTCACATCAAATACCCTTTATTTCTTTAACTATTAGATATGGCGTGCACAAATCTGGCAACAGGCCTAGTCACTAAATACAGAGCGTATTTTTGAACCACAAAACTTGGGTACCAGTAACAGATATAAAACTGTGTTTATATTTGTGGTATTTCTTCACATCAAATACCCTTTATTTCTTTAACTATTAGATATGGCGTGCACAAATCTGGCCACAGGCCTAGTCACTAAATACAGAGCGTATTTTTGAACCACAAAACTTGGGTACCAGTAACAGATATAAAACTGTGTTTATATTTGTGGTATTTCTTCACATCAAATACCCTTTATTTCTTTAACTATTAGATATGGCGTGCACAAATCTGGCAACAGGCCTAGTCACTAAATACAGAGCGTATTTTTGAACCACAAAACTTGGGTACCAGTAACAGATATAAAACTGTGTTTATATTTGTGGTATTTCTTCACATCAAATACCCTTTATTTCTTTAACTATTAGATATGGCGTGCACAAATCTGGCAACAGGCCTAGTCACTAAATACAGAGCGTATTTTTGAACCACAAAACTTGGGTACCAGTAACAGATATAAAACTGTGTTTATATTTGTGGTATTTCTTCACATCAAATACCCTTTATTTCTTTAACTATTAGATATGGCGTGCTATAAAAATGCAATTTTTATCTAATGCGGTTTTTTGGACACACAAAACCTTGGATTAGAATGTAGGGTATTCTATACTATATATATATACTATATATGTGGCAGAATTGCGTATTCTGTACACTGCGCTTATGTGTACGCTAAACAAATATTTTTGGGCCAGGTGTGGTATATCTGTATCACTCAAAAATGCATTTTTATATCTTATGCGGTTTTATTTTTAGGCCGCAAATATTTCCTTTTTTAATTTATTAATTATTGTTATTAATTAATATTATTATTATTAAATGAGGTGACAGCGTGTGCTGTACCACTCTACGGAGTCTGAGGCACTACAAGTCCCAGACAGCAGCACAAATGAGGTTACAGCGTGTGCTGGAGTCTGAGGCACTACAAGTCCCAGACAGCAGCACAAATGAGGTTACAGCGTGTGCTGGAGTCTGAGGCACTACAAGTCCCAGACAGCAGCACAAATGAGGTTACAGCGTGTGCTGGAGTCTGAGGCACTACAAGTCCCAGACAGCAGCACAAATGAGGTTACAGCGTGTGCTGGAGTCTGAGGCACTACAAGTCCCAGACAGCAGCACAAATGAGGTTACAGACAGCGTGTGCTGGAGGCTAAATGGAGTCTGAGGAACATCCAGCAGCCGATATTCTAATAGTGCGGCGTTCGCCCAAAATGGCGGACGCCGCACTATAAAGCCCAGCCTAATGCACACACGATCCCTGCCTAATGCCTAATGCCTATAAAGATTGACTTGGAGACTGAGATTGAGACTTGGCACTGAGACAGTGAGTGCGCAGCTAAGATGGCGGCCGCTGCACTCCTGGTCCCAGCTGCCACACAGCTAGCCAGCAAATACAAGAGAGGACTAGTAGTAGTAAACGTAGATTAGCCCTGACAAGGGCTGTTGATTTCTGCACCCTGCCTGCCTGATTAATTCTGGTCTTTGTCCCTGCTCTAGTCCCTATCAATTCCCAGTCCCCCCAGCACGTCTGTCCCTATGCTCTTTCACACTGCAAATGGCTGAAAGCGCCGAACATAATGAAAGCAGTCTATTGGCTGGTCAGGTCACCTGATCTGGCCAGCCACTCACTGCTCTCGTCTTGTACATGTCCCTACGTCATGCTAGTAGCTTAGAAGGCTCACCTAACATGATTGGCTCCTTGAAAAACCGTCAAAAATGAGAAAAACAAAAACGAGATTTCACTCGAGTACCGCGAGATGTTCGGCCGAATACCGAACACCTTCGAACGCCCTAATGTCCGATCGAACACCAGGTTCGAGTGAACACGTTCGCTCATCACTACTGGCAGCCGAGCAGTGGAAGCTTTGATGCTGTGATAGAGTGCTGCCCTACAGAACAACCATGATGTCCCTGAAAGATGCAAACTTTGTCCTGTGCTACTGCTTGAAGAAAGTGTTTTCAAAAACATGACAGTAGGTTTCAGAGTTGATATTAAGTCCATCTTCAAACTCTAAAGATCCAGTTAGCTCATCTTTAACAATTTCAGCCCATAATAGTACCCTACCTATATCTTGCTAGTGTCTGAGTGGAAGTGGAGGTCTTTACCCATTACTGAGCCAGCCACATGTCCTTTTAAAATTATGCACACCTTTATAAAGGGTGTTGTATCCTTCGGCTGCATCTCCCTTCATTACACAAATACAAGTCACTATTAAAGAGTAAGCATGCTCGCCACTACTCGGTACTCGCTGAGTATTTCCGGAGTTGCTCAGCGGGAGCTTGAGTCCCCGCCCTGCATGTTTGGCCTTCTTTAGAGAGCCAATGAACATGCAGGGATTGTCTGTCACACACTGTAATGCCGCAGCCATGATGGTTGTGGCATAACAGTGATTAGTTGGCCACACAGCGTCATCAGTAGAGTTGAGCATTCCGATACCGCAAGTATCGGGTATCGGCCGATACTTGCGGGTATCGGAATTCCGATACCGAGATCCGATACTTTTGTGGTATCGGGTATCGGTATCGAAACAACATTAATGTAATAATGTGTAAAAGAGAGAATTAAAATAAAAAAATATTGCTATACTCACCTCTCCGACGCAGCCTGGACCTCACCGAGGGAACCGGCAGCGTTCTTTGCTTAAAATTCGCGCGTTTACTTCCTTACGTGAAGTCCCGGAATGTGATTGGTCGCGTGCCGCCCATGTGGCCGCGACGCGACCAATCACAGCAAGCCGTGACGTAATTTCAGGTCCTTCAGGATTTTAAAATTACGTTCTGGCTTGTGATTGGTCGCGTCGCGGTCACATGGGCGACGCGACCAATCACAAGCCGTGACGTCACTGGAGGCTGGACACACGCGCATTTTAAAATGCGCGCGTGTCCTGCCTCCCGTGACGTCCCGGCTTGTGATTGGTCGCGTCGCCCATGTGACCGCGACGCGACCAATCACAAGCCAGAACGTAATTTTAAAATCCTGAAGGACCTGAAATTTCGTCACGGCTTGCTGTGATTGGTCGCGTTGCGGCCACATGGGCGGCACGCGACCAATCACAAGCCGGGACTTCACGTAAGGAAGTAAACGCGCGAATTTTAAGCAAAGAACGCTGCCGGTTCCCTCGGTGAGGTCCAGGCTGCGTCGGAGAGGTGAGTATAGCAATATTTTTTATTTTAATTCTTTCTTTTACACATTAATATGGATCCCAGGGCCTGAAAGAGAGTTTCCTCTCCTTCAGACCCTGGGAACCATCAGGGATACCGTCCGATACTTGAGTCCCATTGACTTGTATTGGTATCGGGTATCGGATTGGATCCGATACTTTGCCGGTATCGGCCGATACTTTCCGATACCGATACTTTCAAGTATCGGACGGTATCGCTCAACACTAGTCATCAGGTCTATATCAGACCTGGCACCGCCATGCTCATCACAGTCTACTCTGGAATGAGGCAGTATAGGGAGAGTTGCTGCTGAGCTAGGGAGTGATTTGCTTGGTTTTTACTTAGTGTGGGTAAACCATATATTGTACACATATCCATCTCAACTAACAGTCCTTCTGAGGACTAATAAAGCTGCATATACTGTATATCAGTGCTAGGCAGGCAGGCAGGCAGTGTATGTGGCAGACTGCAGTGCATCTAGCAGGAATGTGCATTCCAGTTCTGTCTGCTGCCAACAGCTGTGGGAGGAGCTTGGCCTGAGGTGTAGACCATACTGAGGTGTGGTCTGTGAGCTGCTGGTGGTGTTTGGAGCTGCTGCTGAGAAGGGAGATTTTTTTTTCATCTGGACTTTTGTCTGCCCCTTCCCAGCAAAAGAGAAGCATTTGTTGGACTGGATCCAGGGGCTGGGACCCCGGTTCCCACCTCCCCGTCCAAGTCGGTGGGGGTGGGAGGCCTAAGGAACAGTCAGGAGGAGGCATTCTAAGATCAGGCTGGGTCCTGGATGGAGCGAGCCATGACCCGAAGACAAGGACCTCGGGGGGTGCTAGATCCCTGAAGCTGCAGCCGTGGCGGCTCCTCCTCCCAGAGGTAAGAAGGCATCCAGCAGATGTGTGGCAGTGGTGCCCCTTGAATGGGGCACTAAGGAAGCAGGGGAGTCAGTTACCGCCTATGGCTCCTGCATACACGCACACCTCTGCGAGTATGAGGACACTGCAAAACAACTTTGGATACTCCAGAATGAGGTGAGGTTAGTGAGGATACAAGCTAAGAACCGGGAATCCTCTTCAAAAAGAGCACAGCTGTCCATAGTGGTGAAGAAGCTGAAGGGGTCGATTAGCAAGTTAGAGGAAAGAAGAGCTTCCATCAATGCTGGAAGCAGCCCCTTTGCAGAGAAGCTAAGCAACGATGACTACTACTGAGCCCTGACCAGTGGGACTCCTGGGGGGGTCACGGAGTCCTGTCCAGGTGGAGAAGGAGGAGGATGACGGCGAGTCCTTCATGCTGTACCCACCTGGATACCTTGTAAGTGAACCCCAGGCAATGCACAGTGGGATAGCCGCTGAGCAAGTGGCTCTTCCATCTGACTCTATGTTGGAGGATAGTGGGAGCAAGGGAAAGGATGGTGGAAGTGAGAGCAGTAGCGAGGGGGGCTGCCTCATTCTGCAACAGATCCAGCAGATTGAGTCCCCGATAGGGGTTGGCCAGCTAGCATTCAGGGATGAGGTCTGTGAGGATGAGGCATCTGGGAAGGTGAAAAAAATGGAAGAGGAGCGCCAAGAAAGCGAAAACAGTGATAGACAAATTTGTCTATGTCCCCCTTCCTGGAGCCCCCCTGTCCCGTTGTGTGGAACCCCTGCCCACCCCAGCTCAGGCACTGTTGTGGGTCTGCAGCAAGGGAGCGGGGGGGAGCAATGTATGTCTGGAGCAGGGCGACGTCTCTGTTGGTGGTGGCTTGGCTTCAGACAGTAATATGGAGTGTGGCACCGAGGGCGGCCCGGAGATATGTGGTAATAATGGTGGAGGTACTCAGGCTAAGTCCTCTGTGGCAAGGGAGGACTGGCCCAGCACCTGGTGCTCCCACTGTCATGCAGGTGACGGCATGCTTGGCAAACAACGTGGCCACTGCCTCCTGCTCTGCTGGTGTGGTGTTGACAGCCAGGGCTGCATCTCTGGCGGTGTGTGTGTAGGATGTTAGCAGGTGCATAGGATGCAGTGACACACAGGAGGCAGAGCCAGGGTTAAATGGTTCTTTATGCATAGTAACAGTAATGGTTCAAGCAGGGGGGTAAAGGATGTAATTGAAGGATGGGGGAAGTCTAATGCACTAGAATATGACAGGTTAACTTATCAGTCTCTGTGCACTGGAGGAAGGTGGCTGGTAGATCCCTCAGCGGCGCCACAGGCGGTGAGAGATGTCTCCGATCCAGTCCCGCAGATGAGCGATGCACTTTCTCCTTGTGACATTGAATCCTCTGGGTTCTTCGGCACGAGATCTCCTGATACATGCGCTCGGTGGGGTAGAGGAGTTGGTCGGCAGCACAGAAGAAGAAGCAGAAAGTTCAGTGAGCAAGGCCGCAGTAGAAGCACACAGTCCAGCGGACACAGCCACAGGAATGGGCCAATCCTTAGCAGGCACCGCAAGGATGAGACTAAGCGGTGCCTCCACAGTGGTAAGCGGAGCCAAGGTACGTACTCTATCCTGGTCACTACCCAGTGCGGAAGTCTCTCTGGGCTGAGGGTAGGATGTGTAGACGGTCTGGCTAGCTGGGGGTATAGGCACAGCTAGTGGGCGTGGGTCCATGAAGAGGGAGTTAACCATCTCACTACTCACAAGCTCGGTCCCCGCCAAGTGTACTGTCTTCCTGCTCAAACTGCTATTTATCTCGGACCTGCCCCCATCAGTCAGGTGCCCTAAACTTCTCCGGTCAGCAATCTTGAACCTGACGGTTTCGGCCCAGACACACAGGAGAGACTGTTAGCTTGGCTCTCCTCCCTACATGTACTGGGGTGTCTGGGTCCCTCACATATGGATCCATAAGAGCTGGATCACTTTCTGGGACCCAGGGACCAAAAAGTCAAGGCGTGGAGCTTGCTGCTATGAGATGCAGTGTGGTGGTCCCTCGCCTAGAGGTGTCTGTGGCTGGGTCGGGGACCCCTATGCGGAGATCCAGTGATGGGTCTGTGTCGACTGCCCTGCCATTGCTGGAAGCCATGGGGGAGTGGCTGGAATTGAGGAGGTCAGTGGTGGTGGCCGGTGCGAGGGCTGCATCTCTAGCAGCCTGTGCTGCAGTACCAGTGCCCCCTGTGAGAAGATCCAGTACTGGGGCTGTTCCGGGGCATTGGCGCATCTGGCTCTAACGGGCGTGGCCTACCCAGAAGTAGCCCCGCCCACTCCTACCGTGGCCTATAAAGGGGAATGGCCTTGTGGGTGGTGGCCCCACCCATTTTGGCCATGTCCTGTAAAGGCAGCGGGGGGTACTGGTTTGCCAGCTCTTTGTGCCTTACCTGAGTCAGGTGCAGTGGGGGTCTCAGCAGCTCTGTTGAAGTCTGCCCTGGAGGAAATATTGGGGACAGGTGCTCAGGTGTCCATCTCTGCTCCTGGCTCTGCTCTGGGCTCAGTGAGTGCTGCATCTCCTGAGCCCAGGCAGAGCACATGTACTGAAGTCTGCTTGGTGGCCCTTAAAGGGGCGCTCCTGGACAGGAAGGCCAGCGCTGGTCAGAACAGCACCAAAAGTATAAACTCTGTCCAGCAAGGGCCTTCAGCGGAGCCAAAAAAGTGTGAGAAGCTAGGGAAAAATAAAAATACAAATAACGGCTGTGGGAATGTGGTGGCTGGTGTGAATGGTGTGAATGTTGGTGAGAGTGATGGGGGTATGGATGTGGATGCAGTTGAGGGGATGAGTGGTGGAGTGGATGGTGTGAGTGCTGGTGGTGGGGTGGTAGGTGAGGGGGTGACTGGCTCATCCTCCCCTCCAGCTGCGGGTCCCTGTACTTTTGCAGGAGTTGCAGCTGGGACTCCGGGGTTTCTCAGGGGGTCTCCTTGTCTCTGGGCTCCAGGGATGGTGTTTTGCACCGTTTCCTTGAGGCCCTTAAAAAGGCAGAGCGGCTGGTCATTGTAGAGGGAACAGAGGTGGATTTGTCTTTCTGGCTGTAGAGATATGGTTTGGTTATCTTGCAAGATAGAAGGGAGGGGAAAACCATATGGTCCCTCCTGACAGTCAGGCCAGGGGCATCCAGGAGGAATGTGGTCCGTCTTTGGTGGAGGGGCAGTTAAGCTTGCCCACCCAGGAGTAGGTGGTGTAGCCTCTCCTGAAGATGGACTTCAGGGTGGTGGACATCTTCACCCTGATCCATCCTTTTGGTACCCTGTTTTTTTTACGTCTGCTCTGTTCGACCGGAGGGGCTGGAACTCTTCTGGTTGAATTACAAGCTGGCAAAGGGAGAACCCAGCTGGTGAGACTTCGCCGTACAGGCGGTGTTGTGCCAAAATGGAATCAAGAAGGTGACCGCTTTGACCAGTAGCAAGTCACTTTCTGGCATTGACATCCTCATGTGGCTTTTCAGTTATGGGGAAGTCACCGAAGTCCCAAAAAAGAAACTGGACGAGTTTGATATCTGGTCATGGGACTGGACCTTCATGATGAAATTGAAGGTCTAAAGAGGTACGGTCACCCATATCCCTTCCTCAGTGTTTCTGGGAAGGGACAGGATCCTGGTCTTCTACCAGGGGCAGACAAAGGTCTGCCACAGGTGTGGTGATTCCCGCCACTTCAGCGCAAGTTGCAAGGTGCCGAAATGTGCCTTGTGTGGCGGGGTGGGTCATGTTGCCACATCCTGTGGTGACATTTGGTGCCACTTGTGTGGTGATCGGGGTCACCTGTATAGCCACTGCCCTAGCTCCTTTTCCAATGCCGCTACAGGCTGGGCGGGAGGACTGTGGGGGGAAACCCCTGGAGGTTCAACATCTGCCGTGGCAGGTGGTGGTGGTGGGAGAGGGGCTAGGGGGTCGATGAGGAAGGACAAGGCCAGGGTTGCCTCCTATCAAAGGAGGCAGGTGAAGCGCCATGGGGGTGAGGGGCAGGGAGAGCTTCAGGCAACTGGGGTAATGTCTGTCCCCCCTGGGGGCTGTGACCGATGTCTCTGAGGCCCTGGGGGAGGAAGAGGTATGCTAGGAGATCAGGAGGATGGAGAAGGAGGACCTGGCTGACTCTGACAACTTCTCCCAGTATGAAAGTGTGGATGAGGAGGTGATGGAGCAGCCTGCAGAACAAGGTGTCAATCGTACCAAAAAAAGGGGGAGGAAAGAGAAGGTTAAAAAGCCTTCCAACCCCCCGACTGTAAGTATGCCAAAAGAAGGGTTCACCGGATCACCTCTGATCACCCTCTCCAACCGGTACCTAGACCTCGATGACTGCTGAGACAGAGGTCGGGGGTGAGGGGCTGGGGAAGCACCTGGGGGGGCTTTCAGTTTTTTGGGGGTGGTGGAATCTGTCGTCCAGAGGACGCTGTTTCCTCTGGGGGAGACTGCCCTGGAGCCCAGAGGCAAGGAGAATGTTGGAAAAATGGATACCTCTATTTCCCTTAAAAGGAGAGTTGAACTGGACCACTCTTCAGAGGGGAAGGGTAAAAAGGTGGGGAAGACGAAGGCCATCTAACTTGATCACTCATGATGACGGAACCCACCCCGTTGACTCTTGTGTCGATTAATGTCACCAGCATTAAGTCAGATGCGGCTAGATTTGCGGCCTTTGATTTTCTCACCCGAATTGAGGCTAATATTTTGTTTTTGCAGGAGACCAGACTAACAGACATGGGAGCCATTCATAAAGTCAGAAGGGAGTGGAGGAGTGGGCCCTCATATTGGACTCTTGTGGCCGAGCGATATAGCGGAGTGTTGGTCCTTTTTAAGGCCGCATTGGTGGAATGCCGATGAGTGATTGAGGTAGAAATGGGGAGGTGCCTGGTCTTGGACATGTTAATGAGGGGACCATTTATGGACCACAGTCCAAGTGGGACCATAAATGTCTCTTCCTGAAGATCATGCCCTTTCTTTTGGCGAGTCGGCAGGTGGACTTCAGTGGGGATTTTAATACCATTATGAGATCCCCTGATAGAAGGGGTCCCGGAGACCGAAGGCTGGTTTATGATAGCAATACCCTAAATAGCACAGCTAGCGAAGCTCACCTGGTGGATGTCCACATCACGCACACCCAAGGTCACAGGGGTTTCACCTTTCATAGGGGAAGCAGTAGTTCTACAATAGATAGGGTTTTTTTTAAGGAGGATGCCATTTTTTCAGCAGTGTCTGCCATTGAGGTGGAATTCTCCTGCCATAGTTTAATTTTCTTTTCTTTGAGTGTTGCAGAGACTCCCCACATGGGGAAAGGCCTATGGAAGCTGAATTCATCCCATCTGGAAGAAGCGGAGGTGACACAATCTTTTGAGGACTTTCTTCAGAACCAGATACCGCTTTTGGATCTCTGTAGCAGTAAGTCTGAGTAGTGGGAGATCTTCAAAGAGAGCGTGGCGAGTTTCTTCCTGAGCCAGGGGATGACCCCTCTCTTTATGTTTTGGCAGAGGCAATCAGGGAGGAGGACGTGAGGCAGAGACAATCAGGGAGGAGGAAGTGACACTGGCGATTGATGGGCTCCATCCCAAAAAATCGCCAGGTCTGGATGGCTTAACATCCGAGTTTTACAAGACCTTTAGGGACTCTTTAGTCAGCCTCTTGACTGAGGTTTTTAATTAGTGTCTTTCCTCGGGCACTCTTCCCAGATCAATGAGGAGGTCAGCCCTGATTATCCTGTTGAAGGGTAAAGACTCATCCCATATTGAAAATTGGCGTCCCATAGCGCTTCTTGATACGGACCGAAAGGGTCTGGCAAAGGTGCTGTTCAATCGGTTAGTGAAGTTTTCACCCCGGATTCTTTCAGGGGCTCAGCACGGCTCTGTTCCAGGCTGCAGTATATTTAGTACTGTGCTCTGTGTCAAGGAGGCAGTGGAGCAGGGCAGGGTGGGTCACTGGAAGGGGTATTTGCTGTCCTTACACCAAGCAAAGGCTTTTGACTGAGTGGATCATGAGTACCTTTGTTCTGTCCTTTTAAGGTACGGTCTGCCTGGGAGGTTTGTAAATTGGTTAAAGATCTTGTACAAAGGGGCAGAGACTTTTCCGCTTGTGAACGGTTGGGTTGGTCACCCTTTTGAAGTTGGTTCTGGGGTCCGCCAGGGTTGTCCTATGAGCCCACTGTTATACGTGTTCGCGATCGATCCCCTTTTAAGGAGGGTGGATCGTGGACCGTTGGTGGGAGTCGGATGGACCAGGGAGAGCAGCGGACCACTCTGAAGGTGGTAGCATACGCCGATGATGTCTCCCTTTTTGAATCCTTGGGTCATGTCAGAGGTTGAACGCTACTCGGAGGCTTCCGAGTCCATGATCAACTGGGACAAGTGTGAGAGTCTCTGGCTGGGAGGGGGTATCTGAGTTTTGATCTGCTGGGCACCTTTCCAGGGCCCCAGGCCTCGGCAAAAATTCTAGGCATCAATTTTGGCCCGGGGGACTACCCCCAGCAAAATTGTGAGGGCAGAATTGATATCGCCACCCAGAAGGTGGACTAAAGGAAGTGCTGGTCCTTAACCCTGAGGGAAAGGGTCAACTTGGCCAAAGGTTTTCTGCCTCCCTTGTTAATGTACCTGGGCAGTGTCGGCATGTTGCCAGAACCTCTTTGGACACGGGTCTATAGCCTGTTCTTCCAACTGTTACGGGGGAACAGGCTTAACCTAATAAAGAGGGAGGTCACGTACCACATTAGGAGACTAGGAAGGTTGGATATGGTCAACCCGGTGGTGTTTCTAGTAAACACCTTTCTTAAAACAAACATCACCAACCTCTGGTTAGAGAGGGCTCCTCCATTCTTCTGCAGGGGATGGTTTCAGCCTTTCTTCCAGGAATGAGAGACAGAAGGGCATGTGAAGGACCTTCGTACACCATCCGGCTACATCTTCCGGCTTATGCTACCCCGGTTCTGAAGGTGATTCGCCGGTGAGGTCTGGGGATGTGGGAGATCAGGACCATGTCGAGGAAATTCCTTGACAGAAGGGTTCTGTTAACTCATTTCCAGAAACCTCTGGTGCTCAAAGATTGCCCAGGCTGGGACCTGGAGGTGGGGCTTGGGTTATTAAACACTTTGCGGATCCCATTGAAGGTTTGGGACTTGGCTTGGCACTGCTTCCATGGGAAACTGTATGTGAGGGACAACCTGAAGTACAGGAATGCTGATGAACGGGATTGTCCCTGCGAGGAGTGTGGCAACATGCTGGAAAGCATGGAGCACATCCTCCTTTGGTGTCCATTTAATGCAGGGGTCTATAGCAGGGTGGGCGCTTCTGTAGGCTGGCCTAGGCTAGCATGCCTTTCCTATGTGGAGTGGGCCTATGGGGCATTTGGGTCGTTGGGTGGCCGAGATCAGGGCACATTCTTCTTAGTCAGTTTAGTGGTTAGGTTCCACACGTGGAACGCACGGTGCTGTGTCAACGCAACAGAAAGCCCTCTACCGGGAAGGGGTGGTTAGCAACATCTTGGGTGACCTAGGCAAAATACATTCTTTGGAATTGGAGAGGCTGGATGCGGGGAGAGCCTCCCGACTTTAGAAGGGTTTCTCACTTATTGTACCCTAGGGAAACCTAGTTTTTGGTGTGATTGTTTGGTAGGGTAAGATAGGTGGTGTGTTTAGGGTCAGTTAGAGGTATTGGGGCAGTAAGGGACAGGGAGAGACAGTCTAGGGATAGATAGATAGATAGATAGATAGATAGATAGATAGATAGATAGATAGATAGATAGATAGATAGATAGGTAGTTTTTGGTAAATTACTGTAGGTAGAGTAGGGATAGCAAGGGGCAGTTAGGGATAGATAGGGTCAGCTTTTATAGGGGACGAGGGACAGCTTTAATTAGAGAGGGGCATGGTGCTTGATGTGTGTAGTCAGGGTTGGGGCCTCTTAAAACTCCAGCTACCTGGTGGTGGGCTGTTGGGTTGCACAGATAGCTTTTTGTTTTGTGGAAAAGAGGAATGGATATTGTGCTTGCAGGTGCCAAACTTGGGTCTGACAAGAGTGTTGTTTTGTGTTTGGTAAATGTTAAAGGTAAAGATTGCTAAAGTTATATGGGAAGTTTATGAAAGCATATAAAGATATTTTTGTTATTGCTCTCAAAAATTTCTGATTGTATGTTTGTCTGTTTGTATGTGGCATGTTGTGGGGGGATTTAGTTTTAGGTTGGGTGGGGCGTGTGAGAGTGGTGGGGTTTTCTCTCTGAAGATGAAAAAGGACATCCTGATGGAAACTTTAACCAAGAAAGGAGGGCAAATGGACCCATTTAAGGAAAGGGCATGATAAACTATTCATGGACCGTGGTTTGCAATGTAATAGGCATGAAACTTTTCATGGAACTTTGGGTGAAGGGTATTGGGGTTAAGAGTAGGTGATGTGTTGTGGAAAAAAATTTAAAAAAACCCCCAACATTTAAAAAAAAAAAAATTTGGGGTTGTGTTTTATCAAAAAGTGTAGCTAGGTAGCAGGTGTGCTACAGCCAAGGGGGCCTTTTTTTGCTATTTTTTGGGCGAATGGGCCAGGCTTTTTTAAGAGGGAAAATGTGAGTGTGGGCGTATGTGGATGAATGTGTGTTAGGTTTTCTACTGATCAGTAAAGGGAAAGGACATGACTTCTTGCTGGGGGTTCCTGTTTTTTGACTATTGGACTCTGATATGCTGGCTTTATGGACTATGGACTTTTTGGCTTTGCGGTTTTTGTTTTTCTAGTTTTTGTAAAATGGAGTGTTTTTCTGTATGTCTTGTATTTTTAAAAATAAAAAGAGTTCCAGTTCTGCCTGCTGCTGCTATTATTATTATTATTATTATTTATTGTTATAGCGACATTTATTCCATGGCGCTTTACATGTGAGGAGGGGTATACATAATAAAAACAAGTACAATAATCTTAAACAATACAAGTCATAACTGGTACAGGAGGAGTGAGGACCCTGCCCGCGAAGGTGCACAATCTACAAGGGATGGGTGAGGATACAGTAGGTGAGGATAGAGCTCGTCGTGCAGCGATTTGATTGATCGGTGGTTACTGCAGGTTGTAGGCTTGTCGGAAGAGGTGGGTCTTCAGGTTCTTTTTGAAGATTTCGATCGTAGGCGAGAGTCTGATGTGTTGTGGTAGAGGGTTCCAGAGTAGGGGTGATATGCGAGAGAAATCTTGTATGCGATTGTGGGAAGAGGAGATAAGAGGGGAGTACAGAAGGAGATCTTGTGAGGATCGGAGGTTGCGTGTAGGTAAGTACCGGGAGACGATGTCACAGATGTATGGAGGAGACAGGTTGTGGATGGCTTTGTATGTCATGGTTAGGGTTTTGTACTGGAGTCTCTGGGCAATGGGGAGCCAGTGGAGGGATTGACAGAGGGGAGAGGCCGGGGAATAGCGGGGGGACAGGTGGATTAGTCGGGCAGCAGAGTTTAGAATAGATTGGAGGGGTGCGAGAGTGTTCGAGGGGAGGCCACAGAGCAGGAGGTTGCAGTAGTCAAGGCGAGAGATGATGAGGGCATGGACTAGGGTTTTTGCAGATTCTTGGTTGAGGAATGAACGGATTCGTGAAATATTTTTGAGTTGAAGTCGGCAGGAAGTGGAAAGGGCTTGGATATGTGGTTTCAAGGAGAGATCAGCGTCAAGGATTACCCCGAGGCAGCAAGCTTGTGGGACTGGGGAGAGTGGGCAGCCATTTACTGTAATGGTTAGGTTCGTTGGGGGGGTCGCGTGAGATGGGGGAAAGATGATGAATTCTGTTTTGTCCATGTTAAGTTTCAGAAATCTAGCGGAGAAGAAGGATGAAATAGTGGACAGACATTGAGGGATTCTGGTTAGTAGGGAGGTTACATATATTTGCAGACATAGCTCCAGGTATCAGGAGCCAGGAATAATTCTATTGGGATCTTAATCCTGATTATTTGCTTAAAAAGCAATCCAGAGAGCACACCGTTTTTCTGCTCCATTTGCTTGTTGGCACAGCAGAATAAAGGCAGATCATTTCCATATTACAGCACTAAAAATCCAGCTATTTCAAACTGTGGTTTGTCTGTCACACGGATCACATAAACGTGCGGTCAAAATTCTGCCATTTGTGGCCTCCCTTTAAATTTTGTTGCAGTGTGTTAGCAAAGTGATTGACACCAGTTTGCTGTTAAAAATAGTTACCTACAGGCCAGCTATTTCAAACTGTGGTTAGTCCATCACACGGATCACATAAACGAGTGCTCAAAATTCTGCCATTTGTAGTGAAAATATTGTCCTCCATTTAAAATGGGCAAGGAGTGTGGCAAAGGATGGGGATCTGCATGTGATGGTAATGGTGCATGCAGAGGCCGAGGCCGTGACCAAACTGAAATTGTTCCACAGCAAACACCTTTATCTTCTAGCCCCACCTTCCTGTTACTATGGGACTGCAGCACACAACTATTAAACCCAGAGCAGTGTCAAAAGGTTGTTGGTTGGATAGCGGAAAATGCTTCCAGTCACTTTGCCACCACCACCCTGTCTTTCACACGGTCAAGTCTCAGTAGCCATGAGTCGGGACTGCATATTCCTCACTCTTATCCTCCCTCCTCCCACCATGCCGAGTGCCCAGAGACAACTGATCCCACACTTTGACACTCCGAAGAGCTGTTTACTTCTCCATTTACACATTCAGGCCTCTCGCCTGGTTCACATGAAGCAGGGCAAGAGGAGATTGCATGTAGCGATGCTCAAATATTTGAGCAGCCACGATCACGTGAAGGCGATGGTGGGAACGTGTCACAAGAGGTGGATGATAATGAGACACAGTTGACAGAAAGTCAGGAGGACCAGGGTGTGGAAGTTGAAGATGAGGTGGTGGATGATATTGTAACTGACCCAACCTGGCAAGAGGACATGCAGAGCGAGGACAGCAGCACACACAGGGAAGGAGGCATAGCACCCCAACAGGCAGGAAGAAGCAGTGTAGTGGCCACAGACAGAAGGCGGGCAACCATTCCCCATAACACCGTAGGTCTTCCCGAGTCTGGTTGGTTTTTAGACTCTGCCAATTACCCCAAAAAGGCCATTTGCACCACGTGCCAGGCCAGCATCAGCAGGGCTAGCAAAACTATTAGCCTCACCACCAGCATGATCAGGCACATGGCAGCAAATCACTCAACTTTGTGGGCCAAACCCCATGGTCCAGGAACAGTGTCTAAGGGTGGCACCACTGCTTCTTCCGCTGTTGTGCGTGCAAGCCAATCCCCTGTCCATGGTGCATGCGAAGATGCCTCCTGCCCTGCACCTGTCCTTGCCCACACTCAACTAGCACCATCAGCAAGCACATCCTTGTCTCAGCGCAGCGTTCAGTTGTCCATACCTCAGTCCTTGGAACGCAAGCACAAACACATAGCCAACACCCCACAGGCCACACTACTAAATTCACAATGTTGCCTTTTAAGCTCATGGAGACGGAAGCTCGTTACTCGGTCCCCAGCCGCCAATATTTCTCCCGGTGTGCCGTCCCCGCATTACACAAGCACGTGTCCCACAACATTAGCCGTGCCCTCAATAATGCTGTTACTGGGAAAGTCCACCTAACCACAGAAACGTGGATAAGTGCTTGTGGGCAGGGACGGTACATCTCACTGATGGCACAGTGGAAGCCGGGACTCAGTCGGACCATGGGATGAAACACGTCCTCCCGACGCCGAGGATTGCGGGTCCTAGGTCAATCAGGGTTGCCCACACAGTCTACAGCTTATGCACCTCATCATACTCCTCATCCTCTTTAGCCTCCATCTCCGAAATGACCACATAGTGACATGCTGGACACACTGCAGCACTATAATAATACCTATGTAGAAAAGAAATGCCACAGTAATATAAAATCAAAAAGACTTAAGAATACCAAATAGTACTATATTACCCCAAAACAAAATATTCAAAGCCAAAATTAATAAAATTTATTAAATTTTTATTAAAAAATAATAACAGACCTTGGTACACACACAAAAAATCCTTTATCAGGAATTAATTACATATAAAATAAAATTGATGTACAACAATAATTTTTTTTAAATAGTTTTATTTATTATATAAAAAAATATGTATGTAAAAATGATAGATAAAACAGCATGTGGCAGGGGACGTGGATTGACAGACTGAGTGGTACAGGGGTCTATACACAGAAACCCTTATGTGAAGAGATGGGTAATGCACCGGCAATAGACAAGGGCTATAATCTAAATAAATATATCCAAATATATACATAAGGATATATATATATATATATATATATATATATATATATATAAAGTTATGCATCAAAAAGTGCCAAAAAATAAGGTGAAAAAGTAATACAAAAATCAATCACAATATATATATATATATATATATATATATATATATATATATATATATATATATATGTATCAGTGAATAACCTAGTAAATAATGAATCAGGTCTTAGTGAATAATAATAAAAAAAACATCAATTTGATAACACAATTAATCATAAAGTGCATGTGCAGAAAATATTACCAATTGATAAGGCTGCATAACATGTAAAATTGATAGCAATAGGTGCACGATGCTGAAATATAATCCAGTATGAAGTCAATCAGCTAGGATAAAAAATGTCACTATACACGTCCTATTACCAGTGTAAAAAGATATGTACCAACCAGTCTGAGACTCCAACTGTCCCCTGCTCACACGACTCCAACGCACGATTCGCTACCGCTTCGTCAGGGAGTGATTACTAGTATGGGAGGGCCACTTCCTAATAATGGGAACATTGTTTTCAGGAGGCCCTCCTGTACGTCTCTTAAAAGGGGTATTGGGGTGCGTCCAAATTTTGGGCAGCCCTGCTACTCACTGAATACGCAGTAATAGTATAGGAGACCCACTGTTTAACAATGGGAACAACAAAGCATAGCCGGCTGATGGCTGTCCAAGAATAGTGAGGGCTGACTGTTGGCCCTTTAAGAATAGTAAAGGCCGCCTGAGGGCCCTATAAAAATAGGCTTTGTGTCTTTCAGAGTCCCTCCTTCATAACTGAAACAGGATGTGTCTAATGATGTGTCACACACCCCATGGCCAGATAAGGTTGTAAAATGTTAAAATGACATTTCCCAGTGAATGCATTTGTTTTGGCTGAAAGCAAAGCTAAAGTTCAAAAACGCATTAAAAACGCTACGTGTGAACATAAGCCCAAGGTGTGGAGGAGCATTTTTGTGTTTGGTTATTTATTTTGCCTTATATATAAGTCATTACCCTGGAAAGTATGTTCCTGAACATATTTCTCAGGAAAATCCACTTTGGTTTCATTTTTGTATGTTTTATTGTGAGTCTGTAAAAGTGGTGTAAGACTCTGACAACATTGTTCACAGCAGTGACCTGGGAGTCAGAAATGCTTCCCCATGATGTTCCCATGTCACTTGAGCACTGTTCCCATCAATTTCCACAATTTCCAGTCCCTCTGCAGACCGCAAGGGTGGCTGCCGGAAAAATGCTTGAGCTTCCCATAGACTTACATTGGGTTCGTTGCTCGGGTCGAGTACCCGAGCTTTTCAATTTGCTCAACCCGAGCAACGAGCACCAGAGCATTTTACTACTCGCCATTAGTGTTGAGCTTTCCGATACCGCAAGTATCGGGTATCGGCCGATATTTGCTGTATCGGAATTCCGATACCGAGATCCGATACTTTTGTGGTATCGGGAATCGGTACCGGGATCGATATTAATGTGTAAAATAAAGAATAAAAAAAAAAATTATAATATACTCACCCTCTGACGCGCCCTGGTTGTAACCGCCAGCCTCCGTTCATAAGAATGAGCGCTTGAAAGTCCTTAGATGACGTCGCGGCCTGTGATTGGTCACGGAGCGGTCACGTGACCGCAACGCGACCAATCACAAGCCGTGACGTCATCTAAGGTCTTTCAAGCGCTTGAAAGACCTTAGATGACGTTGCGGCTTGTGATTGGTCGCATGGCGGTCACGTGACCACTCCGCGACCAATCACAGGCCGCGACGTCATCTAAGGACTTTCAAGCGCTCATTCTTATGAACGGAGGCTGGCGGTTACAACCAGGGCGCATCAGAGGGTGAGTATATCAATATATTTTTTTATTATTCTTTATTTTACACATTAATATGGATCCCAGGGCCTGAAGGGGAGTTTCCTCTCCTTCAGACCCTGGGAACCATCAGGATACCTTCCGATACTTGGTGTCCCATTGACTTGTATTGGTATCGGGTATCGGTATCGGCGATATCCGATACTTTTCGGGTATCGGCCGATACTATCCGATACCGATACTTTCAAGTATCGGACGGTATCGCTCAACACTACTCGCCATCACTACAAGTCACCTGATCTGCTTCATTCAATATGCAAAACTTGTTGGAGTTGTAAAATCTGTATAAAAATGATGACATGGTCAAAATACTCCCTTGCATAATAATTCTGCCTGTTATCATCACCATCGCCAATCAATTATTGTAAATATTACTGTAATTATATGGTTTAGATCTAGTGATATTGATTATTTTACATTAATATCATGGTAAAGTATCATATTTTTGCTATTCCTCTAATTTACTTAAACAACTTACCAAAATGTTGCGAAAAAAACTCTCCTGCTCCCATGTCTCCCCTGTCACTAAATGCGTCACTGCAGTCCACCAATGCTTCCTTCACGGCATCGTACCCAATCAGTACTATGGTGCGAAGGTTTGAAATATAGATGGTATAGACAGGTCCATACGTCTCACTTAGCTAGAGAGAAATAAAAATCTTAAAAACTGGTGAATGTGAATTTATCCTCCAAACAAGTAATGTATCCTGTAGGCAAAAACTGTATATTTACCACCATCTAAATGTGCAAAAAATATTGAGATCCCTTATGCTAAGATGTAATTGCTACACAGAACTATGCACTTTTGAGTTTATAGTAGGAATCCCATAGTAGGTGACATTTTTTTTAGCTGGTGAAAAGAGCAGAATGTACAAAGAGCTTCTCACTGGAGGACCCAAGATGTGCTTGGATTACATATAGCTAATTAATTTTAAAGGGCAAAATGTAATACTTTGTTTCTCCTGTGGAGGTGCTGCAGGCACAGTAAACATTTGTTGCTGGGTTTTTCCACAAATCATTGTTAATTGCTGATGGTACTATTAGCAAGGATCTTTTATGATCAGTTTATTATACAGGATCCTAGTAAAAGTATACTGTCCTAAGAGCTTTTAAATTTTGACAGTGAAACTAATGTTATAATGGATAGATAGATAGATAGATAGATAGATAGATAGATAGATAGATAGATAGATAGATAGATAGATAGATTTCTTATCTTGCAGAATTTTTTCCACACCTGTCTAAAACTTTTGCCCATTACTCTGTGTGGGATTGCGTATTGACATTAGCTTACATTTATCATCATAACTGCATAAAATGTTGGTACAGTACTGTGGGTTTTATTCAAAATGGAACATAGAACACAGGTCAGAAGTTTAACGTTGGACATTTTTCCATTTGATTAGAAAAAAACAATATTTAGAAGTTTATGGCTACAAACAAAAACTCCAAAATGGTTGGGTTATGTCTATCTCTATGTCTACTATTGTCTAGCATTTCCTTTTCTTTTTATAACAGTCTATAAATGTCTGGGAAGCAAGGAGACATTTGCTATAATTTTTTAGAAGAGGAACGTTGTCCCATTCTGATACCTGATTGTCACTTCTCCTGAGCTCTGGATCTTTGCAAAAATTTCTGTTTCTTAATGCACCAAATAATTTCTCTTGAAGAAAGGTCATCCGAACTCTTCTTCTGTGGAGCTATGCTGTGTAGTGATGGATGCAGTATGTGGTTTATCAATGCCCTGCTGAAATAAGTAAAGGCCTCCCTGAAATAAACATATGCTTGGATCGTATATTGTTCTAACATCTCTCTATAATGAAGAATGTAAGTCTGCAAGGACCGTGTCCTCTCTCCTCTATACCAGGCTGTCATTGTAAATTTGTTTACTGTTAACTAGAGTTGAGCGACTTTTTTAGGATCGAGTCGGGTTTCGCGACTGCCAAATGCAGTTTAATATTTGATATAGGCTGAAAATTGAAGCTCAGCTTTGTTCAGTGGAGGAGAACAACAAGCAGCGGCAGACACCGTTAGTAGGCCCAACCAAACAAGTAGGCCAAATGCAGTTTAATATTTGGTATAGGCTGAAAATTGAAGCTCAGCTTTGTTCAGTGGAGGAGAACAACAAGCAGTGGCAGACACCGTTAGTAGGCCCAACCAAACAAGTAGGCCAAATGCAGTTTAATATTTGATGTAGGTTGAAAACTGAAGCTCAGCTTTGTTCAGTGGAGAAGAAAAGCAAGGAGCGGCAGACACCGTTAGTAGGCCCAACCAAACAAGTAGGCCAAATGCAGTTTCATATTCGAAACAGGAGTAAACAGGCGGCATAGCTTTGTGCAGTGGAGGGCAACTGTAATGGGAGGCTGACACAGCTAGTAGGCCCCAAAAAGTAAGTAGGCTAAATGCAGTTCAAAATTGGTAACAGGAGTAAACAGGCGGCATAGCTTTGTGCAGTGGAGGACAGCTGAAATGAGTGGCGCAGACACAGTTTGTAGGCCCACATTAAAAAAGTTGTCTCCAAGCAGTTCAAAAATGGAAACAGGAGTAAACTGGTGGCATAGGTTTGTTCAGCAGAGGACGATTGTAATGAGTGGCGCAGACAGACTTAATAGGCCTAAAATAAAAAAGTAGGCTCAATGCAGTTTAAAATTGGTTACAGTGGTACACAGGCAGCATAGCTTTGTTCGTTCAGTGGAGGACAACTGTAAGGAGTGGCTGACAAGGTAAGTAGGCCAAAATAATAAAGTGAAGTAAATGTCTGCCAACATTTTTTTCACAAATAAACAGGTGACATAGCTAGGTACAGGGGTGGGCTCCTCTGCTGAGTAGCAGAAAGTGGTAGTTGGCGCAAAGTATTAACTGGTCTAAATGGAGGCCAGGGCCCCTGTATATTTTTACTATCATCTATCATTTCAACAAATTTGTATTGGCAGTGCCATTGAAGGATTTAACAGCACAGACTACACAGTGGTGGAGCCGGGAGAGGTAAGTTTTGCAAGTGGTAGAGCACTGTTCGAGCTGGGGGGAACACTTTCTCGTGGGCGGCGGTACTGGCACAGGGCCCCTTATATTACGACGGTGTGTCTGACGTTGGTTGTGCACCACCACCGTCAGAGACACTTTATTGTACTATGAGGGACCCTGTGCCAGTGCCATCGCCCAAGAGTGGGAACACCCACCTGTCCAGGCAGGCAAACGGCACTCGCAAGGGTGCTTGCGCTAGGTGGTGACCAAGGCCCTGTTGGGGGAGTCAGCACATTTAGGGAGGTAAAAAAATGGCCTATGGGGGATATTCAGCAGCTGCAAATGGAGGAATTGGAGCAGTCAGTAACAGGAGGCCAAAAGCAAGACTTTTTTCAGGCAAGCTACGTGTCAGCAGGGGAAGGTGGGGCAAAACAATTTGAAATCCATGATTGGTTCATTTTAATGAAGGTTAGATCATCAACATTTTGGGTAGCCAGACGAGTCCTTTTTTCGGTCAGTATTGAACCAGCAGCACAGAAGACTCTTTCTGATAGCACACTAGCAGCTGGGCAAGCAAGCTCCTGTAATGTATATGTATATTCTGCCAATTCAGGCCAGGTGTCTATTTTAGATGCCCAGTAATCAAAGGGGAATGACTAGTGTTGAGCGATACCGTCCGATACTTGAAAGTATCGGTATCGGAAAGTATCGGCCGATACCGGCAAAGTATCGGATCTAATCCGATACCGATACCCGATACCAATACAAGTCAAAGGGACTCAAGTATCGGACGGTATCCTGTATGGTTCCCAGGGTCTGAAGGAGAGGAAACTCTCCTTCAGGCCCTGGGATCCATATCAATGTGTAAAAGAAAGAATTAAAATAAAAAATAGGGATATACTCACCCTCCGCCGCAGCCTGGACTTTACCGCCGTAACCGGGAGCCGTTGTACCTAAGAATGCGCGCTTGCAGGGCCTTAGATGAGGTCACTGCGCTCTGATTGGTCCGTAGCAGTCGCGTGACCGCTACGCGACCAATCACAAAGCAGTGACGTCACCTAAGGTCTTTCAAGCGCTTGAAAGACCTTAGGTGACGTCACTGCTTTGTGATTGGTCGCGTAGCGGTCACACGACCACTACGGACTAATCAGAGCGCAGTGACCTCATCTAAGGCCCTGCAAGCGCGCATTCTTAGGTACAACGGCTCCCGGTTACGGCGGTAAAGTCCAGGAGCCGCCGGAGAGGTGAGTATATCCCTATTTTTTATTTTAATTCTTTATTTTACACATTGATATTAATCCCGATACCGATTCCCGATACCACAAAAGTATCGGATCTCGGTATCGGAATTCCGATACCCGCAAGTATCGGCCGATACCCGATACTTGCGGTATCGGAATGCTCAACACTAGGAATGACGTGTGAGGGAGAACATCGATAAGGGAGGAAAAGTAGTTCGTAACCTTACTGAACAAATGCTGTCTCCTGTCACTTTGAATCGATGCAGCAGTACCTGTCGTGTCTGCGGTCATTGCGAAATCACTCCACAACCTGGTCATAAAACCCCTCTGTCCAACGCCACTTCTGATTTGTGCACCTCTAACACCTCTGCCATGTTGCCCCTACAGCTCATGTGAGAACCATCACCACCGCTGTGTGCTGGGAATGCCAGAACCAAGTGGTCTACAAGAGTTGCTTGGTAGCCAATATTTGCTCAAGGTTCTCATGTGGCATGATATTTTGTAATTTCCCTTTATATCGTGGATCCAGGAGGCAGGCCAACCAGTAATCGTCATCGGTCATCATTTTTATAATCCCTTTTTAGGATACGCAAGGCAAAATCAGCCATGTGGGCCAATGTTCCAGGTGTCAATTCACTGCTTGTGCTGGGTTGAGGAGCTCTTTCTTGCAAATCAAGATCACTTGTCTCCCTCAAAAATTCTGTACCTGACCTTGCAACACCACCAGTTTCTATTGCCCCCTGAGAAGCATCCTCCTCCCATAAATATTCATCCCCATCATTCTCCTCGTCCTCCTCCTGCTCTTTGTCCGCCACCTCATCCAGGAGAGTTCCCAGAGCAGACAATGGCTGACTGTCATCAAGGATTCCCTCATCCTCGGCTGCAGAAGCCTGCTCCTTAATGTGCGTCAAACTTTGCATCAGCAGACGCATTAGTGGAATGCTCATGCTTAAGATGGTGTCGTCTGCACTTAACAGCCATGTGCTTTCCTCAAAACACTGAAGGACTTGACAGAGGTCTTGTAGCTTCGACCACTGCACACCTGACAACTCCATGTCTGCCATCCAACTGCCTGCCTGTGTATGTGTATCCTCCCACAAATACATTACAGCACGCCTCTGTTCGCACAGCCTCTGAAGCATGTGCAGTGTGGAGTTCCACCTTGTTGCAACATCGATTATTAGGCGGTGCTGGGGAAGCTTCAGCGATCGCTGATGGTTCTGCATATGGCTGGAGTATACGGGCGACCGGCGAATGTGCGAGCAAAGTCTTCGCACCTTCAGTAGCAGGGCTGGTAACCCCGGATAACTTTTCAGGAAGCACTGCACCACCAGGTTCAAGGTGTGAGCAAGGTATGTGTTTCAGTTCTGAAAGGGCTATGGCAGCCATAAAATTCCTTCCGTTATCACTGACTACCTTGCCTGCCTCAAGATGTACACTGCCCAGCCATGACTGAGTTTCTTGCTGCAAGTACTCGTCCAGTACTTCCGCGGTGTGTCTCTTGTCGCCCAAACACTTCATTTCCAACACAGCCTGCTGACGCTTACCACTAGCTGTTCCATAATGTGACACCTCGTGTGCAACACTGGCAGCTGCGGATGGAGTGGTAGGGCGACTGTGCTTTGTGTTATGATCCTAGTGGTAGAGGATCTCAGGAGTTGTAGCTAAGTCCGCAACCACAAAAACCAGCTCATAGGGAGGTGGTAACTTGGCTGACCGCATACCTGATCCTAGCACAACAACTAAAAGCAGCCGGGGAACGTACCTACGTTTGTTCTAGACGTCTCGCACCAGCCGGAGAACTAACTAACCCTTTCAGAGAAAATAAGACCTCACTTGCCTCAAGAGAAAGGACCCCAAAGTTAATATACAAGCCCCCAACAAATAATAACGGTGAGGTAAGAAGAAAAGACAAACGTAAGTATGAACTAGATTTAGCAAAGAGAGGCCCACTAATTAATAGCAGAAAATAGGAAGCGGACTTATGCGGTCAGCAAAAACCCTACAAAAATATCCACGCTGAATATCCAAGAACCCCCGCACCGACTAACGGTGTGGGGGGAGAATATCAGCCCCCTTAGAGCTTCCAGCAAAAACAGGAATCACATTTTGTACAAGCTGGAACAAAATAAGAACAAATGCAATAAACCAAAATAAGAAAGCGGACTTAGCTTTTCTTGCAAAAATCAGAGGACCAGGAGTCAGGAGAAAACAGACATAGACTGATTACATCGATTCCAGGCACTAGACTGAGCTTCCAGGAAGTCTAAATAGGAACACCCAAGGCCTAACGAACCAGGTGGGTACCAACCTGGAGAAAGACAATCAAAGTGTCATACCGAGAGTGATCACAAGAGGGAGCCAAGAAATACAGTTCACAACAGTACCCCCCCTTTAAGGAGGGGTCACCGAACCCTCACCACGACCACCAGGGCGATCAGGATGAGCAGCGTGAAAGGCACGAACCAAATCGGCCGCATGAACATCAGAGTCGACCACCCAGGAATTATCCTCCTGACCATAGCCCTTTCATTTGACCAGATACTGAAGCCTCCGTCTAGAGAGACGAGAATCCAAGATCTTCTCCACCATGTACTCCAACTCGCCCTCAACCAAGACCGGAGCAGGAGGGTCAACAGCAGGAACCACAGGCACAACGTACCGCCGCAACAAAGACCTATGGAACACATTGTGAATGGCAAACGACACCGGAAGATCCAAACGAAAAGACACCGGATTAAGGACTTCCAAAATTTTATAAGGACCCACACCGCGGCGGCGGTTGGCAAAACGCTGAGCCTTCTCCTGTGACAACTTCAAGTTGTCCACCACATGATTCCAAATCCGCTGCAACCTATCCACCATGGAATCCACCCCAGGACAGTCAGAAGATTCAACATGCCCCAAGGAAAAACGAGGATGAAAACCAGAGTTGCAGAAAAATGGCGAAACCAAAGTAGCGGAACTAGCCCGATTATTGAGGGCAAACTCAGCCAATTGCAAGAAGGTCACCCAATCATCCTGATCTGCAGAAACAAAACATCTCAAATAAGCCTCCAGTGTCTGATTAGTTCGCTCCGTTTGGCCATTAGTCTGAGGATGAAAGGCAGATGAAAACGACAAATCAATGCCCATCTTAGCACAAAAAGATCGCCAGAATCTGGACACAAACTGGGATCCTCTGTCAGACACGATATTCTCAGGAATGCCATGCAAACGAACCACATTCTGAAAGAACAAAGGAACCAGATCGGAAGAGGAAGGCAACTTAGACAAGGGCACCAAATGGACCATCTTGGAAAAGCGATCACATACCACCCAGATGACAGACATTCCATGAGACACCGGAAGATCAGAAATGAAATCCATGGAAATGTGTGTCCAGGGCCTCTTCGGGACGGGCAAGGGCAAAAGCAACCCGCTGGCATGAGAACAGCAAGGCTTAGCCCGAGCACAAATCCCACAGGACTGCACAAATGAACGCACATCCCGCGACAAGGAAGGCCACCAAAAGGACCTAGCTACCAAATCTCTGGTACCAAAAATCCCAGGATGCCCTGCCAACACTGAGGAATTAACCTCGGAGATAACTCTGCTGGTCCATTTATCAGGAACAAACAGTCTATCAGGTGGGCAAGGATCAGGTCTACCAGCCTGAAATCTCTGCAACACACGTCGCAAATCAGGAGAAATGGCCGACAAGATTACTCCCTCTTTAAGAATACCAGCTGGCTCTGAGACTCCCGGAGAGTCAGGCACAAAACTCCTAGAAAGAGCATCAGCCTTCACATTCTTCGAACCAGGCAGGTATGAGACCACAAAGTCAAAACGGGAGAAAAACAACGACCAAGGAGCCTGTCTAGGATTCAGGTGCTTAGCAGACTCGAGATACATCAAATTTTTGTGATCAGTCAAGACCACCACACGATGCTTAGCTCCCTCGAGCCAATGACGCCACTCCTCAAATGCCCACTTCATGGCCAACAACTCCCGATTACCAACATCATAGTTCCGCTCCGCAGGCGAAAATTTCCTAGAAAAAAAAGCACAAGGTCTCATCACAGAGCAACCAGAGCCTCTCTGCGACAAAACAGCCCCTGCACCGATCTCAGAAGCGTCCACTTCAACCTGAAAGGGAAGTGAGACATCAGGCTGGCACAAAACAGGCGCCGAAGTAAACCGGCGATTCAGCTCCCGGAAAGCCTCGACGGCTGCCGGAGCCCAATTAGCAACATCAGAACCTTTCTTGGTCATATCCGTCAAAGGTTTAACAACGCTAGAGAAATTAGCAATAAAACGACGGTAGAAATTAGCAAAACCCAAGAACTTCTGTAGACTCTTAACAGACGTGGGTTGAGTCCAATCATGAATAGCTCGGACCTTGACTGGGTCCATCTCTACTGTAGAAGGGGAGAAAATGAAACCCAGAAAGGAAACCTTCTGCACTCCAAAGAGACACTTTGAGCCCTTCACAAATAAAGCATTATCACGCAAAACCACACCATCCTGACCTGTTTTACATGAGAATCCCAATCATCAGAAAAAAACAGAATATCATCCAGATAAACAATCATAAATTTATATAGATACTTCCGGAAGATGTCATGCATAAATGTCTGAAACACTGAAGGAGCATTAGAGAGCCCAAAAGGCATCACCAAGTACTCAAAATGACCTTCGGGCGTATTAAACGCAGTTTTCCATTCATCTCCCTGCTTAATACGCACAAGGTTGTACGCACCCCGAAAATCTATCTTGGTGAACCACTTGACACCCTTAATCCGGGCAAACAAGTCCGACAATAGTGGCAAAGGATACTGAAATTTGATCGTGATTTTATTCAGAAGCCGATAGTCTATACAAGGTCTCAAAGACCCGTCTTTCTTGGCTACAAAAAAGAAACCCGCACCAAGAGGGGAAGAGGATGGACGAATATGTCCCTTCTCCAAAGACTCCTTTATATAAGAACGCATTGCGGCATGCTCAGGTACAGATAGATTAAATAATCGTCCCTTAGGAAATTTACTACCAGGAATCAAATCTATTGCGCAGTCACAGTCCCTATGAGGAGGAAGGGCACTGGACCTGGACTCACTGAACACATCCTGATAGTCCAACAAATACTCCGGAACCTCAGAAGGAGTAGAAGAAGCAATAGACACCGACGGGGAATCACAATGAATTCCCTGACAACCCCAACTTGACACAGACATTGCCTTCCAATCCAAAACTGGATTATGGGTCTGTAACCATGGCAGACCTAAAACGACCAAATCATGCATTTTATGCAGAACAAGAAAACGAATCACCTCCCGATGTTCAGGAGTCATGCACATGGTCACTTGGGTCCAATACTGCGGTTTATTCTCCGCCAATGGCGTAGCATCAATTCCTCTAAGAGGAATAGGATTTTCTAAAGGCTCCAGAACAAAACCACAGCGCTTGGCAAACGACAAGTCCATAAGGCTCAGGGCAGCACCTGAATCCACAAATGCCATAACAGGGTAGGAAGACAATGAGCAAATTAAAGTCACAGACAAAATAAACTTAGGTTGCAAATTACCAATGGCGACAGGACTAACAACCTTTGCTAGGCGTTTAGAGCATGCTGAGATAACATGTTTAGAATCACCACAGTAAAAACACAACCCATTCTGACGTCTATGATTTTGTCGTTTGGTTCTAGTCTGAATTCTATCACATTGCATTGAGTAAGCACGGACCATTTCCGAAATTTTTGGCAATGTACCTCAGCTTCATCCTGGCCCTGAGAAATAGCCAGCAACGCTTTTTCTGCCTGAATTTCAAGATTGGGCTCCTCATAAAGCAATCCGAGCGCCAGAAAAAACGCATCAATATTTGTCAATGCCGGATCTCCTGGCGCCAATGAGAAAGCCCAATCCTGAGGGTCGCCACGCAAGAAGGAGATAACAATTTTTACTTGCTGAGCTGAGTCTCCAGACGAACGAGGTCTCAAAGAAAGAAACAATTTACAATTATTCCTAAAATTCCTAAATTTAAATCGATCTCCAGAGAACAGCTCAGGAATAGGTATCTTAGGCTCTGACATAGAACTACTTGTAACAAAATCCTGAATGCCCTGCACTCGTGCAGCAAGCTGATCCACACTAGTAATCAGAGTCTGAACATTCATGTCTGCAGCAGAGCTTCAAGCCACTCAGAGGAAAAAGGGGAAGAAGAAAAAAAAAAAAAAAAACTCAGAACTTCTTTTCTTTTAATCCCGCTTCTGCAATGCATTAAATATTCACTTTTTGGCCTGGAATACTGTTATGATCCTAGTGGTAGAGGATCTCAGGAGTTGTAGCTAAGTCTGCAACCACAAAAACCAGCTCATAGGGAGGTGGTAACTTGGCTGACCGCATACCTGATCCTAGCACAACAACTAAAAGCAGCCGGGGAACGTACCTACGTTGGTTCTAGACATCTCGCACCAGCCGGAGAACTAACTAACCCTTTCAGAGAAAATAAGACCTCACTTGCCTCAAGAGAAAGGACCCCAAAGTTAATATACAAGCCCCCAACAAATAATAACGGTGAGGTAAGAAGAAAAGACAAACGTAAGTATGAACTAGATTTAGCAAAGAGAGGCCCACTAATTAATAGCAGAAAATAGGAAGCGGACTTATGCGGTCAGCAAAAACCCTACAAAAATATCCACGCTGAATATCCAAGAACCCCCGCACCGACTAACTGTGTGGGGGGAGAATATCAGCCCCCTTAGAGCTTCCAGCAAAAACAGGAATCACATTTTGTACAAGCTGGAACAAAATAAGAACAAATGCAATAAACCAAAATAAGAAAGCGGACTTAGCTTTTCTTGCAAAAATCAGAGGACCAGGAGTCAGGAGAAAACAGACATAGACTGATTACATCGATTCCAGGCACTAGACTGAGCTTCCAGGAAGTCTAAATAGGAACACCCAAGGCCTAACGAACCAGGTGGGTACCAACCTGGAGAAAGACAATCAAAGTGTCATACCGCTAGTGATCACAAGAGGGAGCCAAGAAATACAGTTCACAACAGCTCTGTGGATGAGCTTTCGCTTCTGTAGGAGGAGGAGGAGGAGGAGGGGTGTCGAACGCCTACTGCCAACTGTTTCCTTGACCGTGGGCTAGGCAGAACTGTCCCACTATGGCTGTCCCCTGTGGACCCTGCATCCACCACATGAACCCAGTGCACCGTGATGGACATGTAACGTCCCTGGCCATGCCTACTTTTCCATGCATCTGTTGCGAGGTGCACCTTTCTACTGATTGATTGAATGAGTGCATGGACAATGCGGTCTTTGACATGCGGTGGAGGGCTGGGATGGCTTTTCTTGCAAAGAAGTGTCGACTGTGTAGGTCATAGCGTGGTACTGCGTAGGCCATCAGGGCTTTGAAAGCTTTGCTTTCAACCAACTGGTAGGTCATCATCTCTAACGAGATTAGTCTAGCAATGTGGGCATTCAAACCCTGTGTACGCGGATGAGAGGATGAGTACTTCCTTTTCCTAACAAGAGTCTCTTGTAGGGTGAGCTAGACCGGAGAGCTGGATATGGTGGAACTAGTGGTGGTGGCGGTGGTGGACATGGCAGATTGAGAGATGGTTGGTGATGGTATTCTCGATGTTGGCCTACATCCAGTGTTTCCTACCAATAACCTTGTGATTCCCTGACTGCTTTGGCCTTGCGACGATACCTCCACATTTGCTGCTGGTGGTGTCCTAACTGTTGGGCCTACAGTGAAGGAAGCAATGTATTGTTGCTGACTACCTTCATTCTGAGCGGGTGCACCAACGGTATGGGACGTTTGGTAGTTAGTCCAGGCTTGCAAGTGCATGCTGGTTAAATGTCTACGCATGCACGTTGTATTTAAATTTTGGACATTCTTCCCTGTGCTAAAGGTCTTTGAGCATTTCTTACACATAACTTTGCACTGATCATTCAGATCTTGGTTAAAAAACTCCCACACTGCACTCTTCCTACTATCGTATACCTTTTCAGGCATTGCACGCTGTGCTACTTTAACCAGATGGCCATGCTGTCCTAAAAGTGTTTTTGGTTTTGTCAAACGTTTTTTGCCAGATACGGGCCTGCCAGATGAAAGTTGTTGCGATGGAGATGCCTGCTGCGGATCATCCTCCTCCGCTTCAGAGCAACTGCTAGCGGCACCCTGTTCCCCCAATGGCTGCCAATCTGGGTCAACAACTGGGTCATCTATCACCTCCTCTTCAATGTCATGTGCACCTTCCTCTGTGTCACCGTGTAAGGTGCTATAGCATTCAGGATGGGGCACCATAGTCTTATCAGGGTCACATTGTGGCTCAGTACACTGCGAAGGCAATGTAGTGATCTGAGTCAACGGAACAGCATAATAATCTAGCTGTGGCTGTGCATCTGTGCACTCCATGTCCGATTCATCTTGTAATGGGCTGTTAACTATTTCCCTTTCTAACCCTGGCACGGTATGTGTAAAGAGCTCCATGGAGTAAACTGTAGTGTCGCCTGCCGCATCCTTCACTTTTGCTTTGGGTGAAGGACACAAGGAAGCGACTTGTTCCTGACCGGGAGCATCCACTGACGACTCGCTGCTTTTATATTTCGAACTTTTGGAAGAGGAGGCGAAAGAGGTAGAGGCTGAGTCAGCATGGAAAGCCAAAACTTTTTCCTGCTGCTCCGGCTTTAAAAGCGGTTTTCCAACTCCCAGATAAGGGAGTCTTCGAGGCCTTGTGTAGCCAGAAGATGACGCTGGCTCAACAACTCGAGCCTTAGGTGCTATTTTGCTTTTCCCACTACCAACAGATGCTCCACCACTACCACCACCATCATAACCAGCTGGCAACGACCGCCCACGGCCTCTTCCACCAGACTTCCTCATTTTTGGGAAAATGTAACCAAACTAACAACTGTTAAATAGTACTGTAAAACAAGGTAGAAGGTGTATATAAACTTGTTGGCAATTTAAATCTCCCTTTTTGGGGGGGAGACGGGAGCAAAAAACAGGCCCTGTGTAATACACTATACAATGTAAGTGGCAGAACGTAACTGGCAGATATACGACAAACAGAACTGACATATATAAACTTGTTGGCAATTTAAATCTCCCTTTTTTTGGGGGGGAGACTGGAGGAAAAAACAGGCCCTGTGTAATACACTATACAATGTAAGTGGCAGAACGTAACTGGCAGATATACGACAAACAGAACTGACGTATATGAACTTGTTGGCAATTTAAATCTCCCTTTTTTTGGGGGGGAGACTGGAGCAAAAAACAGGCCCTGTGTATTACACTACACAATGTAAAAGGCAGAACGTGGCTGGCAGATATACGACAAACAGAACTGACGTATATAAACTTGTTGGCAATTTAAATCTCCCTTTTTTTTGGGGGGGGAGACTGGAGCAAAAAACAGGCCCTGTGTATTGCACTATACAATGTAAGTGGCAGAACGTGGTTGGCAGATATACGACAAACAGAACTGACGTATATAAACTTGCTGGCAACTAAAATCTCACTTTTTGGGGGGGGAGACAGGAGCAAAAAACAAGCCCTGTGTATTACACTACACAATGTAAAAGGCAGAACGTGGCTGGCAGATATATGACAAACAGAACTGACCCATATGAACTTGTTGGCAATTTAAATCTCCCTTTTTTTGGGGGGGAGACTGGAGCAAAAAACAGGCCCTGTGTATTACACTATACAATGTAAGTGGCAGAACGTGGCTGGAAGATATATGACAAACAGAAATGACGTATATGAACTTGTTGGCAATTTAAATCTCCCTTTTTTGGGGTGGGGGACTGGAGCAAAAAACAGGCCCTGTGTATTACACTACACAATGTAAGTGGCAGAACTTTGCTGGAAGATATATATATATAAAAAAGACTGTACTACAATTTCAATCTCCCTACAATGATCTCAGGACAAGTATGGCAGCCAGCAATAAAAAGGACTGCTGCACACAAAAGTGTGGACACATAAACAGTAGAACTGTGCAGAAAGGAGCAACAGGATTTTTGCTTTTAAAAAAGCAGTTGGTTTGCACAGCCATGTACAAACAGCAATACAGCTATCAGGGAGCCTTACAAGGCAGCCTAATAAGCTACAGAGCTGATGCACAAAAATATAGCCTCCACTGTCCCTGCAAAGAAAAGGTGGTGTTAGACAGTGGAAATAGCTACAGCACAAGCGGTTTGGGGGTTAATCTTCCCTCCCTAAGTATATCCCTTCTTCTGATGAAGCTGCAGCAACCTCTCTCTATGCTAAGATCGGCAGAAGTAAGATGTCGATCGGCGTGCACGCCCCTTTATAGCCCCTGTGATCTCGCAAAAAGCAAGCCAATCACTGTCCTGCCCTTCTCTAAGATGGTGGGGACCGAGACCTATGTCATCACTCTGCCCACACTCTGCGTCCTCCTTCATTGGCTGAGAAATGGCGCTGAACGCGTCATACGAAACACGACTTTGGCGCGAAGATCGCCGACAGCATGGCCGATCCCACACTAGGATCGGGTTTCATGAAACCCGACTTTGTTGAAAGTCGGCGATTTTTTAATTTGTCCAATCCGTTTCGCTCAACCCTACTGTTAACGATATCTATAACCCTGTTTGTAACCCATTTTCTCATGTACAGCACCATGGAATTAATGGTGCTATATAAATAATAATAATAATATATTGCTCAGCATTGACAGGGTCTTTCATGTGAAAGCTGCTCATGCCATAGGCACTAATGCAGAATTGTTCACTGGTGACAAGCTGGGTGGTCCCTTTCATCATGAGTCTGCAGGACACAGTGCCTGTGGTTTCCATAAAAAATTTCACATTTTGATTTATCTGACCACAGAATAGCTTTCCATTTTGCCCCAGTATATTATAAGTGAGATTTGGCACAGAGAAGATGGCAGCTTTTCTGGATTGTGTTGATATTTGGCTTCTTCCTTGCATGATAGATATTTGACCTCCATTTGGGAATTACATTGCAAAAGGTTCACAAACAATAATTTCTGGAAGTATTCTTGAGTCCTTGCAGTGATTAACCTGTTTTTATTGCTGTGCCACCTGAGGACCCGTAGATCACTAGCATAAAGTATTAAACACCAGCCTCAACCCTTCTGCACATGGATTTCTAAAGTATGTCTCAATATGTTGATGGTATCATGTACTGTGGATGGAGGGACATTCAAAGTTTTTTAATTTTATGTTGGCGAACATTCTTCTGAATTGATTTTTAGAGGTTGTTGTTCATAGACTAGTAAACCTCTGACAATCTTTGCTTATGAGAGACCCTGCCTCTCTCATATGCTCTTTTTATACAGTCATGTGACTTAGTTGAAAATTGACTCTAGCTGTTTTTCAATAGAACCACTTATTTTTCTAGCCTTTTGTTAATCATAATAGTTTTCAGTTGTCTTGCTGCCATTAATTTTTAAATAAGTTAATTATTTCAAATTAATGTAAAAATTACCATCTTTTATCCACTTTTCTGTGTTCTATGTTTTGTTGTAAATACAGTATGTTTTGTAAAATATTTAAATCACTGTAATTTTATCATCTTACACAGTGTCACAAATTTTGGGAATTAGGGTTTCAGGTTGTCTAACTTTCAATAATCATCATAATATCTCCATTTTTAAGTATCAGTCCCAACGTAAGAAGACAGCAGTGGGGGCATCAAATACCCCTCTTTTATCTCTTTTACACTGTAAAAGTTTGACAGAAGAGTATAGGTTGATGTTTATGGCCATCTGTATTCAGCCAATTGAGCAGGAGTGACAAACTGATAAATTAGCCAATATAACAGTGATTTAGAGTACCCACAGTCACTAAGGTTTCCTTTATCTATCACTGGATAATGCTGAAACCACTGTTACATTCACAGCAAAGTTATTGTAGGAATCCCTATATGACCAGTTCCATGTGAAGAGTAAGATTACAAATACGTTTTCTTACCTTAATTAATGACTGTGGCATTTCGGTAGTGCTGATCTGAAGCATATTCCCCAAGCCGGGCAGAGGGGTAGGTCCTGGGGGTAGGTCCTTCTGTTTGACCCTACCCCACCATTTCATGAGATAAATAAGGAGAGTGACTCCAGTAGCCAGGAGAATCGTTGCTGAGATAGTCAGAGCCATCTTGAGCCTCAGCCCCTACAGCTCCGTCTGTTCTGTATCCTTGTGTATTTATATTCGTGCAGGAACAGGGCAGCGTTCCAACATGTAATCAATATAAACAGGTTGGGTGAGTGTAAAGTGCAGAGTTACAGCATTACACAATATTTCTGCTCTCAGTGCTTACTCAGTCTCATCTTGGCGTGAAGTCAGGGTTGGTGATCGGCAGGCCACTTTTTGGTGAGCAGAATCATTTGGTTTCAATCACCAAAAAGAGTCGACACACAGACCTGGGTTGCACAGAGCCTCCTGCTCTGCAGATGGTAAAACAAAAACTGACACACCCAAGACAAAACTGAGAATTTAAAGGTGAATCGTGAACATAGAGCCACTCTCAAAACCTGGAGTGTAGAGAGGGATTTTCCCCACTACCAAACTTGCAAATCCCTCCAAAAATATTATATTTTTTTGCTATCTACCTTCTGAGAATGAAAAGTACTCCATGGATCTTTAAATTTGTCTAAGTTTCTTAATTTTTGAAAACTCAAATTATGGATTTGTTTTTGGCAGATAGTAATAGCTCATGTTGGATGAACAAGCATACAGAATGTTTAGACAATCTTCAATGATTGACTATCAAGGAGAGTTTGATCATTTTATCGTCAGAGGCATGTTTGTCACTTGACTATCAAGGGCATTAGTTAATTAGCATGGCCATGTTCATTAATCTATCTATAAAATCATCTAAGGGTCACTTCCGTCTGTTTGTCTGTCTGTCTGTCTCGGAGATCCCGCGTCGCTCATTGGTCGGCCGCGACCACAGCGACAGGCTTAGTCCGTCCGTGAATTGGCCCCCCCCCCTACTCCCCTCCAGTCAGTGCCAGTGTGTCGCCCCATCCCGGACCAAAAGATATGTTAAAAATAATTAAAAAATAAAAAAGCCTTCTATTCTCACCTTCCGGCGTCCACCGAAGCTGTCTCGCTGCTCACGATGCGGCCGGCAGCTTCCATTCCCAGTGATGCATTGTGAAATTACCCAGATGACTTAGCGGTCTAGCGAGACCGCTACGTCATCTGGGTAATTTCGCAATGCATCACTGGGAACGGAAGGTGCCAGCCGCATCGCGAGGGACGGTACAGCCTCGATGGATGCCAGAAGGTGAGTATGTAACTATTTTTTATTTAAATTCATTTTTTAAAAGGGATATGGTGCCCACACTGCTATATACGCGGGCTGTGCTATATATTACATGGCTGCTATATACTACGTGGCTGTTCTATATACTACGTGGCTGTCTGTGCTATATACTATGTGGCTGTGCTATATACTATGTGGCTGCTATATACTACGTGGCTGTGCTATATACTACGTGGCTTTCTGTGCTGTATAGTACGTGGTTGTGCTATATACTACATGGCTGCTATATACTATGTGGCTGTGCTATATACTACGTGGCTATATACTATATGCTACATACTACGTGGCTGTCTGTCTTATATACTATGTGGCTGTGTTATATACTACGTGCCTGTGCTACATACTACGTGGCTGCTATATACTACGTGGCTGCGACCAATCAGCAACAAGCGCAGTCCGCCCGTGAATTTGAACCACGCTTCGCAAATTGGTCGCACCGGGCCGGCCGCGACCAATCAGCGATATTGGCACAGAATGTAAACACCACTTTGGCGATTGGTCGCGCCCGGCCGGCTGCGACCAATCAGTGATATTGGCGCAGAATTTAAACACAATTAGAGCGGGATTTGAACCACGATTTGCTGATTGGCCAGCTGAGCGCGACCAATCAGTGATATTGGTGCGGAATTTAACCCCCACTCACAGCGCGACGTACATACATACATACATATTCTAGAATACTCGATGCATTAGAATCAGGCCACCATCTAGTTAACTATAATGGACAAATTGACCATTGGCTATAATAGTCATGTTTATTTGTTGACAATAATGGATGTATCAACTGGTTAATAGACGAACTCGGTTAAGGAGGAAAGGAATTTGAAATGGAAAATTTATTCATATTTATCCTGTTTAACCTATTGTCAATGCAGCATTGAGTTGTTGCTCATATGCACAATCCAATAATCAACAATTCGCATGGGAAATATTAGATACCTAAAGACTTTATCCAAAATAATGCACATGCAACAAGCAAAATAAAGCTTCATTCTTATTTATCTTGTTTAACCGATTGTTTCACTCCATCATAGGAACAGAAATTAATGGCAGCTACATGATAAACAACAGCAGCACCCGACAGACCCAGTTGACCATGATCTGCTCTGTTGAGCCTTTATCATTTTTCTACTATTTTACCCGTCAAAATAGTTGAGCTACAAACAAAGCCTCCAGTGTAGATGTGAACTTAGCCAAAAGTTGTGACTCCTTTCCATAAAATAAAACAGTTGTCATACAAGCTTAATCTTTATGTCAGCATGAAATGATTACAGATCTTGATATCTTGATATTTTGTACACTCCTACAGGCATGGCTGATATTAAAAATAGAATAAAAAAATATAATTTTTTGCACACAATATTTGTATTTATTTCAATTTATATCTTTTAATATTAGAGCAGCTTTCTTATTTTCTAAGTTCTAGAACTTCTAGGGTTCGTTTAGGCAAGAAGTTAATTTTCAGCTCAGAAACGAGGGACAACATTCATCTGGTAGGACTGAGGTCTTGAAGCATTGGTGTTGGGCTCTGGTCTAATGCTCAGATTCTTTCTGTCTACAGTGGGTTCCAAGGTGAACTTCTGCAGTATGGTGATTAGAAAGAGGAAGAGCTCCATGCGAGCCAGGCCTTCTCCCAAACACAAGCGTTTGCCTGAGAAAACAGAGAAATCAAACACCATAAGTAGTCAAGTTGAAGGTATTGTTTGATTTAGAAAAAAAAAAATTTAATTGCCTTTCTGCAAATCAACAGAGAATGGGCAGGCATCCTGTTTTCTTTCCAGCATAACCCAATTCAAAGAATGATTTGAAGGGTCAGTATGTAATTTTCACTTCCCTAATTGGAGAAGTAAATACTACGTTCCAGCGCCGGTCTTCACCACTGCCTCCAGTGATAGTTCACAAGCTCCAGGTGTGATGTTACGATTATAGCAGACATCACTGATGCAGCCAAACAATAAGCTCTGCTGCTCATGCCATCTAAATCAGCAAAAACTCTGATCCAAATAATTGGCTGTAGCTCGGACATTTACTGCCATTTGTGAAGTCAGCGTCGTGGAGTCAGTGTTGCAGCCTGTAAATCATCATTGAAGGCAGCAGTGAAGTGCAGACGCTGGAGCAAGTAAAGTAATGGAGCAAGTAAATAAGTAATGCTCAGTATATTATTTTCATCCAGAATGAGCTTTTAGGGAAAAATATGAATTCTTGTAAAACACTTTTAAGTTTATAATTTTGCAACAATGTCAAAAGTCTCAATGTATTGCCAGTAGTTTATATTACAGTAGATAATCTTAATGATTTATCCTGGTTTTACAATGTGTCTGTAAAAATTATTGCCTGTCCTTGATTTTTTGATAAACTGTCCAGAAACAGTACAAAATCAAGTTGATAACCCTGGTTACGAGTCATGACATGCCAGGTTAGCACCGTTTTACCATATACAATAGCTCTAAACTTTTCTGAAATGCCACAAGTTTCTCAGTCCAAAAATACTTTTGAGTCTTGTCTTAAACTGTTTTATGCGATAAATGTAAATTAATTCAGTGAATTTAAAAACCACACAACCAATTGATTCCTAAATCATATTAAGTAATATTGCTGCTCTTCCTAATACCAGTGTGTCAACCTACCATATAAAAATATTTTAATATACTGAAGCTTTAATTCAGTATTCACAGGTCACAATCAAGTAATAGCATCTTACCTGTAGAGAATGGCATAAAGGCATCACTCTTCTTAACGCAGCCTTTCTCATTAAGAAAGTGTCCGGGATCAAACTCCTCTGGGTTCCTGAAATGTTTGGGGTCTTTGAGAACAGAAGTCAGGACTGGGAACACCAAGCTTCCCTAAAAGTGAATGTATGAACATGCATATCTAGAAAAATGGAATTGTTAAAAGTGAGGTGTTGAGTTATTCCTATGACGTTGAGATGAACGAATCTGTCGAAATTTGTTTTGGGCAGAATCGATTCAGTCCAAATCAACTTTAGTCCAAGTGCCTGAAAGATGTTTAATATGCTATGAGGTTTCTCCAGACCCCACAGCTCCTTTTGCTTGGCCCTTTCAGTCTTTGGATCGATCCTTGAATCGTCCGGCTTTGACTAGAAGCACTTGGAACACGGTACACGTCATTGACATCAATAATATGTGAGCATAATCAGTGACAGAAAATCCAAAGACCTATCTAAAGACTGATCTTAAATCCAACTCAAAGACAAGAGGGAGCAAGCGGAAGATGTTTTATGCTAAATGCTTAATGAAAGTGAATGTTTGTTTTAAGATGTATGATTCAGCACTACACAATAAAGGGTTGTTAACAACACTTAGCTATCTGGAAGTAAGCAGGTAGATGGATGGGGCCTAGTTCTTTTAAAGTTGCAATTCTAGTTGCTAGTTTAGTGAGTAGCAGTGAGTCCTCAACACAATAGTCCAGTTGGTCAGGCCAACTAGAGGGCGCTGCCTCAGTCCATACAAGTGGATGGAAGCGAGGCCACACCCACTGGACGGGCTCTGGCTGGTAGTTTGCATAGCGTATATATACCCTCCAGTCTTGACTCAAAAAGTGGCTAATCCCCGCAGTGCACAGTTCGTGTACTGCTGGGATTCATATGTCTGCAGTCACACAGAGAGACTGCAGACCTATTGATTCTGACCGGACAATCCCTATAAAAGGATATCAACCACCAACCCTTTCCTAGACCCCGGCTTGCATTGCAGGAGATGAGATAACTCCTAAAATCTCTTTCCCCTTCCTCCTTAACATTATCCTCATGAGATGCTGTTATCAGTCCTATGTAAGAATGAGCAAATCTATTGAAATTTGAATTCACCGAGTTTGTCAAATTTCCCCCCAAAATTTGATTTGCTGCAAATAAATTTGTGCGAATTTCAATATTGGGAAGCTTGTATTTGCTTGGAAAATATATGTAAAGGAGAGAAGACAAATAACTCTGGTGACCATGATAGCTTATACTCTTTAGGTGAAAGAGAGGACCTCGCTGACCATAAGAAGAGTTTAAACACTACACATGAGAAAGAGAGGGCCCTACTGATCATAAAAGTTTACACTCTACAGTAGAGAGCGAACAACTCTGACCTTAAGAGCTTACACACTAAAGAAGAGAAAGAAAACCCCACTGATGATAAGAACTTATTCCTAAGAGATTACACTAGGGTTGAGCGACTTTCATTTTTTTAAGATCGAGTAGGGTTTTGGGAAACCCGATTTTGTCCAGAGTCGAGTCGAGTGCAGTCGGCCGATTATCGCTAAAAGTCGGGGATCGACCGAAACACGAAACCCAATGCAAGTCAATGGGGAAGCATAGTCGGCAGTGAGTGGAGGCCAGGAAAACACCTACAGTGCCCATTTTAATGCCAAAAACATCCATTCTTGTTTCTGAAGCTTGCCAATCTTAATTAACTGTATAATAATAGTTGGGCATAGGGAATTGGGGGAAAGTTGTGGGGGGAGTAGGGCTGGCTCAAGTTTATCGTGGGCCCAGGAAATGCGGACTACGTCACGGCGGTGTTGCAGGGAAAGGTAAGTATTTAAAAGTTGCAAGTGCTGTGATCCTGAGCAAGCAGGGGGGGGCCCACTCGTTCGCATTGCCACTGGCACAGGGCCCCTCAAAGTACGGCGGTGTGTTTGCATGGCGGGGGCGCCTCCCACCAGCAGCGACACTTTTGCGTACTCTGAGGGGCCCTGTGCCAGTGACGTCACCAACGAGTATGCCCCCCCACCTGATGAAGGAACCTGCACTTTCATCTGCACCTTCCTCTTTGTCCCTGTGTAAGGTGGTATAACATGCGGGAAGGGGAACCTTACTTTCAGCAGGGACAGATTCTGGCTGTGTAGAGTACAAGGGGAATGTAGTGGTCTAGGTCAATGTACCAGCAGACTCATTTAGCAGTGGCTGGGCAATGGGCAGGATGAGGAGGAAACAGATATAGGGCCAAAGAATAAAGTAGGCTACATGCAGTTCAAAATTGGTAACAGGACTAAACAGGCGGCATTGCTTTGTTCAGTGGAGTAGCAAACCCAAGAGCAGCAGACACTGTTTCAAGGGCCTAACCACACTAGTAGGCCAAATGCAGTTTAATATCTGATAGTATAGGGCGAAAGCCAGAATGTGGAAGCTCAGCTTTGTTCAGTTGAGGACAACACCAGGGAGGGGCAGACACCTTTAGTAGGCCGGAAAAGCCTATTGCATTTTTTAAAATGGTAATTTGGAGCAGAAGGTTGAAGCTCAGCTTTATTTAGTTGAGGGCAACACCAGGCAGGGGCACACAGACAGACACCTTTAGTAGGCCGGAAAAGCCTATTGCATTTTTTAAAATGGTAATTTGGAGCAGAAGGTTGAAGCTCAGCTTTATTTAGTTGAGGACAACACCAGGCAGGGGCACACAGACAGACACCTTTAGTAGGCCGGAAAAGCCTATTGCATTTTTTAAAATGGTAATTTGGAGCAGAAGGTTGAAGCTCAGCTTTATTTAGTTGAGGACAACACCAGGGAGGGGCAGAAGCCGTTAGTAGGCCCTAACCACCATTTTTTTTTTTTAAACCACTTAATGAGAGCCGGAAGGTTGAAGCTCAGCTTTATTTAGTTGAGGACAACACCAGGCAGGGGCACACAGACAGACACCTTTAGTAGGCCGGAAAAGCCTATTGCATTTTTCAAAATGGTAATTTGGAGCAGAAGGTTGAAGCTCAGCTTTATTTAGTTGAGGGCAACACCAGGCAGGGGCACACAGACAGACACCTTTAGTAGGCCGGAAAAGCCTATTGCATTTTTTAAAATGGTAATTTGGAGCAGAAGGTTGAAGCTCAGCTTTATTTAGTTGAGGACAACACCAGGCAGGGGCACACAGACAGACACCTTTAGTAGGCCGGAAAAGCCTATTGCATTTTTTAAAATGGTAATTTGGAGCAGAAGGTTGAAGCTCAGCTTTATTTAGTTGAGGACAACACCAGGCAGGGGCACACAGACAGACACCTTTAGTAGGCCGGAAAAGCCTATTGCATTTTTCAAAATGGTAATTTGGAGCAGAAGGTTGAAGCTCAGCTTTATTTAGTTGAGGGCAACACCAGGCAGGGGCAGAAGCCGTTAGTAGGCCCTAACCACCATTTTTTTTTTTTAAAACCACTTAATGAGAGCCGGAAGGTTGAAGCTCAGCTTTATTTAGTTGAGGACAACACCAGGCAGGGGCACACAGACAGACACCTTTAGTAGGCCGGAAAAGCCTATTGCATTTTTTAAAATGGTAATTTGGAGCAGAAGGTTGAAGCTCAGCTTTATTTAGTTGAGGGCAACACCAGGCAGGGGCACACAGACAGACACCTTTAGTAGGCCGGAAAAGCCTATTGCATTTTTTAAAATGGTAATTTGGAGCAGAAGGTTGAAGCTCAGCTTTATTTAGTTGAGGACAACACCAGGGAGGGGCAGAAGCCGTTAGTAGGCCCTAACCACCATTTTTTTTTTTAAAACCACTTAATGAGAGCCGGAAGGTTGAAGCTCAGCTTTATTTAGTTGAGGGCAACACCAGGCAGGGGCACACAGACAGACACCTTTAGTAGGCCGGAAAAGCCTATTGCATTTTTTAAAATGGTAATTTGGAGCAGAAGGTTGAAGCTCAGCTTTATTTAGTTGAGGACAACACCAGGCAGGGGCACACAGACAGACACCTTTAGTAGGCCGGAAAAGCCTATTGCATTTTTTAAAATGGTAATTTGGAGCAGAAGGTTGAAGCTCAGCTTTATTTAGTTGAGGACAACACCAGGCAGGGGCACACAGACAGACACCTTTAGTAGGCCGGAAAAGCCTATTGCATTTTTTAAAATGGTAATTTGGAGCAGAAGGTTGTAGCTCAGCTTTATTTAGTTGAGGGCAACACCAGGCAGGGGCACACAGACAGACACCTTTAGTAGGCCGGAAAAGCCTATTGCATTTTTTAAAATGGTAATTTGGAGCAGAAGGTTGAAGCTCAGCTTTATTTAGTTGAGGACAACACCAGGGAGGGGCAGAAGCCGTTAGTAGGCCCTAACCACCATTTTTTTTTTTAAAACCACTTAATGAGAGCCGGAAGGTTGAAGCTCAGCTTTATTTAGTTGAGGACAACACCAGGCAGGGGCACACAGACAGACACCTTTAGTAGGCCGGAAAAGCCTATTGCATTTTTCAAAATGGTAATTTGGAGCAGAAGGTTGAAGCTCAGCTTTATTTAGTTGAGGGCAACACCAGGCAGGGGCACACAGACAGACACCTTTAGTAGGCCGGAAAAGCCTATTGCATTTTTCAAAATGGTAATTTGGAGCAGAAGGTTGAAGCTCAGCTTTATTTAGTTGAGGGCAACACCAGGCAGGGGCACACAGACAGACACCTTTAGTAGGCCGGAAAAGCCTATTGCATTTTTTAAAATGGTAATTTGGAGCAGAAGGTTGAAGCTCAGCTTTATTTAGTTGAGGGCAACACCAGGCAGGGGCACACAGACAGACACCTTTAGTAGGCCGGAAAAGCCTATTGCATTTTTTAAAATGGTAATTTGGAGCAGAAGGTTGAAGCTCAGCTTTATTTAGTTGAGGACAACACCAGGGAGGGGCAGAAGCCGTTAGTAGGCCCTAACCACCATTTTTTTTTTTAAAACCACTTAATGAGAGCCGGAAGGTTGAAGCTCAGCTTTATTTAGTTGAGGACAACACCAGGCAGGGGCACACAGACAGACACCTTTAGTAGGCCGGAAAAGCCTATTGCATTTTTCAAAATGGTAATTTGGAGCAGAAGGTTGAAGCTCAGCTTTATTTAGTTGAGGGCAACACCAGGCAGGGGCAGAAGCCGTTAGTAGGCCCTAACCACCATTTTTTTTTTTTAAAACCACTTAATGAGAGCCGGAAGGTTGAAGCTCAGCTTTATTTAGTTGAGGGCAACACCAGGCAGGGGCACACAGACAGACACCTTTAGTAGGCCGGAAAAGCCTATTGCATTTTTTAAAATGGTAATTTGGAGCAGAAGGTTGAAGCTCAGCTTTATTTAGTTGAGGGCAACACCAGGCAGGGGCAGAAGCCGTTAGTAGGCCCTAACCACCATTTTTTTTTTTTAAAACCACTTAATGAGAGCCGGAAGGTTGAAGCTCAGCTTTATTTAGTTGAGGACAACACCAGGCAGGGGCACACAGACAGACACCTTTAGTAGGCCGGAAAAGCCTATTGCATTTTTTAAAATGGTAATTTGGAGCAGAAGGTTGAAGCTCAGCTTTATTTAGTTGAGGGCAACACCAGGCAGGGGCACACAGACAGACACCTTTAGTAGGCCGGAAAAGCCTATTGCATTTTTTAAAATGGTAATTTGGAGCAGAAGGTTGAAGCTCAGCTTTATTTAGTTGAGGACAACACCAGGGAGGGGCAGAAGCCGTTAGTAGGCCCTAACCACCATTTTTTTTTTTAAAACCACTTAATGAGAGCCAGAAGGTTGAAGCTCAGCTTTATTTAGTTGAGGACAACACCAGGCAGGGGCACACAGACAGACACCTTTAGTAGGCCGGAAAAGCCTATTGCATTTTTCAAAATGGTAATTTGGAGCAGAAGGTTGAAGCTCAGCTTTATTTAGTTGAGGGCAACACCAGGCAGGGGCACACAGACAGACACCTTTAGTAGGCCGGAAAAGCCTATTGCATTTTTTAAAATGGTAATTTGGAGCAGAAGGTTGAAGCTCAGCTTTATTTAGTTGAGGACAACACCAGGCAGGGGCACACAGACAGACACCTTTAGTAGGCCGGAAAAGCCTATTGCATTTTTCAAAATGGTAATTTGGAGCAGAAGGTTGAAGCTCAGCTTTATTTAGTTGAGGGCAACACCAGGCAGGGGCAGAAGCCGTTAGTAGGCCCTAACCACCATTTTTTTTTTTTAAAACCACTTAATGAGAGCCGGAAGGTTGAAGCTCAGCTTTATTTAGTTGAGGGCAACACCAGGCAGGGGCAGAAGCCGTTAGTAGGCCCTAACCAAAGTTGAAGGCCAAATGCAGTTTAATTTCTGATACTATAGGCCGAAAGCCAGAAGGTGGAAGCTCCGATTTAGACAGTGGAGGACAATTTGAATTAGGGACTGCAGACAGACTTAGTAGGCTGCCCCCTGTGGACCATGCATCCACCACATTAACCCATTGCGCCGTAATGGACACGTAATCTTCCGTGGCCATGCCTACAGGTCCATGCGTCTGTTGTCAGGTGCACCTTTGTACTCACAGATTGCCAGAGTGCATGGACAATGCGGTCTTCTACATGCTGGTGGAGGGTTGGAATGGCTTTTCTCGCAAAAGAAGTGTCGACTGGTTAGCTTGTAGCGTGGTACAGCGTAGTCCATCATGGCCTTATTAATAGTAAATAAAATATATAACTAGGCTCTATGAACTTTTAAATAGGTTCCAGGGGTACACGGGCAGCATTGGTGTGGTCAGTGGAGGAGTATTGCAAGTAGGGGCTGCAGACAGGCTATCAAAGGCCTAAAATAACAAACAGTAGGCAGTCATGGCAGTTTTACATCGGTTACATGGATACACAGGCAGGCACTCCAGGCAGCATTGTGGTCAGTGGAGGAGTATTGCAAGTAGGGGCCGCAGACAGGCTATCAAAGGCCTAAAATAACAAACAATAGGCTCATTGCAGTTTTACAGCGGTTACATGGATAGACGGGCAGGCAGCTTGGTGGTGAGTGGAGGAGTATTTAAAGTAGGGACCGCAGACAGGCTATCAAAGGCCTAACATAACAAACAATAGGCTCATGGCAGTTTTACAGCGGTTACATGGATACACGGGCAGGCAGCTTGGTGGTCAGTGGAGGAGTATTTAAAGTAGGGACCGCAGACAGGCTTCAAAGGCCTAACATAAGAAAATGGGCTGGCTGTAGGCACTTTATAATTGGTTCCAGGGGTACACGGGCAGCAGTGGTCTGGTCAGTGGAGGACTAGTGGAAGGAGGGACCGCAGACAGGCTTCAAAGGCCTAAAATAACAAACAATAGGCTCATGGCAGTTTTACAGCGGTTACATGGATACACGGGCAGGCAGCTTGGTGGTCAGTGGAGGAGTATTTAAAGTAGGGACCGCAGACAGGCTTCAAAGGCCTAACATAAGAAAATGGGCTGGCTGTAGGCACTTTATAATTGGTTCCAGGGGTACACGGGCAGCAGTGGTCTGGCCAGTGGAGGACTAGTGGAAGGAGGGACCGCAGACAGGCTTCAAAGGCCTAACATAAAAAAATGTGCTGGCTGTAGGCACTTTATAATTGGTTCCAGGGGTACACGGGCAGCAGTGGTCTGGTCAGTGGAGGACTAGTGGAAGGAGGGACCGCAGACAGGCTTCAAAGGCCTAAAATAACAAACAATAGGCTCATGGCAGTTTTACAGCGGTTACATGGATAGACGGGCAGGCAGCTTGGTGGTGAGTGGAGGAGTATTTAAAGTAGGGACCGCAGACAGGCTATCAAAGGCCTAACATAACAAACAATAGGCTCATGGCAGTTTTACAGCGGTTGCATGGATACACGGGCAGGCAGCTTGGTGGTCAGTGGAGGAGTATTTAAAGTAGGGACCGCAGACAGGCTATCAAAGGCCTAAAATAACAAACAATAGGCTTATGGCAGTTTTACAGCGGTTACATGGATACACGGGCAGGCAGCTTGGTGGTGGTGAGTGGAGGAGTATTTAAAGTAGGGACCGCAGACAGGCTATCAAAGGCCTAAAATAACAAACAATAGGCTCATGGCAGTTTTACAGCGGTTACATGGATACACGGGCAGGCAGCTTGGTGGTGAGTGGAGGAGTATTTAAAGTAGGGACCGCAGACAGGCTATCAAAGGCCTAAAATAACAAACAATAGGCTCATGGCAGCTTTACAGCGGTTACATGGATACACAGGCAGCTTGGTGGTGAGTGGAGGATTAGTGCAAGGAGTGTCTGTCCCAGTACTCCCAAAATATAAATAGATGTTAATGTCTCGCAAAACAACCAAAACAAAAAAAAAGGTGGCATACTTAGGTACAGGGGTGGGCTCATCTACTGAGTTTCTGACATAGTAATTTGGCAGTAACTATTTAATGGTGCCAATATAGGACACAGACACAGACTACTTTAACCCCTTCACCCCCGGAGCTTTTTCCGTTTTTCCGTTTTCGTTTTTCGCTCCCCTCCTTCCCAGAGCCATAACTTTTTTATTTTTCCGTCAATTTGGCCATGTGAGGGCTTATTTTTTGCGGGACGAGTTGTACTTTTGAACGACATCATTGGTTTTAGCATGTCGTGTACTAGAAAACGGGAAAAAAATTCCAAGTGCAGTGAAATTGCAAAAAAAGTGCAATCCCACACTTGTTTTTTGCTTGCCTATTTTGCTAGGTTCACTAAATGCTAAAACTGACCTGCCATTATGATTCTCCAGGTCACTACGAGTTCATAGACACCTAACATGACTAGGTTATTTTTCACCTAAGTGGTGAAAAAAAATTCCAAACTTTGCAAAAAACAAAACAAAACAAAATTGCGCCATTTTCCGATACTCGTAGCGTCTCCATTTTTCGTGATCTGGGGTCAGGTGAGGGCTTATTTTTTGCGAGCCGAGCTGGCGTTTTTAATGATAGCATTTTGGTGTAGATACGTTCTTTTGATCGCCCGTTATTGCATTTTAATGCAATGTCGTGGCGACCAAAAAAACGTAAATCTGGCGTTTCGAATTTTTTTCTCATTACGCCATTTAGCGATCAGGTTAATGCTTTTCTTTAATTGATAGATCGGGCGATTCTGAACGCGGCGATACCAAATATGTGTAGGTTTTTGGGTTTTTTTATTGATTTATTTTGATTGGGGCGAAAGGGGGGTGATTTAAACTTTTATGTTTTTTTTATTTTTTTCACATTTTTAAAAACTTTTTTTTTTTACTTTTGCCATGCTTCTATAGCCTCCATGGGAGGCTAGAAGCAGGCACAGCCCGATCGGCTCTGCTACATAACAGCGATCATCAGATCGCTGTTATGTAGCTAAAATGCAGGTGTGCTGTGAGCGCCGACCACAGGGGGGCGCTCACAGCCACCGGCAATCAGTAACCATAGAGGTCTCAAGGACCTCTATGGTTACAATGGAGGAGCATCGCCGACCCCCGATCATGTGACAGGGGTCGGCGATGCGCTCATATCCGGCCGCACGGCCGGATGCGGTAGTTAAATGCCGCTGTCTGCGCTTGACAGCGGCATTTAACTAGTTAATAGCGGCGGGTGATCGCGATTTCACCCGCCGCTATTGCGCGCACATGTCAGCTGTAAAAAACAGCTGACATGTCGCGACTTTGATGTGCGCTCACCGCCGGAGCGCACATCAAAGCGGGGGTCCCGACATGTGACGTACTATACCGTCACATGTCGGGAAGGGGTTAAGTTGCATCATAGATGTCTACAAATTTGTATTGTCAGTGCCAGACATTGAATGATGTCAGCGAATAGACTAAAGATTGGTGGAGCTGTGCGACATAATTTTGGACGTGGTAGAGCACATTTTGAGCTGGGGTAGGGGGGAACTCTCTTGAGGCCGGCGGGACCGCCCCAGGGCCCCTCATGTTACAACGGTGTGTCTGACGTTGGGTGCGCACCACCACCGCCAGAGACACTACATTGTACTATGAGGGGCCCAGTAGCAATGCCGTCAACCAAAAGCGAGCACACTCACCTCTTCAGACAAACAGCAGTCTCACGGGTGCTTGCGCCAAGTCGCGATACCACGGCCCCGTGTGGGGAGTTTTGCCATTTAGGGAGGTGTAAACATGTCGTATGCTGTACAATCAGCTGCAGCAAATTAGACATTAGAAAAGTAATTCACAGGCAAGAGCTTTTCATAGGAAAGCTAGGTGTCGGCCGGGCAAGGTGGGGCAAAAGATTTCGAAATCCAGTTGTGGTTCATTTTAATGAATGTTAGATCGTCAACATTTTGGGTAGCCAGACGAGTCCTTTTTTCGGTTAATATTGAACCTGCAGCACTGAATACTCTTTCTGATAGGACACTTGCTGCCGGGCAAGCAAGCTCCTGCAATGCATATTCTGCCAATTCTGGCCAGGTGTCTAATTTGGAGGCCCAGTAATCAAATGGGAATGACGGTTGAGGGAGAACATCGATAAGGGATGAAAAATAGTTAGTAACCATACTGGACAAATGTTGTCTCCTGTCACTTTCAATTGATGCAGCAGTACCTGTCCTGTCTGCGGTCATAGCAAAATCACTCCACAACCTGGTCAGAAAACCCCTCTGTCCAACGCCACTTCTGATGTGTGCACCCCTAACACTCCTAGTCTGCTGCCCCCTGGAGCTCGTGTGAGAACGATCACGTGCGCTGTGTGCTGGGAATGCCTGAAGCAAACGGTCAACAAGAGTTGATTGTTTGGTTGCTAATATTAGTTCCAAGTTCTCATGTGGCATAATATTTTGCAATTTGCCTTTATAGCGTGGATCAAGGAGGCAGGCCAACCAGTAATCGTCATCGTTCATCATTTTCGTAATGCGTGTGTCCCTTTTTAGGATACGTAAGGCATAATCCGCCATGTGGGCCAAAGTTCCAGTTGTCAAATCTCCGGTTGTGATTGCTTGAGGGGCAGTTGCAGGCAAATCTACGTCACTTGTGTCCCTCAAAAAACCAGAACCCGGCCGTGACACGCAACCAATTTCCTGTGCCCCCAGGAAAGGTTCGGCATTAAAAATATACTCATCCCCATCATCCTCCTCGTCCTCCACCTCCTCTTCGCCCGCTACCTCGTCCTGTACACTGCCCTGACCAGACAATGGCTGACTGTCATCAAGGCTTTCCTCTTCCTCTGGTGCAGACGCCTGCTCCTTTATGTGCGTCAAACTTTGCATCAGCAGACGCATTAGGGGGATGCTCATGCTTATTACGGCGTTGTCTGCACTAACCAGCCGTGTGCATTCCTCAAAACACTGAAGGACTTGACACATGTCTTGTATCTTAGACCACTGCACACCTGACAACTCCATGTCTGCCATCCTACTGCCTGCCCGTGTATCCTCCCACAAATAAATAACAGCACGCCTCTGTTCGCACAGTCTCTGAAGCATGTGCAGTGTTGAGTTCCACCTTGTTGCAACGTCTATGATTAGGCGATGCTGGGGAAGGTTCAAAGACCGCTGATAGGTCTGCATACGGCTGGCGTGTACAGGCGAACGTCGGATATGTGAGCAAAGTGCACGCACTTTGAGGAGCAGGTCGGAGAACCCAGGATAAGTTTTCAATAAGCACTGCACCACCAGGTTTAAGGTGTGAGCCAGGCAAGGAATGTGTTTCAGTTGGGAAAGGGAGATGGCAGCCATGAAATTCCTTCCGTTATCACTCACTACCTTGCCTGCCTCAAGATCTACTGTGCCCAGCCACGACTGTGTTTCTTGTTGCAAGAACTCGGACAGAACTTCCGCGGTGTGTCTGTTGTCGCCCAAGCACTTCATAGCCAATACAGCCTGCTGACGCTTGGCAGTAGCTGGCCCATAATGGGACAACTGGTGTGCAACAGTGTCATCTGCCGATGGAGTGGTTGGCAGACTGCGTTCTGTGGAAGAGCTGTAGCTTCTGCAGGAGGATGAGGAGGAGGAGGAGGAGGGGGTGCGAACGCCTACAGCCAACTGTTTCCTAGACCGTGGGCTAGGCACAACTGTCCCTAAATTGATGTCGCCTGTGGACCCTGCATCCACCACATTCACCCAGTGTGCCGTGATGGACACATAACGTCCCTGGCCATGCCTACTGGTCCATGCATCTGTAGTCAGGTGCACCTTTGTACTCACAGATTGCCTGAGTGCATGGACGATGCGCTGTTTAACATGCTGGTGCAGGGCTGGGATGGCTTTTCTGGAAAAAAAGTGTCGACTGGGTAGCTCGTATCGTGGTTCAGCGTACTCCATCAGGGCTTTGAAAGCTTCGCTTTCAACTAACCGGTAGGGCATCATCTCTAACGAGATTAGTCTAGCTATGTGGGCGTTAAAACACTGTGTACGCGGATGCGAGGATAAGTACTTCCTTTTTCTAACCAGAGTCTCATGTAGGGTGAGCTGGACTGGAGAGCTGGAGATCGTGGAACTTTCGGGTGTGCCGGTGTACATGGCAGACTGAGAGACGGTTGGAGACGGTATTGTTTCCGCCGGTGCCCTAGATGCAATATTTCCTCCTACAAAACTGGTGATTCCCTGACCCTGACTGCTTTTGGCTGGCAAAGAAACCTGCACAGATACTGCCGGTGGTGCGGAAAATGGTGGCCTTACAGTGACGGAAGGGATGTTGCGTTGCTGACTAGCTTCATTGGCCGAGGGTGCTACAACCTTGAGGGACGTTTGGTAGTTAGTCCAGGCTTGAAAATGCATGGTGGTTAAGTGTCTATGCATGCAACTAGTATTTAGACTTTTCAGATTCTGACCTCTGCTTAAGCTAGTTGAACATTTTTGACAGATGACTTTGCGCTGATCAGTTGGATGTTGTTTAAAAAAATGCCAGACTGCACTCTTCCTAGACTCGGATCCCTTTTCAGGGATTGCAGACTGAGCTTTAACCGGATGGCAACGCTGTGCTCCAACAGGTTTTGGCTTTGACACGCGTTTTGGGCCAGATACGGGCCCGGCAGATGGAACCTGTTGCGATGTTGATGCCTGCTGCGGCCCCTCCTCCACCTCCGCTTCTGAACTACTGCCGCCTGCACCCTGTTCCCACAATGGCTGCCAATCGGGGTCAATAACTGGGTCATCTATTACCTCCTCTTCGAGCTCGTGTGCAACTTCGTCTGTGTCACTGTGTCGGTCGGTGGTATAGCGTTCGTGGCGGGGCAACATAGTCTCATCAGGGTCTGATTGTGGATCTGTACCCTGAGAGGGCAATGTGGTGGTCTGAGTCAAAGGAGCAGCATAGTACTCTGGCTGTGGCTGTGCATCAGTGCACTCCATGTCAGAATATACTTGTAATGGGCATGGCCTGTTAAATGTTTCACTTTCTAAGCCAGGGACGGTATGTGTAAAGAGCTCCATGGAGTGACCCGTTGTGTCGCCTGCTGCATCCTTCTCTCTTGTTGTAGTTTTTGCTGAGGAGGACAAGGAAGCGACTTGTCCCTGACCGTGAACATCCACAAGCGACGCGCTGCTTTTACATTTACCAGTTTCGGAAGAGGAGGCAAAAGAGCTAGAGGCTGAGTCTGCAATGTAAGCCAAAACTTGCTGTTGCTGCTCCGCCTTTAAAAGCGGTTTTCCTACTCCCAGAAAAGAGAGCGTTCGAGGCCTTGTGTAGCCTGACGACGAAACTGGCTCCACAGCTCCAGACTTAGGTGGAATATTTTTATCCCCACGACCACCTGATGCTCCACTACCACTACCATCATTACCAGCTGACAATGAACGCCCACGACGACCTCTTGCACCAGACTTCCTCATTGTTTTAAAATCTTAACCAAAGTAACTTTATTTGTTGCTGTCAAACAACTTACACGGTGAGCTATAACTTCAGTATGATTTCAATATCCCTTAACAGGTTGGTGAGACCACAAGGAAAATCAGGCACAATGTTACACACTCTGTTTTCTGTGGCACAAAATCACAGAGATGACACACACGCAGGACTGTCACTCAAGCACTAATGTCAATATTAATCTCCCACCTAATTTATTTTTTTTTTTTCTCAGGGAGACTTTAGAAACCAAATAATATTAAAAAAAAAAAAAAAAAAAAAAGGCTTTCTATGGCCCACTGAATGAGAGAGAGAGGTGGCACACCCAGGAGTCAAGCCTGGCACACAAGCTGAAAGGGCAATATTACTCTCCCACTGTTTTTTTATGTTTTTTTGTTTTTTTAAGGGAGACTTTAGAAACCCAATAATATTTAAAAAAAAAAAATAAATAGGCTTTCTATGGCCCACTGAATGAGAGGGAGAGAGGTGGCACACCCAGGAGTCAAGACTGGCACACAAGCTGAAAGGGCAATATTACTCTCCCACTGTTTTTTTAGGTATTTTTTTTTTTTTCAGGGAGACTTTAGAAACCAAATAATATTAAAAAAAAAAATAAAAAAAAATAGGCTTTCTATAGCCCACTGAATGAGAGATAGCACACACAGCAGTGGCACACAAGCCCTGACTGAGGCCAATATTTTTCTCCCACTGATTGATGTAGTGTTTTTGTGTTGAGGTAGATTTTAGAACACAAATCAAGGAAAAAAAAAAAAAAATGCTTTCTATGGCCCACTGAATGAGAGAGAGAGGTGGCACACCCAGGAGTCAAGACTGGCACACAAGCTGAAAGGGCAATATTACTCTCCCACTGTTTTTTTATGTTTTTTTTTTTTTTTTAAGGGAGACTTTAGAAACCCAATAATATTTTAAAAAAAAATAAATAGGCTTTCTATGGCCCACTGAATGAGAGGGAGAGAGGTGGCACACCCAGGAGTCAAGACTGGCACACAAGCTGAAAGGGCAATATTACTCTCCCACTGTTTTTTTATGTATTTTTTGTTTTTTAAGGGAGACTTTAGAAACCCAATAATATTTAAAAAAATAAATAAATAGGCTTTCTATGGCCCACTGAATGAAAGGGAGAGAGGTGGCACACCCAGGAGTCAAGACTGGCACACAAGCTGAAAGGGCAATATTACTCTCCCACTGTTTTTTGTATGTTTTTTTTTTTTTTTCAGGGAGACTTTAGAAACCAAATAATATTAAAAAAACAAAAAAAAAAAATAGCCTTTCTATGGCCCACTGAATGAGAGAGAGAGGTGGCACACCCAGGAGTCAAGACTGGCACACAAGCTGAAAGGGCAATATTACTCTCCCACTGTTTTTTTATGTATTTTTTGTTTTTTTAAGGGAGACTTTAGAAACCCAATAATATTTAAAAAAAAAAATAAATAGGCTTTCTATGGCCCACTGAATGAGAGGGAGAGAGGTGGCACACCCAGGAGTCAAGCCTGGCACACAAGCTGAAAGGGCAATATTACTCTCCCACTGTTTTTTTAGGTATTTTTTTTTTTTCAGGGAGACTTTAGAAACCAAATAATATTAAAAAAAAAAAAAAAAAATAGGCTTTCTATAGCCCACTGAATGAGAGATAGCACACACAGCAGTGGCACACAAGCCCTGACTGAGGCCAATATTTTTCTCCCACTGATTGATGTAGTGTTTTTGTGTTGAGGTAGATTTTAGAACACAAATCAAGGAAAAAAAAAAAAATGCTTTCTATGGCCCACTGAATGAGAGAGAGAGGTGGCACACCCAGGAGTCAAGACTGGCACACAAGCTGAAAGGGCAATATTACTCTCCCACTGTTTTTTGTATGTTTTTTTTTTTTTTTCAGGGAGACTTTAGAAACCAAATAATATTAAAAAAACAAAAAAAAAAATAGCCTTTCTATGGCCCACTGAATGAGAGAGAGAGGTGGCACACCCAGGAGTCAAGACTGGCACACAAGCTGAAAGGGCAATATTACTCTCCCACTGTTTTTTTATGTATTTTTTGTTTTTTAAGGGAGACTTTAGAAACCCAATAATATTTAAAAAAAAAAATAAATAGGCTTTCTATGGCCCACTGAATGAGAGGGAGAGAGGTGGCACACCCAGGAGTCAAGACTGGCACACAAGCTGAAAGGGCAATATTACTCTCCCACTGTTTTTTTATGTATTTTTTGTTTTTTAAGGGAGACTTTAGAAACCCAATAATATTTAAAAAAAAAAATAAATAGGCTTTCTATGGCCCACTGAATGAAAGGGAGAGAGGTGGCACACCCAGGAGTCAAGACTGGCACACAAGCTGAAAGGGCAATATTACTCTCCCACTGTTTTTTGTATGTTTTTTTTTTTTTTTCAGGGAGACTTTAGAAACCAAATAATATTAAAAAAACAAAAAAAAAAATAGCCTTTCTATGGCCCACTGAATGAGAGAGAGAGGTGGCACACCCAGGAGTCAAGACTGGCACACAAGCTGAAAGGGCAATATTACTCTCCCACTGTTTTTTTATGTATTTTTTGTTTTTTAAGGGAGACTTTAGAAACCCAATAATATTTAAAAAAAAAAATAAATAGGCTTTCTATGGCCCACTGAATGAGAGGGAGAGAGGTGGCACACCCAGGAGTCAAGACTGGCACACAAGCTGAAAGGGCAATATTACTCTCCCACTGTTTTTTTATGTATTTTTTGTTTTTTAAGGGAGACTTTAGAAACCCAATAATATTAAAAAAAAAAAATAAATAGGCTTTCTATGGCCCACTGAATGAGAGGGAGAGAGGTGGCACACCCAGGAGTCAAGACTGGCACACAAGCTGAAAGGGCAATATTACTCTCCCACTGTTTTTTTAGGTTTTTTTTTTTTTTTCAGGGAGACTTTAGAAACCAAATAATATTAAAAAAAAAAAAAAAAAAATAGGCTTGCTATAGCCCACTGAATGAGAGATAGCACACACAGCAGTGGCACACAAGCCCTGACTGAGGCCAATATTTTTCTCCCACTGATTGATGTAGTGTTTTTGTGTTGAGGTAGAATTTAGAACACAAATCACGGAAAAAATAAATAGGCTTTCTATAGCCCACTCAGTGAGAGATGGCACACACAGGGATGGCACTGTAGCAGAAATGCCAATCTTAATCTCCCACAAAAAAAACAAAAAAAAAAAAAAAACTGTCCTACAATTACTATCTCCCTGCAGTAATGTAAGCCAGGTATGGCAGGCAGCAATAGGAGTGGACTGATGCACAAATTAAATAAAAAGTGTGGACAAACAAAAAAGATAGCTGTGCAGAAAGGAAGGAACAAGAGGATATGTGCTTTGAAAAAAGCAGTTGGTTTCCACAGTGGCGTACACACAGCAATACAGCTATCACGGAGCCTTCTAGGGCAGCCCAATGAGCTACAGCGCTGAGGGGAAAAAAAAAAATAGCTTCCACTGTTCCTGCACACCGAAGGTGGTGTTGGACAGTGGAAATCGCTGCAGCACAAGCGGTTTGGTGGTTAGTGGACCCTGCCTAACGCTCTCCCTGCTTCTGACGAAGCGGCAGCAACCTGTCCCTAAGCTCAGATCAGCAGCAGTAAGATGGCGGTCGGCGGGAACGCCCCTTTATAGCCCCTGTGACGCCGCAGACAGCAAGCCAATCACTGCAATGCCCTTCTCTAAGATGGTGGGGACCAGGATCTATGTCATCACGCTGCCCACACTCTGCGTTCACCTTCATTGGCTGAGAAATGGCGCTTTTCGCGTCATTGAAACGCGACTTTGGCGCGAAAGTCGCGTACCGCATGGCCGACAAGCACAGGGGTCGGATCGGGTTTCATGAGACGCCGACTTAGCCAAAAGTCGGCGACTTTTGAAAATGATCGACCCGTTTCGCTCAACCCTAGATTACACATTACAGAAAAGATAGAGAAAGGACCCAGATGATCAAACGATATTACAATCCGTAGAAGAGATATAGATAGAGAGAAAAAGAGAGAGGATCCTGCTGACCATAAGCGTTTACACCACACTAAAGGACAAAGAGAGAAAGGACCCTGCTGACAATAAGAGCTTACAACTCCTGGAAATAGAGAGAGGACCCTGCAGACCATATGCGTTTACACGACACTAAAGGAGAGAGAGAGAGAGAGAGAGAGAGAGAGAGAGAGAGAGAGAGAAAGAAAAAGGACCCTACTGACAATAGGCACTAACACTCTACAGGTGAGAGAATAGACCCTGATGACAATAAGAGCTTACAACTCCTGGAAATAGAGAGAGAAGGCCCTGCAGACCATAAGAGCTTACACTCTATAGGAAAAAGGACTGTGCTAACCATAATAGCTTACAAACTACAGAAGAGATAGAAAAAGGACCCCAATGATCATAACAGTTTGCACTCCATAAGAGAGAGACACAGTGAGGAAGAAAGGGAGAGAGAGAAACCTGTTGACTACAAGAGCTAACACAATCGGTATGGCCGCCACTAATGACAAAGGGATCCAATCATGTCCGATGTACTCGGTTCCAACTGCATTTGATACATAGTTTGAAAATATTGTATGTTCAGGAAGCTCTAGAAAAAAAGTGAGACCTCCTGAGCTACAGTTAAGAAATCTCTCCGGCCCTGAAAAGGTTCTTATGTTTCAGAAAGGTTGAGATGTACTTCTGTCATCATTGGGCAGAAAAGTATTCACATCGAGAAAGGTTGAGACTGAGACTTGGAGAAATAATTGGGTGGAGTTTGTGCAGGGAGGACCAAGATCCCTAAAAGAGAGTGTGACTATGTTTGACAATCTGTGAAGGCACTCTTCTCATACAAGTAAACTACCCATCTTCCTGATACCAACCATCAAAGGCTGGCAAATATGATCAAAGATTGAGAGGAGCAGCATACTCTACCTTTGGAATGTGAAATCCTCTGAAGGTTGTGTCCTTGCTGACAGCATGTGGAACTCCTGCAGGAGCAATATCAGCAAATCTCTGGATCTCGTGGATTACGGCTTCTATATACGGCATTTTACTCCTGTCTTCTATTGATGGACAGCGATCTCTCCCTATTACACTGTCAATTTCTTTGTGGATTTTCTCTGAAGTTAACAAAAATGGAATAGTGGAAATATTTTTCAATCTAGAATTATATTCAAATTATATCTATTTTGCAGTTACAACCAAATAGCAGCTGAAGATTGTTTGAAATGTTAAGGGTATGTGCCCATGATCCGGAATAGCAGTGGGTTTGGATGCAGCTCACCTCTTCTGTGTCCAAACCACTGTATTCTAGGTTACAAGCACAGTATATGGGATTTATAGAAACCGAATGCCCACTGTGCTTCTATTTGATACTGCAACATGTCAATTATCTGCAGCGGAGACGCTAATCTCCACTGTGTAGTCTGACCCATAACAATTCATTATAAGTGGTGAATCCACATGGTTCAATGAACACATGCGGATTTACCTGCGTGATTAGAACGCAGCATTTTGGATGCAGCTAAAATATGTTGCTTCCAAAACATTGCAATATCCTGATTGTGGGCACATAGCCTAAAAGGGCTATGCTCAATATTTGTCTTTAGGAGCCCACACCTTCCCAACCTATTCAGTTCCTTTTTGCTGGAAATCCAGCACTCATGCTTGACTGACATTTCAAGTTTAGTAGTTTTGTCCTTCTGCTGAGCTGGATGTGCTACTGTAAAACATTAAGAAAATAATGGATTACAGCACATAACATAAAAAATATTTTGTACCTATATTGTGCCAATTTACATAAAATATTTTTAATTAGAAACATAAATATAAATATTAAAATTCAAAGGTCAGAGACACCTTAGTGCCATGTTTTAGCAGGCTTATGATACAGAGGTCTATGTGAGTGCCTAATAATGATCCAGAAAAATATACAGGATGTAACTATATAGGAATAACATTTTGCAGATGTAGTTAAATGTAGTCATGTAATATAAAACTGTACCATATAATGCCCAGGGAGATAGTGACTAGCATTCATATACATATAATAAAGTCATATAATATAAAGTGCACAGTGTCCCCTGAAGAAGCACATTGTGAAACGCGCTTTGGGGTCTGCCTCTCCCATGGTTGCAGCAGCTTGGTCTCCTTAGTCCCTCTATGCCCCTCTATATGTCAGAGTGTATACCCTTGTCAGGACTTATACTTTATATAATTTTGGCTGCCTTTACTCTATCAGGATCTCTACCTTAACTAGGATTTGTATTTAATACCTCATAGCCTGCTTCTTACCCTAGTACTAATATGCCTTACTGAATTATAGCTATCAATAGGTCTGGCTGGACAACTTATATTCCTTATTGACAATCTTCGGTTATATATGTGATAGTCATTATATTACCTTCTGTATGCACTATGCACTTTATATTATATGACTTTATTATATGTATATGAATACTAGTCACTATCTCCCTGGGCATCATGTGGCGCAGTTTTATATTGCAGAACTACATTTAACTACAGTACATCTGCAAAATGTTAATCCTATATAGTTACATCCTGTATATCTTTCTGGATCATTATTAGGCACTCACACAGACCTCTGTATTATAACCCTGCTAAAACATGGCACTAAGGTGTCGCTGCCCTTTGAATTTTAATATTTATATTTATGTCTCTAAATAAAAATCTTTTATGCAAATTGTCACAATAAAGGTACAAACTTTTTTTGCATCATTTGCTCTGTTATCCATTTTTTCCGTTTTATATCTATGGTATATCTGAGGATTCGCTCCCTCTCTAATAGGTTTTTGCCTGGGTTTGTAAAACATTCAGGTCCGACAGTGGCATGTTCTAAAGTCTACACCTTTATCACTGTATTTGTATATTGAGATAACATGGCCACTGAAAAATTCCAGGCAAGTGAGCTGTGAATAGAACTGCTCTGTAAACAGCCAATGTTGTGGGCAAGGGACTTATGACTTTGCAAAACTGATAACTGTAAATCTGGATCTGGAGCTGAGAGGAAAGCTGGTCACTCTCCATAGAAACAAAATATAAACAATGTAACACAAAAGCTCTCATATTCACAACTATAGCAGATAGAAAAAGTAATTTGCAATCTCCATGTTGTCAAATAAATATAACCTAGAATAAAAACTTAATGCATATGAACCCTGCTGTAATTAAATGGTAACACGTGTAAAAATTAAGGCCATGTGCACACGTTGCGGATTAGGCTTTGGAATTTTTGGTGCGGATTCTGCATCTGTTGGCAGAAAACGCAGGTGCAGATTTGATGCGTTTTTTGTGCGGATTTTGTGCAGATTTGCTGTGGATTTACTACGGATTTACTGCGTTTTTTACCCCTGCCGATTTCTATAATGGAATGGGTACAAAAACGCTGCAGATCCACAAAAAAGAAGTGACATGCTACTTCTTTTAATCCGCAGCGCTTCCGCGCAGAATTTTCTGCACCATTAGCACAGTGTTTTTTTTTCTCATTGATTTACATTGTACTGTAAATCGCTTGCGGATCTGCAGCGTTTCTGCACGGTAAAAACGCTGTGGATCCGCAGGAAATCCGCAACGTGTGCACAAACAGTACCTTAAGGTGTAAAGCATTGTGGAATATGATGGCGCTACATAAGTAAGTAAAACAAATATATTACAAACTGAGACATTTGTAAAATATCAAATGAACCATCAGAATATGCCATACTGGGTATGAGTATTGTGACGACACAGCATTTAATCTTAATTATCCAGATGTAAATTCAATAATCGAGGAAGCATAAACTGTTATCTTTATGCTGACTCTTCTTGTAGGTTGATATTTGTAAATTGATGTGTAGTTAATAATAATAGTTGTTATTTACCTCTTATTTCAGCTCCCACAGCTCATTGTACTGTTGCCTTTGCAAGACACTGATACAAAGTCAATGAACAATGAAGTTTGCTAAGAGGTTGATTGCACATTATATGAAACCATGTGTTAGGTGTCGAGTTCCCGCCACTACACAGGGGTAATCTCAAGCCATATCTGCTGGGGTCTCCCATTCTCCTCCAGCCGCAGTAGAACCTGCTCAGCATATACATTGGTCCTAGCATCTGGCTCAACCTGATACTGTGCGAATGGTTACTGCTAGTGTTGAGCATTCCGATACCGCAAGTATCGGGTATCGGCCGATACTTGCGGTATCGGAATTCCGATACCGGGATTCCGATACTTGCCGCGTATCGGATACCGGAATCGGAAGTTCACAGATTCACACTGCACAAATTCATCCAATGAGAATGATTCCAAGTGTGGGCACATCCTGTTCAGCATGGAGGGCATGAAACTACTGGCATGGCTGTGATTGGCTGCTGAAATGATGTCATGATGCAGTTTAAAAGTCGCTGGCGCCATTTTGCGATCACTCTGCTGTGAATTCAGTTAGTGACAGGACGCTGTTTGCTGACTGAGGGACAGTTTAGAGATAGCGATTTGCTTCTTTGTGCTTTCCAAAGGCTAATTTAGCAACCGCTGTGTTCACCTACTATTCACCTTGCTTTTGCCTTGTAGCGCTGTTTTCACAGCGATCTGCAGGGTCTGTGTGTGTGTGTGTGTGAGTGCAGCCCAGTCTCCAGTCTGAGTGCAGCCACATAGGCCATCCATAGCTGGTTGTATTCAGTTCAGGGAGGGTGGTTCATTGCCTCATACTGTTCTTTTTTTTCTTTTTTTTCCAAGTAGTGTAGTCTGCTGCTAATTTTTTCAAAAAAATCCTATTAGTGTCTTTCCACCCGTCTCCAGCTAATTTGTGAAAAAACACTACATAGGATAACGTAGAGGAGGGTTTTTGGGCCTTGCAGCGCCGTTTACGGCTGTCTGCACGGTCTCCGTGTGACTGCAGCTCGCCCTGTAGTCTGTGAGCAGCCATAGCCTGGTTGTCTCCAGCTCAGGGTTCTTCACTGCGTCATACCGCAAAATCAATTTTCATTTTGTTTTAAGTAGTGCAGGCTGCTGCACATTTTTTCAAAAAATTCCTATTAGTGTCTTTCCACCCGTCTCCAGCTAACTTGTGGAAAAATACTACATAGGATAACGTAGAGGAGGGTTTTTGGGCCTTGCAGCGCCGTTTACGTCTGTCTGCACGGTCTCCGTGTGACTGCAGCTCTATCTGTTGCCAGTTCAGCCCCCAAAAAATAAATAAATAATAAAGTTCACCAAACACACCAGTGACACCACTTTACATTTGTGTAGGCCACATTAGCTCATATTAAAGTCTAGTCCACACTTTAGAAAATTAGTGTTTCTTATACCTGTTAGGAGGAGTTGTTCAGGAATAAGCACACAAATCCGTTAGTACTTTTCTGCTTATCTTTATCAGTCAACCAAGATGAAGGCAGTGAGTAAGGCACGTGGGCGTGGGCGTGGGCGTGGGCGCGGAGCAGGGAGGGGACGTGGGGATTCTGTGCCTGCTGCGGGCATCGGTGACTCATCAGCACCCACTTTCACCAGGGAACAGTCATTCATGCGCAGCTTTGTCGCAGAGCGCCGTACACCGCTGCTGCGTGAAGAACAAATTGAAGCCGTTGTCGGATGGATGGCAGCTAATGCATCAACTTCAATTAGTGCCACATCCTCTCACACACAGAGCACTGGAGAGCAGCCATCTGTCTCTTCACCACCTGCCAAATTGCCCAGGCAGACAGAGAGCCCAGGACAGGAGCCGTCTCTACTTCTGTTCTCTGAATCTCTTGGCTTGGAAACAGGGGGCCAGCCAAGCATCATTGGAGAAATGGAAGAAGAGGCAGGGTGCAGTGATGCCCAACAGCTTTTTCTCTCTTCCTCTGAAGAGGCGGGTGGGCCAGTGGCTCCGTTCACCACATCGCAGGCCGCATCAGCTGATGATGACACTCAGGTGCCACTTACTGGTGCGTGCTCTGCTGCTGAGACTACCCAGGAGGAGCAGTTGGGGGCAGAGGGTAGTGTAGATGATGAGGTCCTTGACCCATCTTGGCGTGAGGGACAGGAAGGTGGTGGGAGCAGCTCTGAGGAAGAGATTCCCCGTACGGCCCAAAGAGGGAGAGGGAGGGGGAAGACTGCGGATCCTGCAGCCTCCGCTTTGGCACCCGTTAGGAGCATGTCTCTTCCAAAAGCCAAAAAGGGCGCTCCCAAGACTTGCAGTGCCTGGTCCTTTTTTGACACAGTTGCAGATGACATTTGCTATGTCAAATGCAAGGTGTGTCATCACAAAGTCAAAAGAGGGAAAAATGTCAGCAACCTCAATACCTCCAACATGTGGAAACATGTGCGCACCAGGCACCCGGCGGAGTTAGAAAAACACACTGAAGAGCTAGGCCAACCAACAGCGGCAGCTACCACCTCTTCAGCTCATGTTGCCTCTTCCTCCAGCTCACACGCAGCTGGTTCGGCTTCCTCCCAGGATCGCCGTGGAAGAACCTCTGGCCCTGTTGTCCAGAGACCCGCTGTAATTCCACCCGCAGCACCACTTTCCCAGTCATCCACACACTCCCAGCCCAGTCTACAGCCATCGGTAGTACAGGCATGGGAGAAAAGGCGGCCTTTCTCATCAAACCACCCACGAGCACAGGCTCTGACTGCAGGCATTGCCAAACTTCTGTCACTGGAAATGCTGTCATTCAGGCTGGTGGAGACTGACAGCTTCTGTGACTTGATGTCATTGGCAGTCCCACAGTACAATGTGCCCAGCCGCTTTTACTTCAGCAGGCAAGCCGTCCCTTCCCTGCACAAGCATGTGGAGGGACACATAAAACACGCGCTACTGAATGCCGTCAGTAGCAAGGTCCACCTCACCACCGATGCGTGGACCAGTCAACATGGACAGGGGCGATACCTTCCCCTCACTGCCCATTGGGTTAATGTCGTTGAGCCGGGTACAGACCGTGCGAGTGGCGCAGGACGTGTCCTGCCCACTCCAAGGATTGCAGGAATCCATTCTGTACGCATTGACTCCTCCTCTTACACCAGTTCCTCAGAATCATCGCTGCAGGAGCCGTCACAGTCCACCTCCACATGGACCCGTGATGAACGTTAACCTGTTACGACCGACATGAGCACAGCCGTGGCCAAACGTCAACAGGCCGTCTTGAAATTAATTTATTTGGGGAATCGAAGCCACACAGCGCAGGAGCTCTGGAATGCCATCAAGCAGGAGAGCGATGGTAGTGTGTGATAATGGCCGAAATCTGGTGGCAGCTCTGGGCCTCGGCAACCTCACTCACATCCCATGTCTGGCACATGTGCTCAATTTGGTTGTGCAGAGTTTTTTGAGGGACTATCCGGATCTTGATGCACTGCTGCACAAGGTCCGCCTAGAGTGTGCTCACTTGCGGCGTTCCAGCACGGCAAAAGCGCGCATTGCGGCTCTGCAGCGCCGACACCGCCTGCCGGAACATCGCATCATATGTGACCTACCTACCAGGTGGAATTCCACGTTACATATGTTGGAGCGGTTGTGTGAGCAGCAGCAAGCTGTAATGGAGTATCAGCTGCTTCAGGCGCAAAGAAGTCACACTCAGCGCCGTACAGACTTCACAACCACAGAGTGGGCCACTATGAATGACGTCTGCCAGGTTTTGCGTCCCTTTGATTATTCCACGCGGATGGCGAGTGCAGATGATGCACTAGTCAGCATGACTGTCCCCCTTATCTGCCTGCTTGAAAAATCACTGCAAGCGCTAAGGGATGATGTTGTGGAAGAGGTGGAGGATGAGGATTCAGCATTTCCATCATCTTCTGGACAGTCAGCGCCACGTGGTTCCTCACAAACGCGTAGGCAGGGGACAGTTTGTGAGGAGGATGAGGAGGAGTCAATGGAGGAGGAAGACATCCGTCCAGAGGAGGGAGTTACACAATTGTCCAGTACTCAGTGTGTACAGCGAGGGTGGGGTGATGACGAGCGGGCAGAGATCACGCCTCCAGCAGGGGACAGCGTTTCTTGGGCAGTTGGCAGTCTGCAGCACATGGTGGATTACATGCTGCAGTGCCTGAGAAACGACCGCCGCATCGCCCACATTCTCAACATGTCTGATTATTGGGTGTTCACCCTCCTCGATCCTCACTACCGGGACAACGTAGAAAGCCTCATCACACCGTTGAACCGGGAGCGAAAGATGCGGGAGTACCAAGACACACTGGTGAATTCCATCATCTTCTCCATTCCAACTGAGAGAAGTGCTGCTAGTGCATTCCAAAGCAGCTCAGTGCGTCCAGGCAGTGGTGGAGGCTCTGCACAAAGAGGGAGCAGAAGCAGTGCCTCTGCCCAAGGCAAGACCAGTATGGCCCAACTGTGGCACAGTTTTCTGTGCCCGCCACAAAAGTCTACACCATCACAGACGGCTCCAGTCAGCAGGAGGCAACGGTTCTGTCAGATGGTGACAGACTACATGTCTTGCCCTCTTGCTGTACTCCCAGACGGCTCTTCACCTTTCAAGTTTTGGGTCTCAAAGCTGGATACATGGCCAGAGCTAAGCCAGTATGCATTGGAGGTGCTGTCTTGCCCTGCGGCCAGTGTATTGTCGGAACGTGTCTTTAGTGCTGCAGGTGGTGTACTAACTGACCGTCGCATTCGACTATCCTCCGATAACGTTGACCGGCTTACTTTCCTGAAAATGAACAAGGCCTGGATCTCGCAGGAATTTGCCACTCCTCTTCCTGATTAAATAATTAGGTGACTGTCTACAGTATCCAGGTCTCCTGTTGTGTTCATCTTTCTACCACCTGAACTTTAATTCCTGGGCTCCAACACCGCCAGTTGAGGCTCAGAAGTGCCGTCTGCACAGTCAAAACATACGACCCAGTGTTATTGGGTTTCAGTAACGTCAGCTGATCCCCAGCTGTGTAGCCGGCAATGTGTCCTGCGACCGCCACGCTGACACAACAACTGAAATGTAAGGGAACCTGTCCCCCCCCCACCAAGGCGTTTGTTACTGAAAGAGCCACCTTGTGCAGCAGTAATGCTGCACAAGGAAAAGGTAGCTATTTTTGTTTAGCTCCTTGCACACGCAGAACTTAACACTTATAAAATGTGTCCACTGATACCGTAAAACCGTCCCGGAGGTGGGACTTTCCTTCGTAATATGACGCAGCACAGCCATCATTCCTACCCCCTTGGCGCCGTGCCACGGCTCCTCAGCGTTGTTTGATTCCGTCCCGGAGCCTGCGCTGTTATGTAATCCCTTGGCCAGGCACACTTAGCGCTGCCCGTCTTCTGACATCATTTGGTGTCAGGATGGCTGCGCCTGTGCGGCCGCGCTGGCCGAGAGCCCGCCTCGCAGTGTCTTCTGATTTAATCCCACTGGGGGCCTGAGATCCATGGACATGCGCAGTGCATATCTGAACCTCCACCTCTCACTCATCTCCCTATGGCTTCTTCAGACTGTGCGGTGTCAGCTGGTCCCTAATAGCATGCCACGGCCGTTACACCGCACAGTCTTAAGAAGCCGTAGGGAGGGGAGTGAGAGGCGAGGATATGCACTGCGCATGGCCACGGATCCCAGGCCCGCGGTGGGATTACATTAGACGACACTGCGAGGCGGGCTCTCGGCCAGCGCGGCCGCACAGGCTCAGCCAGCCTGACACCAAATGATGTCAGAAGATGGGCAGCGCTAAGTGTGCCTGGCCAAGGGATAACATAACAGCGCATGCTCCGGGACGGAATCAAACAATGCTGAGGAGCCGGGGAACGGCGCCAAGGAGGTAGGAATGACGGCTGTGCTGCATCATATTACGAAGGAAAGTCCCACCTCCGGGACGGTCTCACGGTATCAGGGGACACATTTTATAAGTGTTTAGTTCTGTGTTTGCAAGGAGCATCATGAAAAGAGCCACCTTTTCCTTTTGCATCTTTTTTGCTGCACAAGCTGGCTCTTTCAGCTACAAACGCCTTGGGGGGGGGGTTAAAGGTTCCCTTTCGACTTTCCCCAATCAGGCTTCGGCCTACATTGTGTTCCTCTGCTTCTCCTGCTGTCCCTGGGCTCCAACACCGCTAGTTGTTGCCTGGTAGTGCTGTACGCACAGTTAACAGTCGCTCCTCTGTTATTGGGGTTCAGTAAAGTCAGCTGTTCCCCTGCTGTGTGTGTGGCAATCCCTCCTATCTCCTCCACCTCCACCTCCCCCTCCTGTCCCTGGGCTCCAACACCGCTAGTTGTTGCCTGGTAGTGCTGTACGCACAGTCCCAACAGTCCCTCCTCTGTTATTGGGGTTCAGTAAAGTCAGCTGTTCCCCAGCTGTGTGTGTGGCAATCCCTCCTATCTCCTCCACCTCCCCCTCCTGTCCCTGGGCTCCAACACCGCTAGTTGTTGCCTGGTAGTGCTGTACGCACAGTCCCAACAGTCGCTCCTCTGTTATTGGGGTTCAGTAAAGTCAGCTGTTCCCCTGCTGTGTGTGTGGCAATCCCTCCTATCTCCTCCACCTCCACCTCCCCCTCCTGTCCCTGGGCTCCAACACCGCTAGTTGTTGCCTGGTAGTGCTGTACGCACAGTCCCAACAGTCCCTCCTCTGTTATTGGGGTTCAGTAAAGTCAGCTGTTCCCCAGCTGTGTGTGTGGCAATCCCTCCTATCTCCTCCACCTCCTCCTCCTCCTGTCCCTGGGCTCCAACACCGCTAGTTGTTGCCTGGTAGTGCTGTACGCACAGTCCCAACAGTCCCTCCTCTGTTATTGGGGTTCAGTAACGTCAGCTGTTCCCCTGCTGTGTGTGTGGCAATCCCTCCTATCTCCTCCACCTCCTCCTCCTGTCCCTGGGCTCCAACACCGCTAGTTGCCGTCCAGAAGTGCTGTCCGCACAGTCCCAACAGTCCCTCCTCTGTTATTGGGGTTCAGTAACGTCTGCTGTTCCCCAGCTGTGTGTGTGGCAATCCCTCCTATCTCCTCCACCTCCACCTCCCCCTCCTGTCCCTGGGCTCCAACACCGCTCGTTGTTGCCTGGTAGTGCTGTACGCACAGTCCCAACAGTCCCTCCTCTGTTATTGGGGTTCAGTAACGTCAGCTGTTCCCCTGCTGTGTGTGTGGCAATCGCTCCTATCTCCTCCACCTCCTCCTCCTCCTCCTCCTGTCCCTGGGCTCCAACACCGCTAGTTGCCGTCCAGAAGTGCTGTCTGCACAGTCCCAACAGTCCCTCCTCTGTTATTGGGGTTCAGTAAAGTCAGCTGTTCCCCAGCTGTGTGTGTGGCAATCCCTCCTAGTGCTGTACGCACAGTCCCAACAGTCCCTCCTCTGTTATTGGGGTTCAGTAAAGTCAGCTGTTCCCCAGCTGTGTGTGTGGCAATCCCTCCTATCTCCTCCACCTCCTCCTCCTCCTGTCCCTGGGCTCCAACACCGCTAGTTGTTGCCTGGTAGTGCTGTACGCACAGTCCCAACAGTCCCTCCTCTGTTATTGGGGTTCAGTAATGTCAGCTGTTCCCCTGCTGTGTGTGTGGCAATCCCTCCTATCTCCTCCACCTCCTCCTCCTCCTCCTGTCCCTGGGCTCCAACACCGCTAGTTGCCGTCCAGAAGTGCTGTCTGCACAGTCCCAACAGTCTTTCCTCTGTTATTGGGGTTCAGTAACGTCTGCTGCTCCCCAGCTGTGTGTGTGGCAATCCCTCCTATCTCCTCCACCTCCTCCTCCTCCACCTGTCCCTGGGCTCCAACACCGCTAGTTGCCATCCAGAAGTGCTGTCCGCACAGTCCCAACAGTCCCTCCTCTGTTATTGGGGTTCAGTAACGTCAGCTGTTCCCCTGCTGTGTGTGTGGCAATCCCTCCTATCTCCTCCACCTCCACCTCCTCCTCCTGTCCCTGGGCTCCAACACCGCTAGTTGCCGTCCAGAAGTGCTGTCTGCACAGTCCCAACAGTCTTTCCTCTGTTATTGGGGTTCAGTAACGTCTGCTGCTCCCCAGCTGTGTGTGTGGCAATCCCTCCTATCTCCTCCACCTCCTCCTCCTCCACCTGTCCCTGGGCTCCAACACCGCTAGTTGCCGTCCAGAAGTGCTGTCTGCACAGTCCCAACAGTCTTTCCTCTGTTATTGGGGTTCAGTAACGTCTGCTGCTCCCCAGCTGTGTGTGTGGCAATCCCTCCTATCTCCTCCACCTCCTCCTCCTCCACCTGTCCCTGGGCTCCAACACCGCTAGTTGCCATCCAGAAGTGCTGTCCGCACAGTCCCAACAGTCCCTCCTCTGTTATTGGGGTTCAGTAACGTCAGCTGTTCCCCTGCTGTGTGTGTGGCAATCCCTCCTATCTCCTCCACCTCCACCTCCTCCTCCTGTCCCTGGGCTCCAACACCGCTAGTTGCCGTCCAGAAGTGCTGTCCGCACAGAGCCAAACACCTCGCCAATGTGTTAATGGGGTTCAGCACCGCCAGCTGTTCCCCTGCTGTGTATACGGCAACGTGTACTGCGACCGCCACGCAGGCACAACAAGTTAAATTTAAGGGAACCTGTCCCCCCCCCAGGCGTTTGTTACTGAAGGAGCCACCTTGTGCAGCAGTAATGATGCAAAGGGAAAAAGTGCCTCTTTTCGTGGTGCTCCTTGCACATGCTGAACCTAACACTTATGAAAAGTGTCCCCTCCTACCGTGATACCGTCCGGTAGGTGGAACTTTCCTTTGTGATGTGACGCAGCACAGCCGTCATTCTTACCCCCTTGGCGCCGTGCGCCGCCTCCTCAGCGTTGTTTGAATCAGTCCCGGAGCCTGCGCTGTTAGGTTAGCCCTTGGCCATGCACACATTTTGCGCTGCCCGTCTTCTGACATCATTTGGTGTCAGGCTGGCTGCGCCTGTGCGGCCGCGCTGGACGAGATCCCGCCTCGTACTGTCTTCTGATTTAATCCCACTGGGGGCCTGAGATCCATGGACATGCGCAGTGCATATCTGAACCTCCACCTCTCACTCATCTCCCTATGGCTTCTTCAGACTGTGCGGTGTCAGCTGGTCCCTAATAACATGCCACGGCCGTGACACCGCACAGTCTGAAGAAGCCGTAGGGAGGGGAGTGAGAGGTGAGGATATGCACTGCGCATGGCCACGGATCCCAGGCCCGCGGTGGGATTACATTAGACGACACTGCGAGGCGGGATCTCGGCCAGCGCAGCCGCACAGGCGCAGCCAGTCTGACACCAAATGATGTCAGAAGACGGGCAGCGCAAAATGTGTGCATGGCCAAGGGCTAACCTAACAGCGCAGGCTCCGGGACTGATTCAAACAACGCTGAGGAGGCGGCGCACGGCGCCATGGGGGTAAGAATGACGGCTGTGCTGCGTCACATCACAAAGGAAAGTTCCACCAACCGGACGGTATCACGGTAGGAGGGGACACTTTTCATAAGTGTTAGGTTCAGCATGTGCAAGGACCATAATTAAAAGAGCTAAGTTTAACTTTTCCAGCATTAGCGCTGTACACGATGGCTCTTTCAGCTACAAACGCCTGGGGGGGGTTAAAGTTTCCCTTTCAACTTGCTCCAGTGCAGGCTTCGGCCTACACTCTGCTCCCTCTCCTCCTCCTGCTGACCCTGGGCTCTAACACCGCCAGTTGGGGCCCAGATGTGCTAGCTGCACAGAGCCAAACACCAGCCAATGTGTCAGTGGGGTTCAGCACCGCCAGCTGTTCCCCTGCTGTGTAGCCGGCATCGTGTCCTGCAACAGCCACGCAGACACAAGAACTGAAATTGAAGGAAACCTGTCCCCCCTCCCCCAGGTGTTTTTACGTTTTACAGCCACCTTGTACGACAGTAATGCTGCATGTGTGCAAGGTGGCTCAGAAACTTATTCTCCTTGCCCATGTTGAACTGAACACGTCTAAAATGAGTCCTCTGCGACCATTAAAACATCCCTCAGGTGTGATTTTCCTTTGTATTGACACGCAACAAGCTCCTTGGTAGCGCTGCCCGTCTTCTGGCATCATTGTTTGGCTGCCTGCGCCTCTGTGCCCGCCTTGCCCCACACAACGCCCCTTGGTGTCTTATTTATTGGGACTGCGAAGGTGTGATTGATGGGCATGAACGGTGCATTTCTTCGCCTGTCCCTCATCTCCTTCCGCCTTCTTCGGACTGTGCGTCTTCATGGCCGTGGCATGCGATAAGGGATCAGCTGACGCCGCATAGTCTGAAGCGGGTGTAAGAACCCAAGCGAGAGGCGAACATATGTACTGCGCCAGGCCATGAATCCCAGCCCCGCAGTGTTTTAACAATGTTAAGACACTGGGGGGCTGGGATTCATGGTCATCGCAAACCGCAACGGCCGACATAACATGATGTCAGAGGATGGGCAGCGCTAACAGCGCAAGGCCAAGGGATAACACAAAAGCGCAGACTCCTGTGCAACAAATAACGATGCTCAGGAGGCCGCGCAAAGCACCAAGGTGGCATTTTTGCCAGCTGTACTGCGTCTCTTTACGAAGGGAACTCACGCCTCAAAATCAGTTTGACTGTGTAAGGGCCAAAATGTTATACGTGTTCCTTTCAGCGTGTGCAAGGAGCAAAATTAAAAGAGCAACCTTTACCTTGTGCAGCATTACTGCTGCATAAGCTGTGGCTCTTCGAGTTTGTAACCCCTGAGGGGGGGTTAAAGGTTACCTTTGAAATTGGTTCAATTAGACTTCGGCCGACACTCTGCTCCCCCTGCACCGCCAGTTGGGGCCCGGTACTGCTAGCTGCACAGAGAAAAACACCAGCCAATGTGTCAGTGGGGTTCAGCACCGCCAGCTGTTCCCCTGCTGTGCAGCCGGCAACGTGTCCTGCAACTGCCACGCAGGCACAACAGACCCAAAGCTGCCGCCAGTGCAGGCTTCGGCCTACACTCTGCTCCCTCTCCTCCTCCTGCTGACCCTGGGCTCTAACACCGCCAGTTGGGGCCCAGTACTGCTAGCTGCACAGAGAAAAACACCAGCCAATGTGTCAGTGGGGTTCAGCACCGCCAGCTGTTCCCCTGCTGTGTAGCCGGCATCGTGTCCTGCAAAAGCCACGCAGACACAAGAACTGAAATTGAAGGGAACCTGTCCCCCCTCCCCCAGGCGTTTGTACGTTTTACAGCCACCTTGTACAGCGGTAATGCTGCATGTGTGCAAGGTGGCTCATAAACGTATTCTCCCCGCACATGTGGAACTGAAAACACGTCAAAAATGTGTCCTCTGTGTGACCATTTAACCGTCCCGGAGGTGTGACTTTCCTTTGTAATGACACGCTGCAACCCCCTTGGTAGCGCTGCCCGTCTTCTGGCATCATTGTTTGGCTGCCTGCGCCTCTGCGGCCGCCCTGACCCACACAACGCCCCTCGGTGTCTTATTTATTGGGACTGCGAGGGTGTGATTGATGGGCATGAGCAGTGCATCAGTTCGCCTGTCCCTCATCTCCTTCCGCCTTCTTCAGACTGTGCGGCTTCATGGCCGTGGCATGCGATAAGGGATCAGCTGACGCCGCACAGTCTGAAGCAGGTGTAAGGACCCGAGTGTGAGAGGCGAACATATGTGCTGCGCCAGGCCATGAATCCCAGCCCCGCAGTGTTTTAACAATGTTAAGACACTGCGGGGCTGGGATTCATGGTCATCGCGAACCGCACCGGCCGACATTAAATTATGTCAGAAGATGGGCAGCGCTAGGCCAGGGGATAACACGACAGCGCAGACTCCTGTACAGCAAATAACAACGCTCAGGAGGCTGCACCCAGCACCAAGGTGGGATTCTTGACATCTGTGCTGCGTCTCATTACAGTGCTCCAAGATTATTATAAACATGTTGTTGGATCATGATAGACAGCTTTTTAATTCTACCAAGTCTAACATAAAAGAATTGGAAAGTAAATTGGTGTCTTTTGACGAGGTATCATTGGTAATTCCCTTCAAATCCAAGCTGAAAGATACGCTTGATAAATTTGAAAAAGAAGTTACAGACCGTAAACAAAAAAAGTTCACAAGGGATCGTTCTGATTTTGATAACCAGAGGGCCTTCCGCTGGAGACACTCGGGCAATTCACGCCCAATTTTACAATTTTCTAATCGCCAGGTCCCTGCCTCCTCAGAGACTACACTTGATGCTACTAGCTCAAGCGATTTTTTATCATCAGGAGGCAGCGACCTCGACGGCAGACTAGACGTGGACGCAAACGCAAGAAGACTCAGAAAACGTCCAACCAATCGGCAGGGCCCCCTGTCGCCATATCGACGCAATTACAGGAACAGACGTCGATGACTTTGTCCCATGGGCCTCATTTGGATATGGGATCCACACAGGTACCTTCATCTGCCTTACAAATAATTAATTTATCTGACTATGTTCTTTCACCAGCAGAACATTCGGTGTTGCAGAGGGGATTGTCCTTTTCTCCCACCCGGACCACAGATAAATTCGATCTTATCAAGGACCTCTACTTGTTTTGTAGGAAATTAGTGCTGCAGGTGATTCATCAACGACCAGAAATTATCCAAACTCCATCGATTGTGGATCAGCAGGTGCTTCAGGATCTTCTTGATCTGTTGGAAGACAACACGATGCCAGCAGGTAGGAAACCTTTTCCATTTAGGAATAAGTCCTCCACTGCGCCGTCCTTTTCAATGGTTCCTGCGGTGAAATTCTTTTTTGAGGCTACCAAAAGGGATATTCTACAATTATCTGCGTCTGTTGGTAACATCCACAACCTCTCCCCATTGGAAAGGCAGGCACTGGTTTCCTTGAAAAACAATCACTCTTTTATCATCAGAGAGGCTGATAAGGGTGGGAATGTGGTACTTTGGCCCACCCACCTTTATCTAGATGAGGCAAAAAGACAGCTTAGTAATTCTAACTTTTATGTTAGATTACCTTCGGATCCAACGGAAATTTTTGCACAGAGACTACAAAAATTAATCAGTCAGGCTGTAAGCATGGGTACTATTTCCTCAAGTGAGAAAAAGTTCATGTGGGTTGAGCATCCCATCATCCCCACATTTTACTTGTTACCAAAGGTACACAAAAACGCCTGTACACCACCTGGCAGGCCTATTGTGTCAAGCATTGGCAGCATTTGTGAACGGGTTTGCACCTATATTGATTTCTTTATACAACCTATAGCGTCTTCTTTACCATCATTTATTAAGGACTCGGCTGATTTTATTCGTGTCTGTCGTGACATTACCCTCACAGGACAGGAGTTATTAATAACATGCGATGTTGAATCGCTATATTCGAATATAAATCATGTTCACGGCATTAAAGCTTTGTCCTTTTTTCTAGATCGACTCAATGGTACAAACCGTTTTCATGACTCTTTTATTTTGGATTTATTGAACTTTGTCCTACGTCATAATTATTTTTTATTTGACAGGACTTATTACAAACAAGTATCAGGCGTGGCCATGGGCGCACGATGTGCGCCAGCCTTTGCCAATATTTTTCTTGGATGGTGGGAAGAAACGATCGTTTTCTGTTCACAGATGTTTCATGAACATGTCAAACACTGGCATCGTTTCATAGACGATGTCTTTTTCATATGGACGGGTACTGAAAATTTTTGTTTACAATTTCTTAGGGAACTTAATAATAACTCATTAAACATCTTCCTCACTCACTCTTGTTCCCCCGACTCAGCAGTGTTTCTTGATCTTCGGATTTCCAAGGAGGAAAACAGATTGGTGACAGACTTATTTCGTAAGCCTACGGCTACCAACAGCCTACTCCAATATCAGAGTTTCCACCCCCAGCATACCCGGATGGGTATTCCTACAGGACAGTTTCTTCGTGTCCGCCGGAACTGCACCTCTGATGAAAGTTTTAGGGAACAATCCAGGGACCTGACTCTGAGGTTTCAGCAGCGAGGATATCCTCGAAAGGTGATCTCCAAAGCTTTCCAGCGAGCCCGATCATCGGACCAGGCCTCCTTGTTGGTATCACGTCCCCGATTGCAGGACTCTTCAGTCAGATTCATCACGGAGTACAGTACAAACTGGAACCAGGTGAGGCACATTTTGACAAAAAATTGGGATATTCTGACTTCAGATCCCCAAACTGTTGCCTGTGTTAGTTCCAGACCCTTGATGACCGCTAAGAGAGCTTCTAACTTACGTGACATACTTACTAGAAGTCACTTTTCACGTCCTGCTGTTGGTTTAAATCGTGGCATTCGACTGAGAGGTTCTTTCCCCTGTGGAGATTGCACTTTTTGCCCCTATATGCCACCTACCAGGGACCTTTTTCATAATCCCTCAGACAATTCTGATCACAGACTTTGTCAATATATTAATTGTAAGACCAGTTTTGTTATTTACGCTATTATTTGCCCATGTCACAAGGTTTACATTGGTCAGACGTCGCAGGAATTGAGAAAACGAGCTCAAAAACATCTATCCACAATTCATTTAGCTCATTCTGACCATAAGAAGGGTAAGGTTTTAACCCCGGTAGCAGCTCATTATCTTAGAGTACATGGAGGAAAGTCTATTAACACCCAATTTTTTGGTCTGCAGAGGATTCTGTTTAATGAGAGAGGTGGTGATCGGCACAGATGGTTACTGCAACATGAGGCTCGCTGGATCTTTCGTTTAAAGTCTATTTCACCCTCCGGCTTGAATGAGGAACTCCTTTATACTGGCTTTTTGGGATAACTGGGTTTGGTGGAGCCATCATTCTGGAATTCAACATGCGGCCAATGCTATCATGCAAGCCAGCGTCTGGGACTCCCTGGATGGACCTTATTGGTACTGTCCTTGATTCGATAATATTAATGATTTCACGACATCTATATATATATTTTTGATCCGGCTTGATGGAAGAAACTTTTGGCCATGAACATTGATCAGAGCTTCGTAATGATCATTACTCTCATGGAACTTCATATTGACTGGGTACCTGTGTGTTTCTCCATTAAAGGCCTTTTGTAACAAGGGTTGATGCCCTACCATATGTTGAGACTATCGCAGAAGAATTCTGGACTTTGAACATTCTTTTCCCTGCTGGATGATCTATATATACATGTGTACATATTTATCTACACGTTTTTCCGTTTATTTATATATATATATTTTTCTATGGGTATATTTGTTGGTATTTGGTTAGAAATTGTAATTTATATATATATTATTTCTTTAATTTTCTTTATTTTCATTATTTCATTCAAATTATATATTCATATGATGTGTGTATTATATATTCATATTGCTACTCCTTGTACAGGTGCCTGGTTTCTATATGCATGTGTATATATGCATGTATACATATGTGTGTATGTATATATTTATATATGTATCCTCCGCCCATCCATTCGTGGCCCCCCTTGCTTTAATATTCATTATTCCTCTTCCCTAACTAACATACTCCACCCGGTCTAAACCGGTACTGTCTGCTGTTTTATTCTTTTGTGCGGCCGCACAATATATTTCTTTTATTTTATTTACTTTTTTCTCCTTTCCCTTTTGTTTTTGGTCGCTTCACGCCTGCGCAGTCATCCTCTTTTCTGCAGGCACACTCATTGGTTCAGGCGGCTATGTTCCACTTTGTCTATCTGACCATGCGCACTGTATCTTGGTGTTTACAGATCATTGCGCCTGCGCCTCCCTTCCTCCTCCATTTCCGGTCAGTCACCTGGATGCCACACACCGGTACAATATTGGGTCATTACGACCGCTACATATAGCGGTTATTATCATCAGGAGAGTCACCTTTCCCTGACGAAGCCGCATAGCGCGGCGATACGCGTGGGATTCTCCCGCACCTTCCTCCTTATTGCCCGCAGAGCCGTTAGCATTGGGGTTTTCTTTTATGGCAGCCGTCAGACATGGTACTACTTTGGCTCCTCTCTTTCTGCTGGGAGCCGGTTACTGTCTTTGATTGTGCCCTTGGCTGCATTACTTGCTTTGCCACACTGATTATACATGTACATTTTTTTCATCATAACCGTTATCGGTATACATATTTATAGTGGCTTATTCTCATGTGCCCCATTGCTATCATTCTACACATCACCTATTTCCTCATTTATTTTTGCATACTTTGGGGTTATCTATTTATGGTGTGTTTTATTGTGGGGACGCCCACTGTTCATAGGCATCTGTGGTGCTTTATTTATACGATATATCTACGTGTAGCCTTCTTATAGTTATATTATTACCTATGCACTTATATATAAAACAGTAGTATTCTTTTGTCATCTTAGGCTGTGATTTTTTTGTCATATATTGAGGAGGTTGATGTGTTTGTTGTTTGATCCTTATGGTATGGTTTTAATGTTTTTTTATCTGGTATGCTTTTTTCTTATCAATAAAAGTTTTTGACATATTTGATATATAGGTGTGCACACATTTATGCAGCGTCTTTTCCTTTTTTTTTTTGTTCAGTATCATATTCCCCATGCATTGTGTGGCTCCCTAGGTGTTATATATACTCAATTGTTGTGCTCCCGACATACTTTACATGGTTCATTACGAAGGGAACTCGCGCCTCCAACACAGTTTGACTGTATAAAGGGCTAAATGTTATACGTGTTTCATTCAGCGTGTGCAAGGAGAAAAATTAAAAGAGCAACCTTTGACTTGTGCAGCACTACTGCTGCATAAGCTGTGGCTCTTCGAGTTTGTAACCCCTGAGGGGGGGTTAAAGGTTACCTTTGAAATTGGTTCAATTAGGCTTCGGCCTACACTCTGCTCCCCCTGCAGAGCCCGGGCTCCAACACCGCCAGTTGGGGCCCGGTACTGCTAGCTGCACAGAGAAAAACACCAGCCAATGTGTCAGTGGGGTTCAGCACCGCCAGCTGTTCCCCTGCTGTGCAGCCGGCAACGTGTCCTGCAACAGCCACGCAGGCACAACAGACCCAAAGCTGCCGCCAGTGCAGGCTTCGGCCTACACTCTGCTCCCTCTCCTCCTCCTGCTGACCCTGGGCTCTAACACCGCCAGTTGGGGCCCGGTACTGCTAGCTGCACAGAGAAAAACACCAGCCAATGTGTCAGTGGGGTTCAGCACCGCCAGCTGTTCCCCTGCTGTGTAGCCGGCATCGTGTCCTGCAAAAGCCACGCAGACACAAGAACTGAAATTGAAGGGAACCTGTCCCCCCTCCCCCAGGCGTTTGTACGTTTTACAGCCACCTTGTACAGCGGTAATGCTGCATGTGTGCAAGGTGGCTCATAAACGTATTCTCCCCGCACATGTGGAACTGAAAACACGTCAAAAATGTGTCCTCTGTGTGACCATTTTACCGTCCCGGAGGTGTGACTTTCCTTTGTAATGACACGCTGCAACCCCTTGGTAGCGCTGCCCGTCTTCTGGCATCATTGTTTGGCTGCCTGCGCCTCTGCGGCCGCCCTGACCCACACAACGCCCCTCGGTGTCTTATTTATTGGGACTGCGAGGGTGTGATTGATGGGCATGAGCAGTGCATCAGTTCGCCTGTCCCTCATCTCTTTCCGCCTTCTTCAGACTGTGCGGCTTCATGGCCGTGGCATGCGATAAGGGATCAGCTGACGCCGCACAGTCTGAAGCGGGTGTAAGGACCCGAGTGTGAGAGGCGAACATATGTGCTGCGCCAGGCCATGAATCCCAGCCCCGCAGTGTTTTAACAATGTTAAGACACTGCGGGGCTGGGATTCGTGGTCATCGCGAACCGCACCGGCCGACATTAAATGATGTCAGAAGATGGGCAGCGCTAACAGCGCTAGGCCAGGGGATAACACGACAGCGCAGACTCCTGTACAGCAAATAACAACGCTCAGGAGGCTGCACCCAGCACCAAGGTGGGATTCTTGACATCTGTGCTGCGTCTCATTACGAAGGGAACTCGCGCCTCCAACACAGTTTGACTGTATAAAGGGCTAAATGTTATACGTGTTTCAATCAGCATGTGCAAGGAGAAAAATTAAAAGAGCAACCTTTGACTTGTGCAGCACTACTGCTGCATAAGCTGTGGCTCTTCGAGTTTGTAACCCCTGAGGGGGGGTTAAAGGTTACCTTTGAAATTGGTTCAATTAGGCTTCGGCCTACACTCTGCTCCCCCTGCAGAGCCCGGGCTCCAACACCGCCAGTTGGGGCCCGGTACTGCTAGCTGCACAGAGAAAAACACCAGCCAATGTGTCAGTGGGGTTCAGCACCGCCAGCTGTTCCCCTGCTGTGCAGCCGGCAACGTGTCCTGCAACTGCCACGCAGGCACAACAGACCCAAAGCTGCCGCCAGTGCAGGCTTCGGCCTACACTCTGCTCCCTCTCCTCCTCCTGCTGACCCTGGGCTCTAACACCGCCAGTTGGGGCTCTAGGAAGACAAGCTTGAATAGGTCCCCATCCTGGTTCCAGCACCGTCAGCTGGTTCCGGGCAGAGCCTTTGGCTTAGGTGCCTCCCTCTGGGTATCCGAGTTCCACCAACGTCAGGTGGTCCTTGGTAGTGCTTTCAGGCATGGGTACCTCCTGCTTAGTAACCGGGTTCCAGTAACGTCAGCTGGTCCTCGGTCGTTCCATTGGCTCTTGGACCTTCGGCTACCCATCCGGGTTCCAGTACCGTCAGCTGGTTCTCGGCAGTGTCTTTTGCTCTTGTACCTTCTGCTCCCCATCCTGGTTCCAGTACCGTCAGCTGGTTCCGGGCAGAGCCTTTGGCTTAGGTGCCTCCCTCTGGGTATCCGAGTTCCACCAACGTCAGGTGGTCCTTGGTAGTGCTTTCAGGCACGGGTACCTCCTGCTTAGTAACCGGGTTCCAGTAACATCAGCTGGTCCTCGGTAGTTCCATTAGCTCTTGGACCTTCGGCTACCCATCCGGGTTCCAGCACCGTCAGCTGGTTCTCGGCAGTGTCTTTTGCTCTTGCACCTTCTGCTCCCCATCCTGGTTCCAGTACCGTCAGCTGGTTCCGGGCAGAGCCTTTGGCTTAGGTGCCTCCCTCTGGGTATCCGAGTTCCACCAACGTCAGGTGGTCCTTGGTAGTGCTTTCAGGCACGGGTACCTCCTGCTTAGTAACCGGGTTCCAGTAACGTCAGCTGGTCCTCGGTAGTTCCATTGGCTCTTGGACCTTCGGGTAGCCATCCGAGTTCCAGTTCCATCAGCTGTTTCTCGGCATTTTCTCAGCCTTCTTGTACCTTCTGCTACATTTCCAAGTTCAAGAGACTAAACACGATGACCCGGAAGACCACCCCTAAGATGACGACGACACCAGAGACGACAACCACCGTGATGACGACGACCCTGGAGACGATGACCCTGAAGACCACCCCGATGACGACGACCCCGGAGACGACGACCCTGGAGACGACGACGACCTGGAAGACCGAGAAGCAGAAGAACAAGAGGCTGCAGAACAAAGAGCAGAAGAACATTAAGCATAACACTAAATATCAGAGCAAAAGATATTATCTAAATTATAAGCAGAAGAAGACTAAGCAGTGTATGGGGGTGAGTCCGTTCCTCCTCGTGGTGCCCCTGGATAAAGCCTGATGCTGCAGGCCAAACTGAACGCGGACAAATGTAACTGTTTTGTGGCAGAACGGAAGGTGTAATCTTTAAACTTTTATAGATAACAACTACGGGAATGCCTGTCACAAATAAGAATATGATGAAGAAGTAGAATATGAAGAAGATAATAGTAAAATAAAAAGAATATGAACAATGTAACAAAAAAAATAATAGGTAGAAGATGAAGAAGAAGATGAATAAGGTGAAGAAGTTGATGTCAAAGAAGCTGATGATGAGGATAATGAAGAAGAAAGTGTGGGAGAAGTAAAAAAGAAGGTGAAGGGCGTGGAAGTAGTGAAACATCAATATCTGACAAAATAAAAAAAAAATTTACATAGTCAAAATCTTTCTAACGCCGAACGTCATAAAAAACAAAACAAAATCCTGCTATTCTATTTGATTGGGCTAAACCTATGTGCCTTCAATGTCTCCGCCACGTCCCCCAATACATCCTACATTATTCTTAGTTGTTTTCCTTCATGTAGAATGAACCTACAAGTTTATAAAGGGTTTATTTTAATTCCGATATTTTCGTCCCTTTGACTTGCATTGGGATCGGGTATCGGTATCGGATTAGATCCGATACTTTGACGGTATCGGCCGATACTTTCCGATACCGATACTTTCCGATATCGGAAGGTATCGCTCAACACTAGTTACTGCTGCCTTCCCTTTGTAGCTAGCATTGGTCAGCGGCGAGCAGGCTTTTCTGGGACTAAGTCCTGCTTTTCTCGCACTGAGCATGCCCACGGTAGGACCTCTCATTGGAGGTCTGGGGTCACACGCTCAGTCCCTGTAGCAGCTCCCATTTGTCCACCAGAAAGGTCCTGAAAGAGCTGCAACTGTAAAAGGTTCACATTGCTGCACGGCCATGAGCTAGTATCAAATGTATTTGGCTTAAGCCAGTGGATACTATACCACTCTTTACTTATGTGGTGTGAGGCTGTAGCTTTGGGACTGTATACTCAGGCAGGAAGCTAGCTTCAGTGAGGGCAATTAGCCTTGGCTTAGCATCTGGTTCCTTCATGTGTGCGGTTAGCACAGAAGAGTTCCAGAGCAAGCACAACCCTTAGTTAGGGCAATAGTTTTGTGTACATCGCGACTCTGTGAGTCAACAGAGATCGCTTCCAGTTCACACTGGGTGAAGCTTAACCCACGTGTGAGCTCAGAGGTTATCCACCGTTACTTTGCAGAAGATTTCTCTGCACGGTGGACCCCGGTCTGCGAACACACCTTGTAGCTACCTATCTATATACGTTCCTCTAGCCCTAACACCATGCAGTTGGTTGACTTGCAATCATTGAAAGGTAAACTATAAATAATCAAACCTATAAAAGAATTTAGAACAGTCTCACCAGACCCATAGGCAATAGATTCTCTGATGTTACAGAAAGAACCTCTTATGGAGCAGTAAACAACAACCCATAGAGGCAATTATCCATGCCAGAATAGAGTTCACTAAGCAAATCCAAGAGAGGGCCACCGCCCAACGCGTTTCATCCTTGAAGGACTTGCTCAGGGGATATAGCAGCCAAGGCAGGAGTGATCCACTATTATTGGCATTATTCAAGAGCCTCCCATATGAAGGATTCCACACAACTGGGTCCTTTTTTATACTTATTTGTAAATTGAAGTACTGCCCACATTGTAAGAACATTGAATTCAGTTCATAGAACATTCAGTTTTTGATGCATATATGGTTGGCTGCCTTGCTGGGAGTTCTGATTTCTATGGGTGTTGTGTTATGATATTTTAATGGTAATATTAAATATTACGTTTTAAGTTCCCTATTGTTATGCAAATTTTCTATTATTTCGAGGGATCAAAAATTTTGCAGTTAACCTGTGTTGCTTATTTATTGTTCTAAAGCCTCTCTAACAAGACATCCAAGAGATCCAGAGATCAAAAGAACCAGAGACTGTTTGCAAAACCACACCTAGGAACACACTACAAGACAGCAGCCAAGACATTGTGGCCCAATCACAAGGGACACAGATTTGACATTCTACAGGATGCCAGCTTAGGGGTCCACAGCCACAGTTGAAAGAATACACATTTGCTCTATTGACCATCACTGAACCCATGTATACGATTGAGAAGGCCAGGATTGGGACCTACCAGTCACCTGGCTTCATGGAGATATTCAGAGTAGCCAGGTTGTGGCCATCCAGTCACCTGGCCTCGTACTTCAATAGACTGTCAGTTTCTAAGCTTTTCAATAACTCCTCTCTGTGCATGCCACAGGTAGGGGTAGTTGGACCTGGAAATTTTGAAGTCACAGCTGCTCTTTTCCCGGTGATTAAGCGGAAGGGTGAGAAAAATTAATTTTGCACCATCTTGGGTGTTTTGCTGGGAGGGTTCTACATGTTATTTGCCTGTTTTGTTGATCAATAAAGTATTGCCACACTGTTTTACCCTCACCCTGCTGTCACAGCGGTGGATACCGCGGCACCACAGGACACAGGCTATGTCCCTACCTTAAGTGGAAATCCTCTTCTCATAACTACATTCATGCTACTGTTACTGATGAAGGCCCCGTGTAGGGACCGAAACATCTTTATCACGCATTGGGATCAATAAATTCTTTTCAGCTCTTCACCGCAAAGTTGAGTGCTGGGTTATGTTTAATTAATCTGGTACAGGGGCATGCTAAAGCTGTCAATACTTTGATAGCTCAGGGTCCAGTCTGGTGCAGGGACGTTCTGAGCTGTCAGTGTTTTGACTGACAGTTCAGCCATCCAATCTGAGACTCTGAGTTGCTGGCTGTCGCTAGGTGTTCATTGTCCTAGGTGATTGTCCAGCTACTTAGCTGAGCTGTTAGTCCCAGATGTCTGCCAGACGTAGCTTCAGCTAAGTATGGTTGATTTTCTCTGTGCCTAGTGTTTTGATTGATTATCTTTCGTTGCCTAACCTTTGACCTTGCTTTTACCATCCGACTATATAACTCCTGCATTCTGATCCTCTATCTTCCTTGTATTTTCACCTTGGACCGTCACCTGACTACACTTTTGTCTCTTCCCTCTGTTTATGACGTCTCCTCTTGGCTTTTGACCTCGGACTCCTTGACTATCCCGACTTATGGCTTGTCTGTGTGAAGTTACTCAGCGTTATATTTATATTCTTTTATTAAGCAAATGAAACACAGATAACATTTAAATTTTCAATATGAAACTCCTAGGCTCCGTTGCAAAATCTGTAACAAGATCTCCAAAATTACCATATACGATGATGGGAAGAAATTTGGACCCAATCAGACACCAGTGCTAAAGTGCTACCAGTACTCATGCCATGATGCTATGAGAGAACCTTTATAATTAAATAAAAATACATTCAAATTCTTACCTTGTATTTCTGGATATTTCATAAGTATAAGAAAACCATATCTCAGAGTCAAACTTGTTGTCTCTGTTCCAGCAATGAATAAGTCTGTTATTGTTGCCTGTAGATTCTCTTCGTGAAATTCTGTATCTTGATTCTTTTTTTCCTACAAAAAATAAATACATAAAACTCACTATTATTTTAAATATGAAAATTTGTCAAAAGCCTTTAAGCTCTTTAAACATTAAATAAGAGTCAGAACAAGAGCAATGAAATAGAATGATTGATTTCTGAATTTTGAAGAAATTTTTGCTTCATGGTGAATATATTTTCTGCGAATCATTAAAAATCCTCTAATTGCCCAGAAATAATGTACCATAAATATAACCCTGACATCTCCTAGGACTGTATTGAACCATTTTGAGGTTTATAATGCAAACAAAGCCTTAGTAATTTCCAAGTGACCTCAACCTTTCTGGCTATTGAAAAACGGATGGTAAACGGTGGTAACTAACGGCTGTATTTAAGTGACGCGTACCAGTCTAATACTGGACTATTGGACTATTACCACAGCATATTTTGGAGATTTTTCTTTAGGATTTAAACAATGTGGCTTGCCCATCTTACGCTACAAGAATTAAAAATAAGACTGAGGGGTTTAATTTTGCCCTCCTTCTCTACAGTAGGTAAAGAATTTAAAAAAGGCTGTGATTAAGGTTCTGTTACTACAGATTATCACTAGAGATGAGCAAACGTGCTTGCCACTACTCTTTACTCGCCCGAGTATCGCTATGCTCGGCGTACTCAGCGAGCAGCGAGCATTTCCGGTATTATTCGGCGGTAACTGCAGTCTCAACCCAGTAGTTTTGGTGGACTTTAGAGACCCAATCACGGTGCAGGGATTGTCTGCCAGGCCATGAAACGCCGCAGCCATCTTTGTTGTGGTCGTGCAGTAATTGGCTGGGCCGTCCAGCATCATCCCGAGTATAAGAGACCTGGCACCGCCCTGCTCGCCGCATTCTGTTCCTGTTTCAGCGAGAGTAGGGAGAGCTGCTGCCGAGATAGGGACAGAATCATGGTTTTAGAGTTAGTGTAGGTCTGCAACTCTTACTACCACAACTCCTCAGAAACCGAAAGTCCTTTTTAGTGCTAATTCGTGGGTCCCGATATTGCAGCGCTAGGTAGGCATGGCACAGCATATCCACATTAGTGCAAGGCCTGCAGGCACTGTATGTGCTTCCATTGGTCCCACTGCATCCTTTCCAAAGCTCCATAACTGCCTGCTGCTGCAGCTTATTTACTGTCTATATACCTATTTTTTTTTCCAAAAATTCCCCCCACCCAAAAAAAAAGTACACAGTGTGTTCTGTCAGACTGAGGCCTGTTGAAAAGTTATGGTTTGTCAGGCATATGTAGCATAGTTGTGTGTGCTACCCTTGTGCCCCTATTTTTTTTTTTGGTGTTTTAAATTCACCGAAAAAGGCCTCATATATCTGCGTGCTCAAGTTTGGTCATTGGAGGCCATTGTACTTATTTTTTGGCTGTCTGATACTCAAATTCTATACAGCACTATTTTGCATTAAAAAAAAATTGAAAGGCCACAGATTTGCCAGTGTGGTATTTCCGTTACAGCCGTCATATATCTCTGTGCTCCAAGTGTGGGCATGGGAGGCTGGTGTACTTATTTTTGGGCTGTGTGATACTCAAATTCTATACAGCGCTATTTAGCATAAAAAAATTTGAAAGGCCACAGATTTGCCAGTGTGGTATTTAATAGTAACATAGTTATTAAGGTTGAAGAAAGACTTTAAGTCCATCTAGTTCAACCCATAGCCTAACCTAACATGCCCTAACATGTTGATCCAGGGGAAGGCAAAAAAAACCCATGTGGTAAGAGTAAGCTCCACCATGGGGAAAAAAAATCCTTCCCGACCCCACATACGGCAATCAGACTAGTTCCCTGGATCAACACCCTATCAAGGAATCTAATATATATACCCTGTAACATTATACTTTTCCAGAAAGGTATCCAGTCCCCTCTTAAATTTAAGTAATGACTCACTCATTACAACATCATACGGCAGAGAGTTCCATAGTCTCACTGCTCTTACAGTAAAGAATCCGCGTCTGTTATTATGCTTAAACCTTTTTTCCTCCAGACGTAGAGGATGCCCCCTTGTCCCTGTCTCAGGTCTATGATTAAAAAGATCATCAGAAAGGTCTTTGTACTGTCCCCTCCTATATTTATACATTAACATAAGATCACCCCTTAGCCTTCGTTTTTCCAAACTAAATAGCCCCAAGTGTAATAACCTATCTTGGTATTGCAGACCCCCCAGTCCTCTAATAACCTTGGTCGCTCTTCTCTGCACCCGCTCTAGTTCAGCTATGTCTTTCTTATACACCGGAGACCAGAACTGTGCACAGTATTCTAAGTGTGGTCGCACTAGTGACTTGTATAGAGGTAAAATTATGTTCTCCTCATGAGCATCTATGCCTCTTTTAATGCATCCCATTATTTTATTTGCCTTTGTAGCAGCTGCCCGACACTGGCCACTGAATATGAGTTTGTCATCCACCCATACACCCAGGTCTTTTTCATTGACGGTTTTTCCCAGAGTTTTAGAATTAAGCACATAGTTATACATCTTATTACTTCTACCCAAGTGCATGACCTTACATTTATCCCCATTAAAGCTCATTTGCCATTTTTCAGCCCAAGCTTCTAGTTTACATAAATCATCCTGTAATATAAAATTGTCCTCCTCTGTATTGATTACCCTGCAGAGTTTAGCGTCATCTGCAAATATTGAAATTCTACTCTGAATGCCCCCTACAAGGTCATTAATAAATATGTTAAAAAGAAGAGGGCCCAATACTGACCCCTGTGGTACCCGTCATATATCTCTGTGCTCCAAGTGTGGGCATTGGAGGCCAGTATACTTATTTTTTGGCTGTGTGATACTCAAATTCTATACAGCACTATTCAGCATAAAAAACAATTAAAAGGCCACAGATTTGCCAGTGTGGTATTTCGTTACAGCCGTCATATATCTCTGTGCTCCAAGTTTGGGCATTGGAGGCCAATGTACTTATTTTTTGGCTGTGTGATACTCAAATTCTATACAGCGCTATTTCGCATAAAAAAAATACAAAGGCCACAGATTTGCCAGTGTGGTATTTCTGTTACAGCCGTCATATATCTCTGTGCTCCAAGTTTGGGCATTGGAGGCCGATGTACTTATTTTTTGGCAGTGTGATACTCAAATTCTATACAGCACTATTTCACATAAATTAGCTTAAAAAAAAAATAGGCTGAGGCCTGCCTGGTGTTTGGGTTTGAAAAATCGTAGTTTTGCAGGCACACTGATCACATATTATTTCGCTACTAATAAAGACATTTGTGTTGAGCATTTGAAATAGTGCAGTAGTCCATTTAAAATGGTTAAGGCAAGAGGCAAGGGACGGGGAAGTGGACGCGATGCTGATGGTGCATCCAGAGGACGAGGCCGTGGGCAAGGTGAAAGTGGGCAACAACAAAGACCCAAATCTTCTCACTCGACCTTCCTGTCCAAGATTCTAGGGGACCACAGCACACAACCACTATTGAAGCCAGAGCAGTGTGAAACGTTTGTTGGTTGGATAGCGGATAATGCTTCCAGTCACTTAGCCACCACCACCACATTGTCTTCCACACGGTCAAGTCTGAGTAGCCGTAAGTGTGGCCAGGATATTCCTCACCCTGATCCTCCTTCCTCCCACCATGCCGAGTGCCCTGAATCAACTGATCCCACACTTGGACACTCGGAAGAGCTGTTCAGTTTTCCATTTCAAGATTCAGAAATCTCTGCTGGTCAACTTGAAGTGGGGAAAGATGAGATCGCATGTAGAGCTGCCCAAAGCTTTGACCAGCCCCGGTCAAACGAAGGCGATGGTGGGAAAGTGTCACAAGAGGTGGACGATGATGAGACACAATTGCCAGAAAGTCAGGAGGAGGAGCAGGGTTTGGATGTGGAAGACAAGGTGGATGCCATAGTGACTGACCCAACCTGGCAGGAGTACATGCATAGCAAGGACAGCAGCACAAATGGGGAAGGAGACATATCCCCCAACAGGCAGGAAGAAGCGTTGTGGAGGCCACAGACAGAGGGCGTGCATCCGTTCCCCATAATAACAACATGAGTGAAGTTGCCATTCCACCTGTGAGATCTTCCCGAGTCTGGCTATTTTTTAAATATCAACAAAAAAGCGTGTGCACAGCTCTATATAAAAGTGCCCAGGTAGGTTCCAAAACCTTAGTGATACGTATAATAAAACCTGGCACTCAACTTTTATAAAGGTGGTTTTTTTATGCCAAGCGGAAGTGCAGTAACAGCAATGCAGTAACAACAAAACATTTCGGTCATAAACACACGACCTTCATCAGTTACCTGCTGCGGACACCGTGTCTGCAGCATTACAGCAGGTAACTGATGAAGGTCATGTGTTTATGACCGAAACGTTTTGCTGTTACTGCATTGCTGTTACTGCACTTCCGCTTGGAATAAAAAAAATACCTTTATAAAAGTTGAGTGCCTGGCTATTTTTTAAAGACTCTGCCGATAACCCCAAACAGGCCATTTGCAGCACCTGCTATGCCCGCATCAGCAGGGGTAGCAAAACAACCAGCCTGACCACCATGAGAATGATCAAACACATGCAAGCAAAGCACCTGACTTTGTGGACCAAACCCCAGGCTCCAGGACCACTGCCTGCTGGTCACACCACTGCTTCTTCCACTGTTTTGCGTAGACGCCAATCCTCAGTACACCGTGCATGTGAAGATGCCTCTAGCCCTGCACCTGCTGTGGCCATCAGTCAAGCAGCACCATCAGCAAGTCCGTCAAGATCCTTGTCCCAGCACAGCGTTCAGTTGTCTGTAACCCAGTCTTTGGAACGCAAGCGGAAATACCCAGCCAACGCCCCACAGGCCACAGTCCTTAATTCTAATATTTCTCTTCTGCTTACGCTAGAAATGCTGCCTTTTAGGCTTGTTGAGACGGAAGCTTTCCGCAACCTGATGTGGCGGCCGTCCCAAGGTACTCGGTCCCCAGTCGCCACTATTTCTCCCGGTGTGCCGTACCGGTATTACATCAGCATGTGTCCCACAACATTACCCGTGCCCTAAACAATGCTGTTACTGGGAAAGTCCACCTAACTAAGGACACGTGGACAAGTGCTTGTGGGCAGGGACAGTACATCTCAATGACAGCACACTGGGTTAACATAGTGGAAGCCGGGACCCAGTCAGACCTTGGGATGGAACACATCCTCCCCACGCCGAGGATTGCTGGCCCTACGTCAATCAGGGTTGCCCCCACAGTCTACAGCTCCTGCACCTCCTCCTCTTCATCCTTTATCTCTGAAATCAACACATCAGTCAGAAGCTGGAAGCACTGCAGCACTGCCTCAGCCAAGCGGCAACAGGCTGTGCTGAAGCTAATCTGCATAGGTGACAAACTGCACAATGCAGAAGAGTTGTGGACAGCACTGAAAGAGCAGTCAGATGTTTGGATGACACCGCTGAACCTACAGTCAGGCATGGTCGTGTGTGACAATGGCCATAACCTGGTGGCGGCTCTGAGGCAAGGTGAGCTCACACACGTACCTTGCTTGGCCCATGTGCTTAACCTTGTGGTTCAACATATTCTGAAAAGCTACCCGGAGCTGCCGGATCTGCTAGTGAAAGTACGCCGTCTGTCTGCCCATTTTAGAAAGTCAGCTACTGCTTCAACCGCCCTTGCTGTGCTTCAGCAGCATTTTCAGCTTCCAGCTCACTGACTGTTATGTGATGTACCCACACGCTGGAACTCTACGTTGCATATGTTGGAAAGGATTTTTGAGCAGAAGAGGGCCGTTGTTGACTACCAACATCAACAAGGCCGTCAAATTTCAGGTCAGACTCCACACATAAGACCTCAGGTGTGGACATGGATGTCAGACATATGTAACATCCTCCAAAACTTTGAGGACTGCACCAAGATGGTGAGCGGCGATGACGCCATAATTAGCATCACCATCCCGCTTCTCAGCATTCTGAAAAACTCTCTGCTCACAATCAAAGAGGATGCATTGCAGGTGGAGAATGAGGACATGGAGCAAGGAAACATACAGGGGGATTACACTCAGCCCAGCCTCATGTCTTCTCAACGTGGATTGGTAGGCATTGAGGAGGAGGAGGAAGAACAGGAGCTACTTTCATGCATTATAGAAACATCTGTATTAGCTTCTGTTCAGCAGAGATGGCCTGAGGACAGGGAGGTGGAGGATGAGGAGGAGGAGGACAGCATCGTCAGTCGTCCTGTAGGTGAGGACACGGACGTCTTGCTTGTTAGTAGTCTGGCACGCATGGCTGACTTTATGTTGCGCTGTATTTCACGTGACTCTCGGATCATCAAAATTTGGGGTGACACTCATTACTGGTTGGAGACACTTCTAGATTCACGCTGCAAGGAGAACTTTCAATCTCTTCTGCCTGCGGCAGAGAGGTGTACTAAAATATTGCAGTACCACAGGGCCCTTGTAGCGGAATTACTTAGAAAATTCCTATGTGAGAACGCTGGCAGCAGACGTCAGAGTTTGTTGTACAACCAAGGACTCCAAGCGAGAACAGAAGTATAATCCAACTCAGGCAGGGGAACAATGGCCAAGTCCTGGGACAGTTTTATCAGACCCTCTCATCGTGGCAGCACAGAGGCAATGGGTGTTGTCACAAGAAGTGCAATGTTTGGGAAGATGGTGAGGGAGTACAATGCAGATAGTACAAAGATTCTCCATGATTCCTCTGTGCCTTTGAATTATTTGGTATCGAAGCTGGACACGTGGCATGAACTGGCTCTCTACGCCTTGGAGGTTCTGGCCTGCCCTTATGCTAGCGTTCTGTCAGAAAGGGTTTTTAGTGCCGCTGGTGGAATTATACAAAATCAGAAGAAAACAACCGCACTCAAAGTGTAGATTTGCGTCATAATGTAAGGACTTTAATAGGAACATCACAGTGATACAATCAATTGTTGAGGTATTGTAGAGGTAACGTTTCGGTCCACATTTCCTCATTACAAGCTTGCTTTTTACCGATGTCCATTATTTCTTGTTTTTCCCTTTATTTTTTAATTTTTTTATTTTATTTTCCATATTTATTATTTTTTATTTTTATCTTTATTCTTTATTTTTATTTTTTCCATTATTTTTTCCATCGCTTTCATTCATTTCATTATTTCTATTTTTGCATGTCTTTATTTCATCTTATTTTTATCATCATAACATATCCATTTTCTCATTTGACTAATTTCTTTATTTTTTATTTTTATCTTTTATGATTATCTTTATTTTCTTATTTCATTCTTCATTTTTTACCCCACTCGCCCTTCCCGCCTCTTTATGTTCTTTCTCCTTTCCTTTTTTTCCACATCACGCTCCCTGTCATCTGCCTTCATTTCCTGGCCCATTCACATGTGTACCTCTGGCTCCCTCCCCTACTACATCATTTTCTCGGCTGCATCCTAGCTGGACCACCGCCGCCTGGCGCATGCGCCATACCACCACGCTCCCCGCAGCTGCCATTCCTGCAGTACACAGGCGCCGTACGCTATCCACTCAGCCCAGCAGCACGGCGCATGCACCCGCCCCTTGCGCTCCACCTTGCGTTCCACCAAGGTCCCCTGCCTTGTGCGTCCCTGTCGCTCCGCGTCTGACGTCATCCTTTTCCCACCCTACCTCACTTCCTGCTCTGGGTCTATTTTACCCACAGCCACCAGCCAGTACTCACATTACAGCCGCTTTTTCCGGACATAGGACCCACAGGTACCGTACATTGCCATGCGCCCCTGCATACCCCTCCCAGTGCCTGTTCATCTTATAATCCCCTCTTTCTATTTGCACCCCTGTGTCTCTAGCTTCTACAGGGACCATATCCCCTATCCGTGCTGTTCCGGATTATCCAGTTTTCTCCTTCCCAAGTGGTATGTGCACTTATCCTTTATTGCCTACCAGGGCTTTCTTTACTATTTGGTTTTTTTTACCGTTGTACTGCTGCTTCCTGGTCCTTATCTCTACCCCTCCCTGCCTTTTTTTGTTATCTTACAATTCTCTTTACCCTCCCTAGGAGCCACTGTGTTCTACGTTGCTTACTTCCTTTATCTTCCTTCCTGAAGGTCAGGTATGCTTAACACTTTGCATATACACTGCTAGTACTACTGTTTCTCCCATGTATCAATCTATTGTCTTGTATTTGCATTTTGTTTTAGTAGACAACGTTACTTTTGTATTCTAGTAGACAACGTTGTCCACTTCCTTGGCCCCCGCCTCCTTGTTCTGTAGCAGTTCACTGCCATTTTGACTACATTATCTAGGGCTTCTTTTTGTATATAGTATGTAAATATTGTAAATATTATGATATTGTATGGGTTCCCCTTTGTATGTCATCTATTTGTGGCACCTTGTCTACATTCTCTTGCTTTGGATGTAGTAAGCTGCATATGTATATTTTCGTTCTGCTTCACACATGTTTTCTAATTATATTATTTTCTGTACTTTTACAGTGAGGTTTGATAAAGGCCCAAAAAAAGGGCCGAAACGTTACCTCTACAATACCTCAACAATTGATTGTATCACTGTGGTGTTCCTATTAAAGTCCTTACATTTATGACGCAAATCTACACTTTGAGTGCGGTTGTTTTCTTCTGATTTTGTATGATCTGGATTTCTCCGGGTTCAACCAGCACCAACCACACGATTCCCAGAGTGCACGTCTTGTTTCTCTATTGCTGGTGGAATTATAACAGATAAGCGCATCCGCCTGTCAACTGAAAATGCTGACAAGCTGACTCTTATAAAAATAAACAGGGCCGAGCGGGGGGAAGCGGGGGAAACCGCGTCTGATGTCGGCACAAGAATTCCACGTTCTGGGGACACAGGTAATAACTCTATAGCCCCTGCACTGCCATCTTATGGTCGTGTTCCTGTCTGGGACACCTTGCTGCTATATAGTGTGAACACACAGTTCTAATAGATACCTTTATTTAGTCCTAGCTCATACTTCTTCTGCTCAGCGCTTCTACCAGGTATGCTCTGATTATATCACTCACCGTGCACAAGGTCTCTTCGTGGTTAACACCCTGCCTTATTTTGCCTCACCTTCTCAGACGCTGACTAAATTTGTGCCTTGAGGCATATGTGCCTCTCTAACCCTATTTTCATCCTAAGTACGGTACGTGTCATTTTTTTCTCTCTTTCCCTATTCCCTTAAATCTAACATTAAGTGCCTCTATACTTGATCAGGTCTTATTCTGCTTGACATTTCCTATGTCTATGACTATATTGCATCATGACGTACTTTTGGATATGCTTTTCAGAATCTTATATTTGTTCATGTCTTTGTATATACTTTTGTTGATTTGTATAATTTTTTGGTTATTATTTACTTCACTTGTAGTAACTGATGAAGGTCCAGATTTCGGACCGAAACGTTTTTTGGGGTACTACAATAAATAATCACGAGCATTAAGTTGAGTGCAAGGTTCTTTTCTTTTGATTTGTATGGTGTGGGAACCTACCTGTGCACCTCTTAACAGTAGTGCACACGCTCTTTGTTGCATACTGGATTGGGAAAGACTTCTGTACACCACCCTGTGAAAACAGCGAAACATAACCTCAAATGCATTCTCCCTTTCGGAGGAGATGTATTCTCATGCACCTCTTCACAACCACACATGGGTATATGCTTCCAGATTTGGTTTGTTTATTCTTATCCTTCTCCTTATCCTCATCCTCCTCATCCAGAACCACTATATCATCAGGGTGAACGTGGTCTGTACTGTGCATTTTGGCCAAGGGTGCTGTGATGGCACTCTTTTATTTTTTTAAAAAAGGACAACACAATTGGGCATGACATTACATTGGGCCTACTTCTTAACTCGGTCGCCTGCAATCTGTCCTGTAGCTGCCAGTAAGTCACCAGGGTGAACGTGGTCTGTATGGTGCATTTTGGCCAAGGGGGCTGTGATGACACTCTTTTTTTCTTTTTTAAAAAAAGCACAACACATTGGGGAATTGAGCATAACATTACATTGGGCAGCACGGTGGGGCAGTGGTTAGCACAGCAGCCTTGCAGCACTAGAGTCCTGGGTTCTAATCCCACCTTGGACAACATCTGCAAAGAGTTTGTATGTTCTCTCCGTGTTTGCGTGGGTTTCCTCTGGGTACTCTGGTTTCCCCCCACATTCCAAAGACATACTGATAGGGAATTTGTCAGCGATGATAATGTGTGCAAACTGTAAAGCGCTGCGTAATATGTTAGCGCTATATAAAAATAAAGATTATTATTACTATTATATTGGGCCTATTTTTTAACTCGGTCTCCTGCAATCTGTCCTGTACCTGCCAGTAGATCACCAAGGTGAACGCGCTCTGTACTGTTATAGTCCAGTGAATTTTGGGCAAGGGGGCTGTGATGGCACTCTTTTATTTTTTTTAAAAAGGACAACACATTGGGAAATTGGGCATGACATTACATTGGGCCTACTTCATAACTCGGTCGCCTGCAATCTGTCTTGTACCTGCCAGTAGATCACCAGGGTGAACGTGCTCTGTACGGTGCATTTTGGCCAAGGGGGCTGTGATGGCACTCTTATTTTTAAAAAAAAGGATTTTACATTGGGGAATTGGGCATGACATTCCATTTGGCCGATTTCTTAACTCGGTCTCCTGCAATCTAAAATGTACCTGCCACCAGATTACCAGGGTGAACTTGCTCAGTATGCTGTTATAGGCTGTTGAAGTTTGGGCTAGGGGCATGTGATGGCACTAGAGTATTTTTTTTAAAAAAGGTACTCCCATTGGGGAATTGTTTGGCAGATCATACACTGCATTATAAGTCCCAGAGACGCACACCACTACATTGGCCCTAATTCTTAACGCTGTCTCCTGCAATGTCTCTTCCTTATCTCCTACGACATGACCTGGGTGAACATGATTTGTACTGTTATAGGCCCGTGAAGATTGGGAAAGGGGGGCTGTGATGGCAATAGTATATTTTTAAAAAACGTACACCCCATTGGTGAAACCACATACTTGATGGCAAACACTTCACATTTGTGTACCTTAAAGAGCTTAAGGTTTACTGAAACTCTGCCTGTGGTGGTGCCAGGACTCTGAACATTTTTTACCTTTTGTGCATTACTGCCCTTTTCCAACATGGCGTCTTTGGTCTCATGTGCACTTGTCTTCCTGCTATAAAACTCCACCCCAGCCTTCAGTCTGTGCTAGATTATTCTGCTTTGCATCCAGCTCCTGATTACTCCCAGGCCTTGCACCTACACCTGCTCCTGTGAACCTGTGTTGGAGATCCTACCACACTGCCCTGAGTTCCTGCTGCATACACCAGTGTTCAGTAATCCTCCTTCATCTGCTGCTCGTGTTACTTCCATCTGCATTTGCTGGACATGTAAGCTGTTTCTCCTCTGCAAAACCTGAGACTATTAACCAGGCCTCCCTGGTTGAGCTAAGATATGATTTGAACTGCCTAATAGCATATCTATCTGTGTCTGGACTAAGTCAAGGATCTATTCGTGTCAAGTTTCCTCAAGTATAACTGTGCTTCATAGACTTTCTGTTTGTTTGCATCTACCTCTGAAGTTTCCTATTGACTGCTAAGCTGCGTTTATTATTTGCACCAAGTGTTGTGGACTTGAGTTTCTCTCTGCACCTGCTTGAATCACCGTCTGATAATATAAACTTTACCACTTATAAAACTGTGTCCTGTTGTCTTGTTCCACGCAAAGAGTCTCCTGAATTATCCCCTATAATTATTACAGGATAATCTAGCCATAAAAAAAAAGGAGACTGCTGGAACAATGACTGCAGAGAGCAGATTAGAGCAGGTGTTTTCCATAATTAGATCACTGCAGAAAGATGTGGAAGGTCTGCAAAAGAAGTTTGGAAGCTTTGAACACAATCAACAGGTGTTTGGACAAACTTTGCAGGACTTAAGCAATCGCATGGCAGCCCAGGAAAACAAACTTGCTGGCATAGAGTCCCAGTATGGACGGGCTTTTCAGGACATAAGCACGCAAATAGCTGCACAAGTGACTTTACCCTCTGGGCAACCGCCACCAGCTAGCCCACCTAAGTTGCCCCCATTCAGATTTAATGGTGATCGCGACAAATTTCGTGGCTTTGTGAATCAATGTATGCTATATTTTGATGTGCATGCTGATCGTTTTCCTACTGATAGATCCAAAGTATTGTGTGTAATACTGCTACTAACCTCACGAGTGCTCGCCTGGGCGAATCCGATGATTGAGTCTCGTGACCCATGGTTAAATGACTTGGATGATTTCTTGGATGGCATTAATGTTTGATGACCCTAGTCGCCGTGCAACCGCTGAATCTGCTTTGTTGTCTTTACGCCAGGCTAAACGTTCTGTTATTGAGTATGCCACTGAATTCAGGAGATTGGCGGTAGATACCAATTGGGACAGTTATGCACAATTGCCTATTTTAAAAAGGGGGTCTGTGTTGTGAATTTGGATTCTGGGCTCCCCCGGTGGCCGCTTGTGGAATTGGACTTGTCATCCTCTTTCCTGTTTCACCTGGTTCCATCAGTAGTGGGTGTCGCTATTTAAGCTCATTTCTCTGGTGGTTTCTTGCCGGTCAACAATGTTATCTGATGCCTCTCAGTGCTTGTTCCTGCTTCTAGACTACTACTAGATAAGTTGGACTTTTGTCCATGTTTTGTTTTGCCTATTTGTTCCAGTTCACAGCTGAAGTTTTGTTACTGTGTCTGGAAAGCTCTCGTTGATCAGGGATTGCTACTCTGGCGTTATGAGTTAATGCCAGAGTTTAAGGTAATCTCTGGATGGTGTTTTGTTAGTGTTTTTCTGCTGACCATGAAAGTATACTATCTGTCTTCTGCTATCTAGTAAGCGGACCTCAAATTTGCTAAGACTATTTTCCTGCTGCGTTTGTTGTTTCATCTGAACTCACCGTCATTATATGTGGGGGGCTACTGTCTTCTTTGGAATATTTCTCTAGAGGTGAGCCAGGTCTTATATTTCCCTCTGCTAGCTATTTAGGTCTTAGGCCAGAGCTGGGCATCTAGCGATAAATAGGAAATGCTACCTGGCTATTTCTAGTTGCGCGGCAGGCTTAGTTCATGGTCAGTATAGTTCCATCTTCCGAGAGCTTGTCCCTCTATAGGCTTGCTATGATCTCTGCCTGCAGAGATCATGACAGTTTGACCGGCCAATAAAGTGTTAAAGACCCAGGTTGAGAAAGGAGAGTTATAAGAAGTCTGCTGGAATTTTTTTTTTTTTTTTTTCCTCCAGTCTGCCTTGCTGCAGTCTTTTTTCTCTCTCTCCTCCTAATCTCTGTATGGCTCTGTGTGCACCTGACAATAATGGATCTCCAGAGTGTAACTGCGGGTTTGAATGATCTCATCACGAAAGTACAAAATTTACAAGATTTTGTGGTACATGCTCCGGTATCTGAGCCGAGAATTCCTTTGCCGGAGTTCTTCACAGGGAATAGAGCTAGCTTCCAGAATTTCCGAAATAATTGTAAGCTTTATTTGTCCCTGAAGTCTCGTTCAGCTGGAGACCCTGCTCAGCAGGTTAGGATTGTGATTTCCTTGCTCAGGGGTGACCCTCAAGATTGGGCCTTCTCATTGCCAGCAGGGGATCCTGCGTTACGCGATGTGGATGCGTTTTTTCTGGCCTTGGGCTTGCTTTATGAGGAACCTCATTTGGAACTTCAGGCAGAAAAAACTTTGATGGCACTATCTCAGGGGCAAGACGAAGCTGAAGTTTTCTGCCAAAAATTCCGTAAATGGTCTGTGCTTACTCAGTGGAATGAGTGCGCCTTGGCGGCAACTTTCAGAGAAGGTCTCTCTGATGCCGTTAAGGATGTTATGGTGGGGTTCCCTGTGCCTGCAGGTCTGAATGAGTCCATGACAATGGCTATTCAGATTGATAGGCGTCTGCGGGAGCGCAAACCGGTGCACCATCTGGCGGTGTCTATGGAAAAGACGCCAGAAAGTATGCAGTGTGATAGAATTCTGTCCAGGAGCGAGCGACAGAATTTTAGACGGAAGAATGGATTGTGTTTCTATTGTGGGGATTCTACTCATGTTATATCAGCATGCTCTAGGCGTACAAAGAAGCTTGATAAGTCTGTTTCCATTGGCACCATTCAGTCTAAGTTTATTTTGTCTGTAACCCTGATTTGCTCTTTGTCATCCATTGCCACGGACGCCTATGTTGACTCTGGCGCCGCTCTGAGTCTTATGGATTGGTCCTTTGCCAATCGTTGTGGTTTTGATTTAGAGCCTTTGGAGACTCTTATTCCTCTGAAGGGGATTGACTCCACCCCATTGGCTAATAATAAACCACAATACTGGACACAAGTAACCATGCGTATCAATCCGGATCACCAGGAGATTATTCGTTTCCTGGTGCTGTATAATTTACATGACGATTTGGTACTGGGATTGCCATGGTTGCAGTCTCACAACCCAGTCTTGGACTGGAGAGCAATGTCTGTGTTGAGCTGGGGATGTAAGGGTATTCATGGGGACTTACCTTTGGTTTCTATTTCGTCGTCCATTCCCTCTGAAGTCCCTGAGTTCCTCTCTGATTATCAAGATGTCTTTGACGAACCCAAGCTTGGGTCGTTACCTCCGCACCGTGAGTGCGATTGTGCCATAGATTTGATACCGGGTTGTAAATATCCCAAGGGTCGTTTGTTTAATCTGTCTGTGCCGGAACATGCTGCTATGCGGGAATATATAAAGGAGTCTTTGGAAAAGGGACATATTCGTCCATCTTCTTCTCCCTTGGGAGCTGGGTTTTTCTTTGTCTCAAAAAAAGACGGCTCTTTGAGACCATGTATTGATTATCGGCTTCTGAATAAGATCACTGTTAAGTATCAATACCCATTGCCATTGCTTACTGATTTGTTTGCTCGTATAGAGGGTGCTAAGTGGTTCTCTAAAATTGATCTTCGTGGGGCGTATAATTTGGTGCGGATCAGGCAGGGGGATGAGTGGAAGACCGCATTTAATACGCCCGAGGGCCACTTTGAGTATTTGGTCATGCCTTTTGGTCTTTCTAATGCCCCTTCAGTTTTCCAGTCTTTTATGCATGATATTTTCCGCGATTTTCTGGATAAATTTATGATAATATATCTGGATGATATTCTGATTTTTTCTGATGACTGGGACTCTCATGTCCAGCAGGTCAGGAGAGTTTTTCAGGTTCTGCGGTCTAATTCTTTATGTGTGAAGGGGTCTAAGTGCGTTTTTGGGGTCCAGAAAATTTCCTTTTTGGGGTATATTTTTTCTCCCTCTTCCATTGAGATGGATCCCGTCAAGGTGCAAGCTATTTGTGACTGGACTCAGCCCTCCTCTCTTAAGGGTCTTCAGAGATTTTTGGGCTTTGCCAACTTTTACCGCCGATTTATTGCTGGTTTTTCGGATGTCGTTAAACCACTGACTGATTTGACCAGACAAGGCGCTGATGTTGCTAATTGGTCCCCTCATGCTGTAGAGGCCTTTCAGGAGCTTAAGCGCCGTTTTGCCTCTGCCCCTGTGTTGCGTCAGCCTGATGTGAATCTGCCTTTTCAGGTTGAGGTTGACGCTTCGGAGATCGGAGCTGGGGCAGTGTTGTCGCAGAAAGGTTCCGACTGCTCCGTCATTAGGCCTTGTGCCTTCTTTTCTCGCAAATTTTCGCCCGCAGAGCGGAATTATGATGTTGGGAATCGGGAGCTTTTGGCCATGAAGTGGGCGTTTGAGGAGTGGCGCCATTGGCTCGAGGGGGCTAGGCATCAGGTGGTGGTATTGACTGACCACAAAAATTTGATTTATCTTGAGACTGCCAGACGCCTGAATCCTAGACAGGCGCGCTGGTCTTTATTTTTTTCTCGCTTTAATTTTGTGGTGTCATACCTACCGGGTTCTAAGAATGTTAAGGCAGATGCCCTTTCTAGGAGTTTTGACCCGGACTCTCCTGGTAATTCTGAACCCACAGGTATCCTTAGGGAGGGAGTAATTTTGTCGGCCGTTTCTCCTGATCTGCGGCGGTCCTTGCAAGAGTTTCAGGCGGATAGACCGGATCGTTGTCCGCCTGATAGACTGTTTGTTCCGGATGATTGGACCAGCAGAGTCATCTCTGAGGTACATTCTTCTGCATTGGCAGGTCATCCCGGAATTTTTGGTACCAGGGATTTGGTGGCAAGATCCTTCTGGTGGCCTTCCCAGTCACGAGATGTGCGAGTCTTTGTGCAGTCATGTGACGTTTGTGCTCGGGCCAAGTCTTGTAGTTCTCGGGCTAGCGGACTGCTGTTGCCCTTGCCTATTCCTAAGAGGCCTTGGACACACATCTCGATGGATTTTATTTCAGATCTGCCTGTTTCCCAGAAGATGTCTGTCATCTGGGTGGTCTGTGACCGTTTCTCTAAAATGGTCCATTTGGTTCCTCTGCCCAAGTTGCCTTCTTCTTCTGAGTTGGTTCCTCTGTTTTTTCAGAATGTTGTCCGATTGCACGGTATTCCTGAGAATATTGTTTCTGACAGAGGTACCCAATTTGTGTCTAGATTTTGGCGGGCATTCTGTGCTAGGATGGGCATAGATTTGTCTTTTTCATCTGCTTTTCACCCTCAGACTAATGGCCAGACCGAGCGGACTAATCAGACCCTGGAGACATATCTGAGGTGTTTTGTCTCTGCTGACCAGGATGATTGGGTTGCTTTTTTGCCATTGGCAGAGTTCGCCCTCAATAATCGGGCCAGCTCTTCCACCTTGGTGTCCCCGTTTTTCTGTAATTCGGGGTTTCACCCTCGATTTTCCTCCGGTCAGGTGGAATCCTCGGATTGTCCTGGAGTGGATGCGGTGGTGGAGAGATTGCATCACATCTGGGGGCAGGTTATGGACAATTTGAAGTTGTCCCAGGAGAAGACTCAGCGTTTTGCCAACCGTCATCGTCGTGTTGGTTCTCGGCTTTGTGTTGGAGATTTGGTGTGGTTGTCTTCTCGTTTTGTCCCTATGAGGGTCTCTTCTCCTAAGTTTAAACCTCGGTTCATCGGCCCTTATAGAATATTGGAGATTCTTAATCCTGTTTCTTTCCGTTTGGACCTCCCTGCGTCCTTTTCCATTCATAACGTTTTTCATCGGTCGTTATTGCGCAGGTATGAGGTACCTGTGGTACCTTCAGTTGAGCCTCCTGCTCCGGTGTTGGTTGAGGGTGAGTTGGAGTACGTTGTGGAGAAAATTTTGGACTCTCGTGTTTCCAGACGGAGACTCCAGTATCTGGTCAACTGGAAGGGTTACGGCCAGGAGGATAATTCTTGGGTCAATGCATCTGATGTTCATGCTTCTGATCTTGTTCGTGCCTTCCATAGGGCTCATCCTGGTCGCCCTGGTGGATCTGGTGAGGGTTCGGTGCCCCCTCCTTGAGGGGGGGGTACTGTTGTGAATTTGGATTCTGGGCTCCCCCGGTGGCCGCTTGTGGAATTGGACTTGTCATCCTCTTTCCTGTTTCACCTGGTTCCATCAGTAGTGGGTGTCGCTATTTAAGCTCATTTCTCTGGTGGTTTCTTGCCGGTCAACAATGTTATCTGATGCCTCTCAGTGCTTGTTCCTGCTTCTAGACTACTACTAGATAAGTTGGACTTTTGTCCATGTTTTGTTTTGCCTATTTGTTCCAGTTCACAGCTGAAGTTTTGTTACTGTGTCTGGAAAGCTCTCGTTGATCAGGGATTGCTACTCTGGCGTTATGAGTTAATGCCAGAGTTTAAGGTAATCTCTGGATGGTGTTTTGTTAGTGTTTTTCTGCTGACCATGAAAGTATACTATCTGTCTTCTGCTATCTAGTAAGCGGACCTCAAATTTGCTAAGACTATTTTCCTGCTGCGTTTGTTGTTTCATCTGAACTCACCGTCATTATATGTGGGGGGCTACTGTCTTCTTTGGAATATTTCTCTAGAGGTGAGCCAGGTCTTATATTTCCCTCTGCTAGCTATTTAGGTCTTAGGCCAGAGCTGGGCATCTAGCGATAAATAGGAAATGCTACCTGGCTATTTCTAGTTGCGCGGCAGGCTTAGTTCATGGTCAGTATAGTTCCATCTTCCGAGAGCTTGTCCCTCTATAGGCTTGCTATGATCTCTGCCTGCAGAGATCATGACAGGTCTGTCTAGTATTATAAAAGATGAACTAGCTCGCTCAGAGTCACCACAAGAACTAGAGACATTTATACAGCATTGTTTGCGCATAGACATTCGCCTTACTGAGCGTAGGCAGGAGAAATTTGCTGCATATAACCGTATTTCTAACTTTTCCCTTCCTTCCAAAGAGCCTGCAGGTAAAACATCTCAGGAAGTGGAGGAGGTGCCCATGCAAATTGATTCCGTTCTGAGACGCGAGATCAATGAGCGCCGGGAGCATCGCTTTTGTGAAAGTCTATGTTTCTACTGCGGCCAGTCTGACCACTTCTTGATCAATTGTCCTAAGTGTCCTAGACGGCCTAACAAGGTGCTAGCAGCAATAGGGGAGTATGACAACTGTGATGATGAATCTGACATCTCTGAATGTAGCCTGCCTTTAAACGCTGTATTCCATTCACTTTCTATGACTTCACCCCCAAGGAGCTGAAGGAAAAGAACTCTCACTGTTCTCTCCCTATTAAGATCCTGTGTTCAGGAAAGTGGATTTCCAGTTCAGCTAGGATTGACTCTGGTGCAGGTGGCAATTTCATGGATATCGCATTTGCCAAGGAACATGGTATTAAAATTCAGCAAAGAGCCTCTCCAATTACCATGGAAACAGTGGATGGGTCACCTTTAATCTCTGGGCCTGTGGATCAGGAGACCGTACCCCTTGAAATTTTGTTGGAGCCTAATCATCAGGAGCAACTTTCTTTCTTGTTAATTTCTTCTCATTTTCCTGTGATTTTAGGCATTCCTTGGTTGCGTTCTCAGAGCCCAATTATCAACTGGGAGACAAAGGAGATTATCTTTCCAACAAGGAGCAACTAAGCATTAACAGAAGCTGTCCCTGAGTCCACGGCTACGGAACCACATGTACAGATATCTTCTTTACCTCCAGCATATAAAGAGTTTTCTGACCTCTGTGACAAGAAGAATGCAGATCAACTTCCTCCACACAGGCATTATGACTGTTCCATTGAGTTGCTTCCTGGGGCAGATATTCCTTTTGGTCACGTATACCCTTTTGGCGGCACCTGAGCTTCAAGCCTTAAAGGAGTATATTGATGAAAATCTGGCCAAAGGCTTCATACATCCTTCTTCCTCACCAGCAGGGGCACCCTTTTTTTTGTAAAGAAGAAGGATGGGACCCTGAGACCCTGTGTTGACTATCAGGAACTCAATAAGGTAACCGTACGAAACCGTTACCCTTTGCCTCTGATTCCCGAATTACTGGAAAGAGTCCACCATGCTAAGGTGTTCTCTAAGCTGGATCTTCGTGGGGCTTATAATTTGGTGCGTATTCGTCCAGGGGATGAGTGGAAGACAGCATTCAGATGCCGGTATGGACACTTTGAATCTCTTGTGATGCCCTTCGGGCTTTGTAACGCCCCTGCAGCATTTCAACACCTTGTTAATGACATCTTCAGAGATTTGTTGGACCAGTTTGTGTTGATCTATTTGGACGATATACTAATCTTTTCTGACTCTCTACAGGAACATGAAGAACATGTCAAAACTGTTTTAACATGTCTGAAAGAGAACCAACTGTATATCAAACCGGAGAAATGCGAGTTCCATCATTCTGAGATACAGTTCTTGGGTTATATAATCTCTCCCCAGGGGCTGAACATGGAATCTGGTAAGATTCAGGCTATCCTTGACTGGCCGGCACCTAAGAACGTTAAGGAGGTCCAACGTTTTATTGGTTTTGCAAATTTCTACAGACGCTTCATTCGAAATTTTTCTGATATTGTCCGTCCCATTACTTCCTTGACAAAGAAGGAAAAGCCCTTTAAGTGGTCATCATAGGCTCAAGAAGCTTTTGATCGGCTGAAGATCTGTTTCACATCAGCACCGCTGTTGATACACCCAGATCCAACACATCCTTTCATTGTGGAGGTGGACGCTTCTGATAATGCTTTGGGGGCTATTCTCTCCCAAAGAACTGGAGAGAAGGGTCTGCTACATCCTTGTGCTTTCTTTTCCCGTAGATTAACCTCAGCAGAGAAAAATTACGACATGGGAGACAAGGAATTGCTGGCTATTATTGCGGCTTTCAAAGAATGGAGGCATCATCTGCAAGGAGCTGCACAACAGATCATAGTGCTAACTGACCATCGCAATCTAGAGTTCCTTAGATCCGCTAGATGTCTTTCTCCTCGTCAGGCTCGTTGGAACTTATTCTTAAATCAATTTAACTTTGTTATCTCGTACCGTCCAGGTTCTCGTAATGGGAAGGCTGATGCTTTATCCCGAATCCATGCTGCGGATTCCGTACCTGGAGCCCCGTCCAAGATCATTCTATCTGATGCCAATTTCATCGGAGTTATCCACGATCAGGACTTGTGGAAGGAGTGCAGGGAGGCCTATGAAGGTGATGTATTTCTGGCCAACCCACTTGTGGATATTAATCTTGTCTTTAAGGGTGGCATGTGGTTCAGAGATCGACGTATCTACGTCCCGGAGGTCGTCCGTCTGCAGATCCTCAAGTTGGTACATGACTCCAAGTTGGCTGGTCACAGGGGGGTACAGAAGACACAAGAGTTCCTGAGCCGATTCTTCTGGTGGCCAACTTGCCTGAAGGATACCAAGGACTATGTTCTCTCTTGTGAGTTATGTGCCCGTTACAAGACTCCTCATGTGGCACCTACGGGTCTTCTACAACCATTACCTGTTCCATCCCGCCCTTGGGGGTCTATATCAATGGACTTTATTGTGGAGCTCCCTACATCGGGGGGCATGAATACAATCATGGTGGTAGTTGATCGCCTGACTAAAGCTGCTCATTTTGTTCCGTGCACCAGCCTCCCCTCTGCTAAAGATACAGTGAACTTGGTAATACAGAATGTCTTTCGGTTGCATGGGGTGCCGGATGAGATCATCTCTGACCGTGGAGTACAGTTAACTTCAAGATTCTGGAAGGGGTTTTACTCTGCACTCAATATTAATGTCTGTCTCTCTTCTGCTTACCATCCCCAGACAAATGGTCAGACTGAGCGTACCAACCAGACGCTGGAACAATATCTAAGATGCTATGTCAGCCATCTCCAGGATGATTGGTTGGAGTTGTTGCCGTTAGCTGAATTTTCATATAATAATTCTCAGAGCGCCTCCACAAAATTTACACCTTTCTTTGCCAATCTGGGTTATCATCTGTGTATTTTACCTAGGTCTCCAATTAATTCTCCGGTTCCAGCAGTGGAGGAAACGCTGACTGCGATGAGACAAAATCTGGAGGTTCTGAAGGAATCCCTGACCACGGCTCAAGAACGTTATAAGAGATCGGCTGATAGATTCCGTAAACCTGCACCCATGTTCAAGGTAGGAGATTCCGTGTGGTTAGCAACTAAGAATCTGAAGTTAAATGTTCCTTCACAAAAACTTGGACAGAAATTCATTGGCCCTTTCAAGATCAACGGTATTGTGAGCTCTGTGGCCTGCCGGCTGAAGCTGCCTAGGACAATGAAGGTACACCCAGTTTTTCATGTATCTTTACTAAAGCCTGTATCTCTTAATACCTTACAGGGACAAGTTGTGCCACCTCCGCAGCCTGTGGTGAATGATGGGCAAGAACAATTCGTGGTGGAGGAAATTATTGATTCCAGGATTCACAGGAATCGGCTTCAATATCTGATAAGATGGCAGGGATATGCCCCTGAGGAAGACTCTTGGGAACCTGATGAAAACATCAATGCCCAACAGAAGATTTCTCATTTTCATCAGATTCCCTGAGAAACCAGGTCCAGGATCGTCCTGAGGCCGCTTCTAAGGAGGGAGAAATGTCAGGACTCTGAACATTTTTTACCTTTTGTGCATTACTGCCCTTTTCCAACATGGCGTCTTTGGTCTCATGTGCACTTGTCTTCCTGCTATAAAACTCCACCCCAGCCTTCAGTCTGTGCTAGATTATTCTGCTTTGCATCCAGCTCCTGATTACTCCCTGGCCTTGCACCTACACCTGCTCCTGTGAACCTGTGTTGGAGATCCTACCACACTGCCCTGAGTTCCTGCTGCATACACCAGTGTTCAGTAATCCTCCTTCATCTGCTGCTCGTGTTACTTCCATCTGCATTTGCTGGACATGTAAGCTGTTTCTGCTCTGCAAAACCTGAGACTATTAACCAGGCCTCCCTGGTTGAGCTAAGATATGATTTGAACTGCCTAATAGCATATCTATCTGTGTCTGGACTAAGTCAAGGATCTATTCGTGTCAAGTTTCCTCAAGTATAACTGTGCTTCATAGACTTTCTGTTTGTTTGCATCTACCTCTGAAGTTTCCTATTGACTGCTAAGCTGCGTTTATTATTTGCACCAAGTGTTGTGGACTTGAGTTTCTCTCTGCACCTGCTTGAATCACCGTGTGATAATATAAACTTTACCACTTATAAAACTGTGTCCTGTTGTCTTTTTCCACGCAAAGAGTCTCCTGAATTATCCCCTATAATTATTACAGGTGGTTTGATCTAAATCCTTGTGGCTTTTATTTTCTAGGGGTGTATGGCCCTCGTCTGATGAGTAAATGTTATCTCAGTTTCATCCAACCTTGAAAAGTGGCCACTTGAAGGTCTGGGTGAAACTAGAGTTACTACATAGTGTAAATCACTATATATGACCAGAGACACATGACTAAGACAGATGCCAAAACTGTGGTACCTGTACATGTACAGTATACTGATACCTGCATAATTGGGGACGCCTATGCAGTGTAGTTAATCTCCCAGGGTTTCTCTGTCTTGGTGTTGCTTCACAGATATTCCAGATGGATGATATTTAAAAGCCTCTTGGTGATGATCTAAGTAGACTGTATGAAGTTAATCTTCATATATACGTAATCAGTATATTTATGTAATCCTTATATGTACGTATTAACCTTTGTATGTTATTGTTAACATATACAAAAATGTACGCACTCACACTATTCAATCTTAATATTCCTTGAATTTTGAAGTTTGCAAAGAAATTGCTTTGTATTGCAAGGATTAGCCTTTTTTAAAGCCGCATCTGAACCTTAGTGTTAAAAACATGGCAAATACCATCATACCATTAAAAATACGAGTGGATTTTCATGGGCCCATCCAGTATGTGGGTTCCAAGGCCTAATGGGTGCATATGACTGACTATGAAGCAGGGATGGCCTTGCTGGCAATGTGTAAAACCAAGGAGTATGGGAGTACAAAATGCATATTGTGAAGTGGATTTTCATGGGCACATCCACTATGTGGGTTCCAAGGCCTAATGGGGTGCATATGACTATGCAGCAGGGCTGGCCTTGCCCCCAATGTGTAAAACCAAGAAGTACAGGAGTACAAAATGCATATTGTGAAGTGGATTTTCCTGGGCCCATCCAGTATGTGGGTTCCAAGGCCTAATGGGGTGCATATGACTGACTATGCAGCAGGGCTGGCCTTACTGCCAATGTGTAAAACATAGGAGCACGGGAGTATAAAATGCAAAATGAATATGATCACCTCCTTACTTACCAAAATCCCGCACTGTCTGTCTGCTACTTCAGCCTTCTTTTCTGCTCGCTTTCTACAACTGAACATGGACAAAACAGAATTCATCATCTTTCCCCCATCTCATTCTACCCCTCTACCAGACCTATCCATCAATGTCAATGGTTGCTCACTTTCCCCAGTCCCACATGCCCGGTGCCTCGGGGTGATCCTCGACTCTGCCCTCTCTTTCAAGCCACATATCCAAGCCCTTGCCTCCTCTTTCCTTCTCAAACGCAAAAATATCTCCCGGATCAGCGCATTCCTTGACCGCGGCACCACAAAAACATTAGTGCATGCCATTATCATCTCCTGCCTTGACTACTGCAACCTCCTACTCTCTGGACTCCCCTCTAGCACTCTGGCACCACTCCAATCCATCCTACACTCTGCTGCCCGACTTCTCTACCTGTCTCCCAACTATTCCCCAGCCTCTCACCTATGCCAAGCCCTTCACTGGGTTCCTATCACCCAGAGACTCCAGTTAAAACCCTGACAATGACATACAAAGCCATCGACAACTTATCTCCTCCATACATCTGGGGCATGGTCTCCCAGTACATACCTGCACGCAACTCCGATCCTCTCAGGACCTCCTTTTCTACTCCCCTCTCATCTCTTTTTCCCACAATCGCATCCAAGACTTCTCCCGTGCTTCCCCCATTCTCTGGACTCTCTATCCCAACACATCAGACTCTCGCCTACCTGAGAAACCTTCAAAAAGAACCTGAAGACTCACCTCTTCTGACAAGCTTACAGCCTGCAGTGATCCTCAATCTACTGAACCACCGCACAACCTGCCCTACCGCCTCCTAGTGTATCCTCATGCCCTGCAGACTGTGAGCCCTCGCAGGTGGGGTTCTCTCTCCTTATCTACCTGTGTGCCTTGTTTTTGGCTCATATTTTTTGTATTTGTCTATATTTGCCCCGTAATCACATGTAAAGCGCCATGGAATAAATGGCGCTATATAAAAATGTATAATAATAATAATAATAAAGTGGATTTTCATAAGACATCCACTATGTGGGTTCCAAGGATAATGGGGTGCATATGACTATGCAGCAGGGCTGGCCTTGCCGCCAATTTGTAAAACCAAGGAGTACGGGAGTACAAAATGCATATTGTGAAGTGGATTTTCATGGGACCATCCACTATGTGGGTTGCAAAGCCTAATGGAGTGCATATGACTGACTATGCAGCAGTGCTCGCCTTCCTGCCAATGTGTAAAACTAAGGAGTACGGGAGTACAAAATGCATATTTTGAAGTTGATTTTCCTGGGCCCATCCAGTATGTGGGTTCCAAGGCCTAATGGGGTGCATATGACTGACTATGCAGCAGGGCTGGCCTTGCAGCCAATGCGTACAACATAGGAGCACGGGAGTATAAAATGCAAAATGCATACGATCACCTCCTTACTTACCAAAATCCCGCACTGTCTGTCTGCTATTTCAGGCTTCTTTTCTGCTCGCTTTCTACAACTGAACATGGACAAAACAGAATTCATCATCTTCCCCCCATCTCACTCTACCCCTCTACCAGACCTATCCATCAATGTCACTGGGTGCTCACTTTCCCCAGTCCCACACACCCGGTGCCTCGGGGTGATCCTCGACTCTGCCCTCTCTTTCAAGCCACATATCCAAGCCCTTGCCTCCTCCTTCCGTCTCAAACTCAAAAATATCTCCCAGATCCGCGCATTCCTTGATCGCGACACCACAAAAACACTAGTGCATGCCATTATCATCTCCTGCCTTGACTACTGCAACCTCCTACTCACTGGACTCCCCTCTAGCACTCTGGCACCACTCCAATCCATCCTACACTCTGCTGCCCGACTTCTCTACCTGTCTCCCAACTATTCCCCAGCCTCTCACCTATGCCAAGCCCTTCACTGGGTTCCTATCGCCCAGAGACTCCAGCTCAAAACCCTCACAATGACATACAAAGCCATCGACAACTTATCTCCTCCATACATCTGGGGCATGGTCTCCCGGTACATACCTGCACGCAACTCCGATCCTCTCAGGACCTCCTTCTCTACTCCCCTCTCATCTCTTCTTCCCACAATCGCATCCAAGACTTCTCCCGTGCTTCCCCCAATCTCTGGAACTCTCTATCCCAACACATCAGACTCTCACCTACCATAGAAACCTTCAAAAAGAACCTGAAGACTCACCTCTTCCGACAAGCCTACAGCCTGCAGTGATCCTCAATCTACTGAACCACCGCACAACCTGCCCTACCGCCTCCTAGTGTATCCTCATGCCCTGCAGACTGTGAGCCCTCGCGGGTGGGGTTCTCTCTCCTTATGTACCTGTGTGCCTTGTTTTTGGCTCATATTTCATGTATTTGTCTATATTTGACCCGTAATCCCATGTAAGGAGCCATGGAATAAATTTTGCTATATAAAAATGTATAATAATAATAATAATAATAATAATAAAGTGGATTTTCATGGGACATCCACCATGTGGGTTCCAAGGCCTAATGGGGTGCATATGACTATGCAGCAGGGCTGGCCTTGACGCCAATTTGTAACACCAAGGAGTACGGGAGTACAAAATGCATATTGTGAAGTTGATTTTCATGGGCCCATCCAGTATGTGGGTTCCAAGGCCTAATGGGGTGCATGTGACTGACTATGCAGCAGGGCTGGCCTTCCGGATCTCAATCCAATTGAAAATCTTTGGTGGAAGTTGAAGAAAATGGTCCATAACAAGGCTCCAACCTGCAAAGCTGACCTGGCAACAGCAATCAGGGAAAGTTGGAGCCAGATTGATGAAGAGGACTGTTTGACACTCATTAAGTCCATGCCTCAGAGACTGCAAGCTGTTGTAAATACCAGAGGTGGTGCAACAAAATACTAATGATGTTTTGGAGTGTTTTTGTTTGTTTGTTTTTCATGATCTCATAATTGTTTCCTCAGAATTGAGTAATTCCATAATTTTTCCCCTATGCTTGGTTAAAAAAAGTAACCATTACTGACTACCACATTTTTGGTTCTTGATTTCTTTTAGTGTTTCTTAAAGCCAGAAAGTTGCAATTTGAAATGACTATAGTCTTGTGCCATGTCTGTGATCTGCTTTTTTTCTACAAAACTAAACAACTGAATGAACATCCTCCAAGGCCAGTGATCCCATAATTTTTGCCAGGGGTTGTATATCTTCCTAATTGGCTGAATTAAGTAATGTGATAGCTGAAGGACATTAATGGGAAGTTTGTGCAGCCGCTAGTGTTGAGCATTCCGATACCGCAAGTATCGGGTATCGGCCGATACTTGTGGTATCGGAATTCCGATACCGAGATCCGATACTTTTGTGGTATCGGGAATCGGAATCAGAAGTTCCCAGTGTATGGTTCCCAGGGTCTGAAGGAGAGGAAACTCTCCTTCAGGCCCTGGGATCCATATCCATGTAAAAAATAAAGAATTAAAATAAAAAATAGGGATATACTCATCCTCTGACGCGCCCTGGTAGTAACCGGCAGCCTGCTTTGCTTAAAATGAGCGCGTTCAGCACCTTCCATGACGTCACGGCTTCTGATTGGTCGCGTGCCGCTCATGTGACCGCCACGCGACCAATCACAAGCCGTGACGTCATTCTCAGGTCCTAAATTCCTAATTCTAGGAATTTAGGACCTGAGAATGACGTCACGGCTTGTGATTGGTCGCCTGGCGGTCACATGAGCGGCACGCGACCAATCAGAAGCCGTGACGTCATGGAAGGCCCTAAACGCGCTCATTTTAAGCAAAGAAGGCTGCCGGTTAACAGCGGTGAGGTGCAGGGGCCTCCGGAGAGGTGAGTATATCAATAATTTTATTTTAATTCTTTATTTTACACATTAATATGGATCTCAGGGCCTGAAGGGGAGTTTCCTCTCCTTCAGACCCTGGGAACCATCAGGATACCTTCCGATACTTGGTGTCCCATTGACTTGTATTGGTATCGGGTATCGGTATCGGCGATATCCGATACTTTTCGGGTATCGGACGATACTATCCGATACCGATACTTTCAAGTATCGGACGGTATCGCTCAACACTAGCAGCCGCACGTGACATTATTATCCCACTTTCTGAGCCTTCAGCAGTGTGTTAAATGGCAACTTGTTTGGATATGAACTTTCGGGCATCTGCATATTTCAGGAAATTCAACTTGCGGTCAATTCTCCACAGATCAATCCGCTCATTTTTATTTCAATGCCTTTTTTCAAAACTAGTTGAATTTCGATTACTATGCACATTCTGTACAAACGATACATGACCCTCATATGTCAAAATATCTAACATCATCAATAAATGTACCTCTTCCATCTTCATGAGAAAGCAATCAATGAAGTCGCGAGGAGAATTTTCATCCAGGGTAGCTCGATGTGTCTCTGCCATCTCCTTAATAAATTGTTTCAAATTATTCATAATTTTAATGATCCCCCGATGAGGACCAGGAATGTGGGACATTATTCTTGGGAACATTAAGAGGAGCTTAATAAGGAAAGAAGTGATAGAAAAACATGATTTTACTATTATTTTGTTACTTCAGTGTTATATTTCAATACCCTATTTTTTGAAAAGAAGTTGCTGATGATTCAGTGAATCTAAACTTAATAAAATGAGACATGCCTCCATAATTTCAGACTACAAATGGCCCATGGCCTCAATTCAACAAAGCTTTGATGACAGAATTCCTGCCTATAAAGTTTTAAAAAGACCCATTTTTTTTAGCAAAGACTAGTTTTGCCCAGTACTGAAAAAACTGAGCAAAGCTGGGGTTGGGGCGTGACAGAGCAAGCCAACCCTGGCTCGCTCAGCATTACTTATGCCACAGATCTTATCATATTTTCTGTCCAGAATAAGCTTTGCACCGAGGTGGAAATGAAGGCGCATGCCATTTTGTGCCTCACTTGATTCATTAAGAGGTGTGCCCCTCTTAAGTAATCAAGTACCTTGGACTGCACCCTATCTCATCATCAAGATCAAGATAAAAATGCCAGTCTTGTTGAATAGGGTGCCATGTTCCTGTTATTTGTCCCCTATTTTTTGTCAAGCTACCAATATGGAGGTCTGACAGAAAGGAATATCCCTGCAGAATAGGACAACATAGAGTTTGGTTGTAGTTGGTAGCATACAATTATTTACCTGTCCTGAAGTGCTGTTGAACAGCTCCACAATTTCATTAAAATATGAAATAAGGGTTAAGAATTTTTTGTCTTCATAGTCAAATCTTTCACCAAATACAATGGAGCAAATGACATTGGAAACAGCGAGTCGCATTATATGTACTGGATTAATTGGAGAGTCTGTAAGTAAATATAACCATGTTGTCAGTCATTACTGTATAATGCAATACACATAATAGGAAAATATGGACAATGGCAAAGATTACACAGTAGGACTACAGATCTATAGTCTGTTGTGTAATGTGAGATCATGGTAAAGTTATCTCTACCCATCAGTGGATCAGCCATTGAGCTAATACTGCAGTAAATATTCAAACAATCTCTTAATTGTAGATGCAGAGAAAAAGAAGGATTGATAATGGTATATTTCAACATAACTTATCTTCTTTTGTTTTCCCAGTCAAACCTTTCATATTCCTAGGGGGCAGGGTTCCTAACCATCCAGACGTTTCAAAAAAGTTTGACCTTAGGGTAAGATTCTTCTGCTTCACAGACATGTGTGTGCATGGGAATTGTCTGTCTGCAATGGTGTTCACACACCTCTGTGAAGCAGAACGATCTCACCCAGGGGTCAGACCTGCCAACACAAGGGGAAGAATCACTGACACAATTCCATTTTATTCAGGAATCTGCTCCCTGCACTAACTGTCAGAATTATGTGGGTTGAGTGCAGTGAGCATACGTGGTACACACTGGGGGTGGGCAGTTGGGGGGAACTCTTATGATGTTAGCAATGGTGCATGCTTGGCCAGCTGATGGGTCACTGGGAAGACGGAATGGAATAATGGCAAGGGTGCCTGCTTCAAAAGACAAAACCTTGTAATTTTTTTAATGAAGTATAAGTTTTAATAACTGTAAATTACAAAACAATTTATTTCCACCTTTTCTGCTTAGTTTAGTGTATTCTTTTTGGTGGCACAACCCTTTAAGTTGTCAATCTCTGAGGCGATGGTCCAGGTTGAGAGATGCTGGTCCATAGCCAGTGTAATATATGATTATCTACCCACCTTTATCCTTCATAAATTTCTCGGTGAGACATCCGGCCTCTTCTTGGATTCTTTCTTCGATGCTTCTTTTCCCCATTCCAAAATTTCTCAAAGTTGTTAAGGAAAATCGACGAAGGATTTTCCACCTTTCTCCACTGCTTGCAATGACCCCTGTCAGTTCAATCATGTGGTTAAATAGTTTCTAAATCTAGATAGTGGAATTTTGTCTACTAAGTCTTTGTTGTGCGCAGTAGACCTCATTATAGTAGCTAGAGCTGCTTGAGTGAAGCAGATCAGCTTTCTTGGTTTTAAATCTCCATTCTGCAAGCAACTGTTTCCAACTGATAACCATTCTCTGACAAACATTACAAACCCTACACACCTGTCAGGTCAACATCAGCAAGACGTACACTGTGTGCACAATTGTTCTCCAAGTTGTATTTTTCTACTTTTTGGGTAGCACCAACCACAGCCCCTCAGACAGAGCACAGAGTTTTCCCTTTTTCCTGATAGTAAATATCCCATTTAAGAGAGACCAAAAGATCTCAGTAGGGTTTAGGTCAAGTCAGGAAGGGACCATGTCATTATTCTTTCATCTGTAACACCTTTATTGGCAGCCGAGCAGTGGAGGCTTTGATGCTGTGATAGAGTGTTGCCCTGCAGAACAACAATGATGTTGCTGTAAGATGCAAACTTTGTCCTGTGCCACTGCTTGAAGACAGTATTTTCTAAAACCTGGCAGCAGGTCTGGCAGTTGATTTTAAGTCCATCTTCAATCTCTAAAGAACTCATCTTCAAATTTCATCCCATAATAGTACCCATCCTATATCTTGCTAGCATCTGAGTGGAAGTGGAGGTCTGTGCCCATTACTAATCCAGCCACACCTTAGGCACACCTTTATAAAATTATGCACACCTTTATAAAGGGTGTTGTATCCTTAGGCTGCATCCCACTTCAGTAGACAAATACAAGTCACCTGATCTGCTTCATCCAATATGCAAAACTTGTTGGAGTTGTAAAATCTATATAAAAATGATCACATGGTCAAAATACTCCCTTGCATAATAATTCTGCCCGTTATCATCACCATCGGCAATCAATTATTGTAGATAATGCTATAATTATATGGTTTGTATGTAGTCATATTGATTGTTTTACATTAATATCACGGTAAAGTATCATATTTTTGCTATTATACTAATTTACTTAAACAACTTACCAAAATCTTTAGATAAAAGCTCTCCTGCTCCTATGTCTCCCCTGTCACTAAATGCGTCACTGCAGTCCACCAATGCTTCCTTCACGGCATCATACCCAATCAGTACTATGGTCCGAAGGTTTGAAATATAGATGGTATAGACAGGTCCATACGTCTCACTTAGCTAGAGAGAAACAAAAATCTTAAAAACTGGTGAATGTGAATTAATCCTCCAAACAATTAAGATATACTGTAGGCAAAAGCTGTATATTTACTATCTAAAAATATAAAAATATTGAGATCCCTGAAGTTAAGATGTAATTGTTACACAGATGTATACATTTCTCAGTTTTTAGTAGGAATCCCATAGTAGGTGCCAATTTTAATAGCTGGTGAGAAGAGTAGAATGTACAAAGAGCATCTCACTGGAGGACCCAACATGTGCTTGGATTACATTTAGCCGATTAAGGGCAAAATGTAATACTTCATTTCTCCTGTGGAGGTGCTGCAGGCACATTAAACACTTGTTGCTGGGTTTTTCCACAGATCACTGATAATTTCTGATGTTACATAGTTGCAGGCGTCTTTTATGATCAGTTTATTACACAGGATCCTGATAAAAGTATACAGTCCTAAGTACTTTTAAATTTATGACAGTCAAACTATTGTTATAATGGATAGATAGATAGATAGATAGATAGATAGATAGATAGATAGATAGATAGATAGATAGATAGATAGATTAAATTCTTATCTAGCAGCATTTTTTCCACAACCGTCTAAAACTTTTGCACACTACTCTGTGTGGGATTGTGCATTGACATTAACTTACATTTATCATCATAACGGCATAAAATGTTGGCACAGAACTATGGGTTTGTATACAATATACTATATATATATATATATATATATATATATATATATATATATATATATATATATATATATATACACTGCATATCCAATGCACAACTCCAATTCCCAAAAAGTTGGGATACTGAGTAAAACATAAAGAAGACATGAATGTGATGACTGAAATCGTTCATAGCTTATTTTATTCACAATATAACATAGAACCCAGGTCAGAAGTTTAATGTTGAACATTTTTTCATTACAAAAAAAACTATTTTGAATTTGATGGCAGCAACAAAACTCCAAAACAAAATGGTTGGGCTAAGTCTATGTCTACCATTGTGTAGCATTTACTTTTTTTTTTACAATAGTCTGTAAATGTCTGGGAAGTGACTGAGGACACATTTGCTGGAATTTTTGGAAGAGGAACGTTGCTGCAGCGCCCCAGAGTCCTGGTCGTTGCAGTACTGATGCTCCGCCGCTAAGGGGAGTATTGGTACGTCTGATGGCACTGAAGGAGTTCACCTGACCAGGTATCAAAGACACCAATACACTTCACAGTCTGGCCTCCAGGGGGAGCTAAGGGTGCTATGTATTAGGCCACTCCTCACAATCTGGTAAAACTGGGGGTTAGATAGGAAGTTAGGGAGAACCTGACTGGGTTGGAACCAGGCAACATCCTGTGGCAGAGGGTGTTGCAGGGGAAGATTCTGGGGGGTCCCTGTCAGGGGTGGGATCCTGACGGAGGCCTAGCGAACAGAAAGAACGTTACGGGACCGCGCCTGCACTTCATTGCGGCGGTACCCCAAGAAAGGACAAGAAGCGAGGTATATTGTGAAGAGTGAGAAACGAGATCAACGCAACAAGGAGAAACACCAGTAGGAGTCGTGCTGTAAGACGAAGCAACATCCTACTGAGGCGCGTAGCCGGTGGCCGGAAATGCCGAGGAAGTATTGAGTTCCAGCCCTTACTTCAAACCTCGGCAGGACAGTCAGTTATAGGCGGGCTGTCTCACCTAAATCACCTAAGCAGACATAGGGGGCAACAATTGGAGAGGGACGACTCTAGGGTCCCAGAAGACCTCCAGGCCTACCCATCATACGGGTGCGTCCTAGCCATATCATCTGGGGGACGAAGAAGAACATCAAAAGCAGTTGTGAGGGAACTTCAGAAACAGACACAACAGTTGTGAGGACTATCCCGTGGTGCTAAGCAGGGAAGGACTACAACACACAAGCGCTAGAAGGTAGGCACAGATTTCCACCTGCAAAGGGAACTCTGGAGGTGTCATTGGACCGGCTGGGCTCAGCTAGCCCAGTTAACTGTACTCCGGATTGAGGATCCTGAAGCCTTCAGTAAAGAGATAAAGAGACTGCAACCTGGTGTCCTCGTTATTCATCGCGACCTGCACCACACCACAACAACATCATCACTCTTAACTTTCACTGGACGCCCCTCAGCAGGGTCACGGGCCGGGTCTAGCCACCGTGACAACCCCAGAACTGAGACAGAGAGGCCCGGTACCGGGTACCCCTCGGCCCTGCGGCAGTGGGGGTGCTCCAACTTGGCGTCACGAACAGGATTTACTTAAGCCTGAAGAATCAGGTCATGTGTGCCTTGGAACTGTGATTTATTGTGCTTGGACTGTGACTTATTACAAAGACTGTGTATTGCCACTTGCCGCCAAAACCACCGCCATTACAGCGCTGAGGAGAGCGCAGGAGGAGAAGAGGGGCGTGGAGTGGGCGCAGCTAAACTGACGGCCGTGAAAAGCAATGGCCACCCAGTCCAAATATCTCTGTATCTTGAGGACGTGCCCGTCAGCAGCTGAGGTCTGCCTTCTCATCCTCTTTGGAGGGTGGAGACCATGGAGACGGGGCCGCCCACGAAAGAGAGCGCGGGAAGAAGATACCGAGGAGGAGGCAAAGATGGCGACGTCGGAAGCACCACATGGGGACGACCCGACCCAGCATGAGGCTGCACTACCCGTCACAGCCCCAGACCCGCCATCGTTACAGGGACTGGCCCTCACAGAGATACCGCCGGGCAGACCTAACTGGCCGTCGTCTGAGGAGTGTGTGGCTGCAGCTGAGGCCCGGCAGATAGCACGCCGCCAGGAGGCCGATGCTCTTGTGACCGCTCGGCTGGGTCAGCCTACGGAAGTCCGCCTAACTCCGGTGTCCCCTGCTTCCTCCATCCCGGCCATGGCAGAATGTGAGCTGCAGGCACAGGGCCTGAGAATCCTGCCAGAGGCTGAACACCTGCGGCACTTGATGGCGGCGTGGCGGAGCAGACCCCAACCTGCGGCCCAGGTTGACCTGACGGGCGTTGAGGAGGTTCCGCCATCACACTGGGGTGTGGTGGTGTTCTTCAACTCCCGGGAAGGAAGGGGAGTCATCCAAGAAATTGGAGAGCCACTGCAGGTCCGTGTTGACCGGAAAGAAGTGGAGCCCTGCGGAGGAAGGTATGATCGCGACCTGGAGCCCGGGGATGCGGTAACCTACACGCGTTGGAGGAGGGAGGTTGGCTGGATGGCTCGAGGTGTCCAGCGGTGCATCGCACTCCAGGCTGCCGCCGGGACGTCGGAGGACAAATCCCCTGCGGAGAAGGCGACGGAACCTGCCCCCGTGGAACCCCAGGAAACCCAGACCCACCGCGTGTCCATGAGTCGTGGTCGCTCCCGATTAAGGAGGGTGTCCCAAAGAGGAATCTTGTCATTGCTGAGGCCAGGAACGGTCCTTGTCATGCCACCATGACCCGTCTGCCAGGTGAGGCCCGGTAGGAGGCCGCCTCCTGCTCAGCCAGAATCTGAGTAAGCATGAGTGCTTTACAGACTGTACATAGTTAACTGTTTGTCTTTCTATGTGTCTTTCTGCTGCTACAACCCGACTAGGGTTAACTCTTAAAGGGATCCCTTTAATTTACCCGGGATCCATATTTTTGCCTTTTCGTTTTGCTTTTGTTCATCATTGTTGAAAAGAACTGCGGGATCATGAACACTGCATGATTACAAACTCATTGTAAATAGTTTGCACCTTCTTAAAGGTGCTCCCTACTGGTTTTACAACAAAGAGAACTCTTTGCGAAGAAATTGCTCCTGGGAACAGCATTGGAGTTCCTGTTTACACGGACTGGCAGCTGGAGTAGCTGCACTACCTCATAGAGACTTGGTTCTCTCTTAAAGGGAATGTTCACCAATAGCACTTAAGGTGTAATGATGTCTTAAAAGAAGAAGTAATAATGCTTACATGTAAAAGTTATATGTAGTTAGTTAGTTGATTGTAAGAAATGTTTAATAATGTGTTAGAGAATGAGGACAGGAAGTGAACCCGTACGGGGTTAATCGGTGAGTCCTCCTAGGAGCCATAGAGAGATGGCTCAGTGATCTTGAACTGAAAGAAGGTTGATAAGTCCTATACGGTGTATAGAAAAAGAAAGGCAGTAGACCCGGATGAGGAATGGGGCGGTCCTGCAACAGAGCGAGAGGCAGTAGGCCTGGAGCAGATAGACAGGCGGTCCTGCGAATGTAAAGCTGGAAAATGAAGAAAAGTTGATTAACATTGTAGTGTTTTATAGTAAGCCTTTAGTGGATTCAGCTTATACGTCCTTAGAGGCAAAGTTAAATTATTATTCAGAAGTTGCACTAAGTAGAATACCCAGTTGGGTAAGAGTAGTTATTTATAGTATGTTATTTAAAATATTTAACCATGTTTGTAACGTTCAAGTGTCCTCACCTCCCATAAAGGGAAGCTCTGTTCAAATTTACTTGTTATTGAATTCCAAAAATTGTATGTCTTTTTGCTGACATGCATTGTTGTTTTCTTCCCAGTCCAGGAGTACTGGATTTAACCGGGGGGGAGTGCAGTGCCCCAGAGTCCTGGTCGTTGCAGTACTGATGCTCCGCCGCTAAGGGGAGTATTGGTACGTCTGATGGCACTGAAGGAGTTCACCTGACCAGGTATCACAGACACCAATACACTTCACAGTCTGGCCTCCAGGGGGAGCTAAGGGTGCTATGTATTAGGCCACTCCTCACAATCTGGTATAACTGGGGGTTAGATAGGAAGTTAGGGAGAAGCTGACTGGGTTGGAACCAGGCAACATCCTGTGGCAGAGGGTGTTGCAGGGAAAGATTCAGGGGGGTCCCTGTCAGGGGTGGGATCCTGACGGAGGCCTAGCGAATAGAAAGAACGTTACGGGACCGCGCCTGCACTTCATTGCGGAGGTACCCCAAGAAAGGACAAGAAGCGAGGTATATTGTGAAGAGTGAGAAACGAGATCAACGCAACAAGGAGAAACACCAGTAGGAGTCGTGCTGTAAGACGAGGCAACATCCTACTGAGGCGCGTAGCCAGTGGCCGGAAACGCAGAGGAAGTATTGAGCTCCAGGCCTTACTTCAAACCTACGGCAGGACAGTCAGTTATAGGCAGGCTGTCTCTCCTAAATCACCTAAGCAGACATAGGGGGCAACAATTGGAGAGGGGCGACTCTAGGGTCCCAGAAGACCTCCAGGCCTACCCGTCATACGGGTGCGTCCTAGCCATATCATCTGGGGGACGAAGAAGAACATCAAAAGCAGTTGTGAGGGAACTTCAGAAACAGACACAACAGTTGTGAGGACTATCCCGTGGTGCTAAGCAGGGAAGGACTACAACACACAAGCGCTAGAAGGTAGGCACAGATTTCCACCTGCAAAGGGAACTCTGGAGGTGCCATCGGACCGGCTGGGCTCAGCCAGCCCAGTTAACCGTACTCCGGATTGAGGATCCTGAAGCCTTCAGTAAAGAGGTAAAGAGCCTGCAACCTGGTGTCCTCGTTATTCATCGTGACTAGTGTTGAGCATTCCGATACCGCAAGTATCGGGTATCGGCCGACACTTGCGGGTATCAGAATTCCGATACCGAGATCCGATACTTTTGTGGTATCGGGTATCGGTATCGAAACAACATTAATGTGTAAAAGAAAGAATTAAAATAAAAAATATTGCTATACTCACCTCTCCGACGCAGCCTGGACCTCACCGAGGGAACCGGCAGCGTTTTTTTCTTAAAATGCGCGCGTTTACTTCCTTCCGTGACGTCACGGCTTGTGATTGGTCGCGTGCCGCCCATGTGGCCGTGACGTGACCAATCACAGCAAGCCGTGACGTAATTTTCAGGTCCTGAATGCCTAATTCTAGGCATTCAGGATTTTAAAATTACGTTCCGGCTTGTGATTGGTCGCGTCGCGGTCACATGGGCGACGCGACCAATCACAAGCCGTGACGTCACGGGAGGCAGGAAACGCGCGCATTTTAAAATTACGTCATGGCTTATGATTGGTTGCGTGCCGCCCATGTGACCGCGACGCGACCAATCACAGCAAGCCGTGACGTAATTTCAGGTCCTGAGTGCCTAATTCTGCATTCAGGACCTGAAATTATGTCACGGCTTGCTGTGATTGGTCGCGTCGCGGTCACATGGGCGGCACGCAACCAATCACAAGCCGTGATGTAATATTAAAATGCACGTGTTTCCTGCCTCCCGTGATGTCACGGCTTGTGATTGGTCGCGTCGCCCATGTGACCGCGACGCGACCAATCACAAGCCGGAACGTAATTTTAAAATCCTGAATGCCTAGAATTAGGCATTCAGGACCTGAAAATTACGTCATGGCTTGCTGTGATTGGTCGCGTCGCGGCCACATGGGCGGCACGCAACCAATCACAAGCCGTGACGTCACGGAAGGAAGTAAACGCGCGCATTTTAAGCAAAGAACGCTGCCGGTTCCCAGGTCCAGGCTGCGTCGGAGAGGTGAGTATAGCAATATTTTTTATTTTAATTCTTTCTTTTACACATTAATATGGATCCCAGGGCCTGAAGGAGAGTTTCCTCTCCTTCAGACCCTGGGAACCATCAGGGATACCGTCCGATACTTGAGTCCCATTGACTTGTATTGGTATCGGGTATCGGTATCGGATTAGATCCGATACTTTGCCGGTATCGGCCGATACTTTCCGATACTGATACTTTCAAGTATCGGACGGTATCGCTCAACACTAATCGCGACCTGCACCACACCACAACAACATCATCACTCTTAACTTTCACTGGACGCCCCTCTGCAGGGTCACGGGCCGGGTCTAGCCACCGTGACAACCCCAGAACTGAGACAGAGAGGCCCGGTACCAGGTACCCCTCGGCCCTGTGGCAGTGGGGGTGCTCCATTGCCCCATTTTGATGTCTGAGTTTTGTATCTTTGCCGAAATTTCTGTTTCTTAACGTGCCAAATATTTTCTTTTGGTGAAAGGTCTGGACTGGAGATGGCCGGTTAATCATCCAAACTTTTCTTTTGCTGAGTTATGCTATGAAGTGATGGATGCAGTATTTGGTCTATTGCCCTGCTGAAATATGTATGGGCTTCCCTAAAATAGACATTGGATGCTTTGATCATATGTTGTTCTAACATCTCAAAATAATGCTGAGCATTGACAGCGCCTTTCATGTGAAAACTGTTCATGCCATAGGCACTAATGCAGAATAGTTCACTTATAACAAACTGGGTGGTCCCTCTCATCTTGAGTCTGCAGGACAAAGTGTCTGTGTTTTCCATAAAGAATTTCGAATTTTGATTCATCTGACCACAGAACAGATTTCCATTTTGCCCCAGTCCATTATAAGTGAGATTTGGCCCAGAGATGATGTCAGTTTTTCTGGCCACCTTTGAATCCGTAGATCATTAGCATAAAATATTAAACTCCAGCCTCAACACTTCTGCACAAGGATTTCTACAGTACCTCTCAAAATTGTGGTGATATCATGTACTATAGATGGAGGGACATTCAAAGTTTTTGTAATTTTATGTTTCTGAATTGATTTTTATAGGCAGTTGTTCATAGACTAGTAAACCTGACCATATTTGCTTCTGAGAGACTCTGCCTTTCTCATATGCTCTTTTTATACAGTCATGTGACTTAGTTGAAAATTGACTCTAGCTGTTCTTCAATAGAACCACTTATTTTTCTAGCCTTTTGTTAATCATGTCACAATTGTTTCCAGATGTCTTGCTGCCATTAATTTTTAAAAAAGTTTAATTATTTCAAATTAAATGTAACAATTACCAACTTTTACTCACTTATCTGTGTTCTATGTTTTGTTGTAAATAAAATATGTTTGTAAGAGATTTACAAATGATTGTAATCTTTTCATCTTACACAGTGTCACAACTTTTTGGAAATAGGGTTACAGGTTGTCTAGCTGTCAATAATCATCATAATAGCTCTCTTTTTAAGTATTTATCAGTCCCAACATAAGAAGACAGCAGTGGGGGCATCAAATACCCCTCTTTATCTCTTTCACACTGTGAGTTTGACAGGAGAGTATAGGTTGCTGTTTATGGCCATCTGTATTTAGCCAACTGAGCAGGAGTTACAAACTGTGATAAATTAGCCAATGTGACAGTGATTTTATAGAGTACCTACATTCCCTAAGGTTTTCCTTATCTATCACTGGATTACGCTGAAACTACTGTTACTTTCACAGCAAAATTATTGTAGGAATCACTATTTAAGCAGTTCCGTATGAAGCGTAAGATTACAAATAAGTGTTCTTACCTTAATTAATGACTGTGGCATTTCTGTAGTGCTGATCTGAAGGATATTCCCCAAGCCGGGCAGAGGTGTAGGTCCTGGGGGCAGGTCCTTCTGTTTGATCTTACCCCACCATTTAATGAGATAAATAAGGAGAGTGACTCCAGTAGCCAGGAGAATCGTTGCTGAGATAGACAGAGCCATCTTGAGCCTCAGCCCCTACAGCTCTCTCTGTTCTGCATTCTTGTGTTTATATTCATTCAGGAACAGGGCAGCGTTCCAACATGTAATCCAAGAAAACAGGATGGGCGAGTTTAAAGTGCAGAATTACAGCTGTTACACAATACTTCTGCTCTCAGTGCTTACTCAGTCTCATCTTTGGGTGAAGTCGGGGTCAGTGATAGGTATGCCACTTTTTGGTGATCAGAATCATTTGGCTTCAATCACCAAAAAGAGCCAACTCTTTTGGATGCCAAATAGATCCACATTAAATATGCATGTGAAAGAAGGTAAACGGATGCAGTAACAGTCGGAGGCAGAGAAAGGGTTAACAGAGGGATTTAATATAACAGCATTACTCCATACCGGGAGAGAGTAAATGGAAGATAGAAGAATAATACTGTGTTTGATAAACTTAGGGGCAACAAGTGTATGATAAGGTAGGGGAGAGTTCAAAGGTATCAAACTTATCGATCCAGCGTCGATGAGGAGCAGTCTCTGAGATTATAGTGGTGGTGTTCCGGCCTGAACGCTTGAAGAATCCAGTGTCGTCCTGATATGGAAAGGGTCTTGGATTCCGGTGTCGCCGGTGGTCCTAGGATGTCCAGTTGCAGGTCCTGGGTCCAAGGGGAGATCCGTTGAAGGAGGAACAGTTCTTTCTTTTAAGCGCTGACACAGCATGGGAGTATGCGGGAGCGGATATGTCAGGCAGCTGCACTCTGTTTGCAGCCTGGTCGTCCCATCTGGGAGTATGCCCCTTATGGTCCAGTCGAAAGGAGGGATAACTCAAGCTCAGTGGTACTACGGGAGCCAGCACTGTCAGTGATCTCTGAAAGCATCTCTGCCTGCAGTCTCTGGTTAGCTTCTGTAGGCCACTCTGGCTTGGGCCTACTTTGTCCTGGCCGTGCAGTGCAGGAGGGCTCACACTCAGCCCCTGCACACTACAGCTTCCTGTCAACACTGAACTTGTTCCCGTGCACTGTCGCCCTTTTATGTCCTCCACGCACCCTGGTCTCAAGGTTAAAGGTCTGTCCGGAGAACTAACCTCTCCCCCCTGCAACTCGGGTGACAGTACTGGTGGTTCCGGACTTTCCTCCTAACACATTCACATAACACATTCACAAGCAGAAAAACACATATCTATGGAAAAATCCTTACAGTATGACACAGTGAAAACCAAGGACTGACCCCATCGCCAGCCTAATATAGTAATTTTACTCCCAGTGATAGTCAATCAGAAATTGCAAATGGCTCTCAGTGTGCTGCTGGCTCCCATCATTCAAAGATAAGAGCTGACTCTTTGTACTGGATTGGTGGAAAATGGTCTGTCACTAGTTTGGAGTGCTATGATAAATCAGACATGGATTAATGGAGGAAAAATAGGTGTGTTGCACTGCTGGCATGAATCCGATCAAGGAATAAATCAAATACAAGTAATACATAAGGAGTTTTTCCTTCCTTAATCCATCATTACGTTGGATTTTCCATTCAAACAAAAAGTAGCACACTGTAGCGCTATGGCAAGCATGAAATATGAAAATATGGAAATTGAATTGCACTACTGCACTAGAAATGTGAAAATTTGAAAATGCTTAGAGCATAAATTGGCCAATTCATGGGTACTTGGCAGCCATGTTAAGGTGATTCTTGTTGCCAGGACCTAATGCCAATATTCTCTTAGACTGGAGTAAACATGTCTATTGGATATGAATCCTCTCTTGGACTGAAGTCTATATCTCTATGGAGGGGTAGGATCCTGCTGCAATTAAAAACACCTGAGGCTGAGGCGGAGTGCTCAGTCAGAAGGCTAATTTATACAAATATCAAAAGACTGACCATGACATCTAAACATAAACTGGGTCTGAACAGGTGCTTACCTAGAGTCGCCAACTCATATATAATCAAACAAAAATCAAACAAAAAAAGTAGCACACTGTAGCGCTTTGGCAAACATGAAATATGAAATATGGAAATTGAGTTGCACTACTGCACTAGAAATATGAAAAATTGAGAATGCTTTGTGCATAAATTGGCCAATTCATATGATTTTCCAACCTGTGGTGTGCTACAGCAGTTGGGATTTCATTTATCTATACCCTCTCAGTGTTGTGTCTCACACGACAGAACCAAGTGAGCAAAACTGCTTCTATGATCATTACTGATAAGTGATAACACCTTATTGAGCTATATTGTTGTCCGGCTACTTCTCTTTAATTAATCAGACATGACACCCACCCCTTTGACAGGCGAAACTCCAATGGAGAATACTATAGCTCTTACTGTTCTCTTGGAATACTACCCAGATTTGCTGATTGCTGAGTACATATTGTAGTGAAGCGGTGTTCACACAATGAGACAGATAGGAAGGGACCCAAGAAAGTCCACCTAAAATGTCTTTATTCCAGAAAACTCACAAAACAGGTAAGCGATATCGTCCGGTTAAAACCTATGTCCTCAAAACAGTCCATGTTCAAACCAGTTGCTGTGGGCCCACCATATCTCTTGCGTGTGTCAGCAGCTTTGAAGTCCCTGACACTGGGTTAACTTCACACAGGCCTGGTTTGCACAGAGCCTCCAGCTCTGCAGCTGACAAAACAAAAACTGACATACCCAAGACAAAACTGAGAATTTTAAAGGTGAATCGCAGACATAGAGCCACTCCCAAAACCCGGAGTGGGGGGAGGGATTCTCCCCATTACCAAAAATAAAAGCCCATGTCGGGTTTTCCTAAAATCTGACTTGGTCAACTACTTTGACCAAATCCACACAGTTTTACTCTGCCTTGTAATCACAGAGGTTTTGCTGTATTCAAAATGCGCTCCAGTGGGTTTAATATGACTCTAGACGCTTCCTGGGGGACACATACCGACCCTCGTAGCTGATTCCCCTCACTGTCTCACAATATTAAAAAATTAACTATTCCAAAATCATTGTATCTCAACCAAAATATGAGTACTATGGGTTTGTGGTTTGTGGCAGAAAAGTGCACAACAGTCAGCAGAAGAGGCAGAAAGTGGGATGATATTCTGCCCATGCACTGGCGTACACAGAAAGAAGAGAGACTCTGTGCAATAATAATATATGGGCCCTTTGCAGTCCACTAGCTCATCATAATGCACAAATCCACTTACTTTGGAGGTGGCCGCACAGGTTGCACCAATGATATATCCATCTCTGAGCTCATATAAACACACCACTAGTGTTGAGCGATACCTTCCGATATTTTAAAGTATCGGTATCGGATTGGATCGGCCGATATCCGAAAAATATCGGATATCGCCGATACCGATACCCGATACCAATACAAGTCAATGGGACACAAATATCGGAAGTGATCCTGGATGGTTCCCAGGGTCTGAAGGAGAGGAAACTCTCCTTCAGGCCCTGGGATCCATATTCATGTGAAAAATAAAGAATAAAAATAAAAAATATGGATATACTCACCCTCGGATGAGCCCTGGCTGTCACCGCTGCAAGCGTCTGCATCCATTCCTAAGAATGCAGAGTGAAGGACCTTCGATGACGTCGCGGTCACGTGAGCGGTCGCATGAGCGGTTACGCAACCAATCACAAGCCGCAACGTCATCGCAGGTCCTACACTCACTGCATTCTTAGGAACGGAGGCTGCCGGTTGCAGCGGTGAGAGCCGGGGGCTGTCAGAGGGGTGAGTATATCCATATTTTTTATTTTTATTCTTTATTTTTTACATTAATATGGATCGCAAAAATATCGGAACTCGGTATCGGAATTCCGATACAGCGAATATCGGCCGATACCCGATATTTGCAGTATTGGAATGCTCAACACTACACACCACTGATCATTCAACAAATGAGCAAAACCCTCTCCGACACTGGTTCTGTAGCTTACAAGGAGTACAGTGACACTGGAGAAGGAAAACTCTGGCCAGCTTCAGAGCAGCACAACAACTTGTAAGCACTCCAATCGTTGTCTAGGAGACCAGAAACCTCTGAAAGACTGCAAAAAAGGTTGGTAACCAAGGCGACAAGCAGTCAACAATATTGAAAATGGAGAAGATTTTCAATAATAGCGCAAATAAAACGACAACTCTAAACAGAGCCTCCAGTGCAGAAGTGAACATAGGCTAAGTTATGCAGCTACATTATATAAGATACAAGTTGTAAAAGGAGTTAGTGAACATTATTCCTCGCTGCCGACAGAATGGAGACGTGTATCCCAGTATGGTACAGTAAGGTGGTGGTTTATTTCAATGAGTTTCGAAGTATATAACTTCTTCAGTAACAATCACGTGTTTTTTCTGAAGAAAAAGATATATACTTCGAAACCCATTGAAATAAACCACCACCTTACTGTACCATATTGGGATACACGTCTCCATTCTGTCGGCAGCGCGGAATATTGCCCACTAACTCCCTTTACAGTCTGATGTCTGATGGTCACTTGGTGACCCGTGGATCCGCTGCAGCTGAGTTTCTATATTATATACGCCTTTGACAGATTGAACAGGTGAGTTTAATCTGAGTGCTAAATTAATTGTATTTCTTAGATAACCATATTTGCGCTGATTCCGCCTACAGTTTCTTGGTTATAAGATACAAGTTAACATACAAGTATCAATGCCTTGGACAGCTAATAGAATCCCACGGTATGCAGTACCATCTCTACGCCGATGACACGCAGATCTACCTATCCGGACCTGATTTCACCTCCTTACGTACCAAAATCCCACACTGTCTGCTATTTCATCCTTCTTTTCTGCTCGCTTTCTAAACCTGAACATGGGCAAAACAGAAATCATCATCTTTCCCCCATCTCACTCTACCCCTCCATGAGACTATCCATCAATGTCAATGGCTGCTCACTTTCCACAGTCCCACACGCCCAGTGCCTCGGGGTGATCCGCGACTCTGCCCTCTCTTTCAAGCCACATATCCAAGCCCTTGCCTCTTCCTGTCGTCTCAAACTCAAAAATATTTCCGGGATCCACGCATTCCTTGACCGTGACACCACAAAAACACTAGTGCATGCCCTTATCATCTCCCGCCTTGACTACTGCAACCTCCTACTCTCTGGACTCCCCTCTAGCACTCTGGCACCACTCCAATCCATCCTACACTCTGCTGCCGGACTCATCTACCTGTCTCCCTGCTATTCCCCAGCCTCTCCTCTATGTCAAGCCCTTCAATGGCTTCCTATCGCCCAGAGACTCCAGTTCAAACCCTCACAATAACATACAAAGCCATCCACAACTTATCTCCTCCATACATCTGTGACATGGTCTCCCGGTACCTACCTACACACAACCACCGATTCTCTCAAGACTGTTATGGACCTGGTGGTTAGGAGCACCCGGAATGACCTGATGAGTAAACTAGTAATCGGAACATGCTCTGGGAAGTGGGAACTCTGCTGACCGCAAACCCTACTCCTATCACACACACTAGAAATAGCCGTGGAGCGTACCTAACTCTCCCTAGACGCCTCTTCACAGCCTAAGAGCTAACTACCCCTAAAGATAGAAATAGAAGCCTAACCTTGCCTCAGAGAAATTCCCCAAAGGTAAAGGCAGCCCCCCACATATATTGACTGTGAGATAAGAGGAAAGTCACAAACACAGGAATGAAACAGGTTTTAGCAAAGGAGGCCAGACTTCACTAAATAGTCAAAGGAAAGAAAAGGAAACTATGCGGTCAGCACAAAAACTACAAAAAAACACGCAGAGTATGCAAAAAGACCCCCACACCGACTCACGGTGTGGAGGTGCAACACTGCACCCCCAGAGCTTCCAGCTAGCAAGGAAATATCATGATAGCAAGCTGGACTAGAATTTAGCAGTACTAAGAAATATATTCAGGCAGCAGTAACAACAAATGAACTAGCAGGGACTTAGCTTCTGCTGGAGTAGACAGGTCCTCAGAGAAGTCCAAGAGAGATCTGAACCAATACTGAAACATTGACAGCTGGCATGAAGTAACGATCTGAGTAGAGTTAAATAGGGAAGCAAGCATAACAATAAACGAGGGCAGCTGAGAAAGCAAACCTCAGAGACCAGCAGTTCCGCTCAAAGCCACCAGAGGGAGTCCAAGAGCAGAACTAACCAAAGTACCATTCATGACCACAGGAGGGAGTCTGAGAAATGGAATTCACAACAGTCCCCCCCCCTTGAGGAGGGGTCACCGAACCCTCACCAGGGCCCCCAGGCCGATCAGGACGAGCCAAATGAAAGGCACAAACTAAATCGGCAGCATGGACATCTGAGGCAACAACCCAGGAATTATCCTCCTGACCATAGCCCTTCCACTTAACCAGGTACTGGAGCTTCCGTCTCGAAATACGAGAATCCAAAATTTTTTCCACCACATACTCCAACTCCCCCTCAACCAACACGGGAGCAGGAGGATCAACGGAGGGAACCATAGGCGCTACATACCTCCGCAACAACGACCTATGGAACACATTATGGATGGCAAAGGAAGCTGGAAGGACCAAACGAAATGACACAGGGTTGAGAATTTCAGAAATCTTATAAGGACCAATGAATCGAGGCTTAAACTTAGGAGAAGAAACCTTCATAGGAACATAACGAGAAGATAACCAAACCAAATCCCCAACACGAAGTCGAGGACCAACACAACGACGGCGGTTAGCGAAACGTTGAGCCTTCTCCTGGGACAACGTCAGATTGTCCACTACGTGAGTCCAAATTTGCTGCAATCTGTCCACCACAGAATCCACACCAGAACAGTCAGAAGGCTCAACCTGCCCTGAAGAAAAACGAGGATGAAAACCAGAATTGCAAAAAAAAGGCGAAACCAAAGTAGCCGAACTAGCCTGATTATTAAGGGCGAACTCAGCCAATGGCAAAAAGGTCACCCAATCATCCTGATCAGCAGAAACAAAGCATCTCAGATAGGCCTCCAAAGTCTGGTTGGTTCGTTCGGTTTGGCCATTTGTCTGAGGATGGAAAGCCGAAGAAAAAGACAAATTAATGCCCATCTTAGCACAAAAGGACCGCCAAAACCTAGAGACAAACTGGGACCCTCTGTCCGACACAATGTTCTCCGGAATGCCATGCAAACGAACCACATGCTGAAAGAATAATGGCACCAAATCAGAGGAGGAAGGTAATTTAGGCAAGGGTACCAAATGGACCATCTTAGAAAAGCGATCACAAACCACCCAGATGACAGACATTCTTTGAGAAACAGGAAGATCTGAAATAAAATCCATGGAAACATGCGTCCAAGGCCTTTTCGGGACCGGCAAGGGCAAAAGCAACCCACTGGCACGAGAACAGCAGGGCTTGGCCCGAGCACAAGTCCCACAAGACTGCACAAAAGAACGCACATCCCGTGACAAGGAAGGCCACCAAAAGGACCTAGCCACCAAATCCCTGGTACCAAAAATCCCAGGATGACCAGCCAACACCGAGCAATGAACCTCAGAAATAACTCTGCTAGTCCATCTATCAGGGACAAACAGTTTCTCCGCTGGACAACGGTCAGGTCTATCAGCCTGAAACTCCTGCAGCACCCGCCGCAAATCAGGGGAGATGGCAGACAGAATTACCCCCTCTTTGAGAATACCAGCCGGCTCAGGGACTCCCGGAGAACCAGGCACAAAACTCCTAGAAAGGGCATCGGCCTTCACATTCTTAGAACCCGGAAGGTATGAAACCACAAAATCGAAACGGGAGAAAAACAGTGACCATCGAGCCTGTCTAGGATTCAACCGCTTGGCAGACTCGAGATAAGTCAAATTCTTGTGATCCGTCAAGACCACCACGCGGTGCTTGGCTCCCTCAAGCCAATGTCACCACTCCTCGAATGCCCACTTCATAGCCAGCAGCTCCCGATTGCCAACATCATAATTACGCTCAGCAGGCGAAAATTTTCTAGAAAAGAAGGCACATGGCTTCATCACAGAGCCATCAGAACTTCTTTGAGACAAAACAGCCCCTAATCCAATCTCAGAAGCATCAACCTCAACCTGAAAAGGGAGCGAAACATCTGGCTGACGCAACACAGGGGCCGAAGAAAAATGACGTTTCAGCTCCTGAAAAGCCTCCACGGCCGCAGAGGACCAATTCACCACATCAGCACCTTTCTTTGTCAAATCAGTCAAAGGTTTAACCACACTAGAAAAATTAGCGATGAAGCGACGGTAAAAATTAGCAAAGCCCAGGAATTTCTGAAGGCTCTTCACAGACGTAGGTTGAGTCCAATCATAAATGGCCTGAACTTTAACAGGATCCATCTCGATAGTAGAAGGGGAAAAAATGAAGCCCAAAAAGGAAACCTTCTGAACTCCGAAGAGACATTTAGACCCCTTCACAAACAAGGAATTAGCACGAAGGACCTGGAATACCATTCTGACCTGCTTCACATGAGACTCCCAATCATCTGAAAATACCAAAATATCATCCAAATATACAATCATGAATCTATCCAAATACTTTCGGAAGATGTCATGCATAAAGGACTGAAACACAGAAGGAGCGTTAGAAAGCCCGAATGGCATCACCAGGTACTCAAAATGGCCCTCGGGCGTATTAAATGCTGTTTTCCATTCATCGTCCTGTTTAATACGCACAAGGTTATATGCCCCTCGAAGATCTATCTTGGTGAACCAACTAGCCCCCTTAATCCGGGCAAACAAATCAGACAGCAGAGGCAAAGGGTACTGAAATTTGACTGTGATTTTATTGAGAAGGCGGTAATCTATACAGGGTCTCAGAGAACCATCCTTCTTGGCCACAAAAAAGAACCCTGCTCCCAACGGTGATGAAGATGGGCGAATATGCCCTTTCTCCAAGGACTCCTTTATATAACTCCGCATAGCGGTGTGTTCTGGCACAGATAAATTGAAAAGTCGGCCCTTAGGAAACTTACTACCAGGGATCAAATTTATAGCACAATCACAATCCCTATGAGGGGGTAGGATACTGGATTTGGGCTCATCAAATACATCCCGGTAATCCGACAGAAACTCAGGGACATCAGAAGGAATGGATGAAGAAATTGACATCATCGGAACATCGCCATGTACCCCTTGACAACCCCAACTAGACACAGAGATTGATTTCCAATCCAATACTGGATTATGAACCTGTAGCCATGGCAAACCCAACACGACCACATCATGCAAATTATGCAACACCAGAAAGCGAATATCTTCCTGATGTGCAGGAGCCATGCACATGGTCAACTGAGTCCAGTAATGAGGTTTATTCCTGGCCAAAGGCGTAGCATCAATTCCCCTTAATGGAATAGTATACTGCAAAGGCTCCAGGAAAAAACCACAACGCCTGGCAAACTCCAAGTCAATCAAATTCAGGGCAGCGCCCGAATCCACAAATGCCATAACCGAGTAGGACGACAGAGAGCAAATCAAAGTGACAGACAAAATAAATTTAGGCTGTACAGTAGCAATGGTGACAGACCTAGCGAACCACTTAGTGCACTTAGGACAATCAGAGATAGCATGAGTAGGGTCACCACAGTAAAAACACAGCCGATTCTGACGTCTGTGTTCTTGCCGTTCAGTTCTGGTCAAAGTTCTATCACATTTCATAAGCTCAGGCCTCTGCTCAGAGGACACCGCCAAATGGTGCACAACTTTGCGCTCGCGCAAACGCCGATCAATTTGAATGGCCAAGGACATTGATTCATTCAGACCAGCAGGCGTGGGGAAGCCCACCATAACATCCTTAAGGGCCTCAGAGAGACCCTTTCTAAAAATTTCTGCCAGGCCACACTCATTCCATTGAGTAACCACAGACCACTTTCTAAACTTCTGACAATATACCTCCGCTTCATCCTGACCCTGACACAAAGCCAGCAAGGTTTTCTCTGCCTGATCCACTGAATTCGGTTCGTCATAAAGCAATCCAAGCGCCAGAAAAAAACACATCTACATTAAGCAATGCAGGATCTCCTGGCGCAAGGGAGAATGCCCAGTCTTGAGGGTCGCCACGTAACAAAGAAATAATAATTTTTACTTGCTGAATGGGGTCACCAGAGGAGCGGGGTTTCAAAGCAAGAAACAGTCTACAATTATTTTTGAAATTCAGAAACTTAGATCTATCCCCAGAAAACAAATCAGGAATTGGAATTCTAGGCTCTAACATCGGATTCTGAACTACATAATCTTGAATGCTTTGGACCCTTGCAGCAAGTTGATCCACACAAGAGGACAGACCTTGAATATCCATATCTACATCTGAGTCCTGAACCACCCAGAGATTAAGGGGAAAAGAGAGACAAAACACACTGCAAAGAAAAAAAAATGGGTTCAGAACTTCTCTTATCCCTCTTTTGAGATGCATTAACACTTTGTTGGCCAGCTGTACTGTTATGGACCTGGTGGTTAGGAGCACCCGGAATGACCTGATGAGTAAACTAGTAATCGGAACAAGCTCTGGGAAGTGGGAACTCTGCTGACCGCAAACCCTACTCCTATCACACACACTAGAAATAGCCGTGGAGCGTACCTAACTCTCCCTAGACACCTCTTCACAGCCTAAGAGCTAACTACCCCTAAAGATAGAAATAGAAGCCTAACCTTGCCTCAGAGAAATTCCCCAAAGGTAAAGGCAGCCCCCCACATATATTGACTGTGAGATAAGAGGAAAGTCACAAACACAGGAATGAAACAGGTTTTAGCAAAGGAGGCCAGACTTCACTAAATAGTCAGAGGAAAGAAAAGGAAACTATGCGGTCAGCACAAAAACTACAAAAAAACACGCAGAGTATGCAAAAAGACCCCCACACCGACTCACGGTGTGGAGGTGCAACACTGCACCCCCAGAGCTTCCAGCTAGCAAGGAAATATCATGATAGCAAGCTGGACTAGAATTTAGCAGTACTAAGAAATATATTCAGGCAGCAGTAACAACAAATGAACTAGCAGGGACTTAGCTTCTGCTGGAGTAGACAGGTCCTCAGAGAAGTCCAAGAGAGATCTGAACCAATACTGAAACATTGACAGCTGGCATGAAGTAACGATCTGAGTAGAGTTAAATAGGGAAGCAAGCATAACAATAAACGAGGGCAGCTGAGAAAGCAAACCTCAGAGACCAGCAGTTCCGCTCAAAGCCACCAGAGGGAGTCCAAGAGCAGAACTAACCAAAGTACCATTCATGACCACAGGAGGGAGTCCGAGAAATGGAATTCACAACACAAGACCTCCTTCTCTACTCCCCTCTCATCTCTTCTTCCCACAACCGCATCCAAGACTTCTCCCGTGATTCCCCCATACTCTGGAACTCTCTACCACAGCACATCAGACTCTCGCTTACCATGGAAACCTTCAAAAAGAACCTGAAGACCTACCTCTTCCGACAAGCCTACAGACTGCACTGATCCTCAACCTACTGAACCACCACACAAGCAGCTCTACCCTCTCCTAGTGTATCCTCACCCATCCCCTGCAGACTGTGTGCCCTCGCGGGCAGGGTCCTCCCTCCTTATGTACCTGTGTACCTTGTTTTTTGCTCATGTTTAATGCATTTGTCTATGCTTGCCCCTTATTCACATGTAAAGCGCCACGGAATAAATGGCGCTATAAAAATGTATAATAATCAATAAAAAAGAATGTAGGAAAAAAAGAAAATTACATATTGCATACACGACAGAAGACATTTATCAGTTCAATATTTTTATTAACGTAAAATGATTACAGAAGTTGAAAATTATATTATGCACTTTAGTTTTATATATACAAGTGCTTCTTACTAAATTAGAATATCATCAAAAAGTTAATTTATTTCAAGTCTACAATACAAAAAGTGAAACTCATATACTATATAGAGTCATTACAAACAGAGTGATCTATTTCAAGTGTTTATTTCTGTTAATGTTGATGATTATAGTGGAATAAAATGACGGTCATAGGAGCACTAGGAACTACAGGACACAGGTAATTTGGGTGAATCCACAACGCATTTTGATGGTACCTCGTCTTCATCAGGCAGAGATTTATTAATGACACACAGGAAGAAGTATTTAAGCACAATTTGACCAATCAAAATTAGAATGCAATTATCATGTCACATGATGGTATCACATGATGAAGTGAAATCACATAGGAATCACGTACGTAATAACAAAGATTGGCACCAATAAGACACAGACATTAAATACAAGCATCATAAAAAAGAAAAATATATAATAAAATAAAAAATGCGGGCAACATCCATATTAATAAAATATAAGATTTACTCTCCATCTGTGACCCTGGAGGGATTAAATCGTATTACTGAAAAAGTTAGCAGATAATCCAATGTATTATTTTATTTTTATATACTTTTTTATGAATATGGATGTTGCTCGCATTTTTTATTTTATTATATATTTTTCTTTTTTATGATGCTTGTATTTAATGTATGTGTCTTATTGGTGCCAATCTTTGTTATTATGTACGTGATTCCTATGTGATTTCACTTCATCATGTGATACCATCATGTGACATGATGATTGCATTCTAATTTTGATTGGTCAAATTGTGCTTAAATACTTCTTCCTGTGTGTCATTAATAAATCTCCACCTGATGAAGACGAGGTACCGTCGAAACGCGTTGTGAATTCACCCAAATTACCTGTGTCCTGTAGTTCCTAGCACTCCTATGACCGTCATTTTATTCCACTATTGCATCTATCCTCCATTGGAGGCACACGGCTGGAGCTGCGGTGGACTATTCATCTATCCGAACTATCTGCCTCCTATGCGCTCCCTTGAGACCGCAATTCGCCTGAATGTTGATGATTATGGCTGACAGCCAATGAAAACCTAAAAGTCATTGGGAATATATTTTATTTTGAAAAGTTTTAGAGCTTTTTTTTTTCCTTTGTACAAGAAATAGATCTCAGGTTCAGAAACGAGGGACAGCATTCATCTGGTAGGACTGATGTCTTACAGAATTGGTTTTGGGCTCGGGTCTTATGCTCAGATTCTTTCTGTCTACAGTGGACTCCAAGGTGAACTTCTGCAGTATGGTGGTTAGAAAGAGGAAGAGCTCCATGCGAGCCAGGCCTTCTCCCAAACACACACGTTTGCCTGGGAAAACAGCATACACAATAAGTTAAAAAACGGGTTGAGAGATTTAGAAAAACAATTTTTGAATGCCTTTAATGGAAATTCTGAGTCAGTATAAGAGGGGGAAGGTCACCTGTAAGAATAGCAATAGTTCAAAGTGAATACTTATGTTTAATAGAAAAGCAATACTTAATTTACCCTATGGGGACACTAATAAAGAATTGAACACTTATAGCCCAGGTACCATTACTGATCTCATCAATTCAGGAATATTTTTAATCTCTTCAATTTTTTCAATCATGTGCATGTTCTGTACAGCAATAGGGAATCAATTTGTGATGCTTAGGTTTAGTATACAGTCTGAACAAAAACTTATATGAAAATGGTTACTACTAAAATGCCAATAATATAATCAAAGTCAGCAGGAGACTTTTGTATTACACTGTGGCCTCATTTATCAAAAGTATCTAAAAGAAACACTGGCTGTGTTGTCCATAATAACCAATCACAGCACAGCTTTCATGTCATAAACTGATCTAGTAAAATGAAAGCTGCGCTGTGATTGGTTTGGTTGCATTGGGTAACAAAGACCATTTCCTTTTAGACACTTTTGATGAATCTGCCCCTATATGTTTACACCTAATCTTCAGACATAAAGTTCTCTATAGGGACAGCAGTGTAAGCTGCTGGTAGTAGTTATGGGCAGTCCAACTATTTTTGGCAATCTGGCTCCGCTCACCAAAAAGATTAGTTCTAAATGGTTTCCTATTAAATATGTGGGGCGCCCCCACTGTCGCAGGGCCGAGGGGTACCCGGTACCGGGTCTCTCTGTCTCAGTTCTGGGATTGTCACGGTGGCTAGACCCGGTCCGTGACCCTGCTGAGGGGCGTCCAGTAGAAGTTGAGAGTGATGATGTGTGGTGCAGGGTGCGATGAATAACGAGGACACAAGGTTGCAGTCCCTTTACCTCTTTACTGAAGGCTTCAGGATCCTCAATCTGGAGTACGGTTAAAGGGAACCTGTCACCCCGTTTTTTTCCGTATGAGATAAAAATACTGTTAAATAGGGCCTGAGCTGTGCATTACAATAGTGTATTTTGTGGACCCCGATTCCCCACCTATGCTGCCGAAATACGTTACCAAAGTAGTCGTTTTCGCCTGTCAATCAGGCTGGTCTGGTCAGATGGGCGTGGTGTCTTCCCCCAGATCTTGCTTAGTTTTCCGTTGCTGGCGTAGTGGTGTGCGCATGCCCAAGTCCAGAATCCACTGCACAGGGGAGGGAAAATAGCGCGATCTGCGCTATTCCCCTGGTGATCGGTGGGGGCGGCCATCTTCCTGTGGCCGCGCGTGCGCAGATCGAGTGCTCTGCTGCCCGGGGTTTCAGGAAAATGGCCGCGGGATGCCGCGCGTGTGCAGATGGAGATCGCAGCGGCCACTTTCCTGAAGCAGAGATGCGAACTCATGCCACTCATTCCGGCAGCATCACTCTGTATCTGAAACTGGGTGTACGCTTCCCAGCTCCAGAGGTGCACACTGCGCATGTCCGTATGTCTAGAAGATAGCTTCTACTCATGCACAGTGCGCGCAGCTGGAGCCAGGAAGTGTTGACCTAACTCCAGAGGTGCACACTACGCATGTCCAGGAGTCTAGAAGATAGCTTCCAGTCATGCACAGTGCACCCGCCTGAAGTCAGAAAGCGCACACCTGAATTCAGAGACACAGTGACAATGCCTTAATAAGCAGTGCGCATGCACTAGATTTGCATGAGCAATGATAATGCTGCTCGTACAAATTCTGGGGGCATGATAACATGGAAAGAGGGCTGACTAGTCTGGGGCACCTAACATCCCATCGACTAGTCAAAGTCCTCATTAGCATAGCAAATGAGGACATTATAAATGCATTTTTTATACCTTCTTTTCACTTGATAACATTATACAGGGCTGGTTAGGCAGGGAATTTGTTCATACATAGGTGAATGCTGCTGGATTGGAGGACACGCGGGACCTGACAGGTTCCTTTTAACGTCATTTGTATTCTCCAGTTGAGCCTGCACCCTTATCTAGGTAATGCTGAGTGTACATCTTATATCTGTCTTTATTTCAATCTACAGCATTGTTACACACCTTTCCTGGGGTTCGGGCTCTGCTTTCTTCACCCCAGTCTGCTAAATTCTCTTCTGCTCGATGTTGAGCTTTGTAAGTAGCCTGGCATGCTCTATTGTGATCACATACCTAGGGCTATATAAGGCCTACCTAGACACAGGAGCTAAGACTTTTAGTTTGTCTGTGTACCACGTCCTGCTCAGTACCTGTCTGTGGTTTCCAGGACCTTTGCTACCTGTCTGTGGCCTCCAGGACTTTCGCTACCTGTCTGCGGCCTCCAGGACCTCTGCTAGCTGTCAATGGTCTTCAAGGCCTCTGCTGCCTGTTTGTGGTTTCCAATACCTCTGCTACCTGTTTCCCATGTGGCTCAACTCTCTCCTGCATTCAAATCCTGTAGCTTGTGTGCCCACCTGGATCTTGTGTTTTAAAGATCCACCTCACTTAAAGAGCCTAACAGACTATGGGAGAGACACATAAGGCTCCCATACATGTTAGATGGTTAACGGGCATTTAGCTAATATGCATAGAAGCTTTTGAGCTGGCCATACATGAGGTAGCTGCCAGAAGACATCTATCTCTCACAACTTCCTCATAAATATGAACGTTGGCTTGGCTGAGTATTTCAATCTTTTCAGTGGGGAGAGAGAAGAAAGTTGCTGCCAGACATCACTAATGGAGGCTTATCTCCACTGGAAACAAAATGATTGACTGTTATAATTCCAACTGCTCTATCTTTTTCTTCCCCAACATGAACTGTTAGGGTACGTTCACACAGGACTTTTTTGCTGCTTTTTTTTGCTGCTTTTTTTTATGCTAATTTAGGTGCGTTTTTTTGGTGCGTTTTTGGTGCGTTTTTTGGGTACGTTCACACAGGACTTTTTTGCTGCAGATTTTTGCTGCAGATTTTTGCTGCTTTTTTTATGCCAATTTTCAGCTGCTAGGACACCTCACAATGGCTCTTCACACCTTACTACCAGGAACTCCCTCACAATAGATCACAATCAGGACACCTCACAATGGCTCTTCACACCTCACAATTAGTGTTGAGCGATACCGTCCGATACTTGAAAGTATCGGTATCGGAAAGTATCGGCCGATACCGGCAAAGTATCGGATCCAATCCGATACCGATACCCGATACCAATACAAGTCAATGGGACTCGAGTATCGGACGGTATTCCTGATGGTTCCCAGGGTCTGAAGGAGAGGAAACTCTCCTTCAGGCCCTGGGAACCATATTAAAATGTGTATTTTAAAATTTTTAAAATGCGCGCGTGTCCAGCCTCCCGGCTTGTGATTGGTTGACCGCGACGCAACCAATCACAAGCCGGGACGTCACGGGAGGCTGGACAAGCGCGCATTTTAAAATGCGCGCGTGTCCAGCCTCCCGGCTTGTGATTGGTTGACCGCGACGCAACCAATCACAAGCCGTGACGTCACGGGAGGCTGGACAAGCGCGCATTTTAAAATGCGCGCGTGTCCAGCCTCCCGTGACGTCACGGCTTGTGATTGGTTGCGTCGCCCATGTGACTGCGACGCAACCAATCACAAAGCCGGGACGTAATTTTAAAATCCTTAAGGGCCTGAAATTACGTCACGGCTTGCTGTGATTGGTTGCGTCGCCCATGTGACTGCGACGCAACCAATCACAAAGCCGGGACGTAATTTTAAAATCCTTAAGGACCTGAAATTACGTCACAGCTTGCTGTGATTGGTTGCGTCGCCCATGTGACTGCGACGCAACCAATCACAAGCCGGGACTTCACGTAAAGGAAAGAAAAGCGCGAATTTTAAAGAAAGAACGCTGCCGCTTCCCTCGGTAAGGTGCAGGCTGCGTCGGAGAGGTGAGTATAGCAATATTTTTTATTTTAATTCTCTCTTTTACACATTTTTACATTAATGTTGTTTCGATACCAATACCCGATACCACAAAAGTATTGGATCTCGGTATCGGAATTCCGATACCCGCAAGTATCGGCCGATACCCGATACTTGCGGTATCGGAATGCTCAACACTACTCACAATGGCTCACAATGGCTCTTCTTCACACCTCACTACCAGGAACTCCCTCACAATAGATCACAATCAGGACACCTCACAATGGCTCTTCACACCTCACAATGGCTCACAATGGCTCTTCACACCTCACTAACCACACCCCTAAGCTCTTGGCTGTGAGATCCCTTCCTGCTGGCCATGATTTTCTGCACAAAAAACGCAGCAAATAATGCTACATGCGTTTTTTCAGCGTTTTTGCAGCGTTTTTTCATCACCCATTCAAGTCAATGGGTGAAAAAACGCTGCAAAAACGCAGCAAAAACGCTGAAAGAAGTGACATGCCCTATGTCCAAAAAAAGCAGCAAAGCAGAAAAAACTGATCAAACAAAAAACCAACGTGTGTGCATGAGATTTCTGAAATCTCATAGGCTTTACTGGTACTGTAAAAAGCAGCTGAAAATTAGCATAAAAAAAGCAGCAAAAAAAAGCAGCAAAAAAGTCGTGTGTGAACGTACTTTTAGAAGAGAGTTGTAAAGCCTCCATACACATGATATGGTAATCCAGTCACTTTGAAATTTGACATTATATATTGTGTTAGAAGTGGAAAGCCTTCATATATATCAGAAGGTCAGCTGGTGTCCCCGAAATCAGTGGGTTAGACAGATTTTCATCTAATATATATGGTGGCCTCAGTTTTGTGTCCTCTGTCATGAACGTTGCACCTACGAACAGAAGCTCAAACCTGTTATTCAGTCTCTCTTTAAAAGGGTTGTCCACTACTCAGACCCTGTATCAATCAACATGTTTTCCCCCAGTAAATTAACAACACTTATATTCAACTCTTGTACCGTCACAGTTCCAGCGAGGACGGCACTCGCTCTCCCAAAGCTCTCAACACATTGTTATGTCACACAATCTCTGCGCTCAATCAGTGCTGGCTTCGTTATCTGTCTTGATGAATCAAGCCTCATGAGGAAGTGAGCTTGAGGATTCACAAGTCTGCAATCCCATAGAAGGACTGCAGACTAGCAGCCTAAGGCCAGCGTCACACTGGCGAGTTTTACGGACGTAAGAGCGCAGAAACTACGTCCGTAAAACTCGCATAACATACGGCACAATTATTCTCAATGGGGCTGCTCCTATTAGCCGTATATTACGGTTCAGTATTATACGGCTTTCTACGGCCGTACAAAATCGCAGCATGCTGCGTTTGTCAGCGTACTGCGCAAAAAAATCGCCAATGAAAGTCTATGGGGGCGAGAAAAATACGGATTCCACACGGACCAGCAGTGTGACTTGCGAGAAATACGCAGCGGTGTTAGTGAAAAGTCGGTAATTCAATTGCCGGCTTTTCATTTCTCCTGCACAAACCCGACAGGATATGAGACATGGTTTACATACAGTAAACCATCTCACATCCCCCTTTTTTTTGCATATTCCACACTACTAATGTTAGTAGTGTGTATGTGCAAAATTTCAGCGCTGTAGCTGCTAAAATAAAGGGTTAAATGGCGGAAAAAATTGGCGTGGGCTCCCGCGCAATTTTCTCCGCCAGAGCGGTAAAGCCAGTGACTGAGGGCAGATATTAATAGCCAGGAGAGGGTCCATGGTTATTGGCCCCCCCGTGGCTAAAAACATCTGCCCCCAGCCACCCCAGAAAAGGCACATCTGGAAGATGCGCCTATTCTGGCACTTGGCCACTCTCTTCCCACTCCCTGTAGTGGTGGGATATGGGGTAATGAAGGGTTAATGCCACCTTGCTATTGTAAGGTGACATTAAGCCAGATTAATGATGGAGAGGCGTCAATTATGACACCTATCCATTATTAATCCAATTGTAGGAAAGGGTTAAAAAACACACACACACGTTATTAAAAAGGATTTTAATGAAATAAACACAGCGGTTGTTGTAATAATTTATTGTTTTCTCAAATCCATTTGCAGTCCCTCGCTTGGCAACATAATAAACGCACAAGATACATACCTTCTGATGTACTGTCAGGTCCAACGATGTAATCCATCTGAAGGGGTTAACTAATATTACAGGCAGGAGCCCTGCTAATGCAGCGGTGTGCTCCTGCTTGTAATTCCCCTGCGAATGAATGAAATGTAGGTCATTGACCTACATTTCATTCATTCGCGGTGATGCGCCCCCTGGTGGATGTCCTCATATGACCTGGAGCGTGGGAAAAAGTTCCCAGGCTGCAGTTCATGAGAACATCCACCAGAGGGCGCATCACCGCGACTCAATGTAAGTACAGATCACTGCTTTCCTTTCAGCACCCGGGGATTACAGGCACGGAGCACCGCTGCATTTAGCAGGGCTCCTGCCTGTAATATTAGTTAACCCCTTCAGATGGATTACATCGTTGGACCTGACAGTACATCAGAAGGTATGTATCTTGTGCGTTTATTATGTTGCCAAGCGAGGGACTGCAAATGGATTTGAGAGAACAATAAATTATTACAACAACCGCTGTGTTTATTTCATTAAAATCCTTTTTAATCATGTGTGTGTGTGTTTTTTAACCCTTTCCAACAATTGGATTAATAATGGATAGGTGTCATAATTGACGCCTCTCCATTATTAATCTGGCTTAATGTCACCTTACAATAGCAAGGTGGCATTAACCCTTCATTACCCCATATCCCACCGCTACAGGGAGTGGGAAGAGAGTGGCCAAGTGCCAGAATAGGCACATCTTCCAGATGTGCCTTTTCTGGGGTGGCTGGGGGCAGATGTTTGTAGCCACGGGGGGGCCAATAACCGTGGACCCTCTCCTGGCTATTAATATCTGCCCTCAGTCACTGGCTTTACCACTCTGGCGGAGAAAATTGCGCAGGAGCCCACGCCAATTTTTTCCGCCATTTAACCCTTTATTTTAGCAGCTACAGCGCTGAAATTTTGCACATACACACTACTAACATTAGTAGTGTGGAATATGCAAAAAAAAAGGGGATATGAGATGGTTTACTATATGTAAACCATGTCTCATATCCTATCGGGTTTGTGCAGGAGAAATGAAAAGCCGGCAATTGAATTACCGGCTGTTCACAGATATCGCGCTGAATGAAATCTAAATACAGAATATATATATATGTGTCTCAATGACATATATATATATATATATATATACTGTATATATGTTTTAATGAACATTTGAGCACATAAATCCATTAGATGTCGGTTTTGCAAGCCTGCGCGAAAATCTCGCAGTACGGATGCCATACGGATTACATACGGAGGATGCCATGCGCAAAATACGCTGACACACCCTGCCTACGGATCACTATTTTGGGAACATTTCACCGTATTTCGGCCGTATTACGGCCGTAAAATACGGACCGTATTGTCTTACGCCGAGTGTGACGCCGGCCTAAGACTGAACAACTCCTTTAAATTCAGTCATAGTTTTCTGGTGTTGCCATAATCATATACTAAACTCTTACCTGTAGAGAATGGCATAAACCCATCACTTTTCTTGAAGCCGCCTTTCTCATTAAGGAAGTGTCCAGGATCAAACTCCTCTGGGTTTTTGAAATATTTGGGGTCTTTTAAGACAGAAGTTAGGACTGGGAACACAAAACTTCCCTGAAAGTAAATATATAAAGTGTTTTGATGTAATAAACTGAAATGTTTAAAGAGAGATCTAGTTGGTAGTTGATAGATGTGAACCAAGAAATTGAGAAGACCAGCACAATTTTTTTCACATGGAAGTCTCACATCCAATTTAATAAATATTTAAAGGCCAAAAGCAGTTTCCTAAGGATATAAATGCAACGGAGCAGTAAACAACATATGCAATATGGATGGTAGCTAGTATGTGATCCTTTGTTTGCGTACTCATTAGCTTTTAATGGGGGAATCTAATATTAAATACAGATTAACCCCTTCATGATATATGAGCCAAGCTCGCTTCTTTGCTGGCAGATGGCTGATTAAACCATCAAATGTGGCTGTCAATCTGTGACAGCAACATTGTCAGTGCACCGACAGGGGAGCACGCTGTTGCATGCGCCCATTGGTGCCTCATGACGTGATCTCAAGGTGCTGATGGGTTGCCATGATGGCTAGTGGTCTGCTGAAGACCCCTATCCTTGTCATGATGGCACTCCTGAGAAAGTCAGCTTGAGATTGGTGTTCATAGAAGACAGTGATTTTTACTAAATACAGCAATGCTATGGCATTGTTGTATGTAGCACAAATGATCACAGGTTCAAATCCGATAGGGACTAACAAATATAATTAAAAGTGAAAGAAAAATGTTTTAAAAATATGAAAAAAAATAAAAAGTAAAAGTTAAAATCACTTTTCTTTCCCAACATTAAAAATTAAGAAATAAAAAATACACATATTTGGTATCGCTGAATTTGGAAAAGTCCAATCTATCAAAATATAAAATAAATTAATCCGATCAGTAAGGCTGCCATCACACTAGCAGTATTTGGTCAGTATTTTACATCAGTATTTGTAAGCCAAAACCAGGAGTGGCTGAAAAATGCAGAAGTGGTGCATATGTTTCTATTATACTTTTCCTCTAATTGTTCCACTCCTGGTTTTGGCTTACAAATACTGATGTAAAATACTGACCAAATACTGCTAGTGTGACGGCAGCCTAAATGACATAACGAGAAAAAGAAAATCCAGAATTATGTTTTTTTTCGGCCACTGGAGCAACACAAAAAATGTGAGGTTAATATGTTGACTGTTTTGCAAATGAGCAGTGCATATGCTGATTATACTGTACGCTCCTCTGAATGAGCTCAGAGAGTTAAAAGAGAAAGTTTTACATTTCATCTTTGGTTCATAATTTTAAAAGATCAGAACAGGTGGAGAGCAAAGTAAGTCAAAGTTGTTGGGTAAGTGCTAACTCTAATTTCAAAGGTTCTTGGTTTCATTTGGTGCCAATGTAAATCAAGAAAATACACAGGCATGTGATTTCTAAGATACTCCCCCGAAGAAATGAAGATCTCGTTTATTTATGCTGTTTATGAATATAGGCGTACCATGCATAAATGAAGGTGTTTCTTACTTGATAGCAAATAGCAGAATACATACAGCATATGCATAATAAGTAAAGACATTTCTTGCATTCATCCAGCTTAGTCACACCCCTGAGCAAGTCCTTGCTTAATTGAGTTCATACCCCTAAACAAGTCATTGTTTCACTGAGTTCTAATTACCACACCCTATGAGATTTGCCAGGCCATAAGTCATAAACCCCTTCCTTACTCTACCACAGTCATACTCACCAAGTCTACTGGAGTGGCCATTAGGCTTGTAGAAATAAAAGAGGGAAATGTCTCAGACTCATGGAAAACTAAGCACATTTACAAGGACCCATAATGTTTCTTCTGTCATATTGTTTCAGCATGGAAGGGACCAAGGCTTTCAGGGCAGGTAATTAAAAGGGGGTGATACTCTGGCCAAAAAATTGCAGTGCTACACACAAAACTCTAAGATAGATAAGACGAACATTCTGCACCTTAGGAATGTGATATCCTCTGAAGATTGTGTCCTTGCTGACAGAATGGGGCAATCCTGAAGGGATGATATCTCCAAATCTCTGTATCTCGTGGACAACGGCATCTGTATACGGCATTTTACTCCTGTCTTCTATTGATGGACAGCGATCTTTCCCTATTACATTATCGATCTCTTTGTGGATCTTCTCTGAAATTTTCAAAATGGAAAAAAAGAGCATATATTTTAGCTTAGTATTTTTTTTTACCAAAAATCAGGGTCTGTGAAAAATGTCATTTCACCAAGACCAAAAAAATACAGGTAACACGTCTTGACGCTACAATAATATTTTGTTGTATATTCACTAGCGACCCGCAAACATGCTCGGTGATGCTCAGTTACATGTGAAACAGTATGGCTGAGAAATTTAAGCATGCAAACATTTTTAATGCTTTTTTTCAATTTTATAGATCACAGGAAATGTCCCACAGACCACAGAATTTTGTATGGATGAAAACTGTAATCCAGTCAATTTTTTTAACTCTTTTTTATGCTTTCTGAAAAGTCTTTAGGACTGTATAATTACTTCAACCACATTTTCAAACTATTTACATTAAAAAAAATTTAAAAGATTCAATGAGTCATCTAAACAGCTATAATTGTATTACGGTGGTATGTAAAACCCATAGACTATTCCCCTATTCCATGGTTTACATTTCCTTGGTATATAACTCTAAAAAATCTTGTTCAAAATTGTATCTGTATTACCGTATATACTCGAATATAAGTTGAGATTTTCAGCCCATTTTTTTAGGCTGAAAGTGCCCCTCTCGGCTTATACTCGAGTCATTGTCCCAGGGGGTCGGCGGGGGAGGGGAAGCGGCAGGAGTCGGCGGCTGTCACTTCATATTCACCCCCTCCTGGCACTTTTTCTGCATGTCCCTGCTTCTCCGATGATCTCCGGTGCATGCAGCTCTTCCTGTGCTCAGTGGTCATGTGGTCCCACTCATTAAAGTAAGGAATATGCACTTGACTCCAGTCCCATAGGCGTGGAGTGCATATTCATTACTTTAATGAGCGGTACCATGTGACTGCCAAGCACTGGAAGGAGCTGCAGCCCTGGAAAAATGGAGAAGCAGGGAAGTTCAGAGACCATGCCAGGGGGTGAGTATGATGGGGGAGGGTAAACCATGAGATATTCACCTGTCCCTTTCCACCACCGGGCTGTTTCTTCCACATCCTCTGACTTGTGACGTTCAGATCAGAGGGCATGATGACGTGGTTAGTGCACACCCTCTGCCTGAATAGTCACTGCAGAGAGCCGGAAGAAACAGTTGCGTGCGGCGGTGGAACGGGGACAGGTGAATATCACAGGTGCCGGGGGCCTGAGCCATTGGTGACACCGGCACCTGGCCCCCATAGTGTGCTGGTGTCCCCGCCTGCTCAGGACAATGGCACCTGGCCCCCAGCGACGAGAGGTGAGTATGTGTTTTTTTAATTGCAGCAGCAGCATATGGGGCATATTATTCTATGCAGCATCTTAAGGGGCCATCAACCTTTATGAAGCATTATATGGGGCATATTATTCAATGGAACATCGTATGGAGCCATCATCCACCTTTGTGCAGCGTTATATGGGGCATATTATTCTATGGAGCATCTTATGGGGCCATCATTTACCTTTGTGCAGCATTATATGGGGCATATTTTAGTATGGAGCATCTTATGGGGCCATCATTTACCTTTGTGCAGCATTATATGGGGCATATTTTAATATGGCGCATCATATGGGGCCATCATTAACCATTAGTGACCATTACATGGGGCATATTATTCTATGGAGCATTTTATGGGGCCATCAACCTTTATGGAGCATTATATGGGGCATATTATTCTATGGAGCATCTTATGGGGCAATCATTAACCTTTTATGCAGCATTATAGGGGGCATATTTTTTGTATGGAGCATCTTATGGGGCCCATCATGAACTGTATGGAGCATATGCGGCTCCTGATTCAATATGGATGTTCAAAAACATTTAACCTACTGAATAATTAATTAATTTTACTTTTATTGGTATCTACTTTTATTTTTTAAATTTACCAGTAGCTGCTGCATTTCCCACCCTAGGCTTATACTCGAGTCAATAAGTTTTCCCAGTTTTTTGTGGCAAAATTAGGGGCCTCGGCTTATACTCGGGTCATCTTATACTCGAGTATATATGGTTTATGGGTCACCCATAGACTATTCTGTGGTCTAGAGTACATTTAGTTAATATATAACCCTCAAAAAATTTGTTTAAAAATGTATCGGTATTATATTGCTCATCTATAGGGTATTACTTCTTGGGTATATTTCGTTGCTATATAACCCTCAAAAAATGGGTTAAAAAATGTATCGGTATTATATTGCTCATCCATAGACTTTTGCATATTTTTGTGTAAATTTCAATGGTATAACTATATAACCCTCAAAAAACTTGTTTAACCCCTTCGTGCCATGCGCCGTACTAGTACGGCGCTGCCGGCACTGCATTAGTGCCAGCCGCAGTACTAGTACGGCGCCCCGATCACCGCGGTCTCGCGCTGAGCGCCGCAGTGATCGGGTGCGGGTGTCAGCTGTATATGACAGCTGACACCCCGCAGCAATGCCCACGATTGGCGCTATCGCCGATCGCGGGCATTTAACCCCTCTGATGCCGCTGTCAATAGTGACAGCAGCATAGAGGGGGATCGCTCAGGGACGGGGGCTCCCTGCGCTCTCCCACCGGAGCAACGCGATGAGATCGCGCTGCTCCGGTGACCTGGAAGGAGTCCCCTGATCCAAGATGGCCGCGGGACTCCTTCCGGGTCATGAGATGACCCTGCTTGCCGGTGTCTAAGAATTCCTCATAGCAGGCGCCGGCAAGCCTCTGCAATGTGCCTGTCACATCGGTGATCTGACAGAGTGCTGTGCACACTGTCAGATCACCGATCTGTGATGTCCCCCCCTGGGACAAAGTAAAAAAGTAAAAAGAAAAATTTTCCACATGTGTAAAAAAAAAAAAAAAAAAAAAAAAAATTCCTAAATAAATAATAAAAAAAAATATTCACATAAATCCATTTCTTTATCTAAATAAAAAAAAATCACACAATAAAAGTACACATATTTAGTATCGCCGCGTCCGTAACGACCCCACCTATAAAACTATATCACTAGTTAACCCCTTCAGTGAACACCGTAAAAAAAAAAAAAAAAAAACGAGGCAAAAAACAACGCTTTATTCTCATACTGCCAAACAAAAAGTGGAATAACACGCGATCAAAAAGACGGATATAAATAATCATGGTACTGCTGAAAACGTAATCTTGTCCCGCAAAAAAAAAGCCGCCAAACAGCATCATCAGCAGAAAAATAAAAAAGTTATAGTCCTCAGAATAAAGCGATGCAAAAACAATTATTTTTTTATATAAAATAGTTTTTATTGTGTAAAAGCGCCATAACATAAAAAAATTACATAAATGAGGTATCGCTGTAATCGTACTGACCCGGAGAATAAAACTGCTTTATCCTTTTTACCAAACGCGGAACGGTATAAACGCCCCCCTAAAAGAATTTCAGGAATTGCTGGTTTTTGTTCATTCCGCCTCCCAAAAATCGGAATAAAAAGCGATCAAAAAATCTCATGTACCCGAAAATGGTACCAATAAAAACGTCAACTCATCCCGCAAAAAACAAGATCTCACATGACTCTGTAGGCCAAAATATGGATAAATTATAGCTCTCAAAATGTGGTGATGCAAAAACTATTTTTTGCAATAAAAAGCGTCTTTTAGTGTGTGATGGCTGCCAACCATAAAAATCCGCCCAAAAAACACTATAAAAGTAAATCAAATCCCCCTTCATCACCCCCTTAGTTAGGGAAAAATAATAAAATTTAAAAAAATATATTTATTTCCATTTTCCCGTTAGGCTACTTTCACACTAGCGTCGGTACGGGGCCGTCGCGCTGCGTCGGCCCGACATACCGACGCCTACTGTGCAAGCGCCGCACAACGGGGGCAGCGGATGCTGTTTTTCCACGCATCCGCTGCCCCATTGTGAGGTGCGGGGAGGTGGGGGCGGAGTTCCAGCCGCGCATGCGCGGTCGGAAATGGTGGACCATCGGCACAAAAAAAGTTACATGTAATGTTTTTTGCTGCCGGCAGTCCGCCACAACACGACGCAACCGTTGCACGACGCTTGCGACGTGTGTCAATACATCGCTAATGTTAGTCTATGGTGAAAAAACGCATCCTGCAGATGACTTTGCAGGATGCGTTTTTTCGCCAAAACGACGCATTGCGACGTATGCAAAAAAACGCTAGTGTGAAAGTAGCGCTAGGGTTAGGACTAGGGTTAGGGTTAGGGTTGGGGTTAGGGCTAGGGTTAGGGCTGGGGTTAGGGTTGGGGTTAGGGTTTCAGTTAGAATTGGGGAGTTTTCACTGTTTAGGCACATCAGGGGCTCTCCAAACGCGACATGGCGTCCGATCTCAATTCCAGCCAATTCTGCTTTGAAAAACTAAAACAGTGCTCCTTCCCTTCCGAGTTCTCCCGTGCGCCCAAACAGTGGTTCCCCCCAACATATGGGGTATCAGCGTTCTCAGGACAAGTTGGACAACAACTTTTGGGGTCCAATTTGTCCTGTTACCCTTGGGAAAATAAAAACGTGGGAGCTAAAATATAATTTTCGTGGAAAAAAATATATTTTTTATTTTTGCGGCTCTGCGTTATAAACTGTAGTGAAACACTTGGGGGTTCAAAGTTCTCACAACACATCTAGATATGTTCCGTGGGGGGTCTAGTTTCCAATATGGGGTCACTTGTGGGGGGTTTCTACTGTTTAGGTACATCAGGGGCTCTGCAAATGCAACATGACACCTGCAGACCAATCCATCTAAGTCTGCATTTCAAACGGCGCTCCTTCCCTTCCGAGCTCTGCCGTGCGCCCAAACAGTGGTTCCCCCCAATGTATGGGGTATCAGCGTACTCAGGACAAATTGGACAATAACTTTTGTGGTCCAATTTCTCCTGTTACCCTTGGGGAAAAAAAACTGCGGGCTAAAACATCATTTTGTGGAAAGAAAAAATGATTTTTTAATTTTCACAGCGCTACATTCTAAACTTTAGTGAAACAATTGGGGGTTAAAAGTGCTCACCACACATCTAGATAAGTTCCTTAGGGGGTCTTCTTTCCAAAATGGTGTCACTTGTGGGGGTTTCCACTGTTTAGGCACATCAGGGGCTCTCCAAACACGACATGGGTTCCGATCTCAATTCCAGCCAATTTTGCATTGAAAAGTCAAATGGCGCTCCTTCCCTTCCGAGCTCTGCCATGCGCCCAAACAGTGGTTTATCCCCATATATGAAGTATCAGCGTACTCAGGACAAATTGCACAACAACTTTTGGGGTCCAATTTGTCCTGCTACCCTTGGGAAAATAAAAAATTTGGGGCAAAAAGATCATTTTTTGTGAAAATTAATATTAATTTTTTTTACGGCTCTACATTATAAACTTCTGTGAAGCACTTGGAGGTTCAAAGTGCTCACCACACATCTAGATTAGTTCCTTAGAGGGTATACTTTCCAAAATGGTGTCACTTGTGGGGGTTTCCACTGTTTAGGCACGTCAGGGGCTCTCCAAACACGACATGGGTTCCGATCTCAATTCCAGCCAATTTTGCATTGAAAAGTCAAATGGCGCTCCTTCCCTTCCGAGCTCTGCAATGTGCCCAATCAATGGTTTACCCCAACATGTGGGGTATCGACGTACTCAGGACAAATTGTACAATGACTTTTTTGGTCCAATTTCTCCTGTTACCCTTGGTAAAATAAAACAAATTGGATCTGAATAAAAATTTTGTGAAAAAAAAGTTAAATGTTCAATTTTTTTTAAACATTCCAAAAATTCCTGTGAAGCACCTGAAGGGTTAATAAACTTTTTGAATGTGGTTTTGAGTACCTTGAGGGGTGCAGTTTTTAGAATGGTGTCACTTTTGGGCATTTTCTGTCATATAGACCCCTCAGTCACTTCAAGTGTCAGGTGGTCCGTAAAAAAAATGGTTTTGCTAATTTTGTTGCAAAAATGAGAAATCGCTGGTCAACTTTTAACCCTTATAACTCCCTAACAAAAAAAATTATGTTTCCAAAATTGTGCTGATGTAAAGCAGACATGTGGGAAATGTTGTTTATTAACTATATTATGTGATATAACTCTAATTTAAGGGCATAAAAACGAAAAATTTGAAAATTGCTAAATTTTCATAATTTTCGTCAAATTTCTGTTTTTTTCACAAATAAATGCAAGTCATATCGAAGAAGTTTTACCACTATCATAAAGTACAATATGTCACGAGAAAACAATCTCAGAATCACCAGGATCCGTTGAAGCATTTCAGAGTTATGACCTCATAAAGTGAAAGTGGTCAGAATTGTAAAAATTGGCCGTGTCACTTAGGTGAAAACAGGCTTTGGGGTGAAGGGGTTAAAAATGTATTGGTATTATATTGATCATCCAAAGGGAATTACATCTTATTGGGTATATTTTGTTTCTATATAAGCCTCAATAAACTCATTCAAGATTTTATTGGAATTATGTTGCTCACCCTGTTATGACCTGGTGGTTAAGGAGCAACACTGATATGACCTGGTGGTTAAAAAGCAACATAGGACAAGCTCTGAGGAGGTGGTATCTTTACTGACCGCAGTTCCTAATCCTAACACCAACACTAGAAATAGCCGTGGAGTGTTCCTATCTCTCCCTAGACACCTCGTCACAGCCTGAGAATTAACTACCCCTAAAGATGGAAACAGAAAGCTATCTTGCCTCAGAGAAATTCCCAAAAGGAAAGATAGCCCCCCACAAATATTGACTGTGAGTGGAGAGGGAAGTAACATACACAGAAATGAAAACAGATTTTAGCAAAGGAGGCCAATACTAATCTAAATAGACAGAATAGGAAAGGATACTGTGCGGTCAGTATTAAAAACTAAAAATCCACGCAGAGTTTTCAAAAATGATCTCCACACCGACTCACGGTGTGGAGGGCAAATCTGCTTCCCCAGAGCTTCCAGCTAGCCTGAATATATCATAATGACAAGCTGGACAAAAAGAAGCATAACATGAGCAGAGCAATAAAGTCCAAAGCAAATGGACAACAAGAACTAGCAAAAACTTATCTTTTGCTGAAATGGACAGGCCATAAGAGAAATCCAAGGAGAGATCTGAATCCAACCCAGAACATTGACAGCTGGCATGAACTAAAGACCAGAGCCAGGTTAAATAGCAAAGCCAGGAGAGACGATCAGTGAAAGCAGCTGCTAAAGCAAAACTCAAGGAGCAGCAATTCCACTCGAAACCACCAGAGGGAGCCCAAGGGCAGAACTCACAAAAGTACCATTCACAACCACAGGAGGGAGCCCAAGAACGGATTTCACAATAGTACCCCCCTTGAGGAGGGGTCACCGAACCCTCACCAGAGCCCCCAGGCCGATCAGGACGAGCCAAGTGAAAAGCATGAACCAAATCGGCAGCATGGACATCGGAGCCAACAACCCAAGAATTATCCTCCTGGCCATAACCCTTCCACTTGACCAGATACTGAAGCTTCCGCTTCGAAAAACGAGAATCCAAAATCTTCTCCACCACATATTCCAACTCCCCCTCAACCAACACCGGAGCAGGAGGATCAACGGAGGGAACCATGGGAACCAATTATCTCCGCAACAAAGATCTATGGAAAACATTATGAATGGAAAAAGTAGCTGGAAGGGCCAAACGAAAAGACACCGGATTGATAATTTCAGAAACCTTATAAGGACCAATAAAGCGAGGCTTGAATTTAGGGGAAGAAACCTTCATAGGAACATGACGAGAAGACAACCAGACCAAATCCCCAACACGAAGCCGGGGACCAACATACCGACGATGGTTAGCAAAACGTTGAGCCTTTTCCTGAGACAACGTTAAATTGTCCACCACATGAGTCCAAATCTGCTGTAACCTGTGAACCACAGAATCCACACCAGGACAGTCAGAAGGCTCAACCTGCCCTGAAGAAAAACGAGGATGAAAACCAAAGTTACAAAAGAAAGGTGAAACCAAGGTAGCTCCGTCTGGCCATTTGTCTGAGGATGAAATGCTGAAGAAAAAGACAAATCAATGCCCATTCTAGCACAAAAGGACCGCCAAAACCTAGAAACAAACTGGGAACCTCTGTCAGACACAATATTCTCCGGAATGCCATGTAAACGAACCACATGCTGAAAAAGTAATGGAACCAAATCAGAGGAGGAAGGCAACTTAGGCACAGGTACCAAATGGACCATCTTAGAAAACCGGTCACAAACCAACCAGATGACAGACATCTTCTGAGAAACAGGAAGATCAGAAATAAAATCCATGGAAATATGCGTCCAGGGCCTCTCAGGGACCGGCAAAGGCAAAAGCAACCCACTAGGACCAGAACAGCAAGGCTTAGCCCGGGCACAAGTCCCACAGGACTGCACAAAAGAACGCACATCCCGCGACAAGGAAGGCCACCAAAAGGACCTAGCAACCAACTCTCTGGTACCAAAATCCCAGGATGACCAGCCAATACTGAACAATGAACCTCAGAAATTACCTTACTAGTCCATCTATCAGGAACAAACAGTTTCCCCACTGGACAGCGATCAGGTTTATCAGCCTGAAACTCCCGAAGCACCCGCCGTAAATCAGGAGAGATGGCAGAAAGAATCACCCCCTCCTTGAGAATACCAGCCAGCTCAAGGACTCCCGGAGAATCAGGCAAAAAACTCCTAGAAAGGGCATCAGCCTTCACATTCTTAGATCCCGGAAGATACGAGACCACAAAATCAAAACGGGAGAAAAACAGAGACCATCGAGCTTGTCTAGGATTCAACCGCTTGGCAGACTCAAGGTAAATCAGATTCTTATGATCGGTCAAGACCACAACGCGATGCTTGGCTCCCTCAAGCCAATGTCGCCACTCCTCAAATGCCCACTTCATAGCCAACAACTCCCGATTGCCGACATCATAATTACGCTCAGCAGGCGAAAACTTTCTGGAGAAGAAAGCACATGGCTTCATCAAAGAGCCATCAGAACTTCTCTGAGACAAAACGGCCCCTGCCCCAATCTCAGAAGCGTCAACCTCAACCTGAAAAGGAGAGAAACATCTGGCTGACGCAACACAGGGGCAGAAGTAAAACGACGTTTAAGCTCCTGAAAGGCCTCAACAGCCGCAGAGGACCAATTCATCACATCAGCGCCTTTCTTAGTCAAATCGGTCAGAGGCTTAACCACACTGGAAAAATTAGCAATGAAGCGGCGATAAAAATTAGCAAAGCCCAAAAATTTCTGAAGGCTCTTCACAGATGTGGGTTGAGTCCAATCATGAATGGCCTGGACCTTAACAGGGTCCATTTCAATAGCCGAGGGATAAAAAATGAACCCCAAAAAAGAAACCTTCTGAACTCCAAAGAGGCACTTAGACCCCTTCACAAACAACGCATTAGCACGAAGGATCTGAAATACCATCCTGACCTGCTTCACATGAGACTCCCAATCATCGGAAAAAAACAAAATATCATCCAAATATACAATCATGAATTTATCCAGATAATTCGGGAAGATATCATGCATAAAGGACTGAAACACAGATGGAGCATTAGAGAGCCCGAATGGCATCACAAGGTATTCAAAATGGCCTTCGGGCGTATTAAATGCTGTTTTCCATTCATCACCCTGTTTAATACGAACCAGATTATACGCCCCTCGAAGGTCGATCTTGGTAAACCAACTAGCCCCCTTAATCCCAGCAAACAAATCAGAAAGCAAAGGTAAAGGGTACTGGAATTTGACCGTGATCTTATTGAGAAGGCGATAATCTATAAAGGGCCTCAAGGAGCCATCCTTCTTGGCAACAAAAAAGAACCCCGCTCCCAACGGTGACGAAGACGGGCGAATATGCCCCTTCTCCAAAGACTCCTTTACATAACTCCGCATAGCGGCATGCTCTGGCACAGACAGATTGAAAAGTCGGCCCTTAGGGAACTTACAGCCAGGAATCAAGTTAATAGCACAATCACAGTCCCTATGAGGAGGTAGGGAACTGGACTTGGGCTCATCAAATATATCCTGGAAATCCGACAAAAACTCAGGAACTTCAGAAGAGGGGGAAGAGGAAATTGACATCAAAGGAATATCACTATGTATCCCTTGACAACCCCAACTAGTCACAGACATAGATTTCCAATCCAGCACTGGATTATGTACCTGTAACCATGGAAAACCCAGCACAACAACATCATGCAAATTATGCAACACCAAAAAGCGAATATTTTCCTGATGTGCTGGAGCCATGTACATGGTCAACTGTGTCCAGTACTGAGGTTTATTCTTGGCCAATGGCGTAGCATCAATCCCCCTTAAGGGAATAGGGCTCTGCAAAGGCTCCAAGGAAAAACCACAGCGTTTGGCAAATTCTAAGTCCATTAAGTTCAGGGCAGCACCTGAATCTACAAATGCCATAACAGAAAAGGATGACAATGAGCAAATCAGGGTAACAGACAAGAGAAATTTAGGCTGTACAGTACTAATGGTAACAGACCTAGCGACCCTCTTAGTACGCTTCGGGCAATCAGAAATAACATGAATAGAGTCACCACAGTAAAAACACAGCCCATTCTGACGTCTAAATTCCTGCCGTTCTGCTCTAGTCAAAATCCTATCACATTGCATAGGCTCAGGACTCAGCCCAGAGGACACCGCCATATGGTGCACCACCTTGCGCTCGCGCAGGCGCCGGTCAATCTGAATGGATAAAGACATTGATTCGTTCAGACCAGCAGGTGTGGGGAACTCCACCATATCATCCTTTAGGGCTTCAGAAAGACCCTTTCTGAAAATTGCTGCCAGGGCATACTCATTCCATTTTATGAGCACAGACCACTTTCTAAATTTCTGGCAGTGTACTTCTGCCGCTTCCTGACCCTGACACAGAGCCAGCAAGGTTTTTTCTGCCTGATCCACAGAATTAGGTTCGTCATACAGCAATCCGAGCGCTTGAAAAAATGCGTCTACATTGAGCAATGCAGGATTCCCTGGCTCAAGGGAGAATGCCCAGTCCTGCGGGTCTCCACGTAGCAGAGAAATGACAATCTTCACCTGCTGAATGGGGTCACCAGAGGAACGGGGTCTCAGAGCAAAAAACAATCTGCAGTTATTTTTAAAGTTCAAAAATTTAGATCTATCCCCAGAAAACAAATCAGGAATAGGAATTCTAGGCTCTAATACTGGAGTCTGAACAACATAATCTTGGATACTCTGTACCCTTGCAGCGAGTTGATCCACACGTGAAAACAGACCCTGAACCTCCATGTCAGCACCAGAATCCTGAACCACCCAGAGATTAAGGGGAAAAAAAAGACAAAACAGGCTGCAAAGGAAAAGAAGAAAAATGGCTCAGAACTTTTTTTTCCCTCTTTTGAGATGCATTCAACACATTGTGGGCCAGCTGTACTGTTATGACCTGGTGGTTAAGGAGCAACACTGATATGACCTGGTGGTTAAAAAGCAACATAGGACAAGCTCTGAGGAGGTGGTATCTTTACTGACCGCAGTTCCTAATCCTAACACCAACACTAGAAATAGCCGTGGAGTGTTCCTATCTCTCTCTAGACACCTCGTCACAGCCTGAGAATTAACTACCCCTAAAGATGGAAACAGAAAGCTATCTTGCCTCAGAGAAATTCCCAAAAGGAAAGATAGCCCCCCACAAATATTGACTGTGAGTGGAGAGGGAAGTAACATACACAGAAATGAAAACAGATTTTAGCAAATGAGGCCAATACTAATCTATATAGACAGAATAGGAAAGGATACTGTGCGGTCAGTATTAAAAACTAAAAATCCACGCAGAGTTTACAAAAATGATCTCCACACCGACTCACGGTGTGGAGGGCAAATCTGCTTCCCCAGAGCTTCCAGCTAGCCTGAATATATCATAATGACAAGCTGGACAAAAAGAAGCATAACATGAGCAGAGCAATAAAGTCCAAAGCAAATGGACAACAAGAACTAGCAAAAACTTATCTTTTGCTGAAATGGACAGGCCATAAGAGAAATCCAAGGAGAGATCTGAATCCAACCCAGAACATTGACAGCTGGCATGAACTAAAGACCAGAGCCAGGTTAAATAGCAAAGCCAGGAGAGACAATCAGTGAAAGCAGCTGCTACAGCAAAACTCAAGGAGCAGCAATTCCACTCGAAACCACCAGAGGGAGCCCAAGGGCAGAACTCACAAAAGTACCATTCACAACCACAGGAGGGAGCCCAAGAACGGAATTCACAACATCACCCCTAGACTATTCCGTGGTGTGGAGTACATTTCCTTGATATATAACCCTCCAAAGTGCATAGCCTTTTTATAGCCTAGGAAGACCAATACATTTTAAATCAATTTTGACTTATTTAAATTATATACATTTTTAAATCTTTTTAACGTTTTCCTTATATACAAGTCATTATACAGGAAAAATGTTTCACATTTTTTTCCTGTAAAATGCAATTTGTCTTTGATTTGGAATGCTTTATTGTCACTCCTTAAAGTGGCGAAAAATTGGGACACCATTGTTTTCAGCAGCGATCTTGGACTGAGAGATGCTTCCAGGGGTCTTCCCCATGCTGTTCTCCTTTTATTCAGCACTTTCCCCATCCATTTGAACATTTTCACCGCCCCAGACCTCTTTGTAGGGTCTGCAGGAAAAAAGTATTGCTTTCTCATTGTGTTATGGACAGACCTGAGTTGGAGTAGTGATATTGCAACCCCTAGGAGCAGCATCGGCAGGTAACATAGTCAGAAAATTGCCAGAAGTCAGTACACTGGAGAAGCAGTATAGTTGGGAGGATAAGCAGGTTGCGTAGTCATGAAATAGCCAGAAGCCAGTACACAGGAGCAGCAGTATAGTTGTGAGGACAAGCATGTTGCATAGTCAGTAAACAGCCAGCTGTCGGTACTCGGTAGCATCAGTATAATCTTGAGGCTGAGAGCTCAATAATCTTGCAAGGAAGAAACTGCAATGCGAGTTTTAAGCAGGGTGTTCAATCAACAGGTCCCTGGGTTGAGCGAATCAGGAACTCAGGGTGGAGACAATCAGGAACAACACAAGTATTAGTTCCTGGGTTAGCAAGGAACTGTCCAGCGAGCTTAATGGCTCAGAGAGATGAGCTTCCACCTGGTGCACAAGAGCTGCTGGGTTCAAGACCTGACTAGTGTTGAGCATTCCGATACCGCAAGTATCGGGTATCGGCCGATACTTGCGGTATCGGAATTCCGATACCGGGATTCCGATACTTGCCGCGTATCAGATACCGGAATCGGAAGTTCCAAGATTCAAAATGCAGAAATTCAGCCAATGAGAATGATTCCAAGTGTGGGCACATCCTGTTTAGCATGGAGGGCATGAAACTACTGGCAAGGCTATGATTGGCTGCTGAAATGATGTCATGATGCAGTTTAAAAGTCGCTGGCGCCATTTTGCGATCACTCTGCTGTGAATTCAGTTAGTGACAGGACGCTGTTTGCTGACTGAGGGACAGTTTAGAGATAGCGATTTGCTTCTTTGTGCTTTCCAAAGGCTAATTTAGCAACCGCTGTGTTCACCTACTAATCACCTAGCTTTTGCCTTGTAGCGCTGTTTTCACAGCGATCTGCAAGGTCTGTGTGTGTGTGTGTGTGAGTGCAGCCCACTCTCTAGTCTGAGTGCAGCCACATAGGCCATCCATAGCTGGTTGTATTCAGTTCAGGGAGGGTGGTTCATTGCCTCATACTGTTCTTTTTTTTTTTTTTTTTTCAAGTAGTGTAGTCTGCTGCTAATTTATTCAAAAAAAATCCTATTAGTGTCTTTCCACCCGTCTCCAGCTAATTTGTGGAAAAACACTACATAGGATAACGTAGAGGAGGGTTTTTGGGCCTTGCAGCGCCGTTTACGGCTGTCTGCACGGTCTCCGTGTGACTGCAGCTCGCCCTGTAGTCTGTGAGCAGCCGTAGCCTGGTTGTCTCCAGCTCAGGGTTGTTCACTGCGTCATACTGAAAAATCAATTTTCATTTTTTTTCAAGTAGTGTAGTCTGCTGCTAATTTATTCAAAAAAATCCTATTAGTGTCTTTCCACCCGTCTCCAGCTAATTTGTGGAAAAACACTACATAGGATAACGTAGAGGAGGGTTTTTGGGCCTTGCAGCGCCGTTTACGGCTGTCTGCACGGTCTCCGTGTGACTGCAGCTCGCCCTGTAGTCTGTGAGCTGCCATAGCCTGGTTGTCTCCAGCTCAGGGTTGTTCACTGCGTCATACCGCCAAATCAATTTTCATTTTGTTTTAAGTAGTGCAGGCTGCTGCACATTTTTTCAAAAAATTCCTATTAGTGTCTTTCCACCCGTCTCCAGCTAACTTGTGGAAAAACACTACATAGGATAACGTAGAGGAGGGTTTTTGGGCCTTGCAGCGCCGTTTACGTCTGTCTGCACGGTCTCCGTGTGACTACAGCTCTATCCGTTGTCAGTTCAGCCCCCAAAAAATAAATAAATAATAAAGTTCACCAAACACACCAGTTACACCACTTTACATTTGTGTAGGCCACATTAGCTCATATTAAAGTCAAGTCCACACTTTAGAAAATTAGTGTTTCTTATACCTGTTAGGAGGAGTTGCTCAGGAATAAGCAAACAAAGCCGTTAGTACTTTTCTGCTTATCTTTATCAGTCAACCAAGATGAAGAAGGCAGTGAGTAAGGCACGTGGGCGTGGGCGTGGGCGCGGAGCAGGGAGGGGACGTGGGGATTCTGTGCCTGCTGCGGGCACCGGTGACTCATCAGCACCCACATTCACCAGGCAACAGTCGTTCATGCGCAGCTTTGTGTCAGAGCGCCGTACACCGCTGCTGCGTGAAGAACAAATTGAAGCCGTTGTCGGATGGATGGCAGCTAATGCATCAACTTCAATTAGTGCCACATCCTCTCAGACACAGAGCACTGGAGAGCAGCCATCTGTCTCTTCACCACCTGCCAAATTGCCCAGGCAGACAGAGAGCCCAGGACAGGAGCCGTCTCTACTTCTGTTCTCTGAATCTCTTGGCTTGGAAACAGGGGGCCAGCCAAGCAGCATTGGAGAAATGGAAGAAGAGGCAGGGTGCAGTGATGCCCAACAGCTTTTTCTCTCTTCCTCTGAAGAGGCGGGTGGGCCAGTGGCTCCGTTCACCACATCGCAGGCCGCATCAGCTGATGATGACACTCAGGTGCCACTTACTGGTGCGTGCTCTGCTGCTGAGACTACCCAGGAGGAGCAGTTGGGGGCAGAGGGTAGTGTAGATGATGAGGTCCTTGACCCATCTTGGCGTGAGGGACAGGAAGGTGGTGGGAGCAGCTCTGAGGAAGAGATTCCCCGTACGGCCCAAAGAGGGAGAGGGAGGGGGAAGACTGCGGATCCTGCAGCCTCCGCTTTGGCACCCGTTAGGAGCACGTCTCTTCCAAAAGCCAAAAAGGGCGCTCCCAAGACTTGCAGTGCCTGGTCCTTTTTTGACACAGTTGCAGATGACATTTGCTATGTCAGATGCAAGGTGTGTCATCAAAAAGTCAAAAGAGGGAAAAATGTCAGCAACCTCAATACCTCCAACATGTGGAAACATGTGCGCAACAGGCACCCGGCGGAGTTAGAAAAACACACTGAAGAGCTAGGCCAACCAACAGCGGCAGCTACCACCTCTTCAGCTCGTGTTGCCTCTTCCTCTAGCTCACACGCAGCTGGTTCGGCTTCCTCCCAGGATCGCCGTGGAAGAACCTCTGGCCCTGTTGTCCAGAGACCCGCTGTAATTCCACCCGCAGCACCACTTTCCCAGTCAGCCACACACTCCCAGCCCAGTCTACAGCCATCGGTAGTACAGGCATGGGAGAAAAGGCGGCCTTTCTCGTCAAACCACCCACGAGCACAGGCTCTGACTGCAGGCATTGCCAAACTTCTTTCACTGGAAATGCTGTCATTCAGGCTGGTGGAGACTGACAGCTTCCGTGACTTGATGTCATTGGCAGTCCCTCAGTACAATGTGCCCAGCCGCTTTTACTTCAGCAGGCAAGCCGTCCCTGCCCTGCACAAGCATGTGGAGGGACACATAAAACACGCGCTACTGAACGCCGTCAGTAGCAAGGTCCACCTCACCACCGATGCGTGGACCAGTCAACATGGACAGGGGCGATACCTTTCCCTCACTGCCCATTGGGTTAATGTCGTTGAGCCGGGTACAGACCGTGCGAGTGGCGCAGGACGTGTCCTGCCCACTCCAAGGATTGCAGGAATCCATTCTGTACGCATTGACTCCTCCTCTTACACCAGTTCCTCAGAATCATCGCTGCAGGAGCCGTCACAGTCCACCTCCACATGGACCCGTGATGAACGTGTACCTGTTACGACCGACATGAGCACAGCCGTGGCCAAACGTCAACAGGCCGTCTTGAAATTAATTTTTTTGGGGAATCGTAGCCACACAGCGCAGGAGCTCTGGAATGCCATCAAGCAGGAGAGCGATGTGTGGTTTGTGCCAGCGAATCTCCAGCCAGGCATGGTAGTGTGTGATAATGGCCGAAATCTGGTGGCAGCTCTGGGCCTCGGCAACCTCACTCACATCCCATGTCTGGCACATGTGCTCAATTTGGTCGTGCAGAGCTTTTTGAGGGACTATCCGGATCTTGATGCACTGCTGCACAAGGTCCGCCTAGAGTGTGCTCACTTGCGGCGTTCCAGCACGGCAAAAGCGCGCATTGCGGCTCTGCAGCGCCGACACCGCCTGCCGGAACATCGCATCATATGTGACCTACCTACCAGGTGGAATTCCACGTTACATATGTTGGAGCGGTTGTGTGAGCAGCAGCAAGCTGTAATGGAGTACCAGCTGCTTCAGGCGCAAAGAAGTCGCAGTCAGCGCCGTACAGACTTCACAACCACAGAGTGGGCCACTATGAATGACGTCTGCCAGGTTTTGCGTCCCTTTGATTATTCCACGCGGATGGCGAGTGCAGATGATGCACTAGTCAGCATGACTGTCCCCCTTATCTGCCTGCTTGAAAAATCACTGCAAGCGCTAAGGGATGATGTTGTGGAAGAGGTGGAGGATGAGGATTCACCATTTCCATCATCTTCTGGACAGTCAGCGCCACGTGGTTCCTCACAAACGCGTAGGCAGGGGACAGTTTGTGAGGAGGATGAGGAGGAGTCAATGGAGGAGGAAGACATCCGTCCAGAGGAGGGAGTTACCGAATTGTCCAGTACTCAGTGTGTACAGCGAGGGTGGGGTGATGACGAGCGGGCAGAGACCACGCCTCCAGCAGGGGACAGCGTTTCTTGGGCAGTTGGCAGTCTGCAGCACATGGTGGATTACATGCTGCAGTGCCTGAGAAACGACCGCCGCATCGCCCACATTCTCAACATGTCTGATTATTGGGTGTTCACCCTCCTCGATCCTCGCTACCGGGACAACGTAGAAAGCCTCATCACACCGTTGAACCGGGAGCGAAAAATGCGGGAGTACCAAGACACACTGGTCAATTCCATCATCTTCTCCATTCCAACTGAGAGAAGTGCTGCTAGTGCATTCCAAAGCAGCTCAGTGCGTCCAGGCAGTGGTGGAGGCTCTGCACAAAGAGGGAGCAGAAGCAGTGCCTCTGCCCAAGGCAAGACCAGTATGGCCCAACTGTGGCACAGTTTTCTGTGCCCCCCACAAAAGTCTACACCATCACAGACGGCTCCAGTCAGCAGGAGGCTACGGTTCCGTCAGATGGTGACAGACTACATGTCTTGCCCTCTTGCTGTACTCCCAGACGGCTCTTCCCCTTTCAAGTTTTGGGTCTCAAAGCTGGATACATGGCCAGAGCTAAGCCAGTATGCATTGGAGGTGCTGTCTTGCCCTGCGGCCAGTGTATTATCGGAACGTGTCTTTAGTGCTGCAGGTGGTGTACTAACTGACCGTCGCATGCGACTATCCTCCGATAACGTTGACCGGCTTACTTTCCTGAAAATGAACAAGGCCTGGATCTCGCAGGAATTTGCCACTCCTCCTCCTGATTAAATAATTAGGTCACTGTATACGTTATCCAGGTCTCCTGTTGTGTTCATCTTTCTACCACCTGAACTTAAATTCCTGGGCTCCAACACCGCCAGTTGAGGCTCAGAAGTGCCGTCTGCACAGTCAAAACATACGACCCAGTGTTATTGGGTTTCAGTAACGTCAGCTGATCCCCAGCTGTGTAGCCGGCAATGTGTCATGCGACCGCCACGCTGTCACAACAACTGAAATGTAAGGGAATCTGTCCCCCCCCCCCCAAGGCGTTTGTTACTGAAAGAGCCACCTTGTGCAGCAGTAATGCTGCACAAGGAAAAGGTAGCTATTTTGGTTTAGCTCCTTGCACACGCAGAACTTAACACTTATAAAATGTGTCCACTGATACCGTAAAACCGTCCCGGAGGTGGGACTTTCCTTCGTAATATGACGCAGCACAGCCGTCATTCCTACCCCCCCGGCGCCGCGCCCCGGCTCCTCAGCGTTGTTTGATTCCGTCCCGGAGCCTGCGCTGTTATGTTATCCCGTGGCCAGGCACACTTAGCGCTGCCCGTCTTCTGGCATCATTTGGTGTCAGGATGGCTGCGCCTGTGCGGCCGCGCTGGCCGAGAGCCCACCTCGCAGTGTCTTCTGATTTAATCCCACTGGGGGCCTGGGATCCATGGACATGCGCATTGCATATCTGAACCTCCACCTCTCACTCATCTCCCTATGGCTTCTTCAGACTGTTCGGTGTCAGCTGGTCCCTAATAGCATGCCACGGTCGTGACACCGCACAGTCTTAAGAAGCCGTAGGGAGGGGAGTGAGAGGCGAGGATATGCACTGCGCATGGCCATGGATCCCAGGCCCCCAGTGGGATAAAATCAGAAGACACTGCGAGGCGGGCTCTCGTCCAGCGCGGCCGCACAGGCGCAGCCAGCCTGACACCAAATGATGTCAGAAGATGGGCAGCGCTAAGTGTGCCTGGCCAAGGGATAACTTAACAGCGCAGGCTCCGGGACGGAATTAAACAACGCTGAGGAGCCGGGGCGCGGCGCCGGGGGGGTAGGAATGACGGCTGTGCTGCGTCATATTACGAAGGAAAGTCCCACCTCCTTGACGGTTTCACGGTTTCAGGGGACACATTTTATAAGTGTTTAGTTCTGTGTTTGCAAGGAGCGTAATGAAAAGAGCCACCTTTTCCTTTTGCATCTTTTGTGCTGCACAAGCTGGCTCTTTCAGCTACAAACGCCTTGGGGGGGGGTTAAAGGTTCCCTTTCGACTTTCTCAGGCTTCGGCCTACATTGTGTTCCTCTGCTTTTCCACCTGTCCCTGGGCTCCAACACCGCCAGTTGCCGTCCAGAAGTGCTGTCCGCACAGTCCCAACAGTCGCTCCTCTGTTATTGGGGTTCAGTAACGTCAGCTGTTCCCCTGCTGTGTGTGTGGCAATCCCTCCTACCTCCTCCTCCTCCTCCACCTGTCCCTGGGCTCCAACACCGCCAGTTGCCGTCCAGAAGTGCTGTCCGCACAGTCAACAGTCCCTCCTCTGTTATTGGGGTTCAGTAACGTCAGCTGTTCCCCTGCTGTGTGTGTGGCAATCTCTCCTACCTCCTCCTACCTCCTCCACCTGTCCCTGGGCTCCAACACCGCCAGTTGCCGTCCAGAAGTGCTGTACGCACAGTCAACAGTCCCTCCTCTGTTATTGGGGTTCAGTAACGTCAGCTGTTCCCCTGCTGTGTGTGTGGCAATCCCTCCTACCTCCTCCTACCTCCTCCACCTCCTCCACCTGTCCCTGGGCTCCAACACCGCCAGTTGCCGTCCAGAAATGCTGTCCGCACAGTCCCAACAGTCGCTCCTCTGTTATTGGGGTTCAGTAACGTCAGCTGTTCCCCTGCTGTGTGTGTGGCAATCCCTCCTACCTCCTTCTCCTCCTCCACCTGTCCCTGGGCTCCAACACCGCCAGTTGCCGTCCAGAAGTGCTGTCCGCACAGTCAACAGTCCCTCCTCTGTTATTGGGGTTCAGTAACGTCAGCTGTTCCCCTGCTGTGTGTGTGGCAATCCCTCCTACCTCCTCCTACCTCCTCCACCTGTCCCTTGGCTCCAACACCGCCAGTTGCCGTCCAGAAGTGCTGTACGCACAGTCAACAGTCCCTCCTCTGTTATTGGGGTTCAGTAACGTCAGCTGTTCCCCTGCTGTGTGTGTGGCAATCCCTCCTACCTCCTCCTACCTCCTCCACCTCCTCCACCTGTCCCTGGGCTCCAACACCGCCAGTTGCCGTCCAGAAGTGCTGTCCGCACAGTCAACTGTCCCTCCTCTGTTATTGGGGTTCAGTAACGTCAGCTGTTCCCCTGCTGTGTGTGTGGCAATCCCTCCTACCTCCTCCTCCTCCTCCACCTGTCCCTGGGCTCCAACACCGCCAGTTGCCGTCCAGAAGTGCTGTCCGCACAGTCAACAGTCCCTCCTCTGTTATTGGGGTTCAGTAACGTCAGCTGTTCCCCTGCTGTGTGTGTGGCAATCCCTCCTACCTCCTCCTACCTCCTCCACCTGTCCCTGGGCTCCAACACCGCCAGTTGCCGTCCAGAAGTGCTGTACGCACAGTCAACAGTCCCTCCTCTGTTATTGGGGTTCAGTAACGTCAGCTGTTCCCCTGCTGTGTGTGTGGCAATCCCTCCTACCTCCTCCTACCTCCTCCACCTCCTCCACCTGTCCCTGGGCTCCAACACCGCCAGTTGCCGTCCAGAAGTGCTGTCCGCACAGTCAACAGTCCCTCCTCTGTTATTGGGGTTCAGTAATGTCAGCTGTTCCCCTGCTGTGTGTGTGGCAATCCCTCCTACCTCCTCCTACCTCCTCCACCTGTCCCTGGGCTCCAACACCGCCAGTTGCCATCCAGAAGTGCTGTACGCACAGTCAACAGTCCCTCCTCTGTTATTGGGGTTCAGTAACGTCAGCTGTTCCCCTGCTGTGTGTGTGGCAATCCCTCCTACCTCCTCCTACCTCCTCCACCTCCTCCACCTGTCCCTGGGCTCCAACACCGCCAGTTGCCGTCCAGAAGTGCTGTCCGCACAGTCAACAGTCCCTCCTCTGTTATTGGGGTTCAGTAACGTCAGCTGTTCCCCTACTGTGTGTGTGGCAATCCCTCCTACCTCCTCCTACCTCCTCCACCTGTCCCTGGGCTCCAACACCGCCAGTTGCCGTCCAGAAGTGCTGTCCGCACAGTCAACAGTCCCTCCTCTGTTATTGGGGTTCAGTAACGTCAGCTGTTCCCCTGCTGTGTGTGTGGCAATCCCTCCTACCTCCTCCTACCTCCTCCACCTCCTCCACCTGTCCCTGGGCTCCAACACCGCCAGTTGCCGTCCAGAAGTGCTGTACGCACAGTCAACAGTCCCTCCTCTGTTATTGGGGTTCAGTAACGTCAGCTGTTCCCCTGCTGTGTGTGTGGCAATCCCTCCTACCTCCTCCTCCTCCTCCACCTGTCCCTGGGCTCCAACACCGCCAGTTGCCGTCCAGAAGTGCTGTACGCACAGTCAACAGTCCCTCCTCTGTTATTGGGGTTCAGTAACGTCAGCTGTTCCCCTGCTGTGTGTGTGGCAATCCCTCCTACCTCCTTCTACCTCCTCCACCTGTCCCTGGGCTCCAACACCGCCAGTTGCCGTCCAGAAGTGCTGTCCGCACAGAGCAAAACACCTCGCCAATGTGTTAGTGGGGTTCAGCACCGCCAGCTGTTTCCCTGCTGTGCAGCCGGCAACGTGTACTGCGACCGCCACGCAGGCACAACAAGTTAAATTTAAGGGAACCTGTACCCCCCCAGGCGTTTGTTACTGAAGGAGCCACCTTGTGCAGCAGTAACTAATGATGCAAAGGGAAAAAGTGCCTCTTTTCGTGGTGCTCCTTGCACATGCTGATCCTAACACTTATGAAAAGTGTCCCCTCCTACCGTGTTACCGTCCGGTTAGTGGAACTTTCCTTTGTGATGTGACGCAGCACAGCCGTCATTCTTACCCCCTTGGCGCCGTGCGCCGCCTCCTCAGCGTTGTTTGAATCAGTCCCGGAGCCTGCGCTGTTAGGTTAGCCCTTGGCCATGCACACATTTTGCGCTGCCCGTCTTCTGACATCATTTGGTGTCAGGCTGGCTGCGCCTGTGCGGCCGCGCTGGCAGAGAGCCCGCCTCGTACTGCCTTCTGATTTAATCCCACTGGGGGCCTGAGATCCATGGACATGCGCAGTGCATATCTGAACCTCCACCTCTCACACATCTCCCTACGGCTTCTTCAAACTGTGCGGTGTCAGCTGGTCCCTAATAGCATGCCACAGCCGTGACACCGCACAGTCAGAAGAAGCCGTAGGGAGATGAGTGAGAGGTGGAGGTTCAGATATGCACTGCGCATGTCCATGGATCTCAGGCCCCCAGTGGGATTAAATCAGAAGACAGTACGAGGCGGGCTCTCTGCCAGCGCAGCCGCACAGGCGCAGCCAGCCTGACACCAAATGATGTCAGAAGACGGGCAGCGCAAAATGTGTGCATGGCCAAGGGCTAACCTAACAGCGCAGGCTCCGGGACTGATTCAAACATCGCTGAGGAGGCGGCGCACGGCGCCAAGGGGGTAAGAATGACGGCTGTGCTGCGTCACATCACAAAGGAAAGTTCCACCTACCGGACGGTATCACGGTAGGAGGGGACACTTTTTATAAGTGTTAGGTTCAGCATGTGCAAGGACCATAATTAAAAGAGCTAAGTTTACCTTTTCCAGCATTAGTGCTGTACACAATGGCTCTTTCAGCTACAAACGCCTGGGGGGGGGGTTAAAGTTTCCCTTTCAACTTGCTCCAGTGCAGGCTTCGGCCTACACTCTGCTCCCTCTCCTCCTCCTGCTGACCCTGGGCTCTAACACCGCCAGTTGGGGCCCGGTACTGCCAGCTGCACAGAGAAAAACACCAGCCAATGTGTCAGTGGGGTTCAGCACCGCCAGCTGTTCCCCTGCTGTGCAGCCGGCAACGTGTCCTGCAACAGCCACGCAGGCACAACAGACCCAAAGCTGCCGCCAGTGCAGGCTTCGGCCTACACTCTGTTCCATCTCCTCCTCCTGCTGACCCCGGGCTCTAACACCGCCAGTTGGGGCCCGGTACTGCCAGCTGCACAGAGAAAAACACCAGCCAATGTGTCAGTGGGGTTCAGCACCGCCAGCTGTTCCCCTGCTGTGCAGCCGGCATCGTGTCCTGCAAAAGCCACGCAGACACAAGAACTGAAATTGAAGGGAACCTGTCCCCCCTCCCCCCGGCGTTTGTACGTTTTTAAGGCCACCTTGTACAGCGGTAATGCTGCATGTGTGCAAGGTGGCTCATAAACGTATTCTCCTCGCACATGTGGAACTGAAAACACGTCTGAAATGTGTGCTCTGTGTGACCATTTAACTGTCCCGGTGGTGTGACTTTCCTTTGTAATGACACGCTGCAACCCCCTTGGTAGCGCTGCCCGTCTTCTGGCATCATTGTTTGGCTGCCTGCGCCTCTGCGGCCGCCCTGACCCACACAACGCCCCTCGGTGTCTTATTTCTTGGGACTGCGAGGGTGTGATTGATGGGCATGAGCAGTGCATCAGTTCGCCTGTCCCTCATCTCCTTCCGCCTTCTTCGGACTGTGCGGCTTCATGGCCGTGGCATGCGATAAGGGATCAGCTGACGCCGCACAGTCTGCAGCGGGTGTAAGGACCCGAGTGCGAGAGGCGAACATATGTGCTGCGCCAGGCCATGAATCACAGCCCCGCAGTGTTTTAACAATGTTAAGACACCGCGGGGCTGGGATTCATGGTCATCGCGAACCGCAGCGGCCGACATTAAATGAGGTCAGAAGATGGGCAGCGCTAACAGCGCTAGGCCAGGGGATAACACGACAGCGCAGACTCCTGTACAGCAAATAACAACGCTCAGGAGGCTGCACCCAGCACCAAGGTGGGATTCTTGACATCTGTGCTGCGTCTCATTACAAAGGGAACTCGCGCCTCCAACACAGTTTGACTGTATAAAGGGCTAAATGTTATACGTGTTTCATTCAGCGTGTGCAAGGAGCAAAATTAAAAGAGCAACCTTTGACTTGTGCGGCACTACTGCTGCATAAGCTGTGGCTCTTCTACTTTGTAACCCCTGAGGGGGGGTTAAAGGTTACCTTTGAAATTGGTTCAAGTAGGCTTCGGCCTACACTCTGCTCCCCCTGCAGAGCCCGGGCTCCAACACCGCCAGTTGGGGCCCGGTACTGCTAGCTGCACAGAGCCAAACACCAGCCAATGTGTCAGTGGGGTTCAGCACCGCCAGCTGTTCCCCTGCTGTGCAGCCGGCAACGTGTCCTGCAACAGCCACGCAGGCACAACAGACCCAAAGCTGCCGCCAGTGCAGGCTTCGGCCTACACTCTGCTCCATCTCCTCCTCCTGCTGACCCCGGGCTCTAACACCGCCAGTTGGGGCCCGGTACTGCCAGCTGCACAGAGAAAAACACCAGCCAATGTGTCAGTGGGGTTCAGCACCGCCAGCTGTTCCCCTGCTGTGCAGCCGGCATCGTGTCCTGCAAAAGCCACGCAGACACAAGAACTGAAATTGAAGGGAACCTGTCCCCCCTCCCCCAGGCGTTTGTACGTTTTTAAGGCCACCTTGTACAGCGGTAATGCTGCATGTGTGCAAGGTGGCTCATAAACGTATTCTCCTCGCACATGTGGAACTGAAAACACGTCTGAAATGTGTCCTCTGTGTGACCATTTAACCGTCCCGGTGGTGTGACTTTCCTTTGTAATGACACGCTGCAACCCCCTTGGTAGCGCTGCCCGTCTTCTGGCATCATTGTTTGGCTGCCTGCGCCTCTGCGGCCGCCCTGACCCACACAACGCCCCTCGGTGTCTTATTTCTTGGGACTGTGAGGGTGTGATTGATGGGCATGAGCAGTGCATCAGTTCGCCTGTCCCTCATCTCCTTCTGCCTTCTTCGGACTGTGCGGCTTCATGGCCGTGGCATGCGATAAGGGATCAGCTGACGCCGCACAGTCTGCAGCGGGTGTAAGGACCCGAGTGCGAGAGGCGAACATATGTGCTGCGCCAGGCCATGAATCACAGCCCCGCAGTGTTTTAACAATGTTAAGACACCGCGGGGCTGGGATTCATGGTCATCGCGAACCGCAGCGGCCGACATTAAATGAGGTCAGAAGATGGGCAGCGCTAACAGCGCTAGGCCAGGGGATAACACGACAGCGCAGACTCCTGTACAGCAAATAACAACGCTCAGGAGGCTGCACCCAGCACCAAGGTGGGATTCTTGACATCTGTGCTGCGTCTCATTACAAAGGGAACTCGCGCCTCCAACACAGTTTGACTGTATAAAGGGCTAAATGTTATACGTGTTTCATTCAGCGTGTGCAAGGAGCAAAATTAAAAGAGCAACCTTTGACTTGTGCTGCACTACTGCTGCATAAGCTGTGGCTCTTCTACTTTGTAACCCCTGAGGGGGGGTTAAAGGTCACCTTTGAAATTGGTTCAAGTAGGCTTCGGCCTACACTCTGCTCCCCCTGCAGAGCCCGGGCTCCAACACCGCCAGTTGGGGCCCGGTACTGCTAGCTGCACAGAGCCAAACACCAGCCAATGTGTCAGTGGGGTTCAGCACCGCCAGCTGTTCCCCTGCTGTGCAGCCGGCAACGTGTCCTGCAACAGCCACGCAGGCACAACAGACCCAAAGCTGCCGCCAGTGCAGGCTTCGGCCTACACTCTGCTCCATCTCCTCCTCCTGCTGACCCCAGGCTCTAACACCGCCAGTTGGGGCCCGGTACTGCCAGCTGCACAGAGAAAAACACCAGCCAATGTGTCAGTGGGGTTCAGCACCGCCAGCTGTTCCCCTGCTGTGCAGCCGGCATCGTGTCCTGCAAAAGCCACGCAGACACAAGAACTGAAATTGAAGGGAACCTGTCCCCCCTCCCCCAGGCGTTTGTACGTTTTTAAGGCCACCTTGTACAGCGGTAATGCTGCATGTGTGCAAGGTGGCTCATAAACGTATTCTCCTCGCACATGTGGAACTGAAAACACGTCTGAAATGTGTCCTCTGTGTGACCATTTAACCGTCCCGGTGGTGTGACTTTCCTTTGTAATGACACGCTGCAACCCCCTTGGTAGCGCTGCCCGTCTTCTGGCATCATTGTTTGGCTGCCTGCGCCTCTGCGGCCGCCCTGACCCACACAACGCCCCTCGGTGTCTTATTTCTTGGGACTGCGAGGGTGTGATTGATGGGCATGAGCAGTGCATCAGTTCGCCTGTCCCTCATCTCCTTCCGCCTTCTTCGGACTGTGCGGCTTCATGGCCGTGGCATGCGATAAGGGATCAGCTGACGCCGCACAGTCTGCAGCGGGTGTAAGGACCCGAGTGCGAGAGGCGAACATATGTGCTGCGCCAGGCCATGAATCACAGCCCCGCAGTGTTTTAACAATGTTAAGACACCGCGGGGCTGGGATTCATGGTCATCGCGAACCGCAGCGGCCGACATTAAATGAGGTCAGAAGATGGGCAGCGCTAACAGCGCTAGGCCAGGGGATAACACAACAGCGCAGACTCCTGTACAGCAAATAACAACGCTCAGGAGGCTGCACCCAGCACCAAGGTGGGATTCTTGACATCTGTGCTGCGTCTCATTACAAAGGGAACTCGCGCCTCCAACACAGTTTGACTGTATAAAGGGCTAAATGTTATACGTGTTTCATTCAGCGTGTGCAAGGAGCAAAATTAAAAGAGCAACCTTTGACTTGTGCGGCACTACTGCTGCATAAGCTGTGGCTCTTCTACTTTGTAACCCCTGAGGGGGGGTTAAAGGTTACCTTTGAAATTGGTTCAAGTAGGCTTCGGCCTACACTCTGCTCCCCCTGCAGAGCCCGGGCTCCAACACCGCCAGTTGGGGCCCGGTACTGCTAGCTGCACAGAGCCAAACACCAGCCAATGTGTCAGTGGGGTTCAGCACCGCCAGCTGTTCCCCTGCTGTGCAGCCGGCAACGTGTCCTGCAACAGCCACGCAGGCACAACAGACCCAAAGCTGCCGCCAGTGCAGGCTTCGGCCTACACTCTGCTCCATCTCCTCCTCCTGCTGACCCCGGGCTCTAACACCGCCAGTTGGGGCCCGGTACTGCCAGCTGCACAGAGAAAAACACCAGCCAATGTGTCAGTGGGGTTCAGCACCGCCAGCTGTTCCCCTGCTGTGCAGCCGGCATCGTGTCCTGCAAAAGCCACGCAGACACAAGAACTGAAATTGAAGGGAACCTGTCCCCCCTCCCCCAGGCGTTTGTACGTTTTTAAGGCCACCTTGTACAGCGGTAATGCTGCATGTGTGCAAGGTGGCTCATAAACGTATTCTCCTCGCACATGTGGAACTGAAAACACGTCTGAAATGTGTCCTCTGTGTGACCATTTAACCGTCCCGGTGGTGTGACTTTCCTTTGTAATGACACGCTGCAACCCCCTTGGTAGCGCTGCCCGTCTTCTGGCATCATTGTTTGGCTGCCTGCGCCTCTGCGGCCGCCCTGACCCACACAACGCCCCTCGGTGTCTTATTTCTTGGGACTGCGAGGGTGTGATTGATGGGCATGAGCAGTGCATCAGTTCGCCTGTCCCTCATCTCCTTCCGCCTTCTTCGGACTGTGCGGCTTCATGGCCGTGGCATGCGATAAGGGATCAGCTGACGCCGCACAGTCTGCAGCGGGTGTAAGGACCCGAGTGCGAGAGGCGAACATATGTGCTGCGCCAGGCCATGAATCACAGCCCCGCAGTGTTTTAACAATGTTAAGACACCGCGGGGCTGGGATTCATGGTCATCGCGAACCGCAGCGGCCGACATTAAATGAGGTCAGAAGATGGGCAGCGCTAACAGCGCTAGGCCAGGGGATAACACGACAGCGCAGACTCCTGTACAGCAAATAACAACACTCAGGAGGCTGCACCCAGCACCAAGGTGGGATTCTTGACATCTGTGCTGCGTCTCATTACAAAGGGAACTCGCGCCTCCAACACAGTTTGACTGTATAAAGGGCTAAATGTTATACGTGTTTCATTCAGCGTGTGCAAGGAGCAAAATTAAAAGAGCAACCTTTGACTTGTGCGGCACTACTGCTGCATAAGCTGTGGCTCTTCTACTTTGTAACCCCTGAGGGGGGGTTAAAGGTTACCTTTGAAATTGGTTCAAGTAGGCTTCGGCCTACACTCTGCTCCCCCTGCAGAGCCCGGGCTCCAACACCGCCAGTTGGGGCCCGGTACTGCTAGCTGCACAGAGCCAAACACCCGCCAATGTGTCAGTGGGGTTCAGCACCGCCAGCTGTTCCCCTGCTGTGCAGCCGGCAACGTGTCCTGCAACAGCCACGCAGGCACAACAGACCCAAAGCTGCCGCCAGTGCAGGCTTCGGCCTACACTCTGCTCCATCTCCTCCTCCTGCTGACCCCGGGCTCTAACACCGCCAGTTGGGGCCCGGTACTGCCAGCTGCACAGAGAAAAACACCAGCCAATGTGTCAGTGGGGTTCAGCACCGCCAGCTGTTCCCCTGCTGTGCAGCCGGCATCGTGTCCTGCAAAAGCCACGCAGACACAAGAACTGAAATTGAAGGGAACCTGTCCCCCCTCCCCCAGGCATTTGTACGTTTTTAAGGCCACCTTGTACAGCGGTAATGCTGCATGTGTGCAAGGTGGCTCATAAACGTATTCTCCTCGCACATGTGGAACTGAAAACACGTCTGAAATGTGTCCTCTGTGTGACCATTTAACCGTCCCGGTGGTGTGACTTTCCTTTGTAATGACACGCTGCAACCCCCTTGGTAGCGCTGCCCGTCTTCTGGCATCATTGTTTGGCTGCCTGCGCCTCTGCGGCCGCCCTGACCCACACAACGCCCCTCGGTGTCTTATTTCTTGGGACTGCGAGGGTGTGATTGATGGGCATGAGCAGTGCATCAGTTCGCCTGTCCCTCATCTCCTTCCGCCTTCTTCGGACTGTGCGGCTTCATGGCCGTGGCATGCGATAAGGGATCAGCTGACGCCGCACAGTCTGCAGCGGGTGTAAGGACCCGAGTGCGAGAGGCGAACATATGTGCTGCGCCAGGCCATGAATCACAGCCCCGCAGTGTTTTAACAATGTTAAGACACCACGGGGCTGGGATTCATGGTCATCGCGAACCGCAGCGGCCGACATTAAATGAGGTCAGAAGATGGGCAGCGCTAACAGCGCTAGGCCAGGGGATAACACGACAGCGCAGACTCCTGTACAGCAAATAACAACGCTCAGGAGGCTGCACCCAGCACCAAGGTGGGATTCTTGACATCTGTGCTGCGTCTCATTACAAAGGGAACTCGCGCCTCCAACACAGTTTGACTGTATAAAGGGCTAAATGTTATACGTGTTTCATTCAGTGTGTGCAAGGAGCAAAATTAAAAGAGCAACCTTTGACTTGTGCGGCACTACTGCTGCATAAGCTGTGGCTCTTCTACTTTGTAACCCCTGAGGGGGGGTTAAAGGTTACCTTTGAAATTGGTTCAAGTAGGCTTCGGCCTACACTCTGCTCCCCCTGCAGAGCCCGGGCTCCAACACCGCCAGTTGGGGCCCGGTACTGCTAGCTGCACAGAGCCAAACACCAGCCAATGTGTCAGTGGAGTTCAGCACCGCCAGCTGTTCCCCTGCTGTGCAGCCAGCAACGTGTCCTGCAACAGCCACGCAGGCACAACAGACCCAAAGCTGCCGCCAGTGCAGGCTTCGGCCTACACTCTGCTCCATCTCCTCCTCCTGCTGACCCCGGGCTCTAACACCGCCAGTTGGGGCCCGGTACTGCCAGCTGCACAGAGAAAAACACCAGCCAATGTGTCAGTGGGGTTCAGCACCGCCAGCTGTTCCCCTGCTGTGCAGCCGGCATCGTGTCCTGCAAAAGCCACGCAGACACAAGAACTGAAATTGAAGGGAACCTGTCCCCCCTCCCCCAGGCGTTTGTACGTTTTTAAGGCCACCTTGTACAGCGGTAATGCTGCATGTGTGCAAGGTGGCTCATAAACGTATTCTCCTCGCACATGTGGAACTGAAAACACGTCTGAAATGTGTCCTCTGTGTGACCATTTAACCATCCCGGTGGTGTGACTTTCCTTTGTAATGACACGCTGCAACCCCCTTGGTAGCGCTGCCCGTCTTCTGGCATCATTGTTTGGCTGCCTGCGCCTCTGCGGCCGCCCTGACCCACACAACGCCCCTCGGTGTCTTATTTCTTGGGACTGCGAGGGTGTGATTGATGGGCATGAGCAGTGCATCAGTTCGCCTGTCCCTCATCTCCTTCCGCCTTCTTCGGACTGTGCGGCTTCATGGCCGTGGCATGCGATAAGGGATCAGCTGACGCCGCACAGTCTGCAGCGGGTGTAAGGACCCGAGTGCGAGAGGCGAACATATGTGCTGCGCCAGGCCATGAATCACAGCCCCGCAGTGTTTTAACAATGTTAAGACACCGCGGGGCTGGGATTCATGGTCATCGCGAACCGCAGCGGCCGACATTAAATGAGGTCAGAAAATGGGCAGCGCTAACAGCGCTAGGCCAGGGGATAACACGACAGCGCAGACTCCTGTACAGCAAATAACAACGCTCATGAGGCTGCACCCAGCACCAAGGTGGGATTCTTGACATCTGTGCTGCGTCTCATTACAAAGGGAACTCGCGCCTCCAACACAGTTTGACTGTATAAAGGGCTAAATGTTATACGTGTTTCATTCAGCGTGTGCAAGGAGCAAAATTAAAAGAGCAACCTTTGACTTGTGCGGCACTACTGCTGCATAAGCTGTGGCTCTTCTACTTTGTAACCCCTGAGGGGGGGTTAAAGGTTACCTTTGAAATTGGTTCAAGTAGGCTTCGGCCTACACTCTGCTCCCCCTGCAGAGCCCGGGCTCCAACAACGCCAGTTGGGGCCCGGTACTGCTAGCTGCACAGAGCCAAACACCAGCCAATGTGTCAGTGGGGTTCAGCACCGCCAGCTGTTCCCCTGCTGTGCAGCCGGCAACGTGTCCTGCAACAGCCACGCAGGCACAACAGACCCAAAGCTGCCGCCAGTGCAGGCTTCGGCCTACACTCTGCTCCATCTCCTCCTCCTGCTGACCCCGGGCTCTAACACCGCCAGTTGGGGCCCGGTACTGCCAGCTGCACAGAGAAAAACACCAGCCAATGTGTCAGTGGGGTTCAGCACCGCCAGCTGTTCCCCTGCTGTGCAGCCGGCATCGTGTCCTGCAAAAGCCACGCAGACACAAGAACTGAAATTGAAGGGAACCTGTCCCCCCTCCCCCAGGCGTTTGTACGTTTTTAAGGCCACCTTGTACAGCGGTAATGCTGCATGTGTGCAAGGTGGCTCATAAACGTATTCTCCTCGCACATGTGGAACTGAAAACACGTCTGAAATGTGTCCTCTGTGTGACCATTTAACCGTCCCGGTGGTGTGACTTTCCTTTGTAATGACACGCTGCAACCCCCTTGGTAGCGCTGCCCGTCTTCTGGCATCATTGTTTGGCTGCCTGCGCCTCTGCGGCCGCCCTGACCCACACAACGCCCCTCGGTGTCTTATTTCTTGGGACTGCGAGGGTGTGATTGATGGGCATGAGCAGTGCATCAGTTCGCCTGTCCCTCATCTCCTTCCGCCTTCTTCGGACTGTGCGGCTTCATGGCCGTGGCATGCGATAAGGGATCAGCTGACGCCGCACAGTCTGCAGCGGGTGTAAGGACCCGAGTGCGAGAGGCGAACATATGTGCTGCGCCAGGCCATGAATCACAGCCCCGCAGTGTTTTAACAATGTTAAGACACCGCGGGGCTGGGATTCATGGTCATCGCGAACCGCAGCGGCCGACATTAAATGAGGTCAGAAGATGGGCAGCGCTAACAGCGCTAGGCCAGGGGATAACACGACAGCGCAGACTCCTGTACAGCAAATAACAACGCTCAGGAGGCTGCACCCAGCACCAAGGTGGGATTCTTGACATCTGTGCTGCGTCTCATTACAAAGGGAACTCGCGCCTCCAACACAGTTTGACTGTATAAAGGGCTAAATGTTATACGTGTTTCATTCAGCGTGTGCAAGGAGCAAAATTAAAAGAGCAACCTTTGACTTGTGCGGCACTACTGCTGCATAAGCTGTGGCTCTTCTACTTTGTAACCCCTGAGGGGGGGTTAAAGGTTACCTTTGAAATTGGTTCAAGTAGGCTTCGGCCTACACTCTGCTCCCCCTGCAGAGCCCGGGCTCCAACACCGCCAGTTGGGGCCCGGTACTGCTAGCTGCACAGAGCCAAACACCAGCCAATGTGTCAGTGGGGTTCAGCACCGCCAGCTGTTCCCCTGCTGTGCAGCCGGCAACGTGTCCTGCAACAGCCACGCAGGCACAACAGACCCAAAGCTGCCGCCAGTGCAGGCTTCGGCCTAAACTCTGCTCCATCTCCTCCTCCTGCTGACCCCGGGCTCTAACACCGCCAGTTGGGGCCCGGTACTGCCAACTGCACAGAGAAAAACACCAGCCAATGTGTCAGTGGGGTTCAGCACCGCCAGCTGTTCCCCTGCTGTGCAGCCGGCATCGTGTCCTGCAAAAGCCACGCAGACACTTGCTCTTGTACCTTCTGCTCCCCATCCTGATTCCAGTACCGTCAGCTGGTTCCGGGCAGAGCCTTTGGCTTAGGTGCCTCCCTCTGGGTATCCGAGTTCCACCAACGTCAGGTGGTCCTTGGTAGTGCTTTCAGGCACGGGTACCTCCTGCTTAGTAACCGGGTTCCAGTAACGTCAGCTGGTCCTCGGTAGTTCCATTGGCTCTTGGACCTTCGGCTACCCATCCGGGTTCCAGCACCGTCAGCTGGTTCTCGGCAGTGTCTTTTGCTCTTGTACCTTCTGCTCCCCATCCTGGTTCCAGTACCGTCAGCTGGTTCCGGGCAGAGCCTTTGGCTTAGGTGCCTCCCTCTGGGTATCCGAGTTCCACCAACGTCAGGTGGTCCTTGGTAGTGCTTTCAGGCACGGGTACCTCCTGCTTAGTAACCGGGTTCCAGTAACGTCAGCTGGTCCTCGGTAGTTCCATTGGCTCTTGGACCTTCGGGTAGCCATCCGAGTTCCAGTTCCATCAGCTGGTTCTCGGCATTTTCTCAGCCTTCTTGTACCTTCTGCTACATTTCCAAGTTCAAGAGACTAAACACGATGACCCGGAAGACCACCCCTAAGATGACGACGACACCAGAGACGACAACCACCGTGATGATGACGACCCTGGAGACGATGACCCTGAAGACCACCCCGATGATGACGACCCCGGAGACGACGACCCTGAAGACCACCCCGATGACGACGACCCCGGAGACGACGACCCTGGAGACGACAACGACCTGGAAGACCGAGAAGCAGAAAAACAAGAGGCTGCAGAACAAAGAGCAGAAGAACATTAAGCATAACACTAAATATCAGAGCAAAAAATATTATCTAAATTATAAGCAGAAGAAGACTAAGCAGTGTATGGGGGTGAGTCCGTTCCTCCTCGTGGTGCCCCTGGATAAAGCCTGATGCTGCAGGCCAAACTGAACGCGGACAAATGTAACTGTTTTGTGACAGGCAGAACGGAAGGTGTAATCTTCAAACTTTTATAGATAACAACTACGGGAATGCCTGTCACAAATAAGAATATGATGAAGAAGTAGAATATGATGAAGATAATAGTAAAATAAAAAGAATATGAACAATGTAAGAAAAAAAATAATAGGTAGAAGATGAAGAAGAAGATGAATAAGGTGAAGAAGTTGATGTCAAAGAAGCTGATGATGAGGATAACGAAGAAGAAAGTGTGGGAGAAGTAAAAAAGAAGGTGAAGGGCGTGGAAGTAGTGAAACATCAATATCTGACAAAATAAAAAAAATTAACATAGTCAAAATCTTTCTACCGCCGAACGTCATAAAAAAAAACAAAAAACCTGCTATTCTATTACATTGGGCTAAACCTCTGTGCCTTTAATGTCTCCGCCACGTCCCCCAATACATCCTACATTATTCTTACTTGTTTTCCTTCATGTAGAATGAACCTACAAGTTAAGAAAGGGTTTATTTTAATTCCGATGTTTTCGGCCCATTGACTTGCATTGGGATCGGGTATCGGTATCGGATTAGATCCGATATTTTGACGGTATCGGCCGATACTTTCCGATACCGATACTTTCCGATATCGGAAAGTATCGCTCAACACTAGACCTGACACATTGACCCCGAGCATTCGAGTAATTAGGAGTTGCTTGATTCCATCAACAAGCACCAGAGCATTTTAGTGCTCACTTATCTCTAATATTGACAATAAAAACACATAAAAATAAATAAATGGTTTACAAGGGATAGCCAGTCAAAAGCTGGTATCAATACTGGCATGTCAAAAGAAGATGATATAATTTGCACACAACCCTAAAGAAAAACAATGCTCGTTCTCTTCCCTCATGTCCTCCCATCATGTTCTAGAAACAGATGACAAATAATCACACTATTAATACTGTAGTATAAAAATAATTTATGGAGAAATAAATCAAACCACATGCTAACAAACATCACTCATAGGATTGTGATCAGTGTGCCAAGGGTCCACCAGTAACATTGACTCTGGGACCTACTGTTTATTTACATGCAAATATTACATTGCCCTCATTCACAGTTTTACTTGTGCTTCTGTATAAAAATAAGCTGAATAGCTTCTTATTGTATCAATTAAATACTTATCTTGTACAGCTGTACATAGTGAAACAAGTATATTGTGCTGGCTACTACACATATAGGTGGAGTGGGGGGCAACTCCTGCACAGGGGTCTACTGGGTGATTCACCGATTTACTCATTGGTCAGTCCGAGCATAGTTGTAACTATAGAAGGAGCATATACATTACACCAAAAGAATATAAAAAAGGACAATAAAAGTAGTATGCTTATTTCACATGATGGGGCTGACCCCTCAGTATGAGTGTGTGCCATCTATTTACCATCTTCTGTTGTCCTGGCTCATACTGGTATCAATTTCTAACTAGTCAGCCCCTGATTTTATTGTGATTATTTGCAATGTGGCATGAGTGAAGTACTCATCTGTTGCACCCCATCACGTTACTTGAAGGTGGGGGTCCTGGCTGAGTGTTTGGTCTTGTGCTGTGAGGGTGGTGTGCCCGTGCAGGCCACATGTAACTGCCCTATTTTTTGTTCAGTTCAAACAGGTATGTAGATAGAATTAAATGGAATTCTTGAGAAAAAGAATTACTTCATTGTTCTATCTCATTGTGTATTTTGGGCCATTCTACACCGGAGTCATTGTAAAGACACCATATGGCTTCATACACAGTGCCTAGAGCTATATGAATCTATGCCTATGAGGCACAATCAAAATTTCAGCAAAGGTTTAGGTTTCTGCTCTACCATAGTCATTAATTGTCCTCAATCAATCTTTGCCCCAAATGTTTACCCCTGAAATATGATTATAAGAAATTCTATTGGTTTAGAACAAAGTTTAGACTCGTTGTGAGCTCTGCTGAAATTGATCTTCTAAATTATGATTGATGGTTTGTTCAGAGAGGGCATTATGAATTTCAAGTGTATATTAAATTAAAGTTTTGAGGGCAGGGTGTAGAATAATTCTATTCTTTGTTTCCATCAAACAAGAAACCAATTACATTAGTAGACTTGGTTGATACTAGAGAAAAAAGCTGCAACAAGGTGAAGGCACCTAATCATTTTTAAACTTGTGTCTTTCTGTGTGTCAGGAGTTTGGGCTGAGTCAGACTTTTACTCCTGCACTAAATACAGCTACAATTGTATGTGATGAGCATATTAAATAATTTAAAAATGCATTAAGACGATCACCTTGTATTTCAGGATATTTCAAGAGTAAAAGAAATCCATACGACAGTGTCATACTGGTCGTCTCTGTTCCAGCAAAGAATAAGTCTAATATTGTCGCCTGTAGATTCTCCTCATGAAATTCAGTGTTTGGATTCTTTTTTTCCTAAAAAATTAAAATGAATTATTTTTTAATTCTAAAAAATAGTAAAATACCCATGCGCACTTTATATAACGATTCCACCCCTTAGTGCTGAGCTGTCTTTGCAGTGATTGACAGCTCAGTTGACCAGTCTGGTGCAAGGATGTGACGAGCTGTCTGTGCAGTGACTGACAGCTCAGTTGTACAGTCTGTTTCAGGGGCATGCTAAGTTGTCTGTGTCTTTATTGACAGCTCGTCTGTCCATTCTGAGACTGGGAGATTCTGAGCTCTCATAAGGTGCTTCCAATTCCCCTGATTGTTTAGATGTTTAAGTGAGCAGGCAGTCACAGAAAGCTGTCAGCCATAGCTTCAGCTAAGTGTGATCTTGGACCTCATTCTGACCGTATCTTTCTGTTTAACCCTTTTTCTCTGATCTGCTATCCTCCTGGTATTTTGACCTTGGACCATTACTTGTCTATGCCTTTGTCTCTTGGATCCGTCAGACACCTCGACTATCCCATCTCACAGCTTGTCCGTGAGACGTGACTCAGCATCACACTTTATAAAACAACTATTTGTGAAAAAATGTCAACAAACTAGAATGATTGATTTCAATTACTTATTTTCAAAGATCTATACAAAAAATGTCACCCTTAAAGATCTGATGATCTAATATTTTCTAAACACTCACATCTTCCATCCTCATGAGGAAACAATCAATGAAGTCACGAGGGAAGTTCTCATCCAGGGTGTTTTGATGGATCTTTATCATATCTTTAATAAATTGTTTCAGGCTGTGAGCAATTTTAATAGTCGTCTGATGAGGACCAGGAATGTAGGTCATTATGGCTGGGAACCTGTTATAAAGCTAAGGAAAGAAGCAATAGACAAACAACCATAGTATTATTTGATTGGTTTAGAGTCATATATATTCATTATTCACCTTTACAAAACTGTTTTTTTCTTTTGCTTTTTTCTTGACTTCAGTGTTTCTAAACTTAAAAATGAGACAGCCATGTTTCATTAAATAAATTCTGTTTTGTGTCTAGAGTTCCCTCACAGTTATAGCACTATGCCATCCTTTTAGGCAGGTGTGAAAAAAAATGATGAAAGTAAAAATGCTTTCAAGTGGTTGTTAACAGTTTATTTTGATCAATTAACAAAATACAAAGTGAATAAACAAAAGAGAAATTTAAATCAATATTTGGAGCGCAGCTTCAGTGACCTGGGGTAGCATCATTGAGGTTACCGCCTATTACAGGCAGCGGTTCTCAGGCTCAGCTCAGTGTCTCCTGCATTCACGGCTGAGCAGTGGCATCATGCCGTCGCTCAGCCATGCAATTCAGATGATGCAGATTTGGCTTCTTTGTGGGCAAACGGATTTTCGTTGGACAGGTGAGGAACATGGTGTTTTATTATTTTTAATTTTATATTTATAAATGGGTAAAAGAGGGTGGGGAGTGTTTATTGAAAATAAAGGAGTTTTTCTGTGTGTTTATTTCATTCAAAGGACTTTTTTCTGTGTGTGTCTTTATTTTATTTTTAATACGGGGTTAGTAATAGGGTGTCTTATAGACATCTCTCTATTACTAACCTCTGGGCTTGATGTCAGCTGAGATTGTAAATCTGACCTCAACCCCACAAATGTTGCTCCATTTGAGACTCCACTATTGCAAGTGGGAAGAGTAAGACAAAGTGCCAGAATTGGTTCATCTAATAGATGCGCCTTTTCTGGGGCTGCTGCGACCTGCTATTTTTAGGTTGAGGAGGACCAAAATTCATGACTCCATCCCATTCTGAGAATACCATACCCCAGCTGTGTGCGTTAGCTTAGCCGGTTGTCAAACCCCACATCGTTTATTCAATTATTTTAATAATTTAAAAATTGCTGTGGAACCCCACTAATTCTGATAACCAGCCGATATAAAGCTGACTGCTGCATTAGTTATCAAAAATAGAGGGGTCCCAAGACATTTTTTATTTTATTTATTTATTGCACAGACGCAAGCTGCTGAATACTTTCATCATCGTACGTCTGCTCTCGCTGCTATCAGTGAGTCCCGGCATACAATGATGAAAGTAGCACTCTCATGAACCGACGCCTGTGACCTGTGCTAACTTTTTTACTGATATTTACATCTGCTGGCTCACACGCTGTCATCTGTATGACAGCTTGGGAACCACCGGGCTCTGACCGGCGGTAATGAACTTGCTACTGATCAGAGCGGGTGTTTTTTGTGCAGTCACACAGATAACAGCTGGAGAAACGCATGATGTTCGGCTGCCAAACCCAAACAGTAACTCTGAATTCAGGGAGATGTCCATGTTTGGGGGTTCATGCATGGACACTAGGTGTTTGGTATGGACCACTAACTTTACAGTTCGCATTTGCCCATCCCTACTTAACAGTCCTCTGATGGAAATATAGTAATGTTATGCTTCAGTCGTAGAGAACCATTTCTGTGCTGGATCCATGAACCTGAAAGCGTGTGAGTATGCCTAATTTGTTTATTTTGTACACATCCATGTTTCATTTTAGCCTGACAACTTTTAAATTAGCACAATAGATTCTATTCCATTTTTGTGCCAACGCTGCAGACATTTCTGATGGGAGCCAAAGAGTCCTGACATCCTTTAGTCATGCGGGCAGAAGTTGCCATAACGAGTGATGTCTTTTTATTTTTGTAATTTCTTGTTAATTACATTTCTCTCTTATCCATTTTATGATGTACCTTTTGTAGTATTTACCTGTCCAAAACCAGAGTTTATCCGGTGGGAAATATCATCAATATATGACAAAAGAGTCAAGAATTTTTCATCTTCGTAGTCAAATCTATCTCCAAATACGACGGAGCAAATAACATTGGAAACAGCAGGCCTCATTATATTTGGTGGGTTAATTGGAGAATCTGTAAGAAAATATAAAGACACTGTCAGCTATTGGTTTATTTATACAAGCTATCAGTTATTGGTTTAGTTACTGTATATAAGCTATACAATACGCTAGAGACATTAGGAAAATATGGACAATGGCAAGATTGCTGTTGCACACCTGTCCTGGTTAACCCAGGCTTTGCTTCAATCTTATGGGTTCACTGCCCTGTGTTGTGCTCCACATTGGGTTTGGCAGGTTGCCCAGCATGGAAAAATGACATCATCTCCCTACATCTATTTAAGGCGCATTGACAGAAACACCTTTATCTTGGGATTGAGCATCTAGATCTCTGCTTTGGGTTGTCCACCTTATGTGCACACTGTGCTTTACTTGCTTTCATCCCTGCTAAGTTCCACTTCATTCATCCTGCTGCTTCTGAGATTCCAAACTGTTTCCGTGTGCCTTTCAGCTTGCTACACCAATGCCCATGGTTCGTGTGCCAACCCAAACTTGGGTCTTGAAGGATCTTGCACACTTGGCGAGTTTTAGCCATTGCTACACAGTAGGAGTACTCTGCAGATCAATGAACTGGTTTGTATGGCAAGCTCATGTTAATCTATATATATAAGAGGCATTGTGATTACTCGCTAATCCCGCCCCCTGCACAGTAGCTCCACCCCCATACATCACAACACATAATCCCGCCCCCCACCTCATTACCACACACAATCCCGCCCCCACCACATTACCACATACAATCCCGCCCCCCACCACATTACCACACACAATCCTGCCCCACCATATTACAACACACAATCCCACCCCCCACCCCATTATTACACACAATCCCACACCCACCACATTACCACACACAATACCGCCCCCCACCACATTACCACACACAATCCCGCCCCCCACCATATTACCACTCACAATCCCCCCACCATATTACCACACACAATCCCGCCCCCCACCACATTACCACACACAATCCCACCCCCCACCACATTACCACACATAATCCCGCCCCCCACCACATTACCACACATAATCCTTCCCCCCACCACATAACCACACATAATCCCGCCCCCCACCACATTACCACACACAATTCCGCCCCCCACCAAATTACCACACACAATCCCGCCCCCCACCACATTACCACACACAATCCCGCCCCCACCACATTACCACACACAATCCCACCCCCCACCACATTACCACACACAATCCTGCCCCCCACCACATTACCACAAATAATCCCTCCCCCCACCACATTACCACACATAATCCTACCCTCCACCACATTACTACACATAATTCCGCCCCCCACCACATTACCACACACAATCCCGCCCCCACCACATTACCACACACAATCCCACCCCCCACCACATTACCACACACAATCCTGCCCCCCACCACATTACAACAAATAATCCCTCCCCCCACCACATTACCACACATAATCCTACCCTCCACCACATTACTACACATAATTCTGCCCCCCACCACATTACCACACAGAATCCCACCCCCCACCCCATTATTACACACAATCCCGCACCCACCACATTACCACACACAATACCGCCCCCCACCACATTACCACACACAATCCCGCCCCCCACCATATTACCACTCACAATCCCCCCACCATATTACCACACACAATCCCGCCCCCCACCACATTACCACACACAATCCCACCCCCTCACCACATTACCACACATAATCCCGCCCCCCACCACATTACCACACATAATCCTTCCCCCCACCACATAACCACACATAGTCCCGCCCCCCACCACATTACCACACACAATCCCGCCCCCCACCACATTACCACACACAATCCCGCCCCCACCACATTACCACACACAATCCCACCCCCCACCACATTACCACACACAATCCTGCCCCCCACCACATTACCACAAATAATCCCTCCCTGTTGTGAATTTGGATTCTGGGCTCCCCCGGTGGCTACTGGTGGAATTGAACTTGTGTCATCATCTTCCCTGTTCACCTGTTCTCATCAGATCTGGGTGTCGCTATATAACCTGGCTTCTCTGTTAGTTGCTTGCCGGTCTACAATGTTATCAGAAGCCTCTCTGTGCTTGTTCCTGCTCCCAGACATCTACTAGATAAGTTGGACTTTCGTCCTTGTTTGTTTTTGTTTTTTGGTTCCAGTTCACAGCTGCAGTTTCGTTACTGTGTCTGGAAAGCTCTTGTTGATCAGGAATTGCCACTCTGGTATTATGAGTTAATGCCAGAGTCCTAAAGTAATTTCTGGATGGTGTTTTGTTAGGGTTTTCTACTGACCATGAAAGTGTGCTTTCTGTCTTCTGCTATCTAGAAAGCGGACCTCAAATTTGCTAAAACTATTTTCCTGCTGCGTTTGTTATTTCATCTAAAATCACCGCCAATATATGTGGGGGGCCTCTGTCTCCTTTTTGGGCATTTCTCTAGAGGTGAGTCAGGTCTTATATTTCCCTCTGCTAGCATTATTTAGTTCTCCGGCCGGCGCTGGGCATATAGGGATAAAAAGTAGGACATGCTACCTGGCTACTTCTAGTTGTGCGGTAGGTTTAGTTCATGGTCAGTACAGTTACCATCTTCCAAGAGCTTGTTCCTATATAGGCTTATGCTAGTTCTCTGGCCATGGAGATCATGACAGTTTGACCGGCCCACTAAAGGGTTAAAATCCTTGGCTGAGAAAGGAGAGAAATAAGAAGTCTGCTGAGAGTTTTTTTTTTTTTTTTTTTTTTTTGTGCTCTTAATTGGATCACTTGCCAGTCTGTCTATGCTGCAATCTTTCTTTTTTTTCTCTCTCCTTCTAATCTTTGAATGGCTCTGTGTGCACCTGTCTATAATGGATCTTCAGAGTGTAACTGCAGGTTTGAATAATCTCGCCACGAAAGTACAAAGTTTGCAAGATTTTGTTGTTCATGCTCCGGTATCAGAGCCGAGAATTCCTTTGCCGGAATTCTTCTCAGGGAATAGATCTGGCTTTCAGAATTTTAGAAATAATTGCAAGTTATTTTTGTCCCTGAAATCTCGTTCTGCTGGAGACCCTGCACAGCAGGTTGGGATTGTGATTTCCTTGCTCCGCGGCGACCCTCAAGACTGGGCTTTTTCATTGGCACCAGGGGATCCTGCGTTGCGCAATGTGGATGCGTTTTTTCTGGCCTTGGGGTTGCTCTATGAGGAACCTCATTTGGAACTTCAGGCAGAAAAAACTTTGATGTCCCTATCGCAGGGGCAAGATGAAGCTGAAATTTACTGCCAAAGATTCCGTAAATGGTCTGTGCTTACTCAGTGGAATGAGTGTGCCTTGGCGGCTACTTTCAGAGAGGGTCTCTCTGATGCCATTAAGGATGTTATGGTGGGGTTCCCTGTGCCTGCGGGTCTGAATGAGTCCATGACAATGGCCATTCAGATCGATAGGCGTCTGCGGGAGCGCAAACCAGTGCACCATCTGGCGGTGTCCACTGAGAAGACGCCAGAAAGCATGCAGTGTGATAGAATTCTGTCCAGAAGCGAGCGGCAGAATTTTAGACGGAAAAATGGGTTGTGTTTCTATTGTGGGGATTCTACTCATGTTATATCAGCATGCTCTAAGCGTACTAAAAAGCTTGATAAATCCGTTTCCATTGGCACTTTACAGTCTAAATTTATTTTGTCTGTGACCCTGATTTGCTCTTTGTCATCTATTACCACGGACGCCTATATCGACTCTGGCGCCGCTTTGAGTCTTATGGATTGGTCCTTTGCCAATCGTTGTGGGTATGATTTAGAGCCTTTGGAGACTCTTATTCCTCTGAAGGGGATTGACTCCACCCCATTGGCTAATAATAAACCACAATACTGGACACAAGAAACTATGCGTATTAATCCGGATCACCAGGAGACTATTCGTTTTCTGGTGCTGTATAATCTACATGATGATTTGGTGCTAGGATTGCCATGGCTGCAGTCTCACAACCCAGTCCTTGACTGGAGAGCTATGTCTGTGTTGAGCTGGGGATGTAGGGGGACTCATGGGGACGTACCTTTGGTTTCCATTTCATCATCTATTCCCTCTGAAATCCCTGAGTTCCTGTCTGATTATCGTGACGTCTTTGAAGAACCCAAGTTGGGTTCACTACCTCCGCACCGTGAGTGCGATTGTGCTATAGATTTAATTCCGGGTAGTAAATACCCAAAGGGTCGTTTATTTAATCTGTCTGTGCCTGAACATGCTGCTATGCGAGAATATATAAAGGAGTCCTTGGAAAAGGGACATATTCGTCCATCGTCATCTCCCTTAGGAGCCGGTTTTTTCTTTGTGTCAAAAAAAGACGGCTCTTTGAGACCATGTATTGATTATCGGCTTTTGAATAAAATCACGGTTAAATATCAATACCCATTGCCGTTGCTGACTGATTTGTTTGCTCGCATAAAGGGGGCCAAGTGGTTCTCTAAGATTGATCTCCGTGGGGCGTATAATTTGGTGCGGATCAGGCAGGGGGATGAGTGGAAAACCGCATTTAATACGCCCGAGGGCCACTTTGAGTATTTGGTGATGCCTTTTGGTCTTTCTAATGCCCCTTCAGTCTTCCAGTCCTTTATGCATGATATTTTCCGCGATTTTTTGGATAAATTTATGATAGTGTATCTGGATGATATTCTGATTTTTTCGGATGACTGGGACTCTCATGTCCAGCAAGTTAAGAGGGTTTTTCAGGTTTTGCGGTCTAATTCTCTGTGTGTCAAGGGTTCTAAGTGCGTATTTGGGGTTCAGAGAATTTCCTTTTTGGGATATATTTTTTCTCCCTCTTCCATTGAGATGGATCCTGTCAAGGTTCAAGCTATTTGTGATTGGACGCAGCCCTCTTCTCTTAAAAGTCTTCAGAAATTTTTGGGCTTTGCCAACTTTTATCGTCGATTTATTTCTGGTTTTTCGGATGTCGTTAAGCCATTGACCGATTTGACTAGACAGGGTGCTGATGTTGCTAATTGGTCCCCTGATGCTGTGGAGGCCTTTCAGGAGCTTAAGCGCCGTTTTTCTTCTGCCCCTGTGTTGCGTCAGCCTGATGTGGCTCTTCCTTTTCAGGTTGAGGTCGACGCTTCTGAGATCGGAGCTGGGGCAGTGTTGTCGCAGAAAAGTTCTGACTGCTCCGTGATGAGGCCTTGTGCCTTCTTTTCCCGTAAATTTTCGCCCGCTGAGCGGAATTATGATGTTGGGAATCGGGAGCTTTTGGCCATGAAGTGGGCGTTTGAGGAGTGGCGCCATTGGCTTGAGGGGGCCAGACATCAGGTGGTGGTATTGACTGACCACAAAAATTTGATTTATCTTGAGACCGCCAGGCGCCTGAATCCTAGACAGGCGCGCTGGTCATTATTTTTTTCTCGGTTTAATTTTGTGGTGTCATACCTACCGGGTTCTAAGAATGTTAAGGCGGATGCCCTTTCTAGGAGTTTTGAGCCTGATTCACCCGGCAACTCTGAGCCCACAGGTATCCTTAAGGATGGAGTTATTTTGTCAGCCGTTTCTCCAGACCTGCGGCGGGCCTTGCAGGAGTTTCAGGCGGATAGACCGGATCGTTGTCCGCCTGATAGGCTGTTTGTTCCTGATGATTGGACCAGTAGAGTCATCTCTGAGGTGCATTCTTCTGCATTGGCAGGTCATCCTGGAATTTTTGGTACCAGGGATTTGGTGGCAAGATCCTTCTGGTGGCCTTCCCTGTCACGAGATGTGCGAGGCTTTGTGCAGTCTTGTGACGTTTGTGCTCGGGCCAAGCCTTGTTGTTCTCGGGCTAGTGGATTATTGTTGCCCTTGCCTATTCCTAAGAGGCCTTGGACGCACATCTCGATGGATTTTATTTCAGATCTGCCTGTTTCCCAGAAGATGTCTGTCATCTGGGTGGTGTGTGACCGTTTTTCTAAGATGGTCCATTTGGTTCCCCTGCCCAAATTGCCTTCTTCTTCCGAGTTGGTTCCCCTGTTTTTTCAAAATGTTGTTCGTTTGCATGGTATTCCTGAGAATATCGTTTCTGACAGAGGAACCCAATTTGTGTCTAGATTTTGGCGGGCATTCTGTGCTAGGATGGGCATAGATTTGTCTTTTTCGTCTGCTTTTCACCCTCAGACTAATGGCCAGACCGAGCGGACTAATCAGACCCTGGAGACATATCTGAGGTGTTTTGTGTCTGCTGACCAGGATGATTGGGTTGCTTTTTTGCCATTGGCGGAGTTCGCCCTCAATAATCGGGCCAGCTCTGCCACCTTGGTGTCCCCGTTTTTCTGTAATTCGGGGTTCCATCCTCGATTTTCCTCCGGTCAGGTGGAATCCTCGGATTGTCCTGGAGTGGATGCGGTGGTGGAGAGATTGCATCATATCTGGGGGCAGGTGATGGACAATTTGAAGTTGTCCCAGGAGAAGACTCAGCTTTTTGCCAACCGTCACCGTCGTGTTGGTCCTCGGCTTTGTGTTGGAGATTTGGTGTGGTTGTCTTCTCGTTTTGTCCCTATGAGGGTCTCATCTCCTAAGTTTAAGCCTCGGTTCATCGGTCCGTATAAAATATTGGAGATTCTTAACCCTGTTTCCTTCCGTTTAGACCTCCCTGCATCCTTTTCTATTCATAACGTTTTTCATCGGTCGTTATTGCGCAGGTATGAGGCACCGGTTGTGCCTTCCGTTGAGCCTCCTGCTCCGGTGTTGGTTGAGGGTGAGTTGGAGTACGTTGTGGAGAAAATCCTAGACTCCCGTGTTTCCAGACGGAGACTCCAGTATCTGGTCAAGTGGAAGGGATACGGCCAGGAGGATAATTCTTGGGTCACTGCATCTGATGTTCATGCCTCCGATCTGGTTCGTGCCTTTCATAGGGCCCATCCTGATCGCCCTGGTGGTTCTGGTGAGGGTTCGGTGCCCCCTCCTTGAGGGGGGGGTACTGTTGTAAATTTGGATTCTGGGCTCCCCCGGTGGCTACTGGTGGAATTGAACTTGTGTCATCATCTTCCCTGTTCACCTGTTCTCATCAGATCTGGGTGTCGCTATATAACCTGGCTTCTCTGTTAGTTGCTTGCCGGTCAACAATGTTATCAGAAGCCTCTCTGTGCTTGTTCCTGCTCCCAGACATCTACTAGATAAGTTGGACTTTCGTCCTTGTTTGTTTTTGTTTTTTGGTTCCAGTTCACAGCTGCAGTTTCGTTACTGTGTCTGGAAAGCTCTTGTTGATCAGGAATTGCCACTCTGGTATTATGAGTTAATGCCAGAGTCCTAAAGTAATTTCTGGATGGTGTTTTGTTAGGGTTTTCTACTGACCATGAAAGTGTGCTTTCTGTCTTCTGCTATCTAGAAAGCGGACCTCAAATTTGCTAAAACTATTTTCCTGCTGCGTTTGTTATTTCATCTAAAATCACCGCCAATATATGTGGGGGGCCTCTGTCTCCTTTTTGGGCATTTCTCTAGAGGTGAGTCAGGTCTTATATTTCCCTCTGCTAGCATTATTTAGTTCTCCGGCCGGCGCTGGGCATATAGGGATAAAAAGTAGGACATGCTACCTGGCTACTTCTAGTTGTGCGGTAGGTTTAGTTCATGGTCAGTACAGTTACCATCTTCCAAGAGCTTGTTCCTATATAGGCTTATGCTAGTTCTCTGGCCATGGAGATCATGACACCTCCCCCCACCACATTACCACACATAATCCTACCTTCCACCACATTACTACACATAATTCCGCCCCCCACCACATTACCACACAGAATCCCGCCCCCCACCACAGTACCACATACAATCCCACCCCTCCACCACATTACCACAAACAATCCCGCCCCCCACCACATTACCACACACAATCCCGCCCCCACCACATTACCACACACAATCCCACCCACCACCACATTACCACACATAATCCCTCCCCCCACCACATTACCACACATAATCTCGCCCCCACCACATTAACACACATAATTACGCCCCCCACCACTTTACCACACATAATCCCGCCCCCCCACCACTTTACCACACATAATCCTGCCCCCCACAACATTACCACACATAATCTCGCCCCCCCACCATATTACCACACATAATCCCGCCCCCCACCACATTACCACACAGAATCCCGCCCCCCCACTACATCACCACACAAAATCCCGCCCCACATTACCACACATAATCCCGCCCCCTAACCACATTACCATACATAATCCCCCCACCACAATACCACACATAATCCCGCCCCTCCACATTACCACACATAATCCCACCCCCCACCACATCACCAAACATAATCCCGCCCCCATCAAATTACCTCAGATAATCCCACCCCCTGCACAGTAGTTCCACCCCCACCACATCACCACACATAATCCCGCCCCTCCACCACATTACCACACAATCCCGCCCCCCACCACATTACCACATAAAATCACGCCCCCACCATATTACTACGCAATCCTGCCCCCCCACCACATTACTACACATAATCCCGCCCCCCACCACATTACCACACATAATCTCACCCCCCCACCACATTACCACACACAATCGCGCCCCCCACCACATCACCACACATAATCCCGCCCCCCACCACATTACCACACATAATCCCACCCCCACCACATTACGACACATAATCCTGCCCCCCCACCACATTACCACACATAACCCCGCCCCCCACTTCATTACCACACATAATCCCGCCCCCCACCACATCACCACACATAATCCCACCCCCCACCACATTACCACACATAATCCCACCCTCACCACATTACCACACATAATCCCGCCCCCCCACCACATTACCACACATAACCCCGCCCCCCACTTCATTACCACACATAATCCCGCCCCCCACCACATTACCACACATAATCCCACCCCCCACCCCATTACCACACATAATCCCACCCCCCACCCCATTACCACACATAATCCCGCCCCTGCCACATCACCACACATAATCTCGCCCCCCACCACATTACCACACACAATCCCACCCCCCACCACATTACCACACACAATCCCGCCCCACACCACATCACTACACATAATCCCGCCCCCTACCACATTACCACACAGAATCCCGCCCCCCACCACATTACCACACATAATCCCACCCCCCCACCACATTACCACACATACTCCCACCCCCCCACCACATTACCACACATACTCCCACCCCCCACCACATTACCACCCATAATCCCACCCCATCACTTTACCACACATAATCCCGCCCCCACCAGATTACCACACACAATCCTGCCCCCATCACTTTACCACACATAATCCCGCCCCCCCACCACATTGCCACACATAATCCCATCCCCCACCATATTGCCACACATAATCCCGCCCCCCCACATTACCACACGAGGCTCCGTCCCCACACATTACCACACGAGGCTCCGTCCCCACACATTACCAAACGAGGCTCCGTCCCCCCACATTACCACACGAGGCTCCTTCCCCACACATTACCACACGAGGCTCCGTCCTCACACATTACCACTCGAGGCTCTTTCCCCACACATTACCATATGAGGCTCCGTCTTCACACATTACCACTCGAGGCTCTGTCCCCACACATTACCATATGAGGCTACGTCCCTCCACATTACCACACGAGGCTCCGTCCCTCCACATTACCACACGAGGCTCCGTCCGAACACATTACCACATGAGGCTCCGTCCTCACATATTACCACATGAGGCTGCATCTCCACACATTGCCACACGAGTCTCTGTCCCCACACATTACCACACAAATCCAGTTTGCTTTTGATTTTACACTGTGAATAAAATGTATGAGTATTATTCTGATTTTAATTATTATTACTGTTATTAACTTCATTTTAAGTTAATTTACCACCTGCGTAAGCGCTATTGAATGTTGTCATTATTTACTTTAGTTTAATCACTAGCAGCCTTAATTAGATAGCAATGAGCATGCCGAGCGTTAGGGTACTGTCACACTCTGCAACTTTCCAACGATCACGACCAGCGATACGACCTGGCCGTGATCGTTGGAAAGTCGTTGTGTGGTCGCTGGGGAGCTGTCACACAGACAGCTCTCCAGCGACCAACGATGCCGAAGGCCCCGGGTAACCAGGGTAAACATCGGGTTACTAAGCGCAGGGCTGCGCTTAGTAACCCGATGTTTACCCTGGTTACCATCGTAAAAGTAAAAAAAAACAAACCGTACATACTCACATTCCGGTGTCCTTCAGGTCCCTTGCCGTCTGCTTCCCGCACTGACTGAGTGCCGCCGAAAAGTGAAAGCAGAGCACAGTGGTGACGTCACTGCTGTGCTGTGCCACTGCCTTACGGCCGGCAGTCAGTCAGTGCGGGAAGCAGACGGCAAGGGACCTGAAGGACACTGGAATGTGAGTATGTACGTTTTTTTTTTTTTTACTTTTACGCTGGTAACCAGGGTAAACATCGGGTTACTAAGCGCGGCCCTGCGCTTAGTAACCCGATGTTTACCCTGGTTACAAGTGAACGCATCGCTGGATCGCTGTCACACACAATGATCCAGTGATGACAGCGGGAGATCCAGCGACGAAATAAAGTTCCAAACGATCTGCTACGACGTACGATTCTCAGCAGGGTCCCTGATCGCTGCTGCGTGTCAGACACAGCGATATCGTATGGATATCGCTGGAACGTCACGGATCGTACCGTCGTAGCGATCAAAGTGCCACTGTGAGACAGTACCCTTAGCTGGCTATAAACAGCTAGTGTTTATCATACTCCTCAATGCCAGTGGATTAGCCATATATCTATTCTCTTTGAGCCATCCTGATTGTTATATAATTCTAACATTGTGAAAGAAGTTGAATTTCAACTCGGCCAATTCATTATACACCCAGTCTAAATGAGCATGTTCATAGGGGCTTCCCTACTAATGTTGTTGGCCAACAGCCATCCAATATGCATGGCCATCCCGATAACATTAGTCATATTTTTGAAAATTGCACCCACCTTTATCTTTCATGATTTTCTTAGTTAGACACCGGGCTTCTTCTTGGATTCTTTCATCAATGCTTCTCTTTCCCATTCCAAAATTTCTCAAAGTTGTCAGTGAAAATCGACGAAGAATTTTCCATCTTTCTCCATTGCTTCCAACAACCCCTGTAAGTTTAAACATTGGATTGAAAGGTTGTCTAGGATTTCAAACACATGGATGTTGTCTTCCAAAAATTTAACTTTTTATATATCTCCCAAGATTTCCTTCTCTACTCTACTCTTATATCCTCTTCCCACAATAGCATACAAGATTTCTCCCGTGCATCCCTTCTACTCTGGAACTCTCTACCCAACATATCAGACTCTCACCAACTGTGAAACCTTAAAAAAAAACCTGAAGACCCACCTCTTCCGACAAAGTCTACAGCCAGCATCAACTCTTGTTTCACTATACCGCTGCACGATCAGCTTTACCCTCACCTGCTGTATCCTCATCCATCCCTTTTAGACTGTGAGCCCTCATGGGCAGGGTCCTCTCTCCTCCTGTACCAGTCGGTGGCTTGAATTGTTCATAATTATTGTACTTGTTTTTTATTATGGGATTGTACCAGGAGGAAAGTCGCTAAAACTTTAGATTTTTTAATACCTGACAACCCCATTAAAAACCTTATGACTCAAGGTTTTTTTCACTTAAATTCAAATTTAGTATATTCAGTAATGTTTGCAACTTCATAATATAGAATATTTAATATTTAAAAAAAACTCTAATACCCGTTAACTGCCCTACATCTCCCTCTGTCAGATGAAATAACGAGAAAAGATTTAATTATTGGTCTCCCACCATCCAGCTATTGTACACATTTTACCAAAATTAAATTTTATAGATATAACAATATTGCATAATTCTCATTGAAATGATCAATTTATTGTAAATTAATTATTAATTTAATGTGAATGTATCATCAAAAATGACCTTTTGTTTAAACCAAGCAAATTTATTTATTTTTTCATATCACAATCTACATAATATTTAGCAATATTGCAATTTACATAGTGGCCTTTACATTTACATAGGGGCTTTTTTAGACTTATGCTTACTGTTCTTTAAAGAAAGCTTTTCGGCAGGATCAGTATAATCACAGACAGGGTTACAATGACAGGTAGCATCTTTCTACACAGCTAATCCTTCATTCAGCACAGAAGTTGATGCCACGGGAACTCTTGCTCCTCTCCCAATATAATGACCCTTGTACATGCTCATTACATGCTTCAACTGCTACTAATGTACATGTTGATTTCCCGAAAGAATATGAAGTTAAGAATCTAGAATAGCCCCAGTGACCAGTTTAAAAAATGCTAATTTTATTTCTTATACAAATGGTGACATGAAAAAAATTGCTAAACATTTTCTGAAACGATACAACTGAACATAAAAACCTGAATTAAACAGTAGTTAATTTGCTGATTAAATATTCCCTTTGCCACTTACCAAAATCCTTAGAAAAAAACTCTGCTGCTCCCATGTCTCCCCTATCACTGAACACGTCGCTGCAGTCCACCAATGCTTCCTTAATAGCGTCATACCCAATCAGCACTATTATCCGAAAGTTTGCTAAGTAGATGGTATAAACGGGTCCATATGTTTTGCTCAACTAGAGAGATATAACAAAAATAAACATAATAAATAACTGATGTAAAATTTAGTTGTTTTTGCATGCGTGTATTACAAATCTACATAAGGGTGTACTTGGGCATCCTGCCCAGTACAAGCAAGACTTACCCAGAAGACCTGGGAATTAGAGTTGAGCGACTTTCATTTTTTTAAGATCGAGTCGGGTTTTGTGAAACCCGATTTTGTCCAGAGTCGAGTCGAGTGCAGTCGGCCGATTATCGCTAAAAGTCGGGGATCGACCGAAACACGAAACCCAATGCAAGTCAATGGGGAAGCATAGTCGGCAGTGAGTGGAGGCCAGGAAAACACCTACAGTGCCCATTTTAATGCCAAAAACATCCATTCTTGTTTCTGAAGCTTGTCAATCTTAATTAACTTTATAATAATAGTTGAGCATTGGAAATTGGGGGTCATTTGGCAAAAGTTGTGGGGGGTAGGGCTCGTTCACGGTTTTAGTGGGCCCAGGAAACGTGAACTACGTCACGGCAGTGGAGCAGTGAGAGGTAAGTATGTAAAGTTTGCAAGTGCTGTGATCCTAAGCAAGCAGCCAGGGCCCACTCGTTGGCACTGGCACTGGCACAGGGCCCCTCAAAGTACGGCGGTGTGTTTGCATGGCGGGGGCGCCTCCCACCAGCAGCGACACTTTTGCGTACTCTGAGGGGCCCTGTGCCAGTGACGTCGCCAACGAGTATGCCCCCCCACCTGATGAAGGAACCTGCACTTTCATCTGCACCTTCCTCTTTGTCCCTGTGTAAGGTGGTATAACATGCGGGAAGGGGAACCTTACTTTCAGCAGGGTCAGATTCTGGCTGTGTAGAGTATAAGGGGAATGTAGTGGTCTAGGTCAATGTACCAGCAGACTCATCTAGCAGTGGCTGGGCAATGGGCAGGATGAGGAGGAAACAGATATAGGGCCAAAGAATAAAGTAGGCTAAATGCAGTTCAAAATTGGTAACAGGACTAAACAGGCGGCATTGCTTTGTTCAGTGGAGTAGCAAACCCAAGAGCAGCAGACACTGTTTCAAGGGCCTAACCACACTAGGAGGCCAAATGCAGTTTAATATCTGATAGTATAGGGCGAAAGCCAGAATGTGGAAGCTCAGCTTTGTTCAGTTGAGGACAACACCAGGGAGGGGCAGACACCTTTAGTAGGCCGCAACAGCCAATTTTTTAAAAAAACAGCAGTTAATAAGAGGCAGAAGGTAGAAGCTCAGCTTTATTCAGTTGAGGACAACACCAGGCAGGGACAGACCCCTTTAGTAGGCCGGAACAGCCAATTGCATTTTTAAAAATGGTAATTTGGAACAGAAGGTTGAAGCTCAGCTTTATTCAGTTGAGGACAACACCAGGCAGGGGCAGACAGACACCTTTAGTAGGCCGGAACAGCCAATTGCATTTTTAAAAATGGTAATTTGGAACAGAAGGTTGAAGCTCAGCTTTATTCAGTTGAGGACAACACCAGGCAGGGGCAGACAGACACCTTTAGTAGGCCGGAACAGCCAATTGCATTTTTAAAAATGGTAATTTGGAACAGAAGGTTGAAGCTCAGCTTTATTCAGTTGAGGACAACACCAGGCAGGGACAGACCCCTTTAGTAGGCCGGAACAGCCAATTGCATTTTTAAAAATGGTAATTTGGAACGGAAGGTTGAAGCTCAGCTTTATTCAGTTGAGGACAACACCAGGCAGGGACAGACCCCTTTAGTAGGCCGGAACAGCCAATTGCATTTTTAAAAATGGTAATTTGGAACAGAAGGTTGAAGCTCAGCTTTATTCAGTTGAGGACAACACCAGGCAGGGACAGACAGACACCTTTAGTAGGCCGGAACAGCCAATTGCATTTTTAAAAATGGTAATTTGGAACAGAAGGTTGAAGCACAGCTTTATTCAGTTGCAGCTTCTTGGCAATAATATAAAGAAGACGAGACAGGACAACACTCGTTGGATGCCATATCTGTGTTTTCACTGGTAAAAAAACTGTCAGTTAACTACTTGTAGGAGAAAGTTTTTGTAGCTGGAGGCCACTTTTTGTATTGTACCAGTTTTTTGTTGTATGTTTGGAACTGAAGGTTGAAGCTCAGCTTTATTCAGTTGAGGACACCAGGCAGGGGCAGACAGACACCTTTAGTAGGCCGGAACAGCCAATTGCATTTTTAAAAATGGTAATTTGGAACAGAAGGTTGAAGCTCAGCTTTATTCAGTTGAGGACAACACCAGGCAGGGGCAGACAGACACCTTTAGTAGGCCGGAACAGCCAATTGCATTTTTAAAAATGGTAATTTGGAACAGAAGGTTGAAGCTCAGCTTTATTCAGTTGAGGACAACACCAGGCAGGGACAGACAGACACCTTTAGTAGGCCGGAACAGCCAATTGCATTTTTAAAAATGGTAATTTGGAACAGAAGGTTGAAGCTCAGCTTTATTCAGTTGAGGACAACACCAGGCAGGGGCAGACAGACACCTTTAGTAGGCCGGAACAGCCAATTGCATTTTTAAAAATGGTAATTTGGAACAGAAGGTTGAAGCTCAGCTTTATTCAGTTGAGGACAACACCAGGCAGGGGCAGACAGACAACTTTAGTAGGCCGGAACAGCCAATTGCATTTTTAAAAATGGTAATTTGGAACAGAAGGTTGAAGCACAGCTTTATTCAGTTGCAGCTTCTTGGCAATAATATAAAGAAGACGAGTCAGGACAACACTCGTTGGATGCCATATCTGTGTTTTCACTGGTAAAAAAACTGTCAGTTAACTACTTGTAGGAGAAAGTCTTTGTAGCTGGAGGCCACTTTTTGTATTGTACCAGTTTTTTGTTGTATGTTTGGAACTGAAGGTTGAAGCTCAGCTTTATTCAGTTGAGGACAACACCAGGCAGGGGCAGACAGACCCCTTTAGTAGGCCGGAACAGCCAATTGCATTTTTAAAAATGGTAATTTGGAACAGAAGGTTGAAGCTCAGCTTTATTCAGTTGAGGACAACACCAGGCAGGGGCAGACAGACACCTTTAGTAGGCCGGAACAGCCAATTGCATTTTTAAAAATGGTAATTTGGAACAGAAGGTTGAAGCTCAGCTTTATTCAGTTGAGGACAACACCAGGCAGGGGCAGACAGACACCTTTAGTAGGCCGGAACAGCCAATTGCATTTTTAAAAATGGTAATTTGGAACAGAAGGTTGAAGCTCAGCTTTATTCAGTTGAGGACAACACCAGGCAGGGGCAGACAGACACCTTTAGTAGGCCGGAACAGCCAATTGCATTTTTAAAAATGGTAATTTGGAACGGAAGGTTGAAGCTCAGCTTTATTCAGTTGAGGACAACACCAGGCAGGGACAGACCCCTTTAGTAGGCCGGAACAGCCAATTGCATTTTTAAAAATGGTAATTTGGAACAGAAGGTTGAAGCTCAGCTTTATTCAGTTGAGGACAACACCAGGCAGGGACAGACAGACACCTTTAGTAGGCCGGAACAGCCAATTGCATTTTTAAAAATGGTAATTTGGAACAGAAGGTTGAAGCACAGCTTTATTCAGTTGCAGCTTCTTGGCAATAATATAAAGAAGACGAGACAGGACAACACTCGTTGGATGCCATATCTGTGTTTTCACTGGTAAAAAAACTGTCAGTTAACTACTTGTAGGAGAAAGTTTTTGTAGCTGGAGGCCACTTTTTGTATTGTACCAGTTTTTTGTTGTATGTTTGGAACTGAAGGTTGAAGCTCAGCTTTATTCAGTTGAGGACACCAGGCAGGGGCAGACAGACACCTTTAGTAGGCCGGAACAGCCAATTGCATTTTTAAAAATGGTAATTTGGAACAGAAGGTTGAAGCTCAGCTTTATTCAGTTGAGGACAACACCAGGCAGGGGCAGACAGACACCTTTAGTAGGCCGGAACAGCCAATTGCATTTTTAAAAATGGTAATTTGGAACAGAAGGTTGAAGCTCAGCTTTATTCAGTTGAGGACAACACCAGGCAGGGGCAGACAGACAACTTTAGTAGGCCGGAACAGCCAATTGCATTTTTAAAAATGGTAATTTGGAACAGAAGGTTGAAGCTCAGCTTTATTCAGTTGAGGACAACACCAGGCAGGGACAGACCCCTTTAGTAGGCCGGAACAGCCAATTGCATTTTTAAAAATGGTAATTTGAAACAGAAGGTAGAATCTCAGCTTTATTCAGTTGAGGACAACACCAGGCAGGGGCAGACAGACACCTTTAGTAGGCCGGAACAGCCAATTGCATTTTTAAAAATGGTAATTTGGAACAGAAGGTTGAAGCTCAGCTTTATTCAGTTGAGGACAACACCAGGCAGGGGCAGACAGACACCTTTAGTAGGCCGGAACAGCCAATTGCATTTTTAAAAATGGTAATTTGGAACAGAAGGTTGAAGCTCAGCTTTATTCAGTTGAGGACAACACCAGGCAGGGGCAGACAGACACCTTTAGTAGGCCGGAACAGCCAATTGCATTTTTAAAAATGGTAATTTGGAACAGAAGGTAGAATCTCAGCTTTATTCAGTTGAGGACAACACCAGGCAGGGACAGACAGACACCTTTAGTAGGCCGGAACAGCCAATTGCATTTTTAAAAATGGTAATTTGGAACAGAAGGTTGAAGCTCAGCTTTATTCAGTTGAGGACAACACCAGGCAGGGGCAGACAGACACCTTTAGTAGGCCGGAACAGCCAATTGCATTTTTAAAAATGGTAATTTAGAACAGAAGGTTGAAGCTCAGCTTTATTAAGTTGAGGACAACACCAGGCAGGGGCAGACAGACACCTTTAGTAGGCCGGAACAGCCAATTGCATTTTTAAAAATGGTAATTTGGAACAGAAGGTAGAATCTCAGCTTTATTCAGTTGAGGACAACACCAGGCAGGGACAGACCCCTTTAGTAGGCCGGAACAGCCAATTGCATTTTTAAAAATGGTAATTTGGAACAGAAGGTAGAATCTCAGCTTTATTCAGTTGAGGACAACACCAGGCAGGGGCAGACAGACCCCTTTAGTAGGCCGGAACAGCCAATTGCATTTTTAAAAATGGTAATTTGGAACAGAAGGTTGAAGCTCAGCTTTATTCAGTTGAGGACAACACCAGGCAGGGACAGACCCCTTTAGTAGGCCGGAACAGCCAATTGCATTTTTAAAAATGGTAATTTGGAACAGAAGGTTGAAGCTCAGCTTTATTCAGTTGTGGACAACACCAGGCAGGGGCAGACAGACACCTTTAGTAGGCCGGAACAGCCAATTGCATTTTTAAAAATGGTAATTTGGAACAGAAGGTTGAAGCTCAGCTTTATTCAGTTGAGGACAACACCAGGCAGGGACAGACAGACACCTTTAGTAGGCCGGAACAGCCAATTGCATTTTTAAAAATGGTAATTTGGAACAGAAGGTTGAAGCACAGCTTTATTCAGTTGCATCTTCTTGGCAATAATATAAAGAAGACGAGTCAGGACAACACTCGTTGGATGCCATATCTGTGTTTTCACTGGTAAAAAAACTGTCAGTTAACTACTTGTAGGAGAAAGTCTTTGTAGCTGGAGGCCACTTTTTGTATTGTACCAGTTTTTTGTTGTATGTTTGGAACTGAAGGTTGAAGCTCAGCTTTATTCAGTTGAGGACAACACCAGGCAGGGGCAGACAGACACCTTTAGTAGGCCGGAACAGCCAATTGCATTTTTAAAAATGGTAATTTGGAACAGAAGGTTGAAGCTCAGCTTTATTCAGTTGAGGACAACACCAGGCAGGGGCAGACAGACACCTTTAGTAGGCCGGAACAGCCAATTGCATTTTTAAAAATGGTAATTTGGAACAGAAGGTTGAAGCTCAGCTTTATTCAGTTGAGGACAACACCAGGCAGGGGCAGACAGACACCTTTAGTAGGCCGGAACAGCCAATTGCATTTTTAAAAATGGTAATTTGGAACAGAAGGTTGAAGCTCAGCTTTATTCAGTTGAGGACAACACCAGGCAGGGGCAGACAGACACCTTTAGTAGGCCGGAACAGCCAATTGCATTTTTAAAAATGGTAATTTGGAACAGAAGGTAGAATCTCAGCTTTATTCAGTTGAGGACAACACCAGGCAGGGGCAGACAGACACCTTTAGTAGGCCGGAACAGCCAATTGCATTTTTAAAAATGGTAATTTGGAACAGAAGGTTGAAGCTCAGCTTTATTCAGTTGAGGACAACACCAGGCAGGGGCAGACAGACACCTTTAGTAGGCCGGAACAGCCAATTGCATTTTTAAAAATGGTAATTTGGAACAGAAGGTTGAAGCTCAGCTTTATTCAGTTGAGGACAACACCAGGCAGGGGCAGACAGACACCTTTAGTAGGCCGGAACAGCCATTTGCATTTTTAAAAATGGTAATTTGGAACAGAAGGTTGAAGCTCAGCTTTATTCAGTTGAGGACAACACCAGGCAGGGACAGACCCCTTTAGTAGGCCGGAACAGCCAATTGCATTTTATAAAATGGTAATTTGGAACAGAAGGTAGAATCTCAGCTTTATTCAGTTGAGGACAACACCAGGCAGGGGCAGACAGACCCCTTTAGTAGGCCGGAACAGCCAATTGCATTTTTAAAAATGGTAATTTGGAACAGAAGGTTGAAGCTCAGCTTTATTCAGTTGAGGACAACACCAGGCAGGGGCAGACAGACACCTTTAGTAGGCCGGAACAGCCAATTGCATTTTTAAAAATGGTAATTTGGAACAGAAGGTTGAAGCTCAGCTTTATTCAGTTGAGGGCAACACCAGGCAGGGACAGACCCCTTTAGTAGGCCGGAACAGCCAATTGCATTTTTAAAAATGGTAATTTGGAACAGAAGGTAGAATCTCAGCTTTATTCAGTTGAGGACAACACCAGGCAGGGGCAGACAGACACCTTTAGTAGGCCGGAACAGCCAATTGCATTTTTAAAAATGGTAATTTGGAACAGAAGGTTGAAGCTCAGCTTTATTCAGTTGAGGACAACACCAGGCAGGGGCAGACAGACACCTTTAGTAGGCCGGAACAGCCAATTGCATTTTTAAAAATGGTAATTTGGAACAGAAGGTTGAAGCTCAGCTTTATTCAGTTGAGGACAACACCAGGCAGGGGCAGACAGACACCTTTAGTAGGCCGGAACAGCCAATTGCATTTTTAAAAATGGTAATTTGGAACAGAAGGTAGAATCTCAGCTTTATTCAGTTGAGGACAACACCAGGCAGGGGCAGACAGACCCCTTTAGTAGGCCGGAACAGCCAATTGCATTTTTAAAAATGGTAATTTGGAACAGAAGGTTGAAGCTCAGCTTTATTCAGTTGAGGACAACTTGAATTAGGGACTGCAGACAGACTTTGCAGGCTGTCCCCTGTGTGGACCATGCATCCAATACATTAACCCATTGAGCCACAAAGGACACGTAACCTTCCGTGGCCAGGCCTACAGGTCCATGTGTCTTTTGTCAGGTATACCTTTGGACTGACAAATTGACAGAATGCAAGGACAATGCGGTCTTTAACATGCAGGTGGAGGGGTGGGATGGCTTTTCTCGCAAAAGAATTGTCAACTGGGTAGCTCATAGTGTGGTATATCGTAGTTCATCCTGCTTTATTAATATTAAATTAAATAAAAAAATAGGCTCTAGGCACTTTATAATTGGTTCCAGGGGAACACGGGCAGCAGTGGTCTGGTCAGTGGAGGCCTAGTGGAAGGAGGGACCGCAGACAGGCTTCGAAGGCCTAACATAAAAAAATGGGCTGGCTGTAGGCACTTTATAATTGGTTCCAGGGGAACACGGGCAGCAGTGGTCTGGTCAGTGGAGGCCTAGTGGAAGGAGGGACCGCAGACAGGCTTCAAAGGCCTAACATAATAAAATGGGCTGGCTGTAGGCACTTTATAATTGGTTCCAGGGGAACACGGGCAGCAGTGGTCTGGTCAGTGGAGGCCTAGTGGAAGGAGGGACCGCAGACAGGCTTCGAAGGCCTAACATAGAAAAATGGGCTGGCTGTAGGCACTTTATAATTGGTTCCAGGGGAACACGGGCAGCAGTGGTCTGGTCAGTGGAGGCCTAGTGGAAGGAGGGACCGCAGACAGGCTTCGAAGGCCTAACATAAAAAAATGGGCTGGCTGTAGGCACTTTATTATTGGTTCCAGGGGTACACGGGCAGCAGTGGTCTGGTCAGTGGAGGCCTAGTGGAAGGAGGGACCGCAGACAGGCTTCAAAGGCCTAACATAATAAAATGGGCTGGCTGTAGGCACTTTATTATTGGTTCCAGGGGTACACGGGCAGCAGTGGTCTGGTCAGTGGAGGCCTAGTGGAAGGAGGGACCGCAGACAGGCTTCAAAGGCCTAATATAAAAAAATGGGCTGGCTGTAGGCACTTTATAATTGGTTCCAGGGGTACACGGGCAGCAGTGGTCTGGTCAACGGAGGCCGATTGTAATGAGTGTCTGCCAGTTAGTAGTCCAAAACAACAACTAAATGTGAATGTCTCGCATTAAAACAAAACAAAAACACTAAAGGGTGCAATCATTAGGTTCAGGGGTGGGATCCTCTGCGTTGTTTCAGACCTACTAATTTTGCGCAAAGTATTTACTGTGGTAAATAGAGGACACTGCCCCTGACTATGTTAAGTACCATCATACATGTCAACACAATGGTATTGTCAGTGGCAGGTATGGAAGGATGTCAGCGCATAGACTTAACATTGGTGGAAGTGTGAGAGATAACTGTGGAAGTGGTAGAGCAATGTTTGACCTGGGGGTGGGTGAACTCTCTTGTGGCCGGCGTTACAGGCCCAAGGCCCCTCATGTTACAACAGTGTGTCTGACGTTGGGTGGCCACCACCACCGCCAGAGACACTTTATTGTACTATGAGGGACCCAGTAGCAATGCCGTCGACCAAAAGCGAGAACACCCACCTCTTCAGACAAACAGCAGTCTCACGGGTGCTTGCGCCAAGTCGCGATACCACGGCCCCGTGTGGGGAGTTTGGCCATTTAGGGAGGTGTAAACATGTCGTATGCTGGACAATCAGCTGCAGTAAATTAGACATTAGAAAAGTAATTCACAGTAGTCCACAGGCAAGAGCTTTTCATTGGAAAGCTAGGTGTCGGCCGGGCAAGGTGGGGCAAAAGATTTCGAAATCCAGTTGTGGTTCATTTTAATGAATGTTAGATCGTCAACATATTGAGTAGCCAGACGAGTCCTTTTTTCGGTTAATATTGAACCTGCAGCACTGAATACTCTTTCTGATAGGACACTTGCTGCCGGGCAAGCAAGCTCCTGCAATGCATATTCTGCCAATTCTGGCCAGGTGTCTAATTTTGATGCCCAGTAATCAAATGGGAATGACGGTTGAGGGAGAACATCGATAAGGGATGAAAAATAGTTAGTAACCATACTGGACAAATGTTGTCTCCTGTCACTTTCAATTGATGCAGCAGTACCTGTCCTGTCTGCGGTCATAGCAAAATCACTCCACAACCTGGTCAGAAAACCCCTCTGTCCAACGCCACTTCTGATGTGTGCACCCCTAACACTCCTAGTCTGCTGCCCCCTTGAGCTCGTGTGAGAACGATCACGTGCGCTGTGTGCTGGGAATGCCTGAAGCAAACGGTCAACAAGAGTTGATTGTTTGGTTGCTAATATTAGTTCCAAGTTCTCATGTGGCATAATATTTTGCAATTTGCCTTTATAGCGTGGATCAAGGAGGCAGGCCAACCAGTAATCGTCATCGTTCATCATTTTTGTAATGCGTGTGTCCCTTTTTAGGATACGTAAGGCATAATCCGCCATGTGGGCCAAAGTTCCAGTTGTCAAATCTCCGGTTGTGATTGGGTGAGGGGCAGTTGCAGGCAAATCTACGTCACTTGTGTCCCTCAAAAAACCAGAACCCGGCCTTGACACGCAACCAATTTCCAGTGCCCCCGGGAAAGATTCCGCATTAAAAATATACTCATCCCCATCATCCTCCTCGTCCTCCACCTCCTCTTCGCCCGCTACCTCGTCCTGTACACTGCCCTGACCAGACAATGGCTGACTGTCATCAAGGCTTTCCTCTTCCTCTGGTGCAGACGCCTGCTCCTTTATGTGCGTCAAACTTTGCATCAGCAGACGCATTAGGGGGATGCTCATGCTTATTACGGCGTTGTCTGCACTAACCAGCCATGTGCATTCCTCAAAACACTGAAGGACTTGACACATGTCTTGTATCTTCGACCACTGCACACCTGACAACTCCATGTCTGCCATCCTACTGCCTGCCAGTGTATGTGTATCCTCCCACAAAAACATAACAGCCCGCCTCTGTTGGCACAGTCTCTGAAGCATGTGCAGTGTTGAGTTCCACCTTGTTGCAACGTCTATGATTAGGCGATGCTGGGGAAGGTTCAAAGACCGCTGATAGTTCTGCATACGGCTGGCGTGTACAGGCGAACGTCGGATATGTGAGCAAAGTCCACGCACTTTGAGGAGCAGGTCGGAGAACCCAGGATAAGTTTTCAATAAGCACTGCACCACCAGGTTTAAGGTGTGAGCCAGGCAAGGAATGTGTTTCAGTTGGGAAAGGGAGATGGCAGCCATGAAATTCCTTCCGTTATCACTAACTACCTTGCCTGCCTCAAGATCTACTGTGCCCAGCCACGACTGCGTTTCTTGTTGCAAGAACTCGGACAGAACTTCCGCGGTGTGTCTGTTGTCGCCCAAACACTTCATAGCCAATACAGCCTGCTGACGCTTGCCAGTAGCTGGCCCATAATGGGACAACTGGTGTGCAACAGTGTCATCTGCCGATGGAGTGGTTGGCCGACTGCGGTCTGTGGAAGAGCTGTAGCTTCTGCAGGAGGACGAGGAGGAGGAGGAGGGGGTGCGAACGCCTACAGTCAACTGTTTCCTAGACCGTGGGCTAGGCACAACTGTCCCTAAATTGATGTCCCCTGTGGACCCTGCATCCACCACATTCACCCAGTGTGCCGTGATGGACACATAACGTCCCTGGCCATGCCTACTGGTCCATGCATCTGTAGTCAGGTGCACCTTTGTACTCACAGATTGCCTGAGTGCATGGACAATGCGCTGTTTAACATGCTGGTGCAGGGCTGGGATGGCTTTTCTAGAAAAGAAGTGCCGACTGGGTAGCTCGTATCGTGGTTCAGCGTACTCCATTAGGGCTTTGAAAGCTTCGCTTTCAACTAACCGGTAGGGCATCATCTCTAACGAGATTAGTCTAGCTATGTGGGCGTTAAAAGCCTGTGTACGCGGATGCGAGGATAAGTACTTCCTTTTTCTAACCAGAGTCTCATGTAGTGTGAGCTGAACTGGAGAGATGGAGATCGTGGAACTTGCGGGTGTGCCGGTGGACATGGCAGACTGAGAGACGGTTGGAGACGGTATTGTTTCCGCTGGTGCCCTAGATGCAATATTTCCTCCTACAAAACTGGTGATTCCCTGACCCTGACTGCTTTTGGCTGTCAAAGAAACCTGCACAGATACTGCCGGTGGTGCGGAAAATGGTGGCCTTACAGTGACGGAAGGGATGTTGCGTTGATGACTAGCTTCATTGGCCGAGGGTGCTACAACCTTAAGGGACGTTTGGTAGTTAGTCCAGGCTTGAAAATGCATGGTGGTTAAGTGTCTATGCATGCAACTAGTATTGAGACTTTTCAGATTCTGACCTCTGCTTAAGCTAGTTGAACATTTTTGACAGATGACTTTGCGCTGATCAATTGGATGTTGTTTAAAAAAAATGCCAGACTGCACTCTTCCTAGCATCGGATCCCTTTTCAGGGATTGCAGACTGAGCTTTAACCGGATGGCAACGCTGTGCTCCAACAGGTTTTGGCTTTGACACGCGTTTTGGGCCAGATAGGGGCCCGGCAGATGGAACCTGTTGCGATGTTGATGCCTGCTGCGGCCCCTCCTCCACCTCCGCTTCTGAACTACTGCTGCCTGCACCCTGTTCCCCCAATGGCTGCCAATCGGGGTCAACAACCGGGTCATCTATTACCTCCTCTTCGAGCTCGTGTGCAACTTCGTCTGTGTCACTGTGTCGGTCTGTGGTATAGCGTTCGTGGCGGGGCAACATAGTCTCATCAGGGTCTGATTGTGGATCTGTGCCCTGAGAGGGCAATGTGGTGGTCTGAGTCAAAGGAGCAGCATAGTACTCTGGCTGTGGCTGTGCATCAGTGCACTCCATGTCAGATTCTACTTGTAATGGGCATGGCCTGTTAAGTGTTTCACTTTCTAAGCCAGGGACGGTATGTGTAAAGAGCTCCATGGAGTGACCCGTTGTGTCGCCTGCTGCATCTGGAGCGCCCCCACACCGCCGCAGGGCCGAGGGGTACCCGGAGCCGGGCCTCTAGGTCTCAGTCCTGGGGTTGTCACGGTGGCTAGACCCGGTCCGTGGCCCTGTCTGTCAGTGGGGGACGTCCGGTGCAATAAGTGGTGTAGTAACGGTGTAGCGGTGCAGTTGTGGGGTGCAGGTCGCGGTAAATAACGAGGACACCAGGTTGCAGTCTCTTTACCTCTTTACTGAAGCTCTCTGGGTCCTCAGTCCAGAATACGGCTCACCAGGCTGCGCAAGTCCGGCCGGTCCAATGGCACTTCCAGAGCTCTCCTTGCAGGTGGAAATCGGTGCCTTCCTTCTAGCGCTATGTGTTGCAGTCCTTCCCTGCTGTGCTTACGGAAAGTACCCCACAACTGTTGTGTCTGTTTCTCGTGTTCCCTCACAACAACTTAATTCGCAATGATCTTCCTCGTCCCTCCAGATACTATGGTAGGAACGCACCCGTATGACGGGGGGCTCGGAGATCTTCCGGGACTCTATCTGCGCCCCTCTCCTGTTGGTACCCCCCTTTGCCTTCCTGGGTGATGCGTGAGACAGTCCGCCTAAAGCTAACTGCCCTGCCGTAGGTCTGAGGTATGGCTTGAAACTCTTTACCTCCTCGGCGTTCCGGCCACCGGTAGTGCGCCTCAGTAAGGTGCTGCCTCTTTCAGCACAACCCTCACTGGTATCTCCTTTCGCTTGACTTCGTTTCTCACTCAGCACAATCTATCTCGCTTCTAGTCCTTTCTTGAGTCCCGCCGCTTCCAGGAGCCTGCGCGGACCCGTTACGTTCTTTCAATGCCAAGCCTCTGCCAGGATCCCACCCCTGGCAGAGACCCTACAGTCTCTCCCTTCACAACACCCCCTGCCACAGGGTGTTGCTCCATTCAATCCCGTCAGCGTTCTCTCTAACTTCCTGCCTGACCCCCAGTTTACCCACTATGGTGGGGAGTGGCCTAATGAATAGCACCCTTAGCTCCCCCCGGAGGCCCAGCTGTGAAATGTATTGGTGACTGTGATACCTGCTCAGAGAACTCCTTCAGTGCCATCGAACGCACCATGGCCCCCCTTAGTGGCTGAGCCATGATACTGCAACGACCAGGACTCTGGGGCGCTGCACTCCCCCCTGGTTAAACACAGTACTCCGGGACTGGGAAGAAAAACAACAATACAGGTTAGCAAAAAGACATACAATTTTGTTGAGTGCAAATAACAATAAGTATACTTAAGTAGGCTTCCCTTTATGGGAGGTGAGGACACTTGTAACGTTACAAACATAATCAACATTATAAATTACAGAGCATAAATATCTTCTGTTACCCAACCGGGTATTCTACTTAGTGCAATTTTTTTGAACAATAACTTAACATTGCCTTTAAGAAACTCACACTCTTAGTCTATCAAAGGCCTTCCTATAATCACATTATAAGGCATTTCAACTTTACATTCTCCTTCTTGTGAACCTGCAGGACCGCCTGTCCCTACGGCACCAGACCTACTGCCTCTCCTTTCTTTTACAGGACCGCCCTGTTCAGCCAGGGCCTACTGCCTTTCGCTACTATACACAGTATAGACATAACATTCCTTTCATTTAAAGAACTCTGAGCCCGCTCTACTCGGCTCCTTTAAGGACTCACTCTCTAACCCCTACGGGTTCACTCTCTGTCCTTAGTAACAAAGTAACTTTTCAATGGGGACGCGGGGTTTACCTTCTATCCTCACCTTCATTATTACTTCTTTTACTTTCAACTATGCAGGCTTCTACATCTACCCCTACGGGCTCTCTGCATCTTTCCTTTCTACAAAACATTATTCAGATTTCACATTTCAACAACTTCAACACATATAACTCGGCATGTAAAACAGTTACATTTTCTTTTTCAAGGCATCATTATCACATTACTGTTCGGTAACAGTATCTCTTTCAAATTTACTTCGTCACATCCCCTTTAAGAGGGGACCAAGCCTTTCTGAGGTAGCTCGTCTTCTCAGCCTACCAGTCTTATGCAAAGTTCCAGCCCGGGATCTTCACAAAGTGTCTTTAACTAGGACTAGTAGGAAAGGTTTCTTCGCAAAGTGTCTTTAACTAAAACCAGTAGAGAAGGAATCTTCGCAAAGTGTCTTTTGGCTCAAACCAATAGGGCAAATATCTTCGCAAAGTGTCTTTGGCTAAAACCAGTAGGGAGCACCCTTAAGAAGGTGCAAACTATTTACAAAAGAAAGTTCGAATCATGCACAGTCCATGATTTCTGCAGTTTGTATCACTTTGTGCAAAAACTTCAGAAAAGGACAACAAACAAAGGGGATCCCGGGTCAACAGAGGGATCACCTTTAACCCTAGACGGGTTTAGCAGCAAACAGGAACAGTTAAAGGAATGAACAGTTAACTATTTACATTTTCATGGTATCAAGGTTTATTCTTCTTCTGGTGGCTTTGGTTCCTGGGCCCCGGTCACTGTGACACGGATTCCAGCGGCAAGCTCCACAGGGGCCACCAGGTCACTCGGCGTCTGGATTTGAAGACTAACCCGACGGGCAAGCTCGGGAGCTACTACAAAGCGCACCGTGGAGATAGTAACGAGATCCGGCAATTCTGGATCACCCGTAATTGGGGCCACAGGCGAGACTCTCTCAGGCTCACATCGCCGCACCTTCCGGGCACGCCATCCTTGCGCATTCTGGTGGCGGGTGTACGTCACTTGATCTCCCTCCCGTAGCGGCTCGCCCTCCCGATCACAGCAGGGGGTGTCCACGTCGTAGCCAGCAACGAAGATGCCAGTAGGTAAACCTGATTCCCAAATGGAGCCCCACCCTTTCTTGGGGTAGAAGGCTGATACAATTCCTCGTCTTACTGCGTCCTTTCCACCATATATAAACTTCTTACTTTGCATCTCCTGTTTTTCAACTTCTTCGCGCTGCTTCCAGTGTTGGAGTATGCATTGTTTGTACTGTTCCCAGGTAAACACCGCAATAGTGAGACCATCCACTGGAACCCCGTCCTGCTCGACCCAGGGGGTATCCCATCGAAACATCACTCCTCCCGGGTCCATCTCTATGGGTTCCCCCCACTTGGTGGGTAATGGTGGTAACAGTTTCCCCATCGCGCCAGGGGTGAGGATCGCCCGGTCAATTGTGAAGGAAGGGCTACTGTTGGGGGGGAAATCGGTCGCGGGAGCGGGATCGAGTGCGGAGGCAGGGGCGCCTTTCGTACCTGCGCCTAGTGTGGTCCCACCGTGGTCGATCCGGTCCGCCGACAAGGGCACTGGAGTCAGCTGCAGCCCGGACCGTGGCTCCTCCAATGGGATTCTCGGATTCGGCTCCGCTTGCTGTGGTTCCTCCTCCTCCAACTCCGAAGTCGGGATTGGTGGAGGTAATTCCGCTGTCAGCTTCACAGGCTCCTGGTCCGTCGCTGGTGAAGGATGGTAGGCCGGGATCGCTTCTTCCTCGCTCAGGCACTTGCTGCTCGTCATCGCCGCCTGATAGTCGCCGGCAGTGCATGCACCTAACTCCGCCATTTCTCCGAGGTCGGGCTTCTCCGTCGCCAGCTTCCCGCCGTTGCATATCAAGGGGTGTTTCTCTTCTGCTCTGAGGCAGGTCATCTCTTTGCAGCCAGAAGTGCAGGGGGCGGTAGCCATTTCTCGCGCCACACTGGGAGTCTCCGCCCATAACACACCCTCCTTCTCCTGGGGTGTAGCAATGGCGGCGCCTTTTGGCGGGAACTTTTGGCGGCTAATGGCGCAGCACAATCTTGCAATAAAGTACAGTAAATCACAGTCTCTAGGCACACATGACCTGATTCTTCAGGCTTAAGTAGATCCTGTTCGTGACGCCAAATTTGGAGCGCCCCCACACCGCCGCAGGGCCGAGGGGTACCCGGAGCCGGGCCTCTAGGTCTCAGTCCTGGGGTTGTCACGGTGGCTAGACCCGGTCCGTGGCCCTGTCTGTCAGTGGGGGACGTCCGGTGCAATAAGTGGTGTAGTAACGGTGTAGCGGTGCAGTTGTGGGGTGCAGGTCGCGGTAAATAACGAGGACACCAGGTTGCAGTCTCTTTACCTCTTTACTGAAGCTCTCTGGGTCCTCAGTCCAGAATACGGCTCACCAGGCTGCGCAAGTCCGGCCGGTCCAATGGCACTTCCAGAGCTCTCCTTGCAGGTGGAAATCGGTGCCTTCCTTCTAGCGCTATGTGTTGCAGTCCTTCCCTGCTGTGCTTACGGAAAGTACCCCACAACTGTTGTGTCTGTTTCTCGTGTTCCCTCACAACAACTTAATTCGCAATGATCTTCCTCGTCCCTCCAGATACTATGGTAGGAACGCACCCGTATGACGGGGGGCTCGGAGATCTTCCGGGACTCTATCTGCGCCCCTCTCCTGTTGGTACCCCCCTTTGCCTTCCTGGGTGATGCGTGAGACAGTCCGCCTAAAGCTAACTGCCCTGCCGTAGGTCTGAGGTATGGCTTGAAACTCTTTACCTCCTCGGCGTTCCGGCCACCGGTAGTGCGCCTCAGTAAGGTGCTGCCTCTTTCAGCACAACCCTCACTGGTATCTCCTTTCGCTTGACTTCGTTTCTCACTCAGCACAATCTATCTCGCTTCTAGTCCTTTCTTGAGTCCCGCCGCTTCCAGGAGCCTGCGTGGACCCGTTACGTTCTTTCAATGCCAAGCCTCTGCCAGGATCCCACCCCTGGCAGAGACCCTACAGTCTCTCCCTTCACAACACCCCCTGCCACAGGGTGTTGCTCCGTTCAATCCCGTCAGCGTTCTCTCTAACTTCCTGCCTGACCCCCAGTTTACCCACTATGGTGGGGAGTGGCCTAATGAATAGAACCCTTAGCTCCCCCCGGAGGCCCAGCTGTGAAATGTATTGGTGACTGTGATACCTGCTCAGAGAACTCCTTCAGTGCCATCGAACGCACCATGGCCCCCCTTAGTGGCTGAGCCATGATACTGCAACGACCAGGACTCTGGGGCGCTGCACATCCTTCTCTCTTGTTGTAGTTTTTGCTGAGGAGGACAAGAAAGCGACTTGTCCCTGACCGTGAACATCCACAAGCGACGCGCTGCTTTTACATTTACCAGTTTCAGAAGAGGAGGCAAAAGAGCTAGAGGCTGAGTCTGCAATGTAAGCCAAAACTTGCTGTTGCTGCTCCGGCTTTAAAAGCGTTTTTCCTACTCCCAGAAAAGAGAGCGTTCGAGGCCTTGTGTAGCCAGACGGCGAAACTGGCTCCACAGCTCCAGACTTAGGTGGAATATTTTTATCCCCACGACCACCTGATGCTCCACTACCACTACCATCATTACCAGCTGACAATGAACGCCCACGGCCACGACCTCTTGCACCAGACTTCCTCATTGTTTTAAAAAATTAACCAAAGTAACTTTATTTGTTGCTGTCAAACAACTTACACGGTGAGCTATAACTTCAGTATGATTTCTATATCCCTTAACAGGTTGGTGAGACCACAAGGAAAATCAGGCACAATGTTACACACTCTGTTTTCTGTGGCACAAAATCACAGAGATGACACACACGCAGGACTGTCACTCAAGCACTAATGTCAATATTATTCTCCCACCTAATTTTTTTTTTTTTTTCTCAGGGAGACTTTAGAAACCAAATAAGATAAAATGTTTTTTTCAGGGACAATTTAGAAACCAAATACTAATAAAAAAAAAAATAAAATAAAAAAATAAACAGGCTTTCTATGGCCCACTGAATGAGAGAGAGAGAGGTGGCACACCCAGGAGTCAAGACTGGCACACAAGCTGAAAAGGCAATATTACTCTCCCACTGTTTTTTTATGTATTTTTTTTTTTTCAGGGAGACTTTAGAAACCAAATAATATTAAAAAAAGGAAAAAAAAAATAGGCTTTCTATGGCCCACTGAATGAGAGAGAGAGAGGTGGCACACCCAGGAGTCAAGACTGGCACACAAGCTGAAAGGGCAATATTACTCTCCCACTGTTTTTTTATGTTTTTTTTTTTTTTTTTCAGGGAGACTTTAGAAACCCAATAATATAAAAAAAAAATAAAAAATAAATAGGCTTTCTATGGCCCACTGAATGAGAGAGAGAGAGGTGGCACACCCAGGAGTCAAGACTGGCACACAAGCTGAAAGGGCAATATTACTCTCCCACTGTTTTTTTATGTTTTTTTTTTTTTTTTTCAGGGAGACTTTAGAAACCCAATAATATTAAAAAAAAATAAAAAATAAATAGGCTTTCTATGGCCCACTGAATGAGAGAGAGAGAGGTGGCACACCCAGGAGTCAAGACTGGCACACAAGCTGAAAGGGCAATATTACTCTCCCACTGTTTTTTTATGTAGTTTTTTTTTTTTTCAGGGAGACTTTAGAAACCCAATAATATTAAAAAAAAACAAAAAAATAAATAGGCTTTTTATGGCCCACTGAATGAGAGATGCCACACACGCAGGACTGTCACTCAAGCACAAATGTCAATATTAATCTCACACGTTTTTTTTTTTTTTTTCTCAGGGAGACTTTAGAAACCAAATAAGATCAAATGATTTCTTTCAGGGACAATTTAGAAACCAAATACTAAAAAAATAAAAAGACTTTCTAGGGCCCACTGAGTGAGAGATAGCACACACAGGAGTCAGGAGTGGCACACAAGCCCTGAGGCCAATATTAATCTCCCACTGATTGATGTTTTATTTTTTTTTCTGGTAGATTTTAGAACCCAAATCAAGCAAAAAAATAAATAGGCTTTCTATGGCCCACTGAGTGAGAGATAGCACACACAGGAGTCAGGAGTGGCACACAAGCCCTGAGGCCAATATTAATCTCCCACTGATTGATGTTTTATTTTTTTTTCTGGTAGATTTTAGAACCCAAATCAAGCAAAAAAATAAATAGGCTTTCTATGGCCCACTGAGTGAGAGATAGCACACACAGGAGTCAGGAGTGGCACACAAGCCCTGAGGCCAATATTAATCTCCCACTGATTGATGTTTTATTTTTTTTTCTGGTAGATTTTAGAACCCAAATCAAGCAAAAAAATAAATAGGCTTTCTATGGCCCACTGAGTGAGAGATAGCACACACAGGAGTCAGGAGTGGCACACAAGCCCTGAGGCCAATATTAATCTCCCACTGATTGATGTTTTATTTTTTTTTTTCTGGTAGATTTTAGAACCCAAATCAAGCAAAAAAATAAATAGGCTTTCTATGGCCCACAATTTGAGAGAGAGAGGAGGCACACCCAGGAGTCAAGACTGGCACACAAGCTGAAAGGGCAATATTACTCTCCCACTGTTTTTTTATGTTTTTTTTTTTTTTTTTCAGGGAGACTTTAGAAACCCAATAATATAAAAAAAAAATAAAAAATAAATAGGCTTTCTATGGCCCACTGAATGAGAGAGAGAGAGAGGTGGCACACCCAGGAGTCAAGACTGGCACACAAGCTGAAAGGGCAATATTACTCTCCCACTGTTTTTTTATGTATTTTTTTTTTTTTTCAAAATGACTTTAGAAACCCAATAATATAAAAAAAAAAAAAAATAATAATAATAAATATGCTTTCTATGGCCCACTGAATGAGAGAGAGAGAGGTGGCACACCCAGGAGTCAAGACTGGCACACAAGCTGAAAGGGCAATATTACTCTCCCACTGTTTTTTTATGTATTTTTTTTTTTTTTCAAAATGACTTTAGAAACCCAATAATATTAAAAAAAAACAAAAAAATAAATAGGCTTTCTATGGCCCACTGAATGAGAGATGGCACACACAGGGATGGCACTGTAGCAGAAATGCCAATCTTAATCTCACACAAAAAAAAAAAAAAAAATGTCCTACAATTACTATCTCCCCTGCAGTAATCTCAGCCAGGTATGGCAGGCAGCAATAGAAGTGGACTGATGCACAAATTAAATAAAAAGTGTGGACAAACAAAAAAGATAGCTGTGCAGAAAGGAAGGAACAAGAGGATATGTGCTTTGAAAAAAGCAGTTGGTTTCCACAGTGGCGTACACACAGCAATACAGCTATCACGGAGCCTTCTAGGGCAGCCCAATGAGCTACAGCGCTGAGATAAAAAAAAAAAAAAATAGCTTCCACTGTCCCTGCACACCGAAGGTGGTGTTGGACAGTGGAAATCGCTACAGCACAAGCGGTTTGGTGGTTAGTGGACCCTGCCTAACGCTCTCCCTGCTTCTGACGAAGCGGCAGCAACCTCTCCCTAAGCTCAGATCAGCAGCAGTAAGATGGCGGTCGGCGGGAACGCCCCTTTATAGCCCCTGTGACGCCGCAGACAGCAAGCCAATCACTGCAATGCCCTTCTCTAAGATGGTGGGGACCAGGACCTATGTCATCACGCTGCCCACACTCTGCGTTCACCTTCATTGGCTGAGAAATGGCGCTTTTTGCGTCATTGAAACGCGACTTTGGCGCGAAAGTCGCGTACCGCATGGCCGACAAGCACAGGGGTCGGATCGGGTTTCATGAGACGCCGACTTAGCCAAAAGTCGGCGACTTTTGAAAATGAACGACCCGTTTCGCTCAACCCTACTGGGAATATGTTTTATAGGTTTTATAAGGTGGGATGTGATTAATGCATTAATGCATAGATGTGTAATATATTGTTAGGATTTTTTTTATTAATGGAAAAGGTTCCTTTTTTAGTTGGAGAGGAGAACAACTACAAACTGCATCTCTTTGGAGCACCCAACATGTCCACATATTAAACATAGCCTACTTATATAATTGGACACCATGTAATGCTTAAACTCTCCTGTGGGTGTGCTGCAGGAACAATAAACACCTTCTCTAACAGATAACTGCTGATTGCTGATGGTTCCAGTGGTTAGACATTTTGTGATTGCATGCTGTTAAGCAATTTATAAGCAGGAAACATTTTAAATTTTTCACATACAACATAATGCTATAACTTACACTCAGGCCAAGCACCAAGTGAACATGGTAAATCGGTGGGGTCTACTGAACCTGTAGGTCCAGCTCAAGCCAGATTGATGGCTTGCATCATATATACCATATCTATCTATATATATTGTGGAAGGTCGTCTCACTCAGTTGCTTCTCAAGGTAGACACAGGAACACTTTGTTAGGGGTCGAGTTCCCTCCTCTGCACAGGGGGAATCTCGGTCCATCTCCGCTGCGGTCTCCTATTCTTCTCCCGCCGCAGTGGAGCCTGCTCAGCGGAGACGTCGGTCCCAGCATCTCGCTCAGTCTGACTCTGTGCTAAGAGTTACTGCTGCCTTTCCTGCTTCTGCCATTGAAGTCGGTGCTGGGCAGTGGCGAGCAGACGCTTCTGGGTCTAAGTCCTGCTTTGCTCGTTCTGAGCATGCCCAGAGTAAGATCTCTCAGTGAATATCGAGGGTCACATGATCTGATACTGCAGCTAAGGTCATTGGCTCCTTCAGGAAGGTCCTGTAGGTCCTCACGCTCTGGTGTAGCTTCTCATTGGTCCTTCTAGGAAGGTCCTGTACGTGCTGCTGCTATTTAAGGTTCGCATGACCGCATGGCCATGCGCTAGTATTGTTCTTTGTTAAGTGCTTTGCGCCAGTGTGGTCACGAGAGTATGTGAACCCAGCCCCAGTCAGTGTCACCTGCTGGGGCTGGGTTCTTCTTCGTGCAGGAGAAGAATGGGGAACTGCATCCATGCATAGACTACAGGGGTCTTAATGCCATCACCGTTAAGAATAAGTACCCTTTGCCCTTGATATCTGAGCTCTTCGATAGGCTTCGGGGAGCAAGGGTGTTTACTAAACTAGATCTGCGGGGTGCTTACAACCTGATTCGCATCCGTGAGGGGAACGAATGGAAGACGGCTTTTAACACCAGGGATGGGCACTATGAATATCTGGTGATGCCCTTCAGGCTCTGTAATGCCCCAGCCATTTTCCAAGACTTTGTGAATGACATCTTCTGGGATATGCTCACCACCTTGGTCGTAGTGTATCTGGATGATATTCTCATCTACTCTCCAGATATTGACTCCCATCGGAGAGATGTTTGCAAAGTCTTCGACCTCCTACGGGCAAACATCCTCTATGCCAAGTTGGAGAAGTGTGTGTTTGAGCAGGAGTCCTTACCTTTCCTGGGCTATATCATCTCCGCCCAGGGATTGGCCATGGATCCTGCCAAACTACAGGCTGTGATGGACTGGCAGGAACCCCATTCTCTTAAAGCGGTGCAGCGCTTTATGGGGTTCATAAATTATTATCGTCAGTTTATTCTGCACTTCTCGACTTTGGTAGCTCCCTTGGTTGCCCAAGAAGGGAGCAAATCCCAAATTGTGGTCTGTGGAGGTCTCCAAGGCCTTTAACTCCATAAAGTCTCACTTCGCTAGTGCTCCCATCCTACATTGCCCCGATGTATATAGGCCATTTATCATGGAGGTGGATGCCTCATCTGTTGGTGCTGGAGCAGTTCTCTTCCAAAAGGATGCTCAAGGTCGGAAGCATCCTTGCTTCTTTTCTAAGACCTTCTCACCAGCAGAAAGGAATTATTCCATTGGGGACAGGGAGTTGCTAGCCATGAAGTTGGCATTCTCAGAGTGGAGACATCTCTTGGTGGGAGCTCGTTTTCCCTTCCAAGTCTACACAGATCACAAAAATTTGGTGTACCTGCAGACAGCCCAGCAGTTAAATTCCCGCCAGGCCAGATGGTCCTTGTTCTACTCCCAGTTTCATTTCACCCTCCATTTCCTTTCTGGGGAGAAGAACATTCGTGCCGACGCCCTCTCTCGCTCTGTTGTGTAATTTGTGGAGGAGGAAGAGGAGCCTCGGCTTATTGTCCCCACCGAGAGCCTGAGAACTGTGGCCCCGGTTTCGCTAGAGTCTCTGCCTCTGGACAAGACTTTTGTACCATCCGGTTTGCGACCGGAGGTTCTCTCTTGGGCACACTCGTCCAGGGTGGGTGGACATTTTGGTTCCAAAAGGACATCTGAGTTACTGGCGAGGACATACTGGTGGCCGCATATGGCTCGTGATGTCGCAGATTATGTTCAGGCGTGTGTCTCCTGCGCCAAAAATAAGTCTCCTCGACAACAGCCAGCTGGGTTATTATATCCTCTACCGGTGGCAGATAGGCCCTGGGAGATGGTCGGGATGGACTTTGTGGTGGGTTTGTCTAAGTCTCGTGGCTGTACCGTCATTTGGGTTATCACCGATCATTTTTCTAAAATGGTGCACTTGGTGCCGCTTCCACGGCTACCTTCTGCATGGGCCTTGGCAGCGTTGTTTATTAAACACATTTTCCGCCTACACGGTATGCCAGACAAAATTGTCAGTGACCGGGGTCCCCAGTTTGCGTCTCGGTTCTGGAGAGAGCTTTGTCATGTTCTCAGTATTGAGTTAAATCTCTCTTCTGCTTATCATCCCGAGACGAATGGGTTGGTAGAGAGGGCCAACCAGACCTTGGTCACATATCTGCGACATTTTGTCTCAGCCAGGCAGGATGACTGGGCATCCTTGCTATCATGGGCAGAGTTTGCACTGAACAACGCTGTAGCCGACTCCACTGGACAGATGCCATTCCTCCTTAATTATGGTCAGCATCCGCGGGTACCTGTGCCCATGCCCGTGTCTTCCGCCGACTCCAGGGTGGTAGACTGGGCTGTGGAGGCACGGGACATTCGGGACCGCACTCAGGATGCCATTCGGGCCTCCAAGGAGAGAATGAGGTCTTCCGCCGTTGCACATCGGCGCCCCGCTCTGACCTTTGCTCCCGGCGATTTAGTGTGGCTCTCCGCCCGTAACATCAGGCTGCGTGTTGAGTCCACTAAGTTTGCTCCTCGCTACTTGGGTCCCTTCAAGGTCCTCGAACAGGTTAATCCTGTGGTCTACCGTCTAGCTCTTCCTCCACGCCTAGGTATCACTGACACCTTTCATGTGTCCCTCCTTAAGCCCAAATACATGTCCCGGTTTTCTGAGTCATCTGCCGGGACATCGGGTTCGTCTATGGACGATTACGAGGTGAACGCTATTTTGGGGTACAAGGTGGTTCGTGGCAAAAAATTTTATTTGGTGGACTGGAAGGGTTACGGTCCTGAGGATAGGTCCTGGGAGTCTGCTGAGCGCATTCGGGCTCCGCAGCTCATAGCTGCCTTCGAACGTAGTGAGGCCCAAGGGGGGGGGGCCCTAGGAGGGGGGGTAATGTTAGGGGTCAAGTTCCCTCCTCTCCACAGGGGGAATCTCGGTCCATCTCCGCTGCGGTCTCCCATTCTTCTCCTGCTGCAGTGGAGCCTGCTCAGCGTAGACGTCGGTCCCAGCGTCTCGCTCAGTCTGACTCTGTGCTAAGAGTTACTGCTGCCTTTCCTGCTTCTGCCATTGAAGTCGGTGCTGGGCAGCGGCGAGCAGATGCTTCTGGGTCTAAGTCCTGCTTTGCTTGTTCTGAGCATGCCCAGAGTAAGATCTCTCAGTGGAGATCGAGGGTCACATGATCTGATACTGCAGCTAAGGTCATTGGCTCCTTCAGAAAGGTCCTGTAGGTGCTCACGCTCTGGTGTAGCTTCTCATTGGTCCTTCTAGGAAGGTCCTGTACGTGCTGCTGCTATTTAAGGTTCGCATGACCGCACGGCCATGCGCTAGTATTGTTCTTTGTTAAGTGCTTTTCGCCAGTGTGGTCACGAGAGTATGTGTTCAGGGACCCGGCTGAAATAAGCCCCTAGAATGCTGGCACCTCCAGCGAGGAGTTTGTGTTTGAATGTGTTCAGGGACCCGGCTGAAATAAACCCCTAGAATGCTGGCACCTCCGGCGAGGAGTTTTGTGTGCATGCGTGACCACTGACTTCTCTCTGTGTGGGCAGTTAGCCTGTGCCTCTGTGAAGCCTAACAGGGCACAGTGCTTTTCTTTCACGACTACTCGGTGAAATAACTGAGTTAGTCCATACCGCCATATCGTGCCGCCATTGCTAGCAGCAGGTACTCCTGCACGGTGGACCCCGGGCTGTGAACGCACCAATATCAATAAAAACATCTCTATTTATTCAGTGCGTTCCGCTAGCCGTAACACACTTTATATTAAATGCTTACCTGCTGAAGCCTCCAACCAAATGCACTGGCACACAGGTGCAAAAAATACCGATGAAACAACCACTTTCAATCCAGTGTTGGCTGTCTGGCATTAGTGCACAAAAAGATAAGAGGCAATGCACAGGCAATGCAGAGCATCTGGTTTACAGCCTATTACTAAAGCACATACAGGCGGGCCGCCCAGTGCTACAAAATGCATGCTGTGTGAATAGAGGCCTACAGTTTACAGAGCCATCTTGGTCCGACTGAACCCTGCTAGATAAAGTGCAAAAAAAAACAACATATCAATGTATGCAAGGTATTAGTTAATATTGGGGCCTCAATACGTAAGCTGGTAACCCACGTCAAGGGTCCTTACATTTTGCCAGTCCTAACGCTAAACATTGAGTAAAAGCTCACAGACACAAAAAGAGGACTTAAAAATCCTCCAAAAATTGAAAAAAGTCACAGAGAAAAAAGCAGAGATGATTACCTGCTGAAGCCTCCAAACAAATACACTAGCAGGGTGCAGCGGACTCGATAAATGATGGCAAAAACACAGGTGCAAAAAATACTGATGAAACAACCACTTTCAATCCAGTGTTGGCTGTTTGGTATTAGTGCACAAAAAGATAAGTGATAATAGTCTGTATGTGGCATTGTTCACACAGGCAATACACCCTTGACAGGTTCCTAAACCTGTTGCACATATAGTAAGTCCACCCTAATGATTGCGGTAGACATATGGCATTGGTAGAGCAGCTTCGGCCTGCTGAAAACCTGTCTCCCATGCTTGTACACCTAAGATGTCTAGTTCATAGGAGATTGGCAATTTTACAATATACTGCAATATTACAGTATTACAATGTATTACATAAATGATTGCAGGTTCAAAAATACCACCCCCCCCATTCCCCTCTTTTCTGGAAGGCAAATAAAATATAAAAATGACTTTATTTTGTATCTCCATATACCTAACTGTCCGATCTGATAAAAAATCACAACAAGCAAAAAAAATGAAATTACTATGTTGCTCCTGAAAAGTTAGACAAGTGGAGTCTGTATGGTTCAACCCATGTCATGCGAGTACTAAGCAAGCATGCGATAGGTTGCAGTACTGAATCAATGGACGTGGTGGAAATGCCATGGATTACATTGGAGCTGCGAGAATTATTTTTAATAACAAAGTGGTGAATGAGGGATGGTTTTTTGTTTTTATTTGTTACCTGTCTCTTTTTACATCAGATTCAGTGGACTACGTAGGAATCCCTGGACTTTTTTTTTTAAAGTGGTGAAAGAGGGCTAGAGTTGGGGGTGTTTTTTCAAATACAATTTAGTGTGTATGCTTTTGTTTTAATTTACTTGGTTAGTAATGGGGGGGTGTAATACATTTAACTCTACATTTCTAACCCTTGGGCTTGATGGCAGTGGACATTACAAAACTGACATCAACCCCATAAACCATTACCCCGATTGCCACCGCACAAGTGAATTCGGGAAGAGTAGGGCCAAGCTCCAGAATTGGCACATCTCATGTGATGTGCCACTTGTGGGGCATCTACGTGCTTATATTTTTAAGCTGGGAAGGACCCAATTACCAGAAACCTTTCTAGTCTGATAATATAAGCCCACAGCTGTCTGCTTTACCTTGGTTAGTTATGAAAAATAGGGGACCTATCTTTGAAATCATTTTCTTTTAATTATTAATTTATTTAACAAGTTAAATAAGGCTAAACACCCTTTAGTGCCACATGAAAGGCACTAAAGGGTGCTAATTTATTATTTGTAGTGCACTTGTGACATTAAAAATATGCAGGGCATCTATCTATTCTATCTATCTACCTACCTATTTTGCATATCTGTTCTATCTATCTACATTGGCTTGTGAAAGTATTCACCCCCTTGCCATATTTCATGTTTTGCTACCGCACAACCTTGAATTTCACGTTTCTTTAAAGGGTTTGTATCAGCTCATGTAAAGAGCATGTCTACAACTGTGAACATTTGGTTTTCTAATAATTGTGAAGCAAACATTGGGACAAAATAACTGAGAACTTCTGTGTGCATTCCTATTCACCCCCCTAAAGTCAGTATATTGTGGAGCCTCCTACTGCGGCAATTACAGCTGCAAGTCGCTTTGGATAACTTTCTATGAGCTGTCCACATGTTGCCACTGGGATTTTTGCCCATTCCTCAAGGCAAAGATTCTCCAGTGCCTTCAAGTTAGATGGTTTCCTCTGGTGAACAGCAATGTTCAAGTCTGACCACAGATTCTCAATTGGATTAAGGTCTAGGCTTTGACTAGGCCACTCCAAAACATTTACACGTTTTCTCTTAACCTACTCAAGTGTTTCTTTAGCAGTATACATTGTCTTGTTGGAAGGTGAACCTCCATCCCAATATCAAATCACTGACAGAGTGAAACAGGTTTTGCTCAAGAATATCCCTATATTTCGCACCATCCATCATTCCCTTGATTTGGACCATCTTTCCCTGTCCCAGCTGCTGAAAAAAATCCTCACAGCATGATGCTGCCACCAACATGTTTCACTGTGGGGAGGGCGTTCTTGGGGTGATGAGCTGCGTTGGTTTGGCACCAGACATAGTGTTTACCTTTATGGTCAAAAAGTAAAATTTTGGTCTCATTTAACCTCTGCACCTTCTTTCATACATTTAGGGAGTCTCCCACATGTGTTTTGGCAAGCTTAAAGCGAGCATTACAAATTTTGTGCGTAAGTAAAGATTTTTTTTCTGTCCCCTCCTACCTAAAGGCCACCAATATGGAGTGTATGGCTTATTGTGGTCTTATGAACAGATGCTCCAGTCTCTGCTTGGGGACTCTACAGCTCCCTCAGGGTTATTGATGGTCTCTTTACTACCTCTCTGATTAATACCCTCCTTGCCCGGTCTGAGAGTTTTGCTGGGCAGCCTTCTCTTGCAGGTTTGTTGTGCTACCAAGTCCTTGCATTTGATGATAGTGACTCTGATGGTGCTCCAGGGGATCATCAGAAATTGGGATCCTTTTTTGTAACCCAACCCTGACTTGAACTTGTCAACAACTTTGTCCCTGACTTGTTTGGAGATATACCATATTTTCCGGCGTATAAGACGACTGGGCTTATAAGACAACCCCCAACTTTTCCTTTTAAAATATAGAGTTTGGGATATACTCACCGTATAAGTTAGGAGTCATCTTATACGCCGGGTATCGTCTTATACGGCGTGTGTTGAGCTCTGCGGTCGCCGCATATGGTGCAGGGAGCGTTCCCAATGATGAGGTGCCTCACAGGGAAGGTGTAAGTGAGTCAAGCCTGCCCTTGTATTCTATTACCTCCCTCTCTTTCACCCGTCTGGGCTGCCCTTTCTCTGCCTCTCAAGTCTCCGGAGGATGGAAATAAAGCCACATCTTCTTTCACCCATCTGGCCCGCCCTTCTCTGCCTTTCAAATCATGCGGAGATGGAAGTGAAGCTGCTCCTTCTCTTTTACCCATCTGGCCCGCCCTTCTCTGCCTCTCAAATCTTGCGAGGATGGAAGTGTAGTGGTGGAGCGCCCCCACACCGCCGCAGGGCCAAGGGGTACCCGGAGCCGGGCCTCTGAGTCTCAGTCCTGGGGTTCAAATCAAATATAAAGGAGGGACAGTGTTATGACCCCAATGGCGAGGGTCTCAGAGGAACGTGGAAGTCTGCAGAATACAAAAAACCAGCTCATAGGGCAGTGGTAACTGGGTAGACCATATATCTACTCCTAACGCCAACACTAGAAGTAGCCGGGGATCATTCCTACGATGATTCTAGATGACACGCTCCAGCCGGAGAATCTAACTACCCCTAGTAGAGGAAAAACAAAGACCTTTCTTGCCTCCAGAGAAGGGGACCCCAAAGCTGGATAGAAGCCCCCCACAAATAATAACGGTGAGGTAAGAGGAAATGACAAACACAGAAATGAACCAGGTTTAGCACAGAGAGGCCCGCTTACTGATAGCAGAATAAAGAAAGGTAACTTATATGGTCAACAAAAACCCTATCAAAATCCACACTGGAAATTCAAGAACCCCCGAACCGTCTAACGGTCCGGGGGGAGAACACCAGCCCCCCTAGAGCTTCCAGCAAAGATCAGGATATAGATTTGGAACAAGCTGGACAAAAATACAAAACCAAAACAAATAGCAAATAGCAAAAAGGCAGACTTAGCTGATATAACTGGAACCAGGATCAGTAGACAAGAGCACAGCAGACTAGCTCTGATAACTACGTTGCCAGGCATTGAACTGAAGGTCCAGGGAGCTTATATAGCTACACCCCTAACTAACGACCCAGGTGCGGATAACAGGAATGACAGAAAAACCAGAGTCAAAAAACTAGTAACCACTAGAGGGAGCAAAAAGCGAATTCACAACAGTACCCCCCCCCTTAGTGAGGGGTCACCGAACCCTCACCACGACCACCAGGGCGATCAGGATGAGCGGCATGAAAGGCACGAACTAAATCGGCCGCATGAACATCAGAGGCGACCACCCAGGAATTATCCTCCTGACCATAGCCCTTCCACTTGACCAGGTACTGAAGCCTCCGCCTGGAGAGGCGAGAATCCAAGATCTTCTCCACCACGTACTCCAACTCGCCCTCAACCAACACAGGAGCAGGAGGCTCAGCAGAAGGAACTACAGGCACAATGTACCGCCGCAACAAGGACCTATGAAATACATTGTGAATAGCAAACGACACAGGAAGATCCAGACGAAAAGATACAGGATTAAGGATTTCCAATATCTTGTAAGGCCCAATAAAACGAGGTTTAAATTTGGGAGAGGAGACCTTCATAGGAACAAAGCGGGAAGAAAGCCATACCAAATCCCCAACGCGTAGTCGGGGACCCACACCGCGGCGGCGGTTGGCAAAGCGCTGAGCCCTCTCCTGTGACAACTTCAAGTTGTCCACCACATGATTCCAGATCCGCTGCAACCTATCCACCACAGAATCCACCCCAGGACAGTCAGAAGGCTCCACATGACCTGAAGAAAAGCGAGGATGGAAACCAGAGTTGCAGAAAAAAGGCGAAACCAAGGTGGCGGAACTAGCCCGATTATTAAGGGCAAACTCAGCCAACGGCAAGAATGTCACCCAATCGTCCTGATCAGCAGAGACAAAACACCTCAAATAAGCCTCCAAGGTCTGATTGGTTCGCTCCGTCTGTCCATTAGTCTGAGGATGGAAAGCAGACGAAAACGACAAATCAATGCCCATCCTACTACAAAAGGATCGCCAGAACCTGGAAACGAACTGGGATCCTCTGTCTGACACAATATTCTCAGGGATGCCGTGCAAACGAACCACGTTCTGGAAAAACACAGGAACCAGATCGGAAGAGGAAGGCAGCTTAGGCAAAGGAACCAAATGGACCATCTTGGAGAAGCGATCACATATCACCCAGATAACGGACATGCCCTGAGATAGCGGAAGATCAGAAATGAAATCCATGGAGATATGTGTCCAAGGTCTCTTCGGGACAGGCAAGGGCAAGAGCAAACCGCTGGCACGAGAACAGCAAGGCTTAGCTCGAGCACAAGTCCCACAGGACTGCACAAATGACCGCACATCCCTTGACAAAGAAGGCCACCAAAAGGACCTGGCCACCAGATCTCTGGTGCCAAAAATTCCCGGGTGACCTGCCAACACCGAGGAATGAACCTCGGAAATGACTCTGCTGGTCCACTTATCCGGGACAAACAGTCTGTCAGGTGGACAAGACTCAGGCCTATCCGCCTGAAATCTCTGCAACACACGTCGCAGATCCGGAGAAATAGCTGACAAGATAACTCCATCTTTAAGAATACCAACAGGATCAGCGACTTCAGGAGCATCAGGCACAAAGCTCCTAGAAAGAGCATCGGCCTTCACATTCTTTGAACCTGGTAAATACGAGACAACAAAATCAAAGCGGGAGAAAAACAATGACCAGCGGGCCTGTCTCGGATTAAGGCGTTTAGCAGACTCGAGATACATCAGATTTTTGTGATCAGTCAAGACCACCACACGATGCTTAGCACCCTCGAGCCAATGACGCCACTCCTCAAATGCCCATTTCATGGCCAACAACTCCCGATTGCCCACATCATAATTTCGCTCGGCAGGCGAAAACTTCCTAGAGAAAAAGGCACAAGGTTTCATAACAGAGCAACCAGGGCCTCTCTGCGACAAAACGGCCCCCGCTCCAATCTCTGAAGCATCCACCTCAACCTGAAAGGGAAGTGAGACATCGGGCTGGCACAAAACAGGCGCCGAAGTAAACCGGCGTTTCAACTCCTGGAAAGCCTCCACGGCAGCAGGAGCCCAGTTGGCTACATCGGAGCCCTTCTTGGTCATATCCGTCAAAGGTTTCACAATGCTAGAAAAATTAGCGATAAAACGACGGTAGAAGTTAGCGAAACCCAAGAATTTCTGAAGACTCTTAACTGACGAGGGCTGAGTCCAATCAAGAATAGCTCGGACCTTGACTGGGTCCATCTCCACAGCAGAAGGGGAAAAAATGAACCCCAAAAAGGGAACCCTCTGTACACCAAAGAGACACTTTGAGCCCTTGACAAACAAAGAATTTTCACGCAAAATTTTAAAGACCAACCTGACCTGCTCCACATGTGAATCCCAATTATCAGAAAAAACCAAAATATCATCCAGATAAACAATCAAAAATTTATCCAGATACTTCCGGAAGATGTCATGCATAAAGGACTGAAAAACTGAAGGCGCATTGGAGAGCCCAAAAGGCATCACCAAGTACTCAAAATGACCTTCGGGCGTATTGAATGCGGTTTTCCATTCATCACCTTGCTTAATGCGCACAAGGTTGTACGCACCACGAAGGTCTATCTTGGTGAACCACTTGGCACCCTTAATCCGGGCAAACAAGTCAGACAACAGCGGTAAAGGATACTGAAATTTGACAGTGATCTTATTTAAAAGCCGATAATCAATACAAGGCCTCAAAGATCCGTCCTTTTTTGCCACAAAAAAGAATCCCGCACCAAGAGGGGAAGAAGACGGACGAATATGTCCTTTCTCCAGAGACTCCTTGATATATGAACGCATAGCGGTATGTTCGGGTACCGACAGATTAAACAGTCTTCCCTTAGGAAATTTACTGCCAGGGATCAAATCTATAGCACAGTCACAGTCCCTATGAGGAGGCAGAGCACTGGACTCAGACTCACTGAAGACATCCTGATAATCAGACAAATACTCCGGAACTTCCGAAGGCGTAGAAGAAGCAATAGACACAGGCAGGGAATCCCCATGAATACCACGACAGCCCCAACTTGAGACTGACATAGCCTTCCAGTCCAGGACTGGATTATGGGTCTGTAACCATGGCAGCCCTAAAACAACCAAATCATGCATTTTATGTAAAACCAGGAAACGTATCACCTCGCGGTGTTCAGGAGTCATGCACATGGTAACTTGTGTCCAATACTGCGGTTTATTTGCTGCCAATGGCGTAGCATCAATACCCCTAAGAGGAATAGGATTTTTGATAACATAGTCTTGTATGCCCTGCACACGAGTAGCCAGCTGGTCCACACTTGTAATCAAGGTCTGGACATTCATGTCTGCAACAAGCATAGCCACTCTGAGGTAAAGGGGAAGAAGAAAAAAAAAACTCAGAATCTTCTTTCTTATAATCCCTCTTCTGCAATGCATTAAACACTTAATACGGGCCTGGCAAACTGTTATGACCCCAATGGCGAGGGTCTCAGAGGAACGTGGAAGTCTGCAGAATACAAAAAACCAGCTCATAGGGCAGTGGTAACTGGGTAGACCATATATCTACTCCTAACGCCAACACTAGAAGTAGCCGGGGATCATTCCTACGATGATTCTAGATGACACGCTCCAGCCGGAGAATCTAACTACCCCTAGTAGAGGAAAAACAAAGACCTTTCTTGCCTCCAGAGAAGGGGACCCCAAAGCTGGATAGAAGCCCCCCACAAATAATAACGGTGAGGTAAGAGGAAATGACAAACACAGAAATGAACCAGGTTTAGCACAGAGAGGCCCGCTTACTGATAGCAGAATAAAGAAAGGTAACTTATATGGTCAACAAAAACCCTATCAAAATCCACACTGGAAATTCAAGAACCCCCGAACCGTCTAACGGTCCGGGGGGAGAACACCAGCCCCCCTAGAGCTTCCAGCAAAGATCAGGATATAGATTTGGAACAAGCTGGACAAAAATACAAAACCAAAACAAATAGCAAAAAGCAAAAAGGCAGACTTAGCTGATATAACTGGAACCAGGATCAGTAGACAAGAGCACAGCAGACTAGCTCTGATAACTACGTTGCCAGGCATTGAACTGAAGGTCCAGGGAGCTTATATAGCTACACCCCTAACTAACGACCCAGGTGCGGATAACAGGAATGACAGAAAAACCAGAGTCAAAAAACTAGTAACCACTAGAGGGAGCAAAAAGCGAATTCACAACAGTACCCCCCCCTTAGTGAGGGGTCACCGAACCCTCACCACGACCACCAGGGCGATCAGGATGAGCGGCATGAAAGGCACGAACTAAATCGGCCGCATGAACATCAGAGGCGACCACCCAGGAATTATCCTCCTGACCATAGCCCTTCCACTTGACCAGGTACTGAAGTGTTGTGAATTTGGATTCTGGGCTCCCCCGGTGGCTACTGGTGGAATTGAACTTGTGTCATCATCTTCCCTGTTCACCTGTTCTCATCAGATCTGGGTGTCGCTATATAACCTGGCTTCTCTGTTAGTTGCTTGCCGGTCAACAATGTTATCAGAAGCCTCTCTGTGCTTGTTCCTGCTCCCAGACATCTACTAGATAAGTTGGACTTTCGTCCATGTTTTGTTTTTGTTTTTTGGTTCCAGTTCACAGCTGCAGTTTCGTTACTGTGTCTGGAAAGCTCTTGTTGATCAGGAATTGCCACTCTGGTATTATGAGTTAATGCCAGAGTCCTAAAGTAATTTCTGGATGGTGTTTTGTTAGGGTTTTCTACTGACCATGAAAGTGTGCTTTCTGTCTTCTGCTATCTAGAAAGCGGACCTCAAATTTGCTAAAACTATTTTCCTGCTGCGTTTGTTATTTCATCTCAAATCACCGCCAATATATGTGGGGGGCCTCTGTCTCCTTTTTGGGCATTTCTCTAGAGGTGAGTCAGGTCTTATATTTCCCTCTGCTAGCATTATTTAGTTCTCCGGCCGGCGCTGGGCATATAGGGATAAAAAGTAGGACATGCTACCTGGCTACTTCTAGTTGTGCGGTAGGTTTAGTTCATGGTCAGTACAGTTACCATCTTCCAAGAGCTTGTTCCTTTATAGGCTTATGCTAAGTTCTCTGGCCATGGAGATCATGACAGTTTGACCGGCCCACTAAAGGGTTAAAATCCTTGGCTGAGAAAGGAGAGAAATTAGAAGTCTGCTGAGAGTTTTTTTTTTTTTTTTTTTTGTGCTCTTGATTGGATCACTTGCCAGTCTGTCTATGCTGCAGTCTTTTTTTTTTTTTTTCTCTCTCCTTCTAATCTTTGAATGGCTCTGTGTTCACCTGTTTATAATGGATCTTCAGAGTGTAACTGCAGGTTTGAATAATCTCGCCACGAAAGTACAAAGTTTGCAAGATTTTGTTGTTCATGCTCCGGTATCTGAGCCGAGAATTCCTTTGCCGGAATTTTTCTCGGGGAATAGATCTGGCTTTCAGAATTTTAGAAATAATTGCAAGTTATTTTTGTCCCTGAAATCTCGTTCTGCTGGAGACCCTGCACAGCAGGTTGGGATTGTGATTTCCTTGCTCCGCGGCGACCCTCAAGACTGGGCTTTTTCATTGGCACCAGGGGATCCTGCGTTGCGCAATGTGGATGCGTTTTTTCTGGCCTTGGGGTTGCTTTATGAGGAGCCTCATTTGGAACTTCAGGCAGAAAAAACTTTGATGTCCCTATCGCAGGGGCAAGATGAAGCTGAAATTTACTGCCAAAGATTCCGTAAATGGTCTGTGCTTACTCAGTGGAATGAGTGTGCCTTGGCGGCTACTTTCAGAGAGGGTCTCTCTGATGCCATTAAGGATGTTATGGTGGGGTTCCCTGTGCCTGCGGGTCTGAATGAGTCCATGACAATGGCCATTCAGATCGATAGGCGTCTGCGGGAGCGCAAACCAGTGCACCATCTGGCGGTGTCCACTGAGAAGACGCCAGAAAGCATGCAGTGTGATAGAATTCTGTCCAGAAGCGAGCGGCAGAATTTTAGACGGAAAAATGGGTTGTGTTTCTATTGTGGGGATTCTACTCATGTTATATCAGCATGCTCTAAGCGTACTAAAAAGCTTGATAAATCCGTTTCCATTGGCACTTTACAGTCTAAATTTATTTTGTCTGTGACCCTGATTTGCTCTTTGTCATCTATTACCACGGACGCCTATATCGACTCTGGCGCCGCTTTGAGTCTTATGGATTAGTCCTTTGCCAATCGTTGTGGGTATGATTTAGAGCCTTTGGAGACTCTTATTCCTCTGAAGGGGATTGACTCCACCCCATTGGCTAATAATAAACCACAATACTGGACACAAGTAACTATGCGTATTAATCCGGATCACCAGGAGATTATTCGTTTTCTGGTGCTGTATAATCTACATGATGATTTGGTGCTAGGATTGCCATGGCTGCAGTTTCACAACCCAGTCCTTGACTGGAGAGCTATGTCTGTGTTGAGCTGGGGATGTGGGGGGACTCATGGGGACGTACCTTTGGTTTCCATTTCATCATCTATTCCCTCTGAAATCCCTGAGTTCCTGTCTGATTATCGTGACGTCTTTGAAGAACCCAAGCTGGGTTCACTACCTCCGCACCGTGAGTGCGATTGTGCTATAGATTTAATTCCGGGTAGTAAATACCCAAAGGGTCGTTTATTTAATCTGTCTGTGCCTGAACATGCTGCTATGCGAGAATATATAAAGGAGTCCTTGGAAAAGGGACATATTCGTCCATCGTCATCTCCCTTAGGAGCCGGTTTTTTCTTTGTGTCAAAAAAAGACGGCTCTTTGAGACCATGTATTGATTATCGGCTTTTGAATAAAATCACGGTTAAATATCAATACCCATTGCCGTTGCTGACTGATTTGTTTGCTCGCATAAAGGGGGCCAAGTGGTTCTCTAAGATTGATCTCCGTGGGGCGTATAATTTGGTGCGGATCAGGCAGGGGGATGAGTGGAAAACCGCATTTAATACGCCCGAGGGCCACTTTGAGTATTTGGTGATGCCTTTTGGTCTTTCTAATGCCCCTTCAGTCTTCCAGTCCTTTATGCATGATATTTTCCGCGATTTTTTGGATAAATTTATGATAGTGTATCTGGATGATATTCTGATTTTTTCGGATGACTGGGACTCTCATGTCCAGCAAGTCAAGAGGGTTTTTCAGGTTTTGCGGTCTAATTCTCTGTGTGTCAAGGGTTCTAAGTGCGTTTTTGGGGTTCAGAGAATTTCCTTTTTGGGATATATTTTTTCTCCCTCTTCCATTGAGATGGATCCTGTTAAGGTTCAAGCTATTTGTGATTGGACGCAGCCCGCTTCTCTTAAAAGTCTTCAGAAATTTTTGGGCTTTGCCAACTTTTATCGTCGATTTATTTCTGGTTTTTCGGATGTCGTTAAGCCATTGACCGATCTGACTAGACAGGGTGCTGATGTTGCTAATTGGTCCCCTGATGCTGTGGAGGCCTTTCAGGAGCTTAAGCGCCGTTTTTCTTCTGCCCCTGTGTTGCGTCAGCCTGATTTGGCTCTTCCTTTTCAGGTTGAGGTCGACGCTTCTGAGATCGGAGCTGGGGCAGTGTTGTCGCAGAAAAGTTCTGACTGCTCCGTGATGAGGCCTTGTGCCTTCTTTTCCCGTAAATTTTCACCCGCTGAGCGGAATTATGATGTTGGAAATCGGGAGCTTTTGGCCATGAAGTGGGCGTTTGAGGAGTGGCGCCATTGGCTTGAGGGGGCCAGACATCAGGTGGTGGTATTGACTGACCACAAAAATTTGATTTATCTTGAGACCGCCAGGCGCCTGAATCCTAGACAGGCGCGCTGGTCTGTTGTGAATTTGGATTCTGGGCTCCCCCGGTGGCCGCTTGTGGAATTGGACTTGTCATCCTCTTTCCTGTTTCACCTGGTTCCATCAGTAGTGGGTGTCGCTATTTAAGCTCATTTCTCTGGTGGTTTCTTGCCGGTCAACAATGTTATCTGATGCCTCTCAGTGCTTGTTCCTGCTTCTAGACTACTACTAGATAAGTTGGACTCTTGTCCATGTTTTGTTTTGCCTATTTGTTCCAGTTCACAGCTGAAGTTTTGTTACTGTGTCTGGAAAGCTCTCGTTGATCAGGGATTGCTACTCTGGCGTTATGAGTTAATGCCAGAGTTTAAGGTAATCTCTGGATGGTGTTTTGTTAGTGTTTTTCTGCTGACCATGAAAGTATACTATCTGTCTTCTGCTATCTAGTAAGCGGACCTCAAATTTGCTAAGACTATTTTCCTGCTGCGTTTGTTGTTTCATCTGAACTCACCGTCATTATATGTGGGGGGCTACTGTCTTCTTTGGAATATTTCTCTAGAGGTGAGCCAGGTCTTATATTTCCCTCTGCTAGCTATTTAGGTCTTAGGCCAGAGCTGGGCATCTAGCGATAAATAGGAAATGCTACCTGGCTATTTCTAGTTGCGCGGCAGGCTTAGTTCATGGTCAGTATAGTTCCATCTTCCGAGAGCTTGTCCCTCTATAGGCTTGCTATGATCTCTGCCTGCAGATATCATGACAGTTTGACCGGCCCCTAAAGTGTTAAAGACCCAGGTTGAGAAAGGAGAGTTATAAGAAGTCTGCTGGAATTTTTTTTTTTTTTTTTTTTTTTTCCTCCAGTCTGCCTTGCTGCAGTCTTTTTTCTCTCTCTCCTCCTAATCTCTGTATGGCTCTGTGTGCACCTGACAATAATGGATCTCCAGAGTGTAACTGCGGGTTTGAATAATCTCATCACGAAAGTACAAAATTTACAAGATTTTGTGGTACATGCTCCGGTATCTGAGCCGAGAATTCCTTTGCCGGAGTTCTTCACAGGGAATAGAGCTAGCTTCCAGAATTTCCGAAATAATTGTAAGCTTTATTTGTCCCTGAAGTCTCGTTCAGCTGGAGACCCTGCTCAGCAGGTTAGGATTGTGATTTCCTTGCTCAGGGGTGACCCTCAAGATTGGGCCTTCTCATTGCCAGCAGGGGATCCTGCGTTACGCGATGTGGATGCGTTTTTTCTGGCCTTGGGCTTGCTTTATGAGGAACCTCATTTGGAACTTCAGGCAGAAAAAACTTTGATGGCACTATCTCAGGGGCAAGACGAAGCTGAAGTTTTCTGCCAAAAATTCCGTCATTAGGCCTTGTGCCTTCTTTTCTCGCAAATTTTCGCCCGCAGAGCGGAATTATGATGTTGGGAATCGGGAGCTTTTGGCCATGAAGTGGGCGTTTGAGGAGTGGCGCCATTGGCTCGAGGGGGCTAGGCATCAGGTGGTGGTATTGACTGACCACAAAAATTTGATTTATCTTGAGACTGCCAGACGCCTGAATCCTAGACAGGCGCGCTGGTCTTTATTTTTTTCTCGCTTTAATTTTGTGGTGTCATACCTACCGGGTTCTAAGAATGTTAAGGCAGATGCCCTTTCTAGGAGTTTTGACCCGGACTCTCCTGGTAATTCTGAACCCACAGGTATCCTTAGGGAGGGAGTAATTTTGTCGGCCGTTTCTCCTGATCTGCGGCGGTCCTTGCAAGAGTTTCAGGCGGATAGACCGGATCGTTGTCCGCCTGATAGACTGTTTGTTCCGGATGATTGGACCAGCAGAGTCATCTCTGAGGTACATTCTTCTGCATTGGCAGGTCATCCCGGAATTTTTGGTACCAGGGATTTGGTGGCAAGATCCTTCTGGTGGCCTTCCCTGTCACGAGATGTGCGAGTCTTTGTGCAGTCATGTGACGTTTGTGCTCGGGCCAAGTCTTGTAGTTCTCGGGCTAGCGGACTGCTGTTGCCCTTGCCTATTCCTAAGAGGCCTTGGACACACATCTCGATGGATTTTATTTCAGATCTGCCTGTTTCCCAGAAGATGTCTGTCATCTGGGTGGTCTGTGACCGTTTCTCTAAAATGGTCCATTTGGTTCCTCTGCCCAAGTTGCCTTCTTCTTCTGAGTTGGTTCCTCTGTTTTTTCAGAATGTTGTCCGATTGCACGGTATTCCTGAGAATATTGTTTCTGACAGAGGTACCCAATTTGTGTCTAGATTTTGGCGGGCATTCTGTGCTAGGATGGGCATAGATTTGTCTTTTTCATCTGCTTTTCACCCTCAGACTAATGGCCAGACCGAGCGGACTAATCAGACCCTGGAGACATATCTGAGGTGTTTTGTCTCTGCTGACCAGGATGATTGGGTTGCTTTTTTGCCATTGGCAGAGTTCGCCCTCAATAATCGGGCCAGCTCTTCCACCTTGGTGTCCCCGTTTTTCTGTAATTCGGGGTTTCACCCTCGATTTTCCTCCGGTCAGGTGGAATCCTCGGATTGTCCTGGAGTGGATGCGGTGGTGGAGAGATTGCATCACATCTGGGGGCAGGTTATGGACAATTTGAAGTTGTCCCAGGAGAAGACTCAGCGTTTTGCCAACCGTCATCGTCGTGTTGGTTCTCGGCTTTGTGTTGGAGATTTGGTGTGGTTGTCTTCTCGTTTTGTCCCTATGAGGGTCTCTTCTCCTAAGTTTAAACCTCGGTTCATCGGCCCTTATAGAATATTGGAGATTCTTAATCCTGTTTCTTTCCGTTTGGACCTCCCTGCGTCCTTTTCCATTCATAACGTTTTTCATCGGTCGTTATTGCGCAGGTATGAGGTACCTGTGGTACCTTCAGTTGAGCCTCCTGCTCCGGTGTTGGTTGAGGGTGAGTTGGAGTACGTTGTGGAGAAAATTTTGGACTCTCGTGTTTCCAGACGGAGACTCCAGTATCTGGTCAACTGGAAGGGTTACGGCCAGGAGGATAATTCTTGGGTCAATGCATCTGATGTTCATGCTTCTGATCTTGTTCGTGCCTTCCATAGGGCTCATCCTGGTCGCCCTGGTGGATCTGGTGAGGGTTCGGTGCCCCCTCCTTGAGGGGGGGGTACTGTTGTGAATTTGGATTCTGGGCTCCCCCGGTGGCCGCTTGTGGAATTGGACTTGTCATCCTCTTTCCTGTTTCACCTGGTTCCATCAGTAGTGGGTGTCGCTATTTAAGCTCATTTCTCTGGTGGTTTCTTGCCGGTCAACAATGTTATCTGATGCCTCTCAGTGCTTGTTCCTGCTTCTAGACTACTACTAGATAAGTTGGACTCTTGTCCATGTTTTGTTTTGCCTATTTGTTCCAGTTCACAGCTGAAGTTTTGTTACTGTGTCTGGAAAGCTCTCGTTGATCAGGGATTGCTACTCTGGCGTTATGAGTTAATGCCAGAGTTTAAGGTAATCTCTGGATGGTGTTTTGTTAGTGTTTTTCTGCTGACCATGAAAGTATACTATCTGTCTTCTGCTATCTAGTAAGCGGACCTCAAATTTGCTAAGACTATTTTCCTGCTGCGTTTGTTGTTTCATCTGAACTCACCGTCATTATATGTGGGGGGCTACTGTCTTCTTTGGAATATTTCTCTAGAGGTGAGCCAGGTCTTATATTTCCCTCTGCTAGCTATTTAGGTCTTAGGCCAGAGCTGGGCATCTAGCGATAAATAGGAAATGCTACCTGGCTATTTCTAGTTGCGCGGCAGGCTTAGTTCATGGTCAGTATAGTTCCATCTTCCGAGAGCTTGTCCCTCTATAGGCTTGCTATGATCTCTGCCTGCAGAGATCATGACACTGGTCATTATTTTTTTCTCGGTTTAATTTTGTGGTGTCATACCTACCGGGTTCTAAGAATGTTAGGGCGGATGCCCTTTCTAGGAGTTTTGAGCCTGATTCACCCGGCAACTCTGAGCCCACAGGTATCCTTAAGGATGGAGTTATTTTGTCAGCCGTTTCTCCAGACCTGCGGCGGGCCTTGCAGGAGTTTCAGGCGGATAGACCGGATCGTTGTCCGCCTGATAGGCTGTTTGTTCCTGATGATTGGACCAGTAGAGTCATCTCTGAGGTGCATTCTTCTGCATTGGCAGGTCATCCTGGAATTTTTGGTACCAGGGATTTGGTGGCAAGATCCTTCTGGTGGCCTTCCCTGTCACGAGATGTGCGAGGCTTTGTGCAGTCTTGTGACGTTTGTGCTCGGGCCAAGCCTTGTTGTTCTCGGGCTAGTGGATTATTGTTGCCCTTGCCTATTCCTAAGCGGCCTTGGACGCACATCTCGATGGATTTTATTTCAGATCTGCCTGTTTCTCAGAAGATGTCTGTCATCTGGGTGGTGTGTGACCGTTTTTCTAAGATGGTCCATTTGGTTCCCCTGCCCAAATTGCCTTCTTCTTCCGAGTTGGTTCCCCTGTTTTTTCAAAATGTTGTTCGTTTGCATGGTATTCCTGAGAATATCGTTTCTGACAGAGGAACCCAGTTTGTGTCTAGATTTTGGCGGGCATTCTGTGCTAGGATGGGCATAGATTTGTCTTTTTCGTCTGCTTTTCACCCTCAGACTAATGGCCAGACTGAGCGGACTAATCAGACCCTGGAGACATATCTGAGGTGTTTTGTGTCTGCTGACCAGGATGATTGGGTTGCTTTTTTGCCATTGGCGGAGTTCGCCCTCAATAATCGGGCCAGCTCTGCCACCTTGGTGTCCCCGTTTTTCTGTAATTCGGGGTTCCATCCTCGATTTTCCTCCGGTCAGGTGGAATCCTCGGATTGTCCTGGAGTGGATGCGGTGGTGGAGAGATTGCATCATATCTGGGGGCAGGTGATGGACAATTTGAAGTTGTCCCAGGAGAAGACTCAGCTTTTTGCCAACCGTCATCGTCGTGTTGGTCCTCGGCTTTGTGTTGGAGATTTGGTGTGGTTGTCTTCTCGTTTTGTCCCTATGAGGGTCTCTTCTCCTAAGTTTAAGCCTCGGTTCATCGGTCCGTATAAAATATTGGAGATTCTTAACCCTGTTTCCTTCCGTTTAGACCTCCCTGCATCCTTTTCTATTCATAACGTTTTTCATCGGTCGTTATTGCGCAGGTATGAGGCACCGGTTGTGCCTTCCGTTGAGCCTCCTGCTCCGGTGTTGGTTGAGGGTGAGTTGGAGTACGTTGTGGAGAAAATCCTAGACTCCCGTGTTTCCAGACGGAGACTCCAGTATCTGGTCAAGTGGAAGGGATACGGCCAGGAGGATAATTCTTGGGTCACTGCATCTGATGTTCATGCCTCCGATCTGGTTCGTGCCTTTCATAGGGCCCATCCTGATCGCCCTGGTGGTTCTGGTGAGGGTTCGGTGCCCCCTCCTTGAGGGGGGGGTACTGTTGTGAATTTGGATTCTGGGCTCCCCCGGTGGCTACTGGTGGAATTGAACTTGTGTCATCATCTTCCCTGTTCACCTGTTCTCATCAGATCTGGGTGTCGCTATATAACCTGGCTTCTCTGTTAGTTGCTTGCCGGTCAACAATGTTATCAGAAGCCTCTCTGTGCTTGTTCCTGCTCCCAGACATCTACTAGATAAGTTGGACTTTCGTCCATGTTTTGTTTTTGTTTTTTGGTTCCAGTTCACAGCTGCAGTTTCGTTACTGTGTCTGGAAAGCTCTTGTTGATCAGGAATTGCCACTCTGGTATTATGAGTTAATGCCAGAGTCCTAAAGTAATTTCTGGATGGTGTTTTGTTAGGGTTTTCTACTGACCATGAAAGTGTGCTTTCTGTCTTCTGCTATCTAGAAAGCGGACCTCAAATTTGCTAAAACTATTTTCCTGCTGCGTTTGTTATTTCATCTCAAATCACCGCCAATATATGTGGGGGGCCTCTGTCTCCTTTTTGGGCATTTCTCTAGAGGTGAGTCAGGTCTTATATTTCCCTCTGCTAGCATTATTTAGTTCTCCGGCCGGCGCTGGGCATATAGGGATAAAAAGTAGGACATGCTACCTGGCTACTTCTAGTTGTGCGGTAGGTTTAGTTCATGGTCAGTACAGTTACCATCTTCCAAGAGCTTGTTCCTTTATAGGCTTATGCTAAGTTCTCTGGCCATGGAGATCATGACACTGAAGCCTCCGCCTGGAGAGGCGAGAATCCAAGATCTTCTCCACCACGTACTCCAACTCGCCCTCAACCAACACAGGAGCAGGAGGCTCAGCAGAAGGAACTACAGGCACAATGTACCGCCGCAACAAGGACCTATGAAATACATTGTGAATAGCAAACGACACAGGAAGATCCAGACGAAAAGATACAGGATTAAGGATTTCCAATATCTTGTAAGGCCCAATAAAACGAGGTTTAAATTTGGGAGAGGAGACCTTCATAGGAACAAAGCGGGAAGAAAGCCATACCAAATCCCCAACGCGTAGTCGGGGACCCACACCGCGGCGGCGGTTGGCAAAGCGCTGAGCCCTCTCCTGTGACAACTTCAAGTTGTCCACCACATGATTCCAGATCCGCTGCAACCTATCCACCACAGAATCCACCCCAGGACAGTCAGAAGGCTCCACATGACCTGAAGAAAAGCGAGGATGGAAACCAGAGTTGCAGAAAAAAGGCGAAACCAAGGTGGCGGAACTAGCCCGATTATTAAGGGCAAACTCAGCCAACGGCAAGAATGTCACCCAATCGTCCTGATCAGCAGAGACAAAACACCTCAAATAAGCCTCCAAGGTCTGATTGGTTCGCTCCGTCTGTCCATTAGTCTGAGGATGGAAAGCAGACGAAAACGACAAATCAATGCCCATCCTACTACAAAAGGATCGCCAGAACCTGGAAACGAACTGGGATCCTCTGTCTGACACAATATTCTCAGGGATGCCGTGCAAACGAACCACGTTCTGGAAAAACACAGGAACCAGATCGGAAGAGGAAGGCAGCTTAGGCAAAGGAACCAAATGGACCATCTTGGAGAAGCGATCACATATCACCCAGATAACGGACATGCCCTGAGATAGCGGAAGATCAGAAATGAAATCCATGGAGATATGTGTCCAAGGTCTCTTCGGGACAGGCAAGGGCAAGAGCAAACCGCTGGCACGAGAACAGCAAGGCTTAGCTCGAGCACAAGTCCCACAGGACTGCACAAATGACCGCACATCCCTTGACAAAGAAGGCCACCAAAAGGACCTGGCCACCAGATCTCTGGTGCCAAAAATTCCCGGGTGACCTGCCAACACCGAGGAATGAACCTCGGAAATGACTCTGCTGGTCCACTTATCCGGGACAAACAGTCTGTCAGGTGGACAAGACTCAGGCCTATCCGCCTGAAATCTCTGCAACACACGTCGCAGATCCGGAGAAATAGCTGACAAGATAACTCCATCTTTAAGAATACCAACAGGATCAGCGACTTCAGGAGCATCAGGCACAAAGCTCCTAGAAAGAGCATCGGCCTTCACATTCTTTGAACCTGGTAAATACGAGACAACAAAATCAAAGCGGGAGAAAAACAATGACCAGCGGGCCTGTCTCGGATTAAGGCGTTTAGCAGACTCGAGATACATCAGATTTTTGTGATCAGTCAAGACCACCACACGATGCTTAGCACCCTCGAGCCAATGACGCCACTCCTCAAATGCTCATTTCATGGCCAACAACTCCCGATTGCCCACATCATAATTTCGCTCGGCAGGCGAAAACTTCCTAGAGAAAAAGGCACAAGGTTTCATAACAGAGCAACCAGGGCCTCTCTGCGACAAAACGGCCCCCGCTCCAATCTCTGAAGCATCCACCTCAACCTGAAAGGGAAGTGAGACATCGGGCTGGCACAAAACAGGCGCCGAAGTAAACCGGCGTTTCAACTCCTGGAAAGCCTCCACGGCAGCAGGAGCCCAGTTGGCTACATCGGAGCCCTTCTTGGTCATATCCGTCAAAGGTTTCACAATGCTAGAAAAATTAGCGATAAAACGACGGTAGAAGTTAGCGAAACCCAAGAATTTCTGAAGACTCTTAACTGACGAGGGCTGAGTCCAATCAAGAATAGCTCGGACCTTGACTGGGTCCATCTCCACAGCAGAAGGGGAAAAAATGAACCCCAAAAAGGGAACCCTCTGTACACCAAAGAGACACTTTGAGCCCTTGACAAACAAAGAATTTTCACGCAAAATTTTAAAGACCAACCTGACCTGCTCCACATGTGAATCCCAATTATCAGAAAAAACCAAAATATCATCCAGATAAACAATCAAAAATTTATCCAGATACTTCCGGGAGATGTCATGCATAAAGGACTGAAAAACTGAAGGCGCATTGGAGAGCCCAAAAGGCATCACCAAGTACTCAAAATGACCTTCGGGCGTATTGAATGCGGTTTTCCATTCATCACCTTGCTTAATGCGCACAAGGTTGTACGCACCACGAAGGTCTATCTTGGTGAACCACTTGGCACCCTTAATCCGGGCAAACAAGTCAGACAACAGCGGTAAAGGATACTGAAATTTGACAGTGATCTTATTTAAAAGCCGATAATCAATACAAGGCCTCAAAGATCCGTCCTTTTTTGCCACAAAAAAGAATCCCGCACCAAGAGGGGAAGAAGACGGACGAATATGTCCTTTCTCCAGAGACTCCTTGATATATGAACGCATAGCGGTATGTTCGGGTACCGACAGATTAAACAGTCTTCCCTTAGGAAATTTACTGCCAGGGATCAAATCTATAGCACAGTCACAGTCCCTATGAGGAGGCAGAGCACTGGACTCAGACTCACTGAAGACATCCTGATAATCAGACAAATACTCCGGAACTTCCGAAGGCGTAGAAGAAGCAATAGACACAGGCAGGGAATCCCCATGAATACCACGACAGCCCCAACTTGAGACTGACATAGCCTTCCAGTCCAGGACTGGATTATGGGTCTGTAACCATGGCAGCCCTAAAACAACCAAATCATGCATTTTATGTAAAACCAGGAAACGTATCACCTCGCGGTGTTCAGGAGTCATGCACATGGTAACTTGTGTCCAATACTGCGGTTTATTTGCTGCCAATGGCGTAGCATCAATACCCCTAAGAGGAATAGGATTTCTGATAACATAGTCTTGTATGCCCTGCACACGAGTAGCCAGCTGGTCCACACTTGTAATCAAGGTCTGGACATTCATGTCTGCAACAAGCATAGCCACTCTGAGGTAAAGGGGAAGAAGAAAAAAAAACCTCAGAATCTTCTTTCTTATAATCCCTCTTCTGCAATGCATTAAACACTTAATACGGGCCTGGCAAACTGTTATGACCCCAATGGCGAGGGTCTCAGAGGAACGTGGAAGTCTGCAGAATACAAAAAACCAGCTCATAGGGCAGTGGTAACTGGGTAGACCATATATCTACTCCTAACGCCAACACTAGAAGTAGCCGGGGATCATTCCTACGATGATTCTAGATGACACGCTCCAGCCGGAGAATCTAACTACCCCTAGTAGAGGAAAAACAAAGACCTTTCTTGCCTCCAGAGAAGGGGACCCCAAAGCTGGATAGAAGCCCCCCACAAATAATAACGGTGAGGTAAGAGGAAATGACAAACACAGAAATGAACCAGGTTTAGCACAGAGAGGCCCGCTTACTGATAGCAGAATAAAGAAAGGTAACTTATATGGTCAACAAAAACCCTATCAAAATCCACACTGGAAATTCAAGAACCCCCGAACCGTCTAACGGTCCGGGGGGAGAACACCAGCCCCCCTAGAGCTTCCAGCAAAGATCAGGATATAGATTTGGAACAAGCTGGACAAAAATACAAAACCAAAACAAATAGCAAAAAGCAAAAAGGCAGACTTAGCTGATATAACTGGAACCAGGATCAGTAGACAAGAGCACAGCAGACTAGCTCTGATAACTACGTTGCCAGGCATTGAACTGAAGGTCCAGGGAGCTTATATAGCTACACCCCTAACTAACGACCCAGGTGCGGATAACAGGAATGACAGAAAAACCAGAGTCAAAAAACTAGTAACCACTAGAGGGAGCAAAAAGCGAATTCACAACAGGACAGCACCACAGCAGTTGTGAAGACGAAAAAATTACGTTTTTATTCCACCTCCTGCAACGTTTCGGTCCGCAGACCTTTTTCAAGCATGACATAAAAACACTCCAACCACCATTATATACCAGTAATCCCGCCCCAGCAATTGACTCACAGCCAATGGGACGGTTCAATACAAACAGAACAGATATAAATTACATCAAAACCATGACAATACAGTTAAAATTCATAAACTATACATAGCCCACCACATATAATCACCCCCCCAAAAGTTACAGCCTCCCTGATCGCTCTTTTAATATACAGCATCTCCAAAAAAGCCAAATATAAACTCCCCACGTTCTATTTGTGTACACCGGCGATCGCACCAATCCATTCAATGCGTCCACCCCTGCCATAGTAACAGGGCATGTCCATGATTACGCCGGTCCAATCACATCAACAGGAGTCCAGCCCAGCAGATAGACGTCATAACACCGGCATGCAACGCTCTCTCCAGCAGCCGCTCTTTAATGCGCATGTCCATGACGTCATCTTCCCTTCACTCCTCTGTGCACAAGTCACCATTCCGGATTACACACCCTTCCAGCGTCGGAAAAACAGCGCAACAGAGTACATTTCATGGGAATCTCCTCTAATGGCATCTCGAGATCCCAGATATGTAAATTGGTCTAACCCATAACTCAGGAGCTTCAAAATATTTCACCATTTCAGGTCCATAGGCAGGGAACAAACTCAACCACATCTCATGGACCTGAAATGAGAAATCACATGTACAAGGAGAAACCAACATAGATCTATGCAATAGATAAAGGCTTAAAGGGACATACATTACCATAGAATTATGGTGCATAAACATATTCCAATGGAGATACATATACATATATATATAGTTAATCATAAACCATCAATAACATCATTATCCCCATATAGAGTCATCCATGGAAAAATTAAATGCATAATGTCCCCAATGGAGGGTAATTTCATAATACTGGGGCTATTCCAATACATATCATAAAACACTATATAACAGAGGTTAAAAACAAAATTACACCAGCAAGAAGCTACAATAGAGCACCAGAGCGTTTACAGAAGACAACCCTGTGGATAGTCGATATTTAAACCCCTAGGGGAGAGTGTATCCAACTCATATATCCACTTCAGCTCTTTTCTTTTAAGCAGAGAAATCCGATCCCCCCCACGTCTAAGCATTGGTACATCGTCAATAACACGATACCTAAGTTGATTAATTGAGTGTCCCAAGTCATGAAAATGTCGGGGTACTGGGAGGTCAATGAGTTTTTTTCTTATCGTACTTTTGTGTTTAGAAATTCTCGCTCTGACCTCCATTGTGGTCTCCCCTACATAGTAGAGGCCACAAGGGCAGCTCAAGACATAGACCACATAACTGCTTGTGCAAGTATACCGTTTATGTATAGCATATTTTTTCCAGTATGGGGGTGATGAAATGATGCCCCCTTCAGAAGATTGTTGCAACTAGCACAGCCGAGACATGGGAAATTACCCATGCTCGGACGGCTCAAAGTGGTCTGTAGATCTCTCCTTGAACTACCCACATCAGAGGTCACCAACTTGTCCTTCAAACTCCTATTCCTCTTATACGAAAATAAAGGAGGAGATTGAAACTCATTGACATTCCCATGTCCCCTACTCAGTACCGACCAATGCCTCCGAATAATTTCTGAGATCCGTCCACTTTGATTATTAAAAGTTGTAACAAATGGAATCCTCCTTGCCAAAATAGGAGCCACCCTGGGGGTCAGGAGCTCATCCCTGTTTTTACTCAATGTTTTTAATTTAAATTTGTCCAAATCTCTCCTTGGATATCCTCTTATTAGAAATTTTTGACACATTTCATTCAGTCTAGTGTCTATTCTGGACTCATCAGAGACGATTCTCCTGACCCTCAGGAGCTGACTCCATGGCAAAGACTCCACCATTTTACGTGGATGTTCACTAGTAAAATATAACAGATTATTTCTGTCGGTCTGTTTAACAAATAGGTCAGTATGTAACAGCCCCTCATGTTTGTAAACATTCGTATCGAGAAATTGTATACTTGTCTGGGAGCTCTCCATGGTGAAACCCAAGCCCGGATAGATGTTATTCAAAAAGGAGTGGAACCGCACAAGCTCATCATACCCTCCATCCCAAATTAGGAAAATGTCGTCGATGTAGCGCCGCCAGCCCCTGACATGACTCCAAAACGGTGACTTGTACACATGCTCGCCCTCCAGGACAGCCATATAGATATTAGCATAAGTGGGGGCCACGTTGGACCCCATGGCTGTCCCGCGGCGCTGAAGGAAAAATTCATCACCGAAGAGGAAAAAGTTCCTCCCCAGGATGAACTCCAACAGCGTCAGGGCGAACCGTGTACAGTCAGGAGCCATGTCGGAGCCGGCCAGCGCCACACCGACGGCAGATAATCCCCTCGTATGTTCAATGGATGTGTACAATGATGTCACATCAAATGACACTAACCATGTGGTCTCACTGACCTGTACACCCTGCAAGGATCTAATGAAATCACTTGTATCCTTAACATAGGATGGTGCTGCAATCGCAAATTTCCTCAGCAAGTGATCCAGAAAAATTGCTACTTTATTACAAAGGGACCCCCTACCCGATACAATCGGGCGACCAGGGGGTCTTTGTAGATCCTTATGTATCTTAGGCAGGGTGTACAGGACAGGAACCACTGGATGTTCTACTTTAAGATATTTAGCCAGTTTACCATCGATTAAACCGCTAATAAGCGCATCCTCAATAATCAAATCCAATTCCAATTTAAACCTCTGGGCTGGGTTCACCTGGAGCCTCTCATAGACATTCATGTCAGCAAGTTGTGATTTAATTTCCTCCACATAATATGTGGTATCCATCACCACCAAGGCTCCGCCCTTGTCGGCCGCCTTGATGGTGATGGATTTATTGTTCTTCAAGACATCAATCTCCCTACGCTCTGCATACGTTAGGTTTGGACGACCATTACCATAACCACTACCATTACCACCATGTTTAAGTCTGGCTACATCAGCCTTTACCAATTTACAGAAGGTCTCCACAACAGGATCCTGAACAGGAGGCACAAAATCACTTTTGTTGAAGAGACCTAATTCATCAAGGGAAAGCTGTGTCTTGGAATCTGGTGTCACCAACCTCTCCTTCTCTGAAAAAAATGCCGCTAATTTTAACCGTCTAAAGAACAAATACAAATCATTGTCAATGTTAAACCAATTCGCATTACTTGAAGGGCAAAACGAAAGCCCCTTAGAAAGCACTCTGACCTGCAAATCAGAAAGGGTTAATGAAGAAATATTTACCACCAGAGAGGATCTCTCATTCATCTCTTCTTCCCCCTGGATCTCGTCATCAGGCCTCGTTTCTCTCTTTCTGTGTTTCCTGCCACCCCTGTGGCCCCTCCGCCTCCTTGGGCCGTCGTTGGTTCTTTGGACAAAAAATGGGTTGAATTCACCACTCCTCCTTCATCTGTAGAGTCTGATTCTCCACCTGTGAAACCAAAGGATGCCTGTACATTGGGTTCTCTACGAGGTCTCCTCATTTTTCTGGGAGCACCCCTCGGGCGTCCATATCCCAATGTTGGCTTATTTGATACAGAGTTCTTAAATTGCCAACCATAGATCCTGCCACTGCCATAATCCTCCAAATCTCTGTGCCATTTGGATCTTTTAATATCCTCTAATCCGGTCCTAAATTTGGCTAATTTCTCTTCCATTCCGGAATTAATGTGGCCATATTCATCAGCTGTTGCAATGGATAAAATGGCATTCTTTTGAGTTATGGGTTAGACCAATTTACATATCTGGGATCTCGAGATGCCATTAGAGGAGATTCCCATGAAATGTACTCTGTTGCGCTGTTTTTCCGACGCTGGAAGGTTGTATAATGTGCGCAGCTGCGCTGTGTTTCCCGACGCTGGAAGGGTGTGTAATCCGGAATGGTGACTTGTGCACAGAGGAGTGAAGGGAAGATGACGTCATGGACATGCGCATTAAAGAGCGGCTGCTGGAGAGAGCGTTGCATGCCGGTGTTATGACGTCTATCTGCTGGGCTGGACTCCTGTTGATGTGATTGGACCGGCGTAATCATGGACATGCCCTGTTACTATGGCAGGGGTGGACGCATTGAATGGATTGGTGCGATCGCCGGTGTACACAAATAGAACGTGGGGAGTTTATATTTGGCTTTTTTGGAGATGCTGTATATTAAAAGAGCGATCAGGGAGGCTGTAACTTTTGGGGGGGTGATTATATGTGGTGGGCTATGTATAGTTTATGAATTTTAACTGTATTGTCATGGTTTTGATGTAATTTATATCTGTTCTGTTTGTATTGAACCGTCCCATTGGCTGTGAGTCAATTGCTGGGGCGGGATTACTGGTATATAATGGTGGTTGGAGTGTTTTTATGTCATGCTTGAAAAAGGTCTGCGGACCGAAACGTTGCAGGAGGTGGAATAAAAACGTAATTTTTTCGTCTTCACAACTGCTGTGGTGCTGTCCCTCCTTTATATTTGATTTGGACTTGGATACCGGGATGGATCCCCTGGTAAGGACGTGCACCCCTATATCCATAGAGATATGTAGTTTTTAAACGTATTTATACGGGTGCGGCTGGACCAGCGTTCTATCAGTCCTGGGGTTGTCACGGTGGCTAGACCCGGTCCGTGGCCCTGTCTGTCAGTGGGGGACGTCCGATGCAATAAGTGGGGTTAATGGTGGTGTAGCGGTGCAGTGGTGAGGTGCAGGTCGCGGCAAATAACGAGGACACCAGGTTGCAGTCTCTTTACCTCTTTACTGGAGATCTCTGGGTCCTCAGTCCAGAATACGGTTCACCAGGCTGCGCAAGTCCGGCCGGTCCAATGGCACTTCCAGAGTTCTCCTCACAGGTGGAAATCAGTGCCCTCCTTCTAGTGCTGTGTGTTGTAGTCCTTCCCTGCTGTGCTCACGGAAAGTACCCCACAACGGTTGTGTCTGTTTCTTAAGTTCCCTCACAACTCGATTAATTGATGTTCTTCTCGTATTCCATCCCTCCCTGTTATTCAGGTTGGAACGGCACCCGTTTGTCAGGTAGGCCTGGAGTTCTTCCGGGACCCTAGAGACGCCCCTCTCCCGCAATTGCCCCCCAAGACTTCATAGGTGATATGTGTTAGGCAGCCCGCCTTGAACTGACTGCCCTGCCGCTGTTTGGAGTATGGCTTGAAGCTGTATGCTATTCCACTCCCTCGGCGTTCCGGCCACCGGTAATGCGCCTCAGTAGGATGTTGCTCCGGTCTTACAGCATGACCCCTACTGGTATTCTCCTTTCGCTTGATCTCGTTTCTCACTCAGCACAATCTATCTCGCTTCTAGTCCTTTCTTAGGGCACCGCCGCTATGCTGAGCAGGCACGGTCCCGTTACGTTCTTTCCAATGCCAAGCCTCTGTCAGGATCCCACCCCTGACAGAGACCCTACTATCTCTCCCTCCACAACACCCTCTGCCACAAGGTGTTGCTTCGTTCAATCCAGTCAGCTTTCTCCTCTAACTTCCTGCCTGACCCCCAGTTTACCTACTATGGTGGGGAGTGGCCTAATGAATAGCACCCTTAGCTCCCCCCGGAGGCCCAGCTGTGAAACATATTGGTGTCTGTGATACCTGATCAGAGGAACTCCTTCAGTGCCATCGAACGCACCATGGCTCCCCAAAGTGGCGGAGCCACAGTACTGCAACGACCAGGACTCTGGGGCGCTGCACTGGCACATGCATGCCTGCGCCATTTCATTTCCATCCCCGCGAGTTTTGAAAGGCAGAGAAGGGCAGGCCAGACGGGTGAAAGAAGGAGCGGCTTCATTTCCATCCTCCGGAGTCTTGAGAGGCAGAGAATGGCGGGCCAGACAGGTGAAAGAGAAGGAGGTAATAGAATACAAGGGTGGGCTTGATTCACTTACACCTTCCCGGTGAGGTACCTCATCATCGGGACCGCTCCCCGCACCATATGCGGCGACCGCAGAGCTCAGCACATGCCGCATAAGGCGACACCCGGCATATAAGACAACCCCCGACTTTTGAGAAGATTTTCAGGGGTTAAAAAGTCGTCTTATATGACAGAAAATACGGTACTTGTTCTTCGTGGTGTTGTTTGGTTAGTGGTGCCTCTTGTTTAATGGACTTGCAGCCTCTGTGGCCTTTCAGAAAAGGTAAAGCGTATATACTGCCCAATACGTGACACTTAGATTACACACAGGGGGACTTCCTATCATTGGCCATGTGACTTATGGACAGAATTGCTTGTACCTGAAAATGTTAGTGGCTTCATAGCAAAAGGGGTGAATACATATGCACATGCTCATTTTTAGTTATTTGATCTCACAAATTTAATTTTTGCCTATATTTTTATCACTTCACTTCACCAAATTAGACTATTTAGTGTTGATGCATCACACACAAATCAGATTACAAAAACATTTAAATACAGGCTGCAATGTAACAAAATAGGAAAAAAGCCAAGGGGGTGAATAGTTTCTTAAGCTACTCTATCCTATCTATGCTATTCTGACGGTTCGGGCTGTGAATTTACTGTTCTTGGCTGATGAAATGTCTGGTTTCCTTTGAGATGTGATCATAAAAGTCAGACGGCACACGCATGGCCCAAGTGCCGGACAATTCTTTTCACGTACCCATTGACTTACAATGGAGAATGCGATCCAGCCTCACATCCAATCACAGCACGCTGTGAGTTTTTCCTCAGTCCAATTCGGGCTGAGAAAGAAAATCACAGACAAGCACTCACTCATTGAATAACATGGGTCAGAGTGAAAGGTGATGTTTTCTCACATTGCACTCCTTCGTATTATACTCCAGTGGTAGTGACCCTTACCCTGTTTACGGACATCTGTTTTCAGCCAATTGACAAGCCCAGACTGTCATAAATTCTTACCTTGACTAATGACTGTGGTATTTCAGAAGTGTTGACCTGTATGATATTCCCCAGGATGGGTAGTGGTGTAGGTCCTGGGGGTAGGTCCTTCTGTTTCACCCCACCCCACCATTTGATGAGATAAATAAGAAGAGTGATTCCAGCAGCTAGGAGAAGTGTTGCTGCGATGTTCAGAGCCATCCTGAGCCCCGGTGACTACAGCTTGGTCTGTACTATGACCTGTGTATTTATATTCGGTCATGTACAGGGCAGCATTCCGACATACAATCAGTGAGAACAGACTGCACTTGTGTAAAGTGCAGAGCTACATCTGTATTGTTCAACACTTCCGCTCTCAGTGGTTGCAGGGAGGGCAGTCTCATCTTGGTGTGATGTCAGAGTGCTCTAGAAATGAGACATGACACCCACCCCTCTCACAGCAAACAGCACACATGGGGGGATTCAGCAGCTGCATCCTCTGCTCTTTTGCTACTGTACAGATTTGTTAATATCTGAGAGCATATTAAAAATCAAACTTAGCCTTGACGCTTCCAAAATATACCCATTTATTGCAACCAAAATAGGAGAACTGGTCAAACAATAATAGAAAAGATGAAAAGAAAACTAAAGTCCATTCTATTGTAATGTTTTCTTAAGCCCCCTGATTTAAAAAAAAAAAAATCGATCAAAATTACGTAATAGCAAGATAAGCAAGAAAAATCTTTATTATAGCTAAAAATGTACACAATATTATGCAGTATATAAAAATGTAAAGAATATTCATTCAGCATCTTTTTTTGGAAATTTATTCTTGCGCCTTTTCCTTTTCTCTTCAGAACTTCTCTTGATACCTTCTCTGCAGATCTTTTCTGTGAAGCATCCCGCAGTAGTCATCCATCATGTTCCATCTACCTTGGTACCGTTGTTCCACCTCCTTGCTATCCTGATGAAATCTTTCTCCTTGCTCATCGTTAGCAGCACCAAGGTTTTCGGGAAAGTAGTCCTAATGGGAATTAAATAAGTGTAACTTCAAATTCATAGACAATCTGAGGCTTTGAAACATTTCATCATGTTCTCCTTGATTGACTTAAATTTTGGATCTTTCTTATTAATTAGTATATTCATTACTTCTTTAAAAGAATCACAAGCATTTTTCTCAACAACTTTCATTTTTCATTATCCTTCATGAGTCTCTGAACACCAAAAACTCATAAAAATGGCTTCCCTCAGTTTTGCTTCTGACAGTCCATGAAACTTGGTACATACTGTAGGTACTTAAATGTCTCACCTCTTTCTTTCGGAAGAGCTTTCAAAAACTTCATTAGCCCAAGCTTAATGTGGAGTGGTTTGTAATAAACCTAGCACTCAAAACTTACATACCTATCTACGGTTTGGGAACCTACCTAGGCACCTACCACAGTTGTGCACAGGGCGTTTCTATATTAATGTGGAGTGGTGGCAGAAGAACTTTAGTGGGTGTTAAATATATCTGTTTTGTATATTTATTTATTTATTCAGGTCTCTTTGCCAGATGCTATACTCTAAAGAAAATGTCACAATGTTTCTTATAAAAAATGTAGCAGTTTATTGGATTGTCCACCAAAAAGCATCATTGTGGCAAAATATAAAATAAGTGAAAGAGTTACAAACAAATTGTCTATTTGTCCATATCAAAGTTTGTTCTCCATCTTTCCTGGGATCCTGAGTGATACATTGTGTCTGTCTGTCAAAAGCATGGCTGAATAAAGAAGCACATGGTTAACTCACATACCAACTGTCTAACCTGATGTCCATCTAGTGTCAGTGTCAAGTGTCTGCCCCCTTCCTGCTGGTGACATAGTTATATACCTCCCTCATAGTGTGGCGCCCCTAAGGGTCCAGTTGCCACAGAGGTACTGCACCTCAGCCAGAGGTGTGGTAATCCGCTCTTGGGTAAGGAGGGGGCACTACCCGGAACTCGCACATGTGTATCCAACTTGACACTGCTCCAGGCTAGGGGGAGGGGCCCCAGCTCTGGTGGAGGGTTGTGTGACAGTTGGAGGGAAAGTAGTGAGTTGTGAGGAGTTGTCATGGAAATGAGAGGGAAGAGTTATTCAGTCAGGTAGTCAGCGAATTGTGAGGAGGAGGTGATTGGAGCAGATGTGAAGAGAGGAGCTCCTGAGAGAGAGAAAGGGTCCTAGGGGCCAGGGAAGTGAGGAATCCACCTGTGGCACCCAAATCCACGACGACCGTGGGTGGGTGGACGGACCAAGTCACAGTGGGGACCAGCCCCAGACTAGTTGAGGAACTTCAAGTCTCAGCTAGCAAACAGGAGGCTGTAGTATCTGCATGTGCTACAGGCAAATCCACATACATTCGCTGAAAAGGCAACCATATAGGATCAAGGGGACCAGGAGAAGGTCGCCCGATAGGACCCGAGCCTGCTGGCTTGGGCCACTGTGTGTGAGGCACAGGGCAGGAGGGCAAAGCCAGCATAGAGAGATGACCTGGGAAGGTACACAAGAAAAGGAGTCTCTGAAAAGTGCACCCAGATTGCTTGAGAGCTGAATTGAAAAGAGACCCGGAGGATGCAGCACCCGGCTGGGATTGTACCAAACAAACTGTTAGTAAAGAGTGAAACTGCACCCTGCTGTGTCCTCAGAATTATTACTGTGTCACCTGCCCTGCACTACAACAGTTTAGCATTGACTTTAACACTTTACCGGCCCTGGGGCCTAGCTTTACCCGTGGAGAGCTGTGACATCTCTGCTGCATCACCAACTGCCCCAGTGGACCTTACCCGCAGCGTCAGTCATTTTCCTTATTTCCAAACACCACGGGTGGCTTCACAAACTAATCCCTTATAAATGTTATTCCCCTTCTCCCATCATTATTTAATTGGTCGCCCAGGGCCACAGATTGGGCACTGCTGTCGTGACATCCCCCGAATAACCATCTGACCTGGCCCAAGTCCCCCACGGCCCTAGCAGGTGCTCCCTTTGCATGTGTTCGCTATATATGGTGCTACCCTCTACCCTGAGCGAAGTACAGAAATAACACATGTGATGTCAGCCAAACCTTCCGCAAGGAAATGTGCTCAGTATAGAATTGAGTGTAATAACAATAAATCAATAACCAATAATTCATATTTAACAGTGGGATCAATTAAACTTTCCACAACTATGTTCTTGAGTCCAGGTTGCAAAGATGATCTTTTTGGCAAACTATTTTGGCTCCAGTGATGAGTCCTATCCTGGCTGTCCCATTCACCCAAAAAGCATGAGTACTTTGTGCATCCTCCTTGCTGCCCCAGGAGCAAAGCGAGAACTTTCAGTTCATCACATATTGACCATACTTGATCCTCATAATTAAGTTACTTGAGAATTAAGTCTGCATTCTCTTAGGCCCCTTTCACACATCAGTTTTTTCCATCAGTCACAATCCATTGGCTCGATGGATCAGTCACAGATTGTGAAAAACTGATGCGATGGATTCGCATCAGTTTTTTCATCCGTTTCTTCCATTTTTTCATCCGTTTTTCAACGGATACGTTTTTTAAAAAGCCCAATGGGAGGCTCCCAAACATTATTGGCTACTGTAAACCTATATATACAGTGTTCCTACACCTCATCTTTGACAGGTTATAGAGCAAGTGGCAAAAATGGAAGGTGTGATTGCGAACATTGTGAAGATCTATGTAGATTTTACTTTTGAGGCAAATCATTTAGAAGCGATCATTCTTGAAAAGGAGCGAGAAAGAAAGCGTATCATGCGTCTGCACCAGCATCGCTTTTGGATCCACCCAATCACTGCACTGAGAATGACACGTGGGGTGTATTCAACGTTATATATGGAGTTGAGAGGAAACCCCGAGAAGTTTTTTTTATCTATGTTTGGATGAAACTTCCATTCGAGCAAATGACAGACAGTGATGGATCCTTCGCTCTCCGATTTTTCGACGTGTACAAAAAACTTTACTTTGTCAGTCATCTCCGGCTGCCGGATAAACAATTTTGAACGGATCTGGCGAACGACGGATGAAACGTGAGGCCATCTGTCGCAATCTGTTGCTAATACAAGTTGATGAGAAAAAACAGATCTGGCAGCATCAGTCGCCGTTTTTTTTTTTTTCAAAATTCGACGGATTGCGACTGATAGCAAAAAACTGATGTGTGTAAGGGGCCTTAGCTTTCCTTCAAGTGCACAGAATGCCCTGCAGGCACTGAAGGATCCCTACTGCCATTGTGCAGCAACAAATCTTTCTGGCTTTTTTTGGATGAATTAATAAATAGTTTCCACTTGCTCACATTATACTCAATGTTACATTTTTTTATTAGCCCAGAATCATCACTGCAATACACTACAGTAGAGCAGCCTCTTGAGAAAAGTATGGAAGGAATTTCTTTTCTCTGCTTCGGTGTAATGAAAAACAGGTACCTGGAGGTACCAGGTTCTTTTCCTTTAGTCTAGAGATTAAAAGGTATGCAGAATGTTTGGTAAGGCCTGAGTCCCTGACTAAGTCATTTAATTTGGGCTTTGAAAAAAGTTGTGACTCGTTGGAGTCTTTATTAGAATCCGGCTCTTCATGTTCTGAGTCATGCCCCCGGAAAAAGCAATATGTGAAACAGCGCCTGTCGGGTGTAAGGGGAACACCGCACGCCTGACTGCACTACCATCTGTGTGGAGGCTCCTTTTCTGTGGCAAAAAGGAATCATATTTGCACATTTTGTAAATCTCTACAAAGAACTGCATGGCATTCATTGGTTCACTTGCTTATTTGCTTTAAGTATACAGCCTCACTTTACAACCCTCCCTTTCTTTTGACTTGCTTTTCTGGCGTCCACCTCCCCATTATCAAGGCTACAATAATTGGCGTGCAGCAGTTTTCCCCTCTCTTTTTGGAGGTCTTACATCCTGTCTTTTTAAATGATTTTAATTTTGTATATATCAACAAAAAATAGTATTTTATTTCTCTAGTGTTTGGATTCTCTTCTTAGCAGGTGGATTTACCCTCCACCTGCTTTCAGTGTTTCTAGTTTCGCCAGAGGTGAAGGGACAGGTATCCCTGGACCATGAGGCACAGGGAGAGTCCCTGACGGGAGGTCCTGGTATATAATTTCCTTCTTATTTTTAAGATTGAATACCTCCTTGTTTCACATGAAAAAACTAGCAGTCACCACTATGATCACTATGATTTCATGGTTCCCTCCAGATCAGAGGCATGCCAAAACAAAAACACACTTTCTTCTCTTTAGACCACTGTCGTAGTTCTTCTACACAAACAGATCACACTACATGTGGAGCCCACGACTTGTCCTGATCACTTGTTGTAGTTTTACGGCAAAGTATGCATAATACAATTTTCTAACAAATTTTCGGATAAATTATGACACCTCCTTGTAGCCATGTTGATTACTTTGTTAGAAACGGAAGCTTAATCCACCACAACCACTAAATGCTGATAGGAATCATGTTAAGTGCACCACCACACTCTTATGAACTCTGTCTAAAAGAAAATATGCCTTTGCTCCCCATAGCAACTATTCACAGTACAGCTTTCAGTTCTAATACTGCTGTGGTAAAATGAAAGCTGTGCTCTGATTGGTCGCTATGGACACCACCACACTATTACGTACTGTGATTAAAAGTAATCTGTCTTTACTGCCTATAACAACCAATCACAGCACGGCTTTCATTTCTTATACTGCTGAGGTAAAATGAAAGATATGCTATGATTGGATGCTAAGGACACCACCACACTCTTTTGAAACTGGGTTAAGAAAATCTTCTCTGACTACAGCAGCCAATTATTTTTTATCTAAGTGGTGAAAAAACTTCCAAACTTTGCTAAAAATAAAAAAATTAAATTGTGCCATTTTCCGATACCGGTAGCTTCTCCATTTTTCATGATCTGGGGTCGGGTGAGGGCTTATTTTTGAGTGCACCGAGCTGACGTTTTTAGTGATACCATTTTGGTGCAGATACGTTCTTTTGATCGCCCTTTATTGCATTTTAATATAATTTCGCGTGACCAAAAAGGTAATTTTGGCGTTTCTAATTTTTTTCTCGCTACACCATTTAGCGATCAGGTTAATCCTTTTTTTATTGATAGATGAGGCGATTCTGAACGCGGCGATACCAAATATCTATATATTTGATTTTATTTTTATTGTTTTATTTTGAATGGGGCGAAAGGGGGGTGATTTAAACTTTTATATTTTTTTTTATTTCATATTTTTTTAAACTTTTTTTTACTTTTGCCATGCTTCAATAGCCGGCATCAGCAACCATAGAAGTCTTAAGGAGACCTCTGGTTACAATGCCGACGCACTGCTGACCCCCGATCATGTGACGGGGACGGCGATGAACGCATTTCCGGCAGCGCGGCCGGGAGCGGTAGTTATATGCCGCTGTCAGCGTTTGACAGTGGCATTTAACTAGTTAATAGCGACGGGTGGATCGCGATTCCACTCGCCGCTATTGCTAGCACATGTCAGCTGTTCAAAACAGCTGACATGTCACGGCTTTGATGTGGGCTCACCGCCGGAGCCCACATCAAAGCTGGTGATCTGACCTTGGACATACTATCTGTTGTGAATTCTGCTCTTGGGCTCCCTCCGGTGGTTGTTAGTGGTAGTGCAGTGGTCTCTGGATTGTAAGCCAGGGTAGGTGTTTCTGCTTATTGCAGATCTATTAGGTATTTAGGTGTGAAGGAGCCTTCTATCCCTGCCAGTTGCCCATTGTATCTTGGAGGGATTGCATCTCTGTCTGGCTCCTCTTGCCCTGCTGTCATTTCAGCTAAGTGCCTGGTTTTTGTTCTCTGTAGCATGCATGCAGTGTGCTTTTATGTGCAGTGCAATCTATTGTGTTTTTGTCCAGCTTTGACTTTGTTTGGATTTCTCTGTCATGCTGGTTTCTCTGGAGATGCAGATATACACTCTACGTCTTTAGTTAGATGTAGTTTATAGTATATTCTGCTGCGGATTTTTTTAGAGTTTAATACTGACCGCTTAGAACTCTGTCCTATCCTCTATTTAGCTAGAAGTGCCTATTTTGCTAAAGTCTGTCTTTTCTGCCTGTGTTCGTATTTCCTCTTAAACTCACAGTCAATATTTGTGGAGGGCTGTCTTTCCTTTGGGAATCTGCTCTGAGGCAAGATAGTATTTCCCTTTTCCATCTTTAGGGGTATTTAGTCCTCCGGCTGCATCGAGGTGTCTAGGCCATGATAGGAACATCCCACGGCTACTTCTTGTTGCGGTGTTAGTATTAGGATTGCGGTCAGTACAGGTACCACCTACTCCAGAGATAGTCTCATGCGGCTTCAGGGTCACCGGATCATAACAACTATCCCGTCCGAAGTCAGAAAGGGGTTAATGCCTTATTTTACATCTGTGCACTGTTAGCTCCTTTTTGTGTCACCTCTCCTGAAGCTGAATCAATCCCAATCTGGTAGCCATAGATATCATTTTATCCAGTGCAAAATAAATATCAGACAACAACATTCATCTTTAATATGACCCAATAACTCTTTATAGAATATTGCAATTTCAAATCCTTACCTGTCACCAGATGCTACCACATTTACTCTGCAAACAGCACTGGTAATTGATGAGCCAGCATTACTGTGTAGCATAGGTATTGTGCAGCTAACTATACTGGTGTGACTGTGACCTATGGTGTTTCCTAAACAGGGACAGAATATATGTGCTATTTAGGTTCTCAGCAGAAATAATCGTCTCTCTGCGTTGGCTCATGGGTCAGCACCGCACTCTATTTAAACTTCCAGCAGTCTGTTGGGAGTTGCCAATTTTTGCTTGGCTTACTTTTTGTACTGTGAAAATGTGATAGATCCATGATATTTCTAGAGCTAGACCTTGGCTATTCTGAAACAGAAAGCTAAAGCAATGAAATGGAATATAAGTTGGTGTGCGTGCAGGGTGTAGGCACATGTTCACACTGGCCACTAAACAAACAACACCCAAGACAAAAACAAATTGAGCAAATACCCTGCAGAAAATAAATAAATTGCAATAGTGCATTAAAATAATATAAGGTACTGGGTTAACATATTTTTGATAAAAAAAGAGTAAAAGCCAACCCACCACAATACTGGGGCCCTATTTGGGATTGTCCTAACCTCCAGTATTAAAACCTCACCATGCTTCTAATGACGTATGTGTGCATAATGACTTAATCACACATACATCATAGACATATGTTAAGATTTTAATAGTACAGGATATGACCATCCCAAGTAGGGTCATGGTAATGTGGTGAGATGGCCTTTACTTCTTTTTTTAATCAAAAATATGTTAACCAAGTACCCTATATTATTTTATTAATCTATTGCTATGTATTTTCTGCAGGGTATTTGCTCATTTTGTTTTTGTCTTGGTTTAGTTTTGGCTATTCTGACCCTGATTTGATTGACCCCTGATGTCCCTGATTACAGTTTTTGTCTACTGATTCCATCCCTCAAGTTACTTATTTGGCTAGTTTGACTACTTTTGCCTCAGACTCAGTATTCGAAAAAACAGTTACTTCATACCATAAGGCCCCTTAGTAAGTTCAGACCCCAGTTTAAAAGTTAAAGTGTAAAAGCCAAGGTTCCTCTGCGACACACTAGATGGAATAACTAGTGTCAAGTTTTTCCAAAGTTGCCTTTTTGAGACAATGGAGTCAGACAACACAGCATCTAAGATGTGATAGTTGTTGGTGTATTGGCTGACAGTGGAGTCTCCTTGATTCTAGCAAAGTTGAGCAAAATCAGTATAAGTACATAGTTACATAGGTTGGAAAAAGACCTGAGTCCATCCAGAGGTGTTTTCTACACCAATAATACATTTTGTCACTAATTTAACTAAAACCCACAATATTATTTTTACTTAAGAAATCGTCCAGCCCTTTTTTAAAAGCTGCTATATTGTCTGCCATTACTATCTCTTGTAGTCAGGCATTTCACAGTCTGACAGTAAAGAACTTTTATTATTTAGCTGCCGGAATCACCTTTCTTCCACCCATAATGAGTTCCCCCTAGTCCTTCGTCTTTGGAAGGAATAAGTCATGTGCCAGTCCTTTATACTGACCACACATATATTTATACATATAAATAAGATCTCCTCTGCGATGTCTTATTTCTAAGCTAAACAAGTCCAACTTTTCCAACCTCTCATCATATGAGAGGCCTTTGAAGACTCTCCAGAAAGACGCCAGAAAACTGGATTACCACCAACCTTTCGGCAGAAGCCCTTTTTTAACAAAATATTCTAATGCTTCTAATTGTCGTTAGAAATTATGGAATTCATTTAGACATAGGCTATTCTGCTGTGTGCCTGACAGCCCCACACAATGTTCTTTTGTGTACTTGCTTGCCGAATATCACAGAGTGAAAATGCTCAATGGATCTTTTTTATTGTGTTTTTTGACTTCCCAACAACTATGATGGCTATCTTTAGAGGCAGAGTAGTATATAATAAAAGAGATGTCTGCCTATGTGCTTGATGAGGGTGCTCCAAGCTGCAGATACATTTCCCTCTACCATCATAAACTCCTTGATTTGGCAATGACAAAAGATGACCATACTCAAATGAGTAAGATAATATGTTGCCCATCAATTAAAGATTGAGTTGTTTATTTGTACAAATGATCCAATCGTCAATCATGTGTATGAGTGGTGCCGATGGAACGAAGACACCAGAGAAAGTTGGGCAGAGATCAGAACAGGAGGCTGCAGAGACACAAAAGTGAATAGTGAGGTGACCAATTTTTTACGACATATTTATTATGATCTGGGATCTAAAGAGATATAAGAGAATAAGAACATTCCATTTGCATCAAATAACTTTAATATCAATTAAATTTATTGGCCAAATTAGAGTGAGCTACCAAATTTTGGCATATCTGCTCCTCACTACATACAAAGTGTTCCGGTCTTGGTGTCTATTATATATTAGTGCACCTTTAAAAGAAGCTTCCAATGAAGATGTGAACATAGCCTAAAGTCAACCGAACCTGACCAACCATATGATGCGTAAGGAGGTCTCCCAATTCTCTCCCGACTTAGGATGTCAGTAGAGAGAAAAATCAAGCACTAGAATATTGACCATCAGCTGTCTTCTGTGCATGGCCATATTAAGCTGCAAACTCAGTTCTCACTCAACCGTCAATGAAGAGAAAAATAAATAAGTAATAATATAAAAAAATTATATATATACTAGCTATTGAACCCGTTCTACGCCCGGGTGGCGAGCATTTATATTGGTATATGGTCTCCATCCTGGTATGTGCTGCTCCCATCTTGCTCTCCCATCCTGTCATGTGCTGCTCCATCTTGCGCCCCCATCCTGTCATGTACTGCTCCACCGTGTCATGTGCTGCTCCATCCTGCATCCCCATCCTGTCATGTGCTGCTCCACCGTGCCATGTGCTGCTCCATCCTGCGCCCCATCCTGTCATGTGCTGCTCCACCGTGTCATGTGCTGCTCCATCCTGCATCCCCATCCTGTCATGTGCTCCCATCCTGCGGCCCCCATCCTATCACGTGCTGCTCCATCCTGCACCCCCATCATTGCGGGCGGCTGTGCGGAGTGCGGATGGCTGTGCGGAGTGCGGGCGGCTGTGCGGAGTGCGGGCGGCTGTGCGGAGTGCGGGCAGCTGTGCCGAGTGTGGGCGGCTGTGCCGAGTGCGGGCGGGTGTGCCGAGTGTGGGCGGCTGTGCGTGGCGCTGCTGGGTGCGGGCGGCTGTGGGTGGCTGTGCTGGGTGCGGTGGCTGTGCTGGGTGCAGCGGCTGTGTGTGGCTGTGGGCGGCGGCTGTGCTGGGTGCGGCGGCTGTGCGCGGCTGTGCTGGGTGTGGCGGCTGTGCTGGGTGCGGCGGCTGTGGGTGGCTGTGCTGGGTGCAGCGGCTGTGCGTGGCTCTAGGCAGCTGTGCGTGGCTGTGGGCAGCTGTGCGTGGCTGTGCTGGGTGCGGCGGCTGTGGACGGCTGTGCTGGGTGCGGTGGCTGTGTTGGGTGCTGCGGCTGTGCGTGGCTGTGCTGCTCCATCCTGCGCCCCCATCCTGTCATGTGCTGCTCCACCGTGTCATGTGCTGCTCCATCCTGCATCCCCATCCTGTCATGTGCTGCTCCACCGTGCCATGTGCTGCTCCATCCTGCGCCCCATCCTGTCATGTGCTGCTCCACCGTGTCATGTGCTGCTCCATCCTGCATCCCCATCCTGTCATGTGCTCCCATCCTGCGGCCCCCATCCTATCACGTGCTGCTCCATCCTGCACCCCCATCATTGCGGGCGGCTGTGCGGAGTGCGGATGGCTGTGCGGAGTGCGGGCGGCTGTGTGGAGTGCGGGCGGCTGTGCGGAGTGCGGGCAGCTGTGCGGAGTGCGGGCAGCTGTGCCGAGTGCGGGCGGCTGTGCCGAGTGCGGGCGGCTGTGCCGAGTGCGGGCGGGTGTGCCGAGTGCGGGCGGCTGTGCCGAGTGCGGGCGGCTGTGCGTGGCGCTGCTGGGTGCGGGCGGCTGTGGGTGGCTGTGCTGGGTGCAGCGGCTGTGTGGCTGTGGGCGGCGGTTGTGCTGGGTGCGGCGGCTGTGCGCGGCTGTGCTGGGTGTGGCGGCTGTGCTGGGTGCGGCGGCTGTGGGTGGCTGTGCTGGGTGCAGCGGCTGTGCGTGGCTCTAGGCAGCTGTGCGTGGCTGTGGGCAGCTGTGCGTGGCTGTGCTGGGTGCGGCGGCTGTGCGCGGCTGTGCTGGGTGTGGCGGCTGTGCTGGGTGCGGCGGCTGTGGGTGGCTGTGCTGGGTGCAGCGGCTGTGCGTGGCTCTAGGCAGCTGTGCGTGGCTGTGGGCAGCTGTGCGTGGCTGTGCTGGGTGCGGCGGCTGTGGACGGCTGTGCTGGGTGCGGTGGCTGTGCTGGGTGCTGCGGCTGTGCGTGGCTGTGCTGCTCCATCCTGCGCCCCCATCCTGTCATGTGCTGCTCCACCGTGTCATGTGCTGCTCCATCCTGCATCCCCATCCTGTCATGTGCTGCTCCACCGTGCCATGTGCTGCTCCATCCTGCGCCCCATCCTGTCATGTGCTGCTCCACCGTGTCATGTGCTGCTCCATCCTGCATCCCCATCCTGTCATGTGCTCCCATCCTGCGGCCCCCATCCTATCACGTGCTGCTCCATCCTGCACCCCCATCATTGCGGGCGGCTGTGCGGAGTGCGGATGGCTGTGCGGAGTGCGGGCGGCTGTGTGGAGTGCGGGCGGCTGTGCGGAGTGCGGGCAGCTGTGCGGAGTGCGGGCAGCTGTGCCGAGTGCGGGCGGCTGTGCCGAGTGCGGGCGGCTGTGCCGAGTGCGGGCGGCTGTGCCGAGTGCGGGCGGCTGTGCGTGGCGCTGCTGGGTGCGGGCGGCTGTGGGTGGCTGTGCTGGGTGCAGCGGCTGTGTGGCTGTGGGCGGCGGTTGTGCTGGGTGCGGCGGCTGTGCGCGGCTGTGCTGGGTGTGGCGGCTGTGCTGGGTGCGGCGGCTGTGGGTGGCTGTGCTGGGTGCAGCGGCTGTGCGTGGCTCTAGGCAGCTGTGCGTGGCTGTGGGCAGCTGTGCGTGGCTGTGCTGGGTGCGGCGGCTGTGGACGGCTGTGCTGGGTGCGGTGGCTGTGCTGGGTGCTGCGGCTGTGCGTGGCTGTGCTGGGTGCAGCGGCTGTGCTGGGTGCGGCGGCTGTGCTGGGTGCGGCGGCTGTGCTGGGTGCGGCGGCTGTGCGTGGCTGTAGGCGGCTGTGCGTGGCTGTGGGCGGCTGTGCTGGGTGCGGTGGCTGTGCTGAGTGCGGCGGCTGTGCTGAGTGCGGGCGGCTGTATGTGGCGCGGCTGTGCGTGGCTGTGCTGGGTGCGGGCGGCTGTGGGTGGCTGTGCTGGGTGCGGCGGCTGTGGACGGCTGTGCTGGGTGCGGTGGCTGTGCTAGGTGCAGCGGCTGTGCGTGGCTGTGGGTGGCTGTGGGCGGCTGTGCTGGGTGCGGCGGCTGTGCTGGGTGCAGCGGCTGTGCGTCGCTGTGCTGGGTGTGGTGGCTGTGGTTGGTGCGGCGGCTGTGCGTGGCTGTGCTGGGTGCGGCGGCTGTGGACGGCTGTGCTGGGTGCGGTGGCTGTGCTGGGTGCAGCGGCTGTGCGTGGCTGTAGGCGGCTGTGCGTGGCTGTGGGCGGCTGTGCGTGGCTGTGCTGGGTGCGGCGGCTGTGCTGGGTGCGGCGGCTGTGCGCGGCTGTAGGCGGCTGTGTGTGGCTGTAGGCGGCTGTGCGTGGCTGTGCTGGGTGCGGCAGCTGTGGACGGCTGTGCTGGGTGCGGTGGCTGTGCTGTGTGCAGCGGCTATGCGTGGCTGTGGGCGGCTGTGCGTGGCTGTGCTGGGTGCGGCAGTTGTGCTGGGTGCGGCGGCTGTGCTGGGTGCGGCGGCTGTGCGTGGCTCTAGGCGGCTGTGCGTGGCTGTGGGCGGCTGTGCGTGGCTGTGCTGGGTGTGGCGGTTGTGGACGGCTGTGCTGAGTGCGGCGGCTGTGCTGGGTGCGGCGGCTGTGGGCGGCTGTGCGTGGCTGTGCTGGGTGCGGCGGCTGTGCTGGGTGCGGCGGCTGTGCTGGGTGCGGCGGCTGTGCGTGGCTGTGGGTGGCTGTGCTGGGTGCGGCGGCTGTGCTGGGTGCGGCGGCTGTGCTGGGTGCGGCGGCTGTGCTGGGTGCGGTGGCTGTGCATGGCTGTAGGCGCCTGTGCGTGGCTGTGGGCGGCTGTGCTGGGTGCAGCGGCTGTGCGTGGCTGTAGGCGGCTGTGCTGGGTGCGGTGGCTGTGCGTGGCTGTGCTGGGTGCGGTGGCTGTGGTGGGTGCGGCGGCTGTGGGTGGCTGTGCTGGGTGCGGCGGCTGTACTGGGTGTGGCGGCTGTGTGTGGCTGTGCGTGGCTGTGGGCGGCTGTGCTGGGTGCGGCAGCTGTGCTGGGTGCGGCGGCTGTGCGTGGCTGTGCTGGGTGCGGTGGCTGTGGTGGGTGCGGTGGCTGTGGACGTAAGTGGCGTAAGTAACAAATAGCTGTGGCATGAAGTCCCACAGCCTCATGGCACAGCAATTTGTTACTTGCGGAGGGTGAGTATACTTAACTGTCCCGTTTCACCGACGCCATTCCGGGCCATGAATATCCCCCTGCTCCCGGAATCGGCGCCTGCGCAGTCCGTGCTTTCCGGCGCCATTTTCTTGAAGACACATTGCAGTGTGTCTTCAAGAAAATGGCGCCGGAAAGCGCGGACTGCGCAGGCCCCTTTTCCGGCACCAGGAGGACAGATTTTCTGTGTCCTCCTGGTGCCGGAAAAGGCGCCTGCGCAGTCTGCGCTTTCCGGCGCCATTTTCTTGAAGACACACTGCAATGTGTCTTCAAGAAAATGGCGCCGGAAAGCGCGGACTGCGCAGGCGCCGATTCCGGGAGCAGGGGGATATTCATGGCCCGGAATGGCGTCAGTGGAACGGGACAGGTAAGTATACTCACCCTCCGCCTCCTGGCTCGTCCCTGTTTCTCTGTTGGAGATCGCGGTGTGCGTTCAGCGCTTACGCATACCGCGATCTCCTGGGAGCGTCGCTCTGTAGGGTCCAGACTGCGCCGGCGCTTGCGCTTGCGCAGTCTATAAAGGCTTCGGACAGAGTGACACTCCCAGCGTTATATTATAGATATATATATATATGAAAAAAGATACATTACAGTCTAATATATTAATTAACATAACATTTTATTTCAGATGTTAAAACATATATTATTTTGTGTCAATTACTATTGTGGTATCATAGCGCTTAAAAAATATAAAAAAAAGGTGAATTTTTGCGTATAGTTTTATTTTTACTTCTGGAGCTTGTAGGTTTGTCTTCAGCTCAGAAACGAGGGACAACATTCATCTGATACGATTGAGCTCTTAAACCATTGGTGCTTGGATCGGGTCTTATGCTCAGATTATTTCTGTCTACAGTGGGCTCCAAGGTAAACTTCTGCAGTATGGTGGTTAGAAAGAGGAAGAGCTGCATGCGAGCCAGGCCTTCTCCCATACACATTCGCTTTCCTGGGAAAACAGAACCAGTTATGTACCAGTTATAACTTGTATTGTTCAAGATTATTGTACTTGTTTTTATTATGCATACCCCTCCTCACATGTAAAGCGCCATGGAATAAATGACGCTATAACAATAAATAATAATAATAATAATAATAATAATAATAATAATTGGCGATTACCAATGAGGCTATCAATGGTTGTCTGAAGAATGTGCTGTCACACTGAATTCACTTGGGCAAATCATCAAGACCCAATCCCTGTGCAATTGCAAACACAAGACTTCCCAGATGTGTTCGTTGGGAGACAAATCTGGTCTTCCTTAAACCCAGCCTAAAAGCCATGTCAAGGTAAGATAGTCCCATATTCCAAATCCCAGTTAATTTGAAGCCTAAGTTCAGTCATGTACAGTATTTATAGATAATTTTTTACCATAATCAAGAAATAGTTTCCTACCTGTAGAAAATGGAATAAATCCATCATTTTTTTTAAAGTCACCTTTCTCATCAAGGAAATGTCCAGGATCAAACTCATCTGGGTTTTTGAAATATTTGGGGTCTTTTAGGACAGAGGTCAGAACTGTAATCACTAAGGTTCCCTGAAAGTAAATGTAAGAAATATGTCAATGTCAAAAGTGTTAGAAGTGAGATCTAGTAAATAGCTGATAGGAAGAAGTGACCCAAGACACAGAGAAGATCAACACTTTTTTCCATATGGAATTGCTCTGGTATGTCTGAGGTTTTTTGACTCGTTACTGAATAAATAATAATAATAAAGAGAGAAAATGTCAAATACCAACTGTGGTTCATAAACATTAAATAAAAGAACAGATCATAGCAATACGCTCCAAGTCTCCTGGTCCGGTCAGGAGGCTTAATGGAAAAGATGAAACAATTCAGTCTCTTGGAAAAATAAGAACATTTCCAAGAACTCAGAATTTTTCCTTTTTCCCACTGTCTCAGAAAATTGAAGACCAAGGCTTGGAGGGGTGGAGAGTCAAGAACATGGCCCTTAAAGTGGAATATGACAATTACTGAAAATTTGTAGTGGCACACACATTGCTAAACTGATGCCAAACAACAGACATTGTCAAGAGGGGTTGATAAGACCATCATATTGTACCTTTGGGATGTGATATCCTCTGAAGGTTGTATCCTTGCTGGGAGCATGTGGAACGCCTGTAGGGACAATATCAGCAAGTCTCTGGATCTCATGGATTACGGCGTCTGTATACGGCATTTTACTCCTGTCTTCTATTGATGGACAGCGATCTTTGCCTATTACATTGTCTATCTCTTTGTGGATTTTCTCTGAAATGTCCAAAATGGAACAAAAAACATAATATAATAGTGTTATTTTACAACTAAACATTATTTCTGTGACAAATGTCATTACGTCAAGACCAAAAAATATGAGATTCACAATAAGAAAAAGCTGACACAATACATAAATAGTATACATGCAATAGCCAATTAAAACTCATTAATAACGAGAAGGGCTTCCCCATAATGAATGATAAGCAACATATTACATAATATAGCACATCAGAGAGTATAAAACAATCTATCACAGACTGTATAAAAGCTGAGACAGAGAATGCAGCAGCCAATTTGTAGTGAATCTGTTTACTGAGAGCATGTTAAAGCTTTGCAATGAAAATATGGAGAAAAGGCAAAAAAAATATTGAAGGCACAGATAGTTTGTATGAAAACGCAACAGTGAAGAATGGTTATCATCAGTTTACCCATATATGTGGCAGTCACTATGATACTACTAATGCTATTTTTGAGTTAAAGAGTTTGAACGACAATTGGACAACAAGGGAACCAGATTTTTTTTTTTAATTAATCATGGATGGCAAATTTAAAATTATTTGACTCTCTCTTATGTACTGAATATCTTTTGTTTTTACAATAATTAATTATTATATTTTATTATAACTGAAGTTGTATTCAATTTCTTGGTTTTGGGGTAGTGGTATTTTCCCCAGACCTAGAACGCTGACTCATCAAGGACTGTTTACTGGAATTTGAAATATTGTAAAAAAAAATTGCGGAATTCTCAGTTGGGCAGCATTTTGTGACTTTTGCCACCTTTACACTAGTCCCAGCCAGTTGCGTCAAGGTATGCCAGCCCAACAAATTCATCATAATTTATGCCACAAAATAGGCATTAATTATGTTAGAAATGTCCCTGATTTATTCTGCCATCTGATTGCGCTTTGACTGACAGATCTCTCCTTGTACACACGCAGGGAAAGACCTGTCCCTCAAGGGAAGCGTGTGGGGAGAATTTTAAAACTGCTGGGAGCTTTGTCAGACAGGCGTGTCCCTGGTGGCTTTTAAAATATGCCTGATACGTTTCAGAGCCAAAGATATCTGGTTACGATAATATAATCTGTGTCTGATACATTCTGCACATGGATCACCAGGAATGCTGACAGGTTGGAGAAGGTAGCAGATCTTTGGTTTGGCGGAACACTGAAGGGGTTGCAGGACCAGAGCTCTGCTATTTTTTTTCTCTAATAGACATCGAAATGGGTTCAAATGTATTTAATAAAAAATACCATATTTTTTCGGACTATAAGACGCACCGGACTATAAGACGCACCCAGGTTTTAGAGGTGGAAAATAGGGAAAAAAATATTTGAAGCAAAAAAGGTGGTAAAATATTTAATAACATAAACATACTATTATATGTGTTGTTATTATATATAATAGTATGTTATTATGTTGGAAGCTGTGGGTAGAAGATGGTGCTGCGGGACCAGTGTGGTGTCTGTAAAGTACTATATGAAGATGATGGAGGGTGAGTATAAGAATGGAGGCACAGGGCTTATATTTAAAGCACCACTCCAGCACTGAAAAATAACACTGGAGTGCTGCTTTGAGATCCCATCGGGAGAACTATAACTCCCAGCATGTCCTGCAGATCCTATTGCATGCTGGGAGTTATAGTTCACCACAGAAGTTTCAGAGTGCTTTATTGTGTGTTGTAGTGACTAACCTTTTAATTGTGGCAGCCAGCCAGCTGTGGTGAGGTAAAATGCTGGAGCATCCCATCCCATGACACCACAGAGCCCTCCCTCTTGTTGCCTCTCCACAGCACAGGAGTAAGCTTGCAGATTGTATTGTGGTGTCTGCAGGACCTGTGATGACATCAGAAGAGGGAGGGCTCTGTGCTGCCATGTGATGCTCCAGCCCGCCCTCTTCATGACATCACACAGGTCCTTGTGCTGGAGCACTCAGCATCCAGCACAGCCCCAGCAGGCAGATATGCAGCGATCTTGTCCCCTCCGGCCCCTGTTGCCGCTGCCTCCTCCACCAGACACACAGATCTCCCCAGCTGCTGCAGAAATCCAGTGCTGGGGAAACCACGTGTGTCCCTGTGAAGGAGTATTCAATGGCTGCTCCCAGCTCACTGCTCAGCTGACAGGTGGGCGGGAAAGCAGCTAATGAATATTCACTGCACTTTAATGATTGGGACCATGTGGTTTCCCCAGCACAGGGACATTTTTCTGCCTCCTGCCTCCCAGTGCAATCCCACTTGCTGCTGCCCCTCCCCATGTTACATCCCTACCATAAGACGCACCCACACACGTCTTATGGTCAGAAAAATGTGGTAATCGCCACATTGTTCCATCTTATGTCGTATTGTAGGATAATCTCTACTTGAAGAATTGCAAACAGAGACAATATTTGGTGGCCCACACAGCTCTATAATTCTGATTCAGCCGTAAAGTTTTGGGTTAATGTCCTACCTTTATTGCAAAATAGCCCACCAGTGCTCTTCCCTTAATGTAAAGCCTTGAAATGGGTATTATTAGAGGTTCTATACATTGCCAACAAAGTTCGGACTTACTAGTATATACCCTTTTGAAACTGATCTCATACATTATTTTTTGAGAGCTTTCATGCCGGACCATTTTGGATTTAATATTTTATTCGAAGCTGAGGTTTTTGCAAGTGGGTGTGAGAATCTCTATAGTCTCTGTTTTTGGCAAAATATGGAATCAATGACATTAGTTACTAGGGAATAAAGGTTGAAACAAGAGTAAAAAGTTGCAAAGTCACCTATATATATTCTATGTGACAAGACGTTGGGCCTAGTCTAACCTCTAGTCCTACACAATCTACCCAGGAAGCAAACTGAGTTATATAGAAATGCATTAGCAAAATTAACTCCGATGATCACCTTGTATTTCTGGATATTTCAAGAGTATAAGGAAACCGTATCTCAACGTCATACTTGTCGTCTCTGTTCCAGCAAAGAATAAGTCTATGATTGTCGCCTCTAGATTTTCATCATGGAACTCGGTGTCCAGATTTTTTTTTTCCTAAAAGAAAGTAAATTGTGAATTTATAACAAGTAATTATGGTCAAAACCCCATATACACGTATGGTGTAGACCAAATAGCAGTCAAAACAAGCACAATCAAAATTATGATGTCTTACATTCAAAGCTTGTAAAATTTTGGATACATGTGTAGGAGGGCGGTGCTGTTATGAACAGTAAGGAACACGCTGTTACTTTAAGAGACTGCACCCCCTTGTCTGACGTGATGGAATGTTCTTTTCCTCCCCTGCAATAGACTGTATAATGGACTGGACTGTGCAGATGGCAGGAGTGGAGCCTGAACTGTGTGTGTGAGCTGAGGTTGCTGCAGAGAGAACTTTGTGCTAATAGCTGCAAGAGGGGAGAACTGTGTCCTGATATAGCTGCAAGAGAGGACCCACAGCCTGTAACGGAGTGGACTTGTGAGATTGGACAGATTTTTCCAGGTACAGCGAGGGTGGCTGTCCTGTGTTAGTTTGAGGAGCCACGAAGATACCGAGAAAGGGATTTACAGCTTCCAGGAGCACCTCCAGGACCCAGAAGCAAGGAGAAGACCACGTTTCATGGAGCTGGCAGAGAGCCGTGCGCACCACCATACTAGACTACTGGGGGCCCCCCGGGACTGGATCTGAGTCCCCAACATCACCGTGAGCTTGTTCCTGTTTTGTGCACATGTCAGGGCCTAATGTAGGCTTCAATAGTCAGAACAAGGCAGCCGTGTGGCCTGCTTACTAAAGGCCAGGGAGGTTATACATAGAGTAGCATAATTCTTTGTTTATTGTTTGCATTTACTTGTGTAACATATGTTGAGTCTGTAACAGTTGGAGCACCGTTCTATTTTACGGACAGGCTAAAGAATATAATTCTTGTAAATTATCTTTTGCCATTGCATACCCCTGTTTGCATCTTCCTCATCCACTTCATTCCTTGCCTTCCAATAAATCTACCCTTTGTTGTTTTCACCTCATCTCGTGTACAGTAGTCTTCCTGCACCGTGGTGGTTCCCCGGCCGTCGCTTCACATGTACATTCTCTACATACCAACTAGTCCGATAATCTAATTTTATCTGTATGCTCACCTCTTCCATCTTTATGAGGAAGCAATCTAAGAAGTCGCGAGGACAGTTCTCATCCAATGTGTCTCGGTGGGTTTTTATCATCTCCTTAATAAATAGCTTCAGGCTTTTAACAAGTTTGAAGAACCTTTGATGAGGTCCAGGAATGTAAGGCATTATGCTTGGGAGTGTGTTAAGGAGCTAAATTTGGAAGGAAGCAAAAAAAAAAAACACAATTAGTTCAGTTGTCTTCATCTTCATTATTCATCTTCACAAAACAATTTAACAAAATACATACTGTTGTTTTTTGTCTACAATTCCATGACAGAGTTACGTGTCTCCATTAGGGTTGAGCGACTTTTACTTTTTCAGGATCGAGTCGGGTTTCGCGAAACCCGACTTTGTCAAAAGTCGGGTCGGGTGAAATCGGCCGATTATTGTGAAAAGTCGGGGATCCGACCGAAACACGAAACCCAATGCAAGTCAATGGAGAATCAAAGTCGGCAGTGAGTGGAGGACAGGAAAACACCAACAGAGCCCATTTTAATGCCAAAAACATCAATTCTTGTTACTTTAGCTTGTCAATCTTAATTTACCTTATAATAATAGTTAGCCATTGAAAATTTGGGGGTCATTTGGCAACAGTTGTGGGGGGAGTAGAGCTGGCTCAAGTTTTTCGTGGGCCCAGGAAACGCGGACTACGTCACGGCGGTGGAGCAGGGAGAGGTAAGTATTTCAACTTTGCAAGTGCTGTGATCCTGAGCAAGCAGGGGGGGCACACTCGTTCGCATTGCCACTGGCACAGGGCCCCTCAAAGTACGGCGTTGTGATTAACGGCGGGGGCGCCATGCACCATCTCCTGTACTTCACACGCGGAAGCGTCGGATCCCATCACTATACTTTTGACTGGACTTTAACATGGATGGCCCCTCTTTTCCTATAGAGAACCCATAGATCTTCATACATGAACACATATGCCTTATAATTCTTTGTCTGATGAAGGTCATTAAAAAGACCGAAACGTTACAAAATTTCTGGAACGTATTCCTTCAATAAAAAATCTTTTTTCAAAAAAGAATGCTATTTTGAGTGCCAAGACTATTTTTCTTATTTTATAAAATAAAAAAGTAGGCTCAATGCAGTTTTAAATGGGTAACGGGTACACAGGCAGCATTGCTTTGGTCAGCGGAGGACGATTAGTAGGAGTGGCGCAGACAGACTTACTAGGCCTAAAATAAAAAAGTTGGCTCAATGCAGTTTAAAATGGTTAACAGGGGTACACAGGCAGCACTGGTTTGGTCAGCGGAGGACGATTGCTAGGAGTGGCGCAGACAGACTTACTAGGCCTAAAATAAAAAAGTAGGCTCAATGCAGTTCAAAATGGGTAGCGGGTACACAGGCAGCATTGTTTTGGTCAGCGGAGGACGATTGCTAGGAGTGGCGCAGACAGACTTACTAGGCCTAAAATAAAAAAGTAGGCTCAATGCAGTTCTAAATGGGTAACGGTTACACAGGCAGCATTGTTTTGTTCAGCGGAGGACGATTAGTAGGAGTGGCGCAGACAGACTTACTAGGCCTAAAATAAAAAAGTTGTCTCAATGCAGTTCAAAATGGGTAACGGGTACACAGGCAGCACTGGTTTGGTCAGTGGCGGACGATTGCTAGGAGTGGCGCAGACAGACTTACTAGGTCTAAAATAAAAAAGTAGGCTCAATGCAGTTCTAAATGGGTAACGGGTACACAGGCAGCATTGTTTTGGTCAGCGGAGGACGATTAGTAGGAGTGGCGCAGACAGACTTACTAGACCTAAAATAAAAAAGTTGGCTCAATGCAGTTTAAAATGGGTAACAGGGGTACACAGGCAGCACTGGTTTGGTCAGCGGAGGACGATTGCTAGGAGTGGCGCAGACAGACTTACTAGGCCTAAAATAAAAAAGTTGGCTCAATGCAGTTCTAAACTGGTAACAGGAGTAAACTGGTGGCACTGCTTTGTTCGGTGGAGGACAACTGGAATAAGTGGCTGACACAGTACGTTGGCCTAAATAGTAAAGCGGGCTAAATGTCTGCAAAAAAAATGTTCGTAAATAAGCAGGTGGCAAAGCAACGTACAGGGGTGGGTTCCTCTGCTGAGTACCAGATAGTGGTAGTTCGCGCACAGTATTCACTGGTCAAAATGGAGGGCATGGTCCCTGTATATATTTACTATCATCTCTAAATTTGTATTGGCAGGGCCATTGAAGGATTTAACAGCACCGACTAAACAGCGGTGGAGCACTGTTTGAGCTGGGGGGGGGAACACTCTCTCGTGGGCGGCGGTACTGGCCCAGGGCCCCTCATATTACGATGGTGTGTCTGACTTTGGGTGTGCACCCCCACCGCCAGAGACACTTAATTGTACGATGAGGGACCCTGTGCCAGTGCCGTCGGCCAAAAGTGGGCACACCCACCTGTCCAGGCAAACGGCACTCGCACGGGTGCTTGCGCCAAGTGGTGACCACGGGCTTGTGGGCGGAGTCAGCCCATTTAGGGAGGTGTTAAAAATGGCCTATGGTGGACATTCAGCAGCAGCAAATGGAGGAATTGGAGCAGTCAGTAAGAGGAGTCCAAAAGCAAGACCTTTTTAAAGGAAAGCTATGTGTCAGCAGGGGAAGGTGGGGCAAAAGAATTAGAAATCCATGATTGGTTCATTTTAATTTAAGTTAGATCATCAACATTTTGGGTAGCCAGACGTGTCCTTTGAGGGAGAACATCGATAAGGGAGGAAAAGTAGTTTGTAACCATACTGGACAAATGCTGTCTCCTGTCACTTTGAATCGATGCAGCTGTCCCTGTCGTGTCAGCGGTCATTGAAAAATCACTCCACAACCTTGTCATAAAACCCCTCTGTCCAATGCCACTTCGGATTTCTGCACCTCTAGCACCTCTGCCATGTTGCCCCCTACGGCTCGTGTGAGAACCATCACCGCCGCTGTGTGCTGGGAATGCCAGAACCAAACGTTCTACAAGAGTTGCTTGTTTGGTAGCCAATATTTGCTCTAGGTTCTCATGTGGCATATTTTGCAATTTCCCTTTGTAGCGTGGATCCAGTAGGCAGGCCAACCAGTAATCGTCATCGGTCATCATTTTGACAATGCGAGGGTCCCTTTTTAGGATACGCAAGGCATACTCAGCCATGTGGGCCAATGTTCCAGGTGTCAATTCACTGCTTCTGCTGGGTTGAGGAGCATTTTATTGCAAATCTACATCACAAGTGTCCCGCAAGAAACCTGTACCAGACCTTGCAACAGCACCAGTTTCTATTGCCCCTGAGAAGCTCCCTCCTCCCTTATATATTCAGCCCCATCATCCTCCTCCTCATCCTCTTCGTCCGCCACCTCGTCCTGGACAGTTCCCTGACCAGGCAATGGCTGACTGTCATCAAGGCTTCCCTCCTCCTCGGCTGCAGACGCCTGCTCCTTAATGTGCGTCAAACTTTGCATAAGCAGACGCATAAGTGGGATGCTCATGCTTATGATGGCGTCGTCTGCACTTACCAGCCGTGTGCATTCCTCAAAACACTGAAGGACTTGACAGAGGTCTTGTAGCTTCGACCACTGCACACCAGACAACTCCATGTCTGCCATCCAACTGCCTGCCCGTGTATGCGTATCCTCCCACAAATAAATGTCAGCACGCCTCTGTTCACACAGCCTCTGAACCATGTGCAGTGTGGAGTTCCATCTTTTTGCAACATCTATAATTAGGCGTTGCTGTGGAAGATTTAGCGATCGCTGATGGTTCAGCATACGGCTGGAGTGTACGGGCGACCGGCGGATGTGCGAACAAAGTTTTCGCACCTTCAGGAGCAGGGCTGGTAACTCCGGATAATTTTTCAGGAAGCACTGCACCACCCGGTTCAAAGTGTGAGCCAAGCAAGGTATGTGTTTAAGTTGTGAAAGGGCTATGGCAGCCATAAAATTCCTTCCGTTATCACTGACTACCTTGCCTGCCTCAAGATGTACACTGCCCAGCCATGACTCACTTTCTTGCTGCAAGAACTCGGCCAGTACTTCCGCGGTGTGTCTGTTGTCGCCCAAACACTTCATTTCCAACACAGCCTGCTGACGCTTACCACTAGCTGTTCCATAATGAGACACCTCGTGTGCAACACTGGCAGCTGCGGACGGAGTTGCCAGGCGACTGCGCTCTGTGGACGAGCTGTCGCTTCTGGAGGAGGAGGAGGAGGAGGAGGGGTGTCGAACGCCTACTGACAACTGTTTCCTAGACCGTGGGCTAGGTAGAACTGTCCCACTATGGCTGTCCCCTGTGGACCCTGCATCCACCACATTAACCCAGTGTGCCGTGATGGACACGTAATGTCCCTGGCCATGCCTACTGGTCCATGCATCTGTGGTGAGGTGCACCTTTCCACTGACAGACTGCCTCAGTGCATGGACAATGCGGTCTTTGACATGCTGGTGGAGGGCTGGGATGGCTTTTCTCGCAAAGAAGTTGTGACTGGGTAGGTCATAGCATGGTACTGCATAGGCCATCAGGTCTTTGAAAGCTTTGCTTTCGACCAACCGGTAGGGCATCATCTCTAACGAGATTAATCTGGCAATGTGGGCGTTCAAACCCTGTGTACGCGGATGAGAGGATGAGTACTTTATTTTCCTCACGAAAGTCTCTTCTAGGGTGAGCTGGACAGGAGACCTGCATATGGTGGAACTAGCGGTGGTGGTGGTGGACATGGCGGATTGAGAGACAGTTGGTGATGTTGGCCTACATACTGTGCTTCCTACCAATAACCTTCTGATTCCCTGCCTGCTTTGGCCTTGCGACGATCCCTCCACATTTGCTGCTGGTGGTGTCCGAACTGGTGGGCTTACAGTGAGGGAAGCAATGTAGTGTTGCTGACTACCTTCATTCTGACCAGGTGCACCAACGGTACAGGACGTTTGGTAATTAGACCAGGCTTGCAAGTGCATGCTGGTTAAATGTCTACGCATGCACGTTGTATTTAAATTTTGAAGAATCTTCCCTCTGCTAAAGGTCTGTGAGCATTTCTTACAGATCACTTTAGACTGATCATTGGGATCTTGGTCAAAAAAATGCCACACTGCACTCTTCCTACTATGGAATTCCTTTTCAGGCATTGCACGCTGTGCAACTTTCAGCGGTTGGCCACGCTGTCCTAAAACTGTTTTGTCACACGTTTTGGGCCTGATAAGGGCCTGGCTGATGACAGCTGTTGCGATGTAGATTGGCGTTGCTGTAGATAACCCTCCTCCGCTTGTGAGCTAGTGCCAGCGGCACCCTCTTCCCCCAATGGCTGCCAATCTGGGTCAAGAACTGGGTCATCTATCACCTCCTCCTCCACAATGTCATGTGCACCTTCCTCAGTGTCACCGTGTAAGCCGGTGCTATAGCGTTCGGGACAGGGCACCATAGTCTCATCAGGGTCAGATTCTGGCTCAGGAAACTGCGAGGGCAATGTAGTGATCAGAGTCAATGGAACAGCATCACAATCTAGCTGTGGCTGTGCATCAGTGCACTCCATGTCCGATTCTTCTTGTAATGGGCAGTGTACAATTTCCCTTTCTAACCCTGGCACGGTATGGGTAAAGAGCTCCATGGAGTAACCTGTAGTGTCTCCTGACGCATCCTTCACTTTTGGTTTGGGAGAAGGACACAAGGAAATGTCTTTTTCCGGACCGGAAGCATCCACTGACGACTGGCTGCTCTTAGATTTTGAACTTTGGGAAGAGGAGGCGAAAGAGCTAGAGGCTGAGTCAGCAAGGAAAGACAAAACTTTTTCCTGCTGCTCCGGCTTTAAAAGCTGTTTTCCTACTCCCAGGTAAGGGAGCCTTCGAGGCCTTGTGTAGCCAGACGATGACGCAGGCTCAACACCTCCAGCCTTAGGTGCTACTGTGCTTTTGCCACTACCACCAGATGCAGCACCACCACCACCATCAGTACTAGCTGGCAACCCCCGCCCACGGCCTCTTCCACCAGACTTCCTCATTTTTTGGGGGGAGACACTGAACCACAACTCTAGCCCAGTGGTATAACACAACACTATGAACGTGGCAGAAAGTGGCTGCCTGATATACGACGCACTAGCAGTACAGCTGAATATACACTGTGTGAGAATTACTATCTCACTTTTGGGGGGAGAAACTGAACCACAACTCTGGCCCTGTGGGATAACACAACCCTATGAACGTGGCAGAAAGTGACTGCCTGATATACGATGCACTAGCAGTACAGCTGAATATACACTGTGTGAGAATTTGAATCTCCATTTTTTGGGGGGAGACACTGAACCCTAACTCTGGCCCTGTGGGATAACACAACACTATGAACGTGGCAGAAAGTGTCTGCCTGATATACGACGCACTAGCAGTACAGCTGAATATACACTGTGTGAGAATTACTATCTCACTTTTGGGGGGAGAAACTGAACCACAACTCTGGCCCTGTGGGATAACACAACCCTATGAACGTGGCAGAAAGTGGCTGCCTGATATACGACGCACTAGCAGTACAGCTGAATATACACTGTGTGAGAATTACTATCTCACTTTTGGGGGGAGAAACTGAACCACAACTCTGGCCCTGTGGGATAACACAACCCTATGAACGTGGCAGAAAGTGGCTGCCTGATATACGATGCACTAGCAGTACAGCTGAATATACTGTACACTGTGTGAGAATTTGAATCTCCATTTTTGGGGGGAGACACTGAACCACAACTCTGGCCCAGTGGGATAACACAACACTATGAACGTGGCAGAAAGTGGCTGTAATTATTATAAAAAAAAACAAAAAAACTGCAATAACAAGCTTCCTACAATGATCTCAGGACAAGTATGGCAGCAATAAAAAGGACAGCTGAACAAAAAAATTGGTAGACAAATAAACAAGACAGGTAACTGTGCAGAAAGGAGCAACAGGAATTTTGCTTTTAAAAAAGCAGTTGGTTTGCACAGCACCGTGCACACAGCTATGCAGCTGCTGCACTAAAATACGACCTCCACTGTCCCTGCACAAAAAGGTGGTGTGGGACAGTGAAAATCGCTACAGCGCAAGCGGTTTGGGGGTTAATCTTCCCTCCCTAACTATATCCCTTCTTCTGACGAAGCTGCAGCAACCTCTCCCAATGCTAAGATCGGCAGAAGTAAGATGGCGGTCGGTGTGCACGCCCCTTTATAGCCCCTGTGACGCCGCAGACAGCAAGCCAATCACTGCCATACCCTTGTCTAAGATGGTGGGGACCGAGACCTATGTCATCACGCTGCCCACACTCTGTGTCCTCCTTCATTGGATGAAAAACGGCGCTGAATGCGCATATGAAACGCGACTTTGGCGCTCTGATCGTGTACCGCATGGTCGATCCCACACTAGGATCGGTTCGGGTTTCATGAAACCCGACTTTGCCTAAAAGTCGCCGATTTCTGAAAATGACCGATCCGTTTCGCTCAACCCTAGTCTCCATGGTTTCAGACAGAAAAAAAAATGATCCTGTTTTCATACTACCAATTATTCATCCACTAATTCTTGTCGAGCTACCTCATATATGGTTTTATAAGAAAGAGAGGGCAGATGGAAGGGGGTACGATGGACTGCAGTTTAGGACAACACAGGATTTGTTTATTGTTGGTAACCATCGAGACAAAAAAGGTATGCAAACAGAAGCACAATTTAAAAGTAGCGGGCCCCAATGCAATTAAAAATACTACCCCCATTTTTGGCACTATAAACGAGTCCTTTGACCTAAATTAAACTTTGCTGATGGTATGGATGGTGTGAAAATAACAAAATCTGAGGTCTTCTTTTATGATGATGTCACCTTTTTTTTCAACAGGTAAACTGAAACCTGTGATCACCTGCAGCGGTCAGAAGATTGTAATTTTTCTCTGATGATGCAACATTAGGCTCAGGAGAAAAATGATGGCGTCATTACTGAAGGAGAGACCTGGGCTTGATCCGTGGGGGTGAGAGCAGCAGAATCTGCCAGACTTTACTTTTTTCATACAAGTTATGTTTTATTTAAGCTGGACAACTCCTTTAAAATGACACATAAGTATTTTTAATTTCAGTGCACCTCAGTATTTTGAGCAGACCCAAGTATCTCTGAGCAGTTTTTTTTGTTTCTATGGTGACAGACTGCAAACAAACCCTGCGTTGTCAGTTCATCATATTTTCTGCCATCTACATCTTACTAACATGTATTTGGTACAGTAGTTTACCAAGAATTTGGGGGACTGCTAGCTCTGCACTCACCACAGCTATACCCCTGTGTGTGCAGGGGATGTAGACACTAAACGGTAGGATAATTTTAATTCAAGACTGTCTACAAAGTTTCCTTAACAGATGACTAAGTGGATCTTTGATCCATTTTTGTGCCAAGGCTGCAGACATTTGTGATGGAAGCCAAGATGTATTGACATACTGTATGTCAGTCATGTAAGCAGAGGTTGTTATAAGGAGTGAATTTTTTTTATTTTTATAAATTCATGTTCCTAACATTGCACAATTAGACATTTTGGAATTTACACATGCAATATTTACCTGTCCTGCAAAGGAGCCTGCCAGTTGTAAAATCTCATTAAAATATGATAAGAGGGTCAAGAATTTTTGATCTTCATAGTCATATCTTTCACCAAACACAATGGCGCAAATGACATTAGAAACAGTGAGTCGCAGTATGTTTTCTGGGTCAATCGGAGTGTCTGTAAGTAAATATAAAGAGACTGTCAGTCATTGGTAACACCAGAGTGTATAATATAGGGTTAATTTACTGGCTTCATTTGATTCTACCACTTTAATAATCTTATCGTCAGCACTTATTTAGCCTTTTGATACTAGGGAGATGATAGAGTGCACAGTACAAAGGCACCTGCTAGACAAAGACATTCCACAGTGTTGATCTCAGGATCTACTGGTAAGACCAGTCCACTGTGTAGAAAGAGGCTTTAACACAAGGGGGTTGTCATAAGGTCTCAAGGGAATAAAAGATCTCTTAGGTGAAAGGTTGAGTCCATTTGAAATTGTAATATGGAAGTTTTGCACTTGAGTCTATCTGGGCCTTGACAGGGATTCGCTCCCCCAGATATGGAGTCACTCTCCCAGTTGTGTAGACAGTCAAGGCAGGTAGGGGCTCACCCAGATGTGAGGCAGTCTAGGCAGGGAGGGGTTCCCCCTGATGTGGAAGCAGTCTAGGCAGGAAGTCTTCCCCAGATGTGGAGGGGGTCTAGGCAGGGAGAGACTCCCCAGATGTGAAGGCAGTCTAGGCAGGGAGACTTCACCAGATGGGGAAGTGGTCTAGCCTTGGAGGCACTCCCACAGATGTGGAGGTGGTCTAGGAAGGAATGCACTCCCCCAGATGTGGAGGAGTCTAGGCAGGGTAATGCTCCCACAGATCTATAGGCAGTCTAGGCAGGAGGGGCTCCCCCAGATGTGGACATGGTCTAGGCAGAGATACACTCACCCAGATGTGAATACAGACTAGGCAGAGAGGTGCTCTCCCAGATGTGGATGTGGCCTAGGCAAGGAGGTACTCCCGGAGATGTGGAGACAGCCTAGGCCGAGAGACACACAGATGAGGAGGTGGTCTAGGCAGAAAGTGGTTCCCCAAATGTGGAGGCATTCTAGGCAGGGAGGGGCTTCCCAAGATGTGGAAGCACTCTAGACGGGGCATTCTCAGATGTGGAGGCTGAGTGTAATACAAGTTTATTGTTATTGTCCTTTTTGACATTATGCATTTTTTATGTTTTGCATTGTCTTGTATACATCTTTTGCCATTATCTATACATATCCTCTTGCATGTATTTTTTGTTATCATTTCAGTAAATTGTAATAATCTTTAGCTACTGTGTGCAAATCCATTTATCTAGCATCTTCAGATCAATTATAGAACATTATAGATATTAGTAAAAATATGGACAATAGCAAGATTGCTACCAAGTGGGACTGCTGATCTGTAGTCCAGTTTGTATAACAAGCTCATATTTTAAAAGTACCCATAAACTTTAGTCTATCAGTCCTTGATCTAATGTGTATAAGGGAGGCCTGACAGTTTCACCATCATACAATAAAAAATGTATAAGAGAAGGGTTGGGAGTGTTGAATTTCAACATGACTGATCCTTTTTTTCTCCTAGTCCAAGTGTGCATGTTCATAGGGAAGTCTGGACGACTGGTTGATGGTCAAAAGCCAAAACCGGTATGACTGGCCCAAGAACATCAGGTATATTTCTGACATTGCACCCACCTTTATCCTTCATTAATTTCTCAGTGAGACACTGAGCTTCTCCTTGAATTCTTTGTTCGATGCTTCTCTTTCCCCAACCAAAATTTCTCATAGTTGTCATTGAAAATCGTCGAAGAACTTTCCATCTTTCTCCACTGCTTGCAAAGATCCCTGTAAGTTCAAGCAAACGGCTAAAGAGATTGCTTGCAATTAAAAGACCTTGAGTGCTGCTTTCCAAGATTGACACTTCTAGATGAGGCACTTTAAACGAGAAAATTATGAAAAAGTTTCTAACTCTATTTTTTTCAGATATACCTACAAAAATGTTTGTTTTCTTTAGTAACCCCCATATACTGCTTAGATCTTGTAAGTTAAGGGTTTGATTAGTTGGTTTTGCAAACTCAAAATATACAATTTATATATTTATATATACATGCCTCGCCATTAAGAAAAGGAAAAAGGAATTTTCAAAATCATAGGATCGAAAGACATGCCAATGATCTGAGAGTGATGAAAAAATGGAGGCAAAATTTTCAAAGCAACTAGATTTATTCAGTGTTGAGTTTGAGCACTATGTGCATTAATTCATTTGCTTTAACCCCAATTTTTCAAACATTAAATCGAGACATTTAACGATGCAGGGCTGTTTTGCCACACCTGTCTAATTTGTCAAATTGGAAACAGATGCACGTCACATCGATATTAAAGGAAGACTATTGTCGAGTTATCCTTTTTGTCTGTCTTGCCTAGAATTTTGGATTGATTTCACATTTTTACCTGGGTGGAACACAAAATAAACGTAATGCATGTGTCTGAGATGTATATTAGACCAAAAATGGACAGGCAATGGACATGGTGGAGTGATATAAAAAAAAAATATCAGGAAAAAATGTGAGAGCTGCAAGCAGCAGCAACACCACCGACACTGCTGGCAGCAACCGTTCCAGTAGTCAAAGTAGTCGTAATAAACGCAGGTCATACTTGGCCTTGTTATCCTCTGGCAAATATATTAATGGAGAGGAAGTTGAGGGCGTAATGGAATGTCTATCACAACACTCATTTTAATCACATCAGGATGATGTAGCCTCTGACAGCGACACCATCAGCAGGAGTCAGTGTTTTTTCTCAGTTACTCTCTTCATCAACACTTAATGTTGCATGGAGCGGAAATACAAGTCAATATATTAGGTCACATGAACATTGTAATATGTGTACAAATAGTCTGCGTGTGAAAAATGACATCGTGGACTACTTTAATTTGAATTTCAGATCAGATTCATTGATTCCCACTGCACTTTCTCTTATGTTCGATGGACCCATTGGGTCTTAGATTTGAACCCCCCGAAAACCGGGATTCAGGCATATGGGCTGGTGGGGCCAGTGACTATAATAGTGCAAACAGAGTCAACGTGATCAATGTCTTGCATTATTTTTATGCCCACTGAAGGTGGACACCCAGACATAGTAGATTGTGTTTGGGTGTCTGCCTCTAGTAGGCAATTATGCCTGAAAATGATGCATGACAGAGTACACAGTGACTCTGTCTGCACCATTATAGTCAATGTCCCCGCAGGCGCATACGCCTGAATCCTGTTATGTGGAGGTTTTTGATGGATCATTTATGGGTTCTCCACCGGATGTCATGAATTTTTCACGAATCCATTACAATGTTAAGCATAGGAAGCTGTATTTAGCCTTTTATTATTTTTTAAATTGTTCATGTAAAAACTGGACTCATTACATCTGTGAAAAATGGACAAACAGGTGACATGTGAAAAACCGACATTTGGATTGCATACATATACAAAAAAAATGTTTCCCATTCTTCTCAGTCTTCTTATTATCACAGACAGCTCTACAAATGAAAGATCTCACCTCTATACAGAGCAGTTGCAACAGAATCAAGCATTCAAAATAGGAAATGTCACAGCTCACCTCCTCCTCTCCTTTTGCACATGCTCATTAGATGCTTCAATACAAAAGATAAAATATTGCTGCTAATGCATGTGTGCATTACCTGAGTGTAGAATATCCCCAGCAGCCAGTGTGAAAATTGCTACATTTTTTATAACAATTGGGATTTGGTCCAAAAAATATCCAAAATATTTTATAAAAAATCCATGTAACATAAACACCTGAAATAGATAGCCATTTTCTTGATAACTATTCCCTTTGGGACTTACCAAAATTCTTTAAAAAGAAATCTCCTATTCCTGTTTCTCCCCTATCACTAAATACGTCGCCACAGTCCACCAATGCTTCCTTCACAGTATCGTATCCAATCAGCATTATTGTCCGATAGCTTGCTAAATAGAAGGTATAGACAGGTCCATATTTCTGGCTCAGCTAAAAAAAAGCATAACAAATTGCATACAGTATATAACACATATACAGTATATATATAACACATCCTGCTCAGTGCAAGAATATTTATACTGTTATAAGATGAGATTCTAAACTTTTTTTCTGGAAAAAAGGAAAAATAAGTGGCTATCTGGATACGGTGAGAAATAAAATGTATGCTGCTCACCTGATACACCTATTGATACATTTATTTTTTATTTTTATTGATACAAATTTTTTATTTCTACATAATCTTCATCATCATTTTTAATGGGCATACAAAAATTCTCTACCCCTTCCTGTGGAATTCCTTACCATTGTGGTGGAAGTGCCATCATCTTGTTTTTATTTCCTATGAGATGAGATATGATTAACGTACAGACAGAGGCGTAGCTAGGATTTCAACTTAGGGGGGCGAAACATCTGAGTGGGCCCCTAACCAGCTAAAGCTGATTACAGCTACGGTTGCGCACTCTAATTGTGAATATACTGTAGGGGAACGTCAGAATATGACCCTACTGTTATTGAAAATAAATCTACTGTATATACAAAAACGAACATAGACTTTACCGCCATATTGTGACCATATGCAACTTTGATGGTCACAATACTCTGAGTGCCCCTATAACAATAATGCTTAAGTGCCCACTTAACATATAATAATGTCCCTAAGTTCCCCCATGTACTGCTCCATTATATACAGTATGGTGAGCTTAAAGCTTCCCTATACACAGTCTAAGGCCCCCACAGCTCCCCTATACACCGTATGATGATTCTATAACTCCCCTATACACCACATGATGTTCCCACTGCTCCCCTATAGATAGTATGATCCCACTGCTCCCCTTTACACAGTATGATGTTCCCACTGCTCCCCTATAGATAGTATGATCCCACTGCTCCCCTATACACAGTATAATGCTAACAGAACTCCACTATAGAACGTATAATGCCCCCCAGAGCTCCCCTATATACAGTGTAATGGGCCAACAGCTCCCATATGCACAATTTAATGCCTTCACAGTTCCATAAAAACAGTACGGTGGGTCCACAGTTCCCATATGCACAATATGCCTTCACAGTTCCCTTATACACAGTATGATGGGCCGCAGCTTCCTTATACACAGTATGATGGGCCCGCAGCTCCCTTATACACAGTATGATGGGCTCACAGCTTCCTTATACACAGTATGATGGGCCTGCAGCTCCCTTATACACAGTATGATGGGCTCACAGCTCCCTTATACACAGTATGATGGGCCCGCAGCTTCCTTATACACAGTATGATGGGCCCGCAGCTTCCTTATACACAGTATGATGGACCCGCAGCTCCCTTATACACAGTATGATGGGCCCGCAGCTCCCTTATACACAGTGTGATGGGCCCGCAGCTCCCTTATACACAGTATGATGGGCCCGCAGCTCCCGTATACACAGTATGATGGACTCACAGCTTCCTTATACACAGTGTGATGGGCCCGCAGCTCCCTTATACACAGTATGATGGGCCCACAGCTCCCTTATACACAGTGTGATGGGCCCACAGCTTTTATACACAGTATCATGGGCCCGCAGCTCCCTTATACACAGTATGATGGGCCCGCAGCTCCCTTATACACAGTATGATGGGCCCACAGCTCTTTTATACACAGTATGATGGGCCCGCAGCTCCCTTATACAGTGTGATGAGCCCGCAGCTCCCTTATACACAGTGTGATGAGCCCGCAGCTCCCATATACACAGTATGATGGGCCCGCAGCTCCCTTATACACAGTATGATGTGTTATGATTTTCCCAATGGCAGGGAAATCAAAATAACAACGGACTAGCTCTCGGGTGATGGGAACTAAAGTGACCGTGACCTGAACCTGACACAACACTGGAAGTAGCCGGGGAGTGTTTCCTACGATGCCCTAGACACCACGCGCCAGCCGGAGATCTAACTACCCCTATCAGAGGAATATACAGGCCTGCCTTACCTCCAGAGATGAACCCCAAAAGGAGATAGCAGCCCCCCACAGATATTGACGGTGAGTCAAGAGGAAAAGACATACGTAGGATGAACAGCAGATTTAGCACAGTGAGGTCCGCTTACTAGATAGCAGAAGTACAGGAAAGAGTCACTTCACGGTCAACTTCAAAACACTACTCAAAAACACCATCCTGAAATTACTTTAAAACTCCAGTGACAACTCATGCCACTGGAGTGGCAATTTCAGTCCACGAGAGCTTCCAGCTACAGAGAGTCACATTGCAAATAGCTGGACAAAAATAGCATTAACTAGAAACAAAATTCAACTTAGCTGAACAGGATCTTGAGGCAGGAGAATGCAACAGAATGCTACTGATACATTGTTGGCCGGCATCGGACCAGCAGCCAAGCAGCCTTAAATAGGAAACTCCCCTAATGGGTGTCAACAGGTGATCAAGGATAGAAGAAGGCAAATAAGTGGCACTACCATAAAACACCACCGGGGGAGCCCACAAACAGAATTCACAACAGTACCCCCCCCTTAAGGAGGGGGCACCGAACCCTCACCAGAACCACCAGGGCGATCTGGACGAGCACTATGAAATGCACGAACCAAATCAGGAGCATGAACATCAGATGCTGTCACCCAAGAATTATCCTCCTGACCATAGCCTTTCCACTTAACCAGATACTGAAGTTTCCGTCTGGAAACACGGGAGTCCAAGATCTTTTCCACCACATACTCCAACTCACCCTCAACCAGCACAGGAGCAGGAGGATCAGCAGACGGAACAACCGGCACCTCATACCTCCGCAACAATGACCGATGAAAAACATTATGAATAGTAAAAGATGCTGGGAGGTCCAAACGAAAGGACACAGGATTGAGAACCTCCAGAATCCTATAAGGGCCGATAAACCGAGGCTTAAACTTAGGAGACGAGACCTTCAAAGGAACAAATCGAGAAGACAACCAAACCAGGTCCCCAACACAAAGACGAGGACCGACACGCCGATGACGATTAGTGAACTGTTGAGTCTTCTCCTGGGACAACTTCAGATTGTCCACAACCTGTCCCCAAATCTGATGCATTCTATCAACCACAGCATCTACTCCAGGACAATCCGAAGACTCCAATTGACCGGACGAAAAGCGAGGGTGAAACCCTGAATTACAAAAAAATGGAGAAACCAAAGTAGCAGAACTGGCCCGATTGTTAAGGGCAAACTCTGCCAATGGCAAAAAATCAAGCCAATCATCCTGATCAGCGGACACAAAACACCTCAAGTAAGTCTCCAAGGTCTGATTAGTACGCTCAGTCTGGCCATTAGTCTGAGGATGGAATGCAGACGAAAAAGACAAGTCGATGCCCATCCTGGCACAGAACGCCCGCCAAAATCTAGACACAAACTGAGTACCCCTGTCAGACACTATATTCTCAGGAATACCATGCAAACGCACAACATTCTGAAAAAATAGAGGGACCAGCTCAGAGGAGGAGGGCAATTTGGGCAAAGGTACCAAGTGAACCATCTTGGAAAAACGGTCACACACCACCCAGATGACGGACATCCTACGAGAAACAGGAAGGTCAGAAATAAAGTCCATAGAGATGTGCGTCCAAGGCCTCTTAGGAATAGGCAAGGGCAACAACAACCCGCTGGCCCGGGAACAGCAGGGCTTAGCCCGAGCACAAACATCACAAGACTGCACAAAAATACGTACATCTCGAGACAAGGAAGGCCACCAGAAGGACCTAGACACCAGATCCCTGGTGCCAAAAATTCCAGGATGACCTGCCAACGCGGAAGAGTGAACCTCCGAAATAACTCTACTGGTCCAGTCATCAGGGACAAACAGTCTACCAGGCGGACAGCGATCAGGCCTATCCACCTGAAACTCCTGCAAAGAGCGCCGCAGGTCTGGGGAGACAGCTGACAATATCACCCCATCCTTCAGGATGCCAGTAGGTTCGGAATCACCAGGCGAGTCAGGCTCAAAACTCCTAGAGAGGGCATCCGCCCTCACATTCTTAGACCCAGGCAGATATGAAACCACAAAGTTAAATCGAGAGAAAAACAACGACCAGCGCGCCTGTCTAGGATTCAGACGCCTGGCTGACTCAAGATAAATTAGATTTTTGTGGTCAGTCAAGACCACCACCTGGTGTCTAGCACCCTCCAGCCAATGACGCCACTCCTCAAATGCCCACTTCATGGCCAAGAGCTCCCGATTTCCAACATCATAATTTCGCTCAGCGGGCGAAAACTTTCGAGAGAAAAACGCACATGGTCTCATCACTGAGCAGTCAGGACCTTTCTGCGACAAAACTGCACCTGCTCCGATCTCGGAAGCATCTACTTCAACCTGGAACGGGAGCGAAACATCAGGCTGGCGCAACACAGGAGCAGAAGAAAAACGGCGCTTAAGCTCCCGAAAGGCCTCCACAGCCGCAGAGGACCAATTAGCAACATCAGCACCCTTCTTGGTCAAATCAGTCAAAGGTTTAGCAATGGCAGAAAAACCCGCTATGAATCGGCGATAGAAATTAGCAAATCCCAAGAATTTCTGAAGACTCTTTAGAGAAGTAGGTTGTATCCAATCACAAATAGCCTGAACCTTAACAGGGTCCATCTCCATAGATGAAGGGGAAAAAATATATCCCAAAAAGGAAATTCTCTGAACCCCAAAAATACACTTTGAGCCCTTCACAAACAGAGAATTAGCTCGTAAAACCTGAAAAACTCTCCTGACCTGTTGAACATGAGATTCCCAGTCCTCCGAAAAAATCAAAATATCATCCAAATACACAATCATAAATTTATCCAGATATTCACGGAAAATATCGTGCATAAAGGACTGAAAAACGGAAGGGGCATTCGCGAGACCGAAAGGCATTACCAAATACTCAAAATGGCCTTCAGGCGTATTAAATGCGGTCTTCCACTCATCCCCCTGCTTAATCCGCACCAAATTATACGCACCACGTAGATCGATCTTAGTGAACCACTTAGCCCCCTTTATGCGAGCAAAAAGATCAGTCAGTAAAGGTAACGGGTACTGGTATTTAACTGTAATCTTATTCAGAAGTCGATAGTCGATACAAGGTCTCCATGAACCATCCTTTTTACCCACAAAGAAAAACCCTGCCCCCAGTGGAGACAAAGAGGGGCGAATATGACCCTTTTCCAAAGATTCTCTGATATAAATACAAATTAAACAAGCGACCCTTAGGAAATTTACTACCGGGAATCAACTCAATAGCGCAGTCACACTCTCTGTGAGGGGGGAGAGAATCAGTTTTAGGCTCCTGAAAGACATCATAAAAATCTGACAGAAATGCTGGGATCTCAGAGGGAGTAGATGAAGAAATGGGAACCAAAGGTGCATCCCCATGAATCCCCCGACATCCCCAGCTCAGCACAGACATTGATCTCCAGTCCAAGACTGGATTATGAATTTGTAACCATGGTAATCCAAGTACTAATACGTCATGTAGATTATATAACACAAGGAAACGAATAATCTCCTGATGGTCTGGGGAAAGATGCATAGTCACTTGTGTCCAATATTGTGGTTTATTGCTAGCCAAAGGTGTAGAATCAATACCCTTTAAGGGAATAGAAACCTCCAGAGGCTCTAAATCAAACCCACAACGCTTGGCAAAGGACCAATCCATGAGACTCAGAGCGGCGCCAGAATCCACATAAGCATTCACAGTAACAGATGATAAAGTACAAATCAATGTCACGGACAAAAGAAATTTAGACTGCAAGGTACCCATAGAAAAAGATTTATCAACCTTTTTATCAACCTTCTTTATGCGTTTAGAGCATGCTGATATAACATGAGCTGGATCTCCACAATAGAAGCACAACCCATTTTTGCGCCTGTAATTCTGTCGTTCGCCTCTAGACAATACACTATCGCATTGCATATGCTCTGGTGCCTTTTCAGAGGTCACCGCCAAATGATGCACAGGTTTTTGCTCAGAAGATACCGCCATATGGTGCACAGGTTTTTGCTCAGAAGATACCGCCATATGGTGCACAGGTTTTTGCTCAAAAGATACCGCCATATGGTGCACAGATTTTTGCTCAGAAGATACCGCCATATGGTGCACAGATTTGCGCTCCCGAAAACGCCGATCAATCTGGATAGCCAATTTCATGGCATCATTCAGACCTGTAGGCACAGGGAACCCCACCATGACATCCTTCACGGCATCAGAGAGACCTTCTCTGAAATTAGCTGCTAGAGCGCACTCATTCCATTTAGTAAGCACCGACCATTTACGAAATTTTTGGCAGTATATCTCAGCTTCATCTTGCCCTTGGGAAAGAGCTATCAAGGCTTTCTCAGCCAAAATCTCTAAATTAGGTTCTTCATAAAGCAACCCCAAAGCCAGAAAAAACGCATCTACATTTAATAACGCAGGATCCCCTGGCGACAATGCAAATGCCCAACTTTGTGGGTCACCCCGCAATAGAGAAATAACAATTTTAACCTGTTGCGCAGGATCACCAGCAGAGTGAGATTTCAGAGACAAAAACAATTTACAATTCTCTCTGAAATTCAAAAAACGGGATCTGTCTCCGGTAAAAAATTCAGGCATAGGGATCTTAGGTTCAGACATTGGAGCACGTATAACAAAATCTTGTAAGTTCTGGACCTTTGTAGCCAGGTGATTCAGACCTGCAACCAAACTCTGTGGATCCATGATTCAAACAGGTGTAACCAAAGCCATTCAGAGATTAAGAGGAGAGGAAAAAAAAAAGGCTGAAGACTGCAGTTTAAGCAAGGAGTACAAATAAGCACTAAGGTACACTTTCCAAACACAGAAGGAAAAAAAACCTTTTCATATCCTTTCCTGCTTTAGTGCATAGTTTTAACACATGTGGGCCGGCCAAACTGTTATGATTTTCCCAATGGCAGGGAAATCAAAATAACAACGGACTAGCTCTCGGGTGATGGGAACTAAAGTGACCATGACCTGAACCTGACACAACACTGGAAGTAGCCGGGGAGTGTTTCCTACGATGCCCTAGACACCACGCGCCAGCCGGAGATCTAACTACCCCTATCAGAGGAATATACAGGCTTGCCTTACCTCCAGAGATGAACCCCAAAAGGAGATAGCAGCCCCCCACAGATATTGACGGTGAGTCAAGAGGAAAAGACATACGTAGGATGAACAGCAGATTTAGCACAGTGAGGTCCGCTTACTAGATAGCAGAAGCACAGGAAAGAGTCACTTCACGGTCAACTTCAAAACACTACTCAAAAACACCATCCTGAAATTACTTTAAAACTCCAGTGACAACTCATGCCACTGGAGTGGCAATTTCAGTCCACGAGAACTTCCAGCTACAGAGAGTCACATTGCAAATAGCTGGACAAAAATAGCATTAACTAGAAACAAAATTCAACTTAGCTGAACAGGATCTTGAGGCAGGAGAATGCAACAGAATGCTACTGATACATTGTTGGCCGGCATCGGACCAGCAGCCAAGCAGCCTTAAATAGGAAACTCCCCTAATGGGTGTCAACAGGTGATCAAGGATAGAAGGCGGCAAATAAGTGGCACTACCATAAAACACCACCGGGGGAGCCCACAAACAGAATTCACAACAATGATGGGCCCGCAGCTCCCTTATACACAGTGTGATGGGCCCACAGCTTTTATACACAGTATGATGGGCCCGCAGCTCCCTTATACACAGTATGATGGGCCCGCAGCTCCCTTATACACAGTATGATGGGCCCACAACTCTTTTATACACAGTATGATGGGCCCGCAGCTCCCTTATACAGTGTGATGAGCCCGCAGCTCCCTTATACACAGTGTGATGAGCCCGCAGCTCCCATATACACAGTATGATGGGCCCGCAGCTCCCTTATACACAGTATGAAGGGCCCGTAGCTCCCGTATACACAATATGATGGGCCCGCAGCTCCCTTATACACAGTATGATGGGCCCGCAACTCCCTTATACACAGTATGATGGGCCCGCAGCTCCCGTATACACAGTATGATGGGCCCGCAGCTCCCGTATACACAGTATGATAGGCCCGCAGCTCCTCTATACACAGTATGATGGGCCCGCAGCTCCCGTATACACAGTATGATGGGCCCGCAGCTCCCTTATACACAGTATGATGGGCCCGCAGCTCCCTTATACACAGTATGATGGGCCCGCAGCTCCCTTATACAGTATGATGGGCCCGCAGCTCCCTTATACACAGTATGATGAGCCCGCAGCTCCCTTATACACAGTATGATGGGCCTGCAGCTCCCTTATACACAGAATGATGAGCACGCAGCTCCCTTATACAGAGTATGATGGGCCCGCAGCTCCCTTATACAGTATGATGGGCCCGCAGCTCCCTTATACACAGTATGATGAGCCCGCAGCTCCCTTATACACATTATGATGGGCCTGCAGCTCCCTTATACACAGAATGATGAGCCCGCAGCTCCCTTATACACAGTATGATGGGCCCGCAGCTCCCTTATATACAGAATGATGAGCCCGCAGCTCCCTTATACACAGTATGATGGGCCCGCAGCTCCCTTATACACAGTATGATGGGCCCGCAGCTCCCTTATACAGTATGATGGGCCCGCAGCTCCCTTATACACAGTATGATGAGCCCGCAGCTCCCTTATACACAGTATGATGGGCCTGCAGCTCCCTTATACACAGAATGATGAGCACGCAGCTCCCTTATACACAGTATGATGGGCCCGCAGCTCCCTTATACAGTATGATGGGCCCGCAGCTCCCTTATACACAGTATGATGGGCCCGCAGCTCCCTTATACAGTATGATGGGCCCGCAGCTCCCTTATACACAGTATGATGAGCCCGCAGCTCCCTTATACACATTATGATGGGCCTGCAGCTCCCTTATACACGGAATGATGAGCCCGCAGCTCCCTTATACACAGTATGATGGGCCCGCAGCTCCCTTATATACAGAATGATGAGCCCGCAGCTCCCTTATACACAGTATGATGGGCCCGCAGCTCCCTTATACACAGTATGATGGGCCCACAGCTCCCGTATACACAGTATGATGGACCTGCAGTTCCCATATACACAGTATGATGGGTCCGCAGCTCCCTTATACACAGTATGATGGGCCCGCAGCTCCCTTATACACAGTATGATGAGCCCGCAGCTCCCTTATACACAGTATGATGGGCCCGCAGCTCCCTTATACACAGTATGATGGGCCCACAGCTCCCGTATACACAGTATGATGGACCTGCAGTTCCCATATACACAGTATGATGGGCCCGCAGCTCCCTTATACACAGTATGATGGGCCCGCAGCTCCCGTATACACAGTATGATGGGCCCACAGCTCCCTTATACACAGTATGATGGACCCGCAGCTCCCTTATACACAGTATGATGGACCCGCAGCTCCCTTATACACAGTATGATGTGTCCACAGCTCCCTTATACACAGTATGATGGGCCCACAGCTCCCTTATACACAGTATGATGGGCCCACAGCTCCCTTATACACAATATGATGGGCCCGCAGCTCCCTTATACACAGTATGATGGACCCGCAGCTCCCTTATACACAGTATGATGGACCCGCAGCTCCCTGTCATGATTTGGATGCCCCGGTCATTTACTCATCCTCCGGCGTATTCACTATTTTGTGGCACTGCTGCAGTGCCGCAGCTCCAACTTGTGAGCGCAGCTTCTGACTGGCCAGAAATTAGAAGCTATGTCACAGGCGCTCAATGTAAGACTATGAGGCTATGTGCACTTGTTGCGGATTCGTGTGCGGATTTACTGCGTATTTCCTGCGTTTTTTGTGCAGATTTCACCTGCGTTTTACCGCCTGCGGAATCCTATACAGGAGCAGGTGTAAAACGCTGCAGAATCCGCAAATAGAATTGACATGCTGCGGAAAATACAATGCAGCGTTTCCACGCTGTATTTTCCGTACCATGGGCACTGCAGATTTGGTTTTCCATAGGTTTACATGGCACTGTAAACCAGATGGAAAACTGCTGCGGATCCGCACCGTGTGCACATAGCCTGAGAGTGAGAAAGAGGCCAGAACGAGGCTCCCACAGACTCACACTGATTAGTGACCTCTGCGCTGCTCCATGAAACACTGGAGCCTCGGACAGGCCACAAACTGCAGGAGACGGAGCCGAGCGGAGACTAAAACAGATGAAGACGCCAGAAGGTGAGTATCAGACAGGGGGCAGGGGACGGGGATTTTCAGCTCCGCTCCAGCAGTGAAATAAACAATAATGCTGGAGTGGTGCTGTAAATGTGATGCATCTCTTGGTTACTGTATGGGGGCTCCTTATACTAATACCCATAAAAGACCCAGGTGGTACGTATCAAAAGCCCCCTACCCCCCATCTCCAGCCTCCCCAGACAGCAAATATTACAGGATGGAGCACATATAATATCATAATAAAACATTATAATATTCAGCCCCCAGTGACCTGTCCCCCCTCCCCCACTTCAGCCCCAATACCCCCATCATCTCACATCCACCCCTCAGTGCCCTGTCCCACCTTCTGCCCTCACAACACCCCCATTGTCTTACATTCACCCCCCAGTGCATACCTCCCAACTTTTGAAGATGGGAAAGAGGGACAAAGTTTGCGGCGCGCAAATTTTAGGCCACGCCTCTGACCACACCCATTCATAATTAGTCACACCCATATCCACGTCCCAAGCACACCCATTTAGCACTGCTGATCACACTGTTTCATATACAATAGTTATAAACAAAAAAATATGGCCACACAGTGCTCCATACTGTATAATGGCCACACATGAGGCTCCATACTGTATAATGAACACACATGACGCTCCATACTGTATAATGACCGCATGCATACTGTATAATGGCCGCACATGATGCTCCATACTGTATAATGACCGCACATGATGCTCCATACTGTATAATGACCGCACATGATGCTCCATACTGTATAATGACCGCACATGATGCTCCATACTGTATAATGGCCGCACATGATGCTCCATACTGTATAATGACCGCACATGATGCTCCATACTGTATAATGACCGCATGCATACTGTATAATGGCCGCACATGATGCTCCATACTGTATAATGAACGCACATGATGCTCCATACTGTATAATGACCGCACATGATGCTCCATATTGTATAATGACCGCACATGATGCTCCATACTGTATACTGGCTGCACATGATGCTCCATACTGTATAATGACCGCACATGATGCTCCATATTGTATAATGACCGCACATGATGCTCCATACTGTATACTGGCTGCACATGATGCTCCATACTGTATAATGACCGCACATGATGCTCCATACTGTATAATGAACACACATGATGCTCCATACTGTATAATGGCCACACATGATGCTCCATATTGTATAATGAGCGCACATGATGCTCCATACTGTATAATGACCGCACATGATGCTCCATACTGTATAATGACCCCACATGATGCTCCATACTGTATTATGGCCACAGTTCTCCATACTGTATAATGACATACAGGCACGCAGCTCACACACATGCAGCATCACACACACAGTATCACACATACACACGCAGCATCACAAACGCAGCTCACAAACACATGCAGCTTTGACACAAATGCATCACACATGCAGCCATCACACACACACACAGCCATCACACACACACGCAGTCATCACACACACGCAGTCATCACACACACACGCAGTCATCACACACACGCAGCCATCACACACACACACGCAGCCATCACACACACACACACACGCAGCCATCACACACACATGCAGCCATCACACACACACGCAGCCATCACACACACACACGCAGCCATCACACACACACGCAGCCATCACACACACACACGCAGCCATCACACACACACACACGCAGCCATCACACACATGCAGCCATCACACACACACGCAGCCATCACACACACACACACACGCAGCCATCACACACACACACACGCAGCCATCACACACATGCAGCCATCACACACACCCAGCCATCACACACACCCAGCCATCACACACACACACACCCAGCCATCACACACACACACACACACCCAGCCATCACACACACACACTCAGCCATCACACACACACACCCAGCCATCACACACACACACCCAGCCATCACACACACACACCCAGCCATCACACACACCCAGCCATCACACACACCAGATACCTCATACACACATGACACACACACAAATGCAGCATCACACATCTCACACACACACACACATCACACACACACACACACAATCTCCTCTGTGGTGCAGGGGCGGCTGATCTGTCCATGTGCAGCTCTTCAGTTTCTCCGGCTGCTCACAGCTCTGCACTGTCCCGGCACCTCCCCCGTCTCTCCTTCTCTGCCGGGATAGCAGCTAAGAGCAGGAGACGCCAGAGCTCCGTGCACACACCTCAGGTAGTGAGTCGCTGACCTCTCATCTTGATCGCTGCTGGCTCTCTTCCTCAGCGTGGCAGCGCCGCACACACAGGGGGCGGGGGCGGGGGAGGGATCGGTCGGGAGGAGACCCAGCATGTATAAGAAAAAAAAAAACAGCCACAAACCTAATCGGGCTCTCTCTACGTCCCGGAAGTGGGCGGGGCTTCACCGGCGGCCGCAAATTCGGGATTTTAAATGCCCGAAGCGGGACAGCGGGACCCCGGTGCCAAAGCGGGACTGTCACGCTGAAATCGGGACGGTTGGGAGGTATGCCCCAGTGCCCTGTCCCCCCTCACTCACTTTCAGCCCCCACAATACCCCAATAGTCTCACAGTGACATACCTGAATTTAATAAACCTAATAAGTTCCATCCCCACTTACTGATAATGTTTGCACTGCAGGCAGGATCAGGAAGTGTCAGTGAAATGCAAGGTGGGCACTAGGACCCAGCGTGCCTGAGCCAATCCCAGCGTGCACAGAGTGAAGAAAACTGCAGCCAGGAAAAGCTTCATGATCAGGTCAGAGGGGCGAAACCATTCACTGCAGGGGGGAGACTGCAGCCGGCCACTGTGCTAGCAGGGTGCAGAGTCTCCGTCAGACGGGAGCAGACATTATACTGCCCTGCTCCTATGCGGTGTTCTGCCTCAACACAGAAGTGGCCCTGCCCTGGATCCTGGTGGGCCCCTTCATGTGACAGGGCCCGGGGCGATGGCCCCCTCTGCCCCCCCAGTAGCTACGCTACTGTGTACAGACCTGAATTAAGCTAATATTTATTTTAATTAATATAAAAGGTGTCATTTTAGGGCTTCTCTTTTTTAGAGAGTAAAACAGCTGGATATAGCCTCTCCTTTTTCAATCATTATTATTATTATTATTATTATTATTTATTTATATAGCGCCATTGATTCCATGGTGCTGTACATGAGAAGGGGTTACATACAAATTACAGATATCACTTACAGTAAGCAAACTAACAATTACAGACTGATACAGAGGGGCGAGGACCCTGCCCTTGCGGGCTTACATTCTGCAGGATTATGGGGAAGGAGACAATAGTTTGAGGGTTGCAGGAGCTCCGGCGTTGGTGATGTGGTAGCTCCAGTAGTGGCGAGGAGGCAGCGGGGTCAGTGCAGGCTGTAAGCTGTCCTGAAGAGGTGGGTTTTCAGGTTCCGTCTGAAGGATCCGAATGTGGTTGATAGTCAGACATGTTGGGGCAAAGAATTTCAGAGGAATAACAGTGGTGGTGAGGTTGGGGAAGAGGTGGCATGGGGTCGAGTGCACAGGTGGTGAGGTGCGATTTGGAGAGGAGACAGTTAAGCCCCCCTTCAGTGATGTTGTTTAGTGAGGTTATGGGGCTTGGGATTGGTCTGGTATACAAAGGGGTTGTGGTGGTTGAACAATGAAGACTTGCCTTGTTTGGTCAATCTTATTTTTAAAATATGTGGCAAAGTCTTCAGCAGAGATGAGGGAGGTTGGAGGGGCAGTGGGGGACGGAGGAGAGAGTTAAAGGTTTTGAATAACTGTTTGGAGTTGAACGATAGGGAAGATACAAGGGTTGTGAAGTAGCCTTTTTAGCAGAGGTGAGAGCAGATTTAAAAGCGAGTGTTGCCTGTTTGAATGCAGTGAAGTCGTCTTGCGAATGTGTTCTCTTCCAATGCCGCTCTGCAACCCTGGACACTTGCCGGAGCTTTTTAGTGGTGTTATTGTGCCAGGGTTGTCTATTGATACATCGCACTCTGCCATGAACGAGAGGGGCAACCGTGTCAATTAGGGTTGAGCGAAACGGGTCGGCCATTTTCAGAAGTCGCCGACTTTTGGCAAAGTTGGGTTTCATGAAACCCGACCCGACCCCTGTGTGGGGTCGGCCATGAGGTCGGCGATCTTCTGAATCTGGTATCGGAATTCCGATACCGAGTTCCGATATGTTTGCGATATCGGAAATCGGTATCGGAATCCACATTTAAGTGTAAAATAAAGAATTAAAATAAAAAATATTGATATACTCACCTCTCCGGAGGCCCCTGGACATCGCCGCTGGTAACCGGCAGCCTTCTTTACTTAAAATGAGCGCGTTCATGGCCTTCCATGACGTCACGGCTTCTGATTGGTCGCGGCCGCCCATGTGACCGCCACGCGACCAATCACAAGCCGTGACGTAATTCTCAGGTCCTAAATTCCTAGAATTAGGAACTTAGGACCTGAGGGATGACGTCTCGGCTTCTGATTGGTCGCGTGGCGGTCACATGGGCGGCCGCGACCAATCAGAAGCCGTGACGTCATGGAAGGCCCTGAACGCGCTCATTTTAAGCAAAGAAGGCTGCCGGTTACCAGCGGTAAGGTCCAGGCTGCGTCGGAGAGGTGAGTATATCAATATTTTTTATTTTAATTCTTTATTTTACACATTAATATGGATCCCAGGGCCTGAAGGAGAGTTTCCTCTCCTTCAGACCCTGGGAACCATAGTATCCCATTGCACTGCATTGGGTTTCGTGTTTCGGCCGACCCCGACCCCGACTTTTTTATAGGATCGGACGATTTCACTCGACCCGACTTTTGAGAAAGTCGGGTTTCGTGAAACCCGACCCGATCCTATAAAAATAAAAGTCGCTCAACCCTAGTGTCAATAGCTGATGCGAGAGTGGCATTGTAGAAAGCAGTGACACTGTCTGTGTTGTGGAGTGAGGATATGGATGCCCATGGTAGGATGAAGTCAGAGAGCATGTCGGTGTCTAGGGTGCAAGGTTTCTGCGGGGGGGTGCATGTTGCTGGACATGGGTGACCAGTGAGGAAGACAGGGATGAGAAAGTGAGATGGTGGTCGGATAGAGGCAGAGGGGAGGTGGTGAAGTTAGATAGAGAGCAGAGACGGGTGAAGACCAGGTTTAGTGTATGTCCGTGTGTGTGGGTGGCTGCATAGGACCACTGAGTAAGTCCAAAAGATGAAGTAAGGGACAGAAGTTTGGAGGCTGTTGACTGAAGGGTATCAGTGGGGATGTTGAAGTCACCCATGATGATGGTGGGAATGTCAGCAGAGAGAAAGTGAATAAGACAGGTGGAGAATTGGTCAATAAAGTCAGTGGCTGGGCCTGGAGGTTGGTATATGACAGCCACTTGGAGGTTGGAGTAGATGCGGACAGAGTGGACTTCAAAAGAGGGGAGGATAAGGGAGGGTAGAGATGGGATTGGGTTAAAGGTGCAGTTTGAAGAAAAGAGAAGACCCACTCCTCCACCATTTCTGTTGCCGGGGCGAGGAGTGTAGGTGAAGTGGAGGCAGCCATAACACAGCGCAGCAGGGGAGGCGGTGTCAGAGGGTGTTAGTCATGTTTCTGTGAGACCGAGTAAGGCAAGCTTGTGAGAGAGAAAAAGGTCATGAATCACATGAAATTTATTGCAGATTGCAGATTGAGCGGGCATTCCAGAGTGCTCCAGAGAGAGGGAGCAGGGGGGTGGGCGTCAGGGGCATGGGTTTTATGTTGGAAAGATTGTGGTAGTTCATATTAAATAGGGAGCGGCAGGAGGGGGTAGTAATGGGAGGTATCAGCTGTGGGGGTCCAGGGTTGGGACATATGTTGCTAGCAGTGAGGAGAAGCAGAGAAAGGGAGAGCAGGTGGGAGGAGAGTGGCCGGCTTGTTTTGTGTTTTATTAGGACAGATTTGAGGTTGAGGAGCAGGTCAGCAAAGGAGGGCAGGTGGGTAGGTAAGAGGGAAGGGGAGATGATTATTTGGTTAGAGAGTGCTGGGGTTTGTGGATAGAGAAGGAGAGAGAGGATTAGTGGAGCAAACAATGTAAGGGCATATGTAAACATGGTGAAGGAGTAAGATGGGTTAATACAAAAGCTATAAGAAGTGCTTATTCGGCAGACATACCTAAAAGAGACAGCTACATAGAGTGGGGTCCTGACTCATGTCGTGACTAACTGCCGTTGAAATAGCTGCACTTCACGATACTTAGCTGCCGGGATACTTTGCTGTCGGGGACACGTGCCTGACCCGCACGCGTGCCCCCCTAGAATGCTACTAAATTTATAGGACTAAATAGAGGATCAGGTGAGAGGGATTGTGGAGCTGATTTGGGATAAATTAGCAATTGGCCAACACATCGGGGGAGGTTACATGATCAAAGTCACTGGGCTTGGCTACAACTATATGCTGTAACACCTTGCACCCTTGTTGAGTTTGAAATATTTGAATCGGGATATATATATATATATATATATATATATATATATATATATATATATATATATATATATATATATATATATATATATATACATTATTTATTTATATTCAGTGTGGACAATCAGTATTTGATACACTGCAGATTTTTCAAGTTTTCCCATCTTCAAGGAGTGAAAGTCAGTAATTTTTATCGTAGCTACAATTCAACTGTGACACACAGAATCCAAAAATGAAACCCAGAAAATCACATTGTATGATTTTTAAATAATTTAATTGCTGTTTATTGCATGAAATAATTATTTGATCACCTACCAACCAGCAAGATTTCTGGCTATCACAGACCGTTAGTTTTTTTTTTTTTTTAAGAAGCCTCCTACTCTGCACTCATTACCTGTATTAATTGTATCTGTGTGAACTCCTTACCTGTATAAAAGACTCCTGTCCACACACTCAATCAATCATACTCCAACCTCTCCACCATGGCCAAGACCAAAGAGCTGTCTAAGGACACCAAGGACAAAATTGTAGACCTGAACAAGACTGAGATGGGTTACAGTACAATAGGCAAGCAGCTTGGTGAGAAAGCAACAACTGTTGTCACAATTATTAGAAAATGGAAGAAACACAACATGACTGTTAATATTCCTTGGTCTGGGGCTCCATGCAAGGTCTCGCCTCATGAGGTATGGATGATTCTGAGAAAGGTCAGGAATCAGACCAGAACTACACAGGACGACCTGGTCAATGAAGAGAGCTGGGACCACAGTCTCAAACATTATCGTTAGCAACACACTATACAGTCATGGATTAAAATCCTGCAGGGCATGCAAGATCACCCTGTTCATGCCAGAACATGTCCAGGACTGTTTGGAGTTTCACAGTGACCATCTGGATGATCCAGATGAGGCATGAGGAAAGGTCATGTGGTCAGATGAGACCAAAAAATAACTTTTTGGTATCAACTTCACTTGCCGTGTTTGGAGGAAGAAGAAGGATGAGTGCAATCCCAAAAACACCGTCCCAACCGTGAATCATGGTGGGGGAAACATCTTTGTGCTTTTCTGTAAAGGGGACAGGGTGACTGCTCCATATTCTGTAATGCTGTAGATAAGCCCCCGATGTATCCTGAAAAATGAGAAAAAGAGGTTAGATTATACTCACCCAGGGGCGGTCCCGCTGCAGTCCGGTCCAATGGGCGTCGCAGTCCGGTCCAGGACCTCCCATCTTCTTATGATGATGTCCTCTACTTGGTCAGAGAGGCCCGGCACCTGCGGACTGCAGTACTTTGCTCTGCCCTCAACAGGGCAGACAAAGTATGCCTGCTCCAGAGCCGCAGCATGAAAACAAGAAGAGGACGTCATCCTATGAAGATGGGAGGCCCCGGACTGGACCGCGACGCCCATCGGATCAGACCGCCCGCCCAGGTGAGTATAATCTAACCTCTTTTTCTTATCTTTCAGGATACATCGGTGGCTTATCTATAGCATTACACAATGCTGTATAGGGTTGAGCGACTTTCATTTTTTTAAGATCGAGTCTGGTTTTGTGAAACCCGATTTAGTCCAGAGTCGAGTCGAGTGAAGTCGGCCGATTATCGCTAAAAGTCGGGGATCGACCGAAACACGAAACCCAATGCAAGTCAATGGGGAAGCATAGCCGGCAGTGAGTGGAGGCCAGGAAAACACCTACAGTGCACATTTTACTGCCAAAAACATCCATTCTTGTTTTCTGAAGCTTGTCAATCTTAATTAACTTTATAATAATAGTTGGGCACTGGAAATTGGGGGTCATTTGGCAAAAGTTGTGGGGGTAGGGCTGGTTCAAGGTTTTAGTGGGCCCAGGAAACATGGACTACGTCATGGCGGTGGAGCAGGGAGAGGTAAGTATTTCAACGTTGCAAGTGCTGTGATCCTGAGCAAGCAGGGGGGGCCCACTTGTTCGCATTGGCACTGGCACAGGGCCCCTCAAAGTACGGCGGTGTGTTTGCATGGCGGGGGCGCCTCCCACCAGCAGCGACACTTTTGCGTACTCTGAGTGGCCCTGTGCCAGTGACGTCGCCAACGAGTATGCCCCCCCACCTGATGAAGGAACCTGCACTTTCATCTGCACCTTCCTCTTTGTCCCTGTGTAAGGTGGTATAATATGCGGGAAGGGGAACCTTACTTTCAGCAGGGTCAGATTCTGGCTGTGTAGAGTACAAGGGGAATGTAGTGGTCTAGGTCAATGTACCAGCAGACTCATCTAGCAGTGGCTGGGCAATGGGCAGGATGATGAGGAAACAGATATAGGGCCAAAGAATAAAGTAGGCTAAATGCAGATCAAAATTGGTAACAGGACTAAACAGGCGGCATTGCTTTGTTCAGTGGAGTAGCAAACCCAAGAGCAGCAGACACTGTTTCAAGGGCCTAACCACACTAGTAGGCCAAATGCAGTTTAATATCTGATAGTATAGGCCGAAAGCCAGAATGTGGAAGCTCAGCTTTGTTCAGTTGAGGACAACACCAGGGAGGGGCAGACACCGTTAGTAGGCCCTAACCACCATTTTGTTTTTTAAAAAACACTTAATGAGAGCCAGAAGGTTGAAGCTCAGCTTTATTCAGTTGAGGGCAACACCAGGGAGGGGCAGACACCGTTAGTAAGCCCTAAACACCATTTTGTTTTTTAAAAAACACTTAATGAGAGCCAGAAGGTTGAAGCTCAGCTTTATTCAGTTGAGGGCAACACCAGGCAGGGGCAGACACCGTTAGTAGGCCGGAACCACCATTTTGTTTTTTAAAAAACACTTAATGAGAGCCAGAAGGTTGAAGCTCAGCTTTATTCAGTTGAGGGCAACACCAGGCAGGGGCAGACACCGTTAGTAGGCCGGAACCACCATTTTGTTTTTTAAAAAACACTTAATGAGAGCCAGAAGGTTGAAGCTCAGCTTTATTCAGTTGAGGGCAACACCAGGCAGGGGCAGACACCGTTAGTAGGCCGGAACCAGCAATGTGTTTAAAAACAGCAGTTAATCAGAGCCGGAAGGTAGAAGCTCAGCTTTATTCAGTTGAGGGCAACACCAGGGAGGGGCAGACACCGTTAGTAGGCCGGAACCAGCAATGTGTTTAAAAACAGCAGTTAATCAGAGCCGGAAGGTAGAAGCTCAGCTTTATTCAGTTGAGGGCAACACCAGGGAGGGGCAGAAGCCGTTAGTAGGCCCTAACCACCATTTTGTTTTTTAAAAAACACTTAATGAGAGCCAGAAGGTTGAAGCTCAGCTTTATTCAGTTGAGGGCAACACCAGGCAGGGGCAGACACCGTTAGTAGGCCGGAACCAGCAATGTGTTTAAAAACAGCAGTTAATCAGAGCCGGAAGGTAGAAGCTCAGCTTTATTCAGTTGAGGGCAACACCAGGGAGGGGCAGACACCGTTAGTAGGCCGGAACCAGCAATGTGTTTAAAAACAGCAGTTAATCAGAGCCGGAAGGTAGAAGCTCAGCTTTATTCAGTTGAGGGCAACACCAGGGAGGGGCAGAAGCCGTTAGTAGGCCCTAACCACCATTTTGTTTTTTAAAAAACACTTAATGAGAGCCAGAAGATTGAAGCTCAGCTTTATTCAGTTGAGGGCAACACCAGGCAGGGGCAGACACCGTTAGTAGGCCGGAACCAGCAATGTGTTTAAAAACAGCAGTTAATCAGAGCCGGAAGGTAGAAGCTCAGCTTTATTCAGTTGAGGGCAACACCAGGGAGGGGCAGAAGCCGTTAGTAGGCCCTAACCACCATTTTGTTTTTTAAAAAACACTTAATGAGAGCCAGAAGGTTGAAGCTCAGCTTTATTCAGTTGAGGGCAACACCAGGCAGGGGCAGACACCGTTAGTAGGCCGGAACCAGCAATGTGTTTAAAAACAGCAGTTAATCAGAGCCGGAAGGTAGAAGCTCAGCTTTATTCAGTTGAGGGCAACACCAGGGAGGGGCAGACACCGTTAGTAGGCCGGAACCAGCAATGTGTTTAAAAACAGCAATTAATCAGAGCCAGAAGGTTGAAGCTCAGCTTTATTCAGTTGAGGGCAACACCAGGCAGGGGCAGACACCGTTAGTAGGCCGGAACCAACAATGTGTTTAAAAACAGCAGTTAATCAGAGCCGGAAGGTAGAAGCTCAGCTTTATTCAGTTGAGGGCAACACCAGGGAGGGGCAGAAGCCGTTAGTAGGCCCTAACCACCATTTTGTTTTTTAAAAAACACTTAATGAGAGCCAGAAGGTTGAAGCTCAGCTTTATTCAGTTGAGGGCAACACCAGGCAGGGGCAGACACCGTTAGTAGGCCGGAACCAGCAATGTGTTTAAAAACAGCAGTTAATCAGAGCCGGAAGGTAGAAGCTCAGCTTTATTCAGTTGAGGGCAACACCAGGGAGGGGCAGACACCGTTAGTAGGCCGGAACCAGCAATGTGTTTAAAAACAGCAGTTAATCAGAGCCAGAAGGTTGAAGCTCAGCTTTATTCAGTTGAGGGCAACACCAGGCAGGGGCAGACACCGTTAGTAGGCCGGAACCAGCAATGTGTTTAAAAACAGCAGTTAATCAGAGCCGGAAGGTAGAAGCTCAGCTTTATTCAGTTGAGGGCAACACCAGGGAGGGGCAGAAGCCGTTAGTAGGCCGGAACCAGCAATGTGTTTAAAAACAGCAGTTAATCAGAGCCAGAAGGTTGAAGCTCAGCTTTATTCAGTTGAGGGCAACACCAGGCAGGGGCAGACACCGTTAGTAGGCCGGAACCACCATTTTGTTTTTTAAAAAACACTTAATGAGAGCCAGAAGGTTGAAGCTCAGCTTTATTCAGTTGAGGGCAACACCAGGCAGGGGCAGACACCGTTAGTAGGCCGGAACCAGCAATGTGTTTAAAAACAGCAGTTAATCAGAGCCGGAAGGTAGAAGCTCAGCTTTATTCAGTTGAGGGCAACACCAGGGAGGGGCAGAAGCCGTTAGTAGGCCCTAACCACCATTTTGTTTTTTAAAAAACACTTAATGAGAGCCAGAAGGTTGAAGCTCAGCTTTATTCAGTTGAGGGCAACACCAGGCAGGGGCAGACACCGTTAGTAGGCCGGAACCAGCAATGTGTTTAAAAACAGCAGTTAATCAGAGCCGGAAGGTAGAAGCTCAGCTTTATTCAGTTGAGGGCAACACCAGGGAGGGGCAGAAGCCGTTAGTAGGCCCTAACCACCATTTTGTTTTTTAAAAAACACTTAATGAGAGCCAGAAGGTTGAAGCTCAGCTTTATTCAGTTGAGGGCAACACCAGGCAGGGGCAGACACCGTTAGTAGGCCGGAACCAGCAATGTGTTTAAAAACAGCAGTTAATCAGAGCCGGAAGGTAGAAGCTCAGCTTTATTCAGTTGAGGGCAACACCAGGGAGGGGCAGACACCGTTAGTAGGCCGGAACCAGCAATGTGTTTAAAAACAGCAGTTAATCAGAGCCGGAAGGTAGAAGCTCAGCTTTATTCAGTTGAGGGCAACACCAGGGAGGGGCAGAAGCCGTTAGTAGGCCCTAACCACCATTTTGTTTTTTAAAAAACACTTAATGAGAGCCAGAAGGTTGAAGCTCAGCTTTATTCAGTTGAGGGCAACACCAGGCAGGGGCAGACACCGTTAGTAGGCCGGAACCAGCAATGTGTTTAAAAACAGCAGTTAATCAGAGCCGGAAGGTAGAAGCTCAGCTTTATTCAGTTGAGGGCAACACCAGGGAGGGGCAGACACCGTTAGTAGGCCGGAACCAGCAATGTGTTTAAAAACAGCAGTTAATCAGAGCCGGAAGGTAGAAGCTCAGCTTTATTCAGTTGAGGGCAACACCAGGGAGGGGCAGAAGCCGTTAGTAGGCCCTAACCACCATTTTGTTTTTTAAAAAACACTTAATGAGAACCAGAAGGTTGAAGCTCAGCTTTATTCAGTTGAGGGCAACACCAGGCAGGGGCAGACACCGTTAGTAGGCCGGAACCAGCAATGTGTTTAAAAACAGCAGTTAATCAGAGCCGGAAGGTAGAAGCTCAGCTTTATTCAGTTGAGGGCAACACCAGGGAGGGGCAGAAGCCGTTAGTAGGCCCTAACCACCATTTTGTTTTTTAAAAAACACTTAATGAGAGCCAGAAGGTTGAAGCTCAGCTTTATTCAGTTGAGGGCAACACCAGGCAGGGGCAGACACCGTTAGTAGGCCGGAACCAGCAATGTGTTTAAAAACAGCAGTTAATCAGAGCCGGAAGGTAGAAGCTCAGCTTTATTCAGTTGAGGGCAACACCAGGGAGGGGCAGAAGCCGTTAGTAGGCCCTAACCACCATTTTGTTTTTTAAAAAACACTTAATGAGAGCCAGAAGGTTGAAGCTCAGCTTTATTCAGTTGAGGGCAACACCAGGCAGGGGCAGACACCGTTAGTAGGCCGGAACCAGCAATGTGTTTAAAAACAGCAGTTAATCAGAGCCGGAAGGTAGAAGCTCAGCTTTATTCAGTTGAGGGCAACACCAGGGAGGGGCAGACACCGTTAGTAGGCCGGAACCAGCAATGTGTTTAAAAACAGCAGTTAATCAGAGCCGGAAGGTAGAAGCTCAGCTTTATTCAGTTGAGGGCAACACCAGGGAGGGGCAGAAGCCGTTAGTAGGCCCTAACCACCATTTTGTTTTTTAAAAAACACTTAATGAGAGCCAGAAGGTAGAAGCTCAGCTTTATTCAGTTGAGGACAACTTGAATTAGGGACTGCATACAGACTTAGCAGGCTGTCCCCTGTGTGGACCATGCATCCAATACATTAACCCATTGAGCCACAAAGGACACGTAACCTTCCGTGGCCATGCCTACAGGTCCATGTGTCTGTTGTCAGGTGTACCTTTGTCAGTGTAGGCCTATTGGAAGGAGGGACCGCAGACAGGCTTCGAAGGCCTAACACAATAAAATTGGCTGGCTGTAGGCACTTTAAAATTGGTTCCAGGGGTACACGGGCAGCAGTGGTCTGGTCAGTGGAGGCCTAGTGGAAGGAGGGACCGCAGACAGGCTTCGAAGGCCTAAAATAACAAACAATAGGCTCATGGCAGTTTTACAGCGGTTACATGGATACACGGGCAGGCAGCTGGTGATGAGTGGAGGAGTATTTAAAGTAGGGACCGCAGACAGGCTATCAAAGGCCTAAAATAACAAACAATAGGCTCATGGCAGTTTTACAGCGGTTACATGGATACACGGGCAGGCAGCTGGTGATGAGTGGAGGAGTATTTAAAGTAGGGACCGCAGACAGGCTATCAAAGGCCTAAAATAACAAACAATAGGCTCATGGCAGTTTTACAGCGGTTACATGGATACACGGGCAGGCAGCTGGTGATGAGTGGAGGAGTATTTAAAGTAGGGACCGCAGACAGGCTATCAAAGGCCTAAAATAACAAACAATAGGCTCATGGCAGCTTTACAGCGGTTACATGGATACACAGGCAGCTTGGTGGTGAGTGGAGGAGTAGTGCAAGGAGTGTCTGTCCCAGTACTCCCAAAATATAAATAGATGTTAATGTCTCGCAAAACAACCAAAACAAAAAAAAAGGTGGCATACTTAGGTACAGGGGTGGGCTCATCTACTGAGTTTCTGACATTGTAATTTGGCAGTAACTATTTAATGGTGCCAATATAGGACACAGACACAGACTACTTTAAGTTGCATCATAGATGTCTACAAATTTGTATTGTCAGTGCCAGACATTGAATGATGTCAGCGAATAGACTAAAGATTGGTGGAGCTGGGCGACATAATTTTGCACGTGGTAGAGCACATTTTGAGCTGGGGTAGGGGGGAACTCTCTTGAGGCCGGCGGGACCGCCCCAGGGCCCCTCATGTTACAACGGTGTGTCTGACGTTGGGTGCGCACCACCACCGCCAGAGACACTACATTGTACTATGAGGGACCCAGTAGCAATGCCGTCAACCAAAAGCGAGCACACCCACCTCTTCAGACAAACAGCAGTCTCACGGGTGCTTGCGCCAAGTCGCGATACCACGGCCCCGTGTGGGGAGTTTTGCCATTTAGGGAGGTGTAAACATGTCGTATGCTGTACAATCAGCTGCAGCAAATTAGACATTAGAAAAGTAATTCACAGGCAAGAGCTTTTCATAGGAAAGCTAGGTGTCGGCCGGGCAAGGTGGGGCAAAAGATTTCGAAATCCAGTTGTGGTTCATTTTAATGAATGTTAGATCGTCAACATTTTGGGTAGCCAGACGAGTCCTTTTTTCGGTTAATATTGAACCTGCAGCACTGAATACTCTTTCTGATAGGACACTTGCTGCCGGGCAAGCAAGCTCCTGCAATGCATATTCTGCCAATTCTGGCCAGGTGTCTAATTTGGAGGCCCAGTAATCAAATGGGAATGACGGTTGAGGGAGAACATCGATAAGGGATGAAAAATAGTTAGTAACCATACTGGACAAATGTTGTCTCCTGTCACTTTCAATTGATGCAGCAGTACCTGTCCTGTCTGCGGTCATAGCAAAATCACTCCACAACCTGGTCAGAAAACCCCTCTGTCCAACGCCACTTCTGATGTGTGCACCCCTAACACTCCTAGTCTGCTGCCCCCTGGAGCTCGTGTGAGAACGATCACGTGCGCTGTGTGCTGGGAATGCCTGAAGCAAACGGTCAACAAGAGTTGATTGTTTGGTTGCTAATATTAGTTCCAAGTTCTCATGTGGCATAATATTTTGCAATTTGCCTTTATAGCGTGGATCAAGGAGGCAGGCCAACCAGTAATCGTCATCGTTCATCATTTTCGTAATGCGTGTGTCCCTTTTTAGGATACGTAAGGCATAATCCGCCATGTGGGCCAAAGTTCCACTTGTCAAATCTCCGGTTGTGATTGGTTGAGGGGCAGTTGCAGGCAAATCTACGTCACTTGTGTCCCTCAAAAAACCAGAACCCGGCCGTGACACGCAACCAATTTCCTGTGCCCCCGGGAAAGGTTCGGCATTAAAAATATACTCATCCCCATCATCCTCCTCGTCCTCCACCTCCTCTTCGCCCGCTACCTCGTCCTGTACACTGCCCTGACCAGACAATGGCTGACTGTCATCAAGGCTTTCCTCTTCCTCTGGTGCAGACGCCTGCTCCTTTATGTGCGTCAAACTTTGCATCAGCAGACGCATTAGGGGGATGCTCATGCTTATTACGGCGTTGTCTGCACTAACCAGCCGTGTGCATTCCTCAAAACACTGAAGGACTTGACACATGTCTTGTATCTTAGACCACTGCACACCTGACAACTCCATGTCTGCCATCCTACTGCCTGCCCGTGTATCCTCCCACAAATAAATAACAGCACGCCTCTGTTCGCACAGTCTCTGAAGCATGTGCAGTGTTGAGTTCCACCTTGTTGCAACGTCTATGATTAGGCGATGCTGGGGAAGGTTCAAAGACCGCTGATAGGTCTGCATACGGCTGGCGTGTACAGGCGAACGTCGGATATGTGAGCAAAGTGCACGCACTTTGAGGAGCAGGTCGGAGAACCCAGGATAAGTTTTCAATAAGCACTGCACCACCAGGTTTAAGGTGTGAGCCAGGCAAGGAATGTGTTTCAGTTGGGAAAGGGAGATGGCAGCCATGAAATTCCTTCCGTTATCACTCACTACCTTGCCTGCCTCAAGATCTACTGTGCCCAGCCACGACTGCGTTTCTTGTTGCAAGAACTCGGACAGAACTTCCGCGGTGTGTCTGTTGTCGCCCAAGCACTTCATAGCCAATACAGCCTGCTGACGCTTGGCAGTAGCTGGCCCATAATGGGACAACTGGTGTGCAACAGTGTCATCTGCCGATGGAGTGGTTGGCAGACTGTGTTCTGTGGAAGAGCTGTAGCTTCTGCAGGAGGACGAGGAGGAGGAGGAGGAGGAGGAGGGGGTGCGAACGCCTACAGCCAACTGTTTCCTAGACCGTGGGCTAGGCACAACTGTCCCTAAATTGATGTCGCCTGTGGACCCTGCATCCACCACATTCACCCAGTGTGCCGTGATGGACACATAACGTCCCTGGCCATGCCTACTGGTCCATGCATCTGTAGTCAGGTGCACCTTTGTACTCACAGATTGCCTGAGTGCATGGACGATGCGCTGTTTAACATGCTGGTGCAGGGCTGGGATGGCTTTTCTGGAAAAAAAGTGTCGACTGGGTAGCTCGTATCGTGGTTCAGCGTACTCCATCAGGGCTTTGAAAGCTTCGCTTTCAACTAACCGGTAGGGCATCATCTCTAACGAGATTAGTCTAGCTATGTGGGCGTTAAAACCCTGTGTACGCGGATGCGAGGATAAGTACTTCCTTTTTCTAACCAGAGTCTCATGTAGGGTGAGCTGGACTGGAGAGCTGGAGATCGTGGAACTTTCGGGTGTGCCGGTGTACATGGCAGACTGAGAGACGGTTGGAGACGGTATTGTTTCCGCCGGTGCCCTAGATGCAATATTTCCTCCTACAAAACTGGTGGTTCCCTGACCCTGACTGCTTTTGGCTGGCAAAGAAACCTGCACAGATACTGCCGGTGGTGCGGAAAATGGTGGCCTTACAGTGACGGAAGGGATGTTGCGTTGCTGACTAGCTTCATTGGCCGAGGGTGCTACAACCTTAAGGGACGTTTGGTAGTTAGTCCAGGCTTGAAAATGCATGGTGGTTAAGTGTCTATGCATGCAACTAGTATTTAGACTTTTCAGATTCTGACCTCTGCTTAAGCTAGTTGAACATTTTTGACAGATGACTTTGCGCTGATCAGTTGGATGTTGTTTAAAAAAATGCCAGACTGCACTCTTCCTAGACTCGGATCCCTTTTCAGGGATTGCAGACTGAGCTTTAACCGGATGGCCACGCTGTCCTCCAACAGGTTTTGGCTTTGACACGCGTTTTGGGCCAGATACGGGCCCGGCAGATGGAACCTGTTGCGATGTTGATGCCTGCTGCGGCCCCTCCTCCACCTCCGCTTCTGAACTACTGCCGCCTGCACCCTGTTCCCCCAATGGCTGCCAATCGGGGTCAATAACTGGGTCATCTATTACCTCCTCTTCGAGCTCGTGTGCAACTTCGTCTGTGTCACTGTGTCGGTCGGTGGTATAGCGTTCGTGGCGGGGCAACATAGTCTCATCAGGGTCTGATTGTGGATCTGTACCCTGAGAGGGCAATGTGGTGGTCTGAGTCAAAGGAGCAGCATAGTACTCTGGCTGTGGCTGTGCATCAGTGCACTCCATGTCAGAATCTACTTGTAATGGGCATGGCCTGTTAAATGTTTCACTTTCTAAGCCAGGGACGGTATGTGTAAAGAGCTCCATGGAGTGACCCGTTGTGTCGCCTGCTGCATCCTTCTCTCTTGTTGTAGTTTTTGCTGAGGAGGACAAGGAAGCGACTTGTCCCTGACCGTGAACATCCACAAGCGACGCGCTGCTTTTACATTTACCAGTTTCGGAAGAGGAGGCAAAAGAGCTAGAGGCTGAGTCTGCAATGTAAGCCAAAACTTGCTGTTGCTGCTCCGCCTTTAAAAGCGGTTTTCCTACTCCCAGAAAAGAGAGCGTTCGAGGCCTTGTGTAGCCTGACGACGAAACTGGCTCCACAGCTCCAGACTTAGGTGGAATATTTTTATCCCCACGACCACCTGATGCTCCACTACCACTACCATCATTACCAGCTGACAATGAACGCCCACGACGACCTCTTGCACCAGACTTCCTCATTGTTTTAAAATCTTAACCAAAGTAACTTTATTTGTTGCTGTCAAACAACTTACACGGTGAGCTATAACTTCAGTATGATTTCAATATCCCTTAACAGGTTGGTGAGACCACAAGGAAAATCAGGCACAATGTTACACACTCTGTTTTCTGTGGCACAAAATCACAGAGATGACACACACGCAGGACTGTCACTCAAGCACTAATGTCAATATTAATCTCCCACCTAATTTGTTTATTTTTTTTTCTCAGGGAGACTTTAGAAACCAAATAATATTAAAAAAACCAAAAAAATAAAAAGCCTTTCTATGGCCCACTGAATGAGAGAGAGAGGTGGCACACCCAGGAGTCAAGACTGGCACACAAGCTGAAAGGGCAATATTACTCTCCCACTGTTTTTTTATGTATTTTTTGTTTTTTAAGGGAGACTTTAGAAACCAAATAATATTAAAAAAAAAACAAAAAAAAAAAAGGCTTTCTATGGCCCACAATTAGAGAGAGAGAGGTGGCACACCCAGGAGTCAAGACTGGCGCACAAGCTGAAAGGGCAATATCACTCTCCCACTGTTTTTTTAAGTTTTTTTTTTTTTATTTTCAGGGAGACTTTAGAAACCAAATAATATTAAAAAAACCAAAAAAATAAATAGCCTTTCTATGGCCCACTGAATGAGAGAGAGAGGTGGCACACCCAGGAGTCAAGACTGGCACACAAGCTGAAAGGGCAATATTACTCTCCCACTGTTTTTTTATGTATTTTTTGTTTTTTAAGGGAGACTTTAGAAACCAAATAATATTAAAAAAAAAAAAAAAAAAAAAAAAGGCTTTCTATGGCCCACAATTAGAGAGAGAGAGGTGGCACACCCAGGAGTCAAGACTGGCGCACAAGCTGAAAGGGCAATATTACTCTCCCACTGTTTTTTTAAGTTTTTTTTCTTTTATTTTCAGGGAGACTTTAGAAACCAAATAATATTAAAAAAACCAAAAAAAAAATAGCCTTTCTATGGCCCACTGAATGAGAGAGAGAGGTGGCACACCCAGGAGTCAAGACTGGCACACAAGCTGAAAGGGCAATATTACTCTCCCACTGTTTTTTTATGTATTTTTTGTTTTTTAAGGGAGACTTTAGAAACCAAATAATATTAAAAAAAAAAACAAAAAAAAAAAGGCTTTCTATGGCCCACAATTAGAGAGAGAGAGAGGTGGCACACCCAGGAGTCAAGACTGGCACACAAGCTGAAAGGGCAATATTACTCTCCCACTGTTTTTTTATGTATTTTTTGTTTTTTAAGGGAGACTTTAGAAACCCAATAATATTTAAAAAAAAAAAAAAAAAAAGGCTTTCTATGGCCCACAATTAGAGAGAGAGGTGGCACACCCAGGAGTCAAGACTGGCACACAAGCTGAAAGGGCAATATTACTCTCCCACTGTTTTTTTATTTATTTTTTTTTTTTCAGGGAGACTTTAGAAACCAGATAATAAGAAAAAAAATAAATAAATAAATAGGCTTTCTATAGCCCACTGAATAAGAGATAGCACACACAGCAGTGGCACACAAGCCCTGACTGAGGCCAATATTTTTCTACCACTGATTGATGTAGTGTTTTTGTGTTGAGGTAGAATTTAGAACACAAATCACGGAAAAAATAAATAGGCTTTCTATGGCCCACTCAGTGAGAGATGGCACACACAGGGATGGCACTGTAGCAGAAATGCCAATCTTAATCTCCCACAAAAAAAAAAAAAAAACAGGGACTGTCCTACAATTACTATCTCCCTGCAGTAATCTAAGCCAGGTATGGCAGGCAGCAATAGGAGTGGACTGATGCACAAATTAAATAAAAAGTGTGGACAAACAAAAAAGATAGCTGTGCAGAAAGGAACAAGAGGATATGTGCTTTGAAAAAAGCAGTTGGTTTGCACAGTGGCGTACACACAGCAATACAGCTATCACGGAGCCTTCTAGGGCAGCCCAATGAGCTACAGCGCTGAGGAAAAAAAAAAAAAATAGCTTCCACTGTTCCTGCACACCGAAGGTGGTGTTGGACAGTGGAAATCGCTACAGCACAAGCGGTTTGGTGGTTAGTGGACCCTGCCTAACGCTCTCCCTGCTTCTGATGAAGCGGCAGCAACCTGTCCCTAAGCTCAGATCAGCAGCAGTAAGATGGCGGTCGGCGGGAACGCCCCTTTATAGCCCCTGTGACGCCGCAGACAGCAAGCCAATCACTGCAATGCCCTTCTCTAAGATGGTGGGGACCAGGATCTATGTCATCACGCTGCCCACACTCTGCGTTCACCTTCATTGGCTGAGAAATGGCGCTTTTCGCGTCATTGAAACGCGACTTTGGCGCGAAAGTCGCGTACCGCATGGCCGACAAGCACAGGGGTCGGATCGGGTTTCATGAGACGCCGACTTAGCCAAAAGTCGGCGACTTTTGAAAATGATCGACCCGTTTCGCTCAACCCTAATGCTGTAGATAAGCCCCTGATGCTGGTGGGCTTAGCTCACCTTCGAATTTGGGGGTGACAGGTTCTCTTTAAGTACATGTGGGGGTTGCCTGGTTGCTAGGGAATCCCTACATGTATTCAAGCTGTCTAACAGCCGTAAATCATTCAGCTGAGGTGATGAAAACTAAATCTCCGAACACTAACAAATACTTGGAGGTCATGTGAGCGTGCTAGGGAAAACCTGAGCAACGATTATACTCGCTCATCACTACAAGCAACTCAATGCAATGTTAAGCAACCGGAGTCAGAAAATTCCTCCTTTTTTAACACTGTAGGTTTGGCAGCAGATTATATGTTGCTGTTAGGGTCGTCTGTTTTCAGGAAATTGAACATCAGGTACAGCAGTGTTCTTACCTTAATTAATGACTGTGGTATTTCAGACGTGTTAACCTGAAGGATATTCCCCAGGATGGGCAGAGGTGTAGGTCCTGGGGGTAGGTCCTTCTGTTTGACCCTACCCCACCATTTAATGAGATAAATAAGGAGAGTGACTCCAGTAGTCAGGAGAAGCGTTGCTGCGATGTTCAGAGCCATCCCGAGCCCCGGTGACTACAGCTTGGTCTGTACTGTGTCTTTGTATATTTACATACGATCACGTTCAGGGCCGTGTTCCAACATGTAATCAGTGAGAAGAGGTTGGGTGTGTGCAAAGTTCAGAGTTACATCTGTATTGTACAAGACTTCCGCTCTCAGTGCTTGCAGAATGCAGAGAGGGCAGTCTCATCTTGGTGTGATGTCAGAGCGCTCTGGTCATGAAACATGAAACCCACCCTTGTCACAGCAAACACTGCCATGGGGGAATACTGCAACTGGATCCTCATCCCTTGCACTATGGCTGCTGTACAGATTTGCTCATCACTGAGGACACTTTCAAAAATGTAATATAGGATTGACCCATTTATCTCAACCAAAATATAAGTACTATAGATTTATGGTTCGTAACAGAAAACTGCGTATCAATCAGAAACAGCAGAAGAAATGGAAAGAGAGAGCGTCCATTTCTACAAGATGATACTTGGCGTATGTAAACATTTATTTTATTTATTTATTTTACTCACTTATATAGCACCATATTAATTCCACAGCGCTTTACAGACATTATTTGGCACTGTCCCCAATGGGGCTTTCAAACTAGATCCGTTGATCATCTATAAAACAGCTGGGCCGATATGCATGTGGAATTGTGGAAAGTATAAGAGTAAGTTCACACAGGGCGTTTTTGCTGTGTTTTTTTTATGCCAATTTTCAGCTGCTTTTTACAGTATCAGCAAAGCCTATGAGATTTCAGAAATCTCATGCATACACATTGGGTTTTTGTGTGGTCAGTATTTTGGGCTTTGCAGTGTTTTTTGGACATAGGGCATGTCACTTCTTTCAGCGTTTTTCCAGCAGTTTTTCAGTGTTTTTCACCCATTGACTTGAATGTACGGTGAAAAAACACTGCAAATACGCAAGGTTGACTTTTATTGCAGGGTATTTGCTGCAGAAAAGTCAAGGACGGCCGGATGTGAGGTCACACTCGGCTCTGCTACATCTAGGTGGCAGGCTGCATGATGTGTCCATGCAGCCTGTCATCCAGCAAAACAGACCTATCCCCATTCACTTGAACGAGGTGTCCGACATTACAGTGTTTGACATGCTGTCATATGCATGACAGGGTGTCAAGCACCGCTTCTGATTGGAGGGGAAATCCTCTCCTCCGGTCAGAGAGCCGCAGTTCCCCGCTGTCAGTAGACAACGGAAGCGATCAGCTGTGATCAGAGGTATAAACTTCACCTCCGATCACTGGTGTCAGCTGATGGGACTACTGCTCCCATCATCCGACACCTACAGCCGCTAATTACAGTGAGAGCAGGAGCGACGGATGGGAGTTTTCATCTGCCGCTCCTGCGCTAAAAATAAATATTTTTTTTTTTTAAAAAAGGCGTGGGTTCCCCTCTAATTTTGATAACCAGCCAGACAAAACTCACAGCTGGGGGCTGCAACCCTCAGCTGTCAGCTTCAGCAAGGCTAGTTATCAAGAATAGAGGGGTCCTCATGCTTTTTTTAAAATTATTTAACCCCTCTGTGACCTTTGACGTACTATCCCGTCGAGGTGACCTGGGCCTATCTGACCCTTGACGGGATAGTACGTCATAGCCGATCGGCCGCGCTCACGGGGGGAGCGCGGCCGATCGCGGCCGGGTGTCGGCTGCATATCGCAGCTGACATCCGGCACTATGTGCCAGGAGCGGTCACGGACCGCCCCCGGCACATTAACCCCCGGCACACCGCGATCAAACATGATCGCGATGTGCCGGCGATGCAGGGAAGCATCGCGCAGGGAGAGGGCTCCCTGCGGGCTTCCCTGAGCCCCCCGCAGCAACGCGATGTGATCGCGTTGCTGCGAGGGTCTTACCTCCCTCCCTGCCTGCTCCAGACCCGGATCCAAGATGGCCGCGGATCCGGGTCCTGCAGGGAGGGAGGTGGCTTCACAGACGCCTGCTCAGAGCAGGCACTGTGAAGCAGCCTGCACTTCAATCAGATCGGTGAGCTGTCAGAGTGCTGTGCAAACTGGCAGATCACCGATCTGTATTGTCCCCCCCTGGGGCAAAGTAAAAAAGTAAAAAAAAAAATTTCCAAATGTGTAAAAAAAAATAAAAAAAAATATTCCAAAATAATGAAAAAAAAAAAAAATATTATTCCCATAAATACATTTCTTTATCTAAATTAAAAAAAACAAACAATAAAAGTACACATATTTAGTATCGCCACGTCCGTAACGACCCAACCTATAAAACTGCCACACTAGTTAACCCCTTCAGTAAACACCGTAAGAAAAAAAAAAAAAAAACGAGGCAAAAAACAACGCTTTATTACCATACCGCCGAACAAAAAGTGGAATAACACGCGATCAAAAAGACTGATATAAATATCCATGGTACCGCTGAAAACGTCATCTTGTCCCGCAAAAAACAAGCCACCATACAGCATCATCAGCAAAAAAATAAAAAAGTTATAGTCCTGAGAATAAAGCGATACCAAAATAATTATTTTTTCTATAAAATAGTTTTTATCGTATAAAAGCGCCAAAACATAAAAAAATGATATAAATGAGATATCGCTGTAATCGTACTGACCCGACGAATAAAACTGCTTTATCAATTTTACCAAACCCGGAACGGTATAAACGCCTCTCCCAAAAGAAATTCATGAATAGCAGGTTTTTGGTCATTCTGCCTCACAAAAATCGGAATAAAAAGCGATCAAAAACGGTCACGTGTCCGAAAATTTTACCAATAAAAACGTCAACTCGTCCCGCAAAAAACAAGACCTCACATGACTCTGTGGAGCAAATGTGGAAAAATTATAGGTCTCAAAATGTGGAGACGCAAAATCTTTTTTGCTATAAAAAGCGTCGCTGGTTTCACACTTGCGTTTTTGTCTGCAGCGTTTTTTGCACAAAAAAACGCATGCGTTTTTTCCCTATATTTAACATTGAAAACGCATGCGGTTTTTTTGTACGCGTTTGGTCGCGTTTTCAAACGCATGCGTTTTTTTTCTGCATGCGTTCATTTTCAGAAATACAACCTGCAGTATTTTCTTGCGTTTTTAAGCACATGCGTTTGTTTGCGTTAAAAACGCATGCATTTTTATCGAAAAAAACAGAAAACACACTGAAAAGCCACCCACCACCATCAAGGTGATAGAGATCCAAACCCTAACCCTAACTCTACCCCTAACCTCACCCCTAACCGTTTAATGAACATTTTCTGACAGTCATAGTGCCACGTATTTCAGTGCCACGTATTTCAGTGCCACGTATTTCAGTGCCATGTATTTCAGTGCCACGTATCACGTATTTCAGTGCCACGTGTTTCAGTGCCACGTATTTCAGTGCCACGTATCACGTATTTCAGTGCCACATATTTTAGTACCACGTATTTCAGTGCCACGTATTTCAGTGCCACGTATTTCAGTGCCACGTATTTCAGTGCCACGTATTTAAGTGCCACGTATCACGTATTTCAGTGCCACGTATTTCAGTGCCACGTATTTCAGTGCCACGTATTTCAGTGCCACGTATTTCAGTGCCACGTGTTTCAGTGCCACGTATTTCAGTGCCACGTATTTCAGTGCCACGTATTTCAGTGCCACGTGTTTCAGTGCCACGTGTTTCAGTGCCACGTATTTAAGTGCCACGTATCACGTATTTCAGTGCCACGTATTTCAGTGCCACGTATTTCAGTGCCACATATCACATATTTCAGTGCCACGTATTTCAGTGCCACGTATTTCAGTGCCACGTATTTCAGTGCCACGTATTTCAGTGCCACGTGTTTCAGTGCCACGTATTTAAGTGCCACGTATCACGTATTTCAGTGCCACGTATTTCAGTGCCACGTATTTCAGTGCCACGTATTTCAGTGCCACGTGTTGCAGTGCCACGTATTTCAGTGCCACGTATCACGTATTTCAGTGCCACGTATTTCAGTGCCACGTATTTCAGTGCCACGTATTTCAGTGCCACGTATTTCAGTCACGTTTAGGGTTAGGGTTAGGGGTAGGGTTAGGGCTAGGGTTGGAGGTAAAGTTAGGGTTGGGGCTAAAGTTAGGGTTGGGGCTAAAGTTAGGGTTAGGGTTTGGATTACATTTACGTTTGGATTAGGGTTGGGATTAGAATTATGGGTGTGTCAGGGCTAGGGGTGTGGTTAGGGTTACCGTTGGGATTAGGGTTAGGGGTGTGTTTGGGTTAGGGTTTCAGGTAGAATTGGGGGGTTTCCACTGTCCAGGCACATCAGGGGCTCTCCAAGCGCGACATGGCGTCCAATCTCAATTCCAGCCAATTCTGCGTTGAAAAAGTAAAACAGTGCTCCTTCCCTTCTGAGCTCTCCCGTGCGCCCAAAAAGGGGTTTACCCCAACATATGTGTTATCAGCGTACTCGGGACAAATTGAACAACAACTTCTGGGGTCCAAGTTCTCTTGTTATCCTTAGGAAAATAAAAATTTGGGGGGCTAAAAATCATTTTTGTGGGAAAAAAAAGATGTTTTATTTTCACGGCTCTGCATTATAAACTGTAGTGAAACACTTGGGGGTTCAAAGTTCTCACAACACATCTAGATAAGTTCCTTGGGAGGTCTAGTTTCCAATATGGGGTCACTTGTGGGGGGTTTGTACTGTTTGGGTACATCAGGGGCTCTGCAAATGCAACGTGACGCCTGCAGACCAATCCATTTAAGGCTGCATTCCAAATGGCGCTCCTTCCCTTCCGAGCTCTGTCATGCGCCCAAACAGTGGTTCCCCCCGACATATGGGGTATCAGCGTACTCAGGACAAATTGGACAACAACTTTTGGGGTCTAATTTATCCTGTTACCCTTGTGAAAATACAAAACTGGGGGCTAAAAAATCATTTTTGTGAAAAAAAAAAAAAATTATTTTCACGGCTCTGCGTTATAATCTGTAGTGAAACACTTGGGGGTTCAAAGCTCTCAAAACACATCTAGATAAGTTCCTTAGGGGGTCTACTTTCCAAAATGGTGTCACTTGTAGGGAGTTTCAATGTTTAGGCACATCAGGGGCTCTCCAAACGCAACATGGCGTCCCATCTCAATTCCAGTCAATTTTGCATTGAAAAGTCAAATGGCGCTCCTTCCCTTCCAAGCTCTGCCATGCGCCCAAACAATGGTTTACACCCACATATGGGGTATCAGCGTACTCAGGACAAATTGCACAACATTTTTTGGGGTCCAATTTCTTCTCTTACCCTTGGGAAAATAAAAAATTGGGGGCAAAAAGATCATTTTTGTGAAAAAATATGATTTTTTATTTTTACGGCTCTGCATTATAAACTTCTGTGAAGCACTTGGTGGGTCAAAGTGCTCACCACACATCTAGATAAGTTCCTTAGGGGGTCTACTTTCCAAAATGGTGTCACTTGTAGGGAGTTTCAATGTTTAGGCACATCAGGGGCTCTCCAAACGCAACATGGCGTCCCATCTCAATTCCAGTCAATTTTGCATTGAAAAGTCAAATGGCGCTCCTTCCCTTCCAAGCTCTGCCATGCGCCCAAACAATGGTTTACACCCACATATGGGGTATCAGCGTACTCAGGACAAATTGCACAACATTTTTTGGGGTCCAATTTCTTCTCTTACCCTTGGGAAAATAAAAAATTGGGGGCAAAAAGATCATTTTTGTGAAAAAATATGATTTTTTATTTTTACGGCTCTGCATTATAAACTTCTGTGAAGCACTTGGTGGGTCAAAGTGCTCACCACACATCTAGATAAGTTCCTTAGGGGGTCTACTTTCCAAAATGGTGTCACTTGTAGGGAGTTTCAATGTTTAGGCACATCAGGGGCTCTCCAAACGCAACATGGCGTCCCATCTCAATTCCAGTCAATTTTGCATTGAAAAGTCAAATGGCGCTCCTTCCCTTCCAAGCTCTGCCATGCGCCCAAACAATGGTTTACACCCACATATGGGGTATCAGCGTACTCAGGACAAATTGCACAACATTTTTTGGGGTCCAATTTCTTCTCTTACCCTTGGGAAAATAAAAAATTGGGGGCAAAAAGATCATTTTTGTGAAAAAATATGATTTTTTATTTTTACGGCTCTGCATTATAAACTTCTGTGAAGCACTTGGTGGGTCAAAGTGCTCACCACACATCTAGATAAGTTCCTTAGGGGGTCTACTTTCCAAAATGGTGTCACTTGTAGGGAGTTTCAATGTTTAGGCACATCAGGGGCTCTCCAAACGCAACATGGCGTCCCATCTCAATTCCAGTCAATTTTGCATTGAAAAGTCAAATGGCGCTCCTTCCCTTCCAAGCTCTGCCATGCGCCCAAACAATGGTTTACACCCACATATGGGGTATCAGCGTACTCAGGACAAATTGTACAACAACTTTGGGGGTCCATTTTCTCCTGTTACCCTTGGTAAAATAAAACAAATTGGAGCTGAAATAAATTTTGTGTGAAAAAAAGTTAAATGTTCATTTTTATTTAAACATTCCAAAAATTCCTGTGAAACACCTGAAGGGTTAATAAACTTCTTGAATGTGGTTTTGAGCACCTTGAGGGGTGCAGTTTTTAGAATGGTGTCACACTTGAGTATTTTCTATCATATAGACCCCTCAAAATGACTTCAAATGAGATGTGGTCCCTAAAAAAAAATGGTGTTGTAAAAATGAGAAATTGCTGGTCAACTTTTAACCCTTATAACTCCGTCACAAAAAAAAATTTTGGTTCCAAAATTGTACTGATGTAAAGTAGACATGTGGGAAATGTTACTTATTAAGTATTTTGCGTGACATATGTCTGTGATTTAAGGGCACAAAAATTCAAAGTTGGAAAATTGCAAAATTTTCAAAATTTTCGCCAAATTTCCATTTTTTTCACAAATAAACGCAAGTTATATCGAATAAATTTTACCTTTAACATGAAGTACAATATGTCACGAGAAAACAATGTCAGAATCGCCAAGATCCGTCAAAGCGTTCCAGAGTTATAGCCTCATAAAGGGACAGTGGTCAGAATTGTAAAAATTGGCCCGGTCATTAACGTGCAAACCACCCTTGGGGGTGAAGGGGTTAAATAAAGTAAAAATGTGGCGTGGGGTCCTTCCCATTTTTGACAACCAGCCTTGCTAAAGCTTACACTTGGGGGTTGGTAGTCTCAGGCTGGTAAGGGGCCATTGATATAGGCCTCCCCAGCCTAAAAATAGCAGCCAGCAGCTGCCCAGAAAAGGAGCATCTATTAGATTCTGGCACTTTGCCCAGCTCTTCCCACTTTCCCTGTAGCTGTGGCAAGCGGGTAATAAGGGGGTAATGTCACCTTGCTATTGTAAGGTTACATTAAGCCGTCTTAGTAATGGAGAGGCGTCAATAAGACATCAATCCATTACTAATCCTATAGTAATTAAAGGGTAAAATAAACACAAGCACACATGCAGAAAAGTCTTTTAATGAAATAAAACACCACACAGTTTTGCATTCTTTTTAGGGTATGTGCACACGTTGCGGATTTGCTGCAGATCCGCAGCATTTTTTGAGGTGCAGAAACGCTGCAGATCCGCAATTGATTTACAGTACAATGTAAATCAATGAAAAAAAAAAATGCTGTGCACACTTTGCGGAAAATCCGCTGCGGAAATGCTGCGGTTTAAAAGAAATAGCATGTCAATTCTTTTTTGTGAGTCTGCAGCGTTTTTGTACCCACTCCATTATGGAAAACCGCAGGGGTAAAAACCGCAGCAAATCCGCAAGAAAACCGCAGCAAAAACGCACAAAAAAACGCTGCGGAACCGCACAAAAAAACGCAGGTGCGTTTTCTGCCAGGAGAGGAAGAATCCGCACCAGAAATTCCTAAGGCTAATCCGCAACGTGTGCACATAGCCTTATTGTTCTGCCATTCCAAGTGAAGCCATTGATCTTCTGTAATAAAAATAAAATAAAAAAGCAAAAGTATACTCCCTGATCCGTCGAAGTCTGATATAACGAGTGTCCCATGCAGCATCTGGGGGAGATAAAGCTTACAACCGGGAGCGCTGCCAATGCGACCGCCTCTGGCTGTAAGCTACTGGGGATTGAATGAGACGCAGCGGGCGCAGGCTCAGTAACTAGCGGTGACGTCACCGAGCCTGCGCTCCCTCACAGACTGACCTGAGGTAACCTCTGCACTGTAGGAACATGCCGGGGAAGAGGATACCGCAGGTAATGCATCTATTCTATTCATCTATCTATTCTATCAATCTATCTATTCTATCTATCTACAGGAAGTTGTTTTTTTTTCCTCTGTGTGCACTCAACTTTATTGGCATGCACAAAGAGAAAAAAAACACATTAAAAAAACCGCACCAAAAACACTGCAAAAATGTTTTTGGCACAACTTCCTTCCTGCCAAGATGATCAGGTTTTGCCTCAGCAAAAACGCCCTGTGTTAACTTACCCTACGATCGATAGACATGTTCCTGATCTGCAAATGATGCAAAAATAGAAACACATTTTTTAAAACATCTTAATTTATTTACCCGCAATGACAGCCTCAGCTGCTATAAATGAAGTTATTAATGGTTTTCTGGTTCTCATGCAAATTATCGAGATCTGCTGCTGGAAACTCACTTTGCAATTGCCGACCAATGACATTTACATCTTTGCACTTAGCTCCTTTTTTGTAGCATCTCCTGAAGCTGAATTCTCATTCTGATAGCCAGAGATATTAGATCATCCTGTTTTGAAGGAAATTTGGATCCCAAAATGTTATCGTTAATAAGACCCTATAACTCTTATAGAATGCTGAAATGTTACATCCTTACCTGAACGTGCCCTAGCATCATCTGCTACTGTCACCAGGGTGCCCTCGCTTTTACCTTATGGAGGATACTGGCAATGAAGGAGGCCGTATTACTGGCATTTTTGGGCAGCACAGGTGCTGTTCAGCTAAGAATACTGGTGGGGCTGCGACTGTGTATGATCTGCTTTCGATACATTAAAAAAATTTCACCAAAATACTAATACTGTTCATAATTGAAATGTAGTGATGGGAGAGCGTGCTCGCCACTGCTCGACTCTTGATCAGGGTTCTTGGGTGCGCTTGTCACTCAATTGAGTATTGCAGGTGCTGAAGCGACATGCTTAAGTCCCCGTCTCATATGTTTATCAGCTGTAAGAAAGCCAATAAACATGTGAGATTAGCCTGCCTCACATGATAATTCTTTGGCCATGTTGGCTACTGGCATTACTGTGATTGTCCAGCCTCATTGCGTCATCAGGTCTTATATAACAGCCGGCGAAGCAATGTTCTGCACACTCTCCTCTGGAAGCATTTCAGGGAGAGTTGATCTTAGAGGGAGAGCTTAGATTAAAGCAGGCATATAGGCAGGGTTTAATTCCTATTTCAGTTCTCATGCTTGAGAATCGTGGAGCCCCTGAGCCACGGGTCAGACTTAACCAGAAGGGAAGTGGCGAAGTGGCTTCCCGGTGTTTGTTGGAGCTACTAATGGTGGAATGTCATGATATGTACTTTTGCCCTGTCCTGTATTTGAATAATATGCCATTTGATGTATGTAACTGTTCTCTGGTTTCTATTAGCTGTAATATATGTATTTTCTTGTGCTTTGAGTTAATCTGTAACAATGTCTCCTTCCCCCAATACTTGCAGCCCTACGCTATAATGTAATTAAGCTTTGTCAACATCACTAGAAAGGAATAGCCATTCTTCCTCACAGCAGGTGGCTAGTCAAATGTACATACTACGTAGACTAAGCGGAGCCGACCAGAATAGAATCTTCTGATGGACCCAACCATTGAATAGAAGGTGTGACCCCTACCCCCTTCATGGGCGGATCCCAGGAGCTCAGACAAGCCATTCTTATTTTTGAGATCAGATGTGAGTTGATGCTGGAAGGAGAAGGAGTGGGGATTCTTAGCTGAGGCAAGACCCCACGTCCATCTGGGACTGCGGAAGCGAACGGGGCGAGACTTGAGCTGAGGACATATCTCGTCGTTCGTGGGATTGTTTTGTGATCCCTTGGACTCGTGTGGACTATTGTTTTGTTAGCTGGCACAAGGATATCGGGAGGTGCCCCCGAACCTGTTCCGTTGGACTAATTGTGGACTCTGTAGATCTACCTGCATGTGTTGTTCCAGCGTTCTTGATAATAAATCTGTGGAATCATCCCTTGGCCTGTTGTCCCTTCTTGCTCTGCCGTACACCCCGTCACATGGAAATAGACATAAGCTGCAGGTAGCCACCAGGTACCACTCTAAGGAAAGCCCCCCGTACTGCAGCAGCTGACCCCAAGGGTCAGTATAGCTGACACAGACCCGGAGTCCAAGGTAGGACTAGATTATGATGGAACAGATATTGGAGCTGGTTCAGAAGGATCAGGCTCGGACAGAACTGGACGTTGAGATAGGACAACCACTAATGTTGATTTAGATAGTGTGGCTATCAAGCACAGGTACTGGTTCAGGTACAAACAAAGCAGTTTCAGGCTCAATTACTTCCAGAGCAATTTCAGTCTCAGGTAACTTCAGAACAGTTTTAGTCGTGGGTACTGCCTGAGAGATTTCAAGTTCAGGTGCAACTAGAGTGGTTTCAGGTTTAGACACCACAGGTGTGGCTTTGGGTTATGGTGCTGACTCAGACAAGGCTGGTACTGGTATAGATAAACTTGACAAGTACAGAGACCAGGCATCAGACTAGCAGCCAGTGTCTCCCAACTATTGGCTAGGTACAAATTAAGACTGCACACTGCTCTTTTAAGTGCTGCAGCGGGACCAGGAGCAGCCAGGGCGATGAGTAAGCCGGCATCCCTGTTGGAGAGTCACCATGCAGTGATGTTGGCACTGGTATAACAGTACCACCCCTTATGCCTCCTTCTGCTTCAAGCCTACCAGGAGCCTCTTAAGAATTAGCTGGGTCTGAATATTCTCCTTGGGTTTCCACAATCTCTCTTCGGGACCGAATCCCTTCCAATCCACTAGGAAAAAAGCTTTTTCCCCACACCTTCTTCATGGCCAAGATAGTGTCTACCTCGAAGACATACTCTGAGCTGACTGGTGCAGGAGTTGTACCGAATCCTCAAAGAAGGGACTTAAGACAACTGGCTTGAGGAGAGATACACGTAAGGAGTTACGATCGGGAGGGAGATGTCACTCCTGCGTTGCTGCTGATGAATCCACAATGGTTTCCAATTGATAAAATGTATTCATAAAACAGGTTTACAATATCAACACGTTTCGAGGCCGCACATTTTCGAAACGCGTTGACCTTGTAAACCTGTTTTATGAATACATTTTATCCGTTGGAAACCATTGTGTATTCATCAGCAGTAGCGCAGGTGTGACATCTCCTTCCCGATCATTTTTTTATTGTTTGGTCCTTCTAGTGACCAATGTCCTTGCAGCCGCTGATATCTATGTCATGCCAGTTACATGTTGCTTTGTAGCATCTATATAAGGTGATTGTATTCCTTTCCTGCTGCATTTTTTCTATCAGTTAAGACCCTATTGCGCTTTTTTCTTTCTCAGTTTTGTTGTGAGTAAGGAGTTAGGCACGTGTAATGAAGCTTGGAGCTTCAACTTGTAGGATGCCGCATTGATCTGCTTGAGGACCTCGAAAGGACTTATGAGGGCAGGGACCCAACTTGTAAGATGGCATCTTCGGGCATATGTATTTTGAGAAGAGACACACCTTATTTCCTGGCTGGAAGGTTGTGGGTCCAGACGTCACTTTTTGCCCAGCGTCTTCATCAGTTCAGATGACTTCCCCAGAGTGACTTTGGTATCACTCCAGATCTTGGAGAATTCTTCAGTGAGAGCGTCGTCTGCAGGGACACCAAAAGAGAAATACCAGGCTGGTGACCATAGATGATGAAGAATGATGATCTCACGGAGGCCTCACTTACATGATTATTATAAGAGACCTCCGCCCAAGGCAGCAGCTTGACTCAGTTGTTGTGGTGCACATTTGTGAAAACCCACAGGATGTTAGACAGAACCTGGTAGACTCTCTCAATCTGGCCATTAGACTGAGGGTGATAAGCAGAAGAGAAGTCCAGGACTACGTTTAAATGTTTGCACAAAGCTCTCCAAAATCTGAAAGTGATCAGCAAGCAGGGTCAGATGAAGTGCTAGCTCTTGTACTTTTCCTGAGCTATAATTAAGCCATGTTTCAATGTTCAATATGAGGGTGTCACTTCTCATCTCTAGAGATGGCTTTACAGATTTTACCACTACATCTATGACAGTGTCTATCATTACACCAGTCCAAATGCATATGTGAACAAAGCTAAAGTTATGCAACTATGGTCTAAAAAGTAGCAGATATCAGACAAACTTCAATATAAGAAATAATTGTAAAAACAAAACAGAAGATGTGCAATAGACACAATTAGTGACAATAGACACTTTATGGTCCAAGATTTTCATCAACATAAAATAATTAGAGATTTTGAAAATTGTATTATACAGTATTGTGTAGAACAATATTATGGCATAAGAACACTTAAAATACAAAAATAATATAAATGTTATTTTTTGTGTGCAGAAAACTCTCTATAGTGTTTTATAAGTTGGTATCCTTGCAATTTTAGAGAAGCTTTCTTTGTTAGTTCTGGATCTTATAAGTTTCCATTGTGCAAGACGTTCATCCTCAGCTCAGAAACGAGGGACGACATTAATTTGATATGACTGAGGCCTGGAAGCATTGGTGTTGGGCTCAGGTCTTATGCTCAGATTCTTTCTGTCTACAGTGGGCTCCAATGTGAACTTCTGCAGTATGGTGGTTATAAAGAGGAAGAGCTCCATGCGAGCCAGGCCTTCTCCCATACACATACGCTTGCCTGAGAAAACAGATTAAGCATGCAAAATAAGTCAAGATATGCTTAAAAAGTTGTGTGGTGTAGAAAAAATATTTTCAATTGTCTTTCAAATACGGTAAGTTTTGTAAGAGCAGGAGGTCCCCTTTATGTTTGCAATACCCCAGAATGAGTAGTGATTTCAATCAGATTGTAATGATTACCGTATATACTCGAGTATAAGCCGACCCGAGTATAAGCTGAGGCACCTACTTTTGCCACGGAAAACTGGGTAAGCTTATTGACTTGAGTATAAGCCGGGCATGCATTGTCTCCTTATCCCTGTCCTGCTATGCATGGCTCCCCCTTCCCTGTCCTGGTATGAATGCCTCCCCATCCCTGTCCCTGTCTGCATGTCTCCCCTGTCCCTGTCATTGTATGCATGCCTCCCCTTCCCTGTCCTGGTATGAATTCCTCCCCGTCCCTATCCCTGTCTGAATGCGTCCCCTGGCCCTGTCGTTGTATGCATGCTTCCCTTTCCCTATCCTGGTATGAATGCCTCCCTGTTCCGTCCCTGCATGCATGCCTCCCCTGTTCCATCCCTGTATGCATGCCTCCCAGTTCCGTCCCTGTATGCATGCCTCCTTATACCCTATCCCTGTGTGCAAGTTTCGTATTGAAAAAAAACCAAAACATCATACTCACCTACCTGCGTGCCCTGGGTGCTGGCACTGCATCTCGTTCCGGCCACCGGCGCCTGTCTGCAACTCTTCCTGTGCCCAGCAGTCACGTGGTACCGCTCATTAAGGTGATGAATATGCGCTCCATACCTATAGGAGTGGAGACACGTTCATATTCATAACCTTAATGAGCGGTACCACGTGACAGGAGAAGAGAGCTGCAGGCAGGTGCCAGCAGCCGGAATGAGATGCAGTGCCAGCACCAAGGGCGCGCAGGTAGGTGGCTATGATGTTTTGTTTTTTTTTCTAAGAAAAACCAAAATAATAAACCATATCCCTCACCTGTCTGATTATCATCCAGGCTGAAAACCAAGGGGTAATGAGCTGCTGTGATTGCAGCCTCAGTGACTACTGGTGATGTAATCGAAGTTACAGCAGGTCACTGCGGCTGGGTTCGCAGCCAGACCAATGAACTGCAGTGACCTCAGTAAGCTCACCGCTAGCACTAGAAAAAGTCTCATGGTGCAGCACTGAGCTTCAGTGAGTTCACCATAAAAAATGTCTTATTTTGAACTGCAGCACTCTGACTGGTGGTATTGATCTTACCCCTGATCAGAGCATCCGGTGTTTCTCGTGCTGTCATGCAGATGATAGCAGGAGAAACACCCAGTGTTTGGGGTGCCGAACTTCAACATTAACACCGACTTCCTTGATAAGTTCCTGTTTGGGGGCTGTGCCCGAACAGTTCAGGTTTGTTCATCTCTGCCCCTGATATCATCTCTTGAGAGAGAAATGGGAAAGCCTCATATACAACAGATGGCTATCTGGTGTCACCTAAATTAGTGGGTTTGGCCGTCTTTCATCTAATGATGACCTTTAGTTTTTTGTCCTATCTATCATAATGTCAAATCAGAAACTTTCTCCTAAGAACAAAAGCTCAGACCTCTTGTAAGAGGTCAGTTTCTAGACATGACGCCATAGGAAAACTGCAGATCATAACTTTTATGGTTGTAACATTAGAACCATGGGTGGCATATCAAGTCATACTTTTGTTCTTCCTTAAACCAAACCTATATCTACCAACCATATCAAGGTACACTAGTCCCATATTCCCATATTCTAAACTCCAGATAATTTGAAGCTTAAATTCAGTCATATATTTACAGATAACTTTTTTACCATAAATCAAGAAATAGTTTCTTCTTACCTGTAGAGAATGGCATAAATCCATCACTTTTCTTAAATTCGCCTTTCTCATTAAGAAAGTGTCCAGGATCAAACTCCCCTGGGTTTTTGAAATGTTTGGGGTCTTTTAGGACAGATGTCAGGACTGGAAGCAATAAGCTTTTCTGAAAGTAAATATATAAAATATGTTGATATAGAAAACTGAAGTGTTAAAAGTGAGATCTAGGTAGCAGCTGATAGGAAGAGCCAAGACACTGAAAAAACAGAACATTTTTTTTTTACATGGAATAACCTCTGTGTCTCTGAGGTACTGCCACTAATTAGTGTATACAGAGGAGATCAGTAATAGTTAAAAGAGAACGAGTTAAATGGTGAGCTTGGTTCATAAACTTAAAAGAAAGGAACAGGTTATGAGCTAACAAGCCATACTTGCCAAGTCTCCTGGATTGGTTAAGAGGCTAGTGAAAAAAGAGTAAATATTCCAGAACGGGGAAAGACTAGAGATGATCGAATATTTCAATGTTCAGGTTATGATCGCCGAATTTGCAGGATTCACCGATTTATTTGTTGAATATTCGTCATACATAGCCAAACGTCATTCAAGTCAATGGGAGGCAAAACCAAACAGCCCCAAAAGCTGCCAAAACACATCAAATGAGGGACAGACACCAGGAAAGTGGCCTCAATTTACCTACAGTGCAAATTGTAGCAAGGCAATGCAGCAATCAGCCATGCATGAGGTATCATGGTCTAGGCCAGCATTTACAGATTTCAATTGAACATCAAAGTAAGATGAGGTGGGTGAGAAATCGGTGTAGGCTTGCTGTGTGCTGGGAACCCTGATACCACATACAACAGATCAACTTGCTTTTATACTGAGCCACACTCAGGTGGCACATATATCAGTTTCATAGACTACCATTGTCAGAAAAATCTAAGAATAGTAGTAACATGGCTAGTTGACTCCAATGAAGTGGAAGACTGACGGTCTTGTTAAGCCTACTGCTAAAGGCAACACACGAAGGAGATCCAACTAGGAGTCTACACACTTTCAAAAATTAGTAGCAGACACCAACAAAGTGCCATCATTTTCACCACAGTAGAAATAGTATAATAGGGACTGACAGATCTTTCACTATGCCCAATCCAGCAGATGGACACCCAACCAGGAGCGTTCCATTTAAAAAAATATTGACAGACACCACCAAGGTGGCATCAATTTCAACACAGCAGAAATAGTATAATATGGACCGACAGGACTTCCACTACACCCAACCCAGCAGATGAATACCAAACAAGAGTGTTCACATTTCCAAAAATTATTGGCAGACACTACCAAAGTGGCATCAATTTCACCACAGTAGAAATAGTATAATAGGGATCGACAGGTCTTCCACTACTCCCAACCCAGCAGATGGACACCCAAACACGAGTTTTCAAAGTTAAAATAATGAGAGCCTGACACCACAGTATTGGCATAAATTTCACAAGAGTAGAAATAGTATAATAGGGACTGACAGATCTTCCACTACACCCAACCCAGCAGATGGACACACAAACAGGAGTGTTCACATATCCAAAAATTATTGGCAGACATTACCAAAGTGGCATCAATTTCATCACAGTAGAAATAGTATAATAGGGACTGACAGGTCTTCCACTACGCCCAATCCAGCAGATGGACACCCAACCAGGAGTTTTCAAATTAAAAAAAAGTAGGGCCCGACACTAGGGTTGAGCGAAATAGATCGGCCAATTTCAAAAGTCGCCGACTTTTGGGAAAGTCGGGTTTCGTGAAACCCGACCCGATCTCACTGTGGGATCGGGTCGGCGATCTTCGCTCCAAAGTCGGGTTTCGTTATATATATATATATATATACAGTGCCTACAAGTAGTATTCAACCCCCTGCAGATTTAGCAGGTTTACACATTTGGAATTAACTTGGCATTGTGACATTTGGACTGTAGATCAGCCTGGAAGTGTGAAATGCACCGCAGCAAAAAAGAATGTTATTTCTTTGTTTATTTTTTTTTTAAATTGAGAAAAGTTGTTTCAGAGGGTCATTTATTATTCAACCCCTCAACCCACCAGAATTCTGTTTGGTTCCCCTAAAGTATTAAGAAGTAGTTCAGGCACAAAGAACAATGAGCTTCACATGTTTGGATTAATTATCTCTTTTTCCAGCCTTTTCTGACTATTTAAGACCCTCCCCAAACTTGTGAACAGCACTCATACGTGGTCAACATGGGAAAGACAAAGGAGCATTCCAAGGCCATCAGAGACAAGATCGTGGAGGGTCACAAGGCTGGCAAGGGGTACAAAACCCTTTCCAAGGAGTTGGGCCTACCTGTCTCCACTGTTGGGAGCATCATCCGGAAGTGGATGGCTTATGGAACTACTGTTAGCCTTCCACGGCCTGGACAGCCTTTGAAAGTTTCCTCCCATGCCGAGGCCAGGCTTGTCCGAAGAGTCAAAGCTAACCCAAGGACAACAAGGAAGGAGCTCCGGGAAGATCTCATGGCAGTGGGGACATTGGTTTCAGTCAATACCATAAGTAACGTACTCCACCGCAATGGTCTCCATTCCAGACGAGCCCGTAAGGTACCTTTACTTTCAAAGCGTCATGTCAAGGCTCATCTACAGTTTGCTCATGATCACTTGGAGGACTCTGAGACTGACTGGTTCAAGGTTCTGTGGTCTGATGAGACCAAGATCGAGATCTTTGGTGCCAACCACACACGTAACGTTTGGAGACTGGATGGCACTGCATACGACCCCAAGAATACCATCCCTACAGTCAAGTATGGTGGTGGCAGCATCATGCTGTGGGGCTGTTTCTCAGCCAAGGGGCCTGGCCATCTGGTCCGCATCCATGGGAAGATGGATAGCACGGCCTACCTGGAGATTTTGGCCAAGAACCTCCGCTCCTCCATCAAGGATCTTAAGATGGGTCGTCATTTCATCTTCCAACAATACAACGACCCAAAGCACACAGCCAAGAAAACCAAGGCCTGGTTCAAGAGGCAAAAAATCAAGGTGTTGCAGTGGCCTAGTCAGTCTCCTGACCTTAACCCAATTGAAAACTTGTGGAAGGAGCTCAAGATTAAAGTCCACATGAGAAACCCAAAAGAACCTAGATAACTTGGAGAAGATCTGCATGGAGGAGTGGGCCAAGATAACTCCAGAGACCTGTGCCGGCCTGATCAGGTCTTATAAAAGACGATTATTAGTTGTAATTGCAAACAAAGGTTATTCCACAAAATATTAAATCTAGGGGTTGAATAATAATTGACCCACACTTTTATGTTTAAAATTTATAAAAACTTAACTGAGCAACAAAACTTTTTGGTTTGTAAGATTTATGCATCTGTTAATAAATCCTGCTCTTGTTTGAAGTTTGAAGGCTCTAACTTATTTGCATCTTATTAAATCTGCTAAATCTGCAGGGGGTTGAATACTACTTGTAGGCACTGTGTATATATATATATATATATATATATATATATATATATATTTATATTTACTTCAGCGTGATAATGTTGAAAAGCCGGTAATTCAATAGCCGGCTTTTCATTTCTCCTGCCTAAACCCGACATGATATGAGACATGGTTTACACACAGTAAACCATGTCATATCCCCCTTTTTTTTGCATATTCCACACTACTAATGTTAGTAGTGTGTATGTGCAAAATTTTGGCGCTGTAGCTATTAAATTTAAGGGTTAAATCGCGGAAAAAATTGGCGTGGGCTCCCGCGCAATTTTCTCCGCCAGAGCGGTAAAGCCAGTGACTGAGGGCAGATATTAATAGCCAGGAGAGGGTCCATGGTTATTGCCCCCCCCCCCCCCCCGGCTACAAACATCTTCCCCCAGCCACCCCAGAAAAGGCACATCTGGAAGATGCGCCAATTCTGGCACTTGGCCACTCTCTTCCCACTCCCGTGTAGCAGTGGGATATGGGGTAATGAAGGGTTAATGCCACCTTGCTATTGTAAGGTGACATTAAGCCAGATTAATAATGGAGAGGCGTCAATTATGACACCTATCCATTATTAATCCAATTGTATGAAAGGGTTAAAAAAACACACACACATGATTAAAAAGTATTTTAATGAAATAAACACACAGGTTGTTTTAATATTTTATTGCTCTCTCAATCCACCTGAAGACCCTCGCTTGGAAAAATAATAAACCAACAATATACATACCAATATACATCCCCTCTGATGAACTGTCACGTCCCACGAGGTAAATCCATCTGAAGGGGTTAAAATATTTTACAGGCAGGATCTCTGCTATAATGCAGCTGTGCTCGTGCCTGTAAACCCCGGGGAATGAAGGAAATGTAGGTCAATGACCTATAGTTACCTTCATTCGTGGTGATGCGCCCTCTGCTGGATGTCCTCATGAACTGCAGCCTTGGAACTTTTTTCCACGCTCGAGGTCATATGAGGACATCCAGCAGGGGGCGCATCACCGCGAATGAAGGTAACTACAGGTCATTGACCTACATTTCCTTCATTCCCCGGGGTTTACAGGCACGAGCACAGCTGCATTAGCAGAGCTCCTGCCTGTAAAATATTTTAACCCCTTCAGATGGATTTACCTCGTGGGATGTGACAGTTCATCAGAGGGTATGTATATTGTTGGTTTATTATTTTTCCAAGCAAGGGTCTTCAGGTGGATTGAGAGAGCAATAAAATATTAAAACAACCTGTGTGTTTATTTCATTAAAATACTTTTTAATCATGTGGGTGTGTTTTTTTAACCCTTTCATACAATTGGATTAATAATGGATAGGTGTCATAATTGACGCCTCTCCATTATTAATCTGGCTTAATGTCACCTTACAATAGCAAGGTGACATTAACCCTTCATTACCCCATATCCCACCGCTACACGGGAGTGGGAAGAGAGTGGCCAAGTGCCAGAATTGGCGCATCTTCCAGATGTGCCTTTTCTGGGGTGGCTGGGGGCAGAAGTTTTTAGCTACGGGGGGGCCAATAACCATGGACCCTCTCCTGGCTATTAATATCTGCCCTCAGTCACTGGCTTTACCACTCTGGCGGAGAAAATTGCGCGGGAGCCCACGCCAATTTTTTCCGCGATTTAACCCTTAAATTTAATAGCTACAGCGCCAAAATTTTGCACATACACACTACTAACATTAGTAGTGTGGAATATGCAAAAAAAAGGGGGATATGACATGGTTTACTGTGTGTAAACCATGTCTCATATCATGTCAGGTTTAGGCAGGAGAAATGAAAAGCCGGCAATTGAATTACCGGCTTTTCAACATTATCACCCTGAAGCAAATATTAAAAAAGTATGCTTCCCCATTGAATTGCATTGGGTTTCGTGTTTTGGCCGATCCCCGACCCCGACTTTTCAATAAGATCGGCCGATTTCACTCGACCCGACTTTTGAGAGAGTCGGGTTTCGTGAAACCCGACTCGATCTCAAAAAATGAAAAGTCGCTCAACCCTACCCGACACCACAGAAGTGGTATCAATTTCACCACAGTAGAAATAGTATAATAGGGACTGAAAGATCTTCCACTATGCCCAATCAAGCAGATGGACACTCAACCAGGAGTGTTCACAATTAAAAAATTAGGGCCTGACACAACAGAAGTGGCATAAATTTCATGAAAGTAGAAATAGTATAATAGGTACTGAAAGGTCTTCTACTTTGCCCAATCCAGCAGATGGACACCCAAGCAGGAATGTTCAAATTTCCAATAATTATTGGCAGACACCACCAAAGTGGCATCGATTTCACCACAGTAGAAATAGTACGATAGGGACTGACAGGTCTTCCACTACACCCTAAACAGCAGATGGACACCCATCCAAGAGTTTTCAAATTTAAAAAAGTAGGTCCTGAAGCCAAAGAAGTGGCTTAAATTTCACAAGTGTAGAAATAGTCAATGACGGGTCTTCCACTACACCCAATCCAGCAGATGGGTACCCAAGCAGGAGTTTTCAAATGATAAAAAATGAGTACCTGACACCACCGAAGTGGCATAACATTTCATGAGATATTATAATTATTAGTGTTGAGCGATACCTTCCGATACTTGAAAGTATTGGTATCGGATAGTATCGGCCGATACCCGAAAAATATCGGCTATCGCCGATACCGATACCCGATACCAATACAAGTCAATGGGACTCAAGTATCGGAAGGTATCCTGGATGGTTCCCAGGGTCTGAAGGAGAGGCAACTCTCCTTCAGGCCCTGGGATCCATATTCATGTAAAAAATAAAGAATTAAAATAAAAAATATGGATATACTCCTCAATGAGGAGTTTAGGACCTGCGATTACGTCGCGGCTTGTGATTGGTCACGTGAGCGGTCACATGAGCGGCACGCAACCAATCACAAGCCGCAAAGTCATCGAGGGTCCTAAACTCCTCATTCTTAGGAACGGAGGCTGACGGTTAAAATCGGTAAGGTCCAGGGGCCACCGGATGGGTGAGTATATCCATATTTTTTATTTTAATTCTTTATTTTTTACATGAATATGGATCCCAGGGCCTGAAGGAGAGTCTCCTCTCCTCCAGACCCTGGGAACCATACACTGGGAACTTCCGATTCCGATTTCCGATACCACAAAAGTATCGGAACTCGGTATCAGAATTCCGATACCGCAAGTATCGGCCGATACCCGATACTTGCGGTATCGGAATGCTCAATACTAATAATTATATATAATTATAATAGTATAATTGGGACTGACATGTCTTCGAGTACAGCCAACCCAGCAGATATAGACCACCATGACTGTTCACATTTCCAGAAATTTGTGTTAACATCTGCAGCAGCAGAAGCAACAGCAGGCCCAGAAGCTACACTTAAAATATCACAGAGTGCAGTTATGCGACATTAAAGAAGTATACTAAAAAATGCAATAGCTCCTAGTCTGTACAGTCTGCAATTGTGGTGCAAAAGTCCTTGGAGATCCATAACTTGTTCATCTTGATGAAAGGTTAGGCGGTCTGCAGTTTTATGGGACAGCTGGCTGCGCTTATCCATCGAGAAACCATTAGCAGTGCTGAAGACACGTTCTGAGAGAACACTGGCTGCCAGGTACAATAAAACCTCCAAGGCGTTTGAGGCCACTCATCCATTTTGGAAGATCAAAATGTGAAAGGGCCAAACTCTCCCTGATGGTATTGATATTCAGTTCTAGATACTCCTGCACCATCCTCTCCATTCGTTCACCACATGTAAGACTTGGACTCTGTTGTGCTAGTGCCCGAGCTGGTCTAAAAAAGTGTCAAAGGACTCACAGAAATTGCTTCTTCCACTTACATTACTGCTGCTGCTAATGTTTTGGTTTTGATGAATTGACGTGCCAGAGGTTGGAAGTCTAGAGCTGCAATATGAACTGTGTGCTTCACTGCTGTCTTGGGGAAAAGCTCTTAAGGTTGTGTAAAAGCGTGTTTCCTTACTTCATCATTCGCCGGGTCCCTTTCCGGGGCGGGAAGCATCTGGCAAAATTTGGTTTTATAACATGGATCTAACAGAGTGGCAACCCAGTAGTCAGCACTGTTTCTAATCATAACTATATGGGGATCATGTTGCAGATAGTGCAGAAAGAAGGCACTCATATGTCATGCTCTACCATGAGGTCCAAGCCCAGGCTCTGTTATTTGCTGATTAACAGTAATGCTTGTTTCCTCTATCCCCTCCCGCCAATCATGAACAACAGAGAGGTTATGATTATCCTTTTCACTTCCTGACAGTTGCTCTCCCATCACCTCTTCCTCCTCTCTTTGTTCCTCGGATCTTGCACCTTCACTAACAGCTTGTCTGTTATCACCAGCCCACCTCGATCACAGTAATCCACCCTCCCTTGGCACCCACTTTTGTGATGGCAGTCTGGAACCTTGAGATAATGTTATCTTTTCTGCATCCTCTTCTGTTTCTTCCTCTTCTTCTGGGACCATCATCTCCTCCCGCAGGCTATTCAATGTAGCGCCCCCACTGCCGCAGGGCCGAGGGGTACCCGGTACCGGGCCTCTGAATCTCTGCTCTGGGGTTGTCACGGTGGCTAGACCCGGTCCGTGACCCTGCTGAGGGGCGTACAGTAATAGATGTGGGTAGATGATGGTGGTGTGAGGCTGTAGTGGTGCGGTGCGATAAATAACGAGGACACCAGGTTGCAGTCTCTTTACCTCTTTACTGAAGATCTCTGGGTCCTCAGTCCAGAGTCCAGATAACCAGGCTGCGCAAGTCCGGCCGGTCCAATGGCACCTCCAGAGTTCTCTTAACAGGTGGAAATCTGTGCCTTCCTTCTAGCGCTATGTGTTGCGGTCCTTCCCTGCTGTGCTTACGGAAAGTCCCCACAACTGTTGTGTCCGTTTCTTAAGTTCCCTCACAACTCGATTAGATGATGTTCTGCTAATTCTCCGTCCCTCCCTGATGTTACGGTTAGAACGGCACCCGTTTGACGGGTAGGCTCGGAGCTCTTCCGGGACCCTAGAGTCGCCCCTCTCCACTAGTTGCCCCCCAAGACTGCATAGGTGATTTAGGTGAGACAGCCCGCCTTAGACTGACTGTCCTGCCGCTGTTTAGAGTATTGCTTGAAGCTGAATATCGTAATACTCCCTCGGCGTTCCGGCCGCCGGTTGTGCGCCTCAGTAGGATGTTGCCTCGGTCTTGCAGCACGACCCCTACTGGTATTCTCCTTCTTGCTTTGATCTCATTTCTCACTCAGCACAATCTATCTCGCTTCCAATCCCTTCTTGGGTACCGCCGCTATACTGAGCAGGCACGGTCCCGTTACGTTCGCTCAAGTTGCCCAGTCTCTGTCAGGATCCCACCCCTGACAGAGACCCTACCGAATCTTCTCCCGCAACACCCTCTGCCACAAGGTGTTGCCTGGTTCCAACCCAGTCAGCTTTTTTGTCTAACTTCCTGCCTGACCCCCAGTTTTACCAGTATGTGGAGAGTGGCCTAATGAATAGAACCCTTAGCTCCCCCTGGAGGCCCAGCGGTGAAACGTATTGGTGTCTGTGATACCTGATCAGATGAACTCCTTCAGTGCCATCAGACGTACCACAGCTCCCCTTAGTGGCGGAGCCACAGTACTGCAACGACCAGGACTCTGGGGCGCTGCATCAATGTCTGCTCCAGCATATAGATGACCCGAATAGTGTTGCTGATGATGATGACATTGTCTAACTTCCTGCCTGACCCCCAGTTTTACCAGTATGTGGAGAGTGGCCTAATGAATAGAACCCTTAGCTCCCCCTGGAGGCCCGGCGGTGAAATGTATTGGTGTCTGTGATACCTGATCAGATGAACTCCTTCAGTGCCATCAGACGTACCACAGCTTTCCTTAGTGGCGAAGCCACAGTACTGCAACGACCAGGACTCTGGGGCGCTGCACTTCCCCCCCCCCCCCCCCCCCGGTTAAATCCAGTACTCCGGGACTGGGAAGAAAACAACAATACAGTTTAGCAAAAAGACATACAATTTTGTTGAGTGCAATAACAATAAGTATATTTAAACAGAGCTTCCCTTTATGGGAGGTGAGGACACTTGAATGTTACAAACATGGTTAAATATCATAGCAACATGCTATAAGTAACTTTTCTTACCCAACCGGGTATTCTACTTAATACAAATTCTCGAACAATAATTTAACATTGCCTTTAAGGACGTACACTCTGAATCCGCTAAAGACCTTCTTATAATCACATTATAAGGCAATTTAACTTTTACATTCTCCTTCTTTAAATCTGCAGGACCGCCTGTCCTAACGGCACCAGACCTACTGCCTCTCCTTTCTTACAGGACCGCTCCTTTCAGCCCGAGCCTTCTGTCTTTTCAACTACTATACACAGTATAGAACATAACATTACTTTCAGTTTAGGATCAATGAGCCATTTCTTCAAGGCCCTTAAGAGGACTCACTAACTAACCCCGTACGGGTTCACTCTCTGTCCTCATCTTTCTATCAACATTATCAAACCTTTTTCACAATTAACTCGTTAAATACACATAACTTTCTCATGCAAATATTATCATCACTTTCTTTCCGTCAAGACATTATTACTATCTTTCAGTCTTAAAGCAATATTATCCTTTAAGTGCAACAAGTGAACATCCCCTTTAAGAGGGGACCAAGTCTTTATGAGGTAGCACATCTTCTCAAGCTACCAGTCCATACTCAGCAAAGGCTCCGGTGCGGTAACTTCACAAAGAGTCCTCCTTTAAGTAAAACCAGTAGGGAGCACCTTTAATAAGGTGCAAACTATTTACAAAAAGTTTGTATCATGCACTGTTCATGATTGCGGCAGTTCTGGAAACTTGTGCAAAACTTAGAAAAAAGCAAACAAAACAATAGGGATCCCGGGTCAACAAAGGGATCCCTTTAAGAGTTAACCCTAACGGGTTTAGCAGCAAAACAGTAGAACAGTAACTATTTACATACTCGTGGTATCGAGGTTTATCCTCATAGTAAATCACAAGACATCAGCCGAAAGTGGGTACCTTCCGACGGTGCAGGCTTTGATCCTAGGTCCGCAGTTGACGCCACACCAGTGCTACTGGTGGATTTCCCTGGCGCAGTCAGACCACCTGATGTCTGAACCCGAAGGCGGACTCTAGCCGCCAGCTCAGTTGCGGCAATGAGACGTACGGCGGCAATATTGGTAAGATCTTTCACGTCTGGTTCCATCATGGTTGAAGTAGCAGATGATGCTCCCCCAAGCTCACAGCGGCGCACGTTCCGGGCATACCACCCGTGTGCATTCCGATGACGGGTGTAAGTCACCTTATCCCCCCTTTGCAGCGGATCACCATTTCGGCCGCAGCAGGGAGCCTTCACGTTGCAACTGGCAACGAAAACGTCAGTTAGTAGCCCCGGTTCCTGTATGGAGCCCCATCCCCTCTTCGGGTGGAAGGCCAATACAGTGCCCCGCTTTACCATGTCCCTGTCATCACATGCAAGAGGCGATTGTTGTACTCTCGATGGGTCAGTCAGCTCTGCCTCTTTTTGTCTTTTCCAATGTAGGATCAAGCATTGTTTGTATTGTTCCCAGGTAAGCACAGCAAGGGTGAACCCTTCTTCCCGAACTCCATCTGGCCCAACCCGGGGGGTGTCCCACTGGAGGATCACCCCATCTGGGCCCACGTCTATGGGTTCTCCCATCCTAGTCGGCAGCGGTGGTACCAGCTTTCCCATGGCATCGGGGGTAACACCACTAGCTCTGCCGAGAGGAGATGGCTTTTACTGGGTGAGAGCCGGTCGCGGGAGCGGGATCGAGCGGGGGAGCAGGGGCGTCTTCCATACCTGCGCATGATGTGATTCCACCGATGTCGATCCGGTCCATTAACGAGGACGCTGGAGTCGGCCGCAGCCCGGACCGCGGCTCCTCCAATGTGATTCCTGGAGGTGGCTCCGCCCACCATGGTTCCTCATCTGCTGGCTCCGAGGACGGGATAGGTAGGCTCAACTCCGCGGCCGGTTCCGAGGAATTGAGATCCTTCCGCTGCAGTGGACATAGGTCCGCCTCTGGTGGATGAGGGCAAACCGGGGTCGCTCCTTCCTTGTTCAGGCACTTGCTGTTCATCATCGCTGCCTGATAGTCGGTAGCAGTGCATGCACCTGGCTCCGCTATTCCTCCGAGGTCGAGCTTCTCCATCACCTGCTTCCCGCCGTTGCGAATCAAGGGGTCGTCCTCTGCTTTTAGGCAGGTCTCCGCTTTGCAGCAAGAGGTGCAGGGGGCGGTCACCGCTTCTGGCGCCACTTTGGTAGTCTCCTCCCATGGCACGCCCCCCTTCTTTGGTGTAGCAATGGCGCGGTTTTTGGCGGGAACCTTTGGCGGCAAACGGCACAGCACAGTCTTTGCAATAAAGTACAGTTCAAGCACAACAAATCACAGTTCCAAGGCACACATGACCTGATTCTTCAGGCTTTAGTAGATCCTGTTCGTGACGCCAAGTTGTAGCGCCCCCACTGCCGCAGGGCCGAGGGGTACCCGGTACCGGGCCTCTGAGTCTCTGCTCTGGGGTTGTCACGGTGGCTAGACCCGGTCCGTGACCCTGCTGAGGGGCGTACAGTAATAGATGTGGGTAGATGATGGTGGTGTGAGGCTGTAGTGGTGCGGTGCGATAAATAACGAGGACACCAGGTTGCAGTCTCTTTACCTCTTTACTGAAGATCTCTGGGTCCTCAGTCCGGAGTCCAGATAACCAGGCTGCGCAAGTCCGGCCGGTCCAATGGCACCTCCAGAGTTCTCTTAACAGGTGGAAATCTGTGCCTTCCTTCTAGCGCTATGTGTTGCTGTCCTTCCCTGCTGTGCTTACGGAAAGTCCCCACAACTGTTGTGTCCGTTTCTTAAGTTCCCTCACAACTCGATTAGATGATGTTCTGCTAATTCTCCGTCCCTCCCTGATGTTACGGTTAGAACGGCACCCGTTTGACGGGTAGGCTCGGAGCTCTTCCGGGACCCTAGAGTCGCCCCTCTCCACTAGTTGCCCCCCAAGACTGCATAGGTGATTTAGGTGAGACAGCCCGCCTTAGACTGACTGTCCTGCCGCTGTTTGGAGTATTGCTTGAAGCTGAATATCGTAATACTCCCTCGGCGTTCCGGCCGCCGGTTGTGCGCCTCAGTAGGATGTTGCCTCGGTCTTGCAGCACGACCCCTACTGGTATTCTCCTTCTTGCTTTGATCTCGTTTCTCACTCAGCACAATCTATCTCGCTTCCAATCCCTTCTTCGGTACCGCCGCTATACTGAGCAGGCACGGTCCCGTTACGTTCGCTCAAGTTGCCCAGTCTCTGTCAGGATCCCACCCCTGACAGAGACCCTACCGAATCTTCTCCCGCAACACCCTCTGCCACAAGGTGTTGCCTGGTTCCAACCCAGTCAGCTTTTTTGTCTAACTTCCTGCCTGACCCCCAGTTTTACCAGTATGTGGAGAGTGGCCTAATGAATAGAACCCTTAGCTCCCCCTGGAGGCCCAGCGGTGAAACGTATTGGTGTCTGTGATACCTGATCAGATGAACTCCTTCAGTGCCATCAGACGTACCACAGCTCCCCTTAGTGGCGGAGCCACAGTACTGCAACGACCAGGACTCTGGGGCGCTGCATCAATGTCTGCTCCAGCATATAGATGACCCGAATAGTGTTGCTGATGATGACATTGTCATTGCTAACCATCTTTGTAGCCATTTTGAAACTGTGCAGAAGGGTGCAGAGGTCCTTAATTTGTGCCCACTCCGTAAACATAATACGCTCCACATCCGTACAACATTGGTCCAGGCTATATGACATGACATACTGCATCAGGGCTCATTGCTGCTGCCACAGATGCTGCAATATGTGCAGAGTGGAATTCCACCATGTCTGTACATCGCATATCAACCTGTTAACTGGCATGGAAAAAGACCTCTATATCGATGCAAATCAATGACCTGAAAGGTGCGAATGGCAGAAGTGAGCACACAGCTTCCATGTTTTCTGTAGCAGATCACCCAGGCAAGGATTGTGGTGGAGAAAACGCAGTACCACCAGGTAGAGGACATGAGCTATGCAAGGCACGTGTGTAAGCTTGCCTCGCCATAGGGCCACCACCAGGTTCACACCGTTATCAGTAGAGCTGAGCGACTTTTACTTTTTTCGGATTGAGTCGGGTTTCGCGAAACCCGACTTTATCAAAAATCGGGTCGGGTAAAATCGGCCGATTATCGCGAAAAAATGGGGGCTGACTGAAACACGAAACTCAATGAAAGTCAATGGGGAATCAAAGTCGGCAGTGAGTGGAGGACAGGAAAACACCTACAGTGCCCATTTTAATGCCAAAAACATCAATTCTTATTACTGAAGCTTGTCAATTTTAATTTACTTTACAATAATAGTTAGGCATTGAAAATTGGGGGTCATTTGGCTAAAGTTGTGGGGGGGTAGGGCTGGCTCAAGATTTTTGTGGGCCCAGGAAACGCGGAATAAGTCACGGCGGTGGAGCAGGGAGAGGTAAGTGTTTAAACTTTGCAAGTGCTGTGATCCTGAGCAAGCAGGGGGGCCCACTCGTTGGCACTGGCACAGGGCCCCTCATAGTATGGCGGTGTGTTTGACGGTGGGTGGCGCCTCCCACTGGCAGAGATACTTTTGTGTACTATGAGGGGCCCTGTGCCAGTGACGTCACCAACGAGTATGCCCCCCACCTGATGAAGGAACCTGCACTTTCATCTGCACCTTCCTCTTTGTCCCCGTGTAAGGTGGTATAGTATGCGGGAAGGGGAACCTGACTTTCAGCAGGGTCAGATTCTGGCTGTGTAGAGTGCAAGGGGAATGTAGTGGTCTGGGTCAATGTACCAGCAGACTCCTCTAGCAGTGGCTGGGCAATGGGCAGGATGAGGAGGAAACACAGATATAGGCCCAAATAATAAAGTAGGCTAAATGCAGTTCAAAATTGGTAAAAGGACTAAACAGGCGGCATTGCTTTGTTCAGTGGAGGAAAACTATTATTTGGGCCTACTAACTGTGTCTGCCACTCATTACAGTTTTCCTCCACTGAACAAAGCAATGCCGCCTGTGTAGCCCTGTTACCACATTTGAACTGAATTTAGCCTACTTTATTATTTGGGCCTACTAACTGTGTCTGCCACTCATTACAAAGTAGGCTAAATTCAGTTCAAATGTGGTAACAGGGCTACACAGGCGGCATTGCTTTGTTCAATGGAGCAAAACTGTAATGAGTGGCAGACACAGTTAGTAGGACCAAATAATAAAGTAGGCTAAATGCAGTTCAAATGTGGTAACAGGACTACACAGGCGGCATTGCTTTGTTCAGTGGAGGAAAACTGTAATGAGTGGCAGACACAGTTATTAGGCCCAAATAATAAAGTAGGCTAAATGCAGTTCAAATGTGGTAACAGGACTAAACAGGCAGCATTGCTTTGTTCAGTGGAGGAAAACTGTAATGAGTGGCAGACACACTTAGTAGGCCCAAAAAAGTAAGTATGCTAAATGCAGTTAAAAATTGGTAACAGGAATAACCAGGCGGCATTGCTTGGTTCAGGTTGGTAGGCCCAAACAATAAAGTGGGCTAAATGTCTGCCAACAAATTGTTCATAAATAAACAGGCGACATTGCTTTGCACAGTGTTGGAAAATTGTAATGAGTAGCAGGCTAAGTTAGTAGGCCCAAATAATAAAGTGGGCTAAATATCTGCCAAAAAATTGTTCATAAATAAACAGGTGGCATAGCTAGGTACAGGGGTGGGCTCCTCTGCTGAGTAGCAGACAACAGTGGTAATGGGCACAAAGTATTAACTGGTCTAAATGGAGGCCAGGGCCCCTATATATTTTAACTATCATCTATCATTTCAACAAATTTGCATTGGCAGTGCCATTGAAGGATTTAACAGCACAGACTACACAGTGGTAGAGCAGGGAGAGGTAAGTAATGCAAGTGGTAGAGCACTGTTCGAGCTGGGGAGAACACTCTCTCGTGGGCGGCGGTACTGGCACAGGGCCCCTCATATTACGATGGTGTGTCTGACGTTGGTTGTGCACCACCACCGTCAGAGACACTTCATTATACTATGAGGGACCCTGTGCCAGTGCCGTCGCCCAAGAGTGGGCCCACCCACCTGTCAAGGCAAATGGCACTCGCACGGGTGCTTGCACCAGGTGGTGACCACGGCCCTGTAGGGGGAGTCAGCCCATTTAGGGAGGTATAAAAATGGCCTATGGTGGACATTCAGCAGCTGCAAATGGAGGAATTGGAGAAGTCAGTAAGAGGAGGCCAAAAGCAAGACATTTTTCAGGCAAGCTACGTGTCAGCAGGGGAAGGTGGGGCAAAATAATTTGAAATCCATGATTGGTTCATTTTAATGAAGGTTAGATCATCAACATTTTGGGTAGCCAGACGTGTCGTTTTTTTGGTCAGTATTGAACCAGCAGCACTGAAGACTTTCTGATAGCACACTAGCAGCAGGGCAAGCGAGCTCCTGTAATGCATGTAATGCATATTCTGCCAATTCAGGCCAGGTGTCTATTTTGACATGCCTAGTAATCAAAGGGGAATGACCTGTGAGGGAGAACATCGATAAGGGAGGAAAAGTAGTTCATAACCATACTGGACAAATGCTGTCTCCTGTCACTTTGAATCGATGCTGCAGTACCTGTCGTGTCAGCGGTCATTGCGAAATCACCCCACAACCTGGTAATAAAACCCCTCTGTCCAATGCCACTTCAGATTTGTGCACCTCTAACACCTCTGCCATGTTGCCCTCTACGGCTCGTGTGAGAACCATCACCGCCGCTGTGAGCTGGGAATGCCTGAACCAAACGGTCTACAAGCGTTGCTTGTTTGGTAGCCAATATTTGCTCAAGGTTCTCATGTGGCATGATATTTTGTAATTTCCCTTTATATCATGGATCCAGGAGGCAGGCCAACCAGTAATCGTCATCGGTCATCATTTTGATAATGCGGGGTCCCTTTTTAGGATACGCAAGGCATACTCAGCCATGTGGGCCAATGTTCCAGATGTCAATTCATTGCTTGTGCTGGGTTGAGGAGCACTTTCTTGCAAATCAACATCACTTGTGTCCCGCAAAAACCCTGTACCTGACCTTGCAACGCCACCAGTTTCTATTGCCCCCTGAGAAGCATCCTCCTCCCATAAATATTCATCCCCATCATCCTCCTCCTCCTCTTCATCCGCCACCTCGTCCAGGAGAGTTCCCTGAGCAGACAATGGCTGACTGTCATCAAGGCTTCCCTCCTCCTCGGCTGCCGATGCCTTCTCCTTAATGTGCATCAAACTTTGCATCAGCAGACGCATTAGTGGGATGCTCATGCTTATGATGGCGTTGTCTGCACTTACCAGCTGTGTGCATTCCTTAAAACACTGAAGGACTTGACAGAGGTCTTGTAGCTTCGACCACTGCACACCAGACAACTCCATGTCTGCCATCCAAGTGCCTGCCCGTGTATGTGTATCCTCCCACAAATTAATTGCAGCATGCCTCTGTTCGCACAGCCTCTGAACCATGTGCAGTGTGGAGTTCCACCTTGTTGCAATGTCGATTATTAGGCGGTGCTGGGGAAGATTCAGCAATCGCTGATGGTTCAGCATATGGCTGGAGTGTACGGGCGACCGGCGGATGTGCGAGCAAAGTCTTCGCACCTTCAGGAGCAGGGCTGGTAACTCCGGATAATTTTTGAGGAAGCACTGCACAACCAGGTTCAAGGTGTGAGCCAGGCAAGGTATGTTTCAGTTCTGAAAGGGCTATGGCAGCCATAAAATTCCTTCCATTATCACTGACTACCTTGCCTGCCTCAAGATGTACACTGCCCAGCAATGACTGAGTTTGTTGCTGCAAGTACTCGGCCAGTACTTCCGCGGTGTGTCTGTTGTCGCCCAAACACTTAATTTGTAACACAGCCTGCTGACGCTTACCACTAGCTGTTCGATAATTGGACACCTCGTGTGCAACACTGGCAGCTGCGAATGGAGTGTTCGTGCGACTGCGCTCTGTGGACGAGCTTTCGCTTCTAGAGGAGGAAGAGGAGGAGGAGGGGTGGTGAAAGCCTACAGCCAACTGTTTCCTAGACCGTGGGCTAGGCAGAAGTGTCCCACTGTGGCTGTCCTCTGTGGACCCTGCATCCACCACATTACCCAGTGCGCCGTGATGGACACAACGTCCCTGGCCATGCCTACTGGTCCATGCATCTGTTGTGAGGTGCACCTTTCCACTGACTGATTGCCTCAGTGCATGGACAATGAAAGTCTTTGACATGCTGGTGGAGGGCTGGGATGGCTTTTCTCGCAAAGAACTGCCGACTGGGTAGGTCATAGCGTGGTACTTCGTAGGCCATCAGGGCTTTGAAAGCTTCGCTTTCAACCAACCGGTAGGGCATCATCTCTAACAAGCTTAGTATAGCAATGTGGGCGTTCAAACCCTGTGTACGCGGATGAGAGGATGAGTACTTTCTTTTCCTAACGAGAGTCTCTTGTATGGTGAGCTGGACTGGATAGCTGCATATGGTGGAACTAGCGGTGGTGGTGGTGGACATGGCGGTTTGAGAGAGGGTTGGTGATGGTATTCTTGATGTTGGCCTACATACAGTGTTTCCTACCAATAACCTTGTGATTCCCTGACTGCTTTGGCCTTGCGACGATAACTCCACATTTGCTGCTGGTGGTGTCCTAACCGGTGGGCTTACAGTGAGGGAATCAATGTAGCGTTGCTGACTACCTTCATTCTGAGCAGGTGCACCAATGTTATGGGACATTTGGTAGTTAGTCCAGGCTTGCAAGTGCATGCTGGTTAAATGTCTAAGTATGCACGCTGTATTTAAATTTTGAAGATTCTTCCCTCTGCTAAAGGTCTTTGAGCATTTCTTACAGATAACTTTTGACTGATCATTCGGATCTTGGTTAAAAAATTGCCACACTACACTCTTCCTACTATGGAATACCTTTTCAGACATTGCATGCTGTGCTACTTTCACCGGATGGCCACGCTGTCCTAAAACTGTTTTTGTTTTTGACAAACGTTTTTGGCCTGATACGGGCCTTCCAGATGATAGCTGTTGCGATGTAGATGGCTGCTGCGGATCATCCTCCTCTGCTTCTGAGCTACTGGCAGCGGCACCCTCTTCCCCCAATGGCTGCCAATCTGGGTCAACAACTGGGTCATCTATCACCTCCTCTTCAATGTCATGTGCACCTTTCTCTGTGTCACCGTGTAAGGTGCTATAGCGTTCGGGACAGGGCACCATAATCTCATCAGGGTCAGATTCTGGCTCAGTACACTGCGAGGGCAATGTAGTGATCTGAGTCAATGGAACAGCATAATAATCTAGCTGTGGCTTTGCATCAGTGCACTCCATGTCCGATTCATCTTGTAATGGGCAGTTAACAATTTCCCTTTCTAACCCAGGCACGGTATGTGTAAAGAGCTCCATGGAGTAACCTGTAGTGTCGCTTGACGCATCCTTCACTTTTAGTTTGGGTGAAGGACACAAGGAAACATCTTGTTCCTGACCGGGAGCATCCACTGACGACTCGCTGCTTTTATATTTGGAACTTTCTGAAGAGGAGGCGAAAGAGCTAGAGGCTGAGTCAGCAAGGAAAGCCAAAACTTTTTCCTGCTGCTCCGGCTTTAAAAGCTGTTTTCCTACTCCCACTACTACTGGCCTTGTGTAGCCAGATGATGACACTGTCTCAACACCTCCAGCCTTAGGTGCTATTGTGCTTTTGCCACTACCACCAGATGCACCACCACCACCACCATCAGTACGTACCAGCTGGCAACCTACGCCCACGTGCTTTTCCTCCAGACTTCCTCATTTTTTGGATAATCTAACCAAAATAACAACCGTTATATGGTACTGTAAAACAAGGTAGAAGGTGTATATAAACTTGTTGAGAATTGAAATCTCCCTTTTTTTTGGGAGACTGAACCAAAACTCAGGCCCTGTGCATAAAACAACACAATGTAAGTGGCAGGCTGATATACGACAAACTAAACGAAATGAAGTATATCCACTTTGTGAGAATTTGAATCTCACTTTTTTTGGGGGGGGAGACTGAACCAAAACTCAGGCCCAGTGTATATAACAACGCAATCTAAGTGGCAGAAAGTGGCTGGCTGACATACAACAAACTAACAGGACTGAAGTATATCCACTTTGTGAGAATTTGAATCTCCCTTTTTTTTGGGAGACTGAACCAAAACTCAGGCCCTGTGCATAAAACAACACAATGTAAGTGGCAGGCTGATATACGACAAACTAAACGAAATGAAGTATATCCACTTTGTGAGAATTTGAATCTCCCTTTTTTTTGGGAGACTGAACCAAAACTCAGGCCCTGTGCATAAAACAACACAATGTAAGTGGCAGGCTGATATACGACAAACTAAACGAAATGAAGTATATCCACTTTGTGAGAATTTGAATCTCACTTTTTTGGGGGAGACTGAACCAAAACTCAGGCCCAGTGTATATAACAACGCAATCTAAGTGGCAGAAAGTGGCTGGCTGACATACGACAAACTAACAGGACTGAAGTATATCCACTTTGTGAGAATTTGAATCTCACTTTTTTTTTGGGAGACTGAACAAAAACTCAGGCCCAGTGTATAAAACAACAAAATATAAGTGGCAGAAAGTGGCTGGAAGATACACTCACTGGCCACTTTATTAGGTACACCTGTCCAACTTCTTGTTAACACTTAATTTCTAATCAGCCAATCACATGGCGGCAACTCAGTGCATTTAGGCATGTAGACATGGTCAAGACAATCTCCTGCAGTTCAAACCGAGCATCAGTATGGGGAAGAAAGGTGATTTGAGTGCCTTTGAACGTGGCATGGTTGTTGGTGCCAGAAGGGCTGGTCTGAGTATTTCAGAAACTGCTGATCTACTGGGATTTTCACGCACAACCATCTCTAGGGTTTACAGAGAGTGGTCCAAAAAAGAAAAAAAATCCAGTGAGCGGCAGTTCTGTGGGCGGAAATGCCTTGTTGATGCCAGAGGTCAGAGGAGAATGGGCAGACTGGTTCGAGCTGATAGAAAGGCAACAGTGACTCAAATCGCCACCCGTTACAACCAAGGTAGGCCTAAGAGCATCTCTGAATGCACAGTGCGTCGAACTTTGAGGCAGATGGGCTACAGCAGCAGAAGACCACACCGGGTACCACTCCTTTCAGCTAAGAACAGGAAACTGAGGCTACAATTTGTACAAGCTCATCGAAATTGGACAGTAGAAGATTGGAAAAACGTTGCTTGGTCTGATGAGTCTCGATTTCTGCTGCGACATTCGGATGGTAGGGTCAGAATTTGGCGTAAACAACATGAAAGCATGGATCCATCCTGCCTTGTATGGAGCATCTTTGGGATGTGCAGCCGACAAATCTGCGGCAACTGTGTGATGCCATCATGTCAATATGGACCAAAATCTCTGAGGAATGCTTCCAGCACCTTGTTGAATCTATGCCACGAAGAATTGAGGCAGTTCTGAAGGCAAAAGGGGGTCCAACCCGTTACTAGCATGGTGTACCTAATAAAGTGGCCGGTGAGTGTATATGAAAAAATACAAGGACTGTAGTACAATTTCAATCTCCCTACAATGATCTCAGGACAAGTATGGCAGCAATAAAAAGGACTGCGGCTCACAAAAGTGTGGACAAATAAACAAGATAACTGTGCAGAAAGGAGCAACAGGATTTTTGCTTTTAAAAAAGCAGTTGGTTTAAACAGCAGCGTGCAAACAGCAATGCAGCTATCAGGGAGCCTTATAAGGCAGCCTAATAAGCTACAGAGCTGATGCACAAAAATATAGCCTCCACTGTCCCTGCAAAAAAAAGGTGGTGTTGGACAGTGGAAATCGCTACAGCACAAGCAGTTTGGGGGTTAATCTTCCCTCCATAACTATATCCCTTCTTCTGATGAAGCTGCAGCAACCTCTCCCTATGCTAAGATCGGCAGAAATAAGATGGCGGTCGGCGTGCACGCCCCTTTATAGCCCCTGTGACGCTGCAGAAAGCAAGCCAATCACTGTCATGCCCTTCTCTAAGATGGTGGGGATCGAGACCTATGTCATCACGCTGCCCACACTCTGCATCCTCCTTCATTGGCTGAAAAATGGCGCTGAAAGCGTCATATTAAACGCGACTTTTGCGCACAGATCGGCGACCTCATGGCCGATCCCACACTAGGATCGGGTCGTGTTTCATGAAACCAGACTTTGCTGAAAGTCAGCGATTTTTTAATTTGTCCGATCCGTTTCGCTCAACTCTAGTTATCAGACACAGCCTTGATGCAGGTTCAGCGGAGACAGCCATTGCTCAAACTCAGCCTGGAGAGCTGTCCACAATGTATTCAGGTGTATGAATGTGATCTCCAAGGCATATTAATTTTAACACTGTCTGATTGCGGTGAGCCCTGGCTGTGCAGTACCGAGGAGGTGGGGATTCACTCGCTTGGAACGTATGTCTCATTACAGCAGAGGTTGAGGGTGAGGGTGGCGCCCTAGAGGAGATAGAGGAGGAGGAAGTGTTAAATGAGGTTTTGCTGCAAGCCTTGGGAAATCCTAGACTTGTGGAGCAGCGCTTGCCCCCCACAGCCACCAGAGTCACCCAGTGCCCAGTCAGCGAGATGTAACGCCCTTGGCCATGCTTACTCATCCAAGTGTCTGTGGTGAAATGCACCCTGGCAGACATATATTTAGTCAAGGTATTGGTGATATTGTCTACGATATGCTGGTGTAGCACAGGCACAGCTTTCTTAGAAAAGCAATGGCGACTGGGCAATTGGTACTTTGGGACTGCGATGGCCATCAGCTTTTAGAAACCATCTGTATCTACCAGGCGGAATGACAGCATTGGAAGATGTTGGAGTTCAACCTCTTAGCTTTGTTATGCATAGGAGGAAACAATCTTTTATGTGATAACAACTGTGGTACCGTGGGCTGGCTGCAGTGCTGAGAGAGGGTGGAGTACGGTGAACTAGACAAACAGCTGGACCATGAGGGAGGTCCAGGCAGAGATGTTATGGTGGATTGAGAAAGTTGTGGTGTGCTCGTTCTTTGAGATCGGTAAAGAACAGCAGGCATGTCCACTTCTCTTACAGCTGACACCAGGCTCTCAGTCAGTGTGACTGGAGCGGGTAAAGAACCCAAGGTTATGTGGTCAAAACCCTGCTTCTCAATAGTTGTCACTTTAACAGAGGAGGAGCAAGAAGCAGCAGATGCGATGGGGCGGCTTATGGTTGTTGAGGTCCACTGGTCCGCATGTTAGGGCAGTGGGATTCCCAGAGTAATGCATGTTGATTACACATGTGAAGGTTAATACATGTAATAGTCAAATTATTGCACTTTTTACCTCTAATCAGTTGTTTTTTGCAAAGTTGGCAGATTATGTATGTGAGCAGTGTCAAAAGAAGGCCCAGGCTAGGCAACCCCGGCGAGTTGCAGACCCATGGATGCTGCTGGTCACAGCCACAGTTGTGGCTGAAGATTCATTGTTCGTCGTGGCTGCATCACTATGTGTCTGCTACATAGTGTTCAACGTAACCTACTCATCTTCCTCCTCAGATGACCTACTCACCTGTGTGCCTCTATGTTCAAGCCAACTGAGATCTACCACCTCATCATCATGATCTGTGCTATCACATTCCTCACCCGTAGAGTCACCCTCTTCCTGGCCTGACAGCACAGTACAGTTTGCGTGAGCCACAGATATCAGAGTCTTATCAGGATCACCTCCCCCTTTGGGGGTTAACATCTGATGATGAGGGTAAGGATTCTACTCGGACCCTACTTCGTCCTGCCCCGGATCCAAGCTAAAAATTTTTTTACATCGGTGCAGATTTCCTATTCTTGACTCTGTGAAGCTTTTGAGTAGAGATGAGCGAATTTGCTCAGATTCCCTCTCATTCGGCAAGATATAGCGCTTACCGAATAAGCTGCAGAGGGAACCCGGCTTCCTGGATCATCCCCGGCCGATCACCTGATCGGCGCGGCAGCTGCATGTGATGCAGCTGTGTCACAGTCATGACACATGCATGGAGAGCCTATTTGTTGGGCTCTCCATGCATGTGTCATGACTGGCATGCAGCTGCGACACATGCAGCTGCGGCGCCGATCAGCTGATCCAGGAAGCCGGGTTTCATCTGCAGCTTATTCGGCAAGCGATTTAGCTTGCCGAATAAGAGGGAACCTGAGCAGATTCGCTCATCTCTACTTTTGAGTACAATTCTGATGCCCATGACATAGAATGTGTGAACAGCTATTCAGAATCACCCATCTGTGGTTCCGTACAGTCAGTTGTATGTTTGTGTAGTTGGGATGAGGGGGAAGCAAGGGTAATTTGGGTGCCACTTCTGTGGACTGTACTGAGTGTGATGTTGAGGTGGAGGAAGAGGAGGCGAGGCCACATGAAGCTGTGTTTTCAATCAGTCATCAACAAGGCATACCGCTGTGTGTCTGCCAAAGAAAGGTAGTGGAGTAGCCCGTCCAGTAACAGAAGTTGTCAGTTGTGGTGAAATTGTTGGTTCACTAAGTGCTTTCACAAACATTACCAGCTACACCACATACACCTTGAACACCAAGCCCCTTCCATTATGGCCTCACTTTTTCCAAGTTATGCTGCTGAGATGGTGTGGTAGGAGCACAGTATTAGCAGCAAAAAATTAGATTTTAAACTCTGCACCAGCTCTGTAAACAGCTGAATTTCAGCGGCAGTAAATTACAAGGTGAAATATGGCTTGCTGAATCGCGTTAGTCACAGAAGAAATAATTTTTTGAGCATGGATGAGTCCTATTTGACAAAGAAGATATGCTACAAACAATTTGAAAATGAGATGCCTCCTACTGTACGATGTTAGTAACAGAAGAATTTTTTTGAGGTTTGTGGATTAGGCCTCTATAACCGACTAGATGCTACAAAGAATTTGAAAGTGAGATGTCCTCTACTGTACAACATTAGTAACAGCAGAATGTTTTTGCTGCTTGAGGATTAGGCTTCTATAACAGACTAAATGCTACAAACAATTTGAAAGTGAGATATCCCCTCCTGTATGACGTTAGTAACAGAAGAATTTTTATTTAGTGTGGGTGATGCCTGTATAAACTAGAAGATATGCTCCAAACAATTTCAAATTCGGTTTTATTCTGCTGTATCACCTTTGTAAAATCAAATGTTTTTTACTATGTGCAACAGCTCTGCACACACAACAATTTAACCGCCACAAAATTGCAATGTGGGATATGGCGGCCTGAATCATGTTTAGCAACAGAAAAAAATGTTTTTGTTATGTACGTGATGTCTGCAGACAGCTTAATTTTGACCCAACAAAATGGCAACGTGGGATATGGCGGGCTGTATCACATTTTGCAACAGAAAAATTATATACTGTATTTTTTTAATGTGCGTTAGGTCTGCAGACAGTTTCATATCACCACCACAAAATGAGAACGTGGAATGCGGCGAGCTGTATCACATTTAGCAACAGAAAAAAATTATTTTTTGTTTAATGTGCATGAGCTATGCACACTGTGAAATTTCACCATCACTAAATAGCAAAGTGAGATTTGGCAAGCAGCTGCCCCCCAAAATATTTCTTCATGCGCAACAGCTCTAATCACAGAACTGTGTCACCAGAGAACTAAATGACAAAGAGGGATATGGCATGCTGTTTCACATTTAGCTAGTGAAAATTAAGATTTAGAATGCTATACTCGTGCGTGTAGCACAATAGAAGCAGTGCACAACACACTTGTATGACATGTGCACTGCTGTCTTTGTCTGTGGACCTCAGTAATGGAAAAAAAAATTGCTAGAAAGTCGATTTCACAGCCACACAGGACACTACCTAGCTAAACTATCTGAGTAAGAAACAACCGCCTAGCTTACTATCTAAAATCTAGCTTATAACACTGCCAGCATCAGGAGCAGCCTCTCTGCGCTGTTACAGTGTCGAAATGGAGCTAAAATAAGATGTCTGCTCTTTATTTGGAGAGGGACATGTGATTTTAGCAGCCAATGACACAAGCAGTTGCATCAGAACATTATGGATGTTTCTTGCACCCTGATTGGCTAGCTGCAATGTGCACACATACAGTTAGGAAAAAATTTTTTTTACAGTTTACAAGCACGCCGCACTCCCCTCAACATTCATGATATACCACCATTATCGTTGCAAAAGAGCTGAAAATACTTTTTTGGCAATGCAAATATTTTCCCGCTCTTTTTATCGAATGTTACTGATTTTTTCTGATTTTATAAAATTTTGCTCGGGTTTCCGATCACGAATCCGAATGTGCCATATTCGTGGCGAATTTATGTTTGGTGATCGTTTCCCGAACAAATTCTGTCATCACTGGTGAAGAAGACCAAGAGTTGGTGGGGTGGAGAATGGGTAGGGAAGTACATGGCCCTTAAAATAACGTGTAACTACGACCGAAAATTTCCAGTGGAACATACTGCTAAACTAATGCCAAACAGTAAAAGGTGTTGTCTATTAGACCAGTATATTGTACCTTTGGAATGTGATATCCTCTGAAGGTTGTTTCCTTACTGGCAGCATGGAGCACTCCTATAGGTACAATATCTGCAAATCTCTGGATCTCGTGGATTACAGCATCTGTATACGGCATTTTACTCTTGTCTTCTACTGATGGAGAGCGATCTTTGCCTATTACATTGTCAATTTCTTTGTAGACCTTATCTGAAATTTACAAAATGAAACAAAGAACGTATTTTTATATTTTTCACTATAGTGCTATTTTTCAATCAAAAACTAGTTCTGTTGAAAATGTCACCATGCCAAGACCAAGTAATATAAGGTAATACACCTCCGAGATAAGGTAATAATTATGGTAGAGATAGTCTATTCATTGTGAATAGGGATGGCCGGACCCGTGGATGTATGCCTTAGGTTCGCCCAAACTTTAAAAAAAAAGTTTGGTTCGTGTAAACGGTATCCAAACCTGGTCCCCATTCAAATTAATGGGGGGCCCATAACATCCGGCAGTTTCCATACTGTCTTCAGTGTGACAGCGCAGGAAATGCCAGGTCTGGTTGGCAGTAACCTTCCACGTTATCGTCGGTCAGACCGCTATAGTTTCTATGCTTTCACACAGATGACAGCGTGTGAGCCAGCAGCTTTGACCGGCAGTAAAAAGGTTACCATTGGTCAGGCATCGACTGATGACTTCTACTTTCATCAGCTAGCACCTGATCTCACTGTTAGAAGTGAGAGCAGGCACTGTTGATGAGAGTATTCACCAGTTTGCGCATTCTAATAAAGATGTCAGTGAGATATATTATTATTATTTATTATTATAGCGCCATTTATTCCATGGCACTTTACATGTGATGAGGGGTATACACAATAAATATAATAAATATATAGAATCAGTGCAGTGTGTGTATTTTACTATACATTTATTGAATAAATATATGAATCTTTAAAAAATATGATGTGAGGTTCCGCTCTTTAACCCCTTTACCCCCAAGGGTGGTTTGCACGTTAATGACTGGGCCAAATTTTACAATTTTTACAATTCTGACCACTGTCCCTTTATGAGGTTATAACTCTGGAACGCTTCAACGGATCCTGATGATCCTGAAAATGTTTTCTCGAGACATATATTACTTCATGATAATGGTAAAATTTCTTTGATATTACCTGTGTGTACTTGTGAAAAAAATGGAGATTTGGTGAAAATGTTGAAAATTTGGCAATTTTACAAATTTGAATTTTTATGCCCTTAAGTCACAGAGATATGACACAAAAAATACTTAACAAGTAACATTTCCCACATGTCTAATTTACATCAGCACAATTTTGGAACCAAAGTTTTTTTTTGTTAGGGAGTTGTAAGGGTTAAAAGTTTACCAGCAATTTCTCATTTTTACAACACCATTTTTTATTAGGGACCACATCACACTTGAAGTCACTTTGAGGGGTCTATATGATAGAAAATACCAAGTGTGACACCATTCTAGAAACTGCACATCTCAAGGTACTAAAAACCACATTCAAGAAGTTTATTAACCCTTCATGTGTTTCACATGAATTTTTGGAATGTTTAAAAAAAAAAAATTACATTTCACTTTTTTTCCCAAAAATTTACTTCAGCTCCAATGTGTTTTATTTTACCAAGGGTAACAGGAGAAACTTGACCCCAAAAGTTGTTTTCCAATTTGTCCTGAGTACGCTGATACCCCATATGTGGGGGTAAACCACTGTTTGGGCGCATGGCAGAGCTCGTAAGGGAAGGAGCGCCATTTGACTTTTCAATACAAAATTGACTGGAATTGAGATGGCTAAGAAATACTTGGCACTCAGGAGATATGTTGTTGCAAAATTCAGAAATAAATTTTATTCGGTGCATCCAGCTCAACATGTATAAACATTTTCGGTCTACACAAATAAGACCTTCATCAGATACAGTTGTGAGTGCTGCAAGGTATATAAAACCAAAAACAGGAAAAAGTTTTTAGACAAAAATTCATGATGCACAGCAAAAGATACAAATACAATGCAATCTGTACTGTTATTAACAATCTGCATACAAATATGATGAGTGACAGACAGCAAATGTGACGGCCTGGACGAATCCGGCCTGGAACAAGGTGAGACGTGAGCCCTAACACGTGTACACTTCCAGCATTTCTCAGAACAGGATTCACGTCTCACCTTGTTCCAGGCCGGATTCGTCCAGGCCGTCACATTTGCTGTCTGTCACTCATCATATTTGTATGCAGATTGTTAATAACAGTACAGATTGCATTGTATTTGTATCTTTTGCTGTGCATCATGAATTTTTGTCTAAAAACTTTTTCCTGTTTTTGGTTTTATATACCTTGCAGCACTCACAACTGTATCTGATGAAGGTCTTATTTGTGTAGACCGAAAACGTTTATACATGTTGAGCTGGATGCACCGAATAAAATTTATTTCTGAATTTTGCAACAACATATCTCCTGAGTGCCAAGTATTTCTTAGCTATATTCTACGGGTTGGATCCCTAACTTGTGCACCTCCAAGAAGCCCTGAGTGCCGTGATCTCTATTTCCATATGGAATTGAGATGGGACGCCATGTCGCGTTTGGAGAGCCCCTGATGTGCCTAAACATTGAAACCCCCCACAAGTGGCACCATTTTGGAAAGTAGACCCCCTAAGGAACTTATCTAGATGTGTGGTGAGCACTTTTACCCACCAAGTGCTTCACAGAAGTTTATAATGTAGAGCCTTAAAAATAAAAAATCATTTTTTTTCACAAAAATTATTTTTTTGCCCCCATTTTTTTATTGTCCCAAGGGTAACAGGAGAAACTGGACCCCAAAAGTTGTTGTGCAATTTGTCCTAAGTACGCTGATACCCCATATGTGGGGGTAAACCACTGTTTGGGCAAATGGCAGAGCTCGTAAGGTAAGGAGCGCCATTTGATTTTTCAATGCAAAATTGACTGGAATTGAGATGGGACGCCATGTCGCATTTGGAGAGCCCCTGATGTGCCTAAACATTGAAACCCCTCACAAGTGACACCATTTTGGAAAGAAGACCCCCTAAGGAATTTATCTAGATGTGTTGTGAAAACTTTGAACCTCCAAGTGTTTCACTACAGTTTATAACGCAGAGCCGTGAAAATAAAAAAAAATTTTTTTCCTCAAAACTTATTTTTCAGCCCCCAGTTTTGTATTTTCCCAAGGGTAACAAGAGAAATTGTACCCCAAAAGTTGTTTTCCAATTTGTCCTGAGTATGCCGATACCCTATATGTGGGGGGAACCACCGTTTGGGCGCATGGCAGAGCTCAGAAGGGAAGGCCTGCCGTTTCGAATGCAGACTTAGATGGATTGGTCTGCAGGCGTCACGTTGCATTTGCAGAGCGCCTGATGTACCTAAACAGTAGAAACCCCCTACAAGTAACCCCATATTGGATACTAAACCCCCAAAGGAACTTATCTAGATGTGTTGTGAGAACTTTAAACCCCCAAGTTTTTCACTACAGTTTATAACACAGAGCCGTGAAAATAAAAAATATTTTTTTTCCACAAAAATTATTTTTTAGCCCCCAGTTTTGCATTTTCCCAAGGGTAGCAGGAGAAATTGGACCCCAAAAGTTGTTGTCCAATTTGTCCTGAGTACGCTGATACCTCATATGTTGGGGTAAACCTCGGTTTGGGCGCACAGGAGAGCTCGGAAGGGAAGGAGCACTGTTTTACTTTTTCAACACAGAATTGGCTGGAATTGAGATCGGACGCCATATCGCGTTTGGAGAGCCCCTGATGTGCCTAAACAGTGGAAAAACCCCAATTCTAACTGAAACCCTAACCAAAACACACCCCTAACCCTAATCCCAACCATAACCCTAACCCTAATCCCAACCCTAATCCCAACCGTAAATGTAATCCAACTTTAGCCCCAACCCTAACCCTAACTTTAGCCCCAACACTAACCCTAACTTTAGTCCCAACCCTAACTCTAACCCTAACTTTAGCCCCAACCCTAACCCAAACCCTAATGGGAAAATGGAAATAAATAAATTTTTCTAAAATTGTATTATTTTTCTAACTAAGAGGGTGATGACGGGGGGTTTGATTTACTTTAATAGCGTTTTTTTGGCTGATTTTTATGATTGGCAGCTGTCACACACTGAAAGATGCTTTTTATTGCAAAAAATAGTTTTTGCGTCTCCACATTTTGATAGCTATAATTTTTCCATATTTCGGTTCACGGTCATGTGAGGACTTATTTTTTTGCAGGACGAGTTGACGTTTTTATTGGTACCATTTTCGGGCACGTGACATTTTTTGAATATTTATTATTCCGATTTTTGTGAGGTAGAACGAACAAAAACCAGCTATTCATGAATTTCTTTTGGGGGGGCGCTTATAACGTTCCACATTTGGTAAAATTGATAAAGCAGTTTTATTCTTCAGGTCAGTACGATTACAGCGATACCTCATTTATATCATTTTTTATGTTTTGACACTTTTATACGATAAAAACTATTTCATATATAAAATAATTATTTTTGCATCGCTTTATTCTGAGGACTATAACATTTTTATTTTTTCATTGATGACGCTGTATGTGGCTCGTTTTTTGCAGGACAAGATGACGTTTTCAGTGGTACCATGGTTATTTACATTGGTCTTTTTGATCGCGTGTTATTCCACTTTTTGTTTAGCGGTATGATAATAAAGCGTCGTTTTTTGCATTGTTTTTTTTTTACGGTGATCACTGAAGGGGTTAACTAGGGGGACAGTTTTATAGGTCGGATTGTTACGGATGCGGCGATACTAAATATGTGTACTTTTATTGTTTTTTTATTATTTAGATAAAGAAATGTATTTATTGGAACAATATTTTTTTTTCTCTCTTTATTTAGGTTTTTTTTTTTTTTACACTTGCAAATATTTTTTTTTTTTACTTTTTTACTTTGCCACAGGGGGGGACATGACTATATAGGGTCAGATCGCTGATCTGACACTTTGCTGTGCACTGTGTTAGATCAGCGATCTGACAGGCACAGCAGGGAGGCTTCCCGGCTTGGAAGCCACCTCCCTGCAGGACTCGGAAGGCCCCCCCGCAGCTATTTTGGATCCGGGTCTGCAGGGAGGAGGAGGTAAGAGACCCTCGGAGCAACGCGATCACATCACGTTGCTCCGAAGGTCTCAGGAAAGCATGCAGGGAGCCCCCTCCCTGCGCGATGCTTCCCTATACCGCCAGAACACTGCGATGATCTTTGATCGCAGTGTGCCGGGGGTTAATGTGCCAGGAGCGGTCCATGATAGTCAGCTGACACCCGGCCCCGATCGGCCACGCTCCCCCCGTGAGCGTGGCTGATCGGTGATGAGTCTGACGTACTATCCCTTCGGTGGTTATACGGGCCCATACCACCTCGACGGGATAGTACGTCCAATGTCAGAAAGGGGTTAAACTATTCAAGTGAGGGAAAGTGGACCATTTGGGGCTGTTGTTATTATTCTGTGAAAGGGTCACTATCCATCAATCTTCCCAGACTGTTAATATCAGCTCACAGCTGTCTGTGTAGCCTTTACTGGTTATTATAATGGGGAGAGCACCAAAAAAATGACATCAAGCCCAGGGGTTAGTAGTGGAGAGGTGTCTATAAGATGCCCCCATTACTAACCCCATAATCAAAATTAATATACAAACATACAGAAAAAAAATCCAAGCCAACTTGAACAATTCTGACCACTGTCCCTTTATGAGGTAATAACTCTGGAACGCTCCAATGGATCCCGGTGATTCTGAGAATATTTTTTGTTACATATTCTACTTCATGTTAGTGGTAAAATTTCTTTGATATGACTTGCGTTTATTTGTGAAAAAAATGGAAATTTCGCAAACATATTTGATGATTTTGCAATTTTCCAACTTTGAATTTTCATGCCCTTAAATCACAGAGATATGCGACACAAAATACTTAATAAGTAACATTTCCCACATGTCTACTTTACGTCAGCACAATTTTGGAACCACAATTTTTTTTTCTTAGGAAGTTAAAAGGGTTAAAAGTTGACCAGCGATTTCTCATTTTTGCAACACCATTTTATTAGGGACCACATCACATTTGAGGTTACTTTGAGGGGTCTATATGATGGAAGATACCCAAAAGTGACACCATTGTAAAAACTGCACCCCTTAAGGTGCTCAAAACCACATTCAAAAAGTTTATTAACCCTTCAAGTGCTTCACAGGAATTTTTGGAATGTGGAAAAAAATGAACATTTAACTTTTTTCAGAAAAGTTTACTTCAGATCCAATTTTTTGATTTTGACCAGGGTAACAGGAAAAAATGGACCCCACAATTTGTTGTGTATTTTCTCCTGAGCATGTCGATACCACATATGTGGGAGAAAACCACTGTTGGGGTGCACGGCAGATCTTGGAAATGAAGGAGCGCCATTTGACTTTTTGAATGCAAATTTTGCTGGAACAATTGGCCGACACCATGTCACGGTTGGAGAGCCTCTGATGTGCCTAGACAGTGAAAATCCCACACAAATGGCAACATTTTGGAAACTAGACTGATCAGGGAACTGATATAAATATGTGGTGAGCATTGGACCCTCAGGTGCTTCACAGAAGTTTATAATGTTGAGCCGTAAAAATAAAAAAATAAAAAATTTTTCCCCACAAATATGTTTTTAGCACAAAATATTGCATTTTCATAAGGGTAACAGGAGAAATTGCCCCATACAATTTGTTGTGAAATTTCTCCTGAGTATGCTGATACCCCATATGTGGGTGAATACTACTTTTGAGGCACAGTGCAAAGCTCAGAAGGGAAGAGGCGCTATATTGGAGTTTAGATTTTGCTGGAATGGTTTGAGAGTGCCATGTCACATTGGCAGAGACCCTGAGGTGCCAGAACAACAGAAACCCCCTATATGTGAACTAATTTTATGAATGACACTCCCCAATGAATTCATCTAGGGGTGCATTGATCATATTGACACCACATGTGCCTCACAGAGTTTCATACCACTGAGTGGTGAAAAAAAATTAATTACATTTTTACCACTAAAATGTTTTAGCCCCAAGTTATTAATTTTTTTCGGGGCTAATAGGATAATTTATTACAACAAACAGAGGTCCATTTTTTCCTGAGTGTGCCAATACCCTACATGTAATCTGTAAATATTTTTCAGGCACAGTGCAAAGCTCAGAAGGCAAGGAGCGCCAGATTTTACTGTTATGGTTTGCAGGTGCCATGACCCACTGCGAAAGCCCATGAGGTGCCAGACCCCCAGCAGGACCCCCATAAGTGACCCCATTTTACAAACTACACGTCTCAATGAATTCATCTAGGGGTGCAGTGATCATATTGACACCATGGGTGTGTCACAGAATTTTATACCATAGGGCAGTGAAGACAAAATAACTACATTTTTACATGTACATGTGGGGGTTGCCTGGTTGCTAGGAAATCCCCATGTATACTTATGCTGGCCAACAGATGTAAATCATTCAGCTGCGGCAAGAAAACTAAATCTCCGAGCACTAAAAAATACTTGGAGGACCCCTGAGCATGCTCGAGAAATCTCAAGTAACGAGTACATTCGCTCATCACTAATCACCACCAGTCACATGCAACCTAATTCTCGCACTGAGCTCAGTGTGATATGGTTGCCGGGCTGAGCGGTAACGTTTGTTATCACTCAGCAATGCAACTAGATGTAGAAGAGTTGGGGGCACTCTCGTCAAAAAAGTGAGCAGAACTTTTTTTTTTTGTAATGGATTACAGAGGATTAGGGAGTGTTTATTTTTAATGGCCCCATTTTTGATTATGGCCCCATAAGATGCTCCATAGAAACATTTGCCCCATACAATCCTGCATAAAGGTTGTTTATAGCCCCATAAGATGCTCCATAGAAAATGTGCCCCATAAACTGCTGCATAAAGGTTGATTATGGCCCCATAAGATGCTCCATAGAAACATTTCCCTCATATAATGCTGCACAAAGGTTGTTTATGACCCCATAAGATGCTCCATAGAAACATTTGCCCTATATGCTGCAAATAAAAAAAATGACATACTTAACTCTTGTCCAGAGCAGGTGGGGACAACGGCACTTGCGATATTCACCTGTCCCCGTTCCACAGCCACGCGCCACTCTGTCTTCCGTTTCTCTGCAGTGACTGTTCAGGCAGAGGGCGGCGCACACACTAAACACGTCATCACACCCTCTGACCTGAATGTCACATCCAGAGGATGCGGAAGACACAGCGGCACGGCAGTGGAACGGGGACAGGTGAATATCGCAATGCTCACCCTCACCCGTTATACTCACCCTCCCAGTGCGGTCCCTGCTCCTCCGATGCGATGGTCTGTGACGCCGGCAGCTTGTTCCTGTGTTCAGCGGTCATTGGTACCACTCATTAAAATGATGAATATGCGCTCCACCCCTATGGGAGTGGAGTCACGTCCATATTCATTACTTTAATGAGCGATACCACGTGACTGCTGAACACAAGAAGAGCTGAGGGCGCCGGAGAAACAGGGAAATGCAGAGACGTGCCGGGAGCAGGTGAGTATGATGTGACAGCTGCAGCTCCCCCGCCGACCCCCTTGGATAATGACTCGAGTATAAGCTGAGAGGGGCATTTCAGCCTAAAAAAATGGGCTGAAAATCTCAGCTTATACGTGAGTATATACGGTAACTATGCTGCAGCCTTTCAACAAACTTTGTTCCAGCTGCCGAACCCGAACAGGAACACGGACTTCCGGGAGAAGTCCGCGTTCAAAGTCTGTACACAGACACTAGGTGTCCGATACAGACCCCAAACTTTATTTGCGTTCGCTAGGGTTGAGCGACTTTGACTTTTTTAGGGTCGAGTCGGGTTTCGCGGAACTCGACTATCTCAAAAGTCGGGTCGAGTGAAATCGGCCGATTATCTCGTAAAGTCGGGATCGGCCAAAACACGAAACCCAATGCAAGTCAATGGGGCAGCATAGTCGGCAGTGAGTGGGGGCCAGGAAAACACCTAGAGTGCCCATTTTAATGGCAAAAACATCCATTCTTGTTAATGAAGCTTGTCAATCTTAATTTCCTTCATAATAATAGTTAGGCATTGGAAATTGGGGGTCATTTGGCTAAAGTTGTTGGGGGTAGGGCTGGTTCAAGTATTTTTTGGGCCCAGGAAATCTGTACCACGTCACGGCAGTGGCGCAGGGAGAGGTAAGTATTTCAACTTTGCAAGTGCTGTGATCCTGAGCAAGCAGGGGGGGCCCACTCTTTGGCATTGGCACTGGCACAGGGCCCCTCAAAGTACGGGGGTGTGTTTGCACGGCGGGGGTGCCTCCCACCGGCAGCGACACTTTTGCGTACTATGAGGGGCCCTGTGCCAGTGACGTCGCCAACGAGTATTCCCCACACACCTGATGAAGGAACCAGCACTTTCATCTGCACCTTCCTCTTTGTCCCCGTGTAAGGTGGTATAGTATGCGGGAAGGGGAACCTGACTTTCAGCAGGGACAGATTCTGGCTGTGTAGCATGCAAGGGGAATGTAGTGGTCTGGGTCAATGTACCAGCAGACTTATGTAGCACTGGCTGGGCAATGGGCACGATGAGGAGGAAACACAGATATAGGCCCAAACAATAAAGTTGGCTAAATGCAGTTCAAAAGTTTTAACAGGACTAACCAGGTGGCATTGCTTTGTTCAGTGGAGGACAACTGTAATGAGAGGCTGACACAGTGAGTAGGCCCAAATAAGTAAGTAGGCTAAATGCAGTTCAAAATTGGTAACAGTAGTAAACAGGCGGCACTGCTTTGTTCAGTGGAGGCGAACAGCAAGGAGCGGCAGACACCGTTAGTAGGCCCCAACCAAACTAGTAGGCCTAATGCTGTGTTATCTAAACAACTACTTAATGAGAGCCTGAAGGTTGAAGCTCAGACAAGGAAACCTGGAGGAGAACAACCAGGAGGAGGAGAACACCCAGGAGCAGCAGACACCGTTAGTAGGCCCCAACCAAACTAGTAGGCCTAATGCAGTGTTATCTAAACAACTACTTAATGAGAGCCTGAAGGTTGAAGCTCAGACAAGGAAACCTGGAGGAGAACACAAAGGAGGAGGAGAACACCCAGGGGGAGGAGAACACCCAGGAGGAGGAGAACACCCAGGAGCGGCAGACACAGTTAGTAGGCCCCAACCAAACTAGTAGGCCTAATGCTGTGTTATCTAAACAACTACTTAATGAGAGCCTGAAGGTTGAAGCTCAGACAAGGAAACCTGGATGAGAACACCCAGGAGGAGGAGAACACCCAGGAAGAGAACACCCAGGAGGAGGAGAACACCCAGGAGCGGCAGACACCGTTAGTAGGCCCCAACCAAACTAGTAGGCCTAATGCTGTGCTATCTAAACAACTACTTAATGAGAGCCTGAAGGTTGAAGCTCAGACAAGGAAACCTGGAGAACACCCAGGAGGAGGAGAACACCCAGGAGGAGGAGAACATCCAGGAGTGGCAGACACCGTTAGTAGGCCCCAACCAAACTAGTAGGCCTAATGCTGTGTTATCTAAACAACTACTTAATGAGAGCCTGAAGGTTGAAGCTCAGACAAGGAAACCTGGAGAACACCCAGGAGGAGGAGAACACCCAGGAGCGGCAGACACCGTTAGTAGGCCCCAACCAAACTAGTAGCCCAAATGCAGTTTCCTATTTTAAAAAATAGCCCTAAAGCCTGAAGGTTGAAGCTAGTCTTTGCAAAGTGGAGAACACCAAGGAGCGGCAGACACCGTTAGTAGGCCCTAACCAAACTAGTAGCCCAAATGCAGTTTCCTATCTTAAAAAATAGCCCTAAAGCCTGAAGATTGAAGCTAGTCTTTGCAAAGTGGAGAAGACCAAGGAGCGGCAGACACAGGTAGTAGGCCCCAACCAAACTAGTAGCCCAAATGCAGTTTCCCATTTTTAAAAATAGCCCGAAAGCCTGAAGATTGAAGCTAGTCATGTAGGAGAACTACAAGCAGCGGCACACACCGTTAGCAGGCCCCAACCAAACAAGTAGCCCAAATGCAGTTTCCTATTTTTAAAAATAGCCCAAAAGCCTGAAGATTGAAGCTAGTCGTGTAGGAGAACAGCAAGCAGCGGCAGACACCGCTAGTAGGCCCCAACCAAACTAGTAGCCCAAATGCAGTTTCCTATTTTTAAAAATGGCCCGAAAGCCTGAAGATTGAAGCTAGTCGTGTAGGAGAACAGCAGGCAGCGGCAGACACCACTAGTAGGCTCCAACCAAACTAGTAGCCCAAATGCAGTTTCCTATTTTTTAAAAAAGCCCGAAAGCCTGAATTGAGGACAATTTGAATTAGGGACTGCAGACAGACTTAGTAGGCTGTCCCCTGTGGACCATGCATCCACCACATTAACCCATTGCGCCGTAATGGACTCGTAACCTTCCGTGGCCATGCCTACTGGTCCATGCGTCTGTTGTCAGGGGCACCTTTGTACTCACAGATTGCCAGAGTGCATGGACAATGCGGTCTTTTACATGCTGGTGGAGGGCTGGGATGGCTTTTCTCGCAAAAGAAGTGTCGGCTGGGTAGCTCGTAGCGTGGTACAGCGTAGTCCATCATGGCTTTATGAATATTAAATAAAATAAAAAAATAGGCTCTATGAACTTTAAAATAGGTTCCAGGGGTACACGGGCAGCATTGGTGTGGTCAGTGGAGGACTATTGGAAGGAGGGACCGCAGACAGACTTAGTACGCCTACAATTAAAAAAAAGTGGCTATATGCACTTTAAAATAGGTTCCAGGGGTACACGGGCAGCATTGGTGTGGTCAGCGGAGGACGATTGCAAGGAGGGACAGCAGACAGACTTACTAGGCCTAAAATAAATAAAAATAGGCTCAAGGCACTTAGAGTTATCTCGCAGGGGTACACAGGCAGCATTGGTGTGGTCAGCGGAGGACAATTGGAAGGAGGGACCGCAGACAGACTTAGTAGGCCCAAAATAAAAAACATTAGGCTCAATGCAGTTTGAATTATCTTGCAGGGGTACACAGGCAGCATTAGTGTGGTCAGCGGAGGATGATTGGAAGGAGTGTCTGACACAGTTAGTACTCCCAAAAAATAAATAGATGTTAATGTCTCGCAAAACAACAAAACAAAACAAAAAAAATGTGGCATACTTAGGTACAGGGGTGGGCTCCTCTGCTGAGTTTCAGACATAGTAATTTGGCACTAAGTATTTACTGGTGTCAATATAGGACACTGACCCTGACTATTTTAACTAGCATCATACATGTCAACAAATTGGTATTGTCAGTGCCAGGCATTGAAGGATGTCAGCACATAGACTAAACATTGTTGGAGCTGTGAGAGATAATTTTGCACGTGGTAGAGCACAGTTTGAGCTGGGGGGGGGACTCTTGTAGCCGGCGGTACAGGCCCAGGGCCCCTCATGTTACAACGGTGTGTCTGACGTTGGTTGCGCGCCACCACCGCCAGAGACACTTTATTGTACTATGAGGGACCCAGTGGCAGTGCCGTCGACCAAAAGCGGGCACACCCAGCTCTTCAGACAAACGGCACTCTAACGGGTGCTTGCGCCAAGTGACGAGACCACGGCCCCGTGGGGAAAGTTTTCCCATTTAGGGAGGTGTAAACATGTCGTATGCTGGACAAACAGCTGCTGCAAATTAAGAGATTGGAACACTCAGTAAGACCAGTCCACAAGCAAGACCTTTTTATAGGAAAGCCAGATGTCAGCCGGGAAAGGTGGGGCAAAATAATTTGAAATCCAGGAGTGGTTCATTTTTATGAAGGTTAGATCATCAACATTTTGGGTAGCCAGACGAGTCCTTTTTTCGGTTAATATTGAACCAGCAGCACTGAATACTCTTTCTGATAGCACACTAGCTGCTGGGCAAGCAAGCTCCTGCAATGCATATTCTGCCAATTCAGGCCAGGTGTCTAATTTGGATGCCCAGTAATCAAATGGGAATGACGGTTGAGGGAGAACATCGATAAGGGATGAAAAATAGTTAGTAACCATACTGGACAAATGTTGTCTCCTGTCACTTTGAATAGATGCTGCAGTACCTGTCCTGTCTGCGGTCATTGCAAAATCACTCCACAACCTGGTCAGAAAACCTCTCTGTCCAATGCCACTTCTGATTTGTGCACCTCTAACACCTCTGCCCTGTAGCCCCCTGCAGCTCGTGTGAGAACCATCACCGGCGCTGTGTGCTGGGAATGCCTGAATCAAACGGTCTACAAGAGTTGCTTGTTTGGTTGCTAATATTTGTTCGAGGTTCTCATGTGGCATAATATTTTGCAATTTGCCTTTATAGCGAGGATCAAGGAGGCAGGCCAACCAGTAATCGTCATCGGTCATCATTTTAATAATGCGTGGGTCCCTTTTGAGGATACATAAGGCATAATCCGCCATGTGGGCCAAAGTTCCAGTTGTCAAATCTGCGGTTGTGCTGGTTTGACGGGCAGTTACAGGCAAATCTACGTCACTTGTCTCCCTCAAAAAACCTGAACCCGGCCTTGCCACGCCACCAATTTCCATTGGCCCCGGGGAAGCTTCCTCATTTAAAAAATACTCATCCCCATCATCCTCCTCGTCCTCCTCCTCTTCGCCCGCTACCTCGTCCTGTAGACTGCCCTGACCAGACAATGGCTGACTGTCATCAAGGCTTTCCTCTTCCTCGGCTGCAGACACCTGCTCCTTAATGTGCATCAAACTTTGCATCAGCAGACGCATTAGGGGGATGCTCATGCTTATTACGGCGTTGTCTGCACAAACCAGCCGTGTGCATTCCTCAAAACACTGAAAGACTTGACACAGGTCTTGTACCTTCGACCACTGCACACCTGACAACTCCATGTCTGCCATCCAACTGCCTGCCCGTGTATGTGTATCCTCCCACAAATACATAACAGCACGCCTCTGTTCGCACAGTCTCTGAAGCATGTGCAGTGTTGGGTTCCACCTTGTTGCAACATCGATGATTAAGCGATGCTGGGGAAGGTTCAAAGACCGCTGATAGTTCTGCATACGGCTGGAGTGTACGAGCGAACGGCGGATATGCGAGCAAAGTCTGCGCACTTTGAGGAGCAGGTCGGGTAACCCCGGATAACTTTTCAGGAAGCACTGCACCACCAGGTTTAAGGTGTGAGCCAGGCAAGGAATGTGTTTCAGTTGGGAAAGGGCTATGGCAGCCATAAAATTCCTTCCGTTATCACTCACTACCTTGCCTGCCTCAAGATGTACAGTGCCCAGCCATGACTGAGTTTCTTTCTGCAAGAACTCGGACAGAACTTCCGCGGTGTGTCTGTTGTCACCCAAACACTTCATTGCCAATACAGCCTGCTGACGCTTGCCACTAGCTGTCCCATAATGGGACACCTGGTGTGCAACAGTGGCAGCTGCGGATGGAGTGGTTGTGTGACTGCGGTCTGTGGACGAGCTCTCGCTTCTGCAGGAGAACGAGGAGGAGGAGGAGGGGGGGCGAACGCCTACAGCCAACTGTTTCCTAGACCGTGGGCTAGGCAGAACTGTCCCAATATTGCTGTCCCCTGTGGACCCTGCATCCACCACATTCACCCAGTGTGCCGTGATGGACACGTAACATCCCTGGCCATGCCTACTGGTCCATGCATCTGTTGTCAGGTGCACCTTTGTAGTCACAGATTGCCTGAGTGCATGGACGATGCACTCTTTAACATGGTGGTGGAGGGCTGGGATGGCTTTTCTCGAAATGAAGTGTCGACTGGGTAGCTCGTAGCGTGGTACAGCGTAGTCCATCAGGGCTTTGAAAGCTTCGCTTTCAACTAACCGGTAGGGCATCATCTCTAACGAGATTAGTCTAGCAATGTGGGTGTTCAAACCCTGTGTACGCAGATGCGAGGATGAGTACTTCCTTTTTCTAACGAGAGTCTCATGTAGGGTGAGCTGGACTGGAGAGCTGGAGATCGTGGAACTAGCGGGGGTGCCGGTGGACATGCCAGACTGAGAGAGGGTTGGAGATGGTATTCTTGCCGTTGCCCTACATGCAGTGTTTCCTACTACAAACCTGGTGATTCCCTGACTGCTTTGGCCTAGCGACGAAACCTGCACAGATACTGAAGTGGGTGCGGGAAATGGTGGGCTTACAGTGACGGAAGAGATGTAGCGTTGCTGACTAGCTTCATTCGCCGAGGGTGCTACAACCTTAAGGGACATTTGGTAGTTAGTCCAGGCTTGCAAATGCATGGTGGTTAAATGTCTATGCATGCAACTTGTATTTAGACTTTTTAGATTATGACCTCTGCTTAAGGTAGTTGAACATTTTTGACAGATTACTTTGCGCTGATCATTTGGATGTTGTTTAAAAAAATGCCAGACTGCACTCTTTCTACTATCGGATACCTTTTCAGGCATTGCAGACTGAGCTGCTTTAACTGGATGGCCACACTGTCCTACAACTGGTTTTGCCTTTGCCACGCGTTTTTGGCCAGATACGGGCCCGGCAGATGGAACCTGTTGCGATGTTGATGCCTGCTGCGTCTCCTCCTCCTCCGCTTCAGAACTACTGCCGCCTGCACCCTGTTCCCCCAATGGCTGCCAATCGGGGTCAACAACTGGGTCATCTATGACCTCCTCTTCTATCTCGTGTGCAACTTCGTCTGTGTCACCGTGTAAGCCGGTGGTATAGCGTTCGTGATGGGGCACCATAGTCTCAGCTGGGTTTGATTCTGGCTCGGTACACTGCGAGGGCAATGTTCTGGTCTGAGTCAAAGGAACAGCATAGTAATCTGGCTGTGGCTGTGCATCTGTGCACTCCATGTCCGATTCAACTTCTAATGGGCATGGCCTGTTAACTGTTTCACTTTCTAACCCAGGAACGGTATGTGTAAAGAGCTCCATGGAGTAACCCGTTGTGTCGCCAGATGCATCCTTCTCTGTTGTTCTTGCTGAAGATGACAAGGATGCGACTTCTCCCTGACCGTGAACATCCACTAAGGACACGCTGCTTTTACATTTACCAGTTCCAGAAGAGGAGGCAAAAGAGCTAGAGGCTGAGTCAGCAAGGAAAGCCAAAACTTTTTCTTGCTGCTCCGGCTTTAAAAGCGGTTTTCCTACTTCCAGAAAAGGGAGCGTTCGAGGCCTTGTGTAGCCAGACGACGAACCTGGCTCAACAACTCGAGACTTAGGTGCTGTATTGCTTTTACCATGACCACCTGATGCTCCACCACCACTACCATCATTACCAGCTGACAATGACCGCCCACGGCCACGACCTCTTCCACCAGACTTCCTCATTGTTTGCAAAACGTAAGCAAAGTAACGGTATTTGTTACTGTAAAACAACTTATAAGGTGAACTCAAACTTCTGTAGGATTTATATATACCTTTATATATGGCTGACACTGAAAGGAAAATCAGGCCCAATGTTACACACTAGGTTTTCTGTGGCCCAATAATTTCAGATAGATGGCACACACAGGACCGGCACTCAAGCAGAAATGCCAATCTTAATCTCTCACTATTTTTTTTTTTTTCAGGGACAATTTAAAAAAAAAAAAAAAATGCCCAGTATGACACACTAGGTTTTATGTGCCCCAATAATTTCAGATAGATGGCACACACAGGACCGGCACTCAAGCAGAAATGCCAATCTTAATCTCTCACTATTTTTTTTTTTTCAGGGACAATTTAAAAAAAAAAAAAAAACGGGACTGTCCTACAATTACTATCTCCCTGCAGTAATCTCAGCAAGGTATAGCAGGCAGCAATAAAAAGGAGTGGACAGCTGCACAAAAAAAAACAAAAGTGTGGACAAACAAACAAGATAGCTGTGCAGAAAGGAAGGAACAACAGGATTTGTGCTTTGAAAAAAGCAGTTGGTTTGCACAGCGGCGTACACACAGCAATGCAGCTGTCAGGGAGCCTTCTAGGGCAGCCCAATGAGCTACAGCGCTGAGGGAAAAAAAATGTAGCTCCCACTGTCCCTGAAAACAAAAGGTGGTGTTGGACAGTGGAAATCGCTACAGCACAAGCGGTTTGGGGGTGAATGTACCCTGCCTAACGCTATCCCTGCTTCTGATGAAGCGGCACCTCTCCCTATGCTCAGATCAGCAGCAGTAAGATGGCGGTCGGCGGGAACGCCCCTTTATAGCCCCTGTGACGCCGCAGAAAGCAAGCCAATCACTGCAATGCCCTTCTCTAAGATGGTGGGGACTGAGATCTATGTCATCATGCTGCCCACACTCTGCGTCCACCTTCATTGGCTGAGAAATGGCGCTTTTAGCGTCATTGAAACGCGACTTTGGCGTGAAAGTCGCGTACCGCGTGGCCGACCCCACCCAGGGATCGGGTCGGGTTTCATGAAACCCGACTTTTCAAAAAGTCAGCGACTTATGAAAATGACCGATCCGTTTCGCTCAACCCTAGCATTTGCCCATCACCAGTTGTGAATAGACTTGGAATTAAATTTTGCAGTTCCTGGTATATTCAGACAGTTACTATTTGATTTAAGCGAATTGCCAAAAATGTCTACAGTTATTTTACAGAATGCAGAAGATTCCTTCAATCAGAAAATTGACCTCGGGCGACAAGGCATTCTTCCCAATAATGCCTCGAAGCCATCACATAGTATAGCAGATCACATAATATAACACAACAAGTTACGCACGTATCCTGAATCCAGGCTTTGCTTCCCTCATCCCGGTAAATCCTGCTGTGCTCCAGGGCTTTGCAGATGGCCCAGCATGATCCCATGTCATTATCTACCTGGGCCTATGTAAGGCTCACCAAGACAGACACCTTTGTCTTGGTATTAAAACTTTTGTGATTCAAGTCACTACTCATGGATGAGTTGTGATGCTGGGTAGTCAAGAGGCCCGTGCTGAGATACCAAGAGGATTCATTACATACCAATGGGTAAGGTAAAGGTGTAGTCAGGCCACAGACCAAAGTCAGAACTCCATGAAGGTATCAGATCAAAGCAAAGGAGCTAAGCAAATGGAGGGTCAGTTTCAAGGTCCAAGATCTTGCAGCAATGAATCAGAGGCAGTATACTGAAGAACAAGGCAAACATGCACCACTGAGCTAAGGCTACAATTGGCAGTAATCAGAGTCAGATAACCAGCTAAATAGCCAGGGAATCACTCGGAACAGGAGACACCTGTAGGAAACCCAACACGCCCCAGCTCTGATAACTGGGTAACTGGACTCTCCATCACAGTATTGACAACTCACCATACCTCTGCTCCTGATTGGATGGCTGAGCTTTCACTCATCACACTGAGTGGAGAAATTGTAACAGTGCCCCCTCTTCTCTCTTCTGAAGCCCCAGGTTTGCCAGGAAGCCTACGATGGAAGACCGTGACCAAATGATCCACCTTCACAGAATGATCCAGCACCCAGGATCTATTCTTGTGCCCATATCCCCTCCAATGAACAGGATATTAAGAACCCTTCGAGAATTCACAATCTCTGTACCTTGTTCTCTAGAATTCCATTGACACAAACCGGAGGAGGTGGGGACATGGCAGACAACACTAAAGTGTTTAACTCTTTTAGCAGAGATTTGAAGAACACATTCAGGATGCGAAGAGAGGGTGGAAGTTTTAATCTAAATACCACTGCATTAACTGCCTCCAACATCTCATTTGCTGATGTCATTTTCAACTTAAAATTTTGGATGACAAAAACCAAACCCACTTTGAATATGAAACTTGTTGAACGTTTCTTATTCACCTTCAGTTTATGGCGAAGCTGAGTCACCCTAAAATTTTTAAACCTTCCTCCAGACATCTCAAAGTTTCTGTATGGCAATTTCTACTACAAGACAGCCAGAACGCATCCTACAATATTTTCCAAAATGGGGATGGAAACCATAATTACTAAAATATATTACTTAATAAATTACTGGAAAATGTTCGCCAATCTCAAATTCAGCACGAGTGTAGCACATTCGGATTCGTGTTTGATTTCCCGAGCATTTTTCTTTAAAGTCAGCAACATTTGGTCAAAAATCGAAAAATGAGTGGCGAATTGTAATATTTTTTTCATTTTTTTTGTTTTGTAATAACTTAATATGTGTACGTTCTGGTGGTGTCAGGGCAGGAAGAGTAAGAGGGTAACTCTCAGGATGAGAAGTGGGAGAACAGAGAGGATGATGATGATGTTGTAGATCGCACTTGGTGTGAACCAAGAGGTAAGTAGTTGAGTAGCTCAGCAGAAGTGGTGGAGGAGGATGATGAGGAGGCTACATTGTGACTTCCTGCACAGATATGGAGTAATGCAACCACGACAAGCACTGCATCCTCAGCCACAACTCTAACTGTGGTTAACACCGGTCGTGAGTCTGCAGTTCAGAGGGGTTCATTGCCCTAAAATTTGGACTAGGGGGAATCGTCAACCACTGGCCATCCCATCAACCACATCTGCAGCTTCTTCCTCCTGACCATTACCATGCTGATTGTCCTCACACAGGTTTCTGGCGGCAGAAACTCCACTTGTTTACTCGCTACAGTTGGGGTGATTGAGAGCCTGCCTGATGTTTTTGTGTCACCTAGCACAACACATCTTTATCATCCCATGATAACTTCTCCGCCTGCACCTCACTATCAGTCCAGCAGTTTGTCCTGGTCACTTTACTCCACCTTCTCTCAGCACAGCAGACAACTCTCGGTCCTGCAGTTGTGGTCACATAAAATAATGTTTCCTCCTACACATGCTAAAGCTAAGAACTTGAACTCCACCATCTCCAATCTGTTAGCCACAGAAATGCTGCTGTTCTGCCTGTTGGATACAGCTAGTTTCCAAAAGTAGATGGCCATCACAGTCCTCCAGTACCAGTTGCCCAGTCGCCATTACTTCTCTAAGAAAGCTGTGCCTACGCTACACCAGCATGTTGCAGACAACATCACCCAAAAAATCTATGTCTGCCAGGGTGCATTTCACCACTGACAGCTGGATGAGCAAACATTGGAAGGGGCATTACATCCTGGTAACTGGACACTGGGTGACTCTGGTGGCTGTTGGGGCTACTCCACACGTCTTGGAATCCCCAAGGCTCGGGGGACAAAACTCTGTATCCAACACTTCTTCCACTGCATCTGGCTTCTCCAACTCCTTTAGGGCCTTCACCTGTGCCCTCAACCACTCTCTTAATGAGACACTTGTTCCAAGAGTGCAGAGAGAATCCCCCTCACCTCCGTACTGTGCAGCCAGGGCTGTTGGGGGCAGAGCAAAGTACTGCAGTGCTTAGGTGTCAGGAAAGGTCAAAAGCAATCAGAACACTGAGTAGAGGAATCTTGACACTTTAGTGTACCTGTCTCCAGTCTGCCTGCAGATTCCAGGACCTCTGCTACCTGTCTGCAGTCTCCAGGCCATCTCTTCTCTGCTTGCAGCTTCAAGTACCTCTGGTACCTTTTCCCAAGTCTCCTGTTAGCCTGAGATCCCTATTTCCTCTGCTATGTGCCTCACCTGCTGCAATGACACCCATGGCCCATATGTTCACCCAGAACTTGGGCTCAGAGGTTCCACCATTTCAGCTGAGCCTAACAATATCATAGCATGTACAAAAGCTGAGGTAAGAAATGCAGCAATCAATGTGGAGTTAGCCTATTGAGTGAAAGGATGTCACAGATTTTAGCAATGAAATAGGGAAATAAAGCCAAAAATTCCTCAATATTCTGTACAGTAAGTTTTGTATGACAAAACAGCAGTGAAGAATGGTTTCCATCCATTTACCCATATATATGAAAGTCACTTTGATATTACTAAAGTTATGTCTGAGCTTATGAGCTGGAAAAAGTAGAATACAGTCCTAACATATTTCAGGGTGTTATACACATCTTGCAGGACAATTGGTCAACCTACAAATCACATTTTGATGAAAATTTAAAGCTGCTGAATTTGAATTTCAAAAGTTTCCACTGTTGGGCAAAGCATACTGCGCTCTCACGAAAGACCGTTTGAGAAAGACCGCGGTAACAGTACGCGAAGCCAGGAAATACCCGAAAGAATTGCGTAGAGCAAGACAGGAGGGGGGAGAGACTAACAATAAGCTCCGCCCATTGGACCGGACCAAGCAGATTTACATACACTGCCGGAGGAATAAAAACGGTATTTATTGCTCAAAGGTGAGGAGTCAAGGGATATCAAAAGTACTGTTATAATGCATAGGTAACACTAAATTGAATGATATTTTTACATGTTATGCCAAAAAAGTGGTGACAGATTCCCTTTAAAGACATGTTATATTTCTTATAAATATAATATAAAGTTATAACATAAAAAGTGGAGTAAATTACAATGGAAATGTATGCCAGGCTGTGGCTGGAGGAACATTACAGTGACATTGGTTGACTAGTTCAATACTAGGGAAAAAAAGCAGTAACAATAGAAAAATGTTGCTAATAAGGCAACCACTATTTTGAATCCAAGTGTTTTGTTTATGTATCAGGATTTTGGGCCCATTCAGACCATTACTTCTGTACACGGGGAGCATATTATATAATATCAATAGGCATTAGTTAAATAAATTTAAATCATCACCTTGTATTTCTGGATATTTCATGAATATGAGGAAACTATATCTCAACGTCATACTTGTCGTCTCTGTTCCAGCAATGAATAAATCTATGATCGTAGCCTGTAGATTCTCCTGATGAAATTCTGTGTCTGGATTCTTCTTTTCCTAAAAATTAGAATTCACCACTTTTTTAATGATCAAAAACGGACAAAAATTTTCTTACACACTCTGAGTGTGTTCACAATGACTTTTTTTTTCGCTGAGGTTTTGGGGTAGAAAGTCTCCAACTCTCTGATCAAAACTTGTGGGTTTTGAAGAGTTCCTTCTTAAAAATCTCAGCAATAAAAAGAAATACGCTGTGTGAACACACCCTTTGAAGACCAAATAGCAGGTAAGTCAAGTGCAATCAAAATGATGATTGATTTTATGATGATTGATTTCAACACAAAAATTTCAAAGCTAGTTGCATTTTGGTTATTATGAACTTTTTTTGCATGCAATATGTGACCCTGGAAGGTCTGATCTAATATTATCTACACACTCACCTCTTTCATCTTTATGAGGAAGCAATCTATGAAGTCCCGAGGACAGTTCTCATCCAGGGTGTCTTGATGGGTATTTATCATCTCCTTAATAAGTTGTTTCAGGTTGGCAAACATTTTGAAGAACCTCTGATGAGGGCCAGGAATGTAAGGCATTATGATGGGGAACATGGTAAGTAGCTAATTAAGGAAAGAAGTGATAGATAAAAAACATTGATATCACAGCTCTTTAGTCGGGTGTCTCGGGACCAGGGGCTCTTACATGCCCTAGCGCTAGGGACACCCTAACTCACCCTGCTTCACGGATTACTTCTGATAGTGAAGACGCCGGGTCCACGTACCTTGCCTTTGCTCCTGAATCTGCCCTCTGTCTGTACCCTTACCCCACCAAGGGAAGAGAGGATTATTAGTGTACCATAGTAACAGGGGTAACAAAAAATACCAAACATACAAATATACTCACACATATAACAAAGGAATGCACCTGGGAGTGGAGGATGGGGTTAAATCAAAGTAGAAGAAAGGGATTTATCACACATTCAAAACCTAGCAACGGTCACAGATAAATCCATAAAACGTCTTCTCCAATAATAATCAACAACATCCTCCAGCATAGGCTAGCTCTGACAATGAATGCCAGCGAGGACCCAGAATATATAGGAGATGGGAGTGGCTAACAGTGCACAGCTGAGAGCCTTAACTCTCCAGGAGCTCTCAACTGAGCAGATTAACCCATGCACTGCCAAAATAACTTTACACAGTTAAAATGAAGTTAAAGTGCTTCTAATCAGTGTAGGAGTAGGAAAAATCAGACGCTGCTGTCTTCTGGCTCTTCTCTGTCACAGTAAATCCGTGACAATGACTATTATTTTGTTGCTTCAGTGTCATGTTCATTAATCACCTTGGTCAAATTGATCTCCGATGACCCAGAGATGTACTGTATATCAGTGTACAAGGTATGAAAATCTGATTTATAAACTAGACACTATGGGGAATCACGCAACCGACATTAGCCCAGTCACTAATGCTTCACCAACATTCACCATCCAGCCTGACAGAACTGGAGAGGATCTGCAAGGAAAAATGGCAGAGGATCCCCAAATCCAGGTGTGAAAAACTTGTTGCATCAATTCCAAGAAGACTCATGGCTGTACTAGCTCAAACAGGTGCTTCTACTCAATACCGAGCAAAGGGTCTGTATACTTACAGTTAGGTCCATATATATTTGGACAGAGACAACATTATTCTAATTTTGGTTCTAGACATTACCACAATAAATTTTAAACAAAACGATTCAGATGCAGTTGAAGTTCAGACTTTCAGCTTTCATTTGAGGGTATCCACATTAAAATTGGATGAAGGGTTTAGGAGTTTCAGCTCCTTAATATGTGCCACCCTGTTTTTAAAGGGACCAAAAGTAATTGGACAGATTAAATAATTGTAAATAAAATGTTCATTTCTAGTACTTGGTTGAAAATCCTTTGTTGGCAATGACTGCCTGAAGTCTTGAACTCATGGACATCACCAGGCGCTGTGTTTCCTCCTTTTTGATGCTCTGCCAGGCCTTCACTGCAGTGGTTTTCAGTTGCTGTTTGTTTATGGGCCTTTCTGTCTGAAGTTTAGTCTATAACAAGTGAAATGCATGCTCAATTGGGTTCAGATCAGGTGACTGACTTGGCCATTCAAGAATATTCCACTTCTTTGCTTTAATAAACTTCTGAGTTGCTTTGGCTTTATGTTTTGGGTCATTGTCCATCTGTAGTATGAAACGACAACCAACCAGTTTGGCTGCATTTGGCTGGATCTGAGCACACAGTATGGCTCTGAATACCTCAGAATTCATTCGGCTGCTTCTGTCCTGTGTCACATCATCAATAAACACTAGTGACCCAATGCCACTGGCAGCCATGCATGCCCAAGCCATCACACTGCCTCCGCCGTGTTTTACAGATGATGTGGTATGCTTTGGATCATGAGCTGTACCACGCCTTCACCATACTTTTCTCTTTCCATCATTCTGGTAGAGGTTGATCTTGGTTTCATCTGTCCAAAGAATGTTCTTCCAGAACTGTGCTGGCTTTTTTAGATGTTTTTTAGCAAAGTCCAGTATAGCCTTTTTATTCTTGATGCTTACGAGTTACTTGCACCGTGCAGTGAACCCTCTGTATTTACTTTCATGCAGTCTTCTCTTTATGGTAGATTTGGATATTGATACGCCGACCTCCTGGAGAGTGCTGTTCACTTGGTTGGCTGTTGTGAAGAGGTTTCTTCTTCACCATGGAGATTATTCTGCGATCATCCACCACTGTTGTCTTTCGTGGGCACCCAGGTCTTTTTGCATTGATGAGTTCACCAGTGCTTTCTTTCTTTCTTTCTCAGGATGTACCAAACTGTAGATTTTGCCACTCCTAATATTGTAGCAATTTTTCAGATGGGTTTTTTTCTGTTTTCGCAGCTTAAGGATGGCTTGTTTCACCTGCATGGAGAGCTCCTTTGACCGCATGTTTACTTCACAGCAAAACCTTCCAAATGCAAGCACCACACCTCAAATCAACTCCAGGCCTTTTATCTGCTTAATTCAGAATGACATAATGAAGGGATTGCCCACAACTGTCCATGAAATAGCCTTGGAGTCAATTGTCCAATTACTTTTGGTCCCTTTAAAAACAGGGTGGCACATGTTAAGGAGCGGAAGCTCCTAAACCCTTCATCCAATTTTAATGTGGATACCCTCAAATGAAAGCTGAAAGTCTGAACTTCAACTGCATCTGAATTGTTTTGTTTAAAATTCATTGTGGTAATGTCTATAACCAAAATTAGAAAAAGGTTGTCTCTGTCCAAATATATATGGACCTAACTGTATGACCATGGGATATTTCAGTTTTTCTTTTTTAATCAATTTGCAAAAATGTCTACATTTCTGTTTTTTTCAGTCAAGATGGGGTGCAGAGTGTACATTAATGTGAAAAAAAACCTTTTCTGAATTTACCAAATGGCTGCAATGAAACAAAGAGTGAAAAATTTAACCCCTTTCTGACATCGGACCGGATAGTATGTCCGACGTCAAAAGGCCCTAAGACAACAGCAGACACGTGATTACAATAGGCGCAGGCAGAATCACGATCCGCCCGCACCTATTAACTAGTTAAATGCTGCTGTCGATCTCTGACAGTGGCATTTAACGCGCGCTTCCGGCCATCGGGCCGGAAATGCACACACCGCTGACCCCGTCACGTGATTGAGGGTCAGCATTGGGTCATCATGAAAACCAAAGGTCTCCTTGAGACCTCTATGGTTGTAGATGTCAGATTGCTATGAGTGCCACCTTGTGGTCAGCGCTCATAGCAATGCTGTAATTCTGCTACATAGGGGCGATCTGAGCATCGCCTCCATGTAGCAGAGCCAATCGGGCTATGGATGCTTCTAGCCTCCTATGCAGGCTATTGAAGCATGCCAAAATTTAAAAAAAAGTAAAAAAATATAAAAAAAATAAAAATATATAAAAGTTTAAATCACCTCCCTTTCGCCCCATTCAAAATAAAACAATAAAAAAAAAAATCAAACCTACACATACGCTAAACGGCGTAGTGAGACAAAAATCAAAACGCCAGAATTACTTTTTTTGGTCGCAGCGGCATTGCATTAAAATGCAATAATGGACGATCAAAAGATCGTATCTGCACAAAAAAAGTCAGCTTGGCACGCAAAAAATAAGCCCTCACCCAACCCGAGATCACGAAAAATGGAGATGCAACGAGTATCGGAAAATAACGCAGTTTTTTATTTCTTTATTTTTTTTAGTAATCTTTGGAATTTTTTTTCACCACTTAGATAAAAAGAACCTAGACATGTTTGGTGTCTATGAACTTGTAATGACCTGGAGAATCATAATGGCAGGTCAGTTTTAGCATTTAGTAAACCTAGCAAAAAAGCCAAACAAAAAACCAGTGTGGGATTGCACTTTTTTTTTGCAATTTCATTGCACTTGGAATTTTTTTCCCGTCTCCTAGTTCACGACATGGTAAAACCAATGGTGTCGTTCAAAAGTACAACTCATCCCACAAAAAGTTCTGTTGTTTAAGTGTTCCCTTTATTTTCTGGAGCAGTAAATACTGTATATATATATATATATATATATATATATATATATATATATATATATATATATATATATATATATATATATATATACACACATAGCTCTGGCCTACTGCAAAATCTTCAGTTTGTCCAATTTTTCTCTTTATAGGTATATTTTTGATTAAAATGTAAATTGTTCTTTTATTTTAGAAACTGCTTACAACATGTCTCCGAAGTTTAAAACAATAAATTTTGTATTTATTTTCTGAAAATGAGAAATGGTCAAAATAACAGAAAAATGCATTGCTTGCAGACCTCAAATAATGCAAAAAAAAAAAAGAAAAACAAGTCCATAATCATTTTCAAACATGGATACTAATGTTTTAACTCAGGAAGAGTTCAGAAATCAATATTTTGTGGGATAACCATGATTTTTAATCACAGCTTTCATGCGTCATAGCATGCTTTCCACCAGTCTTTCACACTGCTTTTGGGGGACCTTGTGCCAATCCTGGTCATCTAATAGTTACACGAAGACCTGGAAAGGCATACAAGCCACAGTGTCTTGCACCCACTGTTAAATTTGGTGGAGGATCGCTGATGATCTGGGGATACTTCAGCAAGGCTGGAATTGGGCAGGTTGTTCTTCGCAGAGGACGTATGACTCAAGCCGCATACAAGATTATCCTGGAAAAACAGCTGATTCCTTCTGCTCAGGCAATGTTTCCCTACTCTGAGGACAGTTTTTTTCCAGCAGGACAATGCGCCATGCCACACAGCTAGGTCAATCAAGGTGTGGATGAAGGACCAACACATCAAGTCCCTGTCATGGGCAGCCCAATCTCCAGACCTGAACCCCACTGAAAACCTCTGGAATGTAATCAAGAGGAAGATGGATAGTCACAAGCCATCACACAAGGAAGAAATGCTTACATTTTTGTACCAGGAGTGGTTCCCAAAAAGCAGTGTGAAAGACTGGTGGAAAGCATGCCAAGACGAATGAAAGCTGTGATTAAAAATCATGGTTATTCCACAAAATATTGATTTCTGAACTCTTCCTGAGTTAAAACATTAGACATACTGAAAATTTGCAGTGGTCTCTTAATTTTTGCCAAAGCTGTATATATATATATATATATATATATATATATATATATATATATATATATATATATATTGTTACTGTAAAAGTCAGAAGGACGGTAAAACCTAGGAAAAGCTCAAAATGAAAAGTTAAATTGGACTTTTACCGGTGAAGTCTTGGTAAATGTTAACATTTCTCAACAGCGTTGGTAAAAGTCAGAAATATCTGGTGTGAAGATGGAACATCTGACTTTAACCAAGCGCAGTTGGTAAATGTGCACATTTACCACGGCTTCTTGGTAAATGTAGCTGAGAAGGGTGTAATAAAAAGTGTAAGCCATAACGATTAAGGCCTTCATCAGAGATGGAAATTGTGTTTAGTTAACTTTTACTACCATCATCTGCTGGTCAGAGTCAGAGTTCTGTGAGTCAAAGTTACTTTTACCAACACATGCTGGTAAATGTAAAGATTTACCAAATCGCCCAGGTAAAAGTCCAAAATCGTTCGTTTATATGGAATACATCTGACTTTTACCAACGCTGTTGAGAAATGTTAACATTTACCAAGACTTCACCGGTAAAAGTCCAATTTTACTTTTCATTTTGGGCTTTTACCGACGGCCTCGGTGAATGTCCAGATTGACTGGTAAATCCTAGGTTTTACCGTCCTTCTGACTTTTACAGTAACATATATATATATATATATATATATATATATATATATATATATATTTGTATTGTGTGTGCAGGAGCTGTAGACACTAAACTGTAGGATAATTTTAAAGCAACATCGTCAGCAAAGTTGCCATATTTTAACACATGGCTTAATAAAACTTATTTTCCATTTTACTTCCAAGGATTCAGACATCTATGATGCCAGTCAAAGAGTACTGACATCCACCAGCCATGTAGGCAGAAGTTGGCATTGGGAGTGAAATTTTTTATAGCTGTAATTTCATATTAATTAAATTATACCCTAAAATATTTTAGAATACACATTTTGTAATATTTACCTGCCCTGAACGGGAGTTTATCAATACGAAAATATCATTAATATAAGACAAGAGGGTCAAGAATTTTTGATCTTCATAGTCAAATCTTTCACCAAACACAACGGAGCAAATGACATTGGAAACAGCAGATCGCATTATATGTAAAGGGTCAATTGGAGCATCTGTAAGTAAATATAAAGAGGAGGTCAGGCATAAGTTTAACTATACAATACGCTATAGATAAGAAAATACATATCATGGCATGTACAGTGGCATGTAAAAGTTTGGGCAACTGTGGCTAAAATTACTGTTACTGTGAACAGTTAAGGAAGTTGTCCACTAATTGTACAACTTCTTTTCATACCTCTCGCTTGGCCCCCATAAAATAATAAAGCTTATACTTACCTCCTGTGCTAGTGCCGTTCCTGCAGTGTCTGCACTCGTTCTCCCCGGGGCTCCCATGCTGTTTTTGTGACACGTGACGCCAGCGTCCAATCAGCGCTGGCATCACTGTCCCTGTCTCCTATCAAATTGAGCATGAAGAGGAAGTCTGATATCAACTGCAGCTTGGACTTCCTCTTCATGTTGAATTTGTCTGAAGGTGGAAACAGTGATTGGGCTCCTGGATCACGTCACAACATCAGTATGGGAAACCCTGAAGAGCGAGTGCCGACAAAGCAGGAATGGTGACAGCATGGGAGTTGAACATAGGCTTTATCATTTTATTGGGGCTAAACATTTTGATCAAGAAGGGGTTGCCCTAGTAGTGAATAACCCCTTTAAGCAAGTTGAAGATAGGTCTAAAGTTTTACATTTACTTTTACATTTTTAATAATTACAAATAAGAAAACAGGCTGATGCAAAGTTTTTGGCACTCTGCATAGTTAGTACCTAGTAGCACCCCCTTTTGAAAGTATCACAATTTGTATACACTTTTTGTAGCCAGCCAAGAGTCTTTCAATTCTTGTTTGAGGGATTTCCATCCATTCTTCCTTCAAATACTCTTCCAGTTCTGAGAGATTCCTGGGTCGTCTTGCATGCACTGGTCTTTTGAGGTCTAGCCACAGATTTTCAACTATGATCAGATCAGGGGACTGTGAAGATCATTTTGAAACCTTCATCTTGAGCCTTTTGAGGTAGTCTATTGTGAATTTTCATGTGGGTTTAGGACCATTTTCCATTCGTAGAAGTCATCCTTTTTTCAACTTCAGCTTTTTTTACAATTGGTGTTATGTTTCCATCAAGAATTTCGTGAAATTTCATTGCATCCATTCTTCCCTTTGCCCATGACATGTTTCCCATGCTATTGGTTGTAACACAACCCCAAAGCATGATTGATACACCTTCATGCTTAATGGTTGAGAGGTGTCTTTTTCCTGAGAGTCTGTGCACTTTTTCCTCCTCTTTGATCATTGTGGCCAAAGAGTTCTAATTTTAACATCATCGGTCCAGAAGACTTGTTTCCAAAATGCATCAGACGTGTTTAGATGTTCTTTTGCATACTTCTGAAACTGAATTTTATGTTGAGCTAGAAGGAAAGGTTTTCTTCTGATGACTTTTCCATGAAGGCCATCTATCTTCTTATAGCCTTCTCCTGCATTGTGGGCCTCCACCATTTTCATTTTGAGAGTGCTAAGCAGCTGCTTAGAAGAAACCATAGCTGCTGTTTTTTGGCACAGGGTTAAAAGAGGCTGGGTTTATGTAACGTTGGGAAATTTGCAACACCTGGCCTTTCCTAAAGATGAGAGTGAACATGCCATAACCATACCAGGCTAATTAAGCTCTGAAACCTTGGTTAAAGTTATCTGAGCTCACAATTATCCAAGGGTGCCCAAACTTTTGCACTGACCCATTTTTCTGTTTGTAATTTTAAAAATGTAAAAATTGACAATATATGTTTTTTGCCTAAAATACAAATGAAATGTGTCATCTTTAACTTTAGGCCTTTTATAGATCATTTCATCTTCAACTTGCTTAACTGTTCACAATAACAGTAATTTCAGTGAATCAGTCATTGACCCAAAGTGTATAATTACAAGATCGGAAATGCAGGAGAAAAAAAAGATTCAGGAATGTTGAATTTCAACGTGACCAAGCTTTAATTTGCCCAGTTCGAGTGTGCATGTTCATGAGGAATTCCAGACTGACTGTTGATGGCCAGATGCCATTTGACATGTATGTGTGGCCTGGGATCATGAGGTATAATTTTTGAATTTGCACCCACCTTTATCCTTCATGAATTTCTCGGTGAGACAACGGGCTTCTTCTTGGATTCTCTCTTCGATGCTTCTCTTTCCCAATCCAAAATTTCTCAGAGTTATCAGAGAAAATCTGCGAAGGATTTTCCACCTTTCTCCACTGCTGGCAAAGATTCCTGTTCCAGCAATCAAACAGTTAAAGGGGTTGTCTTGGGTTAGAAAAATAGATATTTATTCAGTGTGTATATATATATATATATATATATATATATATATATATATATATATATATATATATATATATATATATATATATATATACTGTATATATACAGTTGAAATCAGAGCTTGACACACAATATATAAAAAGACACATAAGCATGTTTTTCTCAATATCTGACATGAAATTACAGTATGTATGTATATATATATATATATATATATATATATATATATATATATATATGATACCGTTCTTCTGGTAGAGTAGTATTGATACTCTTCTTGGGACATTTTATCTTTGAATCATTCCATTATCATTAATTTTTTCTCGTTAAGCGCCGTTTCTACCCCATTTGAGTTTATAATAAGTACACGGGTGGGCACTAGCCGGTTTGATCCCAGCAGCTGAGGAGTATTGTGTTTTTGAGAGAGTGACGGTGTTTCGATATTCTAGTTTCAGTGTGTAGTGCCACTGCCTATACACATCGGCAGCACCCCGCTTCCCCCCCCTACTTTTCTTTATTTTCTAGCTACTAATTCTTGTACACTATGGCCCTACATACATTATGGCAGGATAGGGATTATCGCATATCCTTTTTTAAGGAAAGCTAGACGACTATTGAAAACATTGGAGAAGTGTTATGATCTGGTGGCCGAAGAACAGCATGAGACGTACTCTGGAGAAGGTGGTACCTGTACGGACCGCAGACCCCGAACTTAACACCGCAACTAGAAGTAGCCGTGGAATGTACCTAGCGCTCCCTAGACATTTCGACACAGCCAGAGGACTAATTACCCCTAGAGATAGAAAAGGGAAAACTATCTTGCCTCAGAGAAAATCCCCAAAAGATAGGCAGCCCCCCACAAATATTGACTGTGAGAGGAGAGGGAAAAAACATACACAGACTGAAATGAGAATTTAGCAAAGGAGGCCACTTCTAGCTAAATAGAAAGGATAGGACAGAGTACTATGCGGTCAGTATTAAAACACTAGAAAATATCCACCACAGAAAATACAAAATCTCCACAGCTAACTAAAGATATGGAGGGTATATCTGCATCTCCAGAGATACCAGCTTGGCTAAACAAATCCTTATACAGACCAAGCTGGACAAGACAAAAACATGAAAAAGGACTGAACAATAAGGCCACAGCATGTGGACAGCAAAAATCAAGGCCAGAACTTATCTTTGTTGAAATGAACTGCAAAGCAGAAGAGACCAGGCAGGGATGTGAATCCTCCAGGAACAATGGACAACTGGCACTGACTCAAGGGTGAAGCAAGACTAAATAGCCCAGTCAAAATTGCAAAAAGTGAACACACCTGATACATGCTGTGATTCAGAGACCGCAGCGCTACCACTTACAACCACCAGAGGGAGCCCAAGAGCAGAATTCACAACAGTACCCCCCCCTTGAGGAGGGGTCACCGAACCCTCACCAGAGCCCCCAGGCCGATCCGGATGAGCCAAATGAAAGGCACGAACCAAATCATCAGCATGAACATCGGAGGCAACAACCCAAGAATTATCCTCCTGGCCATAACCCTTCCATTTGACAAGATACTGAAGCTTCCGCCTCGAAAAACGAGAATCCAAAATCTTCTCAACCACGTACTCCAACTCCCCATCAATCAACACCGGGGCAGGAGGATCAACAGAGGGAACAACAGGCACCACATATTTCCGCAACAAAGATCTATGAAAAACATTATGAATGGAAAAAGAGGCTGGAAGGGCCAAACGAAAAGACACTGGATTGATAATCTCAGAAATCCTATAAGGGCCAATAAACCGAGGCTTAAACTTAGGGGAAGAAACCTTCCTAGGGACATGACAGGAAGACAACCAGACCAAATCCCCAACCCGAAGCCGGGAACCAACACACCGACGACGTTTAGCAAAACGCTGAGCCCCCTCCTGAGACAACACCAAATTGTCAACAACATGAGCCCAAATTTGCTGAAACCTGTCAACCACAGAGTCCGCCCCAGGACAATCAGAAGGCTCAACCTGCCCCAAAGAAAAACGAGGATGAAAACCAGAGTTACAAAAGAAGGGTGAAACCAAGGTAGCAGAACTAGCCCGATTATTAAGTGCAAACTAGGCCAATGGCAAGAAAGCCACCCAATCATCCTGATCAGCAGACACAAAGCACCTCAAATAAGTTTCCAAAGTCTGATTAGTTCGCTCGGTTTGGCCATTTGTCTGAGGATGAAATGCGGAAGAAAAAGACAAATCAATGCCCAGCCTAGCACAAAAGGCCCGCCAAAACCTAGAAACAAACTGGGAACCTCTGTCGGACACAATATTCTCCGGAATACCATGCAAACGAACCACATGCTGAAAAAACAAAGGAACCAAATCAGAAGAGGAAGGCAACATAGGCAAAGGTACCAAATGAACCATCTTAGAAAACCGGTCACAAACCACCCAGATAACTGACATCCTCTGGGAAACCGGAAGATCCGAAATAAAATCCATAGAAATATGCGTCCAAGGCCTCTCAGGGACCGGCAAAGGCAAAAGCAACCCACTAACGCGGGAACAGCAAGGCTTGGCCCGCGCACAAGTCCCACAGGACTGCACAAAAGAACGCACATCCCGTGACAAAGAAGGCCACCAAAAGGACCTACCAACCAAATCTCTGGTACCAAAAATCCCAGGATGACCAGCTAACACAGAACAATGAACCTCCGAAATCACTTTACTAGTCCATCTGTCAGGAACAAACAATTTCCCCACTGGACAGCGGTCAGGTTTATCAGCCTGAAATTCCTGAAGAACCCGTCGTAAATCAGGGGAGATGGCAGAAAGAATCACCCCTTCCTTCAGAATACCGACCGGCTCAAAGACCCCAGGAGAATCAGACAAAAAGCTCCTAGAGACGGCATCAGCCTTAACATTCTTAGAACCCGGAAGATACGAGACCACAAAATCAAAACGGGAGAAAAACAGGGACCATCGGGCCTGTCTAGGATTCAGCCGTATGGCAGACTCGAGATAAATCAGATTCTTATGATCGGTCAAGACCACAATACGGTGCTTGGCCCCCTCAAGCCAATGTCGCCACTCCTCAAATGCCCACTTCATAGCCAACAACTCACGATTGCCGACATCATAATTGCGCTCCACAGGCGAAAACTTTCGAGAAAAGAAGGAACACGGTTTCATCAAGGAACCATCAGAATTCATCTGAGACAAAACAGCCCCTGCCCCAATCTCGGAAGCGTCAACCTCAACCTGAAAAGGAAGAGAAACATCCAGCTGACGCAACACAGGGGCAGAAGTAAATCGGCGTTTAAGCTCCTGAAAGGTAGAAACAGCCGCAGGGGACCAATTCGTCACATCAGCGCCTTTCTTCATCAAATCGGTCAGGGGTTTAACCACACTGGAGAAGTTGGCAATGAAACGGCGATAAAAATTAGCTAAGCCCAAAAATTTCTGAAGGCTCTTTACGGATGTGGGCTGGATCCAATCATGAATGGCCTGAACCTTAACTGGATCCATTTCTATAGATGAGGGAGAAAAAATGAAGCCCAAAAAAGAAATCTTCTGTACTCCAAAGAGGCACTTAGACCCCTTCACAAACAAGGCATTATCACGAAGGATCTGAAATACCATCCTGACTTGTTTCACATGAGACTCCCAATCATCTGAAAAAATCAAAATATCATCCAAATATACAATCATGAATTTATCAAGATAATTCCGAAATATATCATGCATGAAGGACTGAAACACAGATGGAGCATTAGAGAGTCCGAATGGCATTACAAGGTATTCAAAATGGCCTTTGGGCGTATTAAACACAGTTTTCCATTCGTCACCCTGCTTAATACGAACAAGATTATATGCCCCTCGAAGGTCAATCTTAGTAAACCAACTAGCCCCCTTAATCCTAGCAAACAGATCAGAAAGCAAAGGCAAAGGGTATTGGAATTTGACTGCGATCTTATTCAAGAGGCGATAATCAATACAGGGTCTCAAGGAGCCATCTTTTTTGGCAACAAAAAAAAAACCTGCTCCCAATGGTGAAGAAGATGGCCGAATATGCCCCTTTTCCAAGGACTCCTTAACATAGCTCCGCATGGCTGTATGTTCTGGCACAGACAGGTTGAAAAGTCGGCCCTTAGGGAACTTACAGCCTGGAATCAAGTCAATAGCACAATCACAGTCCCTATGCGGTGGAAGGGAACTGGACTTGGGCTCATTGAATACATCCTGGAAATCTGACAAAAACTCAGGAATTTCAGAAGAGGGGGAGGAGTCAATTGACATCAAAGGAGCGTCACAATGAACCCCCTGACAACCCCAACTAGTCACAGACATAGATTTCCAATCTAATACCGGATTATGCACCTGTAACCATGGGAAACCCAGCACAATAGCATCATGCAAATTATGCAACACCAGAAAACGACAATCTTCCTGATGGGCTGGCGCCATGCACATGGTCAGCTGTGTCCAAAACTGAGGTTTAATTTTAGCCAATAGTGTAGCATCAATGCCCCTCAAAGGAATAGGACTCTGCAAAGGCTGCAAGGGGAAACCACAACGTCTGGCAAATTCTAAGTCCATTAAGTTTAGAGTGGCGCCTGAATCCACAAACGCCATGACAGAAAATGACGATAATGAGCAGATCAGGGTCACAGATAACAGAAATTTAGGTTGTACAGTACTGATGGTAACAGAACTAGCGATTCTCTTGGTACGCTTAGGGCAATCAGAAATAACGAGCAGAATCGCCGCAGTAAACACAAAATCCAATTCTGACGTCTGCATCCTTGTCGTTCAGCTCTAGACACAATCCTATCACACTGCATAGGCTCAGGACTCCGCTCAGAAGACAATGCCATAGTGCGCACAACTCTGCGCTCGCGCAAGCGCCGATCAAACTGAAAGGCCAGAGACATAGAATCACTCAGACCAGCAGGCGTGGGAAACCCCACCATAACATCTTTAACGGATTCAGAAAGACCCTTTCTGAAGATTGCCGCCAAGGCATCCTCATTCCATTTAGTCAGTACAGACCATTTTCTAAACTTCTGGCAATATGATTCTGCCGCTTCTTGACCCTGAGACAGGGCCAACAAGGTCTTCTCAGCATGATCCACTGAATTAGGTTCGTCATACAATAACCCAAGCGCCTGAAAAAAGGTGTCTACATTAAGCAACGCCGGATTCCCAGGTTCCAGGGCAAATGCCCAATCCTGGGGGTCACCACGCAGCAGAGATATAACAATTTTAACCTGCAGGATGGGATCACCAGAGGAACTGGGTTTCAGAGCAAAAAACAGTTTACAGTAATTTTTAAAGCTCAGAAATTTGGACCTATCCCCAAAAAACAAATCAGGAGTTGGAATTCTAGGCTCTAAAACCAGAGTCTGAACGATATAATCGGAAATACCCTGTACTCTAGCAGCAAGTTGATCCACACGAGAAGCCAATCCCTGAACATCCATACCAGCGCTGAACTCCTGAGCCACCCAGAGGTAAAGAGGGAAGAAAAAAAAACACAACAGACTACAGAAAAAAAATGGCTCAGCACTTTCCTTCCCTTCTTCTGAGATGCGGTTAACTCATTGTGGGCCAGTTGTACTGTTATGATCTGGTGGCCGAAGAGCAGCATGAGACGTACTCTGGAGAAGGTGGTACCTGTACGGACTGCAGACCCTGAACTTAATACCGCAACTAGAAGTAGCCGTGGAATGTACCTAGCGCTCCCTAGACATCTCGACACAGCCGGAGGACTAATTACCCCTAGAGATAGAAAAGGGAAAACTATCTTGCCTCAGAGAAAATCCCCAAAAGATAGGCAGCCCCCACAAATATTGACTGTGAGAGGAGAGGGAAAAAACATACACAGACTGAAATGAGAATTTAGCACAGGAGGCCACTTTTAGCTAAATAGAAAGGATAGGACAGAGTACTATGCGGTCAGTATTAAAACACTAGAAAATATCCACCACAGAAAATACAAAATCTCCACAGCTAACTAAAGATATGGAGGGTATATCTGCATCTCCAGAGATACCAGCTTGGCTAAACAAATCCTTAAGGCCCCGTCTCACATAGCGAGATCGCTAGCGAGATCGCTGCTGAGTCACAAGTTTTGTGACGCAACAGCGACCTCCATAGCGATCTCGCTATGTGTGACACGTACCAGCGATCAGGCCCCTGCTGCGAGATCGCTGGTCGTGTCGGAATGGCCTGGACCTTTTTTTGGTCGTTGAGGCCCCGCTGACATTGCTGAATCGGTGTGTGTGACACCGATCCAGCGATGTCTTCACTGGTAACCAGGGTAAACATCGGGTTACTAAGCGCAGGGCCGCGCTTAGTAACCCGATGTTTACCCTGGTTACCAGCGTAAATGTAAAAAAAAAAAAACAGTACATACTCGCCTTCTGATGTCCGTCAGGTCCCTTGCCGTCTGCTTCCTGCTCTCACTGACTGCCGGCCGTACAGTGAGAAGTGAGAGCACAGCAGTGACGTCACCGCTGCGCTCTCAGTGTACGGCGGCTCAGTCAGAGCAGGAAGCAGACGGCAAGGGACCTGGACACCGAAAGGCGAGTATGTACTGTTTGTTTTTTTTGGTAACCAGGGTAAACATCGGGTTACTAAGCGCGGCCCTGCGCTTAGTAACCCGATGTTTACCCTGGTTACCGGGTGCTGCAGGGGGACTTCGGCATCGTTGATGACAGTTTCAACGATGCCGAAGTCGTTCCCCTGATCGTTGGTCGCTGGGGAGAGCGGTCTGTGTGACAGCTCCCCAGCGACCACACAGCGACTTACCAACGATCACGGCCAGGTCGTATCGCTGGTCGTGATCGTTGGTAAATCGCTTAGTGAGACGGGGCCTTTATACAGACCAAGCTGGACAAGACAAAAACATGAAAAAGGACTGAACAATAAGGCCACAGCATGTGGACAGCAAAAATCAAGGCCAGAACTTATCTTTGTTGATCTTTGTTGAAATGAACTGCAAAGCAGAAGAGACCAGGCAGGGATGTGAATCCTCCAGGAACAATGGACAACTGGCACTGACTCAAGGGTGAAGCAAGACTAAATAGCCCAGTCAAAATTGCAAAAAGTGAACACACCTGATAAATGCTGCGATTCAGAGACAGCAGCACTACCACTTACAACCACCGGAGGGAGCCCAAGAGCAGAATTCACAACAAAGAAGCTGTTATTTATTGAAATGCGTGACATGTGGGAGATAGCTTCTTTAGAAAAATACATACAGGCACAAATAGCCCCTAAAGGTCTAACCATCTATAAGACACTTGCGGGCGACTTTGGGGACTTTAATACACAGGTGGAATGGGACTGTATGTTCAAGGATTTGTCTTTGAAAGCAGTCCAGTTTATTATAAATAAGAGATCATCCAACTTAAATAAAACCAGTGAATCCATTGTCGATATATCTGATCAATTAAAAAAATGTATCAATATAGACGATTTTAAAGAGCTAGTAGATAATATCTTATATAGACTGAAAGAAAAAGAAAAAGACATTATCTTCAGGAAGATTAAGAATTTTAAAAGAGATAATATACCGGATCATTTATATAGGAAACATACAGACAGTATATCCCCTAGGAGCCTGCGACGTGAATCTAACGAGTAGTGTTGAGCATTCCGATACCGCAAGTATCGGGTATCGGCCGATACTTGCGGTATCGGAATTCCGATACCGGGATTCCGATACTTGCCGCGTATCGGATACCGGAATCGGAAGTTCCCAGATTCAAAATTCCGAAATTCAGCCAATGAGAATGATTCCAAGTGTGGGCACATCCTGTTTAGCATGGAGGGCATGAAACTACTGGCAAGGCTGTGATTGGCTGCTGAAATGATGTCATGATGCAGTTTAAAAGTCGCTGGCGCCATTTTGCGATCACTCTGCTGTGAATTCAGTTAGTGACAGGACGCTGTTTGCTGACTGAGGGACAGTTTAGAGATAGCGATTTGCTTCTTTGTGCTTTCCAAAGGCTAATTTAGCAACCGCTGTGTTCACCTACTATTCACCTTGCTTTTGCCTTGTAGCGCTGTTTTCACAGCGATCTGCAAGGTCTGTGTGTGTGTGTGTGTGTGAGTGCAGCCCACTCTCTAGTCTGAGTGCAGCCACATAGGCCATCCATAGCTGGTTGTATTCAGTTCAGGGAGGGTGGTTCATTGCCTCATACTGTTCTTTTTTTTTTTTTTTTTTTTTTTTCAAGTAGTGTAGTCTGCTGCTAATTTATTCAAAAAAATCCTATTAGTGTCTTTCCACCCGTCTCCAGCTAATTTGTGGAAAAACACTACATAGGATAAAGTAGAGGAGGGTTTTTGGGCCTTGCAGCGCCGTTTACGGCTGTCTGCACGGTCTCCGTGTGACTGCAGCTCGCCCTGTAGTCTGTGAGCAGCCGTAGCCTGGTTGTCTCCAGCTCAGGGTTGTTCACTGCGTCATACCGCCAAATCAATTTTATTTTTTTTTCAAGTAGTGTAGTCTGCTGCTAATTAATTTAAAAAAATCCTATTAGTGTCTTTCCACCCGTCTCCAGCTAATTTGTGGAAAAACACTACATAGGATAAAGTAGAGGAGGGTTTTTGGGCCTTGCAGCGCCGTTTACGGCTGTCTGCACGGTCTCCGTGTGACTGCAGCTCGCCCTGTAGTCTGTGAGCAGCCGTAGCCTGGTTGTCTCCAGCTCAGGGTTGTTCACTGCGTCATACCGCCAAATCAATTTTATTTTTTTTTCAAGTAGTGTAGTCTGCTGCTAATTAATTTAAAAAAATCCTATTAGTGTCTTTCCACCCGTCTCCAGCTAATTTGTGGAAAAACACTACATAGGATAAAGTAGAGGAGGGTTTTTGGGCCTTGCAGCGCCGTTTACGGCTGTCTGCACGGTCTCCGTGTGACTGCAGCTCGCCCTGTAGTCTGTGAGCAGCCGTAGCCTGGTTGTCTCCAGCTCAGGGTTGTTCACTGCGTCATACCGCCAAATCAATTTTATTTTTTTTTCAAGTAGTGTAGTCTGCTGCTAATTAATTTAAAAAAATCCTATTAGTGTCTTTCCACCCGTCTCCAGCTAATTTGTGGAAAAACACTACATAGGATAAAGTAGAGGAGGGTTTTTGGGCCTTGCAGCGCCGTTTACGTCTGTCTGCACGGTCTCTGTGTGACTGCAGCTCTATCTGTTGTCAGTTCAGCCCCCAAAAAAGAAATAAATAATAAAGTTCACCAAACACACCAGTTACACCACTTTACATTTCTGTAGGCCACATTAGCTCATATTAAAGTCTAGTCCACACTTTAGAAAATTAGTGTTTCTTATACCTGTTAGGAGGAGTTGCTCAGGAATAAGCACACAAATCCGTTAGTACTTTTCTGCTTATCTTTATCAGTCAACCAAGATGAAGAAGGCAGTGAGTAAGGCACGTGGGCGTGGGCGTGGGCGCGGAGCAGGGAGGGGACGTGGGGATTCTGTGCCTGCTGCGGGCACCGGTGACTCATCAGCACCCACTTTCACCAGGCAACAGTCGTTCATGCGCAGCTTTGTGTCAGAGCGCCGTACACCGCTGCTGCGTCAAGACCAAATTGAAGCTGTTGTCGGATGGATGGCAGCTAATGCATCAACTTCCATTAGTGCCACATCCTCTCAGACACAGAGCACTGGAGAGCAGCCATCTGTCTCTTCACCACCTGCCAAATTGCCCAGGCAGACAGAGAGCCCAGGACAGGAGCCGTCTCTACTTCTGTTCTCTGAATCTCTTGGCTTGGAAACAGGGGGCCAGCCAAGCAGCATTGGAGAAATGGAAGAAGAGGCAGGGTGCAGTGATGCCCAACAGCTTTTTCTGTCTTCCTCTGAAGAGGCGGGTGGGCCAGTGGCTCCGGTCACCACATCGCAGGCCGCATCAGCTGATGATGACACTCAGGTGCCACTTACTGGTGCGTGCTCTGCTGCTGAGACTGCCCAGGAGGAGCAGTTGGGGGCAGAGGGTAGTGTAGATGATGAGGTCCTCGACCCATCTTGGCGTGAGGGACAGGAAGGTGGTGGGAGCAGCTCTGAGGAAGAGATTCCCCGTACGGCCCAAAGAGGGAGAGGGAGGGGGAAGACTGCGGATCCTGCAGCCTCCGCTTTGGCACCCGTTAGGAGCATGTCTCTTCCAAAAGCCAAAAAGGGCGCTCCCAAGACTTGCAGTGCCTGGTCCTTTTTTGACACAGTTGCAGATGACATTTGCTATGTCAGATGCAACGTGTGTCATCAAAAAGTCAAAAGAGGTCGAAATGTCAGCAACCTCAATACCTCCAACATGAGGAAACATGTGCGCAACAGGCACCCGGCGGAGTTAGAAAAACACACTGAAGAGGTAGGCCAACCAACAGCGGCAGCTACCACCTCTTCAGCTCGTGTTGCCTCTTCCTCTAGCTCACACGCAGCTGGTTCGGCTTCCTCCCAGGATCGCCGTGGAAGAACCTCTGGCCCTGTTGTCCAGAGACCCGCTGTAATTCCACCCGCAGCACCACTTTCCCAGTCATCCACACACTCCCAGCCCAGTCTACAGCCATCGGTAGTACAGGCATGGGAGAAAAGGCGGCCTTTCTCGTCAAACCACCCACGAGCACAGGCTCTGACTGCAGGCATTGCCAAACTGCTGTCACTGGAAATGCTGTCATTCAGGCTGGTGGAGACTGACAGCTTCCGTGACTTGATGTCATTGGCAGTCCCACAGTACAATGTGCCCAGCCGCTTTTACTTCAGCAGGCAAGCCGTCCCTGCCCTGCACAAGCATGTGGAGGGACACATAAAACACGCGCTTCTGAACGCCGTCAGTAGCAAGGTCCACCTCACCACCGATGCGTGGACCAGTCAACATGGACAGGGGCGATACCTTTCCCTCACTGCCCATTGGGTTAATGTCGTTGAGCCGGGTACAGACCGTGCGAGTGGCGCAGGACGTGTCCTGCCCACTCCAAGGATTGCAGGAATCCATTCTGTACGCATTGACTCCTCCTCTTACACCAGTTCCTCAGAATCATCGCTGCAGGAGCCGTCACAGTCCACCTCCACATGGACCCGTGATGAACGTGTACCTGTTACGACCGACATGAGCACAGCCGTGGCCAAACGTCAACAGGCCGTGTTGAAATTAATTTTTTTGGGGAATCGTAGCCACACAGCGCAGGAGCTCTGGAATGCCATCAAGCAGGAGAGCGATGTGTGGTTTGTGCCAGCGAATCTCCAGCCAGGCATGGTAGTGTGTGATAATGGCCGAAATCTGGTGGCAGCTCTGGGCCTCGGCAACCTCACTCACATCCCATGTCTGGCACATGTGCTCAATTTGGTCATGCAGAGCTTTTTGAGGGACTATCCGGATCTTGATGCACTGCTGCACAAGGTCCGCCTAGAGTGTGCTCACTTGCGGCGTTCCAGCACGGCAAAAGCGCGCATTGCGGCTCTGCAGCGCCGACACCGCCTGCCGGAACATCGCATCATATGTGACCTACCTACCAGGTGGAATTCCACGTTACATATGTTGGAGCGGTTGTGTGAGCAGCAGCAAGCTGTAATGGAGTACCAGCTGCTTCAGGCGCAAAAAAGTCGCAGTCAGCGCCGTACAGACTTCACAACCACAGAGTGGGCCACTATGAATGACGTCTGCCAGGTTTTGCGTCCCTTTGATTATTCCACGCGGATGGCGAGTGCAGATGATGCACTAGTCAGCATGACTGTCCCCCTTATCTGCCTGCTTGAAAAATCACTGCAAGCGCTAAGGGATGATGTTGTGGAAGAGGTGGAGGATGAGGATTCACCATTTCCATCATCTTCTGGACAGTCAGCGCCACGTGGTTCCTCACAAACGCGTAGGCAGGGGACAGTTTGTGAGGAGGATGAGGAGGAGTCAATGGAGGAGGAAGACGTCCGTCCAGAGGAGGGAGTTACCGAATTGTCCAGTACTCAGTGTGTACAGCGAGGGTGGGGTGATGACGAGCAGGCAGAGATCACGCCTCCAGCAGGGGACAGCGTTTCTTGGGCAGTTGGCAGTCTGCAGCACATGGTGGATTACATGCTGCAGTGCCTGAGAAACGACCGCCGCATCGCCCACATTCTCAACATGTCTGATTATTGGGTGTTCACCCTCCTCGATCCTCGCTACCGGGACAACGTAGAAAGCCTCATCACACCGTTGAACCGGGAGCGAAAAATGCGGGAGTACCAAGACACACTGGTCAATTCCATCATCTTCTCCATTCCAACTGAGAGAAGTGCTGCTAGTGCATTACAAAGCAGCTCAGTGCGTCCAGGCAGTGGAGGAGGCTCTGCACAAAGAGGGAGCAGAAGCAGTGCCTCTGCCCAAGGCAAGACCAGTATGGCCCAACTGTGGCACAGTTTTCTGTGCCCCCCACAAAAGTCTACACCATCACAGACGGCTCCAGTCAGCAGGAGGCAACGGTTCCGTCAGATGGTGACAGACTACATGTCTTGCCCTCTTGCTGTACTCCCAGACGGCTCTTCCCCTTTCAAGTTTTGGGTCTCAAAGCTGGATACATGGCCAGAGCTAAGCCAGTATGCATTGGAGGTGCTGTCTTGCCCTGCGGCCAGTGTATTATCGGAACGTGTCTTTAGTGCTGCAGGTGGTGTACCAACTGACCGTCGCATGCGACTATCCTCCGATAACGTTGACCGGCTTACTTTCCTGAAAATGAACAAGGCCTGGATCTCGCAGGAATTTGCCACTCCTCCTCCTGATTAAATAATTAGGTCACTGTATACGTTATCCAGGTCTCCTGTTGTGTTCATCTTTCTACCACCTGAACTTAAATTCCTGTGCTCCAACACCGCCAGTTGAGGCTCAGAAGTGCCGTCTGCACAGTCAAAACATACGACCCAGTGTTATTGGGTTTCAGTAACGTCAGCTGATCCCCAGCTGTGTAGCCGGCAATGTGTCATGCGACCGCCACGCTGACACAACAACTGAAATGTAAGGGAATCTGTCCCCCCCCCCCCCAAGGCGTTTGTTACTGAAAGAGCCACCTTGTACAGCAGTAATGCTGCACAAGGAAAAGGTAGCTATTTTTGTTTAGCTCCTTGCACACGCAGAACTTAACACTTATAAAATGTGTCCACTGATACCGTAAAACCGTCCCGGAGGTGGGACTTTCCTTCGTAATGTGACACAGCACAGCCGTCATTCCTACCCCCACGGCGCCGCGCACCGGCTCCTCAGCGTTGTTTTATTCCGTCCCGGAGCCTGCGCTGTTATGTTATCCCGTGGCCAGGCACACTTAGCGCTGCCCGTCTTCTGGCATCATTTGGTGTCAGGATGGCTGCGCCTGTGCGGCCGCGCTGGCAGAGAGCCCGCCTCGCAGTGTCTTCTGATTTAATCCCACTGGGGGCCTGGGATCCATGGACATGCGCAGTGCATATCTGAACCTCCACCTCTCACTCATTTCCCTATGGCTTCTTCAGACTGTTCGGTGTCAGCTGGTCCCTAATAGCATGCCACGGCCGTGACACCGCACAGTCTTAAGAAGCCGTAGGGAGGGGAGTGAGAGGCGAGGATATGCACTGCGCATGTCCATGGATCCCAGGCCCCCAGTGGGATTAAATCAGAAGACACTGCGAGGCGGGCTCTCTGCCAGCGCGGCCGCACAGGCGCAGCCATCCTGACACCAAATGATGCCAGAAGACGGGCAGCGCTAAGTGTGCCTGGCCACGGGATAACATAACAGCGCAGGCTCCGGGACGGAATAAAACAACGCTGAGGAGCCGGTGCGCGGCGCCGGGGGGGTAGGAATGACGGCTGTGCTGCGTCACATTACGAAGGAAAGTCCCACCTCCGGGACGGTTTTACGGTTGCAGGGGACACATTTTATAAGTGTTTAGTTCTGTGTTTGCAAGGAGCATGATGAAAAGAGCCACCTTTTCCTTTTGCATCTTTTGTGCTGCACAAGCTGGCTCTTTCAGCTACAAACGCCTTGGGGGGGGGGGTTAAAGGTTCCCTTTCGACTTTCTCAGGCTTCGGCCTACATTGTGTTCCTCTGCTTTTCCACCTGTCCCTGGGCTCCAACACCGCCAGTTGCCGTCCAGAAGTGCTGTACGCACAGTCAACAGTCCCTCCTCTGTTATTGGGGTTCAGTAACGTCAGCTGTTCCCCTGCTGTGTGTGTGGAAATCCCTCCTACCTCCTCCAACCTCCTCCTCCTCCACCTGTCCCTGGGCTCCAACACCGCCAGTTGCCGTCCAGAAGTGCTGTACGCACAGTCAACAGTCGCTCCTCTGTTATTGGGGTTCAGTAACGTCAGCTGTTCCCCTGCTGTGTGTGTGGCAATCCCTCCTACCTCCTCCAACCTCCTCCTCCTCCACCTGTCCCTGGGCTCCAACACCGCCAGTTGCCGTCCAGAAGTGCTGTACGCACAGTCAACAGTCGCTCCTCTGTTATTGGGGTTCAGTAACGTCAGCTGTTCCCCTGCTGTGTGTGTGGCAATCCCTCCTACCTCCTCCAACCTCCTCCTCCTCCACCTGTCCCTGGGCTCCAACACCGCCAGTTGCCGTCCAGAAGTGCTGTACGCACAGTCAACAGTCCCTCCTCTGTTATTGGGGTTCAGTAACGTCAGCTGTTCCCCTGCTGTGTGTGTGGCAATCCCTCCTACCTCCTCCAACCTCCTCCTCCTCCACCTGTCCCTGGGCTCCAACACCGCCAGTTGCCGTCCAGAAGTGCTGTACGCACAGTCAACAGTCGCTCCTCTGTTATTGGGGTTCAGTAACGTCAGCTGTTCCCCTGCTGTGTGTGTGGCAATCCCTCCTACCTCCTCCAACCTCCTCCTCCTCCACCTGTCCCTGGGCTCCAACACCGCCAGTTGCCGTCCAGAAGTGCTGTACGCACAGTCAACAGTCCCTCCTCTGTTATTGGGGTTCAGTAACGTCAGCTGTTCCCCTGCTGTGTGTGTGGCAATCCCTCCTACCTCCTCCAACCTCCTCCTCCTCCACCTGCCCCTGGGCTCCAACACCGCCAGTTGCCGTCCAGAAGTGCTGTACGCACAGTCAACAGTCGCTCCTCTGTTATTGGGGTTCAGTAACGTCAGCTGTTCCCCTGCTGTGTGTGTGGCAATCCCTCCTACCTCCTCCAACCTCCTCCTCCTCCACCTGTCCCTGGGCTCCAACACCACCAGTTGCCTTCCAGAAGTGCTGTACGCACAGTCAACAGTCCCTCCTCTGTTATTGGGGTTCAGTAACGTCAGCTGTTCCCCTGCTGTGTGTGTGGCAATCCCTCCTACCTCCTCCAACCTCCTCCTCCTCCACCTGCCCCTGGGCTTCAACACCGCCAGTTGCCGTCCAGAAGTGCTGTACGCACAGTCAACAGTCCCTCCTCTGTTATTGGGGTTCAGTAACATCAGCTGTTCCCCTGCTGTGTGTGTGGCAATCCCTCCTACCTCCTCCAACCTCCTCCTCCTCCACCTGTCCCTGGGCTCCAACACCGCCAGTTGCCGTCCAGAAGTGCTGTACGCACAGTCAACAGTCGCTCCTCTGTTATTGGGGTTCAGTAACGTCAGCTGTTCCCCTGCTGTGTGTGTGGCAATCCCTCCTACCTCCTCCAACCTCCTCCTCCTCCACCTGTCCCTGGGCTCCAACACCGCCAGTTGCCGTCCAGAAGTGCTGTACGCACAGTCAACAGTCCCTCCTCTGTTATTGGGGTTCAGTAACGTCAGCTGTTCCCCTGCTGTGTGTGTGGCAATCCCTCCTACCTCCTCCAACCTCCTCCTCCTCCACCTGCCCCTGGGCTCCAACACCGCCAGTTGCCGTCCAGAAGTGCTGTACGCACAGTCAACAGTCGCTCCTCTGTTATTGGGGTTCAGTAACGTCAGCTGTTCCCCTGCTGTGTGTGTGGCAATCCCTCCTACCTCCTCCAACCTCCTCCTCCTCCACCTGTCCCTGGGCTCCAACACCGCCAGTTGCCGTCCAGAAGTGCTGTACGCACAGTCAACAGTCGCTCCTCTGTTATTGGGGTTCAGTAACGTCAGCTGTTCCCCTGCTGTGTGTGTGGCAATCCCTCCTACCTCCTCCAACCTCCTCCTCCTCCACCTGTCCCTGGGCTCCAACACCACCAGTTGCCTTCCAGAAGTGCTGTACGCACAGTCAACAGTCCCTCCTCTGTTATTGGGGTTCAGTAACGTCAGCTGTTCCCCTGCTGTGTGTGTGGCAATCCCTCCTACCTCCTCCAACCTCCTCCTCCTCCACCTGCCCCTGGGCTTCAACACCGCCAGTTGCCGTCCAGAAGTGCTGTACGCACAGTCAACAGTCCCTCCTCTGTTATTGGGGTTCAGTAACATCAGCTGTTCCCCTGCTGTGTGTGTGGCAATCCCTCCTACCTCCTCCAACCTCCTCCTCCTCCACCTGTCCCTGGGCTCCAACACCGCCAGTTGCCGTCCAGAAGTGCTGTACGCACAGTCAACAGTCCCTCCTCTGTTATTGGGGTTCAGTAACGTCAGCTGTTCCCCTGCTGTGTGTGTGGCAATCCCTCCTACCTCCTCCAACCTCCTCCTCCTCCACCTGCCCCTGGGCTCCAACACCGCCAGTTGCCGTCCAGAAGTGCTGTACGCACAGTCAACAGTCGCTCCTCTGTTATTGGGGTTCAGTAACGTCAGCTGTTCCCCTGCTGTGTGTGTGGCAATCCCTCCTACCTCCTCCAACCTCCTCCTCCTCCACCTGTCCCTGGGCTCCAACACCGCCAGTTGCCGTCCAGAAGTGCTGTACGCACAGAGCCAAACACCTCGCCAATGTGTTAGTGGGGTTCAGCACCGCCAGCTGTTCCCCTGCTGTGTATATGGCAACGTGTACTGCGACCGCCACGCAGGCACAACAAGTTAAATTTAAGGGAACCTGTCCCCCCCCCCCCCCAGGCGTTTGTTACTGAAGGAGCCACCTTGTGCAGCAGTAATGATGCAAAGGGAAAAAGTGCCTCTTTTCGTGGTGCTCCTTGCAGATGCTGAACCTAACACTTATGAAATGTGTCCCCTCACAGCGTTCAACCGTCCGGTAGGTGGAACTTTCCTTTGTCATGTGACGCAGCACAGCCGTCATTTTTACCCCCTTGTCGCCGTGCGCCGCCTCCTCAGCGTTGTTTGAATCTGTCCCGGAGCCTGCGCTGTTAGGTTACCCCTTGGCCATGCACACATTTTGCGCTGCCCGTCTTCTGACATCATTTGCTGTCAGGCTGGCTGCGCCTGTGCGGGTGCGCTGTCCGAGATTCAGCCTCGCGGTGTCGTCTAATGTAATCCCACCGCTGGCCTGGGATCCGTGTCCATGCGCAGTGCATATCCTCGCCTCTCACTCCCCTCCCTACGGCTTCTAAAGACTGTTCGGTGTCAGCTGATCCCTAATAGCATGCCACGGCCGTGACACCGCACAGTCTTAAGAAGCCGTAGGGAGGGGAGTGAGAGGCGAGGATATGCACTGCGCATGGACACGGATCCCAGGCCCGCGGTGGGATTACATTAGACGACACCGCGAGGCTGAATCTCGGACAGCGCACCCGCACAGGCGCAGCCAGTCTGACAGCAAATGATGTCAGAAGACGGGCAGCGCAAAATGTGTGCATGGCCAAGGGGTAACCTAACAGCGCAGGCTCCGGGACAGATTCAAACAACGCTGAGGAGGCGGCGCACGGCGACAAGGGGGTAAAAATGACGGCTGTGCTGCGTCACATGACAAAGGAAAGTTCCACCTACCGGACGGTTGAACGCTGTGAGGGGACACATTTCATAAGTGTTAGGTTCAGCATCTGCAAGGACCATAATTAAAAGAGCTAAGTTTACCTTTTCCAGCATTAGTGCTGTACACGATGGCTCTTCCAGCTACAAACGCCTGGGGGGGGGTTAAAGGTTTCCTTTCAACTTGCTCCAGTGCAGGCTTCGGCCTACACTCCGCTCCCCCTGCTCCTCCTGCTGACCCTGGGCTCTAACACCGCCAGTTGGGGCCCGGTACTGCTAGCTGCACAGAGAAAAACACCTCGCCAATGTGTCAGTGGGGTTCAGCACCGCCAGCTGTTCCCCTGCTGTGCAGCCGGCATCGTGTCCTGCAAAAGCCACGCAGACACTTGCTCTTGTACCTTCTGCTCCCCATCCTGGTTCCAGTACCGTCAGCTGGTTCCGGGCAGAGCCTTTGGCTTAGGTGCCTCCCTCTGGGTATCCGAGTTCCACCAACGTCAGGTGGTCCTTGGTAGTGCTTTCAGGCACGGGTACCTCCTGCTTAGTAACCGGGTTCCAGTAACGTCAGCTGGTCCTCGGTAGTTCCATTGGCTCTTGGACCTTTGGGTAGCCATCCGAGTTCCAGTTCCATCAGCTGGTTCTCGGCATTTTCTCAGCCTTCTTGTACCTTCTGCTACATTTCCAAGTTCAAGAGACTAAACACGATGACCCGGAAGAACACCCCTAAGATGACGACGACACCAGAGACGACAACCACCGTGATGACGATGACCCTGGAGACGATGACCCTGAAGACCACCGTGATGACGACGACCCCGGAGACGACGACCCTGAAGACCACCCCGATGACGACGACCCGGGAGACGACGACCCTGGAGACGACGACCCTGGAGACGACGACGACCTGGAAGACCGAGAAGCAGAAGAACAAGAGGCTGCAGAACAAAGAGCAGAAGAACATTAAGCATAACACTAAATATCAGAGCAAAAAATATTATCTAAATTATAAGCAGAAGAAGACTAAGCAGTGTATGGGGGTGAGTCCGTTCCTCCTCGTGGTGCCCCTGGATAAAGCCTGATGCTGCAGGCCAAACTGAACGCGGACAAATGTAACTGTTTTGTGACAGGCAGAACGGAAGGTGTAATCTTCAAACTTTTATAGATAACAACTACAGGAATGCCTGTCACAAATAAGAATATGATGAAGAAGTAGAATATGATGAAGATAATAGTAAAATAAAAAGAATATGAACAATGTAACCCAAAAAATAATAGGTAGAAGATGAAGAAGAAGATGAATAAGGTGAAGAAGTTGATGTCAAAGAAGCTGATGATGAGGATAATGAAGAAGAAAGCGTCGGAGAAGAAAAAAAGAAGGTGAAGGGCGTTGAAGTAGTGAAACATCAATATGTGGCATAAAAAAAAAAAAAAATTAACATAGTCAAATTCTTTCTAACGCCGAACGTCATCCAAAAAAAAAAAAATCCTGCTATTCTATTACATTGGGCTAAACCTCTGTGCCTTTAATGTCTCCGCCACGTCCCCCAATACATCCTACATTATTCTTAGTTGTTTTCCTTCATGTAGAATGAACCTACAAGTGTATAAAGGGTTTATTTTAATTCCGATATTTTCGTCCCATTGACTTGCATTGGGATCGGGTATCGGTATCGGATTGGATCCGATATTTTGACGGTATCGGCCGATACTTTCCGATACCGATACTTTCCGATATCGGAAAGTATCGCTCAACACTACTAACGAGCTGTTAATACTGGATGAGTATAATTTAACACCATCACAGAAAGATTTTGAAAACTCAGTTGAGTTTTCAGTCTATGCAGACTCAAACTCTACGCAATATACACCAGTCTCGGTTCGCCGGGAACCCCCTCCATTAAACTTGGACTCACCCAGTTCAATGATTTGTAACAATCTACTGGATATCAGCCTATACCCGAACACTCCGACACTTGTTGACTCACAGGCGGGACCCAGTGGGCCATCCCTTTGTCCAACTATTATATCCAATAGGTTATCACCACTTTCACCACAGGAGGATGGCAGCGATGACAGGGAACCCTCTGGTCAAGCTAATCCCCGTGTGAGGGAGGATCAGAGGCGTGACACGAAAAATGGGAAAACTAACAAGAGTAGTTCTGAAAGGGAAATTCAAAATGAGAACCACAGTGGTCTCCGCCTTCCATCAATTAACAGTAATACTAGAAGAGTCGGATCGGCTAAGAACCCACCTGACAATAGACCATCCGGGAGGAACTTGAGAGGACCTAAAGTACCCCCTTGTCGTCCTCCCATCAATCAGGATTTTTTCAGGGTAAGGTCAACAAAATCAAAAAAGGCAGGGGGGGGGGGAAACGCCCCAAAAATAAAATAGTCAGGAAAGTAGTGATGAGCAAAAGATATACAACTTGAGTGAGTACCAATTATCAAGCAGTGAAATATCTCTATTACAAAAGGGATTGAAATTTTCACCTACATCCATGGTAAACCAAATTGGCAATATATGTTTTTTGCCTAAAATACAAATGAAATGTGTCATCTTTAACTTTAGGCCTTTTATAGATCATTTCATCTACCCCTTATCAAGGCATTTTGTAGATAGACACAATAAATCAACTAAAGGGGTATTTTTCACTGGCATTGAAAAGGTCCATCAAAACCCAAGAGGGGGGGACTTTATCAGTAAGATGTCCAGGGCGGAAACGCAGTGGATTTTTACTCTAGATCGCCTGGCCCCTGGATGTTTAAATCAGGAATTGGAACTTTTCGCATTTCAATAATATCTTAATTTGTTATTTTGCTTTATATATAAACATATTATACGGGGGGCTTGTAGTGGGACTAAGTACCAGCTAAGTATTGATCTCAGCAGTGGCATATAATGTTCACATTATGTTTGATTGTTTCATCTTGAACCCTATCTGATTTTCAAATCAATGAATTGGGTAGGGGTGTTCCATTTGTAATCGGATCCCAGCGGTAGCGGTTTGAGCACGAGATCCAACTTCTCCCTTCTTCCCCCTTTCCCCCCGTTTTCCCTCATCTCCCCCTTTTTTAACCGTTTGTATCATTTTTTAACATTTTCTTAACATATTGGTTACATGGTGCAACATTATTTAAAGAAACATGTCCTAATCGTTTATTGGAACAGTTTTAAATCACTTAATGGAATATTAATATTTTATATATATATTTCCCATATTTTTGGGATCGCCCAATGTTTAGGGCGATTATTATCCCCCTCTAGGCCATATCTATATTGGTTTTTAATCATACAGTATTTATTATTTTTAATATACTTATAAATAAAGATGTATTGCTTTTATTTTTAAATACATATATGTATCTATTTGCAGCAGGAAATACCCACGGAGCAATTAGGCATACAATAGGATATAATCTTGGAACAGCAATGAGGAAAAAACTCACGCTTTTTAGTGGCTAACTTATATCTAACTTTGTTTTTCTCCTTATGTTCATCTAGCTTACAACAGCTAATGGAGGACGATATTGTCACGGAGAGACTAGGTGGGCGAGAGCTTATAACCCGGGCCCCTGCAATTTCCCTAAGACTAGGGAAATACTGACTGGCCCTCTACCTGAAGTTTACACTGATGGTGTGCATGTTCAGGCCTCGAACCTCACCCTACCTCCTGATACAACCCTGAGCTGGAAACCTGCGCCCTCCACCCAGTAAATGCAATACACCAGTACCCACAGTTAGCACAGACAAGGATAAAGGAAAATATACATCACGCTGCAGTCACTCAGGAATACACTATAAATGTGCAGGGCAAAATAAACACAAATATAGGAAGGAGTAAATAAGACAAGGGAAAATACACCACCAGCAACGATACTCCAACGACCGGCTCTCCACTCCAGACCGAGATAACAAATGCGCAAGACAGAAGCTATAATCGGCGACACCCAATGATCAGGAGAACTATAAAAAGGCAATGGGCATGGCCCAGCCTCCAATCCGAGGATCAGGTAAATTAACCCCGGAACAGCTAGACAAAATCTAGCCGACGCCAATGAGCAAATAGTGGTCAAAAGCGGAACTACCGCGGTCTGTCGGATGACCTGGTCTGAACAGCGTCCGACATAACAGTACCCCGCCTTCTACGAGGGACCCCAGGGCCCTCACGGCTTATAGGACCCGGCTTGTCCGGATGACGACGATGAAAAAACCTGATCAGCCGATCCGCATGAATGTCTGAGGCTGGTACCCAGGACCTCTCCTCAGGCCCATAACCACGCCAGTGTACCAAGTACTGTAAAGTGCGGCGCACTACACGAGAGTCAACCACCTTGGAGACTTCAAATTCCAGGTTACCATCCACCAAGACTGGAGATGGCATAGGCGCCGCATCCACAGAACCCACCACCCTCTTCAGAAGAGACCTGTGGAACACGTTGTGTATCTTATACACCGTAGGGAGCTCCAGTCGGTACGCTACTGGGTTAATGACGGCGGTGACCCTAAATGGACCAATAAACCGTGGACCCAAATTAAGGGACGGAATTTTGAGTCTTATGTTTTTTGTGGATAACCACACCCAGTCATCCACACTCAGGTCCGGACCTGGCACACGCCTACTGTCAGCCACACGTTTGTACTTAGCACCCACACTCAACAGGTGCTGTTTAACTCTCCTCCAGACTGACGACAATTGTGCTCCTAAGCGGTCCTCCTCCGGAACGCCGGAAGAGACCCTCTGACTCAAGGTACAAAATTGAGGATGTAGCCCATAAACACAAAAAAACGGAGACTCCCCAGACGACTCCTGGCGGTGATTATTGATGGCAAACTCAGCCAAAGGAAGAAAGGTAGACCACTCCTCCTGGTTATCAGAGACAAAGCAGCGTAAGTACTGTTCCAAATTTTGGTTCATACGCTCAGTCTGACCATTTGACTGAGGAAGAAACGCCGAAGAATGAGACAACTTGATCCCCAGCCGTGAGTAAAATGCTTTCCAAAATTTTGCCACAAACTGAGACCCCCTATCAGACACGATGTCAGATGGAACCCCATGAAGTCTGACCACCTCCTGCACAAATACCTGCGCCAGAGTCTTAGCGTTAGGCAACGAAGGCAAAGACACAAAGTGCGACATTTTTGAGAACCGATCAACAATCACCAAGATGACCGTGTTCCCAGCTGATAAGGGCAAATCAGTGATGAAATCCATGGAGATTTCCGTCCATGGCTTACTTGGTACCTCAAGAGGAAGTAGTGTGCCAACAGGACGGGAGTGAGGCGTCTTAGCCCTAGCACACGTGGTACAAGCTGACACGTATGAGACCACGTCCTGTCGGATCTTGGGCCATCAAAACCGACGTGACACCAACTCCAAGGTGCCTCTAACCCCTGGGTGGCCAGCCAGGACAGCATCATGATGCTCCGCCAAAACCTTTAAGCAGAGATGAAGCGGTACAAAAGATTTGTTGATAGGTAGCTCAGATGGTACCTCCTCCTGAGCCTCGGCAATCTCAGCCTCCACCTCGGTAGTGAGAGCCGAAACCACAACACCCTTTTGGAGGATGGGTACTGGATCCTCCCGAGGTTCTCCCCCCGGAAAACACCTGGACAGAGCATCTGACTTAGTGTTTTTAGACCCCGGTCTGTAGGTGACAACAAAATTGAACCGCGTGAAAAACAATGCCCAGCGAGCCTGCCTGGGAGACAGACGCTTGGCAGACTCCAAATAAAGCAAATTCTTATGGTCGGTAACAAAAGTGACCTGATGAATCGACCCCTCCAAGAAGTGTCGCCATTCCTCAAAGGCCAATTTGATTGCCAACAACTCTCTGTTGCCGATATCGTAGTTACGTTCGGCGGGCGACAATTTCTTGGAAAAATAGGCGCACGGACGCAAACCGCTCAAGGATGAGCCTTGTGACAGCACCGCCCCCACACCAACCTCAGATGCATCGACTTCCACCACAAAAGGTTTCGATACATCTGTCTGCACCAGAATGGGGGCCGAAACAAACCTGTTTTTAAGAGATTCGAATGCGCACACAGCAGCCTCAGGCCAAACGGAGAAATTGGTACCCTTTTTAGTCATGTCAGCGGTTTAGTAATGGTGGAAAAATCCTTGATAAATTTCCTATAGTAGTTAGAAAACCCAAGGAACCGCTGAAGTGCTTTCAGGTTATCAGGCCGTTCCCAATGCAACACCGCTTGCACCTTAGCGGCGTCCATTTTAAAACCAGAGGCAGACACGATATAGCCCAAGAAAGGCAACTCCTGTACCGAAAACACACATTTCTCCAGTTTTGCATACAGCTTATTCTCTCTGAGAAGCTGTAACACCTGCCTGACATGATCTAAATGAGTGTCACGGTCGCAAGAATATATGAGGATGTCATCAAGGTACACAATAACGAATTTCCCCAAAACATGCGAGAACACATCATTTATGAAATGCTGAAACACTGCAGGTGCGTTTGTCAACCCAAATGGCATCACCAAATTTTCAAAATGACCCTCAGGGGTATTAAAAGCCGTCTTCCACTCATCACCTTGACGGACTCTTATGAGGTTGTACGCCCCCCTGAGGTCAAGCTTGGTAAACCACTTAGCACCTGCCACCTGGTTGAACAAATCCGGTATCAATGGCATAGGGTATGGATCACGAACCGTAATTTGGTTTAACTCCCGGAAATCCAGACACGGCCGTAGTCCACCATCTTTCTTCTTAACGAAGAAGAACCCTGCTGCCACCGGAGAGGATGAAGGCCTGATGTGCCCTTTGCTCAAACTTTCAGCAATGTAATCCTTTAGCGCTTGTCTCTCCGGACCGAAGATGCTAAACATCCTTGATTTGGGCAATTTAGCCCCTGGTTTAAACCTGATAGTACAGTCATAGGGACGATGTGGTGGCAACTCTGAACAACCCTTCTCAGAGAACACATCCACAAAATCCAGAAGTGACTCAGGGACACTTGAAGTCACAGCAGCAACACATGTGGCCAAGCAATTCTCCTGGCAGAAATCACTCCACTGAATTATGTCCTGAGTTTTCCAGTCTATCACTGGGTTGTGTGTAGACAACCATGGAAAACCCAGAACCAATGGTGCCGGAAGACTCTTGAGCACCTTACATGTAACCTGCTCAGAAAGAAGAACCCCAATGTGGAGTTTAATCTCAGACACAAACTCAGTAATCTCCCCCTGTGGGAGAGGAGCAGAATTGATAGCGACCACGCGGATAGGATGAGATTTCACGATCCTAAAACCAGCAGTGCGCGCAAACTCCTCATCAATGAGATTTGTGGCAGAACCACTATCCACAAAAACAGTGATTGGCAGCTCTCTGCCAGCAACAACAACCTTGGCAGGGAGCATGCACTGAGATACCATCATGGAGGACATACACAAGCTCAGATTGGACTCCTCCCAGGGCCGGCGTTAGGGGCAGGCAGACTAGGCAGCTGCCTGGGGCCCCCGCTGCCCTAGGGGCCCCCAGCCAGGGGCAGACATACTGCTGATGGCACTGCTCCGGGGCCCAGAGGTGGAGGGGGGCCCCTGCAGGTAGGCCCGGTATCATGCAGGATCGGGCCCCTCTCACTCCCTCCTATAATCATGGAACACCGGGTGCCGGGAGAGAGCGGGGCGCGAAGTGCAGGAGATCAAAAAGGGGGCGTGTCATGCAGGGAGAGACGCTGGCCAATGAACGCTTTCCATACCTCACAGTGACCAGACTGAGGAGAGCGCTCACTGGCTGCCGTCTGTCCTGCTGCATGGAGCGTCCTAATGGTGAGTGCTCACCTACAGTCAGGGGCCCCAGGGCAGCACAGCACATAGGGACAGCAGTGGAGGAAGAGCAGGACTTACAGGGGGTCTTCTGCTCCCTCCACTTCTGTTCAGAGCAGGCTGCAGTGTCTCCTCACAGAGAAGAGATGGGGGAGGAGGCTCACTGCACGGGACAGCACCAGGGGGCTGATATCAGTCCTGTCTGCTCTGTGCCCCATCCCCCACAGTGGGGTCTGCAGCCCTCTCCAGCTGAACTATGGTCCTCATCCAGGGCTCATCTGACCACCTATACAAGATTAGTATGTGTGTATGTATATGCTTGTATATGTACACTCACCGGCCACTTTATTAGGTACACCATGCTAGTAACGGGTTGGACCCCCTTTTGCCTTCAGAACTGCCTCAATTCTTCGTGGCATAGATTCAACAAGGTGCTGGAAGCATTCCTCAGAGATTTTGGTCCATATTGACATGATGGCATCACACAGTTGCCGCAGATTTGTCGGCTGCACATCCCAAAGATGCTCCATACAAGGCAGGATGGATCCATGCTTTCATGTTGTTTACGCCAAATTCTGACCCTACCATCCGAATGTCGCAGCAGAAATCGAGACTCATCAGACCAAGCAACGTTTTTCCAATCTTCTACTGTCCAATTTCGATGAGCTTGTACAAATTGTAGCCTCAGTTTCCTGTTCTTAGCTGAAAGGAGTGGTACCCGGTGTGGTCTTCTGCTGCTGTAGCCCATCTGCCTCAAAGTTCGACGCACTGTGCGTTCAGAGATGCTCTTAGGCCTACCTTGGTTGTAACGGGTGGCGATTTGAGTCACTGTTGCCTTTCTATCAGCTCAAACCAGTCTGCCCATTCTCCTCTGACCTCTGGCATCAACAAGGCATTTCCGCCCACAGAACTGCCGCTCACTGGATTTTTTTTCTTTTTCGGACCATTCTCTGTAAACCCTAGAGATGGTTGTGCGTGAAAATCCCAGTAGATCAGCAGTTTCTGAAATACTCAGACCAGCCCTTCTGGCACCAACAACCATGCCACGTTCAAAGGCACTCAAATCACCTTTCTTCCCCATACTGATGCTCGGTTTGAACTGCAGGAGATTGTCTTGACCATGTCTACATGCCTAAATGCACTGAGTTGCCGCCATGTGATTGGCTGATTAGAAATTAAGTGTTAACAAGAAGTTGGACAGGTGTACCTAATAAAGTGGCCGGTGAGTGTATGTGTGCATCTGTGTGTATCTATGTGTATGTTTCTGTGTGTGTATCTGTGTATGTATGTACGGTATATGTGTGTATGTATGGTATATTTGTATGGCTGTGTGTGTATGCATGCACAGTATGTGTGTATCTGTGTATGTGCAATAAATTTGTATGGATATATGGTATATATGTATGTTTATGTGCATGTACATACAGTATATGTGTATGTATATGTGTGTATGGTATGTGTATATACTGTATGTGTGTATGTACGGTACGTGTATGTGTATCTGTATGTTCGGTATATGTGTATGCATGTACGGTATATGTATGTATGTACGGTATGTGTATTTGGGTGTGTGTATTTTATATGTATGTACGGTATGTGTGTACTATATGTATATAACTGTATCTGTGTATGTACGGTATATGTGTGTGTATCTGTGTATGTACGGTATATGTGTGTACGGCATTTGTGTATGTACGGTATGTGTATGTATGATGGTATATGTATGTGTATCTGTGTGTATGTATGGTATATGTATGTGTTTGCATATACTGTATATGTATGTGTATCTGTACGTACGGTGTATGTATGTGTATTTGTGTGTATGTATGGTATATGTATGTACGGTATGTGTATACTATATGTGTATATAACTATGTGTGTATGCATATAAGGTATATGTCTGTGTATGTATGTACGGTATGTGTATCTGTGTGTGTACGTATGGTGTATGTATGTGTATCTGTGTGTATGTATGGTATATGTATGTATATGTGTGTGAATGTACGGTATATGCATGTGTTTATGTACGGTATGTGTATGTATGACGGTATATGTATGTGTATCTGTGTGTACGTACGGTGTATGTATGTGTATTTGTGTGTATGTATGGTATATGTATGTACGGTATGTGTATACTATATGTGTATATAACTGTATGTGTGTATGTGCAATAAATTTGTATGTATATATGGTATATGTATGTTTATGTGCATGTACATACAGTATGTATATGTGTGCGGTATGTTTATACTATATGTGTATATACTGTGTGTATGTACGGTACATGTATGTGTATCTGTATGTACGGTATATGTGTGCATCTGTGTATGCACGGTGTATCTCTGTACGGTATGTGTATGTATGTACGGTATACTGTATTTATGTGTATGTGTGTATGTATGGTATATGTATGTACGGTATGTGTATACTATATGTGTATATAACTGTATGTGTGTATGTACAGTACGTGTATGTGTATCTGTATGTATGTACGGTATGTGTATCTGTGTGTATGTACGGTGTATGTATGTACATTTTATGCCGGAACAAAAATCATTGTTCTCATCAGCACATCGCCCAGTTAAAACTGCAGATATGCTGCCAAGATGATACTGTATGGGGACAGATTGATTTACTAGTGATCATTCTGTCCCCATCATTGTTCCTCAGCCAGTGTAAAGAGGCTGGGAAACAAGTGGCGAATGACTTCAATATTGTTGATCACACTCGTTTAGTGGTCTGAAATCAGCGCATGTAGCTACAACCAAAATGTTTCTGTTTGTTGGTGCAATTTGTTAGCATTTGGGGCCCCATTTTAAACTTTTGCCTAGGGCCCCACTTTGCCTAAAACCGGCCCTGACTCCTCCACACCCTTTGAGTTTAGAAGTCTTTCCGCCGTTGCATTTTTCTTTGACAGCAGAGGACAGATATTAATAAAATGACCAGTTTTACCACAGAAAAAGCAGGCTCCCTGCCTCCCATGTACAGAAGCCTGGTGCTTAACATGTGATACCCCTGCAATTTGCATAGGTTCCGTGGGCTCACCTGCAGCAACCTCACGTAAACCCAAACCTCCTCCCACAGATGACGTCACATGCTCTCCCAGACGCAAACGGCGATCAATACGGATAACAAGACTCATAGCGGAATCTAGTGAAGTAGGAGTCTCGTACATCAGGAGGGCTTTTTTAACCCTGTCAGAAACTCCATGAATAAAATGACTCCGCAGCAGGGAATCATTCCACTGAGTGTCGACCGCCCAGCGGCGGAATTCAGAACAGTAATCCTCTGCTACTCGCTCCCCCTGGCAAATAGTGCATATCTTAGATTCTGCTAGAGCCATTCTGTCAGGCTCGTCGTAGATGTTTCCAAGTGCAGAAAAAAAACTCTCCAGAGAGTCAAATGCAGTAGAATCAGATGGCAAAGAAAACGCCCATGCTTGGGGATCCCCGCTTAATAATGTCAACACCAGGCCCACACGCTGAGCCTCATTACCGGAGGAAGTCAGACGCATCCAAAAATATAGTTTGCAAGCCTCACGAAAAGTAACAAATTTACTGCGTTCCCCAGCAAATTTTTCAGGCAACGGATACTTAGGTTCAGCAACTTTATCTGTAAGAACGGTTTGCACATTAGATACTGCTATTCCCTGTTGCTGCACTGCCCCCCTCAACTCAGTGACCTGTAGGAACAGCACCCTCAACTGGCGGTTTATGGAAATCATGGGATCCATGGAAATAATGTTGGCCGATTATAATGTCACGGAGAGACTAGGTGGGTGAGAGCTTATAACCCGGGCCCCTGCAATTTCCCTAAGACTAGGGAAATACTGACTGGCCCTCTACCTGAAGTTTACACTGATGGTGTGCATGTTCAGGCCTCGAACCTCACCCTGCCTCCTGATACAACCCTGAGCTGGAAACCTTCGCCCTCCACCCAGTGAATGCAATACACCAGTACCCACAGTTAGCACAGACAAGGATAAAGGAAAATATACATCACGCTGCAGTCACTCAGGAATACACTATAAATGTGCAGGGCAAAATAAACACAAATATAGGAAGGAGTAAATAAGACAAGGGAAAATACACCACCAGCAACGATACTCCAACGACCAGCTCTCCACTCCAGACCGAGATAACAAATGCGCAAGACAGAAGCTATAATCGGTGACACCCAATGATCAGGAGAACTATAAAAAGGCAATGGGCATGGCCCAGCCTCCAATCCGAGGATCAGGTAAATTAACCCCGGAACAGCTAGACAAAATCTAGCCGACGCCAATGAGCAAATAGTGGTCAAAAGCGGAACTACCGCTGTCTGTCGGATGACCTGGTCTGAACAGCGTCCGACATGACAGATATTGATATTGATTCTGGTTGGGTAGTTCGGAGTTAATAGGATGGGTGGGACGCAGGTATGGCTGTGCATATATGACAGGGAGGGTAGGGATAGCGGTAACCCTGATGAAGAAGAGCTTAGCCTCTTCGAAACGTGTCGGTTAGTTCCCCTCTCCCTTTTTTGAGCACTTCGGCGATCCATACTGCAAGTGACGTCACTGGTAGGAGGAGCCTACCAGCCATCTTTTTCATTCCTCGTGGTATTCCGGGAAGCGCTACCGGCCGGAGCGCCCCTGGTCCCACAAGTGTGCTCCACCATCCGGCACAGCCAGTGCCGCAACCCCGGACAATCAGACGAACATACCTCCAGTAGTGCGCCGCAAGTAGTGCTTCATCGCCTGACACAGACAGGGCCGCAGCCCCGGGTACCTGCAGCCTGCAATCAGCATGCCACAGCACTTCACACACCTAGGTAAGCTGGCAGCCACAGTTGTCTTTTCGGTGATATGATTGCAAATTGACGATGTGGGCAGTTCAGTAAGTGATTGTATTTCTACTATTTGATTGTCGCTAATACCGTTCTTTGGATTATTCCATTATCATTAATTATTTTTTCTCCTTAAGCGCGGTTTCTAACCCATTTGATTATTTATATATATATATATATATATATATATATATATATATATATATATATATATATATATATATACAGTATATATGCTGTATATATATAGTTGAAATCAGAGTTTGACACACAATATATAAAAATACACATAAGCATGTTTTTCTCAATATTTGACATGAAATTATATATATATATATATATATATATATATATATATATATATATATATATATATATATATGGTATATATATATACCGTATATACTCGAGTATAAGCCGACCCGAGTATAAGCCGACCCCCCTAATTTTGCCACAAAAAACTGGGAAAACTTATTGACTCGAGTATAAGCCTAGGGTGGAAAATGCAGCAGCTACCGGTGAATTTCAAAAATAAAAATAGATGCTCCATACCGTTCATTATGGCCCCATAGCTGTGCCATATAGTGCTCTGCACCATTCATTATTGCCCCATAGCTGTACCATAGAAAGCTGTGCCATATAGTGCTCTGCACCGTTCATTATTGCCCCATAGCTGTGCCATATAGTGCTCTGCACCGTTCATTATTGCCCCATAGCTGTGCCATATAGTGCTCTGCACCGTTCATTATTGCCCCATAGCTGTGCCATATAGTGCTCTGCACCGTTCATAATTGCCCCATAGCTGTGCCATATAGTGCTCTGCACCGTTCATTATTGCCCCATAGCTGTGCCATATAGTGCTCTGCACCGTTCATTATTGCCCCATAGCTATGCCATATGGTGCTCTGCACCATTCATTATTGCCCCATAGATGTGCCACATAGTGCTCTGCACCGTTCATTATTGCCCCATAGCTGTGCCATATAGTGCTCTGCACCGTTCATTATTGCCCCATAGCTGTGCCCTATATGCTCTGCACCGTTCATTATTGCCCCATAGATGTGCCATAGAAAGCTGTGCTGCTGCTGCTGCAATAAAAATAATAAAACACATACTCACCTCTCTTGCTTGCAGCTCCTCGGCGTCCTGTCCCGGCGTCTCTCTGCACTCAGCGCACTGACTGATCAGGCAGAGGGCGGCGCGCACACTATATGCGTCATCGCGCCCTCTGACCTGCACAGTCAGTGCGGAGAGACGCTGGGAAGACAGAGCGGCGCCCGGCGTGTGGAACGCGGACAGGTGAATATGACATACTTACCTGCTCCCGGCGTCCCGCTCCTTCCCGCGGACAGCTGGTCTTTGGTGCCGCAGCCTCTTCCTCTGTCAGCAGTCACCGGCACCGCTGATTAGAGAAATGAATAGGCGGCTCCGCCCCTATGGGAGTTGAGTCCATAGTCATTTCTCTAATGAGTGGTCCCACGTGACCACTGAACAGGGGAAGAGCTGCGGCACCCGAAGACAGTGTGACGGGCAGGGGGAGCGTCAGGATCGCCGGGACTAGGTGAGTATGCCTCAGCGCCCTCTCCCCCTCACCCGCCGACCCTGCCACAGACCGTGACTCGAGTATAAGCCGAGAGGGGCACTTTCAGCCCAAAAATTTGGGCTGAAAATCTCGGCTTATACTCGAGTATATACGGTATGTATACAGACATGGCCAAAAGTATTCACACCCCTGCAATTCTGTCAGATAATACTCAGTTTCTTCCTGAAAATGATTGCAAACACAAATTCTTTGGTATTATTATCTTCATTTAATTTGTCTTAAATGAAAAAACACAAAAAGAATTGTCCTAAAGCCAAATTGGATATAATTCCACACCGAACATAAAAAAGGGGGTGGACAAAAGTATGGGCGCTGTTCGAAAAATCATGTGACGCTTCTCTAATTTGTGTAATTAACAGCACCTGTAACTGTTCCTGTGGCACCTAACAGGTGTTGGCAATAATTAAATCACACTTGCAGCCAGTTGACATGGATTAAAGTTGACTCAACCTCTGTCCTGTGTTCTTGTGTGTACCACATTGAGCATGGAGAAAAGAAAGAAGACCAAAGAACTGTCTGAGGACTTGAGAAACCAAATTGTGAGGAAGAATGAGCAATCTCAAGGCTACAAGTCCATCTCCAAAGACCTGAGTGTTCCTGTGTCTACCGTGCGCAGTGTCATCAAGAAGTTTCAAGCCCATGGCACTGTGGCTAACCTCCCTAGATGTGGATGGAAAATAAAAATTGACAAGAGATTTCAACGCAATATTGTGCGGATGTTGGATAAAGAACCTCGACTAACATCCAAACAAGTTCAAGCTGTCCTGCAGTCCGAGAGTACAACAGTGTCAACCAGTACTATCCGTCGGCGTCTGAATGAAAAAGGGACTGTATGGTAGGAGACCCAGGAAGACCCCACTTCTTACCCTGAGACATAAAAAAGCCAGGCTGGAGTTTGCCAAAACTTACCTGAAAAAGCCTAAAATGTTTTGGAAGAATGTTCTCTGGTCAGATGAAACAAAAGTAGAGCTTTTTGGGCAAAGGCATCAACATAGAGTTTACAGGAGAAAAAAAAGAGGCATTCAAAGAAAAGAACACTGTCCCTACAGTCAAACATGGCGGAGGTTCCCTGATGTTTTGAGGTTGCTTTGCTGCCTCTGGCACTGGACTGCTTGACTGTGTGCATGGCATTATGAAGTCTGAAGACTACCAACAAATTTTGCAGCATAATGTAGGGCCCAGTGTGAGAAATCTGGGTCTCCCTCAGAGGTCATGGGTCTTCCAGCAGGACAATGACCCAAAACACACTTCAAAAAACACTAGAAAATGGTTTGAGAGAAAGCACTGGAGACTTCTAAGGTGGCCAGCAATGAGTCCAGACCTCAATCCCATAGAACACCTGTGGAGAGATCTAAAAATGGCAGTTTGGAGAAGGCACCCTTCAAATATCAGGGACCTGGAGCAGTTTGCCAAAGAAGAATGGTCTAAAATTCCAGCAGAGCATTGTAAAAAACTCATTGATGGTTACCGGAAGCAGTTGGTCGCAGTTATTTTGGCTAAAGGTTGTGCAACCAAGTTAGGCTGAGGGTGCTAATACTTTTGTCTGGCCCATTTTTGGAGTTTTGTGTGAAATGATCAATGTTATGCTTTTTGCTTCATTCTCTTTTGTGTTTTTTCATTTAAGACAAATTAAATGAAGATAATAATACCAAAGAATTGGTGTTTTGGGTCATTGTCCTGCTGGAAGACCCATGACCTCTGAGGGAGACCCAGCTTTCTCACACTGGGCCCTACATTATGCTGCAAAATTTGTTGGTAGTCTTCAGACTTCATAATGCCATGCACACGGTCAAGCAGTCCAGTGCCAGAGGCAGCAAAGCAACCCCAAAACATCAGGGAACCTCCGCCATGTTTGACTGTAGGGACCGTGTTCTTTTCTTTGAATGCCTCTTTTTTTTCTCATGTAAACTCTATGTTGATGCCTTTGCCTGAAAAGCTCTACTTTTGTTTCATCTGACCAGAGAACATTCTTCCAAAATGTTTTAGGCTTTTTCAGGTAAGTTTTGGCAAACTCCAGCCTGGCTTTTTTATGTCTCAGGATAAGAAGTGGGGTCTTCCTGGGTCTCCTACCATACAGTCCCTTTTCATACAGATGCCGACGGATAGTACGGGTTGACACTGTTGTACCCTCGGACTGCAGTACAGCTTGAACTTGTTTGGATGTTAGTCGAGGTTCTTTATCCAACATCCGCACAATCTTGCATTGAAATCTCTTGTCAATTTTTCTTTTCCGTCCACATCTAGGGAGGTTAGCCACAGTGCCATGGGCTTGAAACTTCTTGATGACACTGCGCACGGTAGACACAGGAACATTCAGGTCTTTGGAGATGGACTTGTAGCCTTGAGATTGCTCATGCTTCCTCACAATTTGGTTTCTCAAGTCCTCAGACAGTTCTTTGCTCTTCTTTCTTTTCTCCATGCTCAATGTGGTACACACAAGGACACAGGACAGAGGTTGAGTCAACTTTAATCCATGTCAACTGCCTGCACGTGTGATTTAGTTATTGCCAACACCTGTTAGGTGCCACAGGTAAGTTACAGGTGCTGTTAATTACACAAATTAGAGAAGCATCACATGATTTTTCGAACAGCGCCAATACTTTTGTCCACCCCCTTTTTTATGTTTGGTGTGGAATTATATCCAATTTGGCTTTAGGACAATTCTTTTTGTGTTTTTTCATTTAAGACAAATTAAATGAAGATAATTATACCAGAGAATTTGTGTTTGCAATCATTTTCAGGAAGAAACTGAGTATTATCTGACAGAATTGCAGGGGTGTGAATACTTTTGGCCATGACTATGTATATGTATATATATATATATATATATATATCTTTCAATTTTTATAAATCTTTCAATTTTCAAACTGTCCTCTGTGGCTGTGGTTATTTTAGATTTGTACATTCTGTTACTTAGGGAAGCCTTTTCAGCAGTCTCATTATCATTACAAATGGATTTGCAATAACAGTTTTCACCTCTATATACACATCTTTTATGACTAGGTCCGCTATTCACGACAGGGGATGTGACAGCTGACCTACTTTTACCCCTTTGCACCAGCTCATTAGATGCTTCAAAGGAGAGGGTCTGAATCAGTCTATTGCTGTTAATGTACATGTAAAATTCCTGAAAATAACAGGAAATATGAGTGTAGAATATTCCAGTGGCCGGTGTGAACATTTCAAGATTTCTATTCATTTATTTTTGACTACTGATTGTGATTTAAAATGACAATTTTTGAAACAATCCATGTAACATGAACATCTCGATTATATTCCCGGTCATTTTCTGATTAAATATTCTGGTTGTCACTTACCAGACTCCTTTAAAAAAAATTCTCCAAATCCTGTGTCTCCTCTATCACTAAACGCATCACTGTAGTCCACCAATGCTTCCTTCACGGCATCGTAGCCAATTAGTATTATTAACCGATAGTTTGCTAAGTAGATGGTATAGACAGGTCCATATGTCTGGCTGAGCTGTGAAAAAAAAATGACACATGTAACTGGCTATTTTCACATGAGCTAAATTTTGTAGGTTTTTAATTTTAATGTTGAGAAATGTGTATATACAGTATGCTTCTATATGTACTGTACTGTATATAGAGAGAAAAAGACCCAGAAAGAGAAAGAGAGAGTGAGAGTGAGAAAGATAGAGAGAGAGAGATACGCTCCTCAACATTGAAACAAGAAACAAGGAAGAGTTCTGAAAATCATCGAATTGACAGACATATTAATAATCTGCAAATGACATAAAAATGGAAACCACTCAATTTCTTCAGCGACATATGCTTATACACAGCACATATGGTATATTGAAGTTGAAGTCACAAGCCCCCACTTTCCTTTTACAAGAAAATTAAACAAATCTAAGAAATAAAAATTTGGATTCGTGTTCGGTTTCCTGAGCATTTTCCGCAAAGCCGGCAATATTCGGTCACAGATCGGAAATGATCGCGTTTCCACTAATGCTTTTGATTTGACTTTGGCTAGGATGGTGGTGCTGTATGATGAACAGGGGGAACGTGTTTTATGAGGGGAGGGGGTGTGTCTAGATCAAAGGAGCAGCAAAATTGAATTTTCCTTTTTTTTTGTTCTTTAATAACTTAATGTATGTCCAGTCCGGCAGCCAGTCAGAAAGCAGAAACCATCCACAACATCATGATACAAAGTCTTCTGTCATTGGCTACCAAAGTCACATGTCCCTGTATATTTAAAAGGCGGACATCTTGTTTTGCTGACACTATTCTCTCATTGTAACAGTGCAGAGAGGCTGCTCCTTCTGCTGCTGCAGGTGAAGTTGTGAGTTAGCAAGATAGGATCCTGACCTGTCTGAAATCAATATTCCAGCATGTAACTATATTGTGCTAATCCAAATCGATTGGGCAAAAACTGTGTTGCAGTAAGGCATCAGGAGGCCCCAATTACTCATTAAAATATTTAGGCCTAATATGGGGGTCCTATTTGCTAATCTAACTCATTTGGGATAAATCTGTGTTGCAATGAGGAATCAGGAGTGTTGTGAAATTGGATTTTGGGCTCCCCCGGTGGCCACTGGTGGAATTGAACTGGTGTGCATCATCCCCTCTGTTCACCTGTTTCCATCAGGATGTGGGAGTCGCTATTTAACCTTGCTCCTCTGTCACTTCCATGCCGGTCAACATTGTAATCAGAAGCCTTTCTGTGCATGTTCCTGCTGCTAGACAACTCCCAGCTAAGTTGGACTTTAGTCCTCGTTTGTTTTTGCATTTTGTTCCAGTTCACTGCTGTAGTTTCGTTTCTGTGTCTGGAAAGCTCTTGTGATCTGAAATTGCCACTCTGATGTTATGAGTTAATACTAGAGTCTTAAAGTAATTTCAGGATGGTATTTTGATAGGGTTTTCAGCTGACCATGAAAGTGCCCTTTCTGTCTTCCTGCTATCTAGTAAGCGGACCTCAATTTTGCTAAACCTATTTTCATACTACGTTTGTCATTTCATCTAAAATCACCGCCAATATATGTGGGGGCCTCTGTCTGCCTATCGGGGAAATTTCTCTAGAGGTGAGCCAGGACTATATTTTCCTCTGCCAGGATTAGTTAGTCCTCCGGCCGGCACTGGGCGTCTAGGGATAAAAAACGTAGGCAACGCTACCCGGCTACTGTTAGTTGTGCGGCAGGTTTAGTTCATGGTCAGTTTAGTTTCCATCCTTCCAAGAGCTAGTACTTATGTTTTGCTGGGCTATGTTCTCTTGCCATTGAGAACCATAACAGTTTGACCGGCCCAAAAAAAAAAGGTTAAATTAATTGACAGAGAAAGGAGAGAAAAGAGAAGTCTGCTGAAGATTTTTTTTTTTTTTCCCCCTTCCCTTCAGTTCTGAGTGTGCTTGTAATTGAATCTCTTGCAAGTCTGCCTATATTGCAGCCTTTCTCTCTCTCTCTCTCCTTCTAATCCTGGAATGGCTCTGTGTTCACCTGTTTAAAATGGATATTCAGAGTTTAGCTGCAGGTTTGAATAATCTCACCACGAAAGTTCAAAATTTACAAGATTTTGTTGTTCATGTTCCTATATCTGAACCTAGAATTCCTTTGCCTGAATTTTTCTCGGGGAATAGATCTTGCTTTCAAAATTTCAAAAATAATTGCAAGTTGTTTTTGTCCCTGAAATCTCGCTCTGCTGGAGATCCTGCTCAGCAGGTCAGGATTGTGATTTCCTTGCTCCGGGGCGACCCTCAGGATTGGGCTTTTGCATTGGCTCCAGGGGATCCTGCGTTGCTCAATGTGGTTTTTTCTGGCCTTGGGGTTGCTTTATGAGGAACCTCAGTTAGAGCTTCAGGCGGAAAAGGCCTTGATGTCCCTATCTCAGGGGCAAGACGAAGCTGAAATATACTGCCAGAAATTCCGTAAATGGGCTGTGCTTACTCAGTGGAATGAGTGCGCCCTGGCGGCGAATTTCAGAGAGGGTCTCTCTGATGCCATTAAGGATGTTATGGTGGGGTTCCCTGTGCCTGCGGGTCTGAATGAGTCCATGACAATGGCTATCCAGATCGATAGGCGTCTGCGGGAGCGCAAACCTGTGCACCATTTGGCGGTGTCTACTGAGAAGACGCCAGAGAATATGCAATGTGATAGAATTCTGTCCAGAAGTGAACGGCAGAATTTAAGACGAAAAAATGGGTTGTGCTTCTATTGCGGTGATTCAACTCATGTTATATCAGCATGCTCTAAGCGTACTAAGAAGCTTGATAAGTCTGTTTCAATTGGCACTTTACAGTCTAAGTTTATTCTATCTGTGACCCTGATTTGTTCTTTATCATCTATTACCGCGGATGCCTATGTCGACTCTGGCGCCGCTTTGAGTCTTATGGATTGGTCCTTTGCCAAACGCTGTGGGTATGATTTGGAGCCTCTTGAAACTCCTATACCCCTGAAGGGGATTGACTCCACCCCATTGGCTAGTAATAAACCACAATACTGGACACAAGTAACTATGCGGATTAATCCGGATCATCAGGAGATTATTCGCTTTCTTGTGCTGTATAACCTACATGATGTGTTGGTGCTTGGATTGCCATGGCTGCAATCTCATAACCCAGTCCTTGACTGGAAAGCTATGTCTGTGTTAAGCTGGGGATGTAAGGGGACGCATGGGGACGTACCTGTGGTTTCCATTTCATCATCTATTCCCTCTGAGATTCCTGAATTCTTGACTGAATATCGTGACGTTTTTGAAGAACCTAAGCTTGGTTCATTACCTCCGCACCGGGAGTGCGATTGTGCCATAGATTTGATTCCGGGTAGTAAATACCCTAAGGGTCATTTATTTAATCTGTCTGTGCCTGAACATGCTGCTATGCGAGAATATATAAAGGAGTCCTTGGAAAAGGGACATATTCGTCCTTCGTCATCTCCCTTAGGAGCCGGTTTTTTCTTTGTGGCTAAGAAAGATGGCTCTTTGAGACCGTGTATTGATTATCGGCTTTTGAATAAAATCACGGTTAAATATCAATATCCGTTGCCACTGCTGACTGATTTGTTTGCTCGCATAAAGGGGGCCAAGTGGTTCTCTAAGATAGATCTCCGTGGGGCGTATAATTTGGTGCGAATTAAGCAGGGGGATGAGTGGAAGACCGCATTTAATACGCCCGAGGGCCACTTTGAGTATTTGGTGATGCCTTTTGGTCTTTCAAATGCCCCTTCAGTCTTTCAGTCCTTTATGCATGACATTTTCCGTGATTATTTGGATAAATTTATGATTGTGTATCTGGATGATATTTTGATTTTTTTGGATGACTGGGACTCTCATGTCCAGCAGGTCAGGAGGGTTTTTCAGGTTTTGCGGTCTAATTCCTTGTGTGTGAAGGGTTCTAAGTGCGTTTTTGGGGTTCAAAAGATTTCCTTTTTGGGATATATTTTTTCCCCCTCTTCCATCGAGATGGATCCTGTCAAGGTTCAGGCTATTTGTGATTGGACGCAACCCTCTTCTCTTAAGAGTCTTCAGAAATTTTTGGGCTTTGCTAACTTTTATCGTCGATTTATTGCTGGTTTTTCTGATGTTGTTAAACCATTGACTGATTTGACTAAGAAGGGTGCTGATGTTGCTGATTGGTCCCCTGCTGCTGTGGAGGCCTTTCGGGAGCTTAAGCGCCGCTTTTCTTCCGCCCCTGTGTTGCGTCAGCCTGATGTTGCTCTTCCTTTTCAGGTTGAGGTCGACGCTTCTGAAATCGGAGCTGGGGCAGTTTTGTCGCAGAGAAGTTCCGATTGTTCCGTGATGAGACCTTGTGCCTTTTTCTCGCGTAAATTTTCGCCCGCCGAGCGGAATTATGATGTTGGGAATCGGGAGCTTTTGGCCATGAAGTGGGCTTTTGAGGAGTGGCGTCATTGGCTTGAGGGGGCTAGACATCAGGTGGTGGTATTGACTGACCACAAAAATCTAATTTATCTTGAGTCCGCCAGACGCCTGAATCCTAGACAGGCGCGCTGGTCGTTGTTTTTCTCTCGGTTTAATTTTGTGGTGTCCTACCTGCCGGGTTCTAAGAATGTTAAGGCGGATGCCCTTTCTAGGAGTTTTGAGCCTGACTCCCCTGGTAACTGTGAACCTACAGGTATCCTTAAGGATGGAGTGATATTGTCTGCCGTTTCTCCAGACCTGCGGCGGGCCTTGCAGGAGTTTCAGGCGGATAGACCTGATCGTTGCCCACCTGGTAGACTGTTTGTTCCTGATGATTGGACCAGTAAAGTCATTTCTGAGGTTCATTCTTCTGCGTTGACAGGTCATCCTGGAATCTTTGGTACCAGGGATTTGGTGGCAAGGTCCTTCTGGTGGCCTTCCCTGTCTCGAGATGTGCGAGGCTTTGTGCAGTCTTGTGACGTTTGTGCTCGGGCCAAGCCTTGTTGTTCTCGGGCTAGTGGATTGTTGTTGCCCTTGCCTATCCCGAAGAGGCCCTGGACGCACATCTCGATGGATTTTATTTCGGATCTTCCTGTTTCTCAGAAGATGTCTGTCATCTGGGTGGTGTGTGACCGTTTCTCTAAGATGGTCCATTTGGTTCCCCTGCCTAAGTTGCCGCCTTCTTCCGAGTTGGTTCCTCTGTTTTTTCAAAATGTGGTCCGTTTGCATGGTATTCCGGAGAATATCGTTTCTGACAGAGGAACCCAATTCGTGTCTAGATTTTGGCGAGCATTCTGTGCTAGGATGGGCATAGATTTGTCTTTCTCGTCTGCTTTCCATCCTCAGACTAATGGCCAGACCGAGCGGACGAATCAGACCTTGGAGACATATTTGAGGTGTTTTGTGTCTGCAGATCAGGATGATTGGGTTGCTTTTTTGCCTTTAGCGGAGTTTGCCCTCAATAATCGGGCCAGCTCTGCCACCTTGGTGTCTCCTTTTTTCTGTAATTCGGGGTTTCATCCTCGATTTTCTTCTGGTCAGGTGGAATCTTCGGATTGTCCTGGAGTGGATGCTGTGGTGGAGAGGTTGCATCAGATTTGGGGGCAGGTAGTGGACAATTTGAAGTTGTCCCAGGAGAAGACTCAGCTTTTTGCCAACCGCCGGCGTCGGGTTGGTCCTCGGCTTTGTGTTGGGGACTTGGTGTGGTTGTCTTCTCGTTTTGTCCCTATGAGGGTTTCTTCTCCTAAGTTTAAGCCTCGGTTCATCGGCCCGTACAAGATATTGGAGATTCTTAACCCTGTGTCCTTCCGTTTGGACCTCCCTGCATCTTTTTCTATTCATAATGTTTTTCATCGGTCATTGTTGCGCAGGTATGAGGTACCGGTTGTGCCTTCCGTTGAGCCTCCTGCTCCGGTGTTGGTTGAGGGCGAGTTGGAGTACGTTGTGGAAAAAATCTTGGACTCCCGTGTTTCCAGACGGAAACTCCAGTATCTGGTCAAATGGAAGGGATACGGTCAGGAGGATAATTCTTGGGTGACTGCCTCTGATGTTCATGCCTCCGATCTGGTCCGTGCCTTTCATAGGGCTCATCCTGATCGCCCTGGTGGTTCTGGTGAGGGTTCGGTGCCCCCTCCTTGAGGGGGGGGTACTGTTGTGAAATTGGATTTTGGGCTCCCCCGGTGGCCACTGGTGGAATTGAACTGGTGTGCATCATCCCCTCTGTTCACCTGTTTCCATCAGGATGTGGGAGTCGCTATTTAACCTTGCTCCTCTGTCACTTCCATGCCGGTCAACATTGTAATCAGAAGCCTTTCTGTGCATGTTCCTGCTGCTAGACAACTCCCAGCTAAGTTGGACTTTAGTCCTCGTTTGTTTTTGCATTTTGTTCCAGTTCACAGCTGTAGTTTCGTTTCTGTGTCTGGAAAGCTCTTGTGATCTGAAATTGCCACTCTGATGTTATGAGTTAATACTAGAGTCTTAAAGTAATTTCAGGATGGTATTTTGATAGGGTTTTCAGCTGACCATGAAAGTGCCCTTTCTGTCTTCCTGCTATCTAGTAAGCGGACCTCAATTTTGCTAAACCTATTTTCATACTACGTTTGTCATTTCATCTAAAATCACCGCCAATATATGTGGGGGCCTCTGTCTGCCTATCGGGGAAACTTCTCTAGAGGTGAGCCAGGACTATATTTTCCTCTGCCAGGATTAGTTAGTCCTCCGGCCGGCGCTGGGCGTCTAGGGATAAAAAACGTAGGCAACGCTACCCGGCTACTGTTAGTTGTGCGGCAGGTTTAGTTCATGGTCAGTTTAGTTTCCATCCTTCCAAGAGCTAGTACTTATGTTTTGCTGGGCTATGTTCTCTTGCCATTGAGAACCATAACACAGGAGGCACCATTTCCTCTTAAAAATTGTTAGGAATAAGATTGGGGTTCAGTCAGGAGGCCCTATTTGCAAATCTAAATTCTTTGTAGTAAAACTGTTGCAGTGAGGAATCAGGAGGTCTTATTTCCTCTTAGAAATAATTAGGCCTAATACAGGGGTTACAACAGGAGGCCATATTTTGTGATAAACTTGTGTTGCAGTGAGGAATCATGAGGCCCCACTTACTCATCAAAACAGTTAGGTATAAAATAGGTGTTCAGCCAGGAGGCCATATTTGCTATTCTAAATCGCTTGGGATAAAACTGTGTTGCAGTGAGGAATCAGGAGGCCCTATTTGTTCCTGAAAATCATTAGGACTAATATTGGGGTTTCAGCCAGGAGGCTCTATTTGCCAATCCAAATTGTTTGTGATAAAACTGTGCTCCAGTAAGGAATCAGGAGGCCTAATGTTGGGCCTAATATATGGGTTCAGCCAGGAGGCTCTATTTGCTTATCCAAATCATTTGGGAAAAAACTGCACTGCAGTGATGAATCAGAGGCCCCATTTCCTCTTAAAAATTGTTAGGCCTCATATTGGGGTTCAGCCTCAGCCAGGAGGTCCTATTTGCTATACCAAATTGTTTGCGATGAAACTGTGTTGAAGTGAGGAGTTAGAAGGCCCCATTTGCTCTTAAAAATTGGTAGGCTTAATACTGGTGCTCTGTCAGGATGCCCTATTTACTAATCTGAATTCTTTTCAACAAAACTGTGTTGCAATGGGGAATCAGATGCATTAGTCTGGGAATATCACTGCTCTAAAATGCGGACTAGCGGGCCTCGCCAACCATTGGCCATCCCATCAGCCAAATCTGCAGCTTTTTCCTCTTCCTTCACCATGCCAAGTGTTCTCTCACAGGTCTCTGACTGCAGAAACTCCACTTGTTTACCCCCTAAAGTTGTGGTGAGTGAGAGCCTGTCAGCTGTTACGGAAGTGGACCTGCCTGCTGTTTTGGTGTCACCAAGCACAACACATCTTTCTCAATCCACCATAACATCTCCGCCTGCACCTCACTTACAGTCCAGCAGTTTGTCATATACACCCTACTCCATCCTCTCAGCACAGCTGCCATCCTTTGGTCACATAAAAGAATGTTTCCTCCCACACATGCCAAAGCTAAGAGCTTGAATTACACCATCTCCAATCTGTTGTCCACGGAAATGCTGCCTTTCCGCCTGGTGGATACAGATGTTTTCCCAAAGTTGATGGCCATTACAACCCTCCAGCACTAGTTGACCAGACACAATTACTTATATAACAAAACTGTGCCTGGGCTACACGAGCATGTCACAGAAAATATCAACCATTCTCTGAAAAAATCTTTGGCTACCAGGGTGCATGTCACCACTGACATAGAGATGAGCAAACACTGGCAGGGGCATTACATCTCGCTGACTGGGCACTGGGTGACTCTGGTGGCTGTGGGGCCAGGTGAGCAAAGGGGCTGCTCCACAAGTCTTGGAATCCCCAAGGCTTGCTGGACAAACCTCTATAGATATAGGTAGATAGAATCCCCTCCCATCTCCATACTGCACAACCAGTGCTCACCGCAAATAGGCAGTGTTAAAACTAATATGCATTGTAGATCACAGTCACACAGCTCAAGAGTCATGGACAGCTATCCAGGCTGAGTTAGAGCAGTGGATGTCTCCACTGAGCCTAGAGACAGGGAAGGCCATGTGGATAACGATGCAAACCTATTGGTGTCCCAACGCCAGGCCAACCTCATATATGAGCCTTGCATGGCTCATGTACTCAGCCTGGTGGTACAGCAATTTTGCTGCCACTATCCTGACCTGGATACACTGCTGCAGAAAGCACAGTCGCTGTGTACTCACCACCGACGGGCGCACCCCTAGGGTCATCGACTTACATTGTTACAGAGATATTTCCGCCTATCGGTTATCTGTTTGATTTGCAATGTTCCGACATGATGGAATTCCACTCTGCACATTTTGCAGCAACTGAGGCAGCAGCGATGAGCCCTGTTGCAGTATGTCCTTTTGCATAGCATGGTCCAACACAGTACAGACGTGGTGAAAATCACACTTGCGGAGTAGGCACAGATGAAGGATCTCTGCACCCTTTTGCACAATTTCCAAATGGCTACTAAGATGGTTAGTCCTGACAATGCCATCATCAGCATCCATACTCCGGTCACCTACATGCTGGAGCACATGAGGAGGTGGTGGTCCCAGAGGAAGAGTTGGAAGCAGAGGAGGATGCGGAACAGATAACAATATCTCTAAGTTCTGGACTGTCATCGCACAGGCAGTTGCCATGGAAGATTGATTACAGTGAGTGAGGGGAGCTCATGGTACCAGACAACCTTTTAGTGTAGGTATATGTGTCAAGGAACAAATTGAGGATGAGGAGAAATAGGTGATGGCCGTGCAACAGCCAGGAGATGAAGAGGATAATGATCCCCTCTCTGTTGTGCATGAGGGCATGGAGGAAGCAAGATTGAGTGTTACCCTGCCACCAACACACCATGGACTTGGACCTCATGAAAGCACCCAACAAATGAGCACCTTCTTGCTACCCTATCTGCAACATGATGCCTGTATTGTTACGATTAGAAATAGTGCTGACTACTGGGTTGCCACTCTGTTAGATCCACAGTACAAGAGTAAATTGTGCCAGATGCTTCCCCCCTGGAAAGGGTGGTGGAGCGCCCCACTGCCGCAGGGCCGAGGGGTAGCCGCTACCGGGCCTCTCTGTCCCAGTTCTGGGAGTGTCACGGTGGCTAGACCCGGTCCGTGACCCTGCTGAGGGGCGTCCAGTGAAAGTGGAGAATGTTGTGGTGTGGTGCAGGTCGCGATGAATAACGAGGACACCAGGTTGCAGTCTCTTTACCTCTTTACTGAAGGCTTCAGGATCCTCAATCCGGAGTACGGTTAACAGGGCTGTCTGAGACCGGTCGGTCCGATGGCACCTCCAGAGTTCCCTTTGCAGGTGGAAATCTGTGCCTACCTTCTAGCGCTTGTGTGTTGTAGTCCTTCCCTGCTTAGCACCACGGGATAGTCCTCCTCACAACTGTTGTGTCTGTTTCTGAAGTTCCCTCACAACTGATTCTGATGTTCTTCTCCGTCCCCCAGATGATATGGCTAGGACGCATCCGTATGACGGGTAGGCCTGGAGGTCTTACGGGACCCTAGAGTCGCCCCTCTCCAACTGTTGCCCCCTATGTCTGCTTAGGTGATTTAGGTGAGACAGCCCGCCTATAACTGACTGTCCTGCCGTAGGTTTGAAGTAAGGCTTGGAGCTCAATACTTCCTCGGCGTTTCCGGCCACCGGCTACGCGCCTCAGTAGGATGTTGCCTCGGTCTTGCAGCACGACTCCTACTGGTGTTATCTCCTTGTTGCGTTGATCTCGTTTCTCTTCACAATAAACCTCGCTTCTTGTCCTTTCTTGGGGTACCGCCACAATGAAGTGCAGGCGCGGTCCCGTAACATTCTTTCTGTTCGCTAGGCCTCTGTCAGGATCCCACCCCTGACAGGGACCCCCCTGAATCTTCACCTGCAACACCCTCTGCCACAGGATGTTGCCTGGTTCCAACCCAGTCAGCTTCTGTCTAACTTCCTATCTAACCGCCAGTTTTACCAGACTGTGAGGAGTGGCCTAATACATAGCACCCTTAGCTCCCCCTGGAGGCCAGACTGTGAAGTGTATTGGTGTCTGTGATACCTGGTCAGGTGAACTCCTTCAGTGCCATCAGACGTACCAACACCCCCCTTAGCGGCGGAGCATCAGTACTGCAACGACCAGGACTCTGGGGCGCTGCAGTGGCACATACTGGAGTATCGAAACACACTTGTAGACTATCTTAAGAATGGTTTTCCCCAAGACAGCAGTGAGGCACACTGTGTGAATCGCAGCTCTAGACTTCCAACTCTGGGAATGTCAAGACGTCACTGCAAAAACATTAGCAGCAGTAGCAGTGTAAATAGTATAAGCAATTTCTGTGATTCATTTCACACATGTGGTACACCAGCCATGCAATAGTGGATCGCCCCCAGAGTAGGGCAATGGGGTACTCGGTACCGGGTCCTTCGGTTCTCAGTGGGGAATGTCACGGTGGCCCGACCCGGTCTGTGGCCCTTTGAGGGGCGTCCAGTAAATGGAATAGAGTTTTTATGGTTTTGGGAAAGGTCTTTAAAGAGGTAGTTCATGACGCCACCTGTGGTATTCGGTCAGGATGACCGACGCTGCTTAGGGGTCCGCTGGGGTGATGTACTGGCAGCTAGATGGTATACCTTCCCACAGGTGAAGTGTATCCCCAGAGCTTCCCAAAAGTGTAGGTGGTGATGGCGGACTATGTAAGGCGCAGTGAATAACGAGGACACAAGGTTACAGTCTCTTTTTACTGGAGGCTTCAGCATCCACAGTCCAGGGTACAGACCACAGGGTAGGCAGAGTCCAGCCAGTCTGAAGGCAAATCCAGAGTCCCCCTATCCAGGTGGAAATCAGTAGCCTTCCTTCTAGCACCTGTGTGTTGTAGTACCTCCCTGCTGAGCTTCTCAGTAAGGTCCTCACAACTGTTGTAGATGTTCTAGATGTTATTTCTTCCTCTCTGTCCCCCAGATGATGTGGATAGGACAAACCCGTATGACTGATGGCCTGAGGCTTGTTTTAGGGACCCTAGAGACGCCCCGACCCCCACAAGTTGCCACTGTGTCTTCTTAGGTATTAAGGTCGGGCAACCAAGTTGGAATTGACTGTCCTGCCGGTCTCTGGAGCAAGGCTTGGAGACAGTTGCTCCCTCGGTGTTCCGGCCAACGGCTACGTGCCTCAGAAGGAGGCAGCCTTTACAGGGCAGAACTCCTTCTGGTGTTATCTCCTTGTGCTATGACTTCGTTTCTCACCCTCTACAACACAGTTCTCTTCATGTCCCTTCTTAGGATGCTGCCGCACGTGGGGCAGGCGCAGCTCTGTAGCTTTCTGTCTAGCTAGGCCTCTGACAGGATCCCACCCCTGTCAGGGACCCTCTGTCTGCAGTTCCGATGTTCCTCCTTTCCCCCTGTCTGCCTGACAGGTGTTGCCTCGGCAAAGTCCAGTCAGCTTCTCTCTCAGTTTCTATCCAGCCCACCAGTTTTACCCTTCTGTGAGGAATGCCCTAGTAGATAGGAGCAAGGCTCCCCCTGGTGGTCTGGAGTGTGAAGTGTGGTGTATAATTTGTGATACCTGGTAGGAAGATCTTTTATTGCCATCAGACGTAATATCACTCCCCCGGTAGAAGAATGACATCTCTGCAACGACCAGGACTATGGAGCGCTGCACTAGCAGAACAGAGTATAAGGCCGGAGTCACACTTGGCGTAAGACAATACGCCACGTATTATACGTCCATACTACGGCCGTAATACGGAGAAATGTTCCCAAAATATTGATCCGTAGTCAGGGTGTGTCAGCGTATTTTGCGCATGGCATCCTCCGTATGTAATCCGTATGGCATCCGTACTGCGAGATTTTCGCGCAGGCTTGCAAAACCGACATCTAATGGATTTATGTGCTCAAATGTTCGTGAAAACATATATACAGTATATATATATATATATATATATGTCATTGAGACACATATATATATATATATATATATATATATATTCTGTATTTAGATTTCATTCAGCGCGATATCTGTGAAAAGCCGGTAATTCAATTGCCGTCTTTTCATTTCTCCTGCACAAACCCGACAGGATATGAGACATGGTTTACATACAGTAAACCATCTCATATCCCTTTTTTTTTGCATATTCCACACTACTAATGTTAGTAGTGTGTATGTGCAAAATTTCAGCGCTGTAGCTGCTAAAATAAAGGGTTAAATGGCGGAAAAAATTGGCGTGGGCTCCCGCGCAATTTTCTCTGCCAGAATGGTAAAGCCAGTGACTGAGGGCAGATATTAATAGCCAGGAGAGGGTCCATGGTTATTGGCCCCCCCGTGGCTAAAAACATCTGCCCCCAGCCACCCCAGAAAAGGCACATCTGGAAGATGCGCCTATTCTGGCACTTGGCCACTCTCTTCCCACTCCCTGTAGCGGTGGGATATGGGGTAATGAAGGGTTAATGCCACCTTGCTATTGTAAGGTGACATTAAGCCAGATTAATAATGGACAGGCGTCAATTATGACACCTATCCATTATTAATCCAATTGTTAGAAAGGGTTAAAAAACACATACACACATGATTTAAAAGTATTTTAATGAAATAAACACAGCGGTTGTTTTAATAATTTATTGCTCTCTAAATCCATTTGCAGACCCTCGCTTGGCAAAACAATAAACACACAATATACATACCTTCTGTTGAACCGTCACGTCCCACGAGGTAATCCATCTGAAGGGGTTAAAATATTTTACAGGCAGGAGCCCTGCTAATGCAGCTGTGTGCTCGTGCTTGTAATTCCCCGGCGAATGAATGAAATGTAGGTCATTGACCTACATTTCTTTCAGTCGCGGTGATGCGCCCCCTGGTGGATGTCCTCATATGACCTGGAGCGTGGGAAAAAGTTCCCAGGCTGCAGTTCATGAGAACATCCAGCAGGGGCGCATCACCGCGACTCAATGTAAGTACAGATCCAGCTTTCCTTTCAGCACCCGGGGGATTACAGACACGAGCGAGTGGTTTATCGCAGCTCGTGCCTGTAATATTAGTTAACCCCTTCAGATGGATTACCTCGTTGGACGTGATAGGACATCAGAAGGTATGTATCTTGTGCGTTTATTATTTTGCCAAGCGAGGGCCTGCAAATGGATTGAGAGAGCAATAAATTATTAAAACAACCGCTGTGTTTATTTCATTAAAATACTTTTAAATCATGTGTGTGTGTTTTTTTAACCCTTTCAAACAATTGGATTAATAATGGATAGGTGTCATAATTGACGCCTCTCCATTATTAATCTGGCTTAATGTCACCTTACAATAGCAAGGTGGCATTAACCCTTCATTACCCCATATCCCACCGCTACAGGGAGTGGGAAGAGAGTGGCCAAGTGCCAGAATAGGCGCATCTTCCAGATGTGCCTTTTCTGGGGTGGCTGGGGGCAGATGTTTTTAGCCACGGGGGGGCCAATAACCATGGACCCTCTCCTGGCTATTAATATCTGCCCTCAGTCACTGGCTTTACCATTCTGGCGGAGAAAATTGCGCGGGAGCCCACGCCAATTTTTTCCGCCATTTAACCCTTTATTTTAGCAGCTACAGCGCTGAAATTTTGCACATACACACTACTAACATTAGTAGTGTGGAATATGCAAAAAAAAGGGGATATGAGATGGTTTACTATATGTAAACCATGTCTCATATCCTGTCGGGTTTGTGAAGGAGAAATGAAAAGCCGGCAATTGAATTCCCGCCTTTTCACTAACACCGCTGCGTATTTCTCGCAAGTCACACTGCTGGTCCGTGTGGAATCCGTATTTTTCTCGCCCCCATAGACTTTCATTGGCGATTTTTTTTTGCGCAATACGCTGACAAACGCAGCATGCTGCGATTTTGTACGGCCGTAGAAAGCCGTATATTACGGATCCGTAATATACGGCTGATAGGAGCAGCCCCATTGAGAATAATTGTGCCGTATGTTATGCGAGTTTTACGGACGTAGTTTCTGCGCTCTTACGTCCGTAAAACTCGCATGTGTGACGCCGGCCTAAGTCTGACATGTTGTGAACAATTTGAGAAGATGGTCCAGGAGTATCTCAAACTCATCATCAATGCCATCAGGGGAATTTGGATCCTTTTGTATTTTCGTCTTCAAAAATGGAAGAGTGGCCTGAGCTCACCTGCCATGCATTATTATTATTATTATTATTATTATTATTCATTTTTATAGCGCCATTTATTCCATGGCGCTTTACATGTGAAATACGGGGCAAATATAGACAAATACATTAAACATGAGCAAAAACAAGGCACACGGGTACATAACGAGGGAGGACCCTGCCCGCGAGGGCTCACAGTCTACAGGGGATGGGTGAGGATACACTAGGAGAGCCTTGGAGGCTTTGTCATGCCCGGTAGCCAGCAATATCTTACAACGTGTGTTTAGCGCTGCTGGTGGTGTACTGATGGATAAACACATCCGGATTTCCACTGAAAGTGTAGACCACCTAACATACATCAAAATGAACAAGTCATCCATCTCCAATGACTTTTGCACCCCAGTCGTAGACTGGGCAAACTAGGTGCTGGTTTCTGGTGGGTTGCCTGTAGTGGAATGTGTGTCAGAAGTCTATTATACTGTTTCTACTTTGTGGAAATTGATGCCACTTTAGTGGTGCATGACAATAATTTTTAGAAATATGGAGAATTCAAGTTGGGTCTCCTCCATTTGTGATGCCTGTAGCAGTAGGGCTCCCAGACAGGCAGGCCTACACTACTTATTTTCACTTAACTTGCGTTACTACTCTTGCATTTTTTTTCTGTTCTTCTATGCCATTATAAAATGTTCTGCTGTGGGTCAGTTAATCAGTAAACTGCCTGTGTTACTTTCCTTACATTTTTCTACCAATAGTACTCTGTGAAACTGATGTTTGTGCCATCTGAGTGTGGCTGGGAAAAAAAAAAAAGCATTTTAGCTGTTGCATGAGGTGTCAGGGCTCCCAGCAAAGAAGGCTTACACTGCTCCCTTAACAACCGGGTCTTAATTTAAACTTCATTTCAAAACTGTAAATGCTAGCCCAGACCCTGATACCTCATGCATGGGGCATGGGTGACTGCTTCTGTGCCATTATAAAATGTTCAACTTTGGGCAACTGATCAGTCAACTACCTGTGTTACTTTCCTTACATTTTTCTACCAACAGTAGTCTATGAAACTGATGTTTGTGCCATCTGAGTGTGGCTGGGGAATAAAAAGATCGAGGTGTTGCATGAGTTATCAGCGCTCCCAGAAAAGAAGGCTTACAACGCTCCATTAACCATCAGGTCTTAATTGAAACTTGATTTAAATGCTCTAAATGCTGGGCCAGGTCTTGATTCCTCATGAATAGCCCATGGATGACTACCGCTGTGCAATTCGCAAATGTCTACTTTGGGTCAATTGATGCCACTTTTCTTGGCATCTGCTCCTAATATTAGCTGTTTGGGAAGCTTTTTTTCACCCTTTAAGGTTTTGTGTATACGTTTTGTTTGGCCTCCCATTGAATTTCATGGGGTTCGGGTACGTTTTGTCAAACTGTTCGGCGAACATGTTCAACGAACATCAGGACATTCGGCTAACCGAATCGAACCTTGGAAGGTTCGCTCATCTCTATTGATTAGCATTTACAGATGGTTGTATATTATGTAATCTTACCTTGACTAATGACTGTGGCAGTTCCGTATTGCTGATTTGAAAGATATTCCCCAAGAAGGGCAGAGGTGTAGGTCCTGGAGGTAAGTCCTTCTGTTTGACTCTACTCCACCATTTAATGAGATAAACTAGGAGAGTGACTCCAGCAGCTAGGAGAAGTGTTGCTGAGACGTTCAGAGCCATCCTGAGCCCCTGTGACTGCAGCTCAGTCTGTGCTGTGTCCTGTGTGTTTATATTCTTTAAGGTACAGGATGATGTTCCAACATGAAATCAGTGAGAACAGACAGGTTTGGCGAATGCAGAGTGCAGAGTTACATCTGTATTGCACAACACTTCCACACTCAGTGCTTACAGAGAGGGCAGTCTCATCTAGGTGTGATGTCAGAGCTCTCTGGAAATCAGACATGAAGCCCACCCCTCTCACACCACACACTGGGATGGGGGGATACTGCAGCTGGGTCCTCTGTTCTTTTTCTACTGTACAGATATTACTGAAAACATGTTCAAAAATCAAATATAGATTTAACCTTTCCAAAATATACTCCTTTATGTCAACCAAAATATTAGTACTATGGATTTATGGTCTGTAACAGAAAACTGCATATCAATCAGAAACAGCAGAAGTGGAAAAAGAGAGAGCGTCCATTTATACAGGAAGATTCTCGGCTCATGTAAATATTCCAATGGTAATCTAAAGAATGAGCAAAACGTCTACATTCCTGAGGGTGGTGAGCCTGTGGAAGTCTGGAAATCACCGGATAGATGGCAGAGGCATAGCTCGAGGGGCTAAATATCTGAGTGGGCTCCTAATCAGGCTACTGTGTGTACAACTATGGGGGAGCAACCTAATTATAGGTATAGGGCACCTCATCTGAGAAGCATGCTGTTACTGAGAAACTCTACGCAAAGTTAAACAGTGATATTACCACCATATTGAGTGGCGTATCACAGTTTTGGAACCACTGGTAAAAATTAGTTATTAAGAAAAGCTAAGCAAGTTGAAGATTATTATTATTACTAGATGCTGGCCCGATTCTAACGCATCGGGTATTCTAGAATATGTAAGTCCATGTAGTATATTGCCCAGCCACATAGTATATTGCCCAGCGACGTAGTATATTGCCCAGTGACATAGTATATTGCCCAGTTACGTAGTATATTGCCCAGCGACATAGTATATTGTCCAGTGACGTAGTATATTGCCCAGCGACGTAGTATATTGCCCAGCGACGTAGTATATTGCCCAGTGACATAGTATATTGCCCAGTTACGTAGTATATTGCCCAGCGACATAGTATATTGTCCAGTGACGTAGTATATTGCCCAGCGACGTAGTATATTGCTCAGCCACATAGTATATTGCCCAGCGATGTAGTACATTGCCCAGCGACGTAGTATATTGCCCAGCGACGTAGTATATTGCCAGTTACGTTGTATATTGCCCAGTGACGTAGTATATTGCCCAGCCACGTAGTATATTGCCCAGTGACGTAGTATACAGCACAGAGCCACGTAGTATATTGCCCAGCTACATAGTATATTGCCCAGCCACGTATGTCACAGGTTAAAAAAATAAAAAATAAACATATACTCACCTTCCGCAGGCACGCTGTAGTTCTGTCGCCTGTGTGGGGTGCAGGCGGCAGCTTCCGGTCCCAGGGTGTGATGATATCGCGGTCACATGACCGTGTCGCGGTCATATGAGCATTACGTCACGGCAGGTCCTTCTCGCGCAGGCGTGCCGGACTTGTGATGACGTCGCGGTCACATGACCGTGACGTCACGGCAGGTCCTTCTCCCAGACCATCCTTGCCACCGGAACGTGCCGCTTGCATGGACCAGCCGGAGCATCGCGAGGAGCGGGAAAGGTGGCGGAAAGTGAGTTTATAATGATTTTTTATTTTTTTTAACATTAGATGTTTTTACTATTGACGTTGCATAGGCTGCGTCAATAGTAAAAACTTGGTCACACAGGGTTAATAGCGGCAGTAATGGAGTGTGTTACCCGTGGCATAACGCGGTCCGTTACCGCCGGTATTAACCTTGTGTGAGCGGTGACCGGAGGGGTGTATGCGGGCGCCGGGCACTGAGTGCGGGGAGTAAGGAGCGGACATTTTCTTCTGGACTGTGCACGTCGCTGATTGGTCGTGGCAATGGTTGTGGGCGTTTTGCCACGACCAATCAGCGACTTGGATTTCCAAGACAGACAGAGGCCGCGACCAATGAATATCCGTGACAGACAGACAGACAGACGGAAGTGACCCTTAGACAATTATATAGTAGATTATTATTATTATTTATTTATTACTATAGCACCATTTATTCCATGGTACTTTACATGTGAAGAGGGGTATACCTTATAAAAACAAGTACAATAATCTTGAACAATACAAGTGACAACTGGTACAGGAGGAGAGAGGACCCTGCCCGCGAGGGCTCACAATCTACAAGGGATGGGTGAGGATACAGTAGGTGAGTGAGGGTAGAGCTGGTCGTGCAGCGGTTTGGTCGATCGGTGATTACTGCAGGCTGTAGATGAAAAAATCTCTAAAATGCCTAAAGTTAAAGATATATATACTGCTCAAAAAAATAAAGGGAACAATACAATACCACATCCTAGATATCTCTGAATGAAATATTCCAATTGCAAATGTTTATTAATTTCATAGTGGAATGTGTTCAGAACAATAAAACATAACAACTATCAATGTAAGTCAAAATGAATATCCCATGGAGGTCTGGATTTGGAATGATACTTAAATGATACTTAAAATGAAAGTGGAGAATCAAATTACAGGCTGATCCAACTTCAGTGGAAATGCCTCATAACAAGGAAAAGATGCTCAATATTGTGTGTGGCCTCCACGTGCCTAAATGAAATCCCTACTGTGCAATGCCTGGGCATGCTCCTGATGAGGCGGAGGATGGTCTCCTGAGGGATCTTCTCCCAGACCTAGACTAAAGCATCCGCCAACTCCTGGATAGACTGTGGTGCAATGTGACGTTGGTGGATAGAGCAAGACATGATGTGCTCAATCGTATTCAGGTTTGGGGAATGGGTGGGCCAGTCCATAGCTTCAATGCCTTCATCTTGCAGGAACTGCTGACACACTCCAGCCACATGAGGCCTGGCTTTGTCCTGCATTAGAAGGAACCCAGGGCCATCCGCAACAGCATATGGTCTCACAAGGGGTCTGAGGATATCATCTTGGTACCTAATGGCAGTCAGGCTACGGCTGGCAAGCACATGGAGAGCTGTGTGGCACTCCAAAGAAATGCCACCCCACACTATTACTGACCCACTGCCAAACCGGTCATGATGAAGGATGTTGCAGGCAGCAGATCGCTCTTCATGGCATCTCCAGATTGTCACGTCTGTCACATGTGCTCAGTGTGAACCTACTTTCATCTGTGGCAAAGGCCAAGTTGGGCTGTGAGCACAACCCCATCTGTGGACATCGGGTACTCAGACCATACTCATGGAGTCAGTTTCTAATCATTTGTGCAGACACATGCACATTTGTGGCCTGCTGGAGGTCATTTTGCAGGGCTCTGGCAGTGCTCCTCCTGTTCCACCTTGCACAAAGGTGGATATAGCGGTCCTCCTGCTGGGTTGCTGCCCTCCTATGGCCCACTCCACACCTCCTGGTGTACTGGCCTGTCTCCTGGTAGTGCCTCTTGCCTTTGGACACTATGCTGACAGACACAGCAAACCTTCTTGCCACAGCTCACATTGATGGGTCATCCTGGATGAGCTGCACTACCTGAGCCACTTTTGTGGATTGTAGAGTCCGTCTCTTGCTACCACGAGTGTGAAAGCACAACCAACATTCAAAATTGACCAAAACATTAGCCAGAAGGCATTGGTACTGAGATGTGGTCTGTGGTCCCCACCTGCAGAACCACTCCTTTATTGAGGGTGTCTTGATAATTGCCAATGATTTCCATCTGTTGTCTATTCCATTTGCACATCATGTGAAATTGATTGTCAATCAGTGTTGTTCCTAAGTGGACAGTTTGATTTCACGGAAGTTTAATTTACTTGGAGTTATATTCTGTTGTTTAAGTGTTCCCTTTATTTTTGAGCAGTGCATATATAGAGTGGGCCATTTATATGGATACACCTAAATAAAATGGGAATGGTTGGTGATATCAACTTCCTGTTTGTGGCACATTAGTATATGGGAAAGGGAAAACTTTTCAATATGAGTGGTGACCATGGCGGCCATTTTGAAGTTGGCCATTTTGGATCCAACTTTATTTTTCCAATGGGAAAATGGGTATGTGACACATAAAACTTATTGAGAATTTCACAAGAAAAACAATGGTGTGCTTGGTTTTAATGTTACTTTATTATTTCATGAGTTATTTACAAGTTTCTCTTTGTTTACAGCAATTGAGATGTCGCAGAGATTAACACGTGAAGAGCGGATAGAAATTGTGTTGATGTCTGGTGAACGCAGTACCCGGGTCATTGCAGCTGATTTCAAAGCAAGACACCATATGAGACCACCCATCTCCCATGCTACAATTTGCAAACTGCTTGCGAAATTTCGTGAAACAGGTTCTGAAACATTATGGGTGTCAGGTCCGAGCATTCCTACATGAACAGTTTCCTGAAAAGTGGATTGGTCATCGTGGGCCACTTGAATGGCCACCAAGGTCTCCTGATTTGACTCCATTAGACTTTTGTCTTTGGGGTCATCTGAAGACAATTGTCTTTGCTGTGAAGATACAAGATGTGTAGCATCTGAAACAACGGATACTGGAAGCCTGTGCTAACTTTTCTTCTGCGGTGTTGCTACTAGTGTGTCAAGAGTGGGAGAAGAGGGTTGCATTGACAAACCAACACAATGGGCAGCACTTTGAAGACATTTTATAAGTGGTCATAAACATGTAAAGAATAAAGTTACTTTAAAACCAAGCACACCATTGTTTTTCTTGTGAAATTCTCAATAAGTTTGATGTGTCACATGACCCGCTTCCCATTGGAAAAAATAAAGTTGGATTCAAAATGGCAAACTTCAAAATGGCCGCCATGGTCACCACCCATCTTGAAAAGTTTTCCCCCTCCCTTATACTAACATGCCACAAACAGGAAATTGATATCGCCAACCATTCCCATCTTATTTAGGTGTATCCTTATAAATAGCCCACCCTGTGTGTGTATGTATATATAAATATACACTTTTTCCTTTTATATGATTTGTTTGCTCGGATAACTTTGACCAAGGTTTCAGACCTTAATTAGCCTGTTAGGGTTATGTCTTGTTCACTATCATTGTTAGGAGAGGCAAGGTGATGCAAATTTCCAAGCTTTATAACAGCCCAGCCTCCTCTAACCTTGAGCCAAAAAACAGCCTCCATGGGTTCTTCTAAGCAGCTGCCTAGCACTCTGAAAATGGTGGCGGACCAGAAAGCAGGAGAAGCCTATAAGAAGATGGTCACAATACACAGACTGCCGTTATAACAATTAGGTTTCTCTAATTCCCACTCAACATCTAATAATGTACTAATATTTAGTTCCACTCTACACAGCATGATGCCTTCCACAGCTTTCATATGCACAGCATGATGAACCCACAGCTCCCTATACATGGCATGATGGACCCACAGTAGCCCCTTTCCACTGTATGATGACCTCCAGTAACCATCCCCACTGTATAATAGCTCCCAGTAGGACCCAATGTATGATAGTCTTCAGTAGCCCTACTCACACTTTATGATGGCCCTCAGTAGTCCCCCCCCCACTGTGTGATGGCATCCAGTAGTCCCCCCGCACTGGATGATGGCCCTCAGTAGTCTCCCCGCACTGGATGATGGCCCTCAGTAGTCTCTCCCAAACTGAATTATGGCCACCAGTAGTCCCCTCACACAGAATGATGACCCCTATTATTATCTCCACACTGTATTATGACCCTCAGTATTCCCCCATTACTGTATCATGGCCCTTAGTATTCCCCCCCCCCCTGTATGATGGCCCCCAGTAATCCCCTCACATTGTATGATGGCCCCCAGTATTTCCCTCATGAGCACTATTAAAATAAAATAAAAAACATCTTATACTCTGCTAACCATAGAACCTGGGGAGTCTGCCAGCAGACAGGACCAGTTTCTTTGAGAATCAACATGTTGATGTCTTTGAGCCGGGGCATGCAAGGAGTGTCAGCATGATGACGTATTTATGTCGATGTGCTTCTCCCCACCTCGTTAATGTGCCGCTCTGCCTATCTGTACACCGCAGGCCTAAATCATTCTGTGGTCTACAGAACAGAGAGCAGTAGTGCAGGTGTTTCCCTGCTCTACCGCAGTTTAATTCTATCGGCTCTCTGCGTACATCAATACAGTTTAGAGAGGTGACCACTTCGATTTGTCCCTTATGTGTGAGGTCCCCAAGGTTATCGCACCATCTGCCGCACCCCTTCCCCACGGTAGCTATGCTACCGATAAATAGACAAGATAATGAAATAAAAAATGGAATCAGAATTTTCAAAACATCTATATTTATTCAATATTGAATATGAGCGCCTGTCAGAAACATCTGCACTTACAGTCTTGGCTGCGATAGATGAAATTCTTAGTGGTTGTCTGAGGAATTTTCTGCCATGCTGTACGCGCTTGGTCATGCAAATAATCAAGGTCCACTGCTGGCAGCTCACTTTACAATTGCTGAACAATGACATTTACATATTTGCTCCTTTTCTTGTGACATTTCCTGAAGCTGAACTCCCACTGTGACAGCCAGAGATATTAGATCATCCAGTGCGGAAGGAAAACATGATCCCAACATTTTATTTTTATTATGTCCCAATAATTCATATTAGAGGCTGAAATGTTATATTCTTACCTGAACCTGCTCTAGTGTCATCTGCTACTGTTACCAGGCCTCATCATATTTAACCAATGGACAGCACTGGCAATAAAGGAGGCGCACTAGAATTATTGGGTGGCAGAGGTACTGTCCCGCTAACAAAACTAGTGTGGATGTGACTTGTGGTATACCCTAACCAGTGAGATGTGTATATGTGACGTCCAGCTACTCAGCGAGGTAATCAGTTCCCTGTTGCAGCTCATTGACCAGTACCACACTCTATTGAAACTCCCAGCAGTCTGCTAGCATTTGCCAGTTATTGCTTAGTTTACTCCTTGAACTCTGATACTGTTCTCTGATTAGAGGTACTGACCCAGCTGGTCTGACTATACTTTCCTCATACTCGCTAATCTGATTAAAACTAAAAAGCTAAAAGCAGTGCAAGAACCTTCCAGGTATGTACCAAACCTTTGCAATAAAACAAGAAAAATGAAAGCAGCACACCATTAGAACTGCTTGAGAAAGGTCCACACTTGGGACTGAAACGTCGCACATGGGCCAATAAACAGCACAGTTTTTTAATTTATTGGTGTGCTGCCTTCATTTTTCTTTCGCTAATCTGATTAGCAACTACTCCTTAAATGCAACCTAAAGGACCCCATTAAAAGGAAAGACTAGAAGCAATGGGGTGAAACTGAATTGGAAGGAGACACAGATTAGATATTAGAAAAAACTTTTGACAGTTAGGGTGATCAATGAGTGGAACAGGCTGCCATGAGAGGTGGTGAGCTCTCCTTCAAAGGAAGTCTTCAAACAGAGGCTGGACAGACATCTGTCTGGGATGATTTAGTGAATCCTTCTCTGAGCAGGGGGTTGGACCAGATGACCCAGGAGGTCCCTTCCAACTCTAACATTCTATGATTCTATGATAAGTCCAGATGCTTAAATAAATGTTAAAGAGTTAAGACCAAGGTTCCTATGGGACAGAGAGACCATCAGCCAATCTGCCCAAGATTGCATTTTTGAGCTGAAGGCTTCAGATAGATATCATACTGTATGTAACCAGAGTTCTATTATTCTAGGTGAACACAGCAAATACGAAATAACATTATACCGCACACTGGCTGACAGTGCAGTGCATGAAGCATAGTTTAGATGAAGCAGTGTTAGTTCAGAAGAAGGTCATCACTGGATCACAAAAAACCATTTGGCTGGGGGCCTTTTTTAAAGGAATTACCATATTTTTATCAATCTAAATTTTGTTATCTATTAAAATTATGGTATTCGTAGAAACAAAGGCTATTTTTCTTTGTGTCTGACAGCCTCACATCAAGTTCTTTAGTGTAGTTACTGGCTGCCTATCTTCTGAGTAATAATTTGTTTAGTAAATACCTGGATGATTTGCTTTTATTTTAATTGTATTTTTTTTTACTCTCTAACAACTACCATGGTTATATTCAAGGGTAGCTTATTATGGACCAAATGGAACAGCTCACTATTTATTTGACACATTGGCCCTAAGATAAGAAAATTTTCATATGTCAAAATATTAGGAAAAAGAGACATTGTGATTCACCCTTTTCCTCCAAACACAAGGTAGAGATACATTAATCTCTACCACCACACATTCCTTGTTCTAGCCGTAGTCATAAGTTTTAAGAGGCTTTTAATTTTCAGAAAATCTCTTAAAGAAATAAATCGCACTTTACTCACCCTTTCTCGGTCCACTGCTGCCTCCTGTGTCTGCTGTTAATTGCAGTGCTGATGACAATCAATGGGCTCAAGCAGACAGTCAGAGCTGCTGCGCTTACTGATTGGCTGCAGTGTTACCAACCGGGAGCAGCAATGATGGTTCTAACTAAGTCCCGCAGCTCCGTGCTTCACGGCGAGGCCAAATATTTAAATACACTTTCCCACCTGCTTGTTTTCTCTCAGTTTTCTTTGATTGACAACTCAGGCTTCATAGAGTCGAAGAAGGCTGGACATAGATGGAAAACAAGCAGGTAGGAAGGTGTACGTTATATAAATGATTGGCCCCGCCATAAAACACACGGTGTCTTTGTTTGGTTTGAACTGTCATTCTGTGCTGACAGAGTTCTTTTAAAGAGTTGTGTGGCGTACAAAGCATATTTTAAATTGACTTTTAACCCCCGGAGTTTTTTTTGGATTTGCGTTTTTGTTTTTTGCTCCCCTTCTTCTCAGAGCCATAACTTTTTTTTATTTTTCCGTCAATATGGCCATGTGAGGGCTTGTTTTTTGTGGGATGAGTTGTACTTTTGAACGACACCATTGGTTTTACCATGTTGTGTACTAGAAAATAGAAAAAAAAATTTAAGTGCGGTGAAATTGCAAAAAAGTGCAATCCCACACTTGTTTTTTGTTTTGCTTTTTTTACTAGGTTCACTAAATTCTAAAACTGACCTGCCATTATGATTCTCCAGGTCATTACCAGTTCATAGACACCAAACAAATCTAGGTTCTTTTTTACCTAAGTGGTGGAAAAAAATTCCAAACTTTGCTAAAAAAACCCCATTGCGCCATTTTCCGATACCCGCAGCGTCTCCATTTCTCATGATCTGGGGTTGGTTGAGGGCTTATTTTTTGCGTGCTGTGCTGATGTTTTTTAAAGATGCTATTTTGTTGCAGATACGTTCTTTTGATCACCCATAGTTGCTTTTTAATGCAATGTTGTGGCAACCATAAAAAAGTAATTCTGGCATTTTGACTTTTTTCCTCTTTTCTCGCTACGCCGTTTAGCGATCAAGTTAATCCTTTTTTTATTGATAGATTGGGCGATTCTGAACGTGTTGATACCAAATATGTATATGTTTGATATTTTTATTGCTTTATTTTGAATGACACAGCTGCGAGCTCACTCTGTCATCTGACAGATTGACAATGACAACCACAGGGGCTTTTGACGTTCGGTTACATTCGTCGAACAAATTGGCATTTAAATGTTCGCGGAACCGAATGTCAAGAGGTTCCCTAATCTCTTGCAGTAATATTATAAATATGGTGTGTTTGCAAAAACAAAGGCACATCAAGTCATATTTTGGTCTTCTTTAAACTCAGACTGTGTCTACGAACCATATAAAACTAGGATAGTCTCATATTCTAAAGCTTAAATTCAGTCATAGTTTACAGATGATTTTTTTTTGCCATAATCAAGAAATAGTTTCTTACCTGCAGCGAATGGCATAAACCCATCACTTTTCTTAAACTCGCCTTTCTCATTAAGGAAGTGTCCAGGATCAAACTCCCCTGGGTTTTTGAAATATTTGGGGTCTTTTAGGACAGATGTCAAGACTGGAAGCAATACGGTTTTCTGAAAGTAAATATATAGGAAATATATAGATATAGAAAACTGAAGTGTTAAAAGTGAGATCTAGGTAGCAGCTGATAGGAAGAGCCAAGACATTGAAAATATCAAAACAACTTTTTTCACAAGAGATAACCTTGGTGTCTCTGAGTTACTGTATAAATAAGAGTAGAGTAATAGTTAAAAGAAAACATGTAAAATGTTGAGCTTGGTTCCTAAACATAAAAGATAGAAACAGGTGATGAGCTAAGAAGTCATACTTGCCAAGTTTCCTGGATTGGTCAGTACGTTCGCGTAAAATCAGTAAACTGTCCAGACTCATGGAAAAGTAAGTAACTGTTCTGGGACCCAAAATGTTTAATTTTTTCTCACTGTGTCAGAAAGATGAGGACCAAGGGTTGGAGGGGTGGAGAATGGGTAGGAAAGTGCATTGCCCCTGAAATAATGTTTAACTATGACCGAAAATTTACAATGGCACACACTTAAACTGATGCCAAACAGAAAAAATTGTCAGATGTGATCGATAAGAAAAGTATGTTGTACCTTAGGAATGTGATATCCTCTGAAGGTTGTGTCCTTGCTGGCAGCATGGAGAACTCCAATAGGTATAATATCAGCAAATCTTTGGATCTCGTGGATTACGGCTTCTGTATACGGCATTTTACTCCTGTCTTCTATTGATGGGCAGTGATCTTTCCCTATTACACTGTCAATTTCTTTCTGGATCTTCTCTGAAATTTCCAAAATGGAACAAAGAACATGTTTTCATACTTTTCAGTATAGTGCTGTTTTAAAACCAAAAATTAGTTATTTTGAAAATGTCACCATGCCAAGACCAAGAAGTACAAGGTAACACATCTTATTGATAAGATACCGGTGGGCGTGGCCTGACTGTGGAGGAGAGCGGTCGCACACCTTGTGAGCTCCTGCCTGGCTCTGGATCCCAATCAAATTTATAAGACCCACAGAGATAATAATAGTTCCAGGGTCGGTCAAGAACACCGTGCCTAGCCCTGGAGGCATTTGTGGACAGGCGTTGCACCTCATCTCGGCGCAGGACCTGCAGGCTTCGGGGGAGAAGGAGAGAGGTGATGGTGACGTCGCCATCTTAGACAATCTTCAGCCTGTGAGCGCTATTGAACACAGCGGCTCCAGGAAGGTACGGGTGGCCCCCTCCCTGGACTTCCTTCCCCGCCTCAGCACACCGCTCACACAGCCCACCGCTTACCTGCATTGGCGTCACCGGTGCTCTGACGCCTCCTGCGGTGCTCCGGACTGCCGCTGCTGGGCCCCGAGTGCTGCTTCCCGCCTGCGGTGTCTTGTGTGGGAGTGGGGAGACGCGCCTGCCGTCAGGACCGCTGGATGAGATCATCATCCTCGGCGGCGCTCCGTGCTCTCCGCAGCCCGGCGGTTACTTTGAAGGGGCGACGCACCTCCGAGAGAGGGGTGAGGGACCCGGGGATTTCCCGCCAAGCCCGGCGCCATATTGGCTCATCCGCATAGTGCAGGGGGGAATCCCTGAAGGCTGCACTCAAAATAGGATCGCTCCTTCTCTATTGCTCATGTCTGTTCCTCCTCTCCTGCTGCCCCATACCCACCTGTTCAACACATATACCACAGAGACAGGATTCTGACTGTGGGTTACATTGGAGGGTCGGCTTGATATAGTGCCCTGGATCAGGTTGTGATACCATCTGTGCTGGGCTTTTGCGACATAATCTAGAGGCTTTACTGACTCTCCTTAGTACTACATGAACGATCTTCAATACTGGTACTAAAAAGCACAATTAGCCTCACACAGAGAGGAGCATTAGCCATATGAAAAACATTAATTCAAGGAAGTGCACAACTTGAAATACCAAAGGACATCATTCTTCCTAATGCACATAGGATAAAGTAAAACGAAAGCACTATAAAACAAACTGTAAGAGATCATAGTCCTCTCCTTAAATCTCGCAGTACAGAGAAATACAATAAAGCTTCTGCAAAAGACACTAGATTCTCCATATATACTTAAGCAGACCTGCACTGACACCTATTGGCCGCACAAGGAAATACCAACTTTAATATTTCCTCAGAACTGCAGAAATCTCTGTGCACTACCGCCCTGATTGAAGTAGTAAATCTGTCAAACTTAGTGACTGTCGAGAACCCAAAAAGATGAAACTATAATATCTCCTAAAACAGCTAGAGGAGGAACTGGAAGCATTCTTTATAACCTGAAACAGTGCACAATGGTTAGGTCCAGCACCAAAACGCCTAGATCAACTAAAGCAAATACTCTCACTTCGCAATCAGATATGGACAAGTATTTAAAAAAGCGTTTAACTGCTGCTAGTGCTATTAAAACAAACTACCCTTCTGACCCAGCTCCGGATGGGGAGACAGATACAGATATGGAGAGTGATTCGGATATAGGATCAGAGAGCAAAGAACAACCAGTAACGCGTTCCTTTATTAAACGAATATTGTCTAAAGTACTAGAACCCATTGGAAAGGAGCTGACTGACATTAAGCATGAGATATCCCAACAGGGCCACAGACTGGAGTCCTTAGAGAATGCCCAAAGCAGTCATGTAGAATATTCCAATGCCATTTTGACCTGTCTTAAAGCTCAAGAGGAACAGATACAAATCGTACACTCTACTCTAGAGGATCACGAGAATAGAGAGCGTAGGAACAACATCAGAGTTAAAGGTTTGCCAGAATCTGTGGCAGCTGAGGCCCTAACCAAAGCGGCTACAGAAATATTCCGTTCTCTCTTAACAGATCAAGATCCTCAGGATATAGAAATCATTAGGATCCATAGAGCACTCCGTCCCAAGCCCAAACAAGGGGACCCCCCTCGAGATGTTTTATGTAGATTTCTTGATTTCCGTACTAAAGATCTAATTCTAAGACGTGCAAGGGAAGTGCAGGAAATTAAATTTGAAGGCTCACTGCTTAAATTGTTCCAAGACTTATCAGCAATAACTCTGAGGAAACGCTATATTCTCAAACCGTTTACAGAGGCTCTCATCCAGAAGAAATTACAGTACCGCTGGCTCTACCCATTCGGGATACAAGTCATCGCAGAGGACAAGAGATTACAAGCCAGCTCGTCGGCGGACATCAGGAAAATCTGTGGGGAATTGAACATCACCCTGGCCCAGTACCCGGACATTGAGTCCTTTCATGCGGCCTCCACACTGCATCCCCTTCCTCTTCCGACGCCGTGGCAGTCTGTCTCCACACCCAAAGCTCAAAAGACTAAACGCAAAAGTCTCAAAACGACTCCCACCAAGGATCAAGTTACTTGAGAAAACATCAAACTGTTCGGATAACTTTAAAAGACTTGATCCTTAATGATTCTCCCGGAGATCGAGCTCTTACCCATATACTAATTGGGTACAAGTTTACTGCATTAGTTTAAAACAATGTTTCAGTTATTTAATGCATTTAATGCTTAGTTAACTATCCTCCAAACTAGCTGATAGTATGTCATTAATCACAGACAAGTGTTCAGATATGTTGCACTCGTACGAGTGTGTTGATGTTCTAAATCCCCTTTTGTTATTTCACCCTTTCCTATTTTCTTCACTTTTCCCTCTTTTCCCTTATCTGGTCCCTCCCCCCTCTTCATCTCCCCAGGCACCTCGTGATGATTTCCTACAAGTAACGATATATCCAGATGGCGGTTAACCAGAGAACATTCAAATTACTGACTTTCAACGCTAAAGGGTTCAACTCACCGGCAACCAGAGGCCAAACTCTCTCGCACTTTAAGAAAAAAGGTATCGATTTACTCCTCTTACAGGAGACTCACTTTACAGACAAAAAAGTTCCTACATTTGACAAAGCACACTACGACAGATGGTTTCATGCCATCTCGCCACAAAAAAAGTCAAGGGGAGTGTCGGTGGCCATAGCCAAAGACATTCCTTTTCAACTTCATGATCAGATGACAGATGCAAATGGTCGCTATATATTAGTGAAGGGGATTCTGGCGGGAGTAGTTGTAACCATATGCAATATTTATGCCCCAAACACGAAACAGCTGAAATGGCTGCTAGCTACGTTAAAAAAAATAAGAGACTTTAGGGAAGGCATCCTATTGCTGGGTGGTGACTTTAATTTAGCCCTGGAACCAAGTATAGATACAACAAAGAAAAAAAGTGTGATATCCTTAAGGGACTTTTCCAGATTAAAACATTCACTGCACTCTTTGAATATGGTAGACATATGGCGTTATATGCACCCATCAACTCGAGACTATACCTTTTACTCTTACCCGCACGGCTCATACCACCGTATTGACTACCTGTTCGCACCACGATCCTTGCTGTCCAACATTAAACATGTGGAGATAGCTCCCTCCTTATTTTCTGATCATTCTTATGTAATGACCGAATTAACACTGTCCAAACAATTTTCCACATGCAGAACTTGGCAACTTAATGACTCTTTGCTCGATAATACTACAAATAAAATACGTATCCAAAAAGCCATAACAACATACTTTGAGTTGAACAATAATGCGGAGACATCGCCGCTAATAATTTGGGAGGCACATAAGTCCGTAATCAGAGGTGAATTTATATCAATAGCATCTTATTTGAAAAAATTGGAAGGCAAGGAGATCGACTCTCTTTATGAAGAGATAAAGCGCTTAGAGTCACAACATAAGAAAACTCTACTATCCCAGGTCCTGTTAGAACTCACAACCAAGAGACAGAGACTAAAAGATATTCTGAGGGAGCAATCAGTTAAGTTTTTTGCCTCATTTAAAAACCGAATATATGTACATGGAGATAAGGCTTCAAAGCTAACTATGTCACTAATAAAAAAAAGACAAGCCCGCACGTTCATTCATGTTATTAAAACAAAGTCAGGTTTAAAGACCCAAAATTACTCTGAGATAGAGAAAGAATTCTTGTCCTACTATAAGTCTCTATATCAATTGCGCCCTGAAGAAGGTGAAAATGAAAAGAGCCAAAAGAGACTGGATATCCAATCTTTTCTAAAACACTTAAAGCTCCCAACCTTATCTAAATCCCAACAAGAACGATTACTTAAGCCGTTTACTATGGCGGAACTCCGGTCGACCCTGTCAAAATGTCCTAAAGGGAAAGCTCCAGGCCCAGACGGCTTTTCGACTCATTATTACAGCACCAATTCTGAGCTATTACTTCCCCATCTGCTTAACATGTGTAATGGTCTCCGGGAGGGAGGGGTGGCGCCGCGGCAGCTACTTGAAGCCAGAATCTCTTTGATATACAAAGAAGGTAAAGATCCAGAGCAATGTGGCAGTTATAGACCCATATCATTGCTAAATACGGATCTGAAGATATATGCGAGAATGATGGCAGATAGAGTTGCGGCGGTGCTCCCCCAGTTAATTTCCTTAAACCAATCTGGGTTTGTAAAGGGAAGAGAGGGGAAGGACAACACTTACAAAATTTTACACTTGATACAATTTGCTAAATGGAGAAAATTACCAATGGCACTAATGGGTATTGACGCTGAGAAGGCGTTTGACAGGGTCGACTGGGTTTTCTTACAAGAAACATTATCACAATTCGGCTTCCCCTTATCAGTAATTACTGCCATCATGGGAATGTACTCATGCCCCTCAGCTAGAATTAAACTTAATGGTTCTTTGACAGACTCATTTCAGATACATAATGGCACGAGGCAGGGCTGCCCCCTATCCCCGCTGCTATTTGTCTTGTCGATCGAACCGCTTATACAAGCCATCCAACAATGCACTGAAATAACAGGCCTACAGATACAGGGAGCCCACTACAAAACTGTAGCGTTTGCGGACGACCTCTTGTTGATAATCACTAGACCACTGAGGACTATTCCAGCCATACTAGCAATTTTGGAAAAGTTTAGCAAACTATCAAATTTCAAAATAAATGAAACAAAGTCTGAATTCTTAAATTTAGGCCTCCCCATACATGTAGAAAATATGCTTAAACAAACGTACTCATTCCCTTGGCAAACGGAAAGCCTTAAATACTTGGGTATACAATTAAGTGCGTCAGACAAAGACTTATTTGAGCTTAATTTCAATCAGCTATTAAAGAACACAACGAGAACCCTCCACTCCTGGAAGGACGCACATTTGTCGTGGGTGGGCAGAAAAAATATACTAAAGTGCATAATTCTGCCAAAATTTCTTTATATATTTAACATGCTCCCAATCCAAGTCCCTTCCTCCTTCCTCTCTAAAGTGCATTCACTCTTTTTTAGTTATATTTGGCGAAAAAATAAGCCACGAATCAACTCAAAAACCCTAACACTACCAAGGGAGATGGGAGGGATTAACGCTCCGGACATAATAAAATATTATCATGCAGCACACATTTCTAGAACAATTCATTGGATCAGAAATACTAAAAACAAACAATGGCTAAATATAGAACAAGAAATGTCGCCTCATCCTCTGCGTTCTATATTACTAGGACAAAACGCTGTTCAGTACCCAACAAAAATACAAAACATTCACACCTCAGCCACAATTAAAGTATGGGAAAAATATCGCCATAATTTGGCCCCTCCTATATCTCCCTTAGCAGCACTTACAGACTTCCTAGATTCCCTCCCAAAACAGGCTACACAAATCTCATTGGAACACATACTGGAAGACGGTGCCCTTATATCATTGAAAAAATTGCACAAAATTTCGGGTCTCTCAGGCCTCACATTTCTGCAACACAGAAAACTTTCCCATATAATCAATCAATATGCCCGTCAGGCAGATCTTAATAGATCATTAACCGCTTACGAAAGATTATGTGCTGAACTGAGGCCCCCTACCAAAATTTTGTCAACCATATATCAATCATTAATCAAAATTGACACAACGTTGAAACGCGCCTACTTAGCCAGATGGGAGAGAGATCTAGGTTGCTCCTTTTCTGACTCACAAATCAAACACATTTATAAGAACTCACATGGCCACTCAAAATGTGTGAGAATCCAAGAAAATTCTTTTAAACTACTCACTAGATGGTATATCACACCCAAACAAATCCAAAAATGGAATCCTGCTGCGTCTATAGACTATTGGAGATGTGGAGTGGAGGAAGGAAATTATCTACACATATGGTGGTCCTGCTCGGCATTAGCCCCCCTCTGGAAAGATGTTAACTCATTATTATGCAAGCTACTAAATAAACGCATTATGTGTGGACCAGAAAATATATTCCTCCACTTCCCAACTGTGACAAACGACAAAGCAACCGACAAACTAGCTCAATTTATTATAGCAGCAGGGAAATCCCTGATTCCTCAACACTGGAACTCCAAAACAATACCCACTAATACCCAACTACTTCTCAAAATAGAACAATTATATCACATCGAAGAATTGGCTGCCAAAGTCAATCATAATCTAGAAAACTTTAACCGCGTCTGGAAACCTTGGACTCTTTACAGAACGCAACAACCCTTTATTTCTGAAATAACAGAAACAACATCATAAACCTACTCATTGATATCACAGGTGCCGTAGTCCCCCCCCCCCCCCCCCTTCCTCCTCTCCCATACCTACTCTTTTGACCCTAATTTTCACTCCTTTGCTTCTTCCTCTTTTCTTCCTTCTAATATACAGGTGGATTTCTCTTTAAACCAGAAATGTTTATCAAATGTGCGCCAAGAATGCAGTTTATTATATTATTTTCATATGTTACTATGTAGGTATGTGTGTCTATATTTACTGGACAGTGGCGCTTAAAGAATGTGAAACCGGTGTTATTCTGTAATTTTACTCTATATGCTAAAATTACCTTATATTAATGTGTATTCATTGTTTTGTTTGTATAAACATGCTTTCAATAAAAAGAACGTTGAAAGAAAGAAAGATAAGATACCGGTAATATGTATAGTAAATGATTAGTTGTGATTCAACTTTGCAGGTCCTGGTATAATCAATTACAATTTGATTCAAGCAAAATTATTTTACAGAATGCAGATGGCTCCTTCAGTCAGAAAAGTTACCTCAGGAGTGACCAGGTGTGCTTCCCAATAATGTCTCACAACCATCATATAGTATAAGACATTACCTAATATAACACAACATATCTGTTAACCCCTGTCCTGGATCAAAGCTCACACCGGTCAGCTAAAGTCTGTTGTGCTTGATGTCTGGCTTTTCAGATGGCCCAGCATTAACACATGTGATCATCTCCCTTGGCCTATATAAGGACCACCAAGAGAGACACCTTGGTCAAACATTGTCATTGTCCTGTTTGCCCTGAGTGGGTACACTGTCAGCCTTCCCTGGTTATCAGTAAGGTGTCTGTTCACCCTGGATCCAGAGCTACCACGCACAGGGATGCCACCCAAATCTTATGGAGCATTGCGTTCTGGCAGTAATATGTGTGGGGACGTGGGATACCATACCTCCCACCAGGATCCCATCTCCTCCCCAACCTCACCACCACACTTATCCCATCCCTAACCCACCTGTTCAACCTATCACTAACTTCTGACACCTTCCCTTCTGCATTCAAACATGCCACAATCATGCCTATCCTTAAAAAGCCAACCCTCAATCCAACTGCTATGTCCAGCTATTGCCCAATATCGCTGCTCCCATTCGCTTCCAAACTCATGGAGCAGCACGTCCACACTGAACTTTCCTCCCACCTCTCATCTAACTTGTTGTTCGACAATCTACAATCTGGTTTCCGCCCCCATCACTGAACTGAGACTGCCCTGACCAAAATCACTAATGACCTACTTACCGCCAAAGCTACTGGACAATACTCTGTACTCCTCCTTCTAGACCTGTCCTCTGCTTTCGACACAGTTGACCACTGCCTCCTACTACAGATCCTCTCCTCCTTTTGCATCAAAGACCTCGCCCTATCCTGGATCGCCTTGTACTTTTCCAACTGCACATTCAGCGTCTCCCACTCCCACACTACCTCCTCATCCCACCCTCTCTCTGTTGGAGTCCCCCAAGTGTTATGACCCCAATGGCGAGGGTCTCAGAGAAACAAGTAAATCTGCGACGTACAAAAATCCAGCTCATAGGGCAGTGGTAACTGGGTTGACCATATATCTACTCCTAACGCCAACACTAGCAGTAGCTGGGGAACATGCCTACGTTGGTCGCTAGTTGTCTCGCGCCAGCCGGAGGACTAACGACCCCTACGAGAGGAAAACAAAGACCTCTCTTGCCTCCAGAGAATAGACCCCAAAAGTAGGATAGTAGCCCCCCACAAATAATAACGGTGAGGTAAGAGGAAATGACAAACACAGAGATGAACTAGGTTTAGCAAAGAGAGGCCCACTTACTAATAGCAGAATGTAGTAAGATAACTTATATGGTCAACAAAAACCCTATCAAAATCCACGCTGGAGATTCAAGAACCCCCGAACCGTCTAACGGCCCGGGGGGAGAACACCAGCCACCCTAGAGCTTCCAGCAAGGTCAGGAAACAGATTATATACAAGCTGGACAAAAATGCAAACCAAAACAAATAGCAAAAAGCAAGGAAGCAGACTTAGCTTAATCAAGCAGGAACCAGGATCAGTAGACAAGAGCACTACAGATTAGCTCTGATATCAACGTTGCCAGGCATTGAACTGAAGGTCCAGGGAGCTTATATAGCAACACCCCTGACCTAACGACCCAGGTGAGCATACAAGGGATGAATGACATACCCAGAGTCAAATCACTAGTAGCCACTAGAGGGAGCCAAAAGGTAAATTCACAACAGTACCCCCCCCTTAGTGAGGGGTCACCGAACCCTCACCAAGACCACCAGGGCGATCAGGATGAGCGGCGTGAAAGGCACGAACTAAATCGGCCGCATGCACATCAGAGGCGACCACCCAGGAATTATCCTCCTGACCATAGCCCTTCCACTTGACCAGGTACTGAATCCTCCGCCTGGAGAGACGAGAATCTAAGATCTTCTCCACCACGTACTCCAACTCGCCCTCAACCAACACCGGAGCAGGAGGCTCAGCAGAAGGAACCACAGGCACAACGTACCGCCGCAACAAGGACCTATGAAATACATTGTGGATGGCAAACGACACCGGAAGATCCAGGCGAAAGGATACAGGATTAATGATTTCCAATATCTTGTAAGGACCAATGAAGCGAGGCTTAAATTTGGGAGAGGAGACCTTCATAGGAACAAATCGAGAAGACAGCCATACCAAATCCCCAACGCGAAGTCGGGGACCCACACCGCGGCGGCGGTTGGCAAAACGCTGAGCCTTCTCCTGTGACAACTTCAAGTTGTCCACCACATGCCCCCAGATCCGCTGCAACCTATCCACCACGGAATCCACCCCAGGACAGTCAGAAGGCTCCACATGTCCCGAGGAAAAACGAGGATGGAAACCAGAGTTGCAGAAAAATGGCGAAACCAAGGTGGCGGAACTAGCCCGATTATTAAGGGCAAATTCAGCTAACGGCAAGAAGGTCACCCAATCATCCTGATCAGAAGAGACAAAACACCTCAAATAAGCCTCCAGAGTCTGATTAGTTTGCTCCGTTTGTCCGTTAGTCTGGGGATGGAAAGCGGATGAAAACGACAACTCAATGCCCATCCTACCACAAAAGGATCGCCAGAACCTGGAAACAAACTGGGATCCTCTGTCCGACACAATATTCTCAGGAATGCCGTGCAAACGAACCACGTTCTGGAAGAACACAGGAACCAGATCAGAAGAGGAGGGCAGCTTAGGCAAAGGAACCAAATGGACCATCTTGGAGAAACGATCACATATCACCCAGATGACAGACATGCCCTGAGACACCGGAAGATCAGAAATGAAATCCATAGAGATGTGTGTCCAAGGTCTCTTCGGGACAGGCAAGGGCAAGAGCAACCCGCTGGCACGAGAGCAGCAAGGCTTAGCTCGAGCACAAGTACCACAGGACTGTACAAATGACCGCACATCCCTTGACAAGGAAGGCCACCAAAAGGACCTGGCCACCAGATCTCTGGTGCCAAAAAATCCCGGGTGCCCTGCCAACACCGAGGAATGAACCTCGGAAATGACTCTGCTGGTCCATCTAGCAGGCACAAACAATCTGTCAGGTGGACAAGAGTCGGGCCTACCAGCCTGAAATCTCTGCAACACACGTCGCAGATCTGGAGAAATAGCAGACACGATAACTCCTTCCTTAAGAATACCCACAGGTTCAGCGACTCCAGGAGCATCAGGCACAAAGCTCCTAGACAGAGCATCGGCCTTCACATTCTTAGAACCTGGTAAATACGAGACCACAAAGTCAAAACGGGAGAAAAACAATGACCAGCGGGCCTGTCTAGGATTCAGGCGTTTAGCAGACTCGAGATACATCAGATTTTTGTGATCAGTCAAGACCACCACACGATGCTCAGCACCCTCGAGCCAATGACGCCACTCCTCAAATGCCCACTTCATGGCCAACAACTCCCGATTGCCCACATCATAATTTCGCTCTGCCGGCGAAAACTTCCTAGAGAAAAAGGCACAAGGTCTCATAGTAGAGCAACCAGGGCCTCTCTGCGACAAAACGGCCCCTGCCCCAATCTCCGAAGCATCCACCTCAACCTGAAAGGGAAGTGAGATGTCAGGCTGGCACAAAACAGGCGCCGAAGTAAACCAGCGTTTTAACTCCTGGAAAGCTTCCACGGCAGCAGGAGCCCAGTTAGCTACATCAGAGCCTTTCTTGGTCATATCCGTCAGCGGTTTAACAACGCTAGAGAAATTTGCGATAAAACGACGGTAGAAGTTAGCAAAACCCAAGAACTTCTGAAGACTCTTAACTGACGAGGGTTGAGTCCAATCATGAATAGCTCGGACCTTGACTGGATCCATCTCCACAGCAGAAGGGGAAAAAATGAACCCCAAAAAGGGAACCTTCTGTACACCAAAGAGACACTTTGAGCCTTTTACAAACAAAGAGTTTTCACGCAGAATCTCAAAAACCATCCTGACCTGCTCCACATGCGAGTCCCAATCAACAGAAAAAACCAGAATATCATCCAGATAAACAATCAAAAATTTATCCAGATACTTCCGGAAAATGTCATGCATGAAGGACTGAAAAACTGAAGGTGCATTAGAGAGACCGAATGGCATCACCAAGTACTCAAAATGACCTTCGGGCGTATTGAATGCGGTTTTCCATTCATCGCCCTGCCTAATGCGCACAAGGTTGTACGCACCACGAAGGTCTATCTTGGTGAACCACTTGGCACCTTTAATCCTGGCAAACAAATCTGACAACAGCGGCAAAGGATACTGAAATTTGACAGTGATCTTATTTAAAAGCCGATAGTCAATACAAGGCCTCAAAGATCTGTCCTTTTTGGCCACAAAAAAGAATCCCGCACCAAGAGGGGAAGAAGAAGGACGGATATGCCCCTTCTCAAGAGACTCCTTGATATATGAACGCATCGCGGTATGTTCAGGTACCGACAGATTAAACAGTCTCCCCTTAGGAAACTTACTGCCAGGAATCAAATCTATTGCACAGTCACATTCCCTATGAGGAGGCAGTGCACTGGACTTAGACTCGCTGAAGACATCCTGATAATCAGACAAATACGCCGGAACTTCCGAAGGCGTAGAAGAAGCAATAGACAAGGGCAGGGAATCTCCATGAATTCCATGGCAGCCCCAACTTGACACTGACATAGCCTTCCAGTCCAGGACTGGATTATGGGTCTGTAACCATGGCAAACCTAAAACAACCAAATCATGCATTTTATGCAGAACAAGAAAACGTATTACCTCCCGATGTTCGGGAGTCATGCACATGGTAACCTGTGTCCAAAACTGCGGTTTATTTTTTGCCAATGGCGTAGAATCAATACCCCTAAGAGGGATAGGATTTTCCAATGGCTCAAGAACAAATCCGCAGCGCTTGGCAAATGACAGATCCATAAGGCTCAGGGCAGCACCCGAGTCCACAAACGCCATGACAGGATACGATGACAGTGAGCAAATCAAAGTTACAGATAGAATAAATTTAGGTTGCAAATTACCAATGGCGACCGGACTAACAACCTTAGTAAGACGTTTAGAGCATGCTGAGATAACATGTGTAGAATCACCACAGTAGTAACACAAGCCATTCTGGCGTCTATGAATTTTCCGCTCATTTCTAGTCAGGATTCTATCACATTGCATTAAATCAGGTGTCTGTTCAGACAACACCATGAGGGAATTAGCGGTTTTGCGCTCCCGCAACCGCCGGTCGATTTGAATAGCCAGGGCCATAGAATCATTCAGACCTGTGGGAATGGGAAAACCCACCATCACATTCTTAATGGCTTCAGAAAGGCCATTTCTAAAATTAGCAGCCAATGCACACTCGTTCCACTGGGTCAGCACGGACCATTTCCGAAATTTTTGGCAATACACTTCAGCCTCGTCCTGGCCCTGAGACATAGCCAGCAAGGCCTTTTCTGCCTGAATCTCAAGATTGGGTTCCTCATAAAGCAAACCGAGCGCCAGAAAAAACGCATCAATGTCAGCCAATGCCGGATCTCCTGGCGCCAGCGAGAAGGCCCAAACCTGAGGGTCGCCCCGTAAAAAACAAATAAAAATTTTTACTTGCTGAGCGGAGTCTCCAGATGAACAGGGTTTCAGGGACAAAAACAATTTACAATTATTCCTGAAATTTCTAAATTTAAATCGGTCTCCGGAAAACGGTTCAGGAATCGGTATCTTAGGTTCTGACATAGGACTTCTGATAATATAATCTTGTATGCCCTGCACACGAGCAGCAAGCTGGTCCACACTTGTAATCAAGGTCTGGACATTCATGTCTGCAGCAAACACAAGCCACTCAGAGGTAAAGGGGAAAAGAAAAAAAAATGAGAGAGAGAAAAAAAACCTCAGAACTTTCTTTCTTATAATCCCGCTTCTGCAATGCATTTAACATTTAATACTGGCCTGGCAAACTGTTATGACCCCAATGGCGAGGGTCTCAGAGAAACAAGTAAATCTGCGACGTACAAAAATCCAGCTCATAGGGCAGTGGTAACTGGGTTGACCATATAACTACTCCTAACGCCAACACTAGCAGTAGCCGGGGAACATGCCTACGTTGGTCGCTAGTTGTCTCGCGCCAGCTGGAGGACTAACTACCCCTACGAGAGGAAAACAAAGACCTCTCTTGCCTCCAGAGAATAGACCCCAAAAGTAGGATAGTAGCCCCCCACAAATAATAACGGTGAGGTAAGAGGAAATGACAAACACAGAGATGAACTAGGTTTTAGCAAAGAGAGGCCCACTTACTAATAGCAGAATGTAGTAAGATAACTTATATGGTCAACAAAAACCCTATCAAAATCCACGCTGGAGATTCAAGAACCCCCGAACCGTCTAACGGCCCGGGGGGAGAACACCAGCCACCCTAGAGCTTCCAGCAAGGTCAGGAAACAGATTATATACAAGCTGGACAAAAATGCAAACCAAAACAAATAGCAAAAAGCAAGGAAGCAGACTTAGCTTAATCAAGCAGGAACCAGGATCAGTAGACAAGAGCACTACAGATTAGCTCTGATATCAACGTTGCCAGGCATTGAACTGAAGGTCCAGGGAGCTTATATAGCAACACCCCTGACCTAACGACCCAGGTGAGCATACAAGGGATGAATGACATACCCAGAGTCAAATCACTAGTAGCCACTAGAGGGAGCCAAAAGGTAAATTCACAACACCCAAGGCTCTGTTCTAGGACCCCTACTCGTCTCAATCTATACACTTGGCTTGGGACAACTCATAAAGTCCCATGGATTCCAGTACCACCTCTATGCTGATGACACTCAGATCTACCTCTCTGGCCCAGACGTCACCGCTCTGCTGTCCAGAATCCCAGAGTGCCTATCAGCCATATCCCCCTTCTTCTCCTCTCGCTTCCTCAAACTCAATGTGGACAAATCTGAACTCATCATCTTTCCTCCATCCCACAGATCTTCCTTACCTGACCTATCTATCGCAATCAATGACATAATGCTTTCCCCCGTACCAGAAGTCCGCTGCCTCGGAGTAACCTTCGACTCTGCCCTGTCCTTCAAACCGCACATCCAAGCTCTTTCCACCTCCTGTCGCCTCCAGCTCAAAAATATCTCCAGAATCCGTCCTTTCCTCAACCTTCAATCTGCTAAAATGCTTGTGCATGCCCTCATCATCTCCCGCCTTGACTACTGCAACATCCTTTTCTGCGGCCTCCCTGCTAACACCCTTGCACCTCTCCAGTCCATCCTTAACTCTGCTGCTCGACTAATCCATCTCTCTCCTCGCTATTCCTCCACTTCCCCCCTCTGCAAATCTCTTCACTGGCTCCCATTCCCTCAGCGTATCCAGTTCAAATTACTAATACTGACCTACAAAGCCATCCATAACCTGTCTCCTCCATATATCTCTGAACTAATCTCCTGATATCTTCCCTCACGTAATCTCCGGTCCTCCCAAGACCTCCTTCTCTCCTCCACACTTATTTGCTCCTCATCCAATCGCCTCCAAGACTTCTCCCGAATATCCCCCATCCTCTGGAACTCTCTGCCCCAACACGTCCGACTATCACCCACATTCGGATCCTTCAGACGGAACCTGAAAACTCATCTCTTCAGGAAAGCCTACAGCCTGCACTGACCCCGCTGCCTCCTCATCACTACCAAAGCTACCGCCTCACCAACACCGGAGCTCCTGTAACCCCCAACCTACTGTCTCCTTCCCCATAATCCTGCAGAATGTAAGCCCGCAAGGGCAGGGTCCTCGCCACTCTGTATCAGTCTGTCATTGTTAGTTTGTTTACTGTAAGTGATATCTGTAACTTGTATGTAACCCCTTCTCATGTACAGCACCATGGAATCAATGGTGCTATATAAATAAATAATAATAAAATAATAATAATGCAAATTTCACTGCCTGGGGAACATGGAATGTTGTGAGCCACAGTTTCCAGGCAATGCAAGATGCTGCTGTGTCTGGTACTAGGCAGTTGTGGGATTGTGTCCGTTCTGTTGTGCAAGTTAGCAGGGATTGGTTGACAGGGGGTGATTATGAAGTATTCATCACCAGATGATTTCCTTCAGAATCAGATGATCAAGTTAACCCTTTTCCCAGCTCAGGAATTTGCTGTTTTTTGCAATTAATATGAGTTGTGGCGCGGGAGCTGTGCTTGCAGTTTTGGTTGCTGTCTTTTGGGGTTGGTCTTAAGATTCGCTTCCTTTTCCCCTTGCGCTACACTCTCAGGGTTTCTCGCAGAGACACCTACCTAGACCAAGCTCTGGCCACGTCACCAAGCACCAGCTACCTATCAACAGTGAGTTTTGGAAGGGCTTTGCCCAAGTCCCCCTCCCATTTACTGTGATCAAGATAATAATAAAATATATAGCTTTATTTGGACTTCAGGACACAAAACCACAAACAATAAAAACAATTAAAAACAAATATACATCATTGTGGTCAACCCGCACCACTCAATATTAAACGGTGTCAGCTTTCATAACCGTGTGTTGAATCAACATTACAACACTGGCAATTAATAATAGGCTTGCTAAGATTGTTTGCAATTGCTCATAACACAAACAGCTAGCTAAATAGCCCCCGGAAGAAGCTAAGGGCGAAACGCGCGTCGGGGCGAGCAGGGGAACACGCCACCACTCTCCATCTGTATATCGGCTGAATCACCAATATCGGGTAATACGCTGTGTGCAATTTGATCTTACTAACTGTATGATATATCATGTACTGAATAGATGCTCTGGATAGCGCTACTTTATTTGTTAGATTGAGTTATAGGATATACCATTCTAAGCACCAGTCATGTTAATTCTGTTGCACTGTGGAATCCATGTGCTCCAACACTTCAGTTATAATTTTATGCAGTGCCCTTGTGTAGATTTGTGCTGGTAAGCATATGGGAGTATCATTATAGTTATACCCGAATTGGGATATTGAATTCATATATGCATATGCACCTTATATAACCAGCTGAAATAAACAAAAGGACACTGCCTGCCATGATATTTTGTGTATTTTTTCAGCATATTCCATAACATATATTGGGGTGGTGACTCATTGTTTCCCTGGGTACTTTTTTGATTTTTTGTCCTGTACTTTTTTATCTTTCATATGTTCTAATAAAATTGATTTGTAAATGTTGAATAATTTTGGTTCTCTTCTTTGGAGCCTGGGGGAATACCCAACGAGTCTCCTATGTGTTGTTATTTAGCTAGCTAAATAGCCAGGGAATATCTCAGAATAGAAAAAAACGTGCAGGAAACCCAGCACACCCCGACCCTTATTGGGCGACTGGATTGTCACTCACAACACTAATTGCTCAGCACATCCCAGCTCAACATCGGCCTGCTGAGTTGTCTATCACATTACTGACCACTCAGCATGCCCCTATCCAAGATTGTACGACTGAGCAACCACTCACCACACTGAGTGGAGAAATCATGTCCCTTTAGTGTACCTTTCTGCTGTCTGTACCTCAGCTACCTTTTCCCAGTTTCCTGCCCTCTTGCGGCCTCTAGTACCTCTGTTATGTGTACCCCACATTCCTCACCTGCTGCATCAATGCTCATGGTCCATGTGCCCACTCGGACCTTAGCCTTGGAGGATCCACCTCATCAGGTGAAGTTAACCATATCATAGTCTGCATAAAAGCTGAGGCAGGGAATGTAGCAACCAATTTGGAGTGAATCTATTTAGTGCGAGGATGTTACAGATTACAGTTTAGCACTGCATGCAGGGAGATAAAGTTAAACATTTGTACAGGAAGTTTGTGTGACAAAACAGCAGTAAAACTGGTTACCACCTATTTTCCAATGGCCATATAATGTATTTGAAAGTCATTTTGATATTGCTAAAGTTGTGTTTGAGTTTAAGAGCTTGAAAAGAGTTGAATATAGTCCTAAAAAATCAGAAGCTTCCAAACACATGGCATCATGATATGGGCCGTCCAGAATTGTTTAAAGTCATAGTAATCTTAGTGTATGGAAACTTTTGACTTTGCAGTAAGTAATAAAAATGCCCTAAAACATTATCTCTTCCATTATTCTGGCATTTGGCAAACATTAATAATTATGGTAATCCTAATTGACCTAAAACAGGAAAGGTTTATTCTGATTTCATATCAGATATTGCAAATGTGTCTTTTTATATAGAGTATGTAAACTTCTGGTTTCAACTGTATCTATCTATCTATCTATCTATCTATCTATCTATCTATCTATCTATCTATCATCTATCTATTAATCTATTTATGAATCTATCTATCATCTATTTACCTCCATGGACATGTCTACAATGTGTGTCACATGGATAATCGGTTTGTGTGAAAATATGGACATGAGCGCTTCCTCATAGATTATAATGGGTGTGCGTGTGTAGTACGTGTTTCCGGCACTTGTGGAAAAGAAAGTCACGTGTACCGAAAACATGAACATGTGAAGGGGACCTTAGAAACTGATTGATTGAAGAGATTTTATCACAAAATAATCTGAAATGTGGCAACTCGAAGTTGTGCAAATATCTGACAACTTTTGGCATTTTTACCCCAGTCCCATCTGTAAAAGTAGGTAAAATGTGACCAACAATTTCATCAGTTTATGCACAAAAGTGGAGTAAATTACAATAGGAATATATGCCAGGCCGTGTATGCAGTAACATTACAGTGACATCAGTGGACAAGGTCAATATGAAGGAAAAAGATAGCAACAAGAGAAAAAAGTTGCAAAATATCAACCAGTATGTAGGCTAGAAGATGAAGGGTGGCACTCCGTGGACACTGATCGGTGAAAAAAACTTTTTTATTAGTTGCATAAAAAAGGCATAGAGGCTGGGGAGCACAGGTGACAGCGCGGACTACGGTGGTTTCGCGTACACACTACACTTCAACAAGCTCATCTGCCGGGATGTTTACATGCACCTGTCAGCGTTCAGAATCAATCTGTCTGCAAGCCGAATCCTATGCTCGAGTGGAGGTATGTGAGTTTGTTAAGTGTCGGTTTTCCTTCTCCTTTCACAAAAAATCCACCATTCTTTTAATCCAGGTGTACGTCTATGAAGCAGAATTTTGGCCCCATTGAGAACATGATTCCTGCACAATCTACTCAGGGAGCATATTACATAACTAGATTGTGGCCCGATTCTAACGCATCGGGTATTCTAGAATATGCATGTCCCCGTAGTATACGGACAATGATGATTCCAGAATTCGCGGCAGACTGTGCCCGTCGCTGATTGGTCGAGGCAACCTTTATGACATCATCGTCGCCATGGCAACCATTATGACATCTACGTCGATACTGTGGCCATTGCTGATTGGTCGAGGCGAATTCGCGGCAGACTATGCCCGTCGCTGATTGGTCGAGGCAACCTTTATGACATCATCGTCGCCATGCTGTGCCCGTTGCTGATTGGTCGAGGCCTGGCGGCCTCGACCAATCAGAGACGCGGGATTTCCAGGACAGACAGACAGACAGACAGAAAAACCCTTAGACAATTATATATATAGATATGAAATTGCATTCATAAAATCTGTTAAAATCATCACCTTGTATTTCTGGATATTTCAAGAATATGAGAAAACCATATCTCAGGGTCATACTTGTCGTCTCTGTTCCAGCAACAAATAAATCAATGATCGTGGCCTGTAGATTCTCCTGATGAAATTCTGTGTCTGGATTCTTTTTTCCTAAAAATTTAAATTTATAATTTTTTTAATTACCACAAAAAGTCAAAAGCCTTTACACACACTTTGGATGTGTTCACAGTGATATTTTGTGGGTTAGATTTTGAAGCAGAAATTCTCCAATTCTCCAATCAAAACATGTGATTTTTGCACAGTTTCTTCTCCAAAATCTCGGCAAACAACCTCAGTGTGGACCCTTAGAAGACCACATAGGAGTCAAAACAAGTACAATCAATATGATGACTGATTTTATGATGATTGATTTCAACAGCTAATTTTCAAAGCCAGTTGCATTTTGGTTATGAACGTTCTCTACACACAATATGTGACCCTTCAAGGTCTAATAATCTAATAATATCTACACACTCACCTCTTCCATCTTAATGAGGAAGCAATCTATGAAGTCACGAGGGCAGTTCTCATCCAGGGTGTCTCTATGGGTCTTCATCATCTCTTTAATAAATTGTTTCAGACTGGCTATAGTTTTGAAGAACCTCTGATGAGGACCAGGAATGTAGGGCATTATGGTGGGGAACATGACAAGGAGCTAATTAAGTAAAAGCAACAGAAAAGAAACATAATATTGCAATTAATTTGATGCTTCAGTGAAATTTTCATTATTCACCCTGGCAAAACTGTTTTTTTTACATTGCTTTAGTGCATCTGAAATGAAAAATGAGACAACAATACCGTATTGAGACTTCTGTTTTGTGCCTAAAGTTCCATTAAAGAGATATATGTCTCCATGGTCACAGACTACAATTTAACTCAGCATTACTTGATCCAGTTCCCATACCCCCACCACTGATTATTATTTGCTGATTGGATCTAATTTTCTAGATCAAGAGGAGGGTGCAATTACTTATGACACCTTTCATACAGGCTTATAGAAAATCTGGCTCATCCTTGGGTACAATTTCAAGATACCTGACTGAAGGTGCCTCGTTCATCTTTACAAACAATTATATGCAAATATAAACAAGATGAGAATACCCAGACATCATACCGCTCAGGAAGGAGACGGGTTCTGTGTCCCAGAGATGAACGTGTTTTTAGTCCAACATGTGCATATACACCCAAGGACAAAAGCAAAAGACCTTGTGAAGATGATGGGGTAAGTTGGTAAGATTGTGTCAATATCCACAGTGAAATGAGTACTATATCAACATGGGCTGAAATGTCACTATGTCAGGAAGAAGCCATTACTCCAAAATAAACATAAAAAGCCAGATTAGTGTTTGCAAATGCACACAGAGACAAAGACCTTAATTTTTGTTGACATGTCCTGTGGTCTGATGAAACTAAAATTGTAAATTTTGGGCATAATAACCATTGTTACGTTTGGAGGAAGAAGGGAGAAGCTTGGAAACCTAAGAACACTATCCCAACTGTGAAACATGGGGGTGGCACCATGTTGTGGGGCTGTTTTGCTGCAGGAGGGACTTGTGCACTTCACAAAATAGATGGCATAATGAGAAAAGAAGATTGTGTGGCAATACTGAAGCAACACCTCAAGACATCAGCCAGGAAGTTAAAGCTTGGGTGGAAATGGGTCTTCCAAATCTACAATGACCCAAAGCATGCTGCCAAACTGGAAACAAAGTGGTTTAAGGATAGCAAAGTCAATGTTTTGGAGTGGCCATCACAATCTCAATAGTATTGAAAATTTATAGGCAAAGTTGAAAAGGCAGGTGCGAGCAAGACGACCTACAAACCTGGTTCAGTTAAACCAGTTTGTCAGGAGGAATCTGCCCAAATTCCGACCAACTATTGTAAGAAACTCATGGAAGGATATCCCAAATGTTTCACCCAAGTCATTCAGTTTACGGCAATGGTACCAAATACTAATGAAATGTATGTAAACTTTTGATTATGCAGTAAGTAAAAAAAAGGCCTTAAAACATTCTCTCTCGCATTATTCTGACATTTGGCAAATATTAATATTTATAGTAATCCTAGTTTACCTAAAATGGGAAAGGTTTATTCTGGTTTTATGTCAGATATTGAATAAAACATGCAGATGTGTATTTTTATATAGTGTATGTAAACTTCTAGTTTCAACTGTATGTTTTGGTTATTTGAATTGTTGCTAGGTTTCCTCTAAATAAATAGAAAATTGGCATTAACAAAATATTCTGCATCTTTAAATTTACAAAAATAATAATGTTTCAAAGTACTGAAGCTTTTATGCATTCATTATATGTAACCATAACATGAAAACTCTCTGATATCATAAAGAGAAGAGCCAACTAAAATTTTTCATTGTCAGATTTGAATTCAGGAGGTCAAAATCATTAGGAAATGGCTCATTTCATAACTGAACCTGACAAGTTTTTAAAATATGTGGAGCAGTGTTATTCATCCAATTCTTGCCAATCAAATAAGCAAATAAAATTTAGAGCGAAGTACAGAAGAGGTGGGAGTAGCATGGGACAACATAGGGTTTCATTGTAGTCTGTGACCATGGAAACAAAGAAATCTGCATACAGAAGTGTAACCTGAAAGTACAGCCCCTCACCCCCCATCTTTGCCATTGCCGTTGTCCTACCTTTAAAAAAACAAGCATCAAGAAGTCCTGACTAGGGGTGAGCGAGTATATTCTCATCAGAACTGTCATTTTCCCATGCTCAAGAGTTCACCTCGGGTCAGGCTGTGAGGCAGCGCAGCATCAGTGACGTCACCGCTAGTCACTAATTATTGACCCCCTATTACCCCATATAACACCGCTACAGGGCTGTGGGAAGAGAGAGGCTAAGTTCCAGAATTGGCGCATCATACAGATGCGCCATTTCTGGGGCGGCTGTGAGCTGGTGTTTGTAGCCAGGGGGGCAATAACCATGGTCCCTTCCTAGGCTATGAATATCAGCCCTTTCACACAAGAGAGAAGAAAAAGCACAAAAGTCCCAAATAATAAAATCAGATTTATAATTTGTTCAAAATTTCATGTAAAGCAAACAAATTAATAACAACAAAAATTCATGGACAAAGTAGAATAACTGATTTCACAGATGTTACCCCAAAGAAACGCACGCGAAATGTGCATTGGGGCTGCACACTTAGGTTACCGCAGTGGAGACCATGGGTAAGAGCTTTACCTGGCACTCTCAGTGATGTTACCAGTGTTTAAAGTTTATCTGTGAATTTTTGTTGTTATTAATTTGTTTGCTTTACATATAATTTTGAATAAATTATGATTCTGATTTTATTTGGGACTTTTTGTGCTCTTTTTTCTGTCTTGTGTGAAATGACTATTTGAGAGCATCCTGTGCCACTGTAGCACCCCTATCACTTGGTTTAAAGGGGATATTGAACTAGGAAATGGTTTTGTTTCAAAGTTTTTGTTTATGAATATCAGCCCGCAGCTATCTGCATAGCCTTTTCTGGCTATTAATTATAGGGGGACCCCACGTCATTTTTGGGGGGTCCCCCTATTTAATAGCCAGTAATGGCTAAAAATACAGCTGCGAGCTGAGATTCATAGCCTGGGAAGATCCATGGGTATTAACTCCTTCCTAAGCTATAATCATGGGCCCCCAGTCGCTGGCTTTCCCAGCAAGTGTTTCAGGGACTAAGTCCTGCTTTTCCCATACTAAGCATGCTCACAGGACGACCTCCCATTGGAGGTTGGGGTCACACGCTCAGGTCCTGTAGCAGCTTTTATTGGACTACTAGGAAGGTCCTTAAGTGCTACAGCTATAAAAGGTTCGCATGGCCACTCGGCCATGTGCTAGTATAAACCTATTATCGTGTGTGTGTGTGGATGTGTGCTTGTTCTGGTGATTGCTCCTTAATCATTCCCATACCTTGTGTTGTTGAATGTTCGCAAATGTTGGAGCTACCTAGCGCCTGGCAGTGCTATCTTACACCAGAACACGATCTGCACTGCGTCAAACCAGCAGTGTCCACCTGCACGGCACTGCACGCACTGTGTGCTGTAATCTTAACTTATCCTGACAACTGGTCAGTGTAGGGTGGGAATTCCCGCTTGATCTCTGCATTAGACTCGGGGAGTCCTCAGGCGCGGGCTCAAAAGCCCCCGAGGGTCAGAGCGGGATCAATCACCAGCTTAGTGGGGGTGAGTCTCAGGGATCCCACTAGCGTTCATCTGCTGCATCCTGTGTTCCCTGGCACAGCGTTTCAGTGGTTTCACTGCGACTCTGTCAAGCAACAGAGTTCGCTTTAGTTCTTACCGGGTGTCTGAGCCTGAGTTTACTCCGGCGTAGTACCGCTATATAGTGCCGCCATTACTTAGCAGCAGGTTCCATCTCTGCACAGTGGACCCCGGGCTGCGAACGCACCTTTACCATCTTTAATCTATTCGGTGCGTTCCGGAAGCCGTAACACCTGTCAGTGTGATTTTACTGTACAGTAGCTGCATGTGAATTGCCAGCTGTTCAAAGGACACCGGTGCGTAAAAATCGGACAGCACTCGCATGGTGAGAGTGCTGTGAGATTTTTTTGTCGCACCCATTGACTTGCATTGGACTCGCTACTTTTTGCGCATTCCCGAGTATTAGGATCTTCTCGTTACGAGTATAGCGAGTCTGATACTTCACTACTTGCTCATCCCTAGTCCTGACATATGCTAGTCATGTGGGCAGAAATTGGCATAGGGTGTGAAATCCCTTTATTGTTGTAATAATTTCATATTAGGTAAATTACACCCTAAAATATTTTAGAATACACATTTTGTAATATTTACCTGCCCTGAACGTGAGTTTGACAATAGGAGAATATCTTCAATATATTTCAAGAGAGTCAAGAATTTTTTGTCTTCGTAGTCATATCTTTCACCAAACACGACAGAGCAAATGACATTAGAAACAGCAAATCGCATTATGTATAAAGGGTCAATGGGAGCATCTGTAAGTAAATATGAAGAGAATGTCAGGCATTGGTTTAACTATACAATACACCAGAGATAAGAAAATATAAATCATGTCAATTGTCATGTATGGTGAGCAAATGTTAATGTTGACTGTACCCATCAATTTTAGTAGATCAGCCACTGACCTAATCGGTATAGAGGCAGCCTGACAGTTACACCATTGCAAATGTTGAGGAAAGAAAAGAAATGGAAATGTTGAATTTAAATATGACCAATCCTTTATTTGCCCAATCCAAGAATGCATTTTCATGAGCAGCGTCGGACTGGAACACCTTGAGCCCACCAGAGAAAATCATTCTTGGGGCCCACTATGTAGCTACATAGAAATAGATACAAGACCACCAATTGTGCGGTAAAAAGTGCTAATATCAGGGTATAATAAAAGGTAGTGCACGTCTTAATTATGTAGCAAGGGCTGGGGTAGCCCCCTCATAGAATATAATGTTGCCCCTCATAGAATATTATGCAGTCCCCTCTCATAGAATATAATGCAGCACCCCACAAAATATAATGCAACCCCGTCAGGTATAATGCAGTCCCCACCATAGAATATAATGTAGCACCCTCATAGGGTATAATGCAGCCCCCTTATATAGTATAATGTAGCCCACCACAGAATATAATGCAGCCCCCCATAGAGTATACTGTAGCCCCCTCATAGGGCATAATGCTGCCCCCTTCATATAGTATGATGTAGCCCCCCCAGAATATAATGTAGTCCCCTGGGAGAATGCAGCCCCACTGCAGAATATAATGGAGCCCCCCATAGAGTATACTGTAGCCCCTGATATAGTAATATGTAGGCCCCCAGAATATAATGTAGTCCCCTGAGAGAATAATTCAGCCCCACCACAGAATATAATGCAGTCCCCCATAGAGTATACTGTAGCCCCCTCATATAGTATGATGTAGCCCCCATAATATAATGTAGTCCCCTGAGAATAATGTAGTCCCCCCACAGAATATAATGTAGCCCCCTCATAAAGTATAATGCAGCCCCTCTCCACCCCAATCATTGTCCTCATCACCACCTCCATCATTGCCTTCTCCCCCACCACCCCTATAATTCTCCCCCACCATCCCCATCATTGCCTCCTCCCTCACCATCATTGTCCATTTCATCACCTCCATCATTACCTCCCCCCACCACCATCATTGCCCATTTCATCACCTCCATCATTGCCTCCCCCACTACCATCATTGCCCATTTCATCACCTCCATCATTGCCTCCCCACCACCATCATTGCCCATTTCATCACCTCCATCATTGCCTCCCACCACTACAATCATTGCCCATCACCTACATCATTGCCTCCCCCCACCGCCATCATTGCCCATCACCTCCATTATTACCTCCCCCACCATCATTGCCCATCACCTCCATCATTTCCCATCACTTCCATCATTGCCTCCCCTCACCCCATTGCCCATCACCTCCATCATAGCCTCCCTCACCATCATTGCCCATCACCTCCATCATTGTCTCCCCACCATCATTGCCCATCACTTCCATCATTGCCTCCCCTCACCTCCAATAATTGCTTCCAACCCACCACCATCATTGCCTATAACCTCCATCATTGCCTCCCCACCATCATTGCCTATCACCTCCATCATTGCCTCCCCCACCATCATTGCCCATCACCTCCATCATTGCTTCCCCCACCATCATTGCTCATCACTTCAATCATTGCCTCCCCCACCATCAATGCCCATCACTTCCATTATTGCCTCCCCTCACCCTCATTGCCCAACACCTCCATCATAGCATCCCTCACCATCATTGCCCATCACCTCCATCATTGTCTCCCCACCATCATTTCCCATCACTTCCATCATTGCCTCCCCTCACCTCCATCATTGCCTCCATCCCACCACCATCATTGCCCATCACCTCCATCATTGTCTCCCCCACCACCATCATTGCCCATCACCTCCATCATTGTCTCCCCCCACCAATATCATTGTCCTTCACACCACACACACACACAGACACACACACATACACACACACATACACACACAGCACAGCTCACCTCCCCACAGCAGCAGCACATCCTGGCTTCCTCTTCCTCGCCGACAGCTTTCTGTCTGATACAGCATGCTGGATGATGACATCATCAAGCTGGGCTGTCTCAGACAGGAAGCAGGATGCCAGAGGTGAGCTGCTCTGTGAGTCTGTGTGCCTGTGTGTGTGTATGTGGTGCAGTGCTTTATGTGTGTGCGTGTGTGATGCGGTGGTGGGGCATTACATGTGGGCAGTGTTAGCTGCAGCTTGTGGCTAACGCTGCCAGCTATTAAAGAGAAATGGTATTCACGCCTCTCCACGCCCATAGAGGCATGGGGAAGTGTGAATATTCATTTTACTTTAGCAGCAGGGACAGGATCCTGTCTCCAGCTGCTGCTAAGCTGGCACAGGGCAGGCCCCCTTGACTCCGGGTCCCCATAGCCACTTGCTGGGGGCCCCTGGAGCAGTGGGAGCCCTAGGCAGCTGCTGACCAGGTGTCAGTGCCTGGGCCCACCGGAGAATCTTCGAGTTCTCCGGTGGGCCAGTCCGAGCCTGTTCATGAGGGATTCCGGATTGATAGTTATTGGCCAAAAGCAATTTAATAGGTACGGCTGGCCTAAAGGAACATGCTGTAAATTTTTGACATTACATTCACCTTTATCCTTCATGAATTTCTCGGTGAGACACTGGGCCTCTTCTTGGATTCTTTCTTCGATACTTCTCTTTCCCAATCCAAAATTTCTCAGAGTTGTTAGAGAAAATCGGCGAATGATTTTCCATCTTTCTCCACTGCTTGCAAAGATCCCTGTAAATTCAATCAAAAGGTTATTACAGACTGCATGGGATTTTAAAAACATAAGTTTTGCAAAAAAAAAAAATGTATGTATAAATGTATGTATGTATATATGTATGTGTATGTATAAATTTAAAAACATCCTTTTCTGGGCACAAAGGCATCACTGCAAATAAACAGTTCATTTAGCAGGCATGATCCCACCAGTCTTGGCATCACCTTTAGCCTAAGCTCCAGCAATTTTCATTGCCAAACAGGAGTATTCACCTCCATGCATAGTTCCCACTGAACAGGCTTCAGCTTGCACACACAGACTGCTCAGCTTTCCTAGCTGACCCTTGCAGTCTCCATTCAGAGAGGGACTCTAGCATGTCTCTCTCCCAGCTACAGTTCACATTTTGGCAGGTCACTTTCTAGCAGCACTCTCAACTGCTTCATTCAGCAGACTGACACACCTCTAGTGAACACAGGCACTGGTTCTTGGTTGAAACTAGTCAGGTGTATCTAATCAAAACCTGTAGTGCTAGGATTTAACCATGTCCTACCTAGTTTTGCTACAATATATGTTATATGAAAGAAAAATAAAGAACGAAAATATTGTGGTCGCAGACAAAAAAAGCACACGCTGTGTTGAATTACCTTTTGAACTTATGACAACATTCATTCTTTTTGGGTAAGAGCCTATCAGCATGGCACATATAAATTGGTAATCTTTGCCTGCTCTTCTTTGCACTATCTCTAGATCTGTCAGATTATGCAGGCATCTCTTGTCTACAGTGCCCTCTACAAGTCACTAACAAATTTTCAATAAGATTTAGGTCCTGGTTTTGGCTGGGATTTTCTAAAACTTTCTTTTGGCTAAGCCATTATTATGCTAATTTTCGAGGTATACTTAGGTCATTGTCATGATGAAAGGTGAAATTCCTCTTCATCTTGATCTTTCTGGCAGAGGCCTGAAGGTTTTTATACAAAATTGATTTATATTTGGAACTGTTCACAATTCCCTCCACCTTGGCTAAAGCCCGTTTCAGCTACAGAAAAACAGCCCAAAAACATAACGCTATTTCCACCATGCTTTACTGTGGGAAGGTGCTTTTCTGATGATGCACAATTTTTTATTTTCACCAAAGATACCTTTTGGAAATATGGATAAAAAATTGAGCATTCATCTTATCAGACCATAACACATTTTCCCACATGCTTTTGACAGACATGATGTAGGTTTTGATAAAACATAGCCAGGTTTGGATATTTTCCTTTAAGAAAAGGCTTCCGTCTTACAGTCTCATAGAGCAACTGCAGATTTGTCGCCAAAAGCCGGACAACCCTTTTAGTGTTACCATAGGCCTCTTAGCAGCCTCCTTCTTGGTGCTTTTCAGAAATATTTTCTTTTTGTCTTTTCAACGGTCTTTGAGGGACACCCAGTTTTAAGTAATGTCACTTTTTTTGCCAAATTTAAGCCAATTCTTGATGATTGTCTAAATCCATGGTACAGCTAATGCCTTGGAAAAAAAGTTGTACCTCTCTCCTGGCTGACAACTTTCAGCATTGAGATCCCTTTGCTGTGTTGTAAGCTGTGTTTGGACTATGGCTTTTAATGTAAAATGCAACAATGGAGCTAATGAGAATCACTGTAAATGATGGCAGCTGTGTACTGACTACTATTTCTTATGAGTTCAAATATAATTGACTTAATCTGAACACAAGCACATTTTAAGAGGGTGTTAACACTTATGCAACTGCATTATTTTTGGATTTCTATGTTCTCTGTCAAAATTATTGTAATTTCAAGATTTCTGTTTGTTTTTTTGGCATAAAGATTCTGATTTGAAAAGAATTCATGTAGCACAGACATCTTAATATTTAATTCGAATTAAATATTCCTTACCAAAATCCTTTAGATAAAATTCTCCAAATCCTGTGTCTCCCCTATCACTAAATGAATCGCTGTAGTCCACCAATGCTTCCTTCACGGCATCACAGCCAATCAGTATTATCATCCGAAAGTTTGCAAAGTAGATGGTGTAGACGGGTCCATATGTCTGGCTGAGCTGGAGAGACATTGAAAACAGTGATGTATGTAACATTTTTGGCTATTTTCACATGAATGTATAAGAAATGTGCTCAACAGTAAATGGGGTTCCCACAACCCCTTTATACTCTCTTAGGGGTCCCAGCATACCTCAGAAAAAGTGTTCATTCAAATTGCGCAGTCCGGTTAAATATAGATCGCGCTCAGAGCTGCTTCGGTCCCTTCAAACGTCGCCTCTTTTTTCTTGATGGCAGTGGATGATATCTCCTATATCATCCACACAGAGCTTACAGTTGCACTGTGAAATCAGAGGCCCGCGCAGTTGGGCCTAACTCTGCCCTATTGAATTGAACAGCCAGAGAGCTGGTGACATAGGCGCGAGACTTAGAGCATTGTGTGGATGATGCCGGAGACGTCATCCACCTCCATCAATTGAGAAAGGGTTGCAATGAAGGGGCTGGGACTGCACTGAGTGTGGTCTGGACTCTTCCATTGGATCGGACCGCACAATTTGCATGTGCAGCGCCCCAGAGTCCTGGTCGTTGCAGTACTGATGCTCCGCCACTAAGGGGAGTGATGGTACGTCTGATGGCACTTAAGGAGTTCACCTGACCAGGTATCACTGTCACACATTACACTTCACACTCTGGCCTCCAGGGGGAGCAAAGGGTTCTATGTATTAGGCCACTCCTCACAATCTGGTAAAACTGGGGGTTGGATAGGAAGTTAGAGAGAAGCTGACTGGGTTTGATCCAGGCAACATCCTGTGGCAGAGGGTGTTGTGGGGGGAAGATTCAGGGGGTCTCTGTCAGGGGTGGGATCCTGACAGCGGCCTAGCGAAAAGGACAGAACGTTACAGAGCTGCGCCTCCACCCGTTGTGGTGGCATCCTAAGAAAGGACACAAAGCGAGGTTTATTGTGGAGAAACGAGAAATGAGATCACAGCACAAAGGAGAATAGAACCAGTAGGAGTCATGCCTTAAGATCGTGGCAACATCCTACTGAGGCGCGTAGCCGGTGGCCGGAACGTCGAGGAAGTATTGGCGCTCCACGCATTACTTCAAACAGCGACAGGGCAGTTGACTTTAGGTTGGCTGTCTCACCTAAATCACCTAAGCAGACATAGGAGGCAATTGTGGGAGAGGGGCGACTCTAGGGTCCCGGAAGAACTCCAGGCCTACCCGTCATACGGGTGCATCCTAGCCATATCATCTGGGGGACAGAGAAGAACATCAGAACAGAAATGAGAGTTGTGAGAAAGAATATCAGAAACAGACACAACAGTTGTGAGGACTATCCCGTGGTGCTCAGCAGGGAGATACTACAACACACAGGCGCTAGAAGGTAGGCACTGATTTCCACCTGCAAAGGGTACTCTGGATGTGCCTTCGGACCAGCCGGTCTCAGCCAGCCCTGTTAGCAGTGCTCTGGATTGCGGACCCTGAAGCCTTCAGTAAAGAGGTAAAGAGACTGCAACCCTGTGTCCTTGTTATTCATCGCACCTTGCACCACGCACCATCCTTACACCTTTCATTGGACGCCCCTTAGCAGGGTCACGGACCGGGTCTAGCCACCATGACAACCCCAGGACCGAGACAGAGAGGCCCGGTACCGAGTGCCCCGCAGCCCTGCGTCTGGGGGCGCTCCACATGCAGCGTGGGATGGGAATAAAACAATTTTTTTCAGAGGTATGCTTGAGCACTTATGAGAGTATAAAAGAGTTGTAAGAAGCCTATTTACATGCAGTCAAATGTGATTTCTACGGTATAAAAGTGCTGACAGGTTCCTTTAAAAATAGTGTTTTGTAATGCTTCAATGATCCTGCGGGGGTGCTGTAGTCACTTTGAAAACCCGATGCAGCAGATAACTGCTGACTGCTCATGGATCCAGTGGTAGACACTTTGTGAATTTCATGCTTTTAAGGGATCTAAGTCACTTTTAATTTTAGACAGCAAAACAATTGTTATAATTTACACCAGTCTCAGCACTTGGCAAACCCACTCAAGTGTCAGAGGATTTCCATTTTTTACTAGTGTGGACTAATCCTGCTACCTTGGCCTACAGAATCTTCATTCTCCCCTCAAGAACATCTGGGCCGTCAGTGGTCGGTAATTGCCCAGGATGCTGTCAGCAGCGGATATTGATGGTTTTTGTGCCCAAATGTATTTAGCAGCAAAACATTCCTCAGACAACAATTAATATCCTCACTATAGGTGCGAGGCTGTAAGTGCCGGGATTTCTGCATCAGGCATTCATACTCCAGATTAAATAAATCGAGAAGTTTTGAAAAAAATTGTTATATTTTTTCTCATTTCCATATCATTAACATGTCTATCCATCATGTAATTTACAGAATTTATGTTGCTGTTTATGGCCGTCTGTTATCAGACGATTGAATAGCAGATGATCCAGCACTTTAATAAAATGTAAAACTTTCAATTCATTTCGAAAGCAAAGGTCACAAAAGAAATGTTTGGACATCACCCATGTAATGGCTAAAAAAACATACAAGGAAAATGTCCCTGAGAGACTATAATTGAGGTTAAAAACTGAATTCAACAAATTAAATCCTTGTATGTATTTTTGCATTATACTGGTGATGTCCAAACGTTTTTAGTGTGACATATGCTTTTAATATGAAGAAATAAAAGTTTGCATTTTTTTGAAGTGCTGGGTCAGCTGCTATTCTTGGACTGCTTCTCCTTTGGAATTGGGATCCTCTGTAGTGATGAGCGAATATACTCGTTACTCGAGATTTCCCGAGCACGCTCTGGGGTCCTCCGAGTATTTTTTAGTGCTGGGAGATTTTGTTTTCATCGCCGCAGCTGAATGATTTACATCTGTTAGCCAGAATAAGTACATGTGGGGGTTGCCTTGTTGCTAGGGAATCCCCACATGTACTTATGCTGGCTAAGCAATATAAATTATTCAGCTGAGGTGATGAAAACTAAATCTCCGAGCACTAAAAAATACTCGGTGGACACCCGAGTAGGCTCGAGAAATCTCGAGTAACGAGTATATTCGCTCGTCATCACTAATCCTCTGCACTCATGGATAGGGGAGCCGATCATTTTCTGTATTCTCCCATTTCAGACTATTATACAGTAGATACAGATGGTCATATATTATGTAATCTTACCTTCACTAATGACTGTGGCAGTTCCGTATTGCTGATTTGAAACATATTCCCCAAGAAGGGCAGAGGTGGAGGTCCTGGGGGTAGGTCCTTCTGTGTGACCCTTTTCCACCATTTAATGAGATAAATAAGGAGAGTGACTCCAGTAGCTAGGAGAATCGTTGTTGTAATGTTGAGTGCCATCCTGAGCCGCAGCCTCTATAGCTCGGTCTGTATTGTGTCCTATGTACTTACAGTATATACAATGTGGTACGGGGCGATGTTCCAACATATAAACAGTGAGAACCAGTTGAGCGTGTGCAAATCGCAGAGTTACAGCCGTATTGTTCAACACTTCCGCTCTCAGTGCTTGCAGAGAGGGCAGTCTTATCTTGGTTTGATGTCAGAGCCCACTGGAAGAGAAATGACACCCACCCCTCTCACACCAGACTCTGTGATGGAGGGATACTGCAGCTGGGTCCTCCTCTCCCCTGCTCTATAGCTACTGTACAGATTTGCTTATTTCTGAAGATCCTTCTAAACTATAGCCATTTATCGCAACCTAAATATGAGTACTGTGGGAACCAGGATTTATGTTTTGGAACAGAAAATAAAATATCAATCGTAAACAGCAGAAGAAGTGGGAAGACAGTGAGCGTCCATTTATATGGGATGATGTTCTGCTCATGTAATCGTTCCAAAACATTCCACTGATCATCGGAAGAACAAGCATAAATCTGCTTTCATAGAGAATTATGAAAATTACAAGATCGAGAAACATGTTAGTGACAAGCAAATGATGAAAAAAGAAAGCATTTCGGCATGAGGCGCTCATACTCCATACTGAATAAATCAAAATACTTTGAAAATTATATTTCCATTTTTCCATAATTTGCAGATCTGAAGTATATCTATCCATCCTGTGATCTCCATAATACCATGACTTTTCCTTCTTGGTGTTGCAAATTCAATGTTGAGTGGTATATACTGTGTTCATCATGTATGAGAATCCCACTTTTGAAAAGTACGATTTAATCAATATCTCGCTGACAACGAGAACAATTACTAACATTTTGATAAGACTAGGTTTCATAGAACATTGTTTAACCCATAACATGAAAATAATTTTAATAATATAACTTTTATTACAAAATCTTCAGTTCAAAGTAGTGCATGGAAAAATGAGTAAACCCCATATCAAAAATGACTACATCTACTATTGTGTATGACCTCTATGAATTTTAAGGACAGCACCAAGTCTTCTAGACATGGAATGAATAAGTTGACGACATATTGCGACATCTGTCTTTTTTGATTCTTCAAGAACAATCTCTTTTAGAGCCTGAATTTTGAATGGAGAGTGATGACAACTTGTCTCTTCACAATTCCCCATAGGTGTCCGGTTAGGTTCAGCTCAGGAGACACTTAGCCACTGAATCACTTTTGCACTGTTCTTCAGAGATGTTACAGTTCCGTGTTCTTTGTCACGCTGGTAAAGTGCATATCTACCAAGGGCAGACAGTGATGGTAGCAACTTTACTTTTACAATAAAAAGTACATCTGTAAATTAATGATATCATGAAAGAAATATAACTCCCGACACCAGCAGCCATCATGCCTGCCCACATAAGGGCACTGCCTCCACCATGTTTTACTGTAGGTGCCATGTATTCAAAACAATTAATTTAGAAAAATACATAGTACCAAGTGTGAAACATTGTGGAGGCAATGTCATTATGTAGGGCTGGCAACCTTTCTGCAGAAACCCTTTTGAAGAAAATATTTAAACCCTTCAAAATGTAGTCCATGAAAATGCTGGCAGTGATGTAGACATAGGCTATTTTTCTGTGTGCCTGACAGCTATACTTCATGTACTTTTACATACTTTCTGGCCGCTTTTCTGGGAATGAAGATGCTAAATGGATCTCGATTTTTTTTGTTTATTTGACTATCCAACAACTACCATGGCTATGTTCAATGTAAGATTATTATGGTATTATGGTATGAAAGGGACTTCTATTTATTTGACAAGTGTGATTCAAGATGAGGTAATTTTCATCTGCCTAAAAATCTTTTCTAGATTATTTTGCATTAAAGTAATCACCTTGTATTTCTGGATATTTCAAGAGTATAAGAAAACCATATCTCAGCTTCATTCTGGTCATCTCTGACCCAGCAAAGAACAAGTCTAAGATCGTCGCCTGTAGATTCTCTTCATGAAATTCAGTGTCTTTATTCTTTTTGTCCTAAAAAATAAAAATACAGCATTTTTTTATTCTTAAAAATGATCAAAAGCCCTCATGTACTTTGTAGCGCAATTGGAAGTCAAAACAAGTGAAACGAACTGGAATGATTAATTTCAAAGGACTTATTTGGGTCATTATAAACATTCTCTACATACCAAACATGACACTGGAAGGTCTGATAGTTTAATATTATCTACACACTCAACTTTTCCATTTTTATGAGGAAGCAATCTATAAAGTCACGAGGGCAGTTCTCGTCCATGGTGGCTCGATGGGTCATCATCATCTCATTGATAAATTGTTTTAGGCTGTCTGTAATTCTGAATATCTTCTGATGAGGAACAGGAATGTAGGACAGTTAGTAACATGCTAAATAGCTATGGTAATTAAAAGAAGTAATTAAAAAGCAACATTACTATTGCTTTGCTGTTCCAGTGTCATATTTATGTTCCTTATTCACCTTTACAAAACTTTTTTTGATGGCTTCAAGCGCATCTAAACTTGAAACTGAGACAACAATGTGGGATCAAAAAGCAAACTTTTATTTAGTGTCTACAGTTCCATTTTAGAACTATGTGTCTCCATTATTATAACCTGCAAACACTGATCCTGTAGTCATCCCAACTATTATTCATCCGCTACCTCTTACTAAGTTACTGTACCAAATACAGTTTAGTAAGAAGTAGAGGACAGATGATAGATGACAACATAGGTTGTGCTTGTGGTCTGTAACCATGGAAACAAAAAGCGTCCCAATGCAACTAAAAACTCCACCCCTACATGTGCCATTTTAATCCCTTTACCCCCGAAGGTGGTTTGCACAATAATGACCAGACCAATTTTTACAATTCTGACCTCTGTCATTTTATAGGGTAATAACTCTGGAACGCTTTAACAGATCCTGGTGATTCTGAGAATGTTTTTTCATGACATATTGTACTTCATGATAGTGGTAAAAAATTCTTTGGTATGACTTGCTTTTATTTGTAAAAAAAATGGAGATTTGGTGAAAATTTTCCAAATTTGAATTTTCATGCCCTTATATAACAGATACGTCATGCAAAATACTTAACAAATAACATTTCCCACATGTCAGCTTTACATCAGCACAGTTTTGGAATCAATTTTTTTTTGTTAGGAAGTTATAAGGGTTAAAAGTAGACCAGCGATTTTTCATTTTTCCAACAAAATTTACAAAACCATTTTTTTTAGGGACCACATCACATTTGAAGTGATCTTGAGGGGTCTATATGATGTAAAATATCCAAAAGTTATATCATTCCAAAAAAACTGCACCCCTCTAGGTGCTCAAAACCACATTTAAGAAGTATATTAACCCTTCAGGTGCTTCACAGGAATTTTTGGAATGTGGAAAAAAAATGAACATTTAACTTTTTTCACCAAAAATTCACTTCAGATCACAAAATTTGTATTTTGATAAGGGTAACAGGAAAAAATGGACTCCAAAATTTGTTGTGTTATTTCTCATGAGCATGCTGATACCCCATATGAGGGGAAAAAAAACACTGTTTGGGGCATGGCAGAGCTGGGAAGAGAAAGAGCGCCATTTGACTATTTGAATGCAAAATTTGCTGGAACAATTTGTTGATGCCATGTCGTGTTTGGAGAGCCTCTAATGTGCCTAAACAGTGAAAATCCCCACAAGTGACAGCATTTTTGAAGCTAGACCCCTGAGGGAACTGATCTAGATGTATGGTGAGCACATTGAACCCAATACTTCACAGAAGTTTATAATGTTCAGCCGTAAAAATAAAAAATAATCAAATTTTCCTCTCAAATATGTTTTTAGAACCAAATTTTGCAATTTCATAAGGGTAGCAGGAGAAATTGCATGAAACAATTTGTAGCATAATTTATCCTGAGTATGCTGATACCCCATATGAGGGAGAAAACTAATGTTTGGGCACACAGCAGGGCTTGGAAGGGAAGGAGCGCCATTTGACTTTTTGAATGTAAAATTTCCTGAAATCATTAGCGGATGTCATGTCCCATTTGAAGAGCCCCTGAGGTGCCTAAACAGTGGAAACACCCTGCAAGTGACCACATTTTGGAAACTAGACCCCACATGGAATGTATTTAGATGTGTGGGGAGCACCTTGAACCCCAAGTTGCTTTACAGAATTCTATAACGTTGAGCCGTGAAAATAATAAAATCACATTTTCATCACAAAAATGATGTTTTAGCCCTATTTTTTATTTTTCTAAGAGCTAATAGGAATTTTTTTTACAACAAACTGAGGTCCATTTTTCCCTCAGTGTGCCAATACCCTACATGTATTCGAGAAATATTTTTCAGGCACAGTGCAAAGCTCAGCTATTTGATCACAGCACTTCAGGGGTTAAAGTGTCGGGTGTCAGCTGTCAGAATCAGCTGACACCCGGTGGCGCTCGCCCATGCAGATGTAATGCTCCATCCCTGGTCAAATAGGCCCAGGGAACATGGACTGATTATTACATGTGATGTCAGAAAGGAGTTTTCCTACCCAATTAAAATATTATTGAGGGAATGGATAGTGTGAAGCTAAAAAAATGTGACATACTCACCTTATTGCGATTATGTCACCCTTCTTCTTCTTTGACAGAAGCTGAGACATGATTGTCTGCAATGGTCAGGTGACTCTAATGGCATATCATCAGAGGAAAAGAGTTAATAGCCAGCTGCTACAGCCAATCATAGGCCTCCGTAGTCCTTTATCATGTGGATGATGACCCTATTGCTTCCAGTGCAGACCACCTGAGTGACCTGCGTTGGATTAACAGGGCAGACGGCAGGGGACTATGCCAGATTTTGATATTTTCACCATCTATTTTTTTTTCATTACGTCTGACAACCGTTATAAATGGAACAGGTGTACTTTTTTTGGCTTCAGGTCCCAGTATTTTGAAATTAAGTTTTTGTCTCCATGGTTACTGACTACAAACAAAACCTGTGTTGTCATATCCTACAGTCCATCACACTTTCTGCCATCTGTCTTACATTGAACAAATATGCATATAGTCCAGTAGTTTAGAGTTGGGGGCCTGCTATCATCGCACATCCTAAAGACAGCTGTACCCCTGTGTGTGCAGGAGCTGTAGACACTAAACGGTAGGATAAATTTAAAGTAAGACTGGCTGCAAAATAGGCTTATTTTACCTGATGACTCATGTGATCTTTTGTTTAATTTTTGTGCCAAGGCTACAGACATTTCTGATTGCAGCCAAGGAATCCTGACATCCACCAGTCATAGGAGTAGAAGTCAACATTTTGGTAAATTAGCTTTAATTACATTACACCCTTGTACATTTTCGAATGAACGTTTTGTAATATTTACCTGCTCTGATCAAGTGCTAAACAGCTGGAAAAAATCTTTAATATAAGACAAGAGGGTCAAGAATTTTCGATCTTCATAGTCAAATCATTCACCAAACAAAACGGAGCAAATGACATTGGAAACAGCTAGTCGCATTATATCTATTGGCGCAATGTGTCATGAATCCCCAATGGCGAGGGATAGCACAGGACAAGCAAAGTATAATAAATATCGGACGAGCTCTAGGGTGATGGAACCTGGGCTGACCGCTGCCCTACGCCTGACAAACGCAACTAGAGATAGCCAGGGAGCGTGCCTACGTTGGTTCTAGACGCCACGCACCAGCCTAAGAGCTAACTAGTACTGCAGAGAAAACAAAGACCTCACTTGCCTCCAGAGGAATTAACCCCAAAAGGTATAGTTGCCCCCCACATGTATTGACGGTGAAATGAGAGGAAGGCACACACATAGAGATGATGTATATAGCTTTAGCAAATAGAGGCCCGCTGAAAACTAGAAAGCAGAATGATACAAAAGGGGACTGAGCGGTCAGCAAAAAACCCTAATCAAAAAAACCATCCTGAGATTACAAGAACCCATGTGCCAACTCATGGCACATGGGGAGAACCTCAGTCCACTAGAGCAACCAGCTAGCATAGAGACATTCTAAGCAAGCTGGACCAAAAACCAAACAACTGAAAATCAGCACTTAGCTTATCCTGAAAGATCTGGGAGCAGGTAGGCAGGAACCAAACAGAGCACATCTGAACACATTGATAGCCGGCAAGGGAAATGACAGAAAGGCCAGGTAAAATAGGAAACACCCAGCCCCTGATGGACAGGTGGAAACCAAAGGCCGCAACCCACCAAAGTCACCCAGTACCAGCAGTAACCACCAGAGGGAGCCCACAAACAGAATCCACAACAGTACCCCCCCCTTGAGGAGGGGTCACTGAACCCTCACGAGAACCCCCAGGGCGATCAGGGTGAGCTCTGTGGAAGGCGCGGACCAAATCAGTCGCATGAACATCGGAGGCGACCACCCAGGAATTATCCTCCTGACCATAACCCTTCCACTTAACCAAATACTGGAGTTTGCGTCTGGAAACACGAGAATCCAAGATCTTTTCAACAACATACTCCAATTCTCCCTCCACCAGCACCGGAGCAGGAGGCTCGACCGAAGGAACAACGGGCACCTCATACCTCCGCAACAACGACCGATGGAACACATTATGAATAGCAAACGATGCTGGGAGATCCAAACGAAAAGATACAGGGTTAAGAATCTCCGAGATCCTATAAGGACCGATGAACCGAGGCTTGAACTTAGGAGAAGAGACCTTCATAGGGACAAAACGAGAAGACAACCACACCAAGTCCCCAACAAGAAGTCGGGGACCCACGCGGCGACGGCGATTAGCAAACTGCTGAGTCTTCTCCTGAGATAACTTCAAATTGTCCACCACCTGATTCCAAATCTGATGTAGCCTGTCCACCACCACGTCCACTCCAGGACAATCCGAAGATTCCCCCTGACCAGAGGAAAAACGAGGATGAAACCCCGAATTACAAAAAAAAGGAGAGACCAACGTGGCAGAACTAGCCCGATTATTAAGAGCAAATTCGGCCAGTGGCAAAAAAGCAACCCAGTCATCCTGATCAGCAGAAACAAAACACCTCAAATAAGTTTCCAAGGTCTGATTAGTTCGCTCCGTCTGGCCATTCGTCTGAGGATGGAATGCAGACGAGAAAGACAAATCAATGCCCATCTTGGCACAAAACGTCCGCCAAAATCTAGACACAAACTGGGATCCCCTGTCAGAAACGATATTCTCCGGAATCCCATGCAAACGAACCACGTTCTGAAAAAACATAGGAACCAACTCAGAGGAGGAGGGCAACTTAGGCAAGGGCACCAAATGAACCATCTTAGAAAAGCGGTCACACACAACCCAGATAACGGACATTTTCTGTGAAACCGGGAGATCAGAAATAAAATCCATGGAAATGTGCGTCCAAGGCCTCTTCGGGATGGGCAATGATAACAACAACCCACTAGCCCGTGAACAGCAAGGCTTAGCTCGAGCACACACTTCACAAGACTGCACAAAGGTACGCACATCCCTAGACAAGGAAGGCCACCAAAAAGACCTGGCCACCAAGTCTCTTGTACCAAATATTCCAGGATGACCAGCCAACACAGAAGAATGGACCTCGGAGATGACTCTACTGGTCCAATCATCCGGAACAAACAGTCTTTCTGGTGGACATCGATCCGGTTTATCCACCTGAAACTCCTGCAATGCACGTCGCAAGTCTGGGGATACGGCGGACAATATTACCCCATCCCTAAGGATACCAGCAGGCCCAGTGTCTCCAGGAGAGTCAGGCACGAAACTCCTGGAAAGAGCATCTGCCTTCACATTCTTTGAACCTGGCAGGTATGAAACCACGAAATTGAAACGAGAAAAAAATAACGACCAACGAGCCTGTCTAGGATTCAAACGCCTGGCAGACTCAAGGTAAATGAGATTCTTGTGATCAGTCAAGACCACCACGCGATGTTTAGCACCCTCAAGCCAATGACGCCACTCCTCAAATGCCCACTTCATGGCCAAAAGCTCCCGATTACCCACATCATAATTGCGCTCGGCGGGCGAGAATTTTCTAGAGAAGAAAGCACATGGCTTCATGACCGAGCCATTAGAACTTCTCTGTGACAAAACCGCCCCCGCTCCAATCTCGGAAGCATCAACCTCCACCTGAAAAGGAAGTGAAACATCTGGTTGACACAACACAGGAGCAGAAGAAAACCGGCGCTTAAGTTCCCGAAAGGCCTCCACGGCCGCAGGAGACCAATCAGCAACATCAGCACCCTTTTTAGTCAAATCAGTCAAAGGTTTAACAATACTGGAAAAATTAGCAATGAACCGACGATAAAAATTAGCAAACCCCAAGAACTTCTGAAGGCTCTTAACAGATGTAGGTTGTGTCCAGTCACAAATAGCCTGAACCTTAACGGGATCCATCTCAATAGTAGAAGGAGAAAAAATGTACCCCAAAAAAGAAATCTTCTGGACTCCGAAGAGACACTTTGAGCCCTTCACAAACAGAGAATTGGCCCGCAAAACCTGAAACACCTTCCTGACCTGTAGAACATGAGACTCCCAGTCATCAGAAAACACCAAGATATCATCCAAATACACAATCATAAACTTATCCAGATATTCACGGAAAATATTGTGCATAAAGGACTGAAAGACTGACGGAGCATTGGAGAGTCCAAAAGGCATTACCAAATACTCAAAATGGCCCTCAGGCGTATTAAATGCGGTTTTCCACTCATCACCCTGTTTTATCCGCACCAAATTATACGCACCACGAAGATCTATTTTAGTGAACCACCTAGCCCCCTTAATGCGAGCAAACAAATCAGTAAATAATGGCAATGGATACTGGTATTTGACTGTAATCTTATTCAGAAGGCGATAATCTATACAAGGCCTCAGGGAACCATCTTTTTTTGCCACGAAAAAAAAACCTGCTCCCAGAGGGGACGAAGATGGACGAATATGTCCCTTTTCCAAGGACTCCTTAATATAATTCCGCATAGCAGTATGCTCTGGCAGTGACAGATTAAATAAACGACCCTTAGGGAACTTACTGCCAGGAATCAATTCTATAGCACAGTCACACTCTCTATGAGGAGGGAGCGAATTGAGCTTAGGCTCCTCAAAAACATCCCTATAATCCGACAAAAACGCAGGGATCTCCGAAGGAGTAGATGAAGCGATAGAAATCGGAGGTGCATCATCATGAACCCCCTGACATCCCCAGCTTAGCACAGACATTGTTTTCCAGTCCAGGACAGGATTAAGCGTTTAGCAAATGACCAATCCATAAGACTCAGGGCAGCGCCTGAATCCACATAGGCATCGACGGAAATGGAAGACAGTGAAAAAATCAGAGTCACAGACAAAATGAACTTAGACTGCAGAGTATCAATGGCAAAAGATTTATCAACCCTTTTTGTGCGTTTAGAGCATGCTGATATAACATGAGCTGAATCACCACAATAAAAACACAAACCATTTTTCCGCCTATAATTTTGCCGTTCACCTCTGGACTGAATTCTATCACATTGCATAGTCTCAGGTGCCTGTTCAGAAGACACCGCCAACTGGTGCACGGGTTTGCGCTCCCATAAACGCCGATCAATCTGAATGGCCATAGCCATAGACTCATTCAGACCTGTAGGCGCAGGGAACCCCACCATAATATCCTTAATGGCCTCAGAAAGACCATTTCTGAAGTTTGCAGCCAGGGCGCACTCATTCCACTGAGTAAGCACCGACCATTTCCGAAATTTCTGACAATATATTTCCGCTTCATCATGCCCCTGAGAGAGGGCTAATAAAGCCTTTTCAGCCTGAATCTCTAGGTTAGGTTCCTCATAGAGCAATCCCAATGCCAGAAAAAACGCATCCACACTGAGCAATGCAGGATCCCCTGGTGCCAATGCAAATGCCCAATTCTGAGGGTCGCCCCGTAGGAACGATATAACAATCTTGACCTGTTGAGCAGGGTCTCCAGAGGAGCGAGATTTCAAAGAGAGAAACAATTAACAATTGTTCCTGAAATTCAGGAAGGTAGATCTATCTCCAGAAAAAAACTCTGGAATAGGAATTCTAGGTTCAGACATGGGAGTGTGAACAACGAAATCCTGTATGTTTTGAACCTTTGCCGCGAGATTACTCAGGCTAGAAGCCAAACTCTGGACATCCATGATAAACAGCTAAGATCAGAGCCATTCAAGGGTTAAGAGGAGGTAAGAAGCAGCTAGACAGCAATTAAGGGCTAGGCAGCAAAACTCTGAAGGGAAAAAAAAAAAAATTTCCCTTGAACACTTCTTTTTCTCCTGCTTCAGCCCAAACAATTAACACTTTGTGGGCCGGCTATACTGTCATGAATCCCCAATGGCGAGGGATAGCACAGGACAAGCAAAGTATAATAAATATCGGACGAGCTCTAGGGTGATGGAACCTGGGCTGACCGCTGCCCTACGCCTGACAAACGCAACTAGAGATAGCCAGGGAGCGTGCCTACATTGGTTCTAGACGCCACGCACCAGCCTAAGAGCTAACTAGTACTGCAGAGAAAACAAAGACCTCACTTGCCTCCAGAGGAATTAACCCCAAAAGGTATAGTTGCCCCCCACATGTATTGACGGTGAAATGAGAGGAAGGCACACACATAGAGATGATGTATATAGCTTTAGCAAATAGAGGCCCGCTGAAAACTAGAAAGCAGAATGATACAAAAGGGGACTGAGCGGTCAGCAAAAAACCCTAATCAAAAAAACCATCCTGAGATTACAAAAACCCATGTGCCAACTCATGGCACATGGGGAGAACCTCAGTCCACTAGAGCAACCAGCTAGCATAGAGACATTCTAAGCAAGCTGGACCAAAAACCAAACAACTGAAAATCAGCACTTAGCTTATCCTGAAAGATCTGGGAGCAGGTAGGCAGGAACCAAACAGAGCACATCTGAACACATTGATAGCCGGCAAGGGAAATGACAGAAAGGCCAGGTAAAATAGGAAACACCCAGCCCCTGATGGACAGGTGGAAACCAAAGGCCGCAACCCACCAAAGTCACCCAGTACCAGCAGTAACCACCAGAGGGAGCCCACAAACAGAATCCACAACAGCAATGGCTGTAAAGAAGTATAAAGAGGACGTCAGTCATTGATTTAAATATAAAAAACACTAAAGAAATTGAGAAAATGTATGTTCAATATAAAGAACCAGGGGGACATTCATTCATTGTGTAGGAAAGACTGTCCCAAAAGATAAATAGGAAAGCGTTCTTTACAGTAAGAAAAGTCAGTTTGAGGAAAACCCTAATGCAAGAGGCAGTAATGGCACAATCTAGATAACTATTTAAAAACTACTTTTCACACAACATATAGCATTGTGGCTGATCTATTGATATATAATGTATAACTATTCAAGGAAGGTTGAACATGATGGACCTCTATCTTTCACCACCCATGAGACTACACTCCTCAGCATTGAAATTATTACACCAACAAGGAAACTCGTGGAAAGACTAAAATCATATGTTTGATGGATATGTTCATGATGTGCAAATGATAAAAAATGGAATCAAAAGGTTTAAAATATTTCAATGTATTCAGTGTAGAGTATGAGTGCCACTTTCAGAAATTCCCGCACGTACAGCCATGACAGCAATCAATGAGGTCATTAATGGTTGTCTGAGGAATGTTCTGCCATGCTGAATGCACTTGCACAACTGCAAACCAATGATGTCCCAGATGTGGTCAATGGGAGACAAATGGGGAGATGCTGCAGGTCATGATAGCACATCTAGGCCATGTAGTCTGCCCACTGTAATACCATCAACATGCAACCTGAGGTCGTATGGAAAAACAACTCCTGGGGCATTTGGGAGAAATGGCAGTACCAGTAGTTTTATGACAAAATCATTATAGCACCCAGGTGTTAGGGTACCTAGAATAAAGTCTAGGTTTGTTTGGCTTCTAGACATTACCCTGCCTCACAATCTGTAAGTAGGACTCGTGCAACTTTCTGTCAGGACTCTGAACATTTTTTACCTTTTGTGCATTATTGCCTTTTTCCAACATGGCGTCTTTGGCCTCATGTGCACTTGTCTTCCTGCTATAAAACTCCACCCCAGCCTTCAGTCTGTGCTAGATTAATCTGCTTTGCATCCAGCTCCTGGTTACTCCCTGGCCTTGCACCTGCACCTGCACCTGCTCAAGTGAACCTGTGTTGGAGATCCTGCCACTCTGTTCTGAGTTCCTGCTGCATACACCAGCGTTCAGTAATCCTCCTTCATCTGCTGCTTGTGTTACTTCCATCTGCATTTGCTGGACATGTAAGCTGTTTCTGCTCTGCAAAACCTGAGACTATTAACCAGGCCTCCCTGGTTGAGCTAAGATATGATTTGAACTGCCTTATAGCATATCTATCTGTGTCTGGACTAAGTCAAGGATCTATTCGTGTCAAGTTTCCTCAAGTATAACTGTGCTTCATAGACTTTCTGTTTGTTGCATCTACCTCTGAAGTTTCCTATTGACTGCTAAGCTGCGTTTATTATTTGGAAAAGAGAAACAATAGTATATCACCTGCGCTGGTGCTGGGAGTCTGGCTCGATGCTGCAAGGTCAGCGCCCTTCGTCAGAGCCCTGACGAAGAAGGATCGCATCCTTCGAAACGCGTTGGATTGGTTAATCCACATACGCGCCCGCCCACTAGCTGTGACGTCACACTGCTTGCCACGCCCCTTCTCAACGCCGCCACCGCTTCAGCGTTGCTTCCGGCCGGGGCACGCCAGAAGTTGGCGGTTCCTTCCATCAGACTCTCGCGTCCCTCCAGCAGACCTGACTCGCGCGGAGCGAGTCGAGCTCCCCTGATCCCACGACCTTGCAGCATCGAGCCGGACTCCCAGCACCAGCGCAGGTGATATACTATTGTTTCTCTTTTCCTAGCATACAGGGTACGCACAGACCCGGGTTCTATCACCAGCAGCTACTTTCTTCCCCTCCGCCCTTCCCCCTCACTCTCCACTCTCCGAGCGCCAGTGTATTGCTTTTTCTTTATCTACTGCGTTTATTATTTGCACCAAATGTTGTGGACTTGAGTTTCTCTCTGCACCTGCTTGAATCACCGTGTGATAATATAAACTTTACCACTTATAAAACTGTGTCCTGTTGTCTTGTTCCACGCAAAGAGTCTCCTGAATTATCCCCTATAATTATTACAGGATAATCTAGCCATAAAAAAAAGGAGACTGCTGGAACAATGACTGCAGAGAGCAGATTAGAGCAGGTGTTTTCCATAATTAGATCACTGCAGAAAGATGTGGAAGGTCTGCAAAAGAAGTTTGGAAGCTTTGAACACAATCAACAAGTGTTTGGACAAACTTTGCAGGACTTAAGCAATCGCATGGCAGCCCAGGAAAACAACCTTGCTGGCATAGAGTCCCAGTATGGACGGGCTTTTCAGGACATAAGCACGCAAATAGCTGCACAAGTGACTTTATCCTCTGGGCAACCGCCACTAGCTAGCCCACCTAAGTTGCCCCCATTCAGATTTAATGGTGATCGCGACAAATTTTGTGGCTTTGTGAATCAATGTATGCTATATTTTGATGTGCATGCTGACCGTTTTCCTACTGATAGATCCAAAGTATTGTGTGTAATAATGCTACTGACCTCACGAGCGCTCACCTGGGCAAATCCGATGATTGAGTCTCGTGACTCGCGGTTAAATGACTTGGATGATTTCTTGGCCGCTATGGCATTAATGTTTGATGACCCTAATCGCTGTGCAACCGCTGAATCTGCTTTGCTGTCTTTACGCCAGGCTAAACGTTCTGTTATTGAGTATGCCACTGAATTCAGGAGATTGGCGGTACATACCAATTGGGACAGTTATGCACAATTGCCTATTTTTAAAAGGGGTCTGTCTAGTATTATAAAAGATGAACTAGCTCGCTCAGAGTCACCACAAGAACTAGAGACATTTATACAGCATTGTGTGCGCATAGACATTCGCCTTACTGAGCGTAGGCAGGAGAAATTTGCTGCATATAAGAGCCTGCAGGTAAAACATCTCTGGAAGTGGAGGAGGTGCCCATGCAAATTGATTCCATTCAGAGACGCGAGATCAATGAGCGCCGGGAGCATCGCCTTCGTGAAAGTCTATGTTTCTACTGCGGCCAGTCTGACCACTTCTTGATCAATTGTCCTAAGTGTCCTAGACGGCCTAACAAGGTGCTAGCAGCAATAGGGGAGCATGACAACTGTGATGATGAATCTGACATCTCTGAATGTAGCCTGCCTTTAAACGCTGTATTCCATTCACTTTCTATGACTTCACCCCCCAAGGAGCTGAAGGAAAAGAACTCTCACTGTTCTCTCCCTATTAAGATTCTGTGTTCAGGAAAGTGGATTTCCAGTTCAGCTACGATTGACTCTGGTGCAGGTGGCAATTTCATGGATATCGCATTTGCCAAGGAACATGGTATTAAAATTCAGCAAAGAGCCTCTCCAATTACCATGGAAACAGTGGATGGGTCACCTTTAATCTCTGGGCCTGTGGATCAGGAGACCGTACCCCTTGAAATTTTGTTGGAGCCTAATCATTAGGAGCAACTTTCTTTCTTGCTAATTTCTTCTCCTCATTTTCCTGTGATTTTAGGCATTCCTTGGTTGCGTTCTCAGAACCCAATTATCAACTGGGAGACAAAGAAAATTATCTTTCCAACAAGGAGCAACTCAGCGTTAACAGAAGCTGTCCCTGAGTCCACGGCTACGGAACCACATGTACAGGTATCTTCTTTACCTCCAGCATATAAAGAGTTCTCTGACCTCTGTGACAAGAAGAATTCAGATCAACTTCCTCCACACAGGCATTATGGCTGTTCCATTGAGTCACGTATACCCTTTGGCGGCACCTGAGCTTCAAGCCTTAAAGGATTATATTGATGAAAATCTGGCCAAGGCCTTCATACGTACTTCTTTCTCACCAGCAGGGGCACCCATTTTTTTTGTAAAGAAGAAGGATGGGACCCTGAGACCCTGTGTTGACTATCGGGAACTCAATAAGGTAACCGTACGAAACCGTTACCCTTTGCCTCTGATTCCCAAATTACTGGAAAGAGTCCGACACGCTAAGGTGTTCTCTAAGCTGGATCTTCGTGGGGCTTATAATTTGGTGCGTATTCGTCCAGGGGATGAGTGGAAGACAGCATTCAGATAATAATAATAATCTTTATTTTTATATAGCGCTAACATATTCCGCAGCGCTTTACAGTTTGCACACATTATCATCGCTGTCCCCGATGGGGCTCACAATCTAAATTCCCTATCAGTATGTCTTTGGAATGTGGGATGCTGGTATGGACACTTTGAATCTCTTGTGATGCCCTCCAGGCTTTGTAATGCCCCTGCAGCATTTCAACACCTTGTTAATGACATCTTCAGAGATTTGTTGGACCAGTTTGTGGTGATCTATTTGGACGATATACTAATCTTTTCTGACTCTCTACAGGAACATGAAGAACATGTCAAAACTGTTTTAAGACGTCTGAAAGAGAACCAACTGTATATCAAGCCGGAGAAATGTGAGTTCCATCGTTCTGAGATACAGTTCTTGGGTTATATCATCTCTCCCCAGGGGCTGAACATGGAATTTGGTAAGATTCAGGCTATCCTTGACTGGCCGGCACCCAAGAACGTTAAGAAGGTCCAACGTTTTATTAGTTTTGCAAATTTCTACAGATGCTTCATTCGAAATTTTTCTGATATTGTCCATCCCATTACTTCCTTGACAATGAAGGAAAAGCCCTTTAAGTGGTCATCACAGGCTCAAGAAGCTTTTGATCGGCTGAAGATCTGTTTCACATCAGCACCGCTGTTGATACACCCAGATCCAACACATCCGTTCATTGTGGAGGTGGACGCTTCTGATAATGCTTTGGGGGCTATTCTCTCCCAAAGAACTGGAGAGAAGGGTCTGCTACATCCTTGTGCTTTCTTTTCCCGCAGACTAACCTCAGCAGAGAAGAATTACGACGTGGGAGACAAGGAATTGCTGGCTATTATTGCGGCTTTCAAAGAATGGAGGCATCATCTGCAAGGAGCTGCACAACAGATCATAGTGCTAACTGATCATCGCAATCTAGAGTTCCTTAGATCCTCTAGATGTCTTTCTCCTCCTCAGGCTCATTGGAACTTATTCTTAAATCAATTTAACTTTGTTATCTCGTACCGTCCAGGTTCTCGAAATGGGAAGGCTGATGCTTTATCCCGAATCCATGCTGCGGATTCCGTACCTGGAGCCCCGTCCAAGACCATTCTATCTGATGCCAATTTCATCAGAGTTATCCATGATCAGGACTTGTGGAAGGAGTGCAGGGAGGCCTATGAAGGTGATGTATTTCTGGCCAACCCACCTGTGGATATTAAAGGGCACCTGTCACCCCGTTTTTTCAGTATGAGATAAAAATACTGTTAAATAGGGCCTGAGCTGTGCATTACAACAGTGTATTTTGTGGACCCCGATTCCTGTTGTGAATTGCGTTTTGCTCCCTCTAGTGGTCATTAGTGATTTGACACTGGAGCTTCTGTCTTCTCCTATTTGCTCACCTGGGCCGTTAGTTCAGGGGCGTTGCTATATTAGCTCTCTGGACCTTCAGTTCTATGCCTGGCATCGTTGAATTCAGAGCTAATCTGTTGTGCTCTTGTCCTTTGATCCTGGTTCCTGTATTTCAAGCTAAGTCTGCTTCCTTGCTTTTTGCTTTGGTTTTGTTTTGTATTTTTGTCCAGCTTGTTCCAATCTGTATCCTGACCTTTGCTGGAAGCTCTGGGGGGCTGGTGTTCTCCCCCCGGACCGTTGGACGGTTCGGGGGTTCTTGAGTCTCCAGCGTGGATTTTTATAGGGTTTTTGTTGACCAGATAAGTTATCTTGCTTTATTCTGCTATTAGTAAGCTGGCCTCTCTTTGCTGAACCTGGTTCATTTCTGTGTTTGTCATTTCCTCTTACCTCACCGTTATTATTTGTGGGGGGCTTGTATCTTGCTTTGGGGTCCCTTTCTCTGGAGGCAAGAGAGGTCTTTGTTTTCTTCTCCTAGGGGTAGTTAGATTCTCCGGCTGGCGCGTGTCATCTAGCGATCACCGTAGGCATGATCCCCGGCTACTTCTAGTGTTGGCGTTAGGAGTAGCTATTTGGTCAACCCAGTTACCACAGCCCTATGAGCTGGATTTTTGTATCTCGCAGACTTACACGTTCCTCTGAGACCCTGTCCACTGGGGTCATAACAGATTCCCCACCTATGCTGCCAAAATACGTTACCAAAGTAGCCATTTTCGCCTGTCAATCAGGCTGGTCTGGTCAAAAGGGAGTGGTGTCTTTCCCCAGATCTTGCTTAGTTTTCCGTTTAATCTTGTCTTTAAGGGTGGCATGTGGTTCAGAGATCGACGTATCTACGTCCCGGAGGTCGTCGGTCTGCAGATCCTCAAATTGGTACATGACTCCAAGTTGGCTGGTCACAGGGGGGTACAGAAGACACAAGAGTTCCTGAGCCGATTCTTCTGGTGGCCAACTTGCCTGAAGGATACCAAGGACTATGTTCTCTCTTGCGAGGTATGTGCCCATTACAAGACTCCTCTTGTGGCACCTACGGGTCTTCTACAACCATTACCTGTTCCATCCCGCCCTTGGAGGTCTATATCAATGGACTTTATTGTGGAGCTGCCTACATCGGGGGGCATGAATACAATCATGGTGGTAGTTGATCGCCTGACTAAAGCTGCTCATTTTGTTCCGTGCACCGGCCTCCCCTCTGCTAAAGATACAGTGAACTTGGTTATACAGAATGTCTTTCGGTTGCCTGGGGTGCCGGATGAGATCATCTCTGACCGTGGAGTACAGTTCACTTCAAGATTCTGGAAGGGGTTTTGCTCTGCACTCAATATTAATGTCTGTCTCTCTTCTGCTTACCATCCCCAGACAAATGGTCAGACTGAGCGTACCAACCAGACGCTGGAACAATATCTAAGATGCTATGTCAGCCATCTCCAGGATGATTGGTTGGAGTTGTTGCCGTTAGCCGAATTCTCATATAATAATTCTCAGAGCGCCTCCACTAAATTTACACCTTTCTTTGCCAATCTGGGTTATCATCTGTGTATTTTACCTAGGTCTCAAATTAATTCTCCGTTTCCAGCAGCGGAGGAAAGGCTGACTGCGATGAGACAAAATCTGGAGGTTCTGAAGGAATCCCTGACCACGGCTCAAGAACGTTATAAGAGATCGGCTGATAGATTCCGTAAACCTGCACCCATGTTCAAGGTAGGAGATTCCGTGTGGTTAGCAACTAAGAATCTGAAGTTAATGTTCCTTCACAAAAACTTGGACAGAAATTCATTGGCCCTTTCAAGATCAACGGTATTGTGAGCTCTGTGGCCTGCCGGCTGAAGCTACCTAGGACAATGAAGGTACACCCAGTTTTTCATGTATCTTTACTAAAGCCTGTATCTCCTAATACCTTCCAGGGACGTGTTGTGCCACCTCCGCAGCCTGTGGTGATTGATGGGCAAGAACAATTCGTGGTGGAGGAAATTATTGATTCCAGGATTCACAGGAATCGGCTACAATATCTGATAAGATAGCAGGGATGTCCCCCTGAGGAAGACTCTTGGGAACCTGTGGAAAACATCAATGCCCAACAGAAGATTTCTCGTTTTCCTCAGAGATTCCCTGAGAAACCAGGTCCAGGATCGTCCTGAGGCCGCTTCTAAGGAGGGAGTAATGTCAGGACTCTGAACATTTTTTACCTTTTGTGCATAACTGCCCTTTTCCAACATGGAGTCTTTGGTCTCATGTGCACTTGTCTTCCTGCTGTAAAACTCCACCCCAGCCTTCAGTCTGTGCTAGATTACTCTGCTTTGCATCCAGCTCCTGGTTACTCCCTGGCCTTGCACCTGCACCTGCACCTGCTCCTGTGAACCTGTGTTGGAGATCCTGCCACTCTGTTATGAGTTCCTGATGCATTCACCAGTGTTCAGTAATCCTCCTTCATCTGCTGCTCGTGTTACTTCCATCTGCATTTGCTGGACATGTAAGCTGTTTCTGCTCTGCAAAACCTAAGACTATTAACCAGGCCTCCCTAGTTGAGCTAAGATATGATTTGAACTGCCTAATAGCATATCTATCTGTGTCTGGACTAAGTCAAGGATCTATTTGTGTCAAGTTTCCTCAAGTATAACTGTGCTTCATAGACTTTCTGTTTGTTGCATCTATCTCTGAAGTTTCCTATTGACTGCTAAGCTGCGTTTATTATTTGCACCAAATGTTGTGGACTTGAGTTTCTCTCTGCACCTGCTTGAATCACCGTGTGATAATATAAACTTTACCACTTATAAAACTGTGTCCTGTTGTCTTGTTCCACGCAAAGAGTCTCCTGAATTATCCCCTATAATTATTACACTTTCTCTTGTGAAGGCGACTTCATGAAATTGCATACATGGTCTTGTCAGATTTGACGAATGACATGTAGTACTCTGTAACGTAAGTGAAATTAGACGTCACGTACAAAGACTAAGACATCAAACATTGTCTACACAAACCATCAAAAGGCATTTGCACAACATTGCACTACAAGCCTGACATCCAGTGGCTACAGGTGCTCCATTAACCTCACACCACCGCTCTCTAAGGCCATCATGAAGCAGAGTAAAATGAATGAAAGTTGAAATGGAGGTCTATTCTCTTCAGGGATGAGTTCTGCTTTTGTTCTGTATTCAAAGATTAGTCTGATGATCATGTGGGCAATGCCAAGAAGAGGCCTTCATGAGGAAATGTGTATGTGTCCAAAGAGTCATTTTTCAAGACAACAACCCTATGACCCATGTTGCTGGTGCCATTATGAGCAGATTGCATGGCCTAAACGTGTTACCATAGCTTGCAGCATCCCCGGACGTGTCTCCCGTCAAGCATATCTGGGACATCATTGGTCAGTTACTGCACAGGGAACTGCCAGCAGAAGATCTTGATGATTTTTGTTTTAAATGTGACAAATCATTTTTCAGACAACCAGTAATATCCTCATTGATAGCAGCCAATGCTGTAAGTGCGGGGATTTCTACATATGGCAGTCATACTTCATACTGGATAAATAGATGTTTTGAAAATTTTGCTTCCATTTCTTTTTGGTTTTGTTTATCAGTAATTTGTCTTTCCATCCTGTTATTTTTATAATTCCACCATTTTTTATATAAAAATGTAAACTAAGTAACTTTTTCCATTTTTTCCATGTTTAAAAAAGGTGGAGTTCATGAATTCATTAATTACATTATTTATTTTCTATATATGTTTATATGTAACTGTGAATGATGGATCATGGCAAGATTTATACACAACATGATTGCAGATCAATAATCAAATGATCAAATTAATATTTTGGCGAGTACAATGAGCTCATGTTAATGTTTTATTTTACACATTGATTTCAGTAGATGTCACTGGTTTACCACGGCAGAGAGGAGCCAGAAGATCGCAGTGTCTGACTTCTCCTACTCCTGCACTGATTAGAAGCACTTCCCCTTCATATTAAACTGTGTAAGGTTCTTTCAGCAGTGCAGGGGTTAATCTGCTCAGTTAAGAGCTCCTGGAAGCTTTCCTGTGTTAAGGTTCTAAGCTGTGCACTGTTAGTCACTCCGATCTCCTATATAATCTGGGCCCTGGCTAGCGCTCATTGTCAGAGCTAGCTTTTGCTGCATGGCTGGAGGTTGTTTTTGGTTATTATTGCAGAAGGTGTTTGGTGGATTTATCTGTGACTTTTGCTAGGTTTTGAGTGAGTGATAAGTCCTTTTCTTCTCCTACTTTGGTTTAACCCCATCCTCCACTCCCCGGTGTATTTCTTTGTTGTCTGTGTAAGTGTTTGCATGTTTGGAATTTTTCGTTATCCCTGTTAGTATTACCTTGTTAGTATGGTTGGTGTATTACGGTACACTACTACTCCCCTATTCACTGGGTGGGGGAAGGGTGCAGACTTAGGGTTCATTCAGGAGCTAAGGGAAGGTATGTGGCCCCGCAGTCTTCACCATCAGATGTAATCCGGGAACAGGGCAAGCTAGGGCACTTGTAGCATTAGGAGCAAGGAAGGAGCCCCTTGTCCTGGGACTTCTGACAAGAGAATTGAGACAGTAGATCAGCCATTGATGCAATGTGTGTAGGGGCAGCCTGACAGTCTAACAATCATAAACACTGGAAAAGAAGGATGGGGCATGTCATGACTCATCCATTATTTGTCCAGTATAAATGTAAATTTTCATGGTGGAAAGTTGACTAAAGATTGTTGTCCAAAAGCAATCGAATATTTATGGCTGGCCGGGGTGAATATGAGGCATATTTTTTAAATTGCACTTACCTTTATCCATCATGAATTTCTCAGTTAGACATCTGGCTTCTTCTTGGATTCTTTTTTCGATGCTTCTCTTTCCCATTCCAAAATTTCTCAATGTTGTCAGGGGAAATCGACGAAGGATTTTCCATCTTTCTCCACTGCTTGCAACGACCCCTGTAAGTTTACGCAAATTGTCTAGGATTAGAACTCGCATGGCACTTCTAGATGTGGCACTGATAGTTGTCAAACCCATAAAAAAGTTTTTAACTCAACTTTTTATTGTTGCATCCTCAAAAATATTTTTTTTCAATAGTGAACACCAGCATAGTAGCTACAGAAAGTAGGGTAAAGGTTTATTTAGTTGGCTCTGCAGCTTCAAAGTACACAGTACTCTGTACCTTAAACCTCTGATACCCTGAGGTCCTCTCTCCACCTCTGTAAGGTGGAAATGACTAGAAAATATGTAAATATTAGTCTCCTACCATCCAGCTATTGTATATATTTTAACAGAATTGTATGGCATAGATATATCATTATAACATAGTCCACATTAAAAATATCAATGTATTCTATGAATTTATTTAAAGGTATTATATCACTGAAAATTACCTATTGAGTAAATTACATTTTTTTGATAAATATTTTTGCTTTTTTCATATCACAATCTACATAAAAAATAGAAATCTTTCATTTTCATACTCGCTATTTAAGCTAGTTTAGACTCATACTTCCAGTTCTTTACTGATCATCTTTCATTACCATCACAGATTGGGTTACAATAAAACGTAACATTTCTATATGCAGCTGATAATACAGGATCCACCATTCACAGATGTTGATGTCAAAGCTCACCTCCTCCTGTCCCTTGACAATTATTTTTGAACGTGCTCATTAGATGCTTCAATATAATAGAAAAGGTCTCAATCAGTTCATTGCTGCTAATGTACATGTGGATTTCATGAAAGAACAGAAAGGATGAGTCTAGAATAGCCATAGTGGCCAATGTGAAAGTAAAAAAAAATAATACACATAACAAAAACCTGAATTATCTTAATAGATCAAGGGGTCAAAAGAGTCTCAATTTTAGACTGTCCTCAGAAAAATAATACATCTGTAAAAGATCAATCTGAGGGCAAAAATTAGATGTGCAAAAATTATATCTTTTATTTATCTTCGACCAGACATACAATACTACGCCAACGTTTCGGCCAAACCTGGCCTTTTACACGGCGATTTATCTAGAAATATATTCCAGAAAACAAAATTACATCACAATAGACAAAATACATTGAATGTCACATATAAATCAATATTATTCAAGTTCCTCATGGTCGAAGTCACAAAACAGAAGTGTCCATCCAAAGTGATATATCCATAAATGGATAAAATTAAAGTAAATCGCATGATGATAGGATAGGGATATTCTCCTCTTGATGGACATAATAAATCTCTAATATTCATACATAAAAGAGAAAATAAAAGTAAAAAAATACTGGCAAATCTTAACACCAAGCAGTGCCATAAAGTCCCAGCAAAATAGACATATAGTCCTGGCATATCAGAGTCAGTCCAGTAGGTCTAAAAGGAAGAGGTGAAAGGTGAAATTACATGTATGTCGGTATAGGTGATAATGCTGTAATAGTAAGATAAGTAATGATAAGTAAATAAGTCAATAGATAGGTGCTAGATCTGAAAGGTAAATGAAGGGGCAACTGAACATACCTGAGCGTGTAAAAGGAATCATGCAGGAAATCCGGAAACAGCCGGCAAGGAGCGTGGTGTACTGAGACGCTAGTACAGCGCCTATTTATGACGTTAGAAGTCCGGGACACCGGAAATAAGAAAGCGTTGCTAATGTGTCACGGCGCATGCGCAAACTAAGGTGGCGCATTTGCGCAATGAAAAGAAAAGGACGGAAGTGGGGCAATGAAACCCAAAAGAAGGAAAAGGTCAATGTATTGAGACTGCGCAGGCGCGGGTACGCAACAGTACGTTTGTATAATGAAGGGAAAAAAAGGGGGAGGGAAAAAGGGGGGAGATAAGTGCCGATACATGGTAACGAAAATCTATTAATATAATATATTCTCAGTGTGTGTTCGCACTTAAGGATATATGCTGGATCTTGGTGAGTGACATATATGTGTGTAGGACATAGGTAGTCTACCAGAGGTGATATTGTAAAAATACATGATGACAAGCAAAAGAACTATATGGGAGGAGCAGACATAAAGGGGAAAAAAAGAAAAAAAGAGAAACCCACAAACCTGTTAAAGAACCCAACACCCAATAAGTGAAAGACCACTGGACTATGTCTGAAAAAGAAAAAGAAGACAAATTCAACATAAAAGAATAAATAGGGAACATAGGCAATCACTAATTATTATATAAGGCAAAAGATACTACGTTCAGTGTACTGTATACTTGAGACCCACTAGTTGATCTGTTCCTAATAAAACACCTCATATTCCCTATTCAAGCCATTAGGTTCCAAGGTCTGGAGAGTATATATCCAATAGGCCTCTTTTTCTTTTAATTTGGAGATCCGATTTCCTCCTCTTCGTGCTAGAGGTATACTGTCAATAACTTGGTATCTTAACTGTGATATGTTATGATTATGAGAAATGAAATGGGCTGGTATGGGCAGCATTAGTCTTTTACACCGAATGGTGGATTTATGTTGGGAGATACGGTCTCGGATATGTTGGGTAGTTTCACCAACATATCCGAGACCGCAAGGGCATTTAATAAGATAAATGACATATGTGGCGTCACAGCTGTAGAAATTGCGGATGGAGAATTGTTTCCCAGATCTCGGGTGAGTAAATGTGTCCCCTTTTGTAATGTTGGAACATTGGAGACAGTGATGACATGGAAAGGTGCCCCTCCGTGTTGTCGTTAGAAAAGTTTGTCTTGCAACTATTTTAGAAATTCCGATATCAGCTGAGACCAAAAGGTTACGTAAATTTGGTGGTTTTTTATGGCACATAAGTGGAGGAACAGTGAATTCAGGAATATCGGGATATGATTGTCCCAGTACTAGCCAATGTTTATGAATGATACCATGAAATATCCGCATGAACGGATGATGTGTGTTAACAAAGGCCATTCTATTGATTTTAGGTCGTTTTATCATGGAAGTTGTGATTATCGGGGGGAATTCCAAAAAAGTGTTGGGATATCCTCGATTGCGAAATTTATTGGCCATATCATTGAGTCTCAACTGACGTTGTGAAGAATCAGAGACAATTCTATTGATTCTCTGAAACTGAGATTTGGGAAGGGCCCTAGTGATGTGACGAGGATGACAGCTTGTGAAAAAAAGTAAGCTGTTTTTATCCGTCGATTTAACGTATAGATCTGTGGATAACGATCCATCCTCATTAATAATGATGACCCTAGTGTCCAAGAATGCAATGGATCTCTGATCATATTGTATAGTAAAAGTGAGCTTGGACAAACTGTTGTTAATGATATCATAAAAAGACATCAATGATTCCAAGTCTCCACTCCATATCAGGAAAATGTCGTCTATATATCTCTTCCACAATACACCGTATTGTTGGAAGAGAGAGTGTGTATACACGAATTTAGACTCGAAATCTGCCATAAAGATATTGGCATAAGGGGGTGCCACATTGCTCCCCATTGCAGTCCCATTCTGTTGAATGAAGAAATCGTCCTCAAATAGAAAAAAATTTTTTGTTAAGACAAATGTAAGTAAAGAAATACAGAATTGTTTTAAATCCGGATGAAATTGGGTCATATTGTCCAGAAATTTTTCCATTGCTTGGATACCTTTATCATTGTCAATGTTGGTGTATAAGCTATTTACATCTAGCGTCACCAGATAACAATTAGCGGCATCTATATTAATATCCCTAATGTGGGTCAAAAATTGAGAAGTATCTCGAAGAAAAGAGGGAATGTATTTCATTAATGGAGATAGAATTTTTTCTAGGACCATTGCTAAAGGGGAAAGTAATGAACCAATAGAGGCCACAATTGGTCTACCCGGGGGATCAGTAAGATTTTTGTGAATCTTGGGTAGTGTATATAGTACCGGGCAAATGGGGTGTTCATTAATCAGGAATTCTGCCAATTTCTGATCTATCACTCCTCGGGTCCTGAATTGATGAGATAAATTACGAATTTCTTTAGTGATCTTAAATGTGGGATCATTTGGGATCAAACGATAAATTTCAGAGTCATTCAATTGTGAGCGAATTTCGCTGATGTAACGATATTTGTCCATCACAACAACGGCTCCGCCTTTGTCCATCCGCAAATTCTCCATCCGCAATTTCTACAGCTGTGACGCCACATATGTCATTTATCTTATTAAATGCCCTTGCGGTCTCGGATATGTTGGTGAAACTACCCAACATATCCGAGACCGTATCTCCCAACATAAATCCACCATTCGGTGTAAAAGACTAATGCTGCCCATACCAGCCCATTTCATTTCTCATAATCATAACATATCACAGTTAAGATACCAAGTTATTGACAGTATACCTCTAGCACGAAGAGGAGGAAATCGGATCTCCAAATTAAAAGAAAAAGAGGCCTATTGGATATATACTCTCCAGACCTTGGAACCTAATGGCTTGAATAGGGAATATGAGGTGTTTTATTAGGAACAGATCAACTAGTGGGTCTCAAGTATACAGTACACTGAACGTAGTATCTTTTGCCTTATATAATAATTAGTGATTGCCTATGTTCCCTATTTATTCTTTTATGTTGAATTTGTCTTATTTTTCTTTTTCAGACATAGTCCAGTGGTCTTTCACTTATTGGGTGTCTAGTTCTTTAACAGGTTTGTGGGTTTCTCTTTTTTTCTTTTTTTCCCCTTTATGTCTGCTCCTCCCATATAGTTCTTTTGCTTGTCATCATGTATTTTTACAATATCACCTCTGGTAGACTACCTATGTCCTACACACATATATGTCACTCACCAAGATCCAGCATATATCCTTAAGTGCGAACACACACTGAGAATATATTATATTAATAGATTTTCGTTACCATGTATCGGCACTTATCTCCCCCCTTTTTCCCTCCCCCTTTTTTTTCCTTCATTATACAAACGTACTGTTGCGTACCCGCGCCTGCGCAGTCTCAATACATTGACCTTTTCCTTCTTTTGGGTTTCATTGCCCCACTTCCGTCCTTTTCTTTTCATTGCGCAAATGCGCCACCTTAGTTTGCGCATGCGCCGTGACACATTAGCAACGCTTTCTTATTTCCGGTGTCCCGGACTTCTAACGTCATAAATAGGCGCTGTACTAGCGTCTCAGTACACCACGCTCCTTGCCGGCTGTTTCCGGATTTCCTGCATGATTCCTTTTACACGCTCAGGTATGTTCAGTTGCCCCTTCATTTACCTTTCAGATCTAGCACCTATCTATTGACTTATTTACTTATCATTACTTATCTTACTATTACAGCATTATCACCTATAGCGACATACATGTAATTTCACCTTTCACCTCTTCCTTTTAGACCTACTGGACTGACTCTGATATGCCAGGACTATATGTCTATTTTGCTGGGACTTTATGGCACTGCTTGGTGTTAAGATTTGCCAGTATTTTTTACTTTTATTTTCTCTTTTATGTATGAATATTAGAGATTTATTATGTCCATCAAGAGGAGAATATCCCTATCCTATCATCATGCGATTTACTTTAATTTTATCCATTTATGGATATATCACTTTGGATGGACACTTCTGTTTTGTGACTTCGACCATGAGGAACTTGAATAATATTGATTTATATGTGACATTCAATGTATTTTGTCTATTGTGATGTAATTTTGTTTTCTGGAATATATTTCTAGATAAATCGCCGTGTAAAAGGCCAGGTTTGGCCGAAACGTTGGCGTAGTATTGTATGTCTGGTCGAAGATAAATAAAAGATATAATTTTTGCACATCTAATTTTTGCCCTCAGATTGATCTTTTACAAAAACCTGAATTAGACAGTAGGTTGTTTTCTGATGAAATATAACCTTTGCGACTTACCGAAATCCTTAGAAATAAATTCTGCTGCTCCTGTGTCTCCCCTGTCACTAAACACGTTGCTGCAGTCCACCAATGCTTCCTTCACAGCATCGTACCCAATCAATACTATTGTCCGAAAGTTTGCTAAATAGATGTTGTAGACAGGTCCATATGTTTGCCTCAGTTAGAGATATATACTGTATATAAAAAACATGGAAAATTACGAATGTGGCACTTTGAACATTTTCACGTGTGTGTAAAGGTCTGGACTGGTCTGTCGTGTTCCTGGCACTCAACACATCAATTGCGTCATGTGAATAATGTAATGCATCGTTTATATATATTTATATAGTACCATGTGAAGTGTAAACTATGTCCTACGTTTTTTAGAATGTATAATGGTAAGATGTGTTACTTCTAGGATGCAAAATGTTATAAGCAATGTTGCTAATGTACAAGTACTATAAAGGGAATGTAATACCAAAACCAGGCAACATACTTGATACTGAGAGGAATAAGATAGCACTAGATAGTGCCAAGCAACCCCTCACCATAGAAAACCAACTCCATGAAAGCCATATGAAAGTAGGAGAAACTCAGGAGTATAAGGATAATAAATACTTTATTGTTACATATACATAATAGTTAATTCATACCAAAAAGACAAGACATGATAAAAACCAGGATGGTGATAAGGATGGATGGGGATCACCAGGTGTGCATCACCTATGGGGCCAGCATGCATACCAATGTGAGTAAGAGACCTACTGCTATAGTAGCACATGAATACCCCTTGATAAAGCAACTAAATATCGTGGGCGAAACGCGCGTCGGGGACCGTGCCTAAGGATCTATCCTGGTGTGCGCCACCTTGGGATTCAGCAGCGGTAAGAGTAACCCTGATTATCATTATTTTTGTGCCAGTTTGGCTTATGTATTCATGTGCTACTATAGCAGTAGGTCTCTTACTCACATTGGTATGCATGCTGGCCCCATAGGTGATGCACACCTGGTGATCCCCATCCATCCTTATCACCATCCTGGTTTTTATCATGTCTTGTCTTTTTGGTATGAATTAACTATTATGTATATGTAACAATAAAGTATTTATTATCCTTATACTCCTGAGTTTCTCCTACTTTCATATAAAGGGAATGTGTAGTGTGAGTAGTGTACAGTGCAAAATAATTATAGGGTAAGAAAGTGTTAATGCTAGGGATTAGACAATAGTAAAAAGTACACTGCTTCCTGTTTAAGGCCCCCTTCACACATCCTGGTGATTCCGGAACTGGAAAAAACAGTTCCCGTGAGATCCGTGGTCCATGTTCATGTGTCCATGTGCAACATCCGTGTACCATCCATGTGGCATCCATGTGTTGTCCATGTGCACCATCAGTGTGTCACATACTGGAATAGAATAAAGAATACAAATGACAGATGTTTAGCTGTTAGGCCATGTGCACACGTTCAGTATTTTTCGCGTTTTTTTCGCGTTTTTTCGCTATAAAAACGTGATAAAAACGCGAAAAAAATGCTAACATATGCCTCCCATTATTTTCAGTGTATTCCGCATTTTTTGTGCAAATGTAGCCTTTTTTTCCGTGAAAAAATCGCATCGCGGAAAAAAGAGCAACATGTTCATTAAAATGCGGAATTGCAGGGGATTCCACACCTAGAAGTGCATTGATCTGCTTACTTCCCGCACGGGGCTGTGCACACCATGCGGGAAGTAAGCAGATTATGTGCGGTTGGTACCCAGGGTGGAGGAGAGGAGACTCTCCTCCACGGACTGGGCACCATATAATTGGTCCAAAAAAAAGAATTAAAATAAAAAATAGTCCTATACTCACCTTCGATGTCTTCCCGCCTCTCCGCTGCACGCTGCCGCTTTGGTTTCTATAGCTGGTGTGCGGTGAAGGACCTGCGATGACGTCACGGTCTTGTGATTGGTCGAGACCGGTCATGTGACCGCTCACGTGACCGCGACGTCATGGAAGGTCCTGAACCACACCGGCATCTATAGGAACGGACGCCTGCAGGTGAGTATAACCATTTTTTATTTTTTTTTAATTATTTTTAAACATTCTATCTTTTACTATAGATGCTGCATAGGCTGCATCTATAGTAAAAAGTTGGTCACACTTGTCAAACGCTATGTTTGACAAGTGTGACCAACCTGTCAGTTTTTCAAGCGATGCTACAGATCGCTTGGAAAACTTTAGCATTCTGCAAGCTAATTACGCTTGCAGAATGCTAAAAAAACGCGAAAAAGACGGAAAAAAACGCAAAAAAAATGCGGATTTCTTGCAGAAAATTTCCGGTTTTCTTCAGGAAATTTCTGCAAGAAATCCGGACGTGTGCACATACCCTTAGATGTGGAAAGATAGAGAACAGATAAATGATAGATAGATAAATAGATAGATATGGGATAGGTGAATAGATAGATGTCAGTGAGATGTATGATCAGTGCAGTGTGTGTAATTTTCAGTACTTGTATTTAGCACAAAATTAAATAAATACATGAATAAAAATGGTGTGGGGTCCCCCTTATTTTTAATAACCAGCTGAAGGAAAGCAGACTGCTGTGAGGTGGTGTTATTATTCTGGGAATGGGCCAATATATATGGATCTTCCCATCCTATTAATGTCAGCTCACAGCTGTCTGTGTATTCTTTACTAGTTATTAAAAACGGGGTATCCAAAAAAAATGACCTTGGGTCCCCCTATTTTTTAATAACCAGCAAATGCTAAGCAGAAAGCTGAAATTAATAGGCTCGGAAGGGGCCATGGATATTAGCCCCTTCTCAGACTAATAACACCAGCCCCCAGCCGTCCCATAAATGGTGAATCCATTTCATGTGCCAATTCTGGCACTTAGCCGCTGCTCTTCCCTATTGCCCTGGTACGTTGGCTATCAGAGTAATAGTTTTGGGATTGATGAAAGCTGTGTAATGTTGGCTGACATCAAGCCCAAGGGTTAGTAATGGAGAGGTGTCTATTACAGTAGATACCCTCATTACTAACTCCATAGTGAAAAGCCTGAAACACACAAATAACAAAGTCCTTTATTTACTCCACGACAAGCCATAATCCATAATACAGAGGTCCCACACAGGTCTGTCCTCCGTAATCCATAATGGGAGGTCTGACAATGATCCCCAACTCTGCTACAACTGAAGGCTGTGGTGAGCATTGAAATCAGTAACATAACCGCTCACCACGGCCATCGGAACTGTCTGAGATAGCGTTACAACCCAACTGCATTTTCATGTGTGTTTATTTATTTTGACTATGGGGATAGTAATGGGCATGTCTGACTGACGCCTTTCCATTACTAACCCCAGGGATTGATGCCGGAAACAAACAGGACATGTCTGAGGATTTTTCACATGAACATATAGTCCGCGTGAAAAACTTGACATGTGCGCACCACCATTGAATACAATGGGTGTGCATGTGTCCTTATTTGCAGTCCTTAAAAAATGGACAGCATACGGACCAAAAAAAACGAAGTGTGAAGGGGCCCTACGGGAGAGTTAATTTGATAGAGATACTAGTTAATTTCAATGTGCAGTTGGACTGATAGCAAAAGCGAGTACATATTGTTCTGGGCCACATGAGGCCTTTCAAAATTCCTTGTGGACATCCTGCAACGGGGTCGATTTGGGTGCTATGGGAAACAGCGCAACCCCTTCCATTTAGAGGGAGATGGACGTGGAACCGTGTGAAGGAAAGGTAACGGACCTGTGTACTGCAAAACTGGACAGGATCAATTAATTCAGGGATAGTCAGGGTAGAACATAAAGAAAATCTGAAAATGTACTGTAGTATGGAAACAAGAAACCGAGAGTGTTGTGCCTGATACTGCATGCTACAAGCTGATACAATTGAACTGTCGAGTAAACCTCTGTGTGTTAAACTGAGTATCCCCTGGTGGCTCCGGAAATGGAAAACCTGGAGGCAGTTGAGGCCTGCGGCTTACAAGTTAGTGCAATGCATCCCACATATCACAGCACACTTGGTGACGGACACAAATTTTCTGTACAGTGCCAAGACAACAAGGACTCTCTCATCACCCATGACTACCAACCTGTGGCACCTTACAAGTGTATTTCAAATTTGTGCAACAGTTTACTTGAGCATCCCGGCCAGTGTAAGAAAGTCCTTTACAAAATGTTTTTTTGGATCTTCCAAGATGGTGTGTGATTAATGCACAAACTTGTTTTATTATTATTATTTTCAATGTTTTTCTGTTCATCCTTTCTTTATTTTGCTTCGAGGTGCTGGTCTTTTTTTTTTTATAAACAGTACATGATTTACCTAAAAAAATCTAAATATTTCTCTTCATAGGCAGTTTATAGGTTATTATTTGAGGCCATCTTTTTTCAGCCAATTGAACAGCAGGTACAGCCTGTCATAAATGATGCAACCTTACCTTAACTAGTGACTGTGGTAGTTCCGTGGTGCTGATTTGAAGAATATTCCCCAAGAAGGGCAGATGTGTAGGTCCTGGGGGTAGGTCCTTCTGTTTGAACCTACCCCACCATTTTATGAGGTAAAAAAGGAGATTAACTCCAGTAGCCAGGAGAATCGTTACTGAGACATTCAGAGCCATCCCGAGCCCCGGTGACTACAGCTCAGTCTGTACTGTGCTCTGTGTATTTATATACCATCACCTTCAAGGCAGTGTTCCAACATGTAATCAATGAGAAGAAGTTGGGTGTGTGCAAAGTTCAGAGCTACATCTGTATTGTATACTTCCCCTCTGCTTGCAGAGAGGGCAGTCTCATCTTGGTGTGATGTCAGAGCCCAATGGAAATCAGACATGACACCCACCCGTCTCACAGCAGACACTGAGATGGGGGGATACTTCAGCTGGATTCTCCTCCTCCCCTGCTCTATGGTTACTGAACAGATTTTCTGATAACTGAGGAGATTTTCAAATATAGAGAAATTACCCATTTTCTCAACCAAAATATAAGTACTATGGAGTTATGGTTTGTAACAGAAAATTCAGTCTGTATTGTGTCCCTATGTATTATATTCAGTCGAGTATGGGGGAGGGGAACATTCCAACTTGTCATTGCTGAGAACAGGCTTGCCCAGTGTAGTGCAGAGTGCAGAATTACAGCACTATTGTGCAATAGGTTGTAAAAACTACAATAATTACTTAGACTAATCTATTTACACCCCAAGCCAAGTCATGACCAGGCCAAATTTTACAATTCCGTCCATTGTCACTTTATGTGGTAATAATCAACGGATTTTCAACGTTTTTTTTCTCATGACATATCGTACTTAATGGTAGTGGTAAAATTTATTTGTTTGATATGACTTGAATTTATTTGTGAAAAAATATCAGAAATTTGGAGAACATTTAGCACATTTCGCATCTTTCAAACAGTACATTTTTATGCCCTTTATGCCTCTTAAAGAGAGTTATGTCACACAAAATAGTGAATAAATAACATTTATCACATGTCTAATTTACATCAGCACTATATTTAAAACATTTTTTTATTAGGAATTTAGGAGAATTAAAAGTTGACCAGCGATTTCTCATTTTTCCAACAAAATTTATAAAAACATTTTTTTTAGACCATTTGAAGTGACTTTGAGAGGCCTATATGACAGAAAATATCCAAAATTGACACCAGTCTAAAAACTGCACCCCTCAAGGTACTCTAAACTCCGAACCACATTCAAAGACGTTTACTAATCCTTTATGTGCTTTACAGGAATTGTTGCAGTGTGGAAGGAAAAATGAACACCTAACATTTTTCACGAAAAAGAACAAAGAAAATGGACCCCAAATTTTTTTGTGCAATTTCTCTTGAGCAATCTGTTTCACCATGTGTGGGGGAAAATTACTATTTGGTTGCATGGTGGAATTTGGAAAGAATGGAGCACCATTTGACTTTTTGAATGCAAAAATTGGCTGAAATCGAGAGCAGACATAATGTCACGTGTGTAGAGTCCTTGACGCACCTAAACAGAGGAAAACCTACAAATGATGCCATCTTGGAAACTAGACCCTTGAAGAAAGGTATCTAGATGTTTGGTGAGCGCCTTGAACCCCCCAGGTGCTTCACCGAAATTTATAAAATTGAACCGTGAAAACAAAATAAATCATTTTTTTTCCACAAACATGTTGTTTTAGCCCCAAATTTCTTATTAGAGTTACAGGAAAAAATAGACCACAACCATTTCTCCTCAGTACACCTATACTCCAAATGTGGGGGGGAAATTACTGTATGGGCACATGGCAGGACTCGGAAGGGAATGAGCACAGTTTGACTTTTTGAATGCAAAATTGGCTAGAATCTTTAGTGGATGCCATGTTGCTTTTGGAAACCTCTTCACGTACCTAAACAGTGGAAAACCCCCACAAGTGATGCCATTTTGGAAACTAGACCCCTCAAGAAAGGAATCTAGAAATTGAACCCCAAGATGCTGCAGAAAAGTTTTTAACATTGAGCAGAGAATATAAAAAATAACTTTTTTTGAACAAAAACGTTATATAAGCCCCAATTTTTTTTTATTTTCACAAGGATAACTGGACCATACAAGGCTGTGTGCATTACGCATGTAAAGAAGCCCTGTGTCAGAGGTATTGGTGCTATTTCTCATCCAGCAAGCCATAGCAACACAGGTAACTACAATGTTCCACCAATGTGTCATTCATAATGCTTAGCTTTCAAACTTTGAATTGCATATTGTCCTTCCATTGCAGCACTTTATGTCTCATGCCTTGAACAATCCTTTACCATTGAGAAACATTTCTTTCTTCAGCAACCCACAAATAAGGCATATTTCTTATGCCTATTTACACCACAACTACATGTTGTATGCTTATAGTCATTACGTAATCCCTTTGCTTTGCATGACCTTGGCAAGGTTGACTCCCCGTGACTTCCCCCCCACCTTTCTTGAATAACCACACCACACCAGTAATTTGGATAATAACGGCCACAGCAGCCAATTTATTATTAATATTAATAAAGAACGGACCCTTGGTGCGGCCCTCGAAGCTAACCCGCTCCTGGTCTGGTGATTATTCCGTCGGCACTGCCTCTTCCCTCTCAGCCTTACTTCCCGCCACGTTTTTCCCCCAGGCTCAGAAGCATCATGAGTTGAGGGAAGAGGTTGCCTCCATCCGTTAACCTGTACCCGACTTCCATCGTCGGGTACCCACCCGTCGGTACCGCGCACCCGACCTCCAACATCAGGGTGGCCCTCCGGGTCCCCCGATAACGTGACCCCGACCTACCTCGTCGGGTATCACGCAAGTATCACCAGACCACGAACTAAGTAACTATCCATGGCAGTGGGGGGGGGTCCCGCAGTGCAAGAATCCCCCCTCTACCGTACTTTTCTGCCAGCTTCGAGGACCCACCAACGCCACACCGAGAGCGCTTGACCTTCAAGTGCTCGAGACCCCACCAACCAACCCTGCTGTGGCCTTCCGTATCCCCCCAACCAAGCCCTCAATCCATAAGTCAGTTCCCACGGTGTTCAAATGCACCCCGTCCCCTAGCCAGTAATCTCCTTCTGTAGAGTCCAGACCTGCGTGACGTATTGTCACCCCCCCCGCTCCGAGACACGAACTTGGATACCTCCTTGTTCACTTTTATGCGTGCCTTGTTAACCTTTCCCACTGACCGTGCCCCTCGCCACTTTTTTCTAGGTACCATGTCTGACCACACTAGCCTCAAGTTTGGATATGCCAATCCCAGCTGCCTTATATCCCTTCTGATTTTGGCACTCAGCCCTTTTCCCGAGCTAGCCCCTAAGTCGTTCCCCCCTGCGTGTAACACTAATATATCTGGGACCCCATAGAGGTTCACCGCCCGGAAAAACTCGTGCAGTAACCGGCCCCATGTTAAACCCCGATAACCCAACCACCTAATCACCGCCCCATTCCTTGCCATACCTAACTGTCTCCCGCCCGTCCGTCTGTCAGCCCGCTGTGCTCCCCAGTAAACGTATGAATGTCCTAGAATCCAAATCACGATCGGGACTTGTCCTGTAACAACAAAAAGAAATCAGTGAGATGTATTAATTCTGGGGGGGAATCGCCGCCTCATATCCTTGAGGTCGTACGTAAGACCTGTACCGCCGCGACTCCCACCGGCCAATTCGCTTTACTGTTTCCGGGCTCAGCCCACCCACTGCGGCCTCCGTTGCCGCCCCAGTCCGGAAGGAATGACCTGTGTATCTCCCAGGGTTCCCACTTGCCCTTACCATACACGTCCGGAATACTCTAATAAATTGATACCTGGACAAATATGACCCATCCTGGTGACATAGCAGCGGTCCCCCCTGCTTAGGCCTAGCTGCCGAGAATATCCCGAAACACTTACATGGACACATCATAGAACCGCTTACTTTTCCCAATAACACCCTTTTTCCTTTCCCCCTTTGGTCCGTCTTTGACCTCCTAATCCAAAATTCCAATCTTCTTTTTGTCTTCATAACGTCTTCGGCTAGAATGCCCCCCACTATGGCCTTGCCTGGCGCTACAAGCTCCCCTATCCTCATTGCTCCAAAGAATGCGAGTGAAAAGGCCAACCTAAACAAGCCAACCTCAAATTGTGTCCTGCACACCCCCTCTAACTGCTCTCCTAATACCTCTAACATGCCAAATGACACGGGCCGCCTGTTGTCTTTTCTAACCTTTCCCTTACGGTAGCCTTTTAAGGCCTGCCTGACTAAGAAACTCTTCGTCAAATCGGTTCTGTTCCTAAGCTTAAACCCGAATGCTAATCCTGCAATTAGTTGACTCATTTTTGCCGCCGACCAACTATCGTCTGCGGCCTGCCTAATTCCCATCAATAACACCCCAATCTGCTCCTCCTCTGACATGTCCTCGCCACCCCGGCCTAGCCATTGTTCCCACAGCCCCCACGACCGTCCGTACGCCGCCCACGTGTTACTTGTTACGGATGCCTTGATCAGCGGTTCAGCCGCCCAGATGCCACGTTCCATAATCCGGGAGGGCAGGTAGGCCCTCTTCTTCCGCTTCGGGGGCCAACGCCCGAAACCGCTGCCACTGAAAACGAGAAAGCGCATCAGCGACCGAGTTAAATTCTCCTGGAACATGAGATGCTGTCACCTGAGCATTGATAACTAGGCATTCCAACACCAACTGCCTCAACACTCTAATTACTGGCGGCGAAGACGCGGTGATGTTATTTATAGCCATGACCACCCCCATGTTATCGCACTTAAACCTCACTTTTCGGTTTTTGAGCCGATGTCCCCAAAGTGTTACCGCTACCAGGATTGGGAAAATTTCCAATAATGCAATGTTTTTTGTCAGCCCTGAGCGCACCCACTCCTCTGGCCATGCTGCCGCGCACCACTGTCCCTGACAGTAAGCTCCAAAGCCATGACTGCCCGCTGCATCCGTGTATAATTCAATATCCGTATTACAACATCCCCCTTCCATCAAGAGGGAAAGCCCGTTGTAATTTTTCAAGAATGTGTCCCAAACCGCCAGATCAGCTTTGTTATCTGCCGTCAATCGCACATAATGATGCGGCGATTTAATGCCGGCCGTTGCCGCCGCTAATCTCCTCGTGAATATTCTGCCCATCGGCATGACTCGACATGCGAAATTTAAACTCCCCAGCAAAGACTGCACCTCCCGAAGCTTCAGTTTTTTAGCTCTCCTCGCCCTGCCTATTTCCAATTTTAGGGCTTCCACCTTCTCCCCTGGGAGACGACACTCCCACCTTATCGTGTCGATCATGATTCCCAGAAATGAGATACATGACGTTGGGCCGACAGTTTTCTCGGGAGCCAATGGCACCCCGAACTCCTTAGCAACCCCCTGCAAACCCTTTAAGATGGTACCGCACACCTTTGATTGTGCCGGACCTACACACCAAAAGTCATCGAGGTAGTGGATCAACGATCCCAATCCCGTGATATCCTTCACTACCCACTCCAGGAATGTGCTAAAGGCTTCGAACAATGAACATGACAAAGAGCATCCCATTGGCAAACACCTGTCTATGAAATACTCTCCCTCCCAATAGCACCCGAGCAACCGCTGACTCTCCGGGTGTACCGGCAGTAGCCGAAAGGCAGCCTCCACATCCGTTTTTGCCATCAGCGCCCCCTTTCCGCATTTTCTCACCCACTCTAACGCCCGATCAAATGATGCGTACAGCACAGTACATAACTCAGGATCGATGCCGTCATTGACGGACTTACCGCGAGGGTATGACAGGTGATGGATCATTCGGAACTTGTTCGGTTCCTTCTTTGGTACAATGCCCAATGGAGAAACCACCAAGTCCGACATGGGTGGGGAAGAAAACGGACCCGCCATCCGGCCCATCCGCACCTCTTTCTCAAGTTTCTGCTTTACAACTGCGGGGTGCTGATAGGCCGAACAGAGATTCCTCAGCTTCCGTGGCGTTTGGCGCGCCGGGGAAGGGATGGAAAACCCTTCCTTGAAACCTTTGATTAATAGGTCCGCGTTTTTCTTATCCGGGTATCTACTTAGATAAGGGAGCATCGCGTGCAGCTTGACTGGTGTTTTGCCCTTGACCATAACCGGCTCCTCCCACCTTACCACCGTACTTCCTAGGACACCTATTGGCCCCATGTGCCGATCCCCCACAATTGGAACACGTGTGCCTAAATTTACAACCTGTTCCGAATTTGCACTGTCCCTCGTTGAATTGCCAGCAGAGCCCCCGTTTTTGATTACTGCCCCGACCATGGAAGTTCCCCCCTGCCATGCTTCCTGCACTGTACCCTGTATGGCTGGCCCCCCCAGGCCCCTCCCTGAAAGGGCATCCAATGTCTGTGATTCTGAGACATAATCTGAAGCCACAGGCCAATATCTTTTTGATCCCATCTCATAGATGGTCGCATGGCCTTGCGCTGACGAAACTGTTCGTCATACCTCAGCCAAGCGTGACCCCCATATGACTTGTAAGCCTCCCCAATGGTGTCCATGTAACAAAACAATTGCGAGCAATTTTCTGGCGCCTTTTGCCCAATAATGCTACCAAATATCACAAAAGCATGCCACCAATTTGAAAACGTATGCGCCACCGTAATTGCTCTCTCCTCTTCTTTCCTCCCTCCATCCTTTTCTATTTTTGTGCTCAACCTCTCCACAGGCAAAAGCGCGAAAATGTCCACATACTCCTCCCTCCATATTTTTTCTTTCATCTCTTTCTTAAGGTGCATACCCAGGTTACCCGTAAAACAAAAATATATATCCCCCCACGCGGTGTCATCTAACTGCCCATACTCTTCCCCGGCTGCTGCCGACTCGGGTGTCCAGTTTATAACGTCCCCACCCCCAGCGGCACCAGGCCGCAAGTATGGGCTCGTCCAAGCTGATAGGTGTCCAGGCCCGCGCCCCTCAACACGGTCTAATCTGTCTGCCAGACTCGCTATCATTGCCCTCGTTTCCCTAGCGGTGGCCTCTAAAGACCCTAAAATAGTGGCTACATTATCCCTATGTGATCCCCCGCCTCCCCCTTCCGCTAGCAATGGGCCTGCATCTGGGTATGATGGAAACATAGATTCATAGTTACCAGGCCGCACGGGAGTCATCCTCCCCCCGGCCGCTGTGCTCCTGGAATCCCCCTCGCCGTTGCCGTCGCTGTCCTCGTCCAGGGATGAGGGCCATCCTGCTCCTTGCGACCAGCGTCCGTCCTCAGCTCGTTCGTCTCCCGTTCTTTCCTGGCTCCCGTGACTATATTGTGTGGTGGCCACCCTGTCGCTACTTCTGTTCACCTGCCTGGCTCTGCCCTGTGTGCTCTGCTGTTGGCTCTGCAACCCGCTACATGGCCCTGGCTGCCTGGGGGTGCTCACCATCCTGGGCCGTCGCCGTCTGTTAACGCTTGCCCCCCGCTCCCTCGAAGGGCTCCTTGTCCTGCGCTGCTGACCCCTTATTGGCATCTCCATGGCCAGCCTTTCGGGGGGCCTTGTCCTGCGAGTTGTTCTCCTCCCCCCTTCTTCCCCCACGGGCATCTGGCTGGACGGCCCCGGACTCTGTAAACTTTCCACAGGCATCTCGCTGGGCAGCCCGCTTCCCTGGGGCCTTTGGGAAGGACCCCGGAAACAAGATGGCACTGCCCATGTGTCCTGACTCTCTTGCCTGGCTGCGGGGGCAACGCTCACACCCCCGGCTGCTACTGCTGCAGGGGCTACTACCGGAGGCCTCCCTGGAGATCCCTGTCCCTGCTGCTGTGCTGTGGTGGGTCTTGTGGACTCGCTCCTCCGCCCCCCCGCTGGCTCCGTACCGCATTCTCCCTGCCTTTCCTGCCCATCGGAGCATGCAGCATCCGACGCCCAACACCTACTAGCCTGCGCGCTCCTCCTGCTGCTGCTACCCCCTGCGCTCCTCCTGCGGGATCCGGCGCTGCCCTCCCTACCGCGCCCTGGACCTGTCCCACCAGCTGGCGCCGAGGACTCCCCACCACCACCGCTCACCCCCAGGATACCTTCCGCAATGCTTTCTAACCATCCTGGGGGGTGAGCGCTGGCAGCCGCCTGGAGCCTGGCGATGACGTCCATGCCGGTAAGATGTGTCGGAATGGGAGAGCTCGGTGGCAGGGTGGGAGAGCAGCTTCCTTGATGTCCGGCCGTCCTGAGAGGGAAAGAGGGCCACGGCTCCTCCCTGCGTCCAACTGGTTGACCATGACATATCGTTGAACTATACTATTCATCAACATTATGTATATATATTCACTTATGTTATCCTTCTCTTTTACAGTGACTTAGTAAAAAAGACCCTGGCAGGGTCGAAATGTCAAACTTTGTTGTTCACCTCATAAGTATATTCTGTCTTTATCTGCCCCACGAATGAATAAAGTAGCTTTAATTCTCCAGCAGGACTTCACACCTGCTCACACTGCCAAAAGTAACAATACCTGGTTTGAAAACAACAGTATCCCTGTCCTTGATTGGCCAGCAAACTCACCTGATCTTAACCCCAGAGAGAATCTATGGAACCCCCTAGAGAATCTATGGGGTATTGTCAAGAGATAGATGAGAGACACCAGACTCAACAATGCAGACGAGCTGAAGGCTGCTATTAAAGCAACCTGGGCTTCTATAACACCTCAGCAGTACCACATGCTGATCGCCTCCATGCCACGCCGCATTGATGCAGTAATTGATGCAAAAGGAGCCCCGACCAAGTATTGAGAGCATTTACTGAGCATGTATTTCAGTAGGCCAACATTACGGATTTTAAAATAATTTTTCAAGCTGGTGTTATAAAGTATTCTAATTTACTGAGATAATGACTTTTGGGTTTTCATCGGCTGTCAGCCATTATCATCAACATTAACAGAAATAAACAATTGAAATAGATCACTCTGCCTGTAATGGCTCCATATAATATGTGAGTTTTACTTTTTATATTGAAGAACTGAAATAAATTAACTTTTTGATGATATTCTGATTTTGTGAGAAGCACCTGTATATGTGTATAACAAAACGAATAATTGCAATTGCTTTCTCGGAAAAAAACTTCATTTTCTGAAACAATTTCAAGGGTGCCAACACTTTTGGCTATGACTGTAGTCTTGTGCTTCTCTGGTTTAGTCCTATCTGTTTAGCTCCTTGTTGTATCCTTGTTCTTTGTTTTGATCTCGGCTTGTATTTCTGACTATTTTTACGGATTCTGATTTTGTATTTTTTTTTGTGCACTGAGATCTGGCAAGTGAAGTTGCTTGTGCTAAGCTTGTCTGTGGTAGCTATTTAGAGTTGCCAGGCGACCACTGACAGAACGTCCTTACAGAAACTGAACCACCACCATTGGTGCCTGGCAGCAACTTATTCCCCTCTTCTCATTTAAAACACACACATTCATTCAAGCATGCATGAGTAGAATTTGTCCAAGTGGGTTTTGAGATTATAAAAAAGAACAGTCAGGATATCATCAGAGGACGTTAGGTAGCATTCGACTCTAAAGCAAATGTAATGTGATAATGAGATGTCTTAGAATTAATTTTCCTTTAAAGGGTTATCCTTTTATTTTAACACATACCGTTTGTTGAGGACATGATTTTATGCCAAATAAGTTGAGTGCCTATTTCCCACTTTATGGAGTGCTGACTAATTTTTAGTGCAGATACAGATTGTACCGTCTTCCTGATCTCAACAAGGCAGTCAGTGCAGTGACTTACAGTGATTAAAATTGTTTCATAACTAATCAAATATATTACAAATTTCCCAAAAAATTTTCATTTGCAAGAATTCAATTTTTTGGAGGGGAGAGGGGGAATGCAGATTGCACTAATCCAGCAAAATGACATACAGACAGCCACTATTTTGCTGTATTCATATAACCCCTTCATGACATGCACCATACATGTATGACGCATGTCGTGTCTCTCTCTTTGATGTGGGCTCTGGTGCTGAGCCCACAATTTTCCCGGCACATGTAAGCTGTTTTGAACAGCTGACGTGTGCCCCTAACAGCCACGGGTGGAATCGCGATCCACCTGTGGCTGTTAACCTGTTAACTGCGGTTGTCAGTCTCTGACAGCGGCATTTATTGTGATCACGCAGGAAGAGCATCACTGGTCCCGCTCATCGGTGTCCATGTCACGTGACTGCGGGTCTCTGATGGGCTGGCATGACAACCCGGGGTCTGCAGCAGATCCCTGTGGTTGTCATTGATGGACTGCTGTGAATGCAACCCAGCGGTCAGAGATCATAACAAGTGAGCATTTCTGCTACACACAGGCGATCTGATCATCGACTGTGTGTAGCAGAAGCAATCTGACAACTGTAGCTTCTAGTCTCCCATGAAGACTATTGAAGCAAGTGAAAAAAAAAGTTTTTAAAAATATAAAAAAATATAAAAGTTAAAATCACCCCCCATTTACCCCATTCAAAATAAAACAAATAGAAGAAAACAAAAACATATTTGGTATTGCCGCGTTCAGAATTGCCTGATCTATCAATATATAAAAAGAATGAATCCGATTAGTTATCGGAGTAGCGAGAAAAAATGTCAAAATGCCAGCATTATGTTTTTTTGGTCACAACAACATTGCATTAAAATGCAATAATGGGCGATCAAAAGATCGTATCCACTCCAAAATGGTATCAATAAAAACTCAGCACGCAAAAAATAATCCCTCACCCAGCCCCAGATCATGAAAAATGGAGACGCGACGGATCTCGGAAAATGATGCAATTTTTTTATTTTTAACAAACTTTGGATTTTATTTTCACTATTTAATTAAAAAAGAACCTAGACATGAATAAAGAGAATGTTTGTTACACTAATCCTTATAATGGTCACTCTGAGGTGTCAAATAAATGACCAATATGCGTTGTTGCCAATAAGTGAACAAAGTTAGTATGTATCAATATGTTCTATGCTTGATCTACTAATTGAGGAATAAATGCACAAAAGTAAAAATGCAAGGTGAATGACTGCAACATTTATTTAAAGAAGCTATAATTTGATAAATAGCTCTATTAGTCCATCTCACATAGAAAACGCAGGGTTCGGTGTGAGTCCTCACCAATGTACATACAGTGCCTTGCGAAAGTATTCGGCTCCCTGGAACTTTTCAACCTTTTCCCACATATCATGCTTCAAACATAAAGATACCAAATGTAAATTTTTGGTGAAGAATCAACAACAAGTGGAACACAATTGTGAAGTTGAACGAAATTTATTGGTTATTTTAATTTTTTTACTTTCAGTGCAGCAAACTCACTCCATAAGTTCATTGTGGATCTCTGAATGATCCAATGTTGTCCTAAATGCCTAATGATGATAAATATAATCCACCAGTGTGTAATCAAGTCTCTGTATAAATGCACCTGCTCTGTGATAGTCTCAGGGTTCTGTTTGAAGCACAGAGAGCATCATGAAGACCAAGGAACACAACAGGCAGGTCTGTGATACTTTGTGGAGAAGTTTAAAGCTGGATTTGGATAGAAATGATTTCCAAAACGTTAAACATCCCAAGGAGCACTGTGCAAGCGATCATATTGAAATGGAAGGAGTATCATACCACTGCAAATCTACCAAGACCAGGTTGTCCCTCTAAACTTTCATCTCAAGCAAGGAGAAGACTGATCAGAGATGCAGCCAAGAGGCCCATGATCACTCTGTGGAAACATGTGGAAGAAGGTGCTCTGGTCAGATGAAACCAAAATCAAACTTTTTGGCAACAATGCCAAATGATATGTTTGGCGTAAAGGCAACACAGCTCATCCCCTGAACACACCATCCCCACTGTCAAACATGGTGGTGGCAGCATCATGGTTTGGGCCTGCTTTTCTTCAGCAGGGACAGGGAAGATGGTTAAAATTGATGGGAAGATGGATGGAGCCAAATACAGGACCATTCTTGAAGAAAACCTGTTGGAGTCTGCAAAAGACCTGAGACTGGGACAGAGATTTGTCTTCCAACAAGACAATGATCCCAAACATAAAGCAAAATCTACAATGGAATGGTTCACAAATAAACATATCCAGGTGTTAGAATGGCCATGTCAAAGTCCAGACCTCAATCCAATTGAGAATCTGTGGAAAGAACTGAAAACTGCTGTTCACAAACGATCTCCATCAAACCTCACTGAGCTCAAGATGTATGCCAAGGAAGAATGGGCAAGAATTTCAGTCTCTCTATGTACAAAACTGATAGAGACATACTCGAAGCGACTTGCAGCTTTAATCGCAGCAAAAGGTGGCGCAACAAAGTATTAAGTTAAAGGGGTTGAATAATATTGCACGCCCCACTTTTCAGTTTTTGAACTTCCACGAAACTTAAAATAACCAATAAATTTCGTTCAACTTCACAATTGTGTTCCACTTGATGTTGATTCTTCACCAAAAATTTACATTTGGTATCTGTATGTTTGAAGCATGATATGTGGGAAGAGGTTGAAAAGTTCCAGGGGGCCGAATACTTTCGCAAGGCACTGTAAGTCAATAGAAAACTATAGAAGCCTATGTGGCTTGTCTCTTACCCTGCTTGTAATCCTTCCCTTTTCACGAGATGTGGAGTTCGGTCTGTTCGTGTGAATTGATAGTGGGCTGTTGCGTTGGGGAGATACATCTGTTGTGGTGGGAAATCCCAGAATAACCACGCAGAACCAGGGGCGCCCCGGCTAGCCAGTGGTGTCCTTAGTTACCCGGCAAAAGAAAAAAATGGCCTACAGTGCTTGGCAGCATGTGACGTTGCTACAGCTACAGAACGTCTCAGAGGCCAAAAAGCAATCCGACGCATTTCAGGGAATACGTGATTGTCCTTTCTCAGGGTGTCTGTGCATACACACACAGGACACTGCTTTATAGGCTCGCACTTCATCCCTTTTAATATTTCAAGCATGTCGTATAGAATAATCCCCTATTCCACAAATGTATGATGTGGTGCCCAGAGAGAGTACTAAAACTATGTTCTGCCCAGTGTGAATTTTAATTAGTAGGTGTATGAAAACATTTCATGAAGTTTATTCATATACCGTTATTAAAAACACAATAATGCAAAAATGCAAATTAGAGTAAAAAATGAACTGGGATAGAAAACACTTTTATTAAGATATTATTAAAAAAGCAATCCCTACTGTCCCCAGTCAAAATTAATAAAATAGATTACGAATTATTGTCCCTAATAATCCTTTAAACATATATATAAATTAATGTGTATGTAGAAAACATTAATAAATAAAATAATAATTAAAATTTTGAGAAATATTTTAAAAAGGCTCCAAAAAAATCTATCCTACGAAAAATGTATTTTAGGCCTCTTTCACACATCCAGATAATTGAGGAATATGCGCATATTCCTCACTGTAATGAGCGGTCCCACGTGACCGCTCACACAGGACAAGGGGCCGGCGCTGAGAGGAGAGAGGAGACATGGCGGCAGCTGGGTGAGTATTTCTTCTGCAAGGGGCCGGGCGGCGCACTGGGGATGGGAGGCGGGAGGTCCCAGCAACTTTATTTTTAACAAGAAAGAAAAAAAAACTTGATCATTCATCTCTTCTCTCCTGCGGGGAGAAGAGATGAATGCCGCCTTCAGCACCACAGCGTGGGGGACAGCGCTTACTGTAGCACTGTCTCTCCTGCGGGCGGTACGTGCACACGGAGGAGAGTGCACACTGTTCTCCGTGTGCATGTGTGCAGGACGTACTGCTGTACGTGCTGCCGGAGAAACACGGACATGTCTCCATGTTTTGCACACGGACACACGGTCCGTGAAAACACGGAGACATGTGCATAGACCCATTCATTTGAATGGGTCTACATGTGTCTGTGTCTCCGGTACGTGAGAAAACTGTCAGTACACATACCGGAGACACTGACATGTGAAAGAGGCCTAAAAGAGTTTCCGAGAAAACTGTGCAAAACCAAAAATTAGATAAAATAATTCTATGACTATAGTAGCGAACCATTACTGATCGAGCTAAAGCATAAGAGGGTTTATTGTTGTTTGGGTGGGAAAGAGAAAGGGAGGGTTTTTGGTTTGGGAAGAGGAAAAAGAGGAATAAGGAAGGGGTAGGGAATAAAGGTGTGGGAAAAGGGGACATAAGAAGTTAGAGGAAAGGGGAGCAAGGGGGGTGTAATTAGAAATAAGGGAAAAGAGAGTTATTAAGATTCATGTAATTCCAAATCATAACTCAAGCCCTTTAGGGCTAGACTATTAAGTAAAAATATCCATTTGGATTCCACCCGTGACATCTGGTCTATATAGTTGGAATCTGTTTTCTATATTACAGACCCCTGTGACTGACATGGAAATGGAGACATTTCCTAATGAGAAGTCAAGAATTTTTATCGTGGAAAGCCAATCTTATCATGGGGAGATTCTATTGTTTTTGCATTAGGTCTATGGATTCTTGTTAAGAAGTAGAAATTATTATAGGAAGTTCTACAAAAAGTATAAATATGAATGGTCATCTAAGGACAGCGCACATCTCATAGGGCCGAGGTCTAGTTCCATTGCTGTTGGGTTCTGGTGTGATCTCTAAATAGTTCTTTTCCATGGTGGGTTTCAATGTAAACTTCTGCAGTATGGTGGTAAGGAAAAGGAAGACCTCAGTACGAGCCAGACCTTCTCCTATGCAGAGACGTTTACTTGGAAAGAGAGAAGATAACCTACTGACTACCAATCAAACTATCAAGGCAACCATGACAAATAAGCTAAGCACCTAGGCCGAGATTCATCAAAGTGTTACCTTGGAAAAGTTCTTGAAACACTTTGTAAAGTCACAACATTTTTGTACAATTTTTTGTTGTTTTTGTGCCAGTTATGGGCAGCTCCATGAAAATGAGCGGAGTAGCCAATCATCAAAAGGCTCAGCGTTTCTTGTGCTAGAAATGTTATTTCAGTCCATGGAGTAAGGGACCTATCTTATGAATAGGCCATCAATGTAAAAAACCTTTACAAGCCCTTTCAGTAAAAGCTAGCCGGTTGATCAGCTGATTGGCCATAATCTCACTCCATAAATCCCTAGAGATCAGTTGTGGCCATTGCTCCCCTTAATAACATTTATTTGCCCTAATGTGGTAATCCCAGTGTACAGCGGCTTATGAATAATCAGCATAACTGTGGATATAAATACCTGTTGAAAATGGCATGAAGGCATCATTCTTCCTAAAATTTCCGTCCTCATAAAGAAAATGTCCGGGGTCAAACAATTCAGGATTTTTGAAATATTTAGGATCCTTTAAGACTAAAGATAGCACAGAAATGATCAAGGTTCCCTGAAAAAAAAAGAAAAAAAATGTTTTTACATTTTATTAATTTTTCACAATGGCTATGAATATGAGATATCAAGAACAGGAATTAACAGCAAAAACTTCTAATAGAGGGACGGAGAAAAAAAAATCCTGCAAAATCCTGCACTACAATCATTTTGGTTTTGAAAGTGGAGGTAACGCTTCAAGTGATACAGACATCTTTGGGGACACTTTTTTTTTAAATCTAGTTAAAGAAGTTGTCCACTACTATAACTTTTTTTTTTTTTTATAAATCTTGCTATTATGTGCCACTAAAAACATCTACTGTGTTTATTTTAGCAATATTACCTTTTATCATGCTGTAGCAGCACATCTTTAGTGCTGGATCCAGCTCTCATGGGGTTAATCGACAACTTCCTTTCTCCTGACTTATTGTGCTCTAAGGCTATGTGCACACGTTGCATTTTTTGCTGCGGATCCACAGCGTTTTTGACGCTGTGGATCCGCAGCAGTTTCCCATGAGTTTACAGTACAATGTAAACCTATGGAAAACAAAAACCGCAGTGCACATGCTGCGGAAATAAACGCGCAGAAACACAGCATGTCAATTCTTTGTGCGGAATCCGCAGCGGTTTTACACCTGCCCCATTATAGAAAACCACAGGTGTCTAAAACCGCAGTGGAAACCGCACAAAAAAGCGCGATAAAATCTGCAGTACTTTTGGCACTGCGGATTTATCAAATCCGCTGCGGAAAATTCCGCAATGGAATCCGCAGCGTGTGCACATGGCCTAATACTACAAGTTCCATGATGCATTGCACTCGCCTGTAGCTCTGCACCTGGCACACCCACTCCAAAACACACCCCAACCCCTCCCTCGTCTCCCTCCTCTATCTTCAAAAAGATTTGTGATGTCATTTCTGTCCAACCTCCTCTTTTACATTTGTCCAACCCACACTCCATTACACACAGATAGATGGATGGATAGATAGATAGATAGATAGATAGATAGATAGATAGATAGATAGATAGATAGATAGATAGATAGATAACAAATAGATAGATAGATGAATACATACAGATATATCTATATATCTATGTCTATTTCCATAGATATGTCCATATCCATGTTTCTAAACCCCTTCAGCTTTTTTCGTTTATCACTCCCCTTCTTTCCAGAGCCATAATTTTTCCGTCAATATGGCCATGTGAGGGCTTAATTTTTACGGGACAAGGTCTACTTTTGAACGACATCATTGGTTTTACCATGTCGTGTAACAGAAAAGGTGAAAAAAATTCAAAGTGCAATGAAATTGCAAAAAAAGTGCAATCCCACACTTGTTTTTTGCTTGGCTTTTTTGCTAGGTTCACTAAATGCTAAGGCTGTGTGCACACGTTGCGGATTTATTGCAGATCCGCATCGTTTTTTGCTGCACAGAATTGCATCAAATCCACAGTGTAGTGCACAACCAATGTAAGTCTATGGGAGCCGCAGACTTGTTGTACACATGCTGCGGAAAAGGCCGCACGGAGCTTTTTTTTCTGCAGCATGTCACTTCTTTTGTGCCAAACTGCAGCGTTTCTGCACCCTTAGACTTTCATTGAGTCGGGCACATCCACAGCAAAACACAGATGTAAAAAAGATCTGCAGTTTTGCTGCGGATGTGGGTCCGAGAAACTCTGCAGTTCGGGAGGAGGGAAGTGTGTGGGCGGAAGGTGGGCGATGACTGTGTGCATGTATGGGTGTGCTGGGTCTGCGGGCTGTTCGGATGTGTGCGGGAGTGTTTGGGTGTGTGCGGGGCTGTGCGGGGGGTCTTTTGGGGGGGTGTGCAGGCATCATCCGATGGGACTACAAGTACGCAGCATCCAATCTGCAGCTCATTCAGATGTAATCCGGACAGTGGACACACACCCTATGCTATCCATACATCTATCAATAGATATATCTATCCAGATATAGATAGATATATGAATAGATAGATGTATGCATCTATAGATCTATCTATATGTAGATATGTCTATCCATTTAATCTATCATCCATTTGTCTATCTGTGTGTAATGGAGTGTGGGTTGGACAAATGTAAAAGAGGAGGTTGGACAATAATGACATCACAAATCTTTTTTTTTTTTCAACAATACATCTTTATTTAGCTTTCAAAAATGCACCAAAATGCATAAAAACTGAGCAAAAACCGCACCAAAAGCTAATTAAAAAATGCATTAAATCTGCGCAAAAAACGCACCAAAAACCGCACCAAAAACTGCATCGAAACCGCACCAAAACTGCAAAACTGCACCAGGTTTTGATGCAGTTTTTAGTGCAGTTTTGATGCAGTTTTTGGTGCGGTTTTGATGCTGCTTTTGGTGCGGTTTTTGCGCGGTTTTGATGCAGTTTTTGGAAATAAATAAATGGAAAATTTGCATGATTTGAATGGAAACATGCATGAAAAAATGGATTCGTAGGCCGGATTCATCATTTCACATCTCAGTTTCATACGTTTTTTGCCGGATCCATCGCTGTGGGTTTTTTCACCGGACAGAAAAACCGTTCCTCTGTATGTGTTTTTCGTCCAGGGGAAAGAGCTTTTTTGACAGATCTAGCAAAAAAAATGAAACGTTTGGCCATCAGGCGCAATCCGGCGCTAATACAACTCTATGAGAAAAAAACAGATCCGGCGGAAAAAAGGATCCGTTTTTTTCAAAACTCGCCGGATTGTGCCTGACGGCAAAAACCTGATGTGTGAAAGCAGCCAGATATATGGATAGATACATCTATGTATCTATAGATATATATATCTATAAATATATCTATAGATAGATATATCCATAGATATATAATAGAAAGGCCGATGTTTCTAAGGCTACTTTCACACTTGCGTTTTTAGTAATCCCCCCGGCTACAAATACCAGTCCGCTATTGCCCCAGAAATGGCGCATCTGTAAGATGCGCCAATTCCGGCACTAAGCCCCTCTCTTCCCACTCCCGTGTAGCGGTGGGATATGGGGTAATAAGGGGTTAATGTCACCTTGCTATTGTAAGGTGACATTAAGCCGGGTTAATAATGGAGAGGCGTCAATAAGACGCCTATCCATTATTAATCCAATGCTAGTAAAGGGTTAATAAAACACACATTAGGAAAAAAGTATTTTAATATTTTTCATTTAACCATACTTACCATACTTCAGCGCCTGCAAAAAACGTAAAATAATAAACCGCATACTACCTGTCCGCCGTAGTCCAATTAATAACGAGTGTCCCACGACGATCTCCCGTATAGAACAGTGACATCAGGTGATTTCACTGCTCTATAGGACCTCCAGTGACACACTGACAGGAGACAATGGCTCCTGCAGTGCATCACTGAGAGGTTACTATAGTTCATTGGTCTCACTTTATGGCAATTGCTGCATGGGAAAATTACTCACACAGCAATGCCATAAGTGAGACTAGGGACAATTTTCTCACAGGGGCGTAGGAATACATTGTGAGGAATACATTGTGGAAGGATACCTTCCATCATTGTATTCCTGGAGCCCCTGGAGAGCGGTCACATCAGCTGATGCTCCTGCTCTCCATGGGAGATCATTCAGGGACACTCGTTTTAATTGAATTTCTGCGGATCAGGGAGTATAGTGTTTGTTTATTATTTTAATCTTTTTACAGATGACACTGGCTTCGGGGATCAAGGTGACAAGTGATGGTGAGTATGTACTCTATGTTATATGTACTGTATGTCTATATGTATGTTTTATGTATGTACTGTATGTATGTACTGTATGTGGTATGTTGCATGTCATATGTTGCATGTAGTCGCATTTTGCATGGTGCATGTCGCATGTTGCATGTCGTCGCATGTCATCGCATGTCGTATGTTGCATGTTGCATGTCACCGCATGTCGTTGCATGTTGCATGTCATCGCATGTTGCATGTCATCACGTTTGCATGTTGCATGTCGCCGCATGTTGCATGTCACATGTTGCAAGTCGTCGCATGTCATTGCATGTTGCATGTCGTCTCATGGTGCATGTAGCATGGTGCATGTCGCATGGTGCATGTCGTCACATGTTATATGTTGCATGTCGCTGCATGGTGCATGTCGCATGTTTGCATGTCGTTGCATGTAGTATGTTGCATGTCGTCGCATGTTGCATGTTGCCGCATGTTGCATGTCGCATGCTGCATGTCATCGCATGTCGCATGCTGCATGTCACATGTCATCGCATGTCACATGTCACATGTCATTGCATGTTGCATGTCGTTGCATGTTGTCACATGTCGCATGTCATCACATGGTGCACGTCGCATGGTGCATGTCACATGTTGCATGTTGTTGCATGTTGCATGTTGTATGTTGCATGTCGCATGTTGTTGCACGGTGCATGTCGTCACATGTTGCCACATGTCACATGTCATCGCATGGTGCATGTTGCATGGTGCATGTCACATGTTGCATGTTGTCGCATGTTGCATGTCATCGCATGGTGGATGTCACATGGTGCATGTCATATGTTGCATGTTGTCACATGTCGCATGGTGCATGTCGTCGCATGTCACCTCATGGTGCATGTTGCATGTCGTCGCATGTTGTCACATGTCGCATGTCATCGCATGGTGCATGTCGCATGGTGCATATCGCATGGTGCACGTCGTCGCATGTCGCCTCATGGTGCATGTCACATGGTGCATGTTGCATGTGGTCGCATGGTGCATGTTGTTGCATGTCATGTTGCATGTCGTCGCATGTTGCATGTTGTCGCATGGTACATGTCGCATGGTGCATGTCACATGTCGCATGCCGTCGCATGTTGCATGTCGCCGCAAGTTGCATGTCGCATGCTGCATATCATCGCATGTTACATGCTGCATGTTGCATGTCATCGCATGTCGCATGCTGCATGTTATCGCATGTCACATGTCGCATGTTGCATGTCATCGCATGTTGCATGTCGTTGCATGTTGTCACATGTCGCATGTCATAGCATGGTGCATGTCGCATGGTGCATGTCACATGTTGCATGTTTTCGCATGTTGCATGTCGCCGCATGTAGCATGTTGTCGCATGGTGCATGTCATCACATGTTGTCACATATCGCATGTCATCGCATGGTGCATGTCGCATGGTGCATGTTACATGTTGCATGTCATCACATGTTGCATGTCATCGCATGTTGCATGTCGCGTGTCGTCGCATGGTGCATGTCGTATGTTGCATGTCGCATGTTGTCGCATGGTGCATGTCGTCGCATGCTGTCAAATGTTGCATGTCATCGCATGGTGCACGTCGCATGGTGCATGTCACATGTTGCATGTCATCACATGTTGCATATCGTCGCATGGTGCATGTAACATGGTGCATGTCGTCGCATGCCGCATGATGCATGCCATGGCATGTCGCATGGTGCATGTTGTCGCATGTTGTCACGTCATTGCATGTCGCATGTCATTGCATGTCGTATGTTGCATGTTGCATGTCGTCGCATGTCGTCACATGTTGCATGTCGCATGTCATCGCATGTCACATGATGCATGTCATCGCATGTCACATGTTGCATGTCATTGCATGTTTGCATGTCGCCGCATGTTGCATGTCACATGTTGCAAGTCGTCGCATGTCATTGCATGTTGCATGTCGTCTCATGGTGCATGTCACATGCTGCATGTCGCATGGTGCATGTCGTGTGGTGCATGTTGCATGGTGCATGTCGTCACATGTTGCATGTTGAATGTTACATGTCGCCGCACGGTGCATGTCGCATGGTGCATGTTTGCATGTCGTCGCATGGTGCATGTTGTCACATGGTGCATGTCGCATGGTGCATGTCGCATGTCACATGTCGTCGCATGTAGTATGTTGCATGTCGTCGCATGTTGCATGTCGCATGCTGAATATCATCGCATGTCACATGCTGCATGTTGCATGTCATCGCATGTTGCATGCTGCATGTCGCATGTCATCGCATGTCACATGTTGCATATCATCACATGTTGCATGTCGTTGCATGTTGTCACATGTCGCATGTCATCACATGGTGCATGTCACATGGTGCATGTCGCATGTTGCATGTTGTTGCATGTCGTATGTTGCATGTCGCATGTTGTTGCACAGTGCATGTCGTCGCATGTTGTCACATGTCGCATGTCATCGCATGGTGCATGTCCCATGCTGCATGTCGCATGTTGCATGTCGTCTCATGTTGCATGTCGTTGCATGGTGCATGTCACATGGTGCATGTCGTATGTTGCTGTATGTTGCATGTTGTCACATGGTGCATGCCGTCGCATGTTGTCACATGTCGCATGTCATCGCATGGTGCATGTCACATGGTGCATGTCGCATGGTGCACGTCATCGCATGTCGCCTCAAGGTGCATGTCACATGGTGCATGTTGCATGTCGTCGCATGTTGCATGTTGTCACATGGTGCATGTCATCACATGTCATATGTTGCATGTCGCCGCATGTTGCATGTTGTCGCATGGTGCATGCCACATGTTGCATGTCGTCGCATGTTGCATGTCGCCACAAGTTGCATGTAGCATGCTGCATGTCATCGCATGTTACATGCTGAATGTTGCATGTCATCGCATGTCGCATGCTGCATGTCGCATGTCATCGCATGTCACATGTCATCGCATGTCACATGTCGTCGCATGTCACATGTAATTGCATGTTGCATTTCGTCGCATGTTGTCACATGTCGCATGTCATCACATGGTGCATGTCACATGGTGCATGTCACATGTTGCATGTCATCACATGTTGCATGTCACATGTTGCATGTCGTCGCATGTTGCATGTCGCATGTTGCATGGCTCATGTTGCATGTTGCATGTCGTTGCATGGTGCATGTCGTATGTTGCATGTCGCCGCATGTCGCTGCATGTCGCATGGTGCATGTAGTCGCATGTTTTCAAATGTCGCATGTCATCGCATGGTGCATGTCACATGTTGCATGTCGTCGCATGTTGCATGTCACATGTTGCATGGCATCGCATGGTGCATGTCGCATGCTGCATGTCGTCGCATGCTGCATGTCATTGCATGTCGCATGGTGCATGTCGTCGACTGCCGCATGCTGCATGTCATTGCATGTCGCATGTTGCATGTCACATGTTGCAAGTCGTCGCATGTCACTGCATGTTGCATGTCATCTCATGGTGCATGTCGCATGGTGCATGTCACATGGTGCATGTTGTCGCATGGTGCATGTTGTCACATGTCGCATGTCATCACATGGTGCATGTCGCATGCTGCATGTCACATGTTGCATGTCGTCACATGTTGCATGTCGTCACATGTTGCATGTCGTCGCATGTTGCATGTCGCCGCATGTTGCATGTCGTCGCATGGTGCATGTCGTATGTTGCATGTCGCCGCATGTCGCATGTTGTCGCATGATGCATGTCATCGCATGTTGTCAAATGTCGCATGTCATTGCATGGTGCATGTCGCATGGTGCATGTCACATGTTGCATGTCGTCGCATGTTGCATTTTGCATGTTGCATTTCACATGTTGCATGTCATCGCATGGTGAATGTCGCATGGTGAATGTCGCATGGTGAATGTCGCATGGTGCATGCCGCCGCATGTTGTCGCATGTTGTCGCATGGTGCATGTCGTCACATGTTGTCAAATGTCGCATGTCATCGCATGGTGCATGTCGCATGGTGCATGTCACATGTTGCATGTCGTTGCATGTTGCATGTCACATGTTGCATGTCATCGCATGGTGCATGTCGCATGGTACATGTCATCACATGTTGTCACGTCATTGCATGTCGCATGTCATCGCATGTCGTATGTTGCATGCCGCATGTTGTCACGCCGCATGTTGTCACATGTTGCATGATGTTACATGTTACATGTCACATGGTGTGTGTTGTATGTCTGTATGTACTGTACATGTGTGTATGTGGCTTTTTTTTTACATTCAACACATTAGCCGGATGATGGGACTACTACTGTCCCATTATTGGCTAATGTGTCACTCACTGTCACTGTAGCAGGCAGAGCCGATGGGACTTGTAGTCCCATCGGATGATGCCTGCACACAGAGACACACAGCAATGACCCCCCCTCGCAGCAGACCCCAGCACCGCCCACACATCCCGGCACCAACACGCAGACCCCCGGCACTGGCACGTAGACCCCCAGCACCGCCTGCACATCCCGGCGCCGGCACACAGATCCCCAGCGCCGGCACATCCCGGTGCCGGCACGCAGACCCCTGGCACCAGCACGCAGACCCCTGGCGCTGGCACATCACCGTAATCGGATGTACACAGCCCCAGCACAGCCCCGCTCGCCCCCAGCACAGCCCCGCCTGCCCACAGCACAGCCCCACAGGCAGCCCCCAGCTCCGCCTACAGCCCCGTCACTCTTGATGAGTGACTGCTGACTGTGAGGCTGGGTCACGCCTGTTGCTGACATCACGTCAATTTCCAGAGTCTGGAAATTGACATGACGTCGGTGGAAATAAGCGGCGGCTGCAGCCTGGGGATCATGTGACCCAGACTCAGCCGCCAGAATAGCGCCGCTCACAGGCAAAAACGGCAACGGAAGGTATTTGCGCAATTCATTAGGGGCCCCGGGGGGATACATTGGGGGGTTAATTGAAAGTAGTGGACAATCCCTTTAAATGCCGGTTTTTATTAACTTTTCTGGCTTATTTGTCAAAATCCTGGAGGAGTACCGTGCCCCTCTAAATCTCTCAATTCCGTAAATTAAAATTTTATATACATTCCTTTTAACTAAACTTTTTAATTGAACATGTTCTCTTTATTAATAGCTGTAGTGTTAACAACCAGTAATAATGTAAACCTTGTAAACTGTCGCAAAACAACAAATTACTTTATTAAGTCCACATAAACTTCATGTAAACTATATTGGTGCTGGCAGAGCTCCACTGCAGATAGCACCACACATTTCTCCTCGGGTGGCCTGGTCAACCATCGTCAGCTGAAACAAACATCTGCTAAAGCCAAATCTGATAAGCTGCTGGATATGATAATATTGTGTTCATTCTTTTAGATTGTTATAAATCATCATCAGGACTCAAAGTTCTACATTATAAACTCCGCTGATCCCTCCTGTAAACCTTGTTGACAGCGAGAAAGTTGCATGACTAAGGCAAGTGACTTAGGCTCCAGGCAACTCAGGTCACCAGAAGAGCCATTCACGGCCAAGATAAGAGCTGGCAATAAAGGAAACATGCTCAATAAAATACTAAGTTAAACTGAATATATGTACATTTTAAACACCCCTTTATGGAATTGTAACATTTATAGGAGGAACAGTGCCTCCTCCAAGGCTCTGACAGATCTGCCAGAAAATGACTAAAAAGAGTGTTTTGGAGAACTTAGTAGTACACTGTATTACATAGGCTGCACACATTTCACAAAAAACTGTGTAATACTCCTTCTTTCCTGTGGGGACACTGCTGGGAAATCAAACACTTACTGTAGGTGCCAACCAAAGGTCACAGCAGAAAAACTCTGCTGAGATCAGTTTCTAAAGGGGTAATTTTAAGCCTGCAACACCTTTAAGGGGATTTAATCAGAAATAGTATCTTGTTACAATATAACGTAAAATGAAGATAACATCAAGAAATGACCGGTTGTTTCAATTAGTTTTTTGTGTCACATGTATTATTAAAAAAAGCAAGATTATACATTTTTCAATTTTCACACTGGCCACTGGGGCTTTTTTAGACTCATACTTCCTGCTGAAGAGTTTTCAGCATGCTCACCGTCACCGGCAGAATTACAATAAAGGGCCACACCGCCATACAAGGCTTATAACATAGGATGGATCCATCAATCACAATAGACAATGTCACATCTCCACCCTTTACAATGATCTTTGCACATGATCATTAGATGCTTTAATACAAAAGGTATAGTCTGGGTCTGTCTGTTGCTGCTAATAGGTATGTGAATTTCCTGAAATCACACTAAGTTAATGTTTAAAAAAAAGTCCTAGAGGCCAGTGTTAAACTTTCAAGATTTCTAATTTTGATTTTTAATTTTTAATACAAATTGTGACATAGAAAAATAAAAAATTGCCAGAAAATGCATTTAACCCTCAAAAAACTAATTTAAGCAATATGTCAATTTCTTCACTTTATATGAAAAAAATCTATATTTAAACTTTAGATTACGGTATTTCAACATTTTTCTTTTATTTCCATCTGATCTACTAAGAGTTTCAAAAATGTATTAGATGACCCTGCAATTTATTGAAAAAAACAATATTTTCCAGTGATTTTGGCTGACCTTTGGAATGTGATATCCTCTGAATGTTGTATCTCTGCTGGCAGCGTGTAATAATCCTAGTGGTGCTATATCAGCAAATCTGTGGATTTCATGACAAACAGCATCTGTATATGGCATCTTGGCTCTGTCTTCTGTCGACGGAAGACGTTCTTGGCCAATGACATGGTCGATCTCTCTTTGGACCTTCTCTGCAAGTTAAGTTAGTAAATTATAGAAAGACTGCACTAAAATGGCAGTGAATATAACAGGAACGCAAAACAACTGGCAGTCAATTGGTAAAGGAGTTAGTTATGAAGGTTTATCCTGTCCTTATTCCCTTAAGTCCTCACCTTGTAACCTCCCTTTATGTGCCAGATTACATAGCCCCCATGGTGAACCTGGCACTGTAGAAGAATGTATGACTAGACAAGGGTAATCGTCAAGTTGGACTTAACTTATGGCAAAACGGGTCATCATCATCATTATACAATATCTTTTTGGAGTATATTTGAGGGCCAATTTTTTGTTAATAGTACCATAAATGATGAGGATTTCAGTTCACTTGTCTTGAGAATTATCATTACATTCCAAAATTCCAGTTGCTCAACTCAATCCATCCATTTACTTTATTTATTTATTTCAATCCATCAATCCATTTACTCATGTAAAGTATATTGACCTCATTTTTTAGAGAAATGTCCCAATGCTTTTACGTGTTCATCTAAAACAGAATTCACTGTATATGAACTGGTAGTTTACCTTGTATTTCAGGGTACTTGAGGAGGATCAAGAAAGCATACGACATGGTCATACTTGTAGTCTCCGTTCCGGCAAAAAACAGGTCAATAACCGTCCCCTGTAAGTTGTCCTCGTGAAACTCTGTTCCTTGATTATTTTTTTCCTGGAAGTTGCAAACATTTCGTTATTGCTTTCTCCAGACGATCCAAAATACACCAAGACATAAAAGCCTACAGTATTTCTGAATAACCTATCAGATATGTTGTGATCTAAATTAGTGTCCATAAGGGGGCAAAATTATTAGAGAAAGTCCTCTTAAAGATACTCAACTTTTCAGCAAGAACAGAAACTGGTTATGAAACTATAGGAAAAAGCCCTGAGTATTTGTCATTTTCCTTCCTCCCTTCCACTTGCCAGCATGCTTTTCTTGGCGATGGATGCAAATGAGAAAGAAGGTAATCAGGGTAATTTGTTGAGGAATAGAGCAGTCACATATTTTGTATGATGAGGATGCAGTAGTTTAAGTTGTTTTCCTTTTTTCTGCAGTTCTCCATAAATCTAAATTTGCCTGTAATGGTTTGTCTCTTCTTGGAGTGATGTCAGAACGGTGCTCTAAATCTATCAAATGTCTACCTATTATTGAAACTCTCAAGCATACAGAGGATAAGATTCTGCAGCTGCATCTCCCTCCTCACTCTCCTCCATAAGACCTTTGATGGAGATTTGAGATTTCCCAGATTTTTGTAGATGCTTAGGTTTATTTTGTATTTCACTTTTTGTATTGCCCCTATCGTAAAAAGTTAAATCTATTTTAGCTCTCCAAGATCTGAACCACCCACTTCAGTACAGATCTTGTTGCTGCAGGTTTCCCTCTACTGATAAACAGCAGGTTAGCATATAAACTCACCTCTTCCATCTTTATGAGAAAGCAGTCAATAAAGTCCCTTGGACAGTTCACGTCTAGTGTATTTTTATGAGATTTGATCATTTCCATGACAAAGTCTTTTAGTTTTTGAAAAAGTACAAATAAATTCTGATGTGGTCCGGGGAGAATTTTCATCACTCCTGGATACATATTGAGCACCTGAAATAACACAAAAGTGTCTACAGAATTACACAATAGGAATGATATTGCTTCTATGAAGCTTTTTTCTTGGAATACTGTATGTTGGAAAGGAATTGTATAGGGGAACGTCAACTCTATTCTTTAGTATCATACTCATCTTCAGTAGTTACCGTCCTCAAGCCTCCTTATATATTTGTCATAAAGAATGGAAATAATATATTACTTTAGAGTTAGCATTTATGGCACTGGAAACAAGCTGCTAGCGGCCAGCTCTATAAATGTGTGGCATAGTGACAGCACTGGTACAGGTGCTGTTTCCACAACATCACGACTAGGAGGATGACTAGAAGGATTGCTGTCATCCAACAGCAACTTGAAAGATAATTGTGATCCCAGTGGCTTCATGCATTAGAGGCTGCGGTACATACAACTATGGCATCTCAGAGATGTAAACAATAAAAGAGGACGCTATTTATTATAGGACTATATACAGTGGTGTGAAAAAGTCTTTGACCCTTCCTGATTTCCTATTCTTTTGTATGTTTGTCACGCAAAAATGTTTCAGATCACAAAACAAATTAATACAAGTAAACACAAAATGCAGTTTTTAAATGAATGTCTTTATTATTAAGGGAGGAAATCCAAACCTACAGGGCCCTGTGTGAAAATGTGATTGCACCCTAAACCTAATAATTGGTTGGACCACACTTAGCATCAATAAATGTAATCAAGCGTTTGCGATAATTGGCAACGAGTCTTTTACAACGCTCTGGAGTAATTTTGGCCCACTCATCTTTGCAGAATTGTTGTAATTCAGCCACATAGGAAGGTTTCCGAGCATGAACCGCCTTTTTAAGGTCATGCCACAGCATCTCAATCAAATTAAGGTCAGGACTTTGACTAGGCCACTCCAAAGTGTTAGTTTAGTTTTTCTTAAACCATTTAGAGGTGGACTTGCTGGTGTGTTTTGGATAATTTTTCTGTTGCATAACCCAAGTGTGCGCTTCAGCTTGAGGTCACGAATAGTTGACCAGACATTCTCCCAAAAGTTTTGGGCATCATCAAGATGTTTTCTGGCAAAACTGAGACAAGCCTTTATGGTCTTATTGCTCCGTAGTGGTTTTCATCTTAGAACTCTGCCATGCAGGCTGTTTTTGCGCAGTCTTTTTTATGGTGGAGTCAGGAACACTGACCTTAACTGAGGCAAGTGTGGCTTGCAGTTCTTTGGATGTTGTTGTGGGGACTTTTGTGACCTCTTATATTAGTCGTCACTGCGCACTTGGGGTAATTTTGGTCAGCCGGCCATTCCTGAGTAGGTTCATCACTGTTTCATGGCTATCACTGTGGTTTGCTGGAGCCCCAAAGCTTTAGAAATGGTTTTATAATATTTCTCATAGTGACAAATCTCAATTACTTTGTTTCTTCTTTGATTGTAAATTTCTTTGGATTGTGGAATGATGTCTTGCTTTTGAGGGTCTTTTGACCTGCTTCACTTTGTCAGGCTGGTCCTATTTAAGTGTTTTCTTGTTTGGGAACAGATGTGACAGTATTCAGGCCTCGGTGTGGTTATGGAAATTGAACTCAGCTTTTAAAAGACGTGATAAACCACAGTTAAGTTATGTATTAAGAGGGGGGCAAATCACTTTTTTATTTAAAAACTGCATTTTGTGCATTTTGTTTTTACTTGTGTTATCTTTGTCTAATATTTAGATTTCTTTGGTGATCTGAAGCATTTAAGTATGATAAACATGCAAAAGGATAGGAAATCAGGAATGGGACAAACACTTTTTCACACCACTGTATATATATATAGACAGAGACTCTTCCCTACTCACCGTTTCATCAAGTGGTCCAGCAACCGTCACCTCCACTGATCATCTGATATAGGCTTCGGCAGCACATGGATTTAAATGGTTCATGTAGCCAGTGTTGCACGGATCCAGAACACTTCTCAGATATTCCAGCTCAGCTCCTATTCACATGAACAGAGCTGAGCTACAGTACCTAGGAACCACCTCTACACGATGAACTGAACTGGACTTTTCTGGTTGTGTACACCATGTACATCTGGCCATCTCTTCCTCCTAATAGTCGTGGGAGTGCAGAGTGTTTGACACCCATCAATCTCATCTTAATGACTTATTCCACAGATAGGTCATCAATATTTCAATAGTGGACAACTCCTTTAATACTGTTTTTTATGTCCTGCAGAATTTTCCTTCTATCATATTTAACAAAGGAGGATTATTAACAAATTGTGGTCAATTTTTGTTATTTGGCTTTAGATCAACTTCTATAAGGAAATTGATGACTAATATATATTTACTAACAATATATGGCAGCGGGGTACTCGGTACCGGGTCTCTCTCTCTCGGTTCTGGGGATGTCACGGTGGCCTGACCCGGTCCGTGGCCCTGCTAAGGGGCGTCCAAATAAAGATGTAGGTGACGGTGTAGGTCGCAGTAAATAATGAGGACACATGGTTGCAGTCTCTTTACCTCTTTACTGAAGGCTTCAGCATCCGCAATCCAGAGCACTGCTAACAGGGCTGGCTGAGACCGGCCGGTCCGAAGGCACATCCAGAGTTCCTTTTGCAGGTGGAAATCAGTAGCCTACCTACTAGCGCCTGGGTGTTGTAGTACTTCCCTGCTGAGCACCATGGGATAGTCCTCACAACTGTCGTGTATGTTTCTGTTCTTTCTCTCTCCGTCCCCCAGATGATATGGATAGGACGCACCCGTATGACGGGGTAGGCCTGGAGTTATTTTATAGGGACCCTAGAAACGCCCCTCTCCCACAATTGCCTCCGTTGTCTTCATTAGGTGAAAAAGGTGAGACAGCCAACCTAAAGTTAACTGTCCTGCCGTTGGTTCAAAGTAATGTGTAGAGTCTGTTACTTTCTCGGCGTTCCGGCCACCGGCTACGCGCCTCAGTAGGATGTTGCCGATCTCGGGGCACGACTCCTACTGGTTCTATCGCCTTTGTGCTGTGATCTTGTTTCTCACTTCTCCACAATATCCTTTGCTTCGTGTCCTTTCTTAAGATGCCACCGCAATGAGGTGCAGGCACGGCTCCGTAACAATCTGTCCTTTCACTAGGCCTCTGTCAGGATCCCACCCCTGACAGGGACCCCCTGAATCTTCCCAAGTAACGCTCTCCTCTCACTAGATGTTACCTGGGCAAAACCCAGTCAGCTTCCCTCTAACTTCCTATCCAACCCCCAGTTTTACCAGAGTGTGAGGAGTGGCCTAATACATAGAACCCTTTGCTCCCCCTGGTGGCCGGAGTGTGAAGTGTAATGTGTGACTGTGATACCTGGTCAGGTGAACTCCTTTAGTGCAATCAGACATAACATCGCCCCCCTTAGCGGCAGAGCGACATTACTGCAACGACCAGGACTCTGGGGCGCTGCACTTACAGTTCATATAAATCAGAAAGTTGTACAAATGACATAAAATAATTTCAGATCAGAAATGTTAATTTCAGCTTTACCTGTGCAGAGCATAAACTCAATAGATGGAAGATCTCCCGGAGGTAGGAAAGGAGAGTCATGAACTTCTTGTCTTCATATTCAAATCTCTCCCCGAACACAATGGAGCAAATTACATTGGACACGGCCAATCCCAGCAAATATTTAGGATCAAAAGGAGAATCTGCTTATAGAAATACAGAAACTGTCTGACATTGTTATTGTTATCATGCACAATCACTGATTAGGATAAATCCAATGGTCATGGTAACCATAAAGGGATGAAATATTTGCCTTAAACTGACACTCAAAAGTTTTGATATAGGAAAGATATATATCTTCGTACCGTGTTAGCCAGTAGATAGAAAAATATTTAGAATTGAAAGTCTTCAGTGGTTAATACCTTTTAATGGCTAAGTGAAAAGATGGTAACACATTGCAAGCTTTCGAGACTACTCAAAAGTTTTGACATTTTTCTTTTTCTGACCATAGCCATGCATATATAAGTGACCCTAATTTAATTTTTTAGTTTATTTTTGTTCTTACTCTCATGGTCTGTTTTGGGTTTGGTAACTTTGCGATCCTAAATGGGGCAGCTCTGTTTGGCATTAAAAACAAGGATTAGGCATGTTCAGAACCAGTATTCACAATTCCTCTTCTAACATCTGTCATTTGGGGAGAATTAGGACACTCCCATATACATTAGATGGCAGCCAGTTTGGGCAACATTTATCTAATGTTTATGAATCCTTTAAAATGTCAGCATGGAAGAGGTGGTACACTTGCATCTACTAAGGGCATTTGGTTTGAGATGAGGGAAACACCTGAAAAGTTGTCTTTGCCTACACTACTCCCTTAAGTAATTTCTTAAAAGGAGGCAGGTATATGGAATAATTTCAGAATACTCCTTTTCATCATAGGACAGGGAGAAAATGGTAGTGCTTAATTAGCTCTGGAAACAGTGCTGAAGCCTGATTTTGGATGTCAACTGAGTATTCTGTTTCAAGCGGGTAGGCATAAGCTCTTGACATCTTGGCGTCTTGACATAACCCTGCTGTACTGGTTAAAAGAGGAGCAAAGTTGAAAATCCTCTTTTGGAAAATCAGCCAATCCAAAAGAAAACTTTTAAAGAAGTCCAGTATTTAGATAAAATAGGTCTATGAGGTCCAATGGCGACTAACAATGTCTGACTCTTGAAAGATCCATCAAAAAGTTGAGTTTCCATATGAAGCAACATGAATATTGCATTACGTAGTGTATGTATACTCATCGAAATTGAGATAGCAACACCAAGAAGAAAAAAGTTATGGAAATCGCAGGATGGATAGACATGTTGATGGTCTGCAAATGGTGAAAAAATGGAAATGAAACTTTCAAAACATCTCGATTTATTCGATATGGAATAAGAGTGACACAATCAGAAACCACTGGATTTATTGCCTCAGCAATCTTCTACAATCCTCATATTTCCTCTACACACCTTTGTACTTCATGAATCTTTCAGCCAGACATTGGGCCTCTTCTTTGATCCTCTCCTCAATGCTCCTCTTTCCCACACCAAAACTCCTCAAGGTCATAAGAGAGAACCGTCACATTGTTTTCCACCTTTCTCCATTACTCAGGGAGATACCTACAACAAGATGCAGAAGAATAGCAACTGATCCAAAACTCTTGTAGGCACTTTTCAATGACGGTGACAGCTCAGGTTCTCCTCCCTACTCCCTCTATCTGTACACATCACTAAACATGTCCAAAATACATGTCCAGATGAATCAAGCAACGGTTTCTTTACTTTTTAGCTTACCATAATCCTTAAACAATATTTGGTTCACTTTTAAGTTTCCTCGGTCACTAAATATATCACTGTGGTCCACCAGGGCCTCTTTTACAGCATCGTAACCAATGAGTATGATCCCACGGTAGTTGGCAAGATAGATGGTGTACACAGGTCCATAGGTCTTGCTTAGCTGTAGAGAGAGATGAAATGACAGTATAAACAGCATGTCCCTGTGACACTGTAAGGTGTGACAGAGACTGGTGAATGCCCCTTTAAGCAAGTCCCGGTTGAAGCTGGTACTAAATGCTGAATGTTCAATGTGTATATACCTACTGTTGTGTTTTGTAGCACTGTTATGTTCTTCATTCTACCATTTGAATATTGCATATAGGTAAATCATAGTTATAGGGTTAGTCACTAGAGGGGGGCATTATAGCACACTAAGATTAGCGATAGGAACTTAGGAACAGTAAACAGTTAACGTAGGAGTAGCTAGCTATGGGAAAGATAGGGAGATTTCCTGATTTGAGTTCAGAGTAAAGCCAGGGAGCTGATACAGCTCAGAGGGACCAGGGAGCCCTAGGCATTCTGTAGGGCTTTAGAGCCCGGGACAGCACAGCAACTCCGCAACATTAAAGAAAAGGGCCCAGGCGTCCAGTGTTATTGGGCCAGATGATTACAGTAAAAGGTTTGCAGCAGGATAAGGACGCAGGTCGCTCCAAGATGTGTCAGCTTTCTACATGGGCAGATGCCCTCCTGTCTGGTATGAAACAGACAAGGGAACTCCTAAGGGTAGTCAAGCTGAACAGGGAGGATGCTGCAGTACCAGTCAGGTTGGGACGATCCGTGTACGAAGAGAAAGACTTAGAAGTGAGCAAAGGGAAAGTAAATGATCTGAACGGTTGCTGTACTCTGTGTTGATGCTGTAACTGATGTGGACGTGCTCCAATTGAAACCAAGTAAAGTTCTATGTTTAAAGTTTGAATTGGACTCTGTCTCTTTATGCACAGAAACACCAGCAGCAGAACTTCAGCAGCCCCGATGGGACCCTGACTGTGCAGAGGGTGAAGCAGAAGGTATGCAAGAAAAGGGATATTGTTTATATGTGACAGGAGGCCAGGTTGCTCATAACCAGATATGCTCAGCCACGACTACGGCCCTGGCGCCTCTCACAACACCATCTTTTCATTTTAGAAATTTAGTGGGTCTGTCATTATATTTATGCTGGGGAAGATTCAGGAGACTTCTGTACACATCATGTAGTTTTATGGTGGAGTTTTTGGCTCTGCCATTTTTAAAGATGACTTTTAAAATTTTGTGTCTGAAAACCATAAAACTACAGCAAATCACATTAAAACCAAATAGAGTTTAGGATGAAATTTTGATGGCGCTGACAAGTACCTGTGCATTATTTATTCTCTTATACCTATGGCATATCTACCATACAAGCATAGCTGCCAACAATCCCAATATTGCCACTGTCTCAATTTTTATATTCAATCCAAGAAAGTTTAGGGTCAAAAAGGGGTAGAGTTTATGTGAACCTTAGCTTTAATTGGTCATTCTGTACCCCCTACAAGAGAAATCACAACTTGACAAGGGAGATCAGTTCAACAAGTTTACTTGGGTTCCTCTATAAGGAGACCCCACTGCTACACTACGAAATAAGAAGAAAGAATAACAATTTCTCAAAAGTTTTGCTATATCCTTTGCACAGATGTGCTTATCCAAGTGTCACCACTTTGGCTTGCTGTTTCACAGGTTCAATCAGGTCATCCTTGGTCTCAATACTCTACAGTCTGTAATAGGGTCATTCTCTTGCACTTTTTTCTGCATCATTCATACACAGCACAGGTTATGTAAGACTACGAGGATCTTTGCTTCCTCAGATGTGCTTGTGCAGGGGGTCATAGGCCTATTCAAATCTGATACCTCAAAGACTGCAAGATGTGAGTTATCACTCAACTCTCAATTTCTCACAAATATGGTTCTTCTGCCTCAGTGACTCACTGGTTTGCACAGTATCCTTTCTTGCAGCAACCTCACATACTGGCTGTCTGAGGACTCTGTCAGTGGAAGGCTGGCAGCACTTAAAAGGTCTTCCATGGGCAGGCTGTGCGCTTGTGATTTCATCTAACAGTTCCCAAGGGTACCCTTTAGGGATCTGGACTTAAGCAAGGGCCTCTTTAGGCAGAGTTCATGGAGTGGCTGCTGGTTGGTGCAGTAGGCTGCCAGAGGATGGTCAGAAAACTAAGGTCAGTGTCAAGAGGTCAGAAATAGGGATAGGAACAAAATCATCCAGCAAAAGATTAATCAAAACACACGCTGAGGTCAAAAACAGGAATCAAACTAGTTAAGCAGGAGTAGAGAAACAGGAGCAAAGCATGAGTGGAATTTATAATTGACAGCTTGAAGCAGGGAACTAGGGGTTCATAGAGTGAGTAGTGTAGCCCAACACTTACAGAAGACAGTAAATGAGAAGAACAAGTTCAGTAATTTACCCCTTTATGTTCTACCTGAATGGCACTACAAGACACAAAATCCCAAACAGAACTCCTATATTAACAACAACACTAATCCCATAAATGTCTTCATGAGACAAAGAAGAGATCCCACAAAAAATCACATATGGTTAAAAACCAATATTTTATTAACAATAAATAAGACACTTAATATGTTACAAGATCACCGTAAAGGGACACCATGAATAGAATAAGGAAAGGTGCAACAGCATAACAAAACCAAGCAACCACCTTTTATTTTATAAATAGTAATAGATAACAAAGATCGGCGGCACGGTGGTGCAGTGGTTAGCACAGCAGCCTTGCAGCGCTGGAGTCCTGGGTTCAAACCCCACCAAGGACAACATCTGCAAAGAGTTTGTATGTTCTCTCTGTGTTTGCGTGGGTTTCCTCCGGGCACTCCAGTTTCCTCCCACAGTCCAAAGTCATACTGATAGGGAAATTAGATTGTGAGCCCCATCGGGGACAATGATGATAATGTGTGCAAACTGTAAAGCGCTGCGGAATATGCTAGCGTTACATAAAAATAAAGATTATTATTATTATTTATTATTATCCTATATACTGTAAGTGGAGCTGAGATATATTTGCTAGACTCTATCCTATAGAATGATAAAAGGAGTTCTGCAACAACCATATACTCACAGGACCCTATCTACAATCCTGATCAATATCAAAAATTCCAACTCACTCCAGGCCATAGTAAGCCGAGAGAATAGAATACAGAAAGCCTAAAATAGCTAAAATATACCAAAGAGCAAAATGATCAAATAAATAAGAGATCTATGAACATATACCTGTTGCAGTAATTCTTCAGGCGTCCCGTCACCCCGACGCGCGTTTCGCCGTCAGCTTCTTCCGGGGTTTATAACCATATGTGATTTTTGTGGGATCTCTTCTTTGTCTTATGAAGACATTTAAGGGATTAGTGTTGTTGTAGTAGTTGAAGTGCCCCAGTGATTACTGGACATTTGGTGATTTAGAACTCCTATATTGTCAACCCATGTCACCAGCAATGAAGACCCGATGCTGCCCGGCGACAAAAGGTGAGGGATTGAGCACATAAATGGGTGTCATTCAAGCCTTCATTCTGTCATAGATACTGCAGGTATTTACATTTTTTGCATGAGAACTCACTTTTCCTTCCTTCACTCTCACAGAATGGCGGTCACTCTCTACTTGCAGGCTGCCGGCGTTCTTCACCTACAACAGTTATAAGCACAATTTCCTCTCCAGTGACATAGCCTGGGGCTTCACAGTGGATATTACTCATGTGCCTATCTCCCACCTACATTGCATGTGCTATTCAGGATGCGGACCTCCAAACTGCTGCTAATACCCTCTGAGACTGAAGCCGAGTGGCTAGAAATAGAGGCCTTTATACCTCCTGACACACTGGGAGCATTCTGACATGTACTACCTCACTCTTCTAACATACATCAACACACCAATCAGCATTTATCCACAACATACAGTCAACGTGTTACTACAACCACTGATTGAGAAGCTCACAGAGCCACGTACGGGTGCCCATGGGAATGCAGTCTGGAGCCACATGGCTGAGTATCATCCCTGCACACTTCCCAATTGGAATCCACTAGAGTTGAGCAAAAGTATTGCCTAAGTCTGGAATTCAGCCTGGTCTTTGGTGGCAGCCAAACCAAGGGAGTCTTCACTTCTGTGGCCAATATCCTGGACCAGGTGTCCTGCTGCCTCCGGCATCTACAAGCTGCCATGACAATGCACACATAGGACAATGTTTTGACATCGTGTGGTCTAGTAAATGTCATAGGATGCAGAAGTGAAGAACTCCTGTGATACAGGGTCGACTAGAGAAGCACAAAAGGTATTACTCAGCTCTTCTGCCCACTCACGCACATCATGAATGCAACAAGTCAAATGTAATAAGTAAAGCAAAAAAGGCAGCACACTGCAGCGCTAAAACATGCAAACATGAAACATGAAAATAAAATGCATCACTGCACTAAAAATATGAAAAATGAGAGCGTTTAGCGCATAAAAAAGGCCAATTTTATGTGTACCTGGTAGCCACTTTACGGCATCTCTCTTATACCAGGTCCTATGCTTTCCTTCCTTTTTGAAATGTAATAAGTTGGCACAGAGGTTGGTTTGCCCATTATAAGAAATATAAACACAGAGGAAGCGTCAATTAAATGAAACAACAATTAGTTGGAGAAAGACGGCGCAACAACAACATCACAAACTGTCTCTTGTCAGAGAGTTTTGAGATAATCCATTTTATCATTGTTGCAACCTGACTGGAGAGTCTGAGAGGACAACTGGGCCATTGAAGCTGAGATATGAGCCAACTATTGCCTTTTGGTCAAAAGCGTCTACTGGGGCATCATATTATGGTCATTTTAGCAAATGCTCATAATAAATCAATCTTGTTGCGTTAATGTATGAACCTCTAGCGTCCTCTAGTGGTCACCTTATCACAATGTAGTTAATAGAGCTAAATTTAAACAATTCCTATGATATTAACGAGTCAGAGTGATATATTGATCCAAAGAGCATACATGTCATATGGAGCATTAGAACGACTGAGAGAATTGGGAATATAACACTTATAGTACTCAACAAGGAACTTGTTATGGCTAATGGCTTTCCTGCATTAACTAGGCGTGAGATACTAAAAATATTGAAATTTACGTTAATGAAGCACTTTGGCATTTCTGTGGTGCTGATCTGTAAGGCATTCCCCAGGTATAGGCATGGGACCAGGGGGCAGGTTCATCACATTTACTCCTTTCCACCATTTTAGCAGGTAAATAATCAGGGTGACCACTGTGGTCAGGACCAGGGTAGATGCAATGTTCAGCACCATGATAATAGAAAATGCAAATGTTGGAAGGTCATGGAGTCATTTCCGTCCAGTTGCACGTGACAGAGAGTAATAGACAATGAATGACCTTTGCAACAAGGAGCGATCTGCCTTAACATGTAGTTATTGTAAACCGGTCGAGTCTGGGTTCATATTACGCTTGTATTGCATGAGACCAGGCAGCCTCAGCTTCTACATGTAGTAGTAACCAGTGTCTTATTTATTCAGGTGTGGACACAGATAGAAGAGGCCATTGTACAAGGACAATATATGGGCCGTTTGCAGTCCAAGAGGTCATCATACTGTGCAATGCCACCTGCTTTGGATATGGTACTGGGACCCCTTACCTCTTGACCCACGTACAGCTGCAAAGGTTGCACCAATGGTGCATCTGCCCCTAGAGGCCTATCTGGTGGGGAGCACCTGGAGCATGTGCCATGGGTGCAGACAGCAGGGGGTGCAGTCGGGCCGCCTAATTATTATTATTTATTATTTATTTATGTAGCTCATTGATTCTATGGTGCCGTACATGAGAAGGGGTTACATACAAAATACAGATATCGCTTACAGTAAGCATACTAACAATGACAGACTGATACAGAGGGGAGAGGACCCTGCCCTTACGGGCTTACATTCTACAGGATGGTGGGCAAAAAGACAGTAGGTTGCAGCAACTCCGGTGTTGGTGAGGCGGTAGCTCCGATAGTGGTGAAGTGGCAGCGGGGTCATTGCAGGCTGTAAGCTTTCTTGAAGAGATGGGTTTTCAAGTTCCATTTGAAGGAGACGAATGCAGTTGTTAGTCAGACATGTTGGGGTACAGAATTCCAGAGGATGGGGGATATTCGAGAGAAGTCTTGGAGGTGAAAGGGTGAGGAATGAATAAGTATGGAGGAGAGAAGGAGGTCCAAAAGAGACAGATTGATGCGAGGGCGGTCCGAGGTGTCTTCCCTGGCAGCTGTATTCTGCCACCCCCAGACTGAGAGTCGGCCATTCTCTGGGCCGGCTGTCAAGCTGACAGATGGCACAGAAGTTGCAGTGTGCAGCTCCCAGTGAACAATTATACTCTCGTCTTACAGACATGAGTACAATTGAGTACCGTGATCAGGTTATGTGCAAAGTGAAAAGAACATCGGTGGTAAGTGCTCCACACTGGAGATGAAGACACCAAAGCTTAAATATAACTGTGGTGGGGATTTATTCTGTGGGGGGGAGGTTTATTCTGTGAATGGGGATTTATTCAGTGTAGGAGGGATTTATTCTCTCAGGGGAAAATTTATTCCGTGAGGGAAAGATCTATTCTCTGGTGGGAAGGTTTATTCTGTGGGGGGAGATTTATTCTGTGTAAGGGTAATTTATTCTCTGAGGGGAAGATTTACTCTACGACAGGAGGATTTATTCTGTGGAGGAAAAATGTATTCTTTAGGGGAAGATTTCTTCTGTGAGTGAAAGATTTATTCTGTGAGAGGAGGATTTATTCTGAAGGGGGAAAAATGTATTATGTGGGGAAAGATTTATTCAATGGGGAAAGATTTATTCTGTGGGGTAAAGATTTATTCTGTGGGGGAGAATATTTATTCTGTGGGGGAGATTTACTGTGTGGGCGAGTTTTGACGGCACAAGTTTGGGGAGCAAAGGAGGGCCAGTTGCAGACACAATATGGAGAGTGGGAAAGATTTGAAACCACAGTATGATTGGCAAGTGGGGAGATGGGGGCATGTATGGGGACACAGTATGGAGGGATGGGAGAGATGGGTGGAGACACATTATGTGAGTGGGGAGATTTGTGCAGCAACAGAATGGGGAGTATGGATGCAAACACAGTATGGAGAGTTATGGGTGCAGACGCAGTGTGGGGAGTCAGAGGGATTTGTGAGGAGACAGTACGTTTAGCAGGGGAATTTGAGAGAAGACAGCATGAGGAGGGAGGGGAAAAGTGAGAGGAGAATATTGAGGGGAATAATATGAGGAAACAGTATGGAGGAGAAAAGTGTAAGTGTGTACAGAATGAAGAGGAGCCCTGTAGATCCTCCTCATCCGAGAGAATTGGGACGATTATGCAAATGACACTCTGATTAGAGTTTGATAAGAGTGTGATCATAGTGTGATCTGATTCTCTTGGATGAGAAGATGGAGAAAAAATGTCCCCATCCTCTCCATTCTATCAGTCCACAGAAATCAGACAGCACTCATATGTCATCCAAGTGCAGTCTGATGTTTTCCATGGACTCATTGACTTGCACGGCGAGTGTGCCCCAAATATCAGATCAAACTTGGGCGTGCAGCTACAGAGACCGTACGAGGAAAATATTGGAGATATGCATGGCCCCATAAATTACCATTGATCTTAGTGTGATCCCATGTTTTGTCGGATCGCACTCTAAAATGCCCACCTGCACCTTCCCTAATGTGAAATAATGATTTAGTTAAACCAAAAAAACTTTACACAATAAAGTGTAGTGCTGAATTACCTAGCTTTCTAGTCAAGAGCGGCGCTGCATCCCATTGTGTGAGTGTAGAAAGCAGACTTCCTGTCCTGACTACTCCTGACCTACTAAGGCTGCCAAGAGGGATGTGAGAATGTAAAGAATGCATTCAAAATAGACTATGAGAAGCGAAGCCAAAGTGTTTACTGAAGCGGGGCTGGGACTGGGGTCTGAATATCAATTGGGTAAAAAGATTGTCCAGCAAAGCAAATCTCTTGTTATCTGCAGCATGTTGATCAAGAGATCTCCTGCTGCTTTGAAACCTGGGAATTGGCTATCTGCAATCTGATAACACTCTTCTTCTTGTACATATTTATGCTTTGATATGAATGATACTTGGAGTTGTTGCATTTTTGTTTTTAGCTCCCCTCCTTCCCAGAGCCATAACTTTTTTTAATTTTTCTGTCAATATGGCCATGTGAGGGCTTGTTTTTTTTTGCGGGACGAGTTGTACTTTTGAACGACACCATTGATTTTAACATATCTTGTACTGGAAAATGGGAAAAAATTCAAAGTGAGGTGAAATTGCAAAAAAAAGCGCAATCCCACGATGTCTTTACTAGGTTCACTAAATGATAAAATTGACCTGCCGTTATGATTCTACAGATCATTACACGTTCACAGACACCAAACATGTCTAGGTTCTTTTTTTATTTAAATGGTGAAAAAAAATCCAAACTTTGTTAAAAAAAAAATAAATTCTGATACTCATAGCGTCTCCACTTTTCATGATATCGGGTCGGGTAAGGGTTTATTTTTTGCGTACTGAGCTGACATTTTTAATGATATCACATTTGTGCAGATACGATCTTTTGATCGCCTGTTATTGCATTGCAATGCAATGTCGTTGCGACAAAAAAACCTTAATTCTGGCATTTTGACTTTTTTTCTCGCTATGCCGTTTAGCGATCAGGTTAATCTTTCTTTTTTTGACAGATCAGGTGATGCTGAACATGGTGATACTAAATATTTGTATGTTAGATTTTGTTTTTATTGTTTTATTTTGAGTGAGGCGAAACGGGGGTGATTTGAACTTATATATTTTTTTAAGTTTTTAATATTTTTAAAAACATTTTTTTCACTTGTGGCATGCTTCAATAGTTTCTATGGGAGACTAGAAGCTGCCACAACCCGATCGGCTCTGCTACATACAGGCGATGATCAGATCGCCTGCATGTAGCAGAATACCTCCTTTGCTATGAGCGCCGATCACCGGGTAGCCCTCATAGCAATCCGGTAGTGACAATCATACAGGTCTCCAGGAGACTTCTGGTTGTCATGCCAACCCATGGGTTACCCACGATCATGTGACGGGGGTCACCGACGGGCGGATTTCCGGCGTGATTGCAAGAAATGCATGTTAAATGTCGCTGTCAGGGTTGGACATTGGCATTTAACGGGTTTATAGCCGCGGGTGGATCACGATTCCACCCGCAGCTGTTCCGGCCACATGTCAGCTGTTCAAAACGGTGCGGTGAGCCCACATCAAAGGAACTTAAGGAAGGGAGTCTGGCATGGGCGTACTATTACGTCAAACATCGGAAGGGGTTAATAGCTGCTCAACCTGTGCTGTAAGTATTCGGAGAGCATGGTCTCTCAGCAGATCTTTCTGACGCTTACGTATGGATTTCCGTTTGAGTTCTCCTATTCTAATGTGATAGTTATCATACAATTTGCTATCTACATGCCATATCTGGTTCTGTGTATCATTTAATAACATTTATATATTTGTTCATATATGGGATATTTTTCCTTCTTGTGCCTGCCTATCACTTTTTATATGTTTTTTAAATGCTTTTACTTTGTCAGCATCTTCTGGCACTTTTTTTCAATAAAGCCGTATTATTCAAATTCTCTGTATGTGCACTTTTATTTGCGCTATCCTTTTCTTTTTTCTTATATATATCCTCTAGAGCATTAGTTGCACCCGGTGTACTTCCATCATTTCTAGATATATCTTTCTGCGGTGCCTACTTCATCGGGTTTTTTTTATCAGTGTTTCGGAGTCAAACATATATGGCTGAAATCGTACAGCCAGTGCCTGATACATGCTGCCCGTGGATCGACAGCATATATCAGCGGTAGGGTTCTCTGTAACAGAAAACTCGGTTTATCATGAGATTAGAAACATCCATTTGTAAGACAGCATGGTTACCAAATTATCAATACTCATTAATATTGAGTAGCGGCCCCCCCCACACATGTGAGCCGAGAGTCTATTGTTTTTGGCAACACAAGATGACACAAGAAGAGCATGGTGGTGGCTCTATCGTAGAGGACACGGGATCACTTGGTAGAGTGAGCGCTCCTGTGTATGGAGGAGTTAAGAGAGGTTGCTGCCAGCCAAGCCATCATTCGGCCCACTGCTATCAATTCTGTAAGTACCCCGAGGACTCTGGTTGACTCTATCAGTCTCTGCCATAGCTGATAACCAACTCCGTGAATGTTCGAAAACATTGACTTGGTTGTAACCTAAATGTGGTACTAGAGAGACAATTTTGTTTCATAGTCAGTGAAGGATTTTTCACATGGAGGGATCAAGAACTAAGCAGACAATGTCGACATTCTCTCTCTACTTTTATGTAACAAATAACAAAAATATATGGAGCTTAAGAAACATCTACAACTACTTTAACAAAGATGTCTTTACTCTCAAGAACGTTTACATGAAAAGATGGGAGTCTGACTTTAATATCACTTTTCAGATTGAACAATGGGACAGCGCTATCAGAAGCACTTATGCTTCTAATATCTCAATGATTCCCCATGAGTCGTACTTTAAAGAGAGTGATACAGGGACTGCTATTGGCCATGACTACCTACCTGGCCTCTCCGCCTTCCTACACTTGGCGTAGTCGGCAGGATCTCACTGCCCCATATGGCAGTGAAGCCAATGCGGAGAAGGAAAGACTGTGATTAATGTGACTAATGCTGAAACTTCGGGAGGAACGGATGCCCTGGAGGAGACAAGAACACTGGAAATGACTACTACTCTATCAAAGACTGATGTGACAAAGATGACCAAGATGGCGGTTAGTGGCGCCAAAAAGAATGACTACAACTGTGTCTGTACTTTTCGTGGGCATGACCGTGCTGAAATGGCGCAAAGAACCTCCAGGCGGCGCCTCCGGAGAGTGCATCAAAGGCAACTAGCCCCACGCCTACTGATACTACTGGAGAGAGAATTGGAGGAGCGACAAGAAGCGACCCCCGCCCTGGAATGGGTGAAGTCCAGAAGAACATCATGGGTACTGCTGCGCCTTTATGTGATCTGGCATCAGCAGCAATACAGCGGTCCTGTGGCAGCGGAGGAGTGAGCCGCCTAGAGTGGCAATGGCAAGAGGAGAGAGAGCGGGTCCATTTCCATCTACGGACAAGCTGGCCTGGATCACCAATGTGGTGGAACAAAAAAAGAAAAGGGAGAGGGAAGTCTGGGCTGAGTTGTGCCAGGCAGGAGGTGGTGCTATGGCTGGTTGCCACACCCATGGCCTTTAACATATGTGGAGTCGGGCTGAGGCTACGCCTTTATTTGTGAAATTGACACCTGTCAGAAGGTGTAAGTGAATGCGGCCTCTGTTAAATTTGGAAGACCCTTGGAAGAGGGGGACTGGGTCTCCTTTTATAAAGAGCATTGCCCATGGTGCTACTATGTGGTGGCTGTAACCCTGTGTACACCAGTGGAGGAGGAACTGTACGCGGGCCCGAGCATGGCACGGTTAGGTGTCCGTGAAGTATCTCCCCCCCAGTCCCCTACCGCAGCTGCTTCTTCGAGGCAACCTGTGACTTTTTGCGGCTGCAGAGTCACCCCAGTCCCGAGGCCGGGAATGGGATCCCGCCACTGCTGGAGCTGCACGAGGTGCATGTCGTTAAAGAGAGACTGGACAGTTGTGTTTGTGTTGTTGCACTTACAGGAGAAAAAGGACTGTTCTGCATCCTGTCGGGGCAAAAGAGAAGCCCATGCTGTTTTTCCAAGTAGATAGGGGAGTTCCATGACTAAGAGAGGTCATAAGGACCTGTGTATGTTTATTGTTTGTATGTCTTGATCTAGAGGACTGCGATCTGGATGTTCTTTTATAGAGCCCATGGACTCTTGTTTGCTTTTGTTGCACCTGTTGTGCCCCTTCTGCTGAAAAGCAGGACTTTTACTAAAAGTACTGTGTTTTAAGGTACAGGAGTACCACATTCAAAGAAAGGGGGGAAAGCATCTTCCTTTGCCAAGAACATTTATGCATATATATTAAAGTTTGCAATGGTTGGGGACAACCATATTGAAAGAAAGGGGGAATGTACGGGATGTGATAGTTTGATGCCTTGTTCCCCTCTCCCTCAACCCACTGTCCACTTGTCAAGTGATACTGTTACATATTTAATGTATTGTCATTGTGTCTTATAATGAGTACTGCTATGCATAAAGCGTATTACTCTTGTTATATACTATATGGATGTCTGAATGTTATGCCATTATATGCACACTGTTGATAGGGAAAGTAAGCCCTCCAGGGCCAGTTTGGTGTTAGAGGAACAGTATCCCTAGTTGGCCACTAGATGGTGGCATTATAGAAAATAGTTAGAATAGGAGGGGCACGATGGGAATAAGTTAGTGAGAGCTTCCTGCTTTGGTTCAGTTGTGCAGCTCACACAAGGCTGACTAGCCCAGGGTACATCATGCCCCACAACATTCCCCAGAAGTGTGAGCCCAGCCTACAGGATCCAGGGGCCGGAGAGTTACAACACACACAGCAGCAGCATTGACGTTGCAGAATTAGTAGGTCTGCAGTTGTCATCAGAAGGAAAAGCTAAGCAGCGCGGGATCAGGTCACGTGAAATGTGGCAGATCTTTGTGTGGGCAGCGGTTTTCAGATCCGAGGCAAAACGGTGGAGAACCCCCCTCAACAGGAGGCAAGGATACAGGACAGTGAGTATGTTAAGGGACCGAAGGATGCTGTCTGTCCCGGGGACAAGCTTAGTATAAATGAGAAAAGGTAAGGGAAAGTGGAAGCATTGCTTGATAAGAATTCCTGTGTGTGTATTGAATATGCCCTGGATGATGTGCTGGGTAAAAGAGTTAATGTTGAAAAGTTGGAACCGGACTATGACTCAATTTGTTGAACCCTCTGTGAAGAATACATCCCTACACTGAGAAGCAGCACCGAGGTACTCAGAAAGGAACACATGTTTGGTTGGAGGGGGAAGGCCAGAGGATGATACAGGGACTGCTATCGGCCATGACTACCTCCCTGGCCTCTCCGCCTTCCTACAACCCCTCAATCAAATCTATTATTATACACATTTTCTTAGTAGTAAAGAACTCTTTAGCATATTGGTGGAAAAAACCTGAAGCACCGAAATTCACAGACATCTTAGAAAAAATTCATCAATACAGCACCATGGAATGGAGATTCACCATTAACAACAGTAACATTAACAAATACTCCAGAAAATGGAAGATATGGAATTCAAAATTTAGGAAATCTTGAGCTTTGTATAGCAAATGTGTGATCAAATCGAGGTCATGTAATTTACATTTCTTTGTTTCGATCCCTTCCTGTTCTCAGTACCAAATGTGTTTAAAGTGTACGTGTTACTGTATTCTGGTTATACTGTTAAGTTGAGAACTGTGTTAGATTTCTCTAAATTTTACTTTTCCCTGCCTTGCCCCCCTGCAAACCCCCTCCTTTCCCTCCCCTGGTTTTCTTTCCTTTATATGAAAAACTCAATAAAAATATTTAAAAAGAACTAAGCAGACTGTCAAGCTCACGCCTTGACTGGTGGGCGTGAGCTAGGGGGTTTGTGGCCCCACTGTGCCACAAACTAGACTACCCTGGATGGGGCGTGACTAGGACAGCAGCCTTGGTCTTCTCTGGAGCCTCTGATGGTGAGGTCAGGCTTGTGTGGCAGGCAGCTGCCAGGTGCTACTCCAGGGCGGTGTCTGACTGTGGCTGCTGATCCCATTTGGGGACACAGCACACTAGGATAGGTATGAGTAGCAGAGGGGCTGGTGAGCACGGCTAGTACTCTGGCAGGTGGTTACGGCTGAGACACAGGGCAGGCTGGTGTGGTGTATGAAGGAACAGGTTGAGACCTGTTCACACAGGAGGTGTAGGTTAGGGTACACGCAGGAAGGAATGAAGTATGAAGGAACAGGTATGGACCTGTTCACACAGGAGGAGAGCCTAAGGGCTGCAGATAAGAGCTGTAGAGCAGCAAGAGATTCTGCAGTAGCGGAACCAGCAAGAAGCAGAACCGCAGGAGTATGGAGCACAGGCAGAGCCGCAGAGAGACAAGTTTAGAGAGTAGGGTAGAACCGCAAGAAGCGGAGCAGGGTAGAAGGGAGCCACAGAGCAAGGGGAGAGCGGAGCTGCAGAGTGCAGAGCCCAGAGCAGAGTAAAGGCACAGAGTGCAGAGCCGAGAGCAGAGTGAAGGCACAGAGTGCAGAGCCCAGAGCAGAGTGAAGGCACAGAGTGCAGAGCCGAGAGCAGAGCGAAGGCACAGAGTGCAGAGCAAAGCCACAGGTTGCAGAACAAGGAGCAAAGCAAGATCACAGAGTGCGGAGCCGGGAGCAGAGCAGAGAGGCACAGCAGGGGAAGAAGCCACAGACAAGGAGACAGAGGTAGGACAGAGTTCAGAAAAGGTAATGATACAAGACAAGGTACAGGATCAAAGACACAGGGACCAGGATATTCTGCTTCCTGGAAGGCAGACAGACAAGTACAAGGCAGAACAGGGAATATATCCTCCAGAGAAGGAGGAACACAGAGCAAGGCCTGGCAGCTCAGTAGCAAGAAACTGAGTTAAGACATTACACAGGCCAGTTACACAGGGTGGAGCTGCCCTAAATACTAGAGGCCTCTTGATAATTGGTCAGGGACACAATAGACAGGTGCGCCCTGATTCCATAAGAACCAGAGAGTTCGGGCACCGCCCCCCCTATGTACACAGCCAGGAAGCATGCAGAGAGTAGGCAGAAAGCAAGAGGCACAGAACATGGAGCCGGCAGAAGACATAAACCACAACATGACCTGGAGCAGTGAGTAAGTCAGTGTGTGAGGGATGGGAGGCCATGCAGTGATGCCGGCAGAGTTGTAACACAGACTATCATCCATATATACAGTACAGACCAAAGGTTTGGACACACCTTCTCATTTAAAGATTTTTCTGTATTTTCATGACTATGAAAATTGTAAATTTAAACTGAAGGCATCAAAACTATGAATTAACCCATGTGGAATTATATACTTAACAAAAAAGTGTGAAACAACTGAAATTATGTCTTATATTCTAGGTTCTTCAAAGTAGCCACCTTTTGCTTTGATGACTGCTTTGCACACTCTTGGCATTCTCTTGATGAGCTTCAAGAGGTAGTCATCGGAAATGGTCTTCCAACAATCTTGAAGGAGTTCTCAGAGATGCCTAGCACTTGTTGGCCCTTTTGCCTTCACTGTGGAGGCCAGGTCATCTGGCTTGCACCCCATCACTCTCCTTCTTGTTCAAATAGCCCTTACACAGCCTGGAGTGTGTTTGGGGTCATTGTCCTGTTGAAAAATAAATGATGGTCCAACTAAACGCAAACCGGATGGAATAGCATGCCGCTGCAAGATGCTGTGGTAGCCATGCTGGTTCAGTATGCCTTCAATTTTGAATAAATCCCCAACAGTGTCACCAGCAAAGCACCCCCACACCATCACACCTCCTCCTCCATGCTTCAAGGTGGGAACCAGGCATGTGGAGTCCATCCGTTCACCTTTTCTGCGTCGCACAAAGACAAGGTGGTTGGAAGCAAAGATCTCAAATTTGGACTCATCAGACCAAAGCACAGATTTCCACTGGTCTAATGTTCATTCTTTGTGTTCCTTAACCCAAACAAGTCTCTTCTGCTTGTTGCCTGTCCTTAGCAGTGATTTCCTAGCAGCTATTTTATCATGAAGGCCTGATGCACAAAGTCTCCTCTTAAAAGTTGTTGTAGAGATGTGTCTGCTGCTAGAACTCTGTGTGGCATTGACCCGGTCTCTATTCTGAGCTGCGATTTCTGAGGCTGGTGACTTGGATAAACTTATCCCCAGAAGCAGAAGTGACTCTTGGTCTTCCTTTCCTGGGGTGGTCCTCATGTGAGCCAGTTTCTTTGTAGCGCTTGATGGTTTTTGCAATGGCACTTGAGGACACTTTCAAAGTTTTCCCAATTTTTCGGACTGACTGACCTTCGCTTCTTAAAGTAATGATGGTTTTTCTTTACTTTGCTGCTTTTTTCTTGCCATGCAAATTCTAACAGTCTATTCAGTAGGACTATCAGCTGTGTATCCACCAGACTTCTGCTCAACACAACTGATGGTCCCAACCACATTTATAAGGCAAGAAATCCCACTTATTAAACCTGACAGGGCACACCTGTGAAGTGAAAACCATTTCCGGTGACTACCTCTTGAAGCTCATCAAGAGAATGCCAAGAGTGTGCAAAGCAGTCATCAAAGCAAAAGGTGGCTACTTTGAAGAACCTAGAATATAAGACATAATTTCAGTTGTTTTACACTTTTTTGTTAAGTATATAATTCCACATGTGTTAATTCCTAGATTTGATGCCTTCAGTGTGAATTTACAATTTTCATAGTCATGAAAATACAGAAAAGAGAAGGTGTGTCCAAACCTTTGGTCTGTACTGTATAAGGCTTTGTTCACATTAAATTTTGGGGGGAGTTAAACAATCTCAAGTTTTCAAGCTGAAACCGCTTTAGGAAACTCTCATTTTTGGGGAGATTTTTTTTCTGAAGTTATTTTGAAGAATTTTTGATGCGTTTTTTTTTTCCTGAAGAGTTTTTTTTACAGCCTTTCCTTGAATAGGGCTAATTTTGGAGAAGTTTTCTTTAGGATCTACTTCGCAGTAGTGGCATGCACTTTTTTTTACCTCCAGGAATCTTTCAAAATTTCAGCAGAAAAAAAAGTTTAGCAAAACCCAAATGAACAGCAAAATCGATTTTCCATCTAAATTAATTAGAATAGTTTTTAAAGAGTTTTTTTAAACAGTTTTTTAGCACGATTTTATGTTCAAACAACTCCTGAAAATGACCTAAGCGTAAATAAAACCTAAGGGTATTTGCACACTATATTTCTGTTGAGTTTTTCAAGTAGAAACACCAGGTTTTTGAAGATTTTTTTTAGTTTTTAAGGGGCATTTCCAGAGTTTCCGCTTAGATTCCACTCCCAAAACTGTTCGGTGTCCGAACACCTAACTAACACCAATTAGGTAAGAATTCGGCCTTTGCTTTGAATACCTCGCTGACTGATTTAAGATACACTGTTAGTGCAATTAAGCGCACACAATTTATGTTAACTTATTTAGAACGATTATATCACTATACAGTGAGATTGCTACCCACTTAGAGCAATAGTGCCTGGTATTTACAGTCTCTAGTGTGTATAGTGGGATTAGTACCCACTCACTGCACATCATCAGTGTCTAGAGTCATAGTTTCTATTGGATAATCCATTATGATGCAATAGCATTATTGAGATGTATAAGTTAACGGCGGTTCTTTGGTATAATAATTGTCTTAGGCCATAATTGTAGCGCGATATCCATACCAATTTTCACACATGTTTTTTCATTCTGACATAACTGGCACAGTGCTTGTCGTGGTATCAGCAGCTTCAGAATTCTTTTTAGCGCCAGTGAGTCTCTTGTTTTTTAAACATTTAAACATTAGTAGTCCAAATATACAACTACACAGATATGGCAATTATTATTCCCATAGTCCTAATTTATTGCGGCTGAAGTCACTTCAACAATACAACAAATATATATTCAGATATGGAACACCATATAAGAAAGGAAATGAAAAGGGAATGATGTTAAAATTGTGTATTTATTTATAAATAATTAAAATAGAAATCAGTTTTACATAAAGACACAAAGGGGGCGGGGGGGATGAAACCACCAGACTAAGGAGGGAGATAGCACAGCACAAATCCACCAGGCTAATAAAGTATAATTAACCAGATTGTATTTATACCATAAAGAGTTGGAAGTTATGATGGTATAATATAAGAAAAAGTCAATCAAAGGCACAGCAGCTATGTATATGCACGTGCAGAGAATAAGTCTAAAGAATCCCATTCATTTGTTCTTCCCAAGAGGGGAGGCAAGTATGGAGTATATGCCCAGCAATACAACATCCAGTTGTTAATGAACTGGTAAGTGAAACCACTACATACGCCAAAAAAAAGGGGGTGCCAGAGAAAGGAAAAAATTCCATGTAATGGGTTAATTACCTGTGGTGCAGATGTAAATCTAGGAATGCCGTGCGCTGTATGTGGAGTGCCGATGCTGCTCTCCCGCGCCCGACAAGCGCCGTTTCGCCGTAGCTTCTTCAATTGAAGCGTGGACGTCAACTTAGCATGTAATAGCCAAACAGATCACCAAAAGAAAACCTTTCGATTTAAAGAAATATTCTCATCTCCAAAATCCAATCACATTATGTAATAAGTGTAATAATAATAATATTAGCAAATATCTCTATGGATACCTAAGCTACTGCAATGACCTTCACATGGAGTAAGCGACATAGCTAATCAGAAGAACCATGCTACATTTCTAATTGCTGGTATTTGCTAATATATTTATTATTATACCTACTACATATTGGGATAGGATTTTTGAGATAAGAATATTTTTTAGGCCATTACAAACATCACCTGACTCTCTAACATAGCTCTATGCACAATAAGGGCCCATGCAGACGTCAGTGAAACTTATTCTGAGCCCGGAGCATAATGCATCGATTGTCCGCTCCCAATCTGAACTCGACTACCTGATATATACCTTGGGTCAGGAGACCTACAGACAATCCATGTATGGACATCTGCATGAGCCCCAAAAACCATTGAAAATATCCTTTCTAAATTGGGTATGGCCCCTTGATTTATGAGGAGATTGCTAAGGTTAGGTTGGGATAGGATTAGGTTGTGAGGTTTGCTTTTCACATTTTGTGGGGCTGGCAGACTGTCTCTTTTTAATAGCAACAACAGCAATGGTTGTGACAAAAGAAGGGGGATTACTTAGATATAGAAGTGATATAGTAAGCCAGCACTCTTTACACGCACTACTGATGATGTAGCACAAGTTAGAAGTGAGGCTGCAGATATCTTCAGACCTTGGCCAAAAGGGGTTGTTCACTACTTGGACAACCCCTTCTTGATCTAAATGTTTGGCCCCGATAAAATAAAAAAACTTATACTCACCTTCTTTGCCGACACAGTTCAAGCAGTGTTAGCACTAGTGGGGATATTGTGCAGTTGATTATCGTGAATCCAGCATTTTGCTGGATTGAAAAATTCGAAGAAGGTGATAAAAACATAAGAACATAATTAATAATCACCCACCTAATCACCTGCTTTTGGTCCAGTCACCGGTATGGTCTTCACTTGGCCATCTTCGGTCCTTTTGTCACCCTGCATTTTTGGTGTCTACTACGCTGACTAGGCCACAACCTCATGGCATCGCGTAATGTCATGACTTGCAATGTGCAGTCATAACTTCTAGTCAGTATAGAAAATAGCAAAGATGTCAGTGACTGGACCGAAAAAGACAACTGGATAGGATCAGGGCTGCACAGTTAGACAGGTGAGGGCTTGGTGACTATAATTTTTTTATATTTTTTGTTCGTTTATCATACTTTTAGGTCTTGAGAGAGCTTGGAGCATAGTAATGTACATTTTATTTGCATTAAATCAATTTCCTGGCTAAAGTAGGATAAATTTCCAAATTCAGATTTCCTAGCTAAGTACAAGCCAACTGTTTTGATCCAATTTCGTCAAAGTGATCATCACTATTTTGGATTCATGTCCACATCTGTGTTCATTACATTGTATCTGCCAACATTTAATCATGTGTGTCATATATGTTTTATGACAGTAGCCCACAAAGAGTATTCAGTATTTGCTCATCACTAGTCATAACGTTGCAGACTACTCAGCGCAGAAGATGCCAAGGATGCAAAGATGCTGAAAATGACCACCACATCGGTGACTGAACAGAAGAGGACAACTGAACTGGATTTGGGCTGGACTGGTAAGGGTAATATGAGTATAATTTATTTTATTTTTTCTTTATGTTTATTATACTCCTGAGTCTTAAGAGACACCAGATAATTATAATATAAAAAATAAATTTTCTGGCCAAAATATAGCAAATTTCCTAATTCAAATTTCCTAATGAAATACAAGCAAAGTGTTTTGTTCAAATTTCGGCAAAGTGATCATCAAAGATTGACCTCCACATCTCTGTTCATTACATTGTATCTGCCACTATATAATCATATGTGCCATATATGTTTTCTGACAGCAGCACGCGAAGAGTATTCAGCGAGGGACAGCAAACATCTCATAGTCATGAGGTTGAGAACCATTGGTGTTGGGTACTGGTCTGATGTCAATGAGTTCTCTGTCCACAGTAGGCTTCAAAGTGAACTTCTGCAGTAAAGTTGTGATGAATAAGAAGATTTCCATGCGGGCCAGGGTCATGCCCATACACATCCGTTTGCCTGGAGGGAGGAACACATCATTTGTTAGATGGTGTATAATGGTCATTGAGGACCATCTGTGCCAACTTCTAAATAATCTGCAAGTGACGTAGTTAAACAATTCTTAACCAAGAATTTTAAAAATTACCATCCTGGGTTTGAACTTTCTCCAGAATACTTGCTGCCATGAACTAACACGGAACTGGTTTTGAGAACCTAAGCAAGATTTTATTATGAGTCTTGTAGACCATGAGTAAGTGAATTCCTTGATATTACTCTGTGATGCTGGTCTTATCACAGCTGCTTTGTCCACTGAGCATCACCACTGCTATTTCCCTTGTATAAGGTTTTTCTTGATGGCACTAATCATGCAACATTATTATGGCCTATTTATTGACTGGGGGCATCAGAAACCAGAATTCAATTTTGGAAGTGTTTTTTTTTTCTGAAATTCTTTTTTCTTCTTTCCATAGGTTGGCCATGTTTTTGTGATTCCTCAGTGGAAAAGATTACTGGTCAAGTACCAGGGTTGCCGACTGTCCTGAAATTCCTGGACAGTCAGTAAGCATATTGCACTCCCCCCCCCATCCTTAAAATTTGATTTGTCCATGATTTTTCCTGAAGCTGATAAAGCTTATATGGATTATTATGAATGTGATGTAATTTTACAGTTCACAGTGAAGCAGCTAATGTCTTTATCAGAAATTTTGGGTGTAGACATAGGTCACTTAGAACCATAATGATTTACTATAGTTTTCTAACATGTCCATGAAAAATGTTGGCTGTCCATTATTTTTTGAGAAGTTGCCCAGGAAAACAAATCAAGTGAGCAAACACTGCCAGGTACAATAGAAAAGTAGGTGCACATAAAAAGTACTGTGCCCCTTTCCTCAAAGTCCCATTAGCAAGATCATACTCTACTTCTATGTTATGTATACCCTTGGGTTGTACATGGTGGACATGCATGAAAATCTCCATTGAATATCAGAAAAAAGAAACACACCAGGAGGAAGAATTGATAGAAAGTGCCATGCATAGTACAGAACCTGTGGGGTTGGAGTATGCTTAAAAGATAAAAGTCATGTTCCACTTCTTCAGGCCCTGCATTATATATATAAAACAGCATTTCCTGGAGTATTCCTTTGAAAAGTGGATCAGATGTGAAAAATAATGTACAGTCATGGCTTCACTAAATTTTATAATAGCATTTAATCATGTTTTGTTAAAAAGCTGAGAAACTTTTGAAGAGATAGTACCTGCAGAAAATACCATAAAGGCTTCACTCTTCTTAAAGCCACCATTCTCATCAAGGAAGTGTCCAGGATCAAAGTCTTCTGGGTTCTTAAAATGATTTGGGTCCTTCAGAACGGATGTTATCATCGGAACCATCATCATTCCCTTGTGGAATACATATCAAATCAGTTGCCGAATACAGATGACATGGAAGTATGTTATATAGTTCTGTTATTGACAATTTACCTTTGGTATGTGATATCCCTTTAAAGTTGTGTCTTGCTGTGCTGCACGGGTTAGTCCTATAGGGAAAATGTCAGCAAATCGCTGAATTTCATGGATGACCGCATCTGTATAGGGCATTTGAGACCGGTCTTCTGCTGATGGACATCGGTTTTGGCCAATTACGCGGTCAATCTCCTCATGAATCTTCTCTGTATAATGGAAACAAAGTTAAATTGCAATCACCAATTGGAGAAAATCCAAGAGGTTTTCTGAAGCATCACATTATGAACACATGCTTATACTCATGTGCATTTACTTGCACTTTCCAAGCACTGCAATAAAGTAGCATTGGTGTGAGAGCACATACGCTCTTACGTCTGCAGTTCTGATGCTAGAATTCATCATATGCTTGTTAAGCTCAGCACTGTGGATAGAAGAGATTATAAGAGTCTATTCTGGGGATGTGACCTGCCTTTGAATAAATCCAAAAGTCAACACGGGGATTATGGTGAAGAGCCTATAATCCTTGGAACTTCACTCTTTGATTTTGTGGTATGCAAAATCCATAAGTGATCCAATGAGTCCACATCCACCATTGTTACATTACAGAAAAAGAATAATGGGAAAAACATACTGTAGTTTAATAAAAAAACATTTAAGTAGAGACACATCTTACCTTGTACCTCTGGGTGTTTAAGAAGTATAAGGAAGCTGTATCTTAATGTCATAGCTGTAGACTCAGTTCCAGCAAAAAACAAATCAATTACAGTCCCCACTAAGTTATCCTCACAGAACTCAGTTTCTGGATTATTTTTCTCCTGTAAAAATAATTTTAAAAGAAATCATTATGTGACATGTAAAATCCAATATGATTATATAATGTAAATTGGTTGAAATTGGAATCATTGATGGCCTAGGCAATTCAACATTAGATTACTTCTAATCAAAATGACTATCAGGTACTTGCTGCACAAATTTCCAAACCATTTATCTTTTATCAGTGATTTGACAAGTCATCTTGTGTTAAGCAGATCCGTAACTTAGTTTTCCATCAACCTGGAAGAAGAATCCCAGTAGAGAAGAGTTTAGATGGCTTAAGTATCAGAACCGTAATACCTAAGCCATCTAAACCTTATACTCTGGCCAAGTAGATTGACCTCACTTAGTACCGAGCGCACATTCTGCCTTTTGTAAACCCCTCTAGACATAGTCAACATGATCTAGCCTACCTCTTCTATTTTCAGGAGGAAGAAGTCAATGAGATCTCGTGGGCAACTCTCATCAAAGGTGTCTTTATGAGCTTTTATCATTTCCTTTACAAACTTTTTCAACTTGATATTATTTGATAAGATCTTCTGGTGTGGCCCAGGAAGACATTTCATCAAACGTGGAAACATTCCAAGGAGCTGTAAAATAATTAATTTTATTAATCTCCTAATGTGGTTTCTAAAATGGAAAAAGGAATATCTTCAACTTTTTGAAAACACATATTTTTAAATAATCCCTTTTTAAATTATATGTCATTTTAATCTCTGCCAAGACGGTTCTACGGAAAGATTGGACAAACAATATCAATATTGGTTTTAGACCCAAATTATGTTTTGTTGTTGTTCTCTACAAATCCATCTTTTCCCATTTAGCTGTCTGGTTTGCTTATCATCAACTACTTGGTTTGTCTTTCACCAGAAATTTGGAGAATGAAAGTGATCTTATCCCCAGAATAACAAAGATCATCATCCTCTTACTAACCAATACATCCATGATTGGTCTAAAACCATCATTAATCTTTTTTACATTCTTATCAGTTCTATCACTTAAACTTTTGCAAGTGCTGTAAATGGTCAAAGATTTATGGCATCCTTGTGGAAACTTTCATGAGTGCACAAAATTATCTGGAACCTATGGACCCGTTGTGGTAAAGGGCCCTTGTGGACTGTACAAGTGCTCAAATACCAATCTAATCTTGCCAGCTTTTATAGAAAGGGCAGATCAAGAATAGCGTTTCAATCTCACAAGTCCTGAATTAATATTGCCAGTGCACCATTTTTATCCATTTTTTGTGGTTTTTAGCCTGTTTTTGATTTGCGCCAAAATCTTTTAATTTTCTTTTTGTTAAAAATGTATTTTATACATATTTGCCTTCTTCATTATGTTTACCATTGTGATTATAGTTTGTGTTTTACAGAAGTTTCCAAATAATTCATGAACTGTCTCTTTTTAACAATTTTTGAACAAATGTATCCCAGTCCCCATGGAGTGATTTTATGTACTCCTGAAAATTTTTTGCACATTTTGCAATATGTTAGTGTGATATGAGACATTTTGCTCTAAAAGTCACATAAGGGTAAAAGACAAAAATAAACATAGTTTTTAATTTTCCACCAAATTTTTTAACTTAAAAATAAATGCAAATAATGAATCGAGCCCTCAATATTTTGACAAGTGTCACTAATTCTGTTGCTATTTTTGTGGTGGGAAAGGCATATTGCAATATTACCCAAGAAGGTGGGTGGTTTTGAATCATAAAATATATGTACCTGGCCAGCGAAAGAATTCAGACGTTTGAAGATTTCTCTGTTATAAGATAAAAGCTTCAGAAATTTCTTGTCCTCATAGTCATATCGCTCACCAAACACAATAGAACATATAACATTAGAAACAGCAAGTCCAAGAATATATGTTGGGTTAAATGGCGTATCTGCAATTAAAGTAATTTATAAAAGCTTACAGGGTATCAATAAGTTGATTGTGAATGTAAAAACATGAATTTATTTTTTACTCACCATTGTTTTGCATAATCCTTTCTGTAAGACACTGGGCCTCCTCTTGGATCCTCGTTTCAACACTCCTCTTGCCCATTCCTAAATTTCTCAAGGTCATCAAAGAGAATCGTCTCATCACTTTCCACCTCTCACCATTGCTCATAACAATCCCTAGAACATGGTAGAGAAAGAATCAGCACCAGTTTTAGGCTAGCTCCTGATTAGTTTCATATTTTGGAGACAAATATTTTGTTTTGTCAAAAAATTACAAATATCTTTAAGCTACCTGTCAAAATATTACAGGAACATATTGAGTCATCAGGCTATGCTCTAAAGTTATGCTACAAGCTGTATTAATGTGATGTCCCTTCCAGAGAAGGACCCATTTGGTCAGCCTCATAATTATTTTGTTGACCAACCAATTATCTATTGCTGAAGAGTTTTATCAGTAGTGGCAAATATTGTGTTACGCTAGGGGGCAAGAGACAAGAGTGTACCCACTGGACCGTAATACTGAACCTCCCTCAAGCGAGCAAACCAGATAGACCAACCCCTATACAGGGATAGTTAGGGAGCAAGCTCGAAGGTAACTAGTACTACGGATGCCAGGACCAGTGATCGGCTCCAGAGGAGTAGATAGGGAATTTATGACAGAGGGAACACAGGGAGATGTAGGGAAGAACCACGGAAATGGTAGTAGCAGGATAGTGAGCTCCTAGGATGAGGAGATAAAGGACACAGGGCAGGAAGGCAGGGAACCAGGACTCGGCAGAGTAAGAGAAGAGATGGGCCTGGGTGCAGAGCCAAACACAGAGGAACTCTGTTAAGTTTAACTTAACAATCAGGCACCTTCACAAAGGAAGGGCGGCCAGAAATACTAAATGGCTGCTTCCTATTGACCCAGCAATGCTGCTGGGTCAGGTCGCAGCCAGGAATGAAGCGGAGGAGTGTTCCTTAGGGGTTCCTAAGGAGAAGATGGGAGGAGACCGAGCGTGATAGGCAGCAGAGGGGAGGCGCGCTGATGCGCATGCAGAGACACACGCCGGGACCTGGACCAGGAAGTAGCCGGGAGTGACGGGGGTGCGCCGGCCGAAGAGGAGGGAGAAGTGGTGACTGAGGCACCTACGGTGGTAAGTATAGATGTAACAGTACTCTCTTAGATCCTCCCCCACCCCTCTTGGACAAAAATCTCTTAAGAATATGAGGTGCATTAATGTTCTCCTGAGGTTCCCAAGATCTCTCCTCGGGCCCAAACCCCTTCCAATCAATTAAGAAGAAGGTTTTGCCCCTGACCCCCTGACCTTTTTGGAAGCTAAAATATCTTTTACCTCAAAAATATTATCTGCACTAACCGGGAGAGGAGAAGAGTCAGAAGTAGGATGAAAATGATTAAGAATGATTGGTTTTAGGAGAGAAACGTGGAAAGCGTTGGGAATGCGGAGTGAAGCAGGCAACCTCAGTTTGTAGGACACATCGTTGATGCGGCGGAGGACTTCAAAAGGACCAATGTAACGAGGACTCAACTTGTAGGAAGGAATCTTCAGTCTGATATATTTAGAAGAAAGCCAAACCCTCTCGCCCGGAAGATAAGTTGGAGCATGAAGGTGCCTCTTGTCGGCATGTCTTTTCATGCATTCACTGGCTCTCCCAAGTGCCTCTTTAGTCTCAAGCCAGACTCTGGAAAATTCTATGACCTCGGAATCAGCTGCCGGGACTCCGGAAGAGACAGAAATCGGTAAAGGAATGCTGGGATTCATGCCGAAAATAACAAAGAATGGAGATTTGCCAGAAGATTCGTTGGGATGGTTATTATAGGCGAACTCAGCCCACGGAAGAAGTCCAGACCAGTTATCTTGATGAGAGTTGGTGAAGTGACACTGATAAGAAGACAGCACTGGATTTACTCGTTCCACTTGGCCGTTGGTCTGCGGATGGTATGCAGAGGAGAAGTCTAACTTTACCTCCAAGAGACCACACAAAGCCCTCCAGAATCGAGATGTAAATTGGACTCCACGATCAGATACTATATGTAGGGCAAAACCGTGAAGTCGAAAGATGTGCTGAACAAAGAGCTTAGCTAATTCGGGAGCAGAAGGTAGTCCAAGCAGTGGAACAAAGTGTGCCATTTTTGAAAAGCGGTCCACTACCACCAGAATGGTAGAATACCCGGAGGAGCGAGGCAGATCAGTGATAAAATCCAAAGCGATATGTTCCATGGGAATGACGGAACCGGCAATGGAAGTAGAAGCCCCGAAGGTAAACGCGTGGGAACTTTGATCTTAGCACAAGAAGAACACGAGGCAGTGAAATCGATCACATCCTGACAGAGAGAAGGCCACCAATAGAACCGGGAAATGAAATCCAGAGTCTTCTTAATGCCCACATGATCAGAGATCTTGGAGGAATGTCCCCAAAGTAGAATCGTCCTTCTGTGAGCATCAAAAACGAAGGTTTTGCCTGGAGGTGGAACGATCAGATTTATGGGAGCAACAGTAACAACTTTGGACGGATCAATTATGTGCGAAGGTTCCTCCTCCAAATTGGCAGGTTGAAGAGACCGAGATAATGCATCGGCTTTGACGTTCTTCAGACCAGGACGAAAGTGCAACTTGAAATCGAAACGGGCAAAGAATAGAGACCACCTGGCCTGCCGGGGATTTAGCCTCTGAGCGGACTGAAGGTAGGATAGATTCTTATGGTCCGTGAAGATAGTAAAAGAATGACAGCCCCCTCCAGTAAATAGCGCCACTCCTCTAAGGCCATTTTAATGGCTAGCAGTTCCCGATCTCCGATGGAATAGTTACACTCCGCAGACGAAAAGGCCTTAGAAAAGAATCCACAGGTAACCAACCGCCCAGTAGAGGATCTTTGGGACAGAACCGCGCCAGCACCAATAGAAGATGCGTCCACTTCCAGTACAAATGGTTTGTTTGCCTCGGGTTGATGTAAAACAAGCATGGCCGCAAAAGACCGTTTAAGACTTAGAAAAGCATCCTCAGCCTCCGGAGACCAGGTTGCGGAACTGAGTCCTCTCTGTGTAAGCCATGAAAAAGGCTTGGTCACAGATGAAAAATGCGGAATAAACTGACGATAGTAGTTGGCAAACCGAGGAAGCGTTGGATCGCCTTTATTCCAATTGGCCGAGGCCACTGGAGAATTGCTTAAAGTTTTTCAGGATCCATTTCCAGGCCAGCTTCAGAGACGATATACCCTAGGAAGGGCAAAGAGGCTTGCTCGAAGATGCACTTCTCCAACTTAGCGTAAAGCCGGTTCTCCCGTAGTCGTTGCAGCACCAGACGAACACTTCTCCAGTGGGAGGATAAATCAGGAGAGAAAATGAGGATATCGTCCAGGTAGACCACAACACAGGAGTATAGCATGTCTCGGAAGATTTCGTTGACAAATTCTTGAAATACCGCAGGTGCGTTACATAGACCAAACGGCATGACGAGGTACTCGTAATGACCATCCCGGGTATTAAATGCGGTCTTCCACTCGTCACCAGGTCGGATTCGAATGAGGTTATAGGCTCCACATAAATCTAATTTAGAAAATACACGGGCCCCTCGTAGACGGTCTAAGAGCTTGGGAATAAGTGGTAGAAGATACTTATTCTTAATCGTAATCTCATTCAGACCTCGGTAATCTATGCATGGCCGGAGAGAACCATCTTTCTTTTTTACGAAGAAGAAGCCAGTGCCTGCAAGTGAAGAGGATTTACGTATAAACCCCTTGGCGAGATTCTCACGGATATATTCGGACATGGCAGATGTCTCGGCCGGAGAGAGCGGGTAGATTCGACCTCTTGGCGGGATGGACCCCGGTCGTAGTTCCACTGGGCAGTCATAGGGACTGTGAGGTGGTAAGGACTCAGCCTCCTTTTTATTAAATACATCCGCAAAAGACCAATACAGGAAGGCAGTCCGGCCGGACCAGAAGAAGGTTGAGAAAAAATGACCGGGCGAACAGACCCTAAGCATCTCTCTTGACATGGATGTCTCCATCGGAGAACCTCGCCAGTGCGCCAATCCAAAATGGGTTCATGTGTCCGAAGCCATGGAAGACCGAGGAGTAAGGCATGGGACAAGTTGGGCAAGACATAAAACGCAATCTTCTCTTGATGTAAGGCCCCTACTTGAAGAACTAGTTCCTCAGTGACCATGACGACAGTCTCTTATAAAAAAGTCTTCCATCTACGGAGGCAATCATACGAGGATGTTCAAGGGTGATCACGGGAATCTGATACTTCTTCACCTCCTTAAGCCGGATGAAGTTGCCTGCCGCACCCGAATCCACATATGCAACCTCAGAACCACATCTCTGACCTTGGATAATCAAAACAGAAAGGGTAAGGGGTGGAGAGGAAACAGATACACCTAAGGAGGCCTCTCCTACCTGACCTAGGTGGAGGCGTTTCCCGGCCTCTCAGGACAAGAACGAGGAAAATGCGACGCTCCCCCACAGTATAAGCACCAGCCCTGTGCCAACCACTCTCTACGATGACGTTCAGCCAACTTTACCCGGTCAACTTGCATAGGCTCCAGGAAGGCACCAGAGGCAGAACTAGAAGGTCGAGGACTAAGTGGTCTAGAGACAGAAGAAGAAGATGATGGCCTAATATGTCTCCTTTCCCTAGCAGCCTCTCGAGAGTGCTCCTGAAAGCGCAAATCTATACATGAAGCAAGAGAAATGAGATCCTCCAACGTGGTCGGAGTATCTCGTCCTGCAAGTTCATCCTTGATCTTGCTGGACGATCCTCTCCAAAAAGTCCCAACCAAAGCCTCGTTGTTCCACCCTAGTTCAGACGACAATGTGCGGAACCGGATTGCGTATTGCCCGACAGTGAGAGTGCCCTGCTGTAAATTAAAGAGTGATTCCGTGGTTGAAGCGAGGTGGCCAGGTTCATCAAAGACCCTCTGGAAGGTGTCCAAAAAGATGGCTATACTAGACACCACAGGATCGTCTCATTCCCAAAGAGGATTTACCCAAGAAAGGGCTTCTCCCTCTAAGTGGGACACGATAAAAGCCACCTTGGCCCGATCGGTAGAGTACTACTGAGGCAGCAGCTCAAAATGGAGACGACATTGATTGAGAAAACCTCTGCAAAGCTTGGGATCTCCGCCATAGCGAGGAAGTTTGGCAAGACGAGGAGAAGAGACAGGCATGGGATCAGGGGTGAGCGAGGAGGTTTGCAAAGTGAGTAAACGGTCATCTACTGAGGCCATATGAGACAAGACAAAGACAAAATGTGAGCTTGGGTATCCCGTTGCTGGACCAACACTTCCTGGAGACCTGCGTGGCGTTGCTGGGATCCACGGCCTGTAAGGCCGACAAACGGAAGTCCATTGTCTTCATAAAAGACATAATGCGAGTCTGGTTTTCTCGTAGAAAAACCAACTCCTTCTGAGCTGAGGCCCCGGCAGGATCCATGGCCTGATTGTACGGTTACGCTAGGAGGCAAGAGACAAGAGTGGACCCACTGGACCGTAATACCGAACCTCCCTCGAGCGAGTGAACCAGATAGACCAACCCCTATACAGGGATAGTTAGGGAGCAAGCTGGAAGGTAACTAGTACTACGGATGCCAGGACCAGGGATCGGCTCCAGAGGAGTAGGAGAATTTACGAGAGAGGGAACACAGGGAGACGTAGGGAAGAACCACGGAAATGGTAGCAGCAGGATAATGAGCTCCTAGGATGAGGAGATAAGGGACACAGGGCAAGAAGGCAGGGAACCAGGACTTGGCAGAGTAAGAGAAGAGATGGGCCTGGGTGCAGAGCCAAACACAGAGGAACTCTGCTAAGTTTAACTTAATGATCAGGCGCCTTCACAAAGGAAGAGCGGCCTGAAATACTAAGTGGCTGCTTCCTATTGGCCCAGCAATGCTGCCGGGTCAGGTCGCAGCCAGGAATGAAGTGGAGGAGTGTGCGCGCGCCCGGTCCCTAAGGAGAAGATGGGAGGAGACCGAGCGTGTGACAGGCAACAGAGGGGAGGCGTGCCAACGTGCATGCAGAGACACATGCTGGGACCCGGACTAGGAAGGAGCCGGGAGTGATGCGGGTGCGCCTGCCGAAGAGGAGGGAGAAGCGGTGACCGCGGTGCCGGCGGTGGTAAGTATAGATGTAACATATTGATTGTCTCTTGTCTAATAGAGGGGTCTTTATGAAAGGACCACTCCTTATGGTATCTAAATGTCCTACCCCAAACCAAAAAAGGAACACATTTCTGCTTCTGACATGTCTGTATTAAACTACGTAAATTTTCGGTGAAATAACTACTTTGGATAATGTTTTCTTAGACCTCTCTTGTGCCTTTTTCTATGTTATTTCTCCTATAAATTTGTAAATAATTTAAATTTTTTCTTACCCCTACATAATCTGTCATCACTGGCTAGACAGTTTTAGAGTGTGCAAGGACACACCCAAATTAGTAACACACTTTTATCAATTTAAACATAAATTTCTAGTAGAGCATCTTCAGTGTCCCATAGCTCTCTAATTCCTGTTTTACAAGATGCACCACAAAAAGAACCATACATGATCCAGTGTGGCTGGAATAGTCGTATTTTTTGGAAGGGACAGCTCCTAGTTGGCTGTCAATGAAGTCATGTGGACTGTGAATGATGTTAACCTTGGATGGTGTTAGATCTGAAAAATCTGCTTGAGCCTTAATAGACATCAGCCTGGAAGAGAACAAACTATTTTTGGGTTTTGGAATGTAGCAAAGCCTATAGATTTCACCAGTACAACTTTTGTCAACTGTGTGGGACAATGGCCAAGAAAAGACGATTGGTTGCCCCGTCACCTGGATGATCAAGTCCTATTATATAGGAAGGGACAGTCAAGTTAAATTATTCCATATGGGGTTTTCATTTTTTGAAAAACTTCTGTCACCCGGTGCAGTTTGTATTTAAAAATAAAATTGCTTTACTTGTCCTCCCTGGGTCAAGAGCTGAGCCTACACTGCAGCTCCCTTACTGTCTTCCATGCTGAAGACATATAGAAAGCACAGCAGCCAATCAGAGATCTCGGCCCCTGAGCTCACTAATTGACTGCAATGCTGTTGATGTGACATCAGTGCTGCGGACCATAACATACACTGGAAGTGGCAGTGGAGACTGAGAGGATACTTTTTTTAAAAAAAAAGCTAACATTAGCCAGGGAAAAGGAGTTTAACAAAACCAGAAAACCTTTTAAAACTTTACAGTCTGTGAGAAAGTCACAGTAACTAACAGACTCTGTAAAGTTAACATTTGTAAGACTGAAGCCAAATGGTTCGTTTGTGTGAAAGCTTGTGGTGCAAAGTTCTAGAATGTTTATGTGTTCTTAATACAAATTGTGACCAGAAAGTGCCATCACTGCCACCGCCCCTGAGGTTCAGCTGCTACTATCAAGCATAAACCTTACAGTCTGCAACTGTTTCTTTAAAAAGAAACCTAACAACCTTTACCACAACCTTATAGGCACTCAAACTTCTAGCATGGATTGTGTGAGGTTTCTTCAGGCACACCCCTGAGGAATGCAGGCAGAAGTTGTCCAGGCATGAGGCATTTGGCCTACAGACCTATGCCAAAGCTGAATGCCTGAAGCTCATATTAGAACAGTAGTAAAAATGATACTAACCAAACCTACATGGTAAAAACTGGCTAAAATTGTTCAATATATGTGCATACATTTACATACAGTTCAAAGATAACATATGTCCTACTCACCATGGTCACCGAACAGGACAGAGATAATCTCAATTATTCCCCTGTCATTAAATGCATCGCCACAGTCGATGAGAGCTTCCTTTACTGTGTCATATCCCACTATTACAACTGAGTTGAGGTTAACAACTTGGAATGTGTACACAGGTCCATATTTCTCACTCAGCTGCAAAAGCAAAGAAAGTAAAGCAAGATGAGAAGACGAAAAAACTAAAAAATGAATAAACTGAGTAAAAATGCCAAAGTAATTATTTTTATTATTATTATTATTATTATTATTATTTAATGGCCATTGGCTCAATCTTTAGCCATGGTGACTTAAAGGATAAATAATCTGTAGGAAGATCCATCTTGTGCACGTGTAGATAGGTCCACCAGGGTCTTCTCCACCATTATCTTGATTGTATTCAGCTATCAGTTTGCTGGTCTTTCTCTTGACCAAAAAAAGCCAAAGTACACAATATGAAGCCATAACCAGAGTTCCTAAAAAGTCTTCAGAGCCTAAGGGTACTGTCACACTGTGAAATTTTGATCGCTACGACGGCACGATCCGTGACGTCGCAGCGATCGTATGATTATCGCTCCAGCGTCGTAGACTGCGGTCACACGTTGCAATCACGGCGCTGGAGCGATGCCGAAGTCCCCGGGTAACCAGGGTAAACATCGGGTAACTAAGCACAGGGCCGCGCTTAGTTACCCGATGTTTACCCTGGTTACCAGCGTAAACGTAAAAAAAACAAACAGTACATACTCACCCGTCGGTGTCCTTCAGGTCCTTTGCCGTCTGCTTCCTGCTCTGAGTGCCGCCGTACAGTGACAGCAGAGCGCAGCACTGCTGTGATCTGCTCTCACTTTCCGGCCGGCACTCAGAGCAGGAAGCAGACGGCAAAGGACCTGAAGGACACCGACGGGTGAGTATGTACTGTTTGTTTTTTTTACGTTTACGCTGGTAACCAGGGTAAACATCGGGTAACTAAGCGCGGCCCTGCGCTTAGTTACCCGATGTTTACCCTGGTTACAAGCGAAGACATCGCTGGATCGCTGTCACACACAACGATCCAGCGATGTCAGCGGGTGATCAAGCGACGAAAGAAAGTTCCAAACGATGTGCTACGACGTACGATTCTCAGCAGGGTCCCTGATCGCAGTAGCGTGTCAGACACAGCGATATCGTAACGATATCGCTAGAACGTCACAAATCGTAACGTCGTAGCGATGGAAATTGCACTGTGTGACGGTACCCTAAGTGTCACTGAATCAAATTAGTGATGATTTATTAAAGAAAAATGGCAAATATTTGTGGTAAAATTAGGAAAGAATTGAGTTATTTATGATAATGTCAATTTCCTAATTATGTGTCTTCAGTTAAAGACTGCAAATAACACGTGTATTAACAGTGGTGTAACTAAAAGCTTGTGGGCCCCAATGCAAAAGCTCCAAAAGGACCACCAATTATTGCAGATTTTTAATAGTATATAGGGGTTTTGGCAGGAGCCTGAGGTAAGGGGAGAGAAAACAAGAGAGCGCTACCTAAGCGCAATAAATGACATATAAATAGTAGGGGTGATACATACATATATGCAGTATATATATGCTCAACTGTAGAGGTTGTACAGGATAGGCACAAAGCTGTGTTTAATCTAAGTAGCATGTTGGGATTCAACCTCGTAGCATGCTGCCCTTCCGATTCGCGTGGAGTTGCGTTAGTCCTGCTCTATTCACGACTCCAAAGGGAAATGTGAGAATAGGACATTTGGAGGTCTTCCCTCTTCCGGTGGGGATCCCAATGGAATGTCAGATGTAAAACATACTTCCGGGTAATGTTCAGATTAGTGATGATGACATTCTTTTGCTTATGGAATCAAATTTATTTAAAAATCCATATACGGAGATGGTTTTTTCATGCTGGTTACAGATTAAAATAGCATGAAAACCTTGAAAAGTAATTAAAAACACAACTATTTTTTGGTCTAAAAGAGACCTCCTCGGGTGTATAAAACAAAATGACCTGTGTGGAGTTTTATATAGACACTCCCATCAGTTGTGGGTGCGGTTTCAACACTGAAAGCTTGTGGGTGTTTCTCTTTTCTTGAAATTAAAACATGCAAGTTCAAATCGAACCCTACATTTTGGCTGAGGGATTGGAAAGTTAATCCAACAAACTCTCCTGTACAAAATACACATAGAAATTGAATTTGCAGAGAAAGAACTCTTTAGAGGATTCCTCATTCTTTATGTGCACCCTACGTCTCAAATTGGATTGAAATCCTCTTAAATTTTGATTCAATTTTTGAGTTTGAATTTTTCAATACCTTCTTATAGGAGATGTTAAAGGTGATAGGGACTCGAAAGTGGGAGAGGTATATTGATAACTTCTTTAATGAAAATTCTTGTTGAGAAATGTATGGATCTAGCACAGGCTGCAACAGCAATATGTGATCAATGTGTCACTGAGCAAGAGAAATATTCAACTTCATCCAATTACAACTAAATTGATTCGGAAGTTGCAACTAGATTACGTAAATATGAGGACGAATTGGTAGAAAAGACAGCACATAAATTTAGAAGAGATCAACAGCCAACAAAGTAGTGAGGTTTTTACTTTTTAATTTAAAAAAAAGTTGTCTCCACAGAGGTTAACTCACCATGGGGAGCTCTATGCCAACTGCTCTCTCTGTAGTGTCACAGTCCAGACGCCCAGTGTGACCAAGGTTGCCTCTGCCGTGGTGTATACACCTGAGGAAGGCTCTGTTAGAGCAGAAACGCGTTGTGTTTTTAATTACTTTTCAAGGTTTTCATGCTATTTTAATCTGTAACCAGCATGAAAAACATCGCCGGCTATGGATTTTTAAATAATTTCTATTCCATAAGCAAAAGAGCGTAATCTGGAGGCATGTATTACATCTGACATTCGTTTGGGATCCCCACCAGAAAAGCGAAGCGCCTTCGAATTTTCTTATCTCAGATTTTTAATAGTAAAAATCTCTTCAAATTATTTCAAATAGACTTTTTGGGCCCTCTTAGCTCAGGGGTCCCAGTGTGATTACAACCTCTGCACCTATTATAGTGACACTCCTATGTCTTAAATAGGTTCTCTGGTTTCCGGAACTCACTGTTCCTTCCGCTGCAGTTTAAAAACTTAAAAACAAACAAATTGAGCTTTACCCCTACTCCCAAGGTCCAGCGATGATTCTCTGCTGCTGCTGTCAGTGACATTGTGTGCAGTGCTGACATCACTTCAACAGTGCTGCAGCCAATCAGGGAGCTCATTGGCTCTTGGCAGTTCATGATGTCATCTCGCTCAAAGACACTAAGCTCACTGACTGGCTACAGTGCAGACAATAGCAAACACCAGGAGCTGCAGATAGTCTGAACAGGACCCTGGGAGGATGAGTGAAGATTTTTTTTTTTTTTTTTAAACAATCAGCAAAACATTTTAAGCAGCTCGCAATTGACACTTTCGTCAATTTTGAAACTTTTATGATCCGTGAATTCACGTGACCATTGTCCCATTTTTACATATTAAAGTAGCAGTCTGGCTGTCTAGGCACTCATCTCCCAATAAAAAAAGAGACCTGATGTGCTAGTCAAGAGAAATCAAACATGGAAGTTATATGCAAATCAGGCTGGAATTGCACTGGGATTGTGTCAAAATAGCCGTCCAAGAACAACAATCCGCCCCCAGTGCGCTTCTAGCCTGATTTACTACAGATTATGTCATGACCTGAGCAGCAGTACTAGACAAAGCCTATGGACAGATGTGACGCCGTTTCTGAAAGAGGAGCCATGTTTTTCTATTTCTTTCCAACTCATTCAGTCTCGCCATTACTAGTAGCTACAATCCACTATACCTTCACCAAATCCTTGTGCAGTTCTGTGAGGTTGACCTGGAAGATATTCCCCAGTAGCGGCAGAGGTCGGGGTCCCGGGGGAAGATTTCTTGGCTCATTCTTCTTCCCGACTTTAAAAAGGTAAATCAGGAAAGTTACAGCAGTAGTGAGGAGAAGTGTCGCCTCTATGCTCATCGCCATCCTGAGGGTCCCAGCTTCAGTGGTCTCGGCTCTATTCTGATCCATGCCAGAGAGAGAACAGCCTGGGAAAATAATGTCAGTGTTTTGTTTGCTCGGTGTCTCCTTTCAGGATTCTGAATTCCAAGGACAATAGTGTTATGTAACATCCAGGGGCCTTTTATCCTAAAGAGGGACGACTTCCGAACATCAACAAGAGCTGCATTCAGAAAAACAACAGAGAGACTCCAAAAGGCCAAATAATAATAGCACAAGTCTGTATAATAGAGAATTGTATATTAGTACAAAGAAGCAGAAATAGAGACTGTAAATATGGGGTGAAAATTGGACTGAGAACTGAAGAAAGAGATAGATGATAGATAGATAGATAGATAGATAGATAGATAGATAGATAGATAGATAGATAGATGATAGATAATAGATAAAAAATAGAAAAAAGCCTTCTTTTTTCTATGTTATATTTTTCTGTAAAGGATTCCAAGTGTGGAAGGCTTTGCACCCGAAGTGTTTGTACATTTGTGCTGTTCCAGTTCTCTTTATACAGATAGATAATAGATATTATTAATATTTATTATTATAGCGCCATTTATTCCATGGCACCTTACATTTGAAAAGGGGTATGCATAATAAAAAACAAGTACAGTAATCTTAAACAATTACAAGTCGTGACTGGTACAGGAGGAGAAAGGACCCTGCCCGCGAGGGCTCACAGTCTGCAAGTTATGTGTGAGGATATAGTAGATGAGCGTAGAGCTGGTTCAGCGGTTTGGTGTTTACTGCAGGATATAGGCTTGTCGAAAGAGGTAGGTCTTCATGTTCCTTTTGAAGGTTTCCATGGTAGGCAAGAGTCTGATATGTTGGGGTAGAGAGTTCCAGAGTATGGGGGATGTGCAGGAGAAACCTGCGATTGTGGGAAGAGGAGATAAGAGTGGAGTAGAAAAAGAGATCTTGTGAGGATCGGAGGTTGCCTGCAGGTAAGTACTGGGAAACTAGGTCACAAATGTATGGAGGAGATAGGTTGTGGATGGCTTTGTATGTCATGGTTATGGTTTATACCTGGAGTCTCTGGGTAATGGGGAACCAGTGCAGAGATTGACAGAGGAGAGAAGCAGGAGAATAGTGGGGTAACAGGTGGATTAGTTGGCAGCAGAGTTTAGAATAGATTGGTGGGTTGTGAAAGTGTTAGAGGGGGAGGCCACAGAGCAGGAGGTTGCAGTAGTCAAGGTGGGAGATGATGAATGCATGGACTACGGTTTTTGCAGATTCCTGGTTGAGGAATGTACAGATCCAGGAAATATTTTTTGAGTCGAAGTCGGCAGGAAATGGAAAGGGCTTGGATATGTGGTTTGAAGGAGAGTTCAGAGTCAAGGAGTACCCCAAGGCAGTGAGCTTGTGGGACTGGGGAGAGTGAGCAGCCATTTACTTTAATGGATAGATACGTTGAGGGGGTTAAGTGAGATGAGGGAAAGATGATGAATTCTGTTTTGTCCATATTAACCACTTCACGACATGCGCCGTACATGTATTTGATGTGGGCTCCGGAGTCCGCATCTTTCCCGGCACATGTCAGCTGTTTTGAACAACTGACATGTGCCCCTAACAGCCAAGGGAGGAATTGCGATCCACCCACAGCTGTTGGCCCGTCAAATGCCGCTGTCATTCTCTGACAGCGGCATTTAATGTAATCGTGCCAGAAGCGTGTCACTAATCCCGCCATGACCGTGACTCGCCGATGGGTAGGCATGACACCCCGAGGTCTGCAGGAGATCCCTGTGGTTGTCACTGCTGGATTGCTATGAACACCACCCAGCAGTCGGCGCTCATAGCAAGTGGCATTTCTAGTACACACAGGCAATCTGATCATCGCCTGTGTGTAGCAGAGGCGGTCAGACAACTGCAGCTTCTAGTCTCCCATGGAGACAATTAAAGCATGCAAAAAGTAAAAATAAAATGTTTATAAAAATATTAAAAAAAATTAAAAAATGTAAAAGTTCAAATCACCCCCCATTCAAAATAAAACAATTAAATGTCTGATGTCAGACATATTTGGGATAACCGCGTTCAGAATCGCCAGATCTATCAAGCAATAAAAAGAACTAATCAGATCGGTAAACGGTGTAGCAAAAAAAAGTCAAAGTTCCAGAATTATGTTTTTTTGGTCACCGCAACATTGCATTAAAATGCAATAACGGGTGATCAAAAGATCACATCCACACCAAACTGGTAACATTAAAAACACTAGCTTGGCACACAAAAAATAAACCCTCATCCAGTTCCAGATCACGAAAAATGGAAACGCTATGGGTCTCGGAAAACTATCCAATTTTTTTTACCATTAAAAAAAAAAAAAACAAGCTATGCATGTTACACGTTTAGCGTCTATAAACTCGTAATGGTCTGTAGAATCATAATGGCAGGTCTGTTTTAGCATTTGATAAACATGGTAAAAAAATCCAAAAAACTGTTGTGGAATTGCAGTTTTTTGCAATTTCACAGCACTTGGAATTTATTTCCTGTTTTTGAGTACACGATATGGTAAAACCAATGGTTTCGTTCGAAAGTGCAACTCGTCCCACAAAAAACAAGTCCTCATATGTCCATGTTAATGAAAAAATAAAAAATGTATGGCTCTGGGAAGAAAAGGGGAGCGAAAAAAAGAAACTCAAAACAAAAAAAGGGTGCAGCATGAAGGGGTTAAGTTTTAGAAATCTAATGGAGAAGAAGGATGAAATAGTGGACAGACATTGTGGGATTCTGGTTAGTAGAGAGGTGATATATGGTCCAAAGAGATAGATTTGTGTGTAACAAGAATAGAGGTGATACTGAAAGCTGTGAGATTCTATGAGCTGTCTCAGACCGAAGGTGTAAATTGAGAGGAGCAGGATCCCTAGGACTGAACCTTGCAGGACTCCGACAGATACAGTTAGGTCCATATATATTTGGACAGAGACAACATTTTTCTCATTTTGGTTGTAGACATTACCACAATTTAATTTTAAACAAAACAATTCAGATGCAGTTGAAGTTCAGACTTTTAGCTTTCATTTGAGGGTATCCATATTAAAATTGGATGAAGAGTTTAGGAGTTTCAGCTCCTTAACCTGTGCCACCCTGTTTTTTAAAGGGACCAAAAGTAATTGGACAATTGACTCCAAGGCTATTTCATGGACAGGTGTGGGCAATCCCTTCATTATGTCATTCTCAACTAAGCAGATAAAAGGCCTGGAGTTGATTTGAGGTGTGGTGCTTGCATTTGGAAGGTTTTCCTATGAAGTAAACATGCGGTCAAAAGTGCTCTCCATGAAGGTGAAACAAGCCATCCTTAAGCTGTGAAAACAGAGAAAAAAACCATCCGAGAAATTGCTACAATATTAGGAGTGGCAAAATGTACAGTTTGGTACATCCTGAGAAGGAAAGAAAGCACTGGTGATCTCATCAATGCAAAAAGACCTGGGCGCCCACGGAAGACAACAGTGGTGGGTGATCGCAGAATAATCTCCATGGTGAAGAGAAACCCCTTCACAACAGCCAACCAAGTGACCAACACTCTCCAGGAGGTCGGCGTATCAATATCCAAATCTACCATAAAGAGAAGACTGCATGAAAGTAAATACAGAGGGTTCACTGCACGGTGCAAGCCACTCATAAGTGTCAAGAATAAAAAGGCTAGACTGGACTTTGCTAAAAAACATCTAAAAAAACCAGCACAGTTCAGGAAGAACATTCTTTGGACAGATGAAACCAAGATCAACCTCTACCAGAATGATGGAAAGAGAAAAGTATGGCGAAGGCTTGGTACAGCTCATGATCCAAAGCATACCACATCATCTGTAAAACACGGCGGAGGCAGTGTGATGGCTTGGGCATGCATGGCTGACAGTGGCACTGGGTCACTAGTGTTTACTGATGATGTGACACAGGACAGAAGCAGCCAAATGAATTCTGAGGTATTCAGAGCCATACTGTGTGCTCAGATCCAGCCAAATGCAGCCAAACTGATTGGTCTTCATTTCATACTACAGATGGACAATGACCCAAAACATGAAGCCAAAGCAACCCAGGAGTCTATTAAAGCAAAGAAGTAGAATATTCTTGAATGGCCAAGTCAGTCACCTGATCTCAACCCAATTGAGCATGCATTTCACTTGTTAAAGACTAAACTTCAGACAGAAAGGCCCACAAACAAACAGCAACTGAAAACCACCGCAGTGAAGGCCTAGCAGAGCATCAAAAAGGAGGAAACACAGCGTCTGGTGATGTCCATGAGTTCAAGACTTCAGGCAGTCATTGCCAACAAAGGGTTTTCAACCAAGTAATAGAAATGAACATTTTATTTAAAATTATTGAATCTGTCCAATTACTTTTGGTCCCTTTAAAAACAGGGTGGCACATGTTAAGGAGCTGAAACTCCTAAACCCTTCATCCAATTTTAATGTGGATACCCTCAAATTAAAGCTGAAAGTCTGAACTTCAACTGCATCTGAATTGTTTTGTTTAAAATTCATTGTGGTAATGTCTATAACCAAAATGAGAAAAATGTTGTCTCTGTCCAAATATATATGGACCTAACTGTATAAGGAGAGGTGGTGTGCGAGTGGGAGACAGTGAATGTCTGGTCTGTTAGGTATGACGAGATCCAAGATAGGGCAAGTCTGTGATGCCAAAAGAGATTAGAGAGTATGTAGTAATAGGGAATGGTCCACTGTGTCAAAGGCAGAGGACAGGTACAGGAGTCGGAGAACAGAGTTGCGTCGCTTGGCTTTAGTGGCTAGTAGGTCATTGGGGACTTTAGTTAGGGCAGTTTCAGTGTTCAGTGGAGTGATGCGGTCAGAAGCCAGATTGTAAGCGGTCGAAGAGAGAGCAGGAACAAAGATGGGAGGACAGTTTAAAATGGGCATGTTGTCAAAGTAGTTTTGAGGCATAGGGGATAAGTGATATGGGGTGATAGCTAGATACAGAGGATGGGTCATTAAAGGGCTTTTTGATAATGGATGTGATTGAAGCATGTTTGAAGCATGAGGGGAAAACACCAGCTCTTAATGATAGGTTGAAGAGATGGATTAGGGTTGGGATGAAGACGGTGGTGAGGTTTGGGATGAAGTAAGATGGGATCAGGTCAAGTGCACAGGTGGTGAGATGTGATCTTGAGAGTAGAGTGAAATTCGATCTTCTGTAATGTTGGAGAAGTTGGTTTTGGAGAAGGAGGGCTGAATGGTTAGGAGGAGGGGCTCTGGATGTTGTAGGTCAAAGTTTTCACTGATGTTATTAATCTTCTGCTTGAAGAATGAGACAAAGTCTTCAGCTGAGATGAGTGGAGAGGAAGGAGATGCTGGGGACAGAGGAGAGAATTGAAAGTGTTGAATAGCTGTTTGGGGTTGGGAGACTGGGAGGATGTGAGAGATGAGAAGTAGGTTTGTTTTGCTGCAGCAAATGTGGCCTTGAAAGTAGTGAAAGTACTGTTTGTGATGAAGTGCTTGTCAGAGTGGTATCTTTCCCATCTCTGCTCAGCAACCCTAGACACCCACCTCAGTTCTTTGGTCAGGCTGGTGTGCCAGGGTTGTCTGTTGATTTTCCAAAGCTACAGCTGTTGTGGTGTTATATAAAGCGACAGCAGCATCTGCATTGTGTAAGGAACTTATGTCTGTAAGAGGGAGGAGGGATTCAGAAAGTGAGTGTGGATTGATGTGTCTAAAATTTCTGCGAGGGTGTGCAAGTTTGTGGAGTGGGGATTGTGGACAAGGAGAGAAGAGGGAAGAGAATGTAAGTAGGTTGTGGTAAGAAAGAGGGAGCAGTTAGATAGGGAGCAGAGGCGGGTGAAGATGATGTGTGTCCCTCTTTGTGAGTGGCTGCAGAAGACCATTGAGCGAGGCTGAAGGAGGAAGTGAGAGACAGAAGTTTAGTGGCAGCTGAGAGGGAAGTGTCAATGGGGATGTTGAAATCACGAATGATGATGGTGGGGATGTCAGCAGAGAAGAAATGAGGTGGCAGGGTAGTGAAGTGATCAAAGAAGGTGGTGGCTGGCCCTGGGGGGTGGTAAATGACAGCCAGTTGGAGGTTGGATGGGGAGATGTGCACAGAGTGCACCACAAAGGATTATAGGGGTGAGAGTTAAAACAAACAGAAACATTGTTTACAGTGATTATCAAGTTATCTTCAGTTCCCTTCTGGATTAATTCATAGATCCATCCTTCTATAATGCTAGATAGATAGATAGATAGATAGATAGATAGATAGATAGATAGATAGATAGATAGATAGATAGATAGATAGATAAAAAATGACCAGCATCTCCTAAGTGTGAACAGGTGCAAGCTACGATAGCTGCATTATATAGAAAAAGAAAACACAGCAGCACTCTATGTGAGCCAATATATATGCAAACACTGAAGACATTGAATGTAAACTGTGTTGTTACTCAGTAAGATGTACTTGCAAAAATGAAGGTTCTTAGCACAAAAATTTACCAATTCATGTATGTCCATCAAGAATGGCAAGCTGATGTCCATCTGACCTCCATCCTATTGTACTCTACATACCTCTTTTGAGCTATCAGCCTACAGTTAAATGGACAAACATGTCTCTCCTGGGTTATGAGACAACAATTCAAATGGGTAAGTAGAACTTATTAAAATCACCTGCTGGCTAATGGGAGCAGTGCAGAATCAGGCTGGAGGCAGTCACACCTCCAATAGTAAAATATAGAGTAAAAACCTGACCAGCAATTTCTAAGGCTACTTTCACAATTGCGTCGGTACGTCGCGCCAACACTTAGCGATGGAGCCATACCGACGCAATTGTGAAAATTTGGCACAACGTGGACAGCGGATGCAGTTTTTCAACGCATCCACTGCCCATTGTAAAGTCCCGGGGAGGAGGAAATGGCGGACCCGACGTATGAAAAAACATTGCATTGAACGTTTTTTCGTGCCAACAGTCCGCCAAAACACGACGCATCCAGTGTACGACAGACGCGACGGATGGCGATCCATCACAATCCGTCGCTAATGCAAGTCTATGGGAAAATGCAGGATTCTGCAAATTTTTTTGCAGGATCCTGTATTCTCAAAAAACGACGGATTGTGATGGAAGCTGAAAAACGCAAGTGTGAAAGTAGCCTAAGTGTGAACATTTTCAAGCTGTGATAGCTGTATTATTTAGAAAAAGAACAGTACAGCAGAATAGGACTCATCAGATGGAGGCAGGGCCGGACTGGCCATCGGGCAGTTCTGGCAAATGCCAGAAGGGCCGGTGGCAGTAGTTGGCCGCTCGAGTGTGCCGCTGTTGGCACACTCTCCCCGCTGTCGGCGCACTCCCGGCCCCGCATTCAACTATACCGGTGTCATTATGACGCCGGTACAGTTGAATGCAATGATGGAGGAGAGAGCGTCTGCTGATGCTTCCTCTCCCATCATTCCCCGCTCTGCCTGCTGCTGACACTGCGGGTGCGCAATGACGTCATATCATCGCGCACCTGCTGTTTGACTGGGCGGGCAGACTGCGACTGCTGAGACCAGAGCCAGAGCAGCGCGGGGCAGGAGGAAAGGTGAGTAGAGTGTTTTGTTGTTTTTTTTTTATCAATGAGTGATGACTGGATTGTGGAGCTATGGGGGGGGGGGCTGTGCTGCATTCCATTCTATGGGCCTCTGCTGCATTATATTCTATGGGGCTGTGCTGCATTCCATTCTATGGGCCTCTGCTGCATTATATTCTATGGGGCTGTGCTGCATTCCATTCTATGGGCCTCTGCTGCATTATATTCTATGGGGCTGTGCTGCATTCCATTCTATGGGCCTCTGCTGCATTATATTCTATGGGGCTGGCTGCATTCCATTCTATGGGCCTCTGCTGCATTATATTCTATGGGGCTGGCTTCATTCCATTCTATGGGCCTCTGCTGCATTATATTCTATGGGGCTCTGCTGCATTCCATTCTATGGGCCTGTGCTGCATTATATTCTATGGGGCTGTGCTGCATTCCATTCTATGGGCCTGTGCTGCATTCCATTCTATGGGCCTGTGCTGCATTCCATTCTATGGGCCTGTGCTGCATTCCATTCTATGGGCCTCTGCTGCATTATATTCTATGGGGCTGTGCTGCATTCCATTCTATGGGCCTCTGCTGCATTATATTCTATGGGGCTGGCTGCATTCCATTCTATGGGCCTCTGCTGCATTATATTCTATGGGGCTGGCTGCATTCCATTCTATGGGCCTCTGCTGCATTATATTCTATGGGGCTGTGCTGCATTTCATTCTATGGGCCTCTGCTGCATTATATTCTATGGGGCTGTGCTGCATTCCATTCTATGGGCCTGTGCTGCATTCCATTCTATGGGCCTGTGCTGCATTCCATTCTATGGGCCTCTGCTGCATTATATTCTATGGGGCTGTGCTGCATTCCATTCTATGGGCCTGTGCTGCATTATATTCTATGGCCTGTGCTGCATTATATTCTATGGGGCTGTGCTGCATTATATTCTATGGGGCTGTGCTGCATTCCATTCTATGGGCCTGTGCTGCATTCCATTCTATGGGCCTGTGCTGCATTCCATTCTATGGGCCTGTGCTGCATTATATTCTATGGGCCTGTGCTGCATTGTATTCTATGGGCCTGTGCTGCATTCCATTCTATGGGCCTGTGCTGCATTACATTCTATGGGGGCTGTGCTGCATTACATTCTATGGGGGCTGGCTGTATTACATTCTATGGGGGCTGGCTGTATTACATTCTATGGGGGCTGGCTGTATTACATTCTATGGGGCTGTGCTGCATTACATTCTATGGGGACTGTGCAGCATTACATTCTATGGGGCTGTGCTGTATTATAGTCTATGGGGGCTGGCTGTATTACATTCTATGGGGGCTGGCTGAATTACATTCTATGGGGCTGTGCAGCATTACATTCTGTGGGGCTGTTCTGTATTATAGTCTATGGGGGCTGGCTGTATTACATTCTATGGGGGCTGGCTGCATTACATTCTATGGGGCTGTGCTGCATTACATTCTATGGGGGCTGTGCTGCATTACATTCTATGGGGGCTGGCTGTATTACATTCTATGGGGGCTGGCTGTATTACATTCTATGGGGCTGTGCTGCATTACATTCTATGGGGGCTGTGCTGCATTACATTCTATGGGGGCTGTGCTGCATTACATTCTATGGGGCTGTGCTGCATTACATTCTATGGGGGCTGGCTGTATTACATTCTATGGGGGCTGTGCTGCATTACATTCTATGGGGGCTGTGCAGCATTACATTCTATGGGGCTGTGCTGTATTATAGTCTATGGGGGCTGGCTGTATTACATTCTATGGGGGCTGTGCTGTATTACATTCTATGGGGGCTGTGCAGCATTACATTCTATGGGGCTGTGCTGTATTATAGTCTATGGGGGCTGGCTGTATTACATTCTATGGGGGCTGGCTGTATTACATTCTATGGGGCTGTGCTGCATTACATTCTATGGGGGCTGTGCTGCATTACATTTTATGGGGGCTGTGCAGCATTACATTCTATGGGGCTGTGCTGTATTATAGTCTATGGGGGCTGGCTGTATTACATTCTATGGGGGCTGGCTGTATTACATTCTATGGGGCTGTGCTGTATTACATTCTATGGGGGCTGGCTGTATTACATTCTATGGGGGCTGTGCTGCATTACATTCTATGGGGGCTGTGCAGCATTACATTCTATGGGGCTGTGCTGTATTATAGTCTGTGGGGGCTGGCTGTATTACATTCTATGGGGGCTGTGCTGTATTACATTCTATGGGGGCTGTGCAGCATTACATTCTATGGGGCTGTGCTGTATTATAGTCTATGGGGGCTGGCTGTATTACATTCTATGGGGGCTGGCTGCATTACATTCTATGGGGGCTGTGCTGCATTACATTCTATGGGGGCTGTGCTGCATTACATTCTATGGGGGCTGGCTGTATTACATTCTATGGGGGCTGGCTGTATTACATTCTATGGGGCTGTGCTGCATTACATTCTATGGGGGCTGTGCAGCATTACATTTTATGGGGGCTGTGCAGCATTACATTCTATGGGGCTGTGCTGTATTATAGTCTATGGGGGCTGGCTGTATTACATTCTATGGGGGCTGGCTGTATTACATTCTATGGGCTGTGCTGTATTACATTCTATGGGGGCTGGCTGTATTACATTCTATGGGGGCTGTGCTGCATTACATTCTATGGGGGCTGTGCAGCATTACATTCTATGGGGCTGTGCTGTATTATAGTCTATGGGGGCTGGCTGTATTACATTCTATGGGGGCTGTGCTGTATTACATTCTATGGGGGCTGTGCTGCATTACATTCTATGGGGGCTGTGCTGCATTACATTCTATGGGGGCTGGCTGTATTACATTCTATGGGGGCTGGCTGTATTACATTCTATGGGGCTGTGCTGCATTACATTCTATGGGGGCTGTGCAGCATTACATTCTATGGGGCTGTGCTGTATTATAGTCTATGGGGGCTGGCTGTATTACATTCTATGGGGGCTGGCTGTATTACATTCTATGGGCTGTGCTGTATTACATTCTATGGGGGCTGGCTGTATTACATTCTATGGGGGCTGTGCTGCATTACATTCTATGGGGGCTGTGCAGCATTACATTCTATGGGGCTGTGCTGTATTATAGTCTATGGGGGCTGGCTGTATTACATTCTATGGGGGCTGTGCTGTATTACATTCTATGGGGGCTGTGCAGCATTACATTCTGTGGGGCTGTTCTGTATTATAGTCTATGGGGGCTGGCTGTATTACATTCTATGGGGGCTGGCTGCATTACATTCTATGGGGCTGTGCTGCATTACATTCTATGGGGGCTGTGCTGCATTACATTCTATGGGGGCTGGCTGTATTACATTCTATGGGGGCTGGCTGTATTACATTCTATGGGGCTGTGCTGCATTACATTCTATGGGGGCTGTGCTGCATTACATTCTATGGGGGCTGTGCTGCATTACATTCTATGGGGCTGTGCTGCATTACATTCTATGGGGGCTGGCTGTATTACATTCTATGGGGGCTGTGCTGTATTACATTCTATGGGGGCTGAGCTGTAATGCTGGATACAGCTGTAATTATATGTTATATAGTCGTGTTACACTCCCCTCACTTCTTGTAGCCTACAAGTGTACAAAGATATTATACAGTCACCATGTGACAAGTGGGCCTGTGTGACTTCAAATGCCAGGGCTGAATTTTAGTCCCAGTCCGGCCCTGGATGGAGGTCACTTTGCTGTGGTTGATTGGCATACATGAATTGGCTTATATGGAGTGCTGCTGTGTTTTCTTTTCCTACATAATGCAGCTATCGCAGCTTGTGGAGTGGAGTTGATACCAAAACGTTTTATTTTGGTCTCATCTGACCACAGTAGCTTCTCCAATATATACTCTAGGTCATCCAGCCTGTCATTAGTGAACTTCATACGGGCCTGGATATGTGCTGGCATGAGTAGGGGACCTTGTGTGCACTGCAGGATTTTAATCCATGTCGACATAGTGTGTTATTAATGGTGATGCTTGAGACTGTGGTTCCAGCTCTCTTCAGTTCATTGACCAGGTCCTCCCATTTAGTGCAAGGCTTATTCCTGACCTTTCTCACAATCATCCTTACCCCATGAGGCGAGATCTTGCATGGAGCCCCAGACCGAGGAATATTGGCAGTCATCTTGTGTTTCTTCCATTTTCTAATTACTGTGCCAATAGTCGTTGCCTTCTCATCAAGCTGCTTGCCTATTGTCCTTGTAGCCCATCCCAGCCTTGTGTATGTCTACAATCAATTTTGTCTCAGGTGTCACTAGACAGCTCTTTAGTCTTGACCATGGTGGAGAGGTTGTAGTGTGATTGATTGAGTTTTGTGGACAGGTGTCTTTTATACTGGTAACTAGAGATGAGCGAATATTTCAATGTTCCGTTCAGATTACAATCACCGAATTTGCAATATTCGCTGATTAATTTGGCGAATATTCGCCGAACACCCTTCATGTCAATAGGAGGGAAAAATAAACGCTTACACTATACCTTATAACGACCCCAAATGCTGCCAAAACACATCAAGTGAGGAACAGACACCAGGGAAGTGGCCTCAATTCACCCACAGTGCAAATTGTAGCATGGCACTGCAGCAATCAGCCAGGCATGAGATATTGGGGTCTGGGACAGCATTTACAGCTTTCAATTGAACATCACAGTAAGATCGGTGTAGGCCTCCTTTGCTGGGAGCCCTGATACCACATGCAACAGCTCAATCCTGCTTTCATACTCAGCCACACTCAGGTACACAAATATCATATAAATTTTGTAGACTATTATTAGAAAAATCTATAGATAGTAGCACGAATAGTTGACTCCAAGGAAGTGGAGGCCTGAGGGTCTTGGAGGCCTACTGCTACAGGCAACATGCATGAAGGAGACCCAACCAGGAGTCTACACATTTACAAAAATTAGTGACAGACACCAATAAATTGCCATCAATTGCAATAGAGTAGAACTAGTATAGTGGGAACTGACACCTCTTCAACTACAGCTAACCCAGTAGATGGAGACTGTAACGGGCAAGGTGGTGGAATTACTGTTCCCTTTCCCTCTGAAAGCCTGAAAGGGCGTAACTAGGTGACCTACCAAATCCCTACATGGACAAGTGGCAGCAGGTGAAAACTGCGACCCAAGGAGGGACAAAGAGGTGGCACCAGGTGCTACTCCATGACTGACCTACAGAATGTGGCAGCTAACCACCTACAGCTGCTATAGCCCGAAGGAGGGATGAAAAATGCAGGCAGGCACTGTAGGGACTCTGGAACCACGGGTGCAGATGGGACCAACTGAGGAGCAGAAAATCATTTGCAGGTGCGGGCTGGACCGCCTGTTAGACAGATGGGTGCTGGCAGGTGCGATCTGGACCGGCTGATGGACAGAAAGGTACAGACAGGTACGAGCAGATGTGCACAGACAGGTAAGAGCAGATGTGTACAGGGTTGACAAGCAGACAGGTGGACCTGGGGACCCTGACAACTAGCAAGCATGCAAGGAAAACTAACAACGTTGCTTAGTCACCTCCATATTGGAGGAGAAGCCTTAAATAGAAGGTGTCACCCAGCTATAGGCTGGGAATACCTTAGGTTGATGTGGGCGGTCCATTTAAGAGGGAAGGGAGCACTCACATGCACCCTCTAAGCATAGTTCTTAGTTCTACAACTGAACCTTGGTGGACACCGACCCATAGGGGGCGACATGAAGAGGTGGCATGTGATTGGGAGACACTGAATGTCCTGCCTGTTAGGTACGAGGAAATCCAACAAAGGACCAAGTCTGTAATGTCAGCAGATCAGAAAGTCTACTGTGTCAAAGGTAGATGCCATGTCCAGGAGAAGGAAAAAGACAAACTCATGTCGCTTTCATTTTTCAGTAAGTAGGTCGTTGGTGACTTTGGTCAGGGCAGTTTCAGTGGAATGGTGCAGACTGAAGCCAGATTGTAAGCTGTGAAAGAGGGAGCAAGAGGAGAGGTGAGAGGACAGTTCAAAATGGATGTGTTGTTCCAGTAGTTTGGAGGCATTAGGGAGAAATTATATGGGGTGATAGCTAGACAGAAAGGATGGGTCAAGGGTTGGCTTTTTGAGGACAGGTGTCATCAAGGTATGTTTCAATCAGGATGGAAGACACCAGTTGTTAGAGACAGAATGAAGAGGTGGTTTAGGCTTGTGATGAAGACTGTGGTAAAGTTTGGATTAAGGTGGGATGTTATTGTGTCAAGTTCACAGGTGATGAGGCAAAGTCTTCAGATGAGAGGGAAGGGATGCTGGTGGACGCAGGACAGAATTGAAAACACTGAATAGCTGTTTAGGGTTGTGAGACAGGTATGATATGAGGGATGAGAAGATGGTTTGTTTTGCTGCAGGGAGCAATTGTGCAGTATTTTTACAACTTCTGTTACTGGACAGGCAACTCAGCTCCCTTTCTTTGGCAGCCATACAGCGGTAAGCTTTGTAGATGAGGGCCAGAAAGAACATGTGCTCTAGTAAATGGCAAGCGCTGCATCAAGTGGCATCTGCTCTTCTTCCTCCACCTTAACATCACACACAGTACAGTCATCAGCGGTGGCACCCCAATTACCCTTTTTTCCCCCACATCACAACTCTCCAAGCGCCCAACTGACTGTTGTGAACCACAGGTGGCTGAATCTGCAGATCTCTTCACACATTGTATGCCATGGGCGTAAGAAGTGTACTCTAAAGATTTACAGAGTCAAGAGGAGGAAATAATCTGCAGCGATAGCCACATTTTTTCTCAGCTTGATCCATGGCCGGACGAAGTTGGGTCCGAGCATAAACCAAACCTTTGTCAACAGAAGTTAACCCTGTAACTAGTGTTGAGCGACACCGTCCGATACTTGAAAGTATCGGTATCGGAAAGTATCGTCCGATACCGGCAAAGTATCGGATCTCGCCGATACCGATACCCGATACCAATACAAGTCAATGGGACTCAAGTATCGAAAGGTATCCTGATGGTTCCCAGGGTCTGAAGGAGAGGAAACTCTCCTTCAGGCCCTGGGATCCATATGAATGTGTAAAATAAAGAATTAAAATAAAAAATATTGATATACTCACCTCTCCGATGCAGCCTGGACCTTACCGCTGTGAACCGGCAGCCTTCTTTGCTTAAAATGAGCGCGTTCAGTACCTTCCATGACGTCACGGCTTCTGATTGGTCGCGTGCCACTCATGTGACCACCATGCGACCAATCAGAAGCCGTGTCGTCATCCCTCAGGTCCTAAATTCCTAGAAGGGAATTTAGGACCTGAGGGAAGACGTCGCGGATTGCGATTGGTCGCGTGGCGGTCACATGAGCGGCACGCGACCAATCAGAAGCCGTGACGTCATGGAAGGTGCTGAACGCGCTCATTTTAAGCAAAGCAGGCTGCCGGTTACTACCAGGGCGCGTCAGAGGGTGAGTATATCCCTATTTTTTATTTTAATTCTTTATTTTTTACATGGATATGGATCCCAGGGCCTGAAGGAGAGTTTCCTCTCCTTCAGACCCTGGGAACCATACACTGGGAACTTCCGATTCCGATTCCCGATACCACAAAAGTATCGGATCTCGGTATCGGAATTCCGATACCGCAAGTATCGGCCGATACCCGATACTTGCGGTATCGGAATGCTCAACACTACCCGTAACGTTAAAAGTAAATTTTGCCAGTTGCTTTCCCCCCTGGAAAGGGACGCACCCATTCTGCAGTAATAAAACCTGCTAGAAGACAATCTTGACAGTGTTTTCCCCAACACAGCAGTGAGGCACACAGTTTGCATCACAGTGACAGCCTTCCAACCATCGAAATGTTCAGTTGTCAATGCAAAAACATTAGCAGGTGAACTCAGCCGTGAACAGTTAGAGAAGGAAAGGATTTCTCAGGTACTCCAACGAGGCTGGTGAAAATAATTATTCTTTTATTCAGACATAAAGTGCAGCTAAAAATGGCAGTGAATTAAAAAACCTGACAGGTTTCTGGCGCGATACTGCACCCTTAGTCATAGGCATATCAAGGAAAGCAAATGGACAAGTATATGTAGCAAATGCTGACCAATCAACAAGGACAAATTATAAAAACATTTTCTATGCACCATGTGTTAAGACACACTGATGTACAATGAAATCTGTGGAAAAAGCAAGCAGGAATAGAAACCAATGAATAAAAAATAGAAAACATAAACAAAGAAATGTAATGAATAGTGTTGAGCATTCCGATACCGCAAGTATCGGGTATCGGCCGATACTTGCGGTATCGGAATTCCGATACCGAGATCCGATACTTTTGTGGTATCGGGAATCGGAATCGGAAGTTCCCAGTGTATGGTTCCCAGGGTCTGAAGGAGAGGAAACTCTCCTTCAGGCCCTGGGATCCATATCCATGTAAAAAATAAAGAATTAAAATAAAAAATAGGGATATACTCACCCTCTGACGCGTCCTGGTAGTAACCGGCAGCCTGCTTTGCTTAAAATGAGCGCGTTCCTTCTAGGAATTTAGGACCTGAGGGATGACGTCACGGCTTCTGATTGGTCGCGTGGCAGTCACATGAGCGGCACGCGACCAATCAGAAGCTGTGACATCATGGAAGGTACTGAACGCGCTCATTTTAAGCAAAGAAGGCTGCCGGTTCACAGCGGTAAGGTCCAGGCTGCGTCGGAGAGGTGAGTATATCAATATTTTTTATTTTAATTCTTTATTTTACACATTCATATGGATCCCAGGGCCTGAAGGAGAGTTTCCTCTCCTTCAGACCCTGGGAACCATCAGGGTACCTTCCAATACTTGAGCCCCATTGACTTGTATTGGTATCGGGTATCGTATCGGCGAGATCCGATACTTTGCCGGTATCGGCCGATACTTTCCGATACCGATACTTTCAAGTATCGGATGGTATCGCTCAACACTAGTAATGAAACAAAAATAAATTGAAAAATGAAAAAAAAGATGTATGATGAACTTAATAAATGTAAAATAAATCATTTCTAAAGTTCATTCCGTTAGAGAATTTGGTATCCAATTTCAGGATCCAAAAAGCTTCCCTAATAGTGATGAGTTTAATGTTGGTTTACGCCTTGTTCAGAAATGTCAAAAATGCAAAATGTTTCAAGTCACCTTTATGAACATTTACAAAATGCTTAGATGCTCATGAATAGGAGCTATTCATGTTATTAATGTTAGACATATGTTCTGCTATACTTTTTTTTAGCTTGCAGATCGTACAACCAATATAAACCACTTCACAAATATTTTTTTAATGCACGTTAAGTCTGCAGAAAGGTTCATATCACAACCGCACTAAATGACAAGGTGGGATGCAGCAGGCTGTTTCACATTTAGCTAGCGAAAAAATATTATTTAGAATGCTATACTCATGCATGGAGCACAATAGAAGCAGAGCACAACACACTTGTAGGACATGTGCCCTGATGGCTTTGTCTGTGGACCTCAGTAATGGCAAAATAAATGCTGGAAGGTAAATTTAGCAGCCACACTGGACACTGTCTAGCAACAATATCTAACTGATATACAACCACCTAACAACTAGCTAAAATCTTGCTGTTAACAGTGCCAGCATCAGGAGCAGTCTCTCTGTGCTGTTACAGTATCAAAATGGCACTAAAACAAGATGTCTTCTCTTTATATGGAGAGGGACATGTGATTTCAGCAGCCAATGACACAAGCCGTTTTTTCAGGACATTGTGGGCGTTTCCTGCGTACTGATTGGCTAGCCGCAATGTGCACACATAAAGTTAGAAAAAAAATTACAGTTTACAAGCACGCTGCGACTCGGAGCTCTGCAAGCACCCTACCCTCATCAAACACATGCCCTACGCTCATCATACAGCACCATTATAGTAGCAAAAGTGCTGAAAATACTTTAGTGGCAACACAAATATTTTCCCACACTTTTTACTGAATGTTTCTGATTTTTTATGATTTTATAAAATTTTTCTCGTCTTTCTGATCATGAATCCAAATATGCCATATATGTGCCAAATGTATGTTTGGCGATAATTTTTAGAACAAATTCTCTCATCACTAGTCATAACGTTGCAGACTACTCAGCGCAGCAGATGCCAAGGATGCAAAGACGCTGAAAATGATCAAGTGAGCATCACTTCGGTGACTGGACAGAAGAGGACAACTGAACTGGTCTGGGGCTGGACAGGTAAGGGTAATGTGAGTATAATTTATTTTACTTTTTCTTTATGTTTATTATACCCCTGTGTCTTAAGAGATGCCAGATAAGGCTACGTTCACATTTGCGGTCAGCGCCGCAGCGTCGGGCGCCGCAGCGTCGCCGCATGCGTCATGCGCCCCTATATATAACATGGGGGCGCATGGACATGCGTTGTGCTGCGTTTTGCGCCGCATGGCCACAAGCGTTGGACGCAAGAAACGCTTCAAGTTGCATTTTTTTTGCGTCCAACTTTCGGCCAAAAAGGACGCATGCGGCGCAAAACGCAGCGTTTTAGCGTGCGTTTTGCCGCGTTTTTGTTTGCGTTGTGCGCTGCGGCACCGACGCTGCAGCGCACAACGCAAATGTGAACGTAGCCTTATTATAACATAAAAAATAAATTTTCTGGCCAAAATAGAGCAAGTTTCCTAATTCAAATTTCCTAGTAAAATACAAGCAAGGTGCTTTGTTCAAATTTCGTCAAAGTGTTCATCAAAGATTGACCTCCACATCTCTGTTCATTACATTGTATCTGCCACTATATAATCATATGTGCCATATATGTTTTCTGACAGCAGCACGTGAAGAGTATTCAGCGAGGGACAGCAAACATCTCATAGTCATGAGGTTGAGAACCATTGGTATTGGGTACTGGTCTGATGTCAATGAGTTCTCTGTCCACAATAGGCTTCAAAGTGAACTTCTGCAGTAAAGTTGTGATGAATAGGAAGATTTCCATGCGAGCCAGGGTCATGCCCATACACATCCGTTTGCCTGTAGGAAGGAAGACATCATGTGTTAGACGGTGTATAATGGTCCTCGGGGACCATCTGTGTCAGCTTCTAAATAATCTACTAGTGAAGTTGTTCAAAAATTCTTGACCAACAATTTTAAAAAATTACCATCCTGGTTTTGAACCTTCTCCAGAATTCTGCTGCCATGAACTGAGAGGGAACTGATTTTGAGAACCTAAACAAGATTGTATTATATGTCTTCTAGACCATGAGCAAGTGAATTCCTTGGTATTACTCTGTGATGCTGGTCTTATCATGGTTGCTTCATCTAATGGGCATTACACTCATATAGACGAAGCTTCACTGCAACAAGTACCACTACTGCCTATAGTCCCTGTATAATTCTTTGCTTAATGGCACTATTTATGCCCCAACACAATCGACTATCAACCACATTTGGATCCTTCAGATGGAACCTGAAAACCCACCTCTTCAGGAAAGCCTACAGCCTGCACTTACCCTGCTACCTCCTCACCACTACTGGACCTACCACCTCATAAACACCGGTGCTCCTACAACCCTCAACCTATTGTCTCCTTCCCCACCATCCTGTAGAATGTAAGCCAGAAAGGGCAGGGTCCTCACCCCTTTGCATCAGTCTGTAATTGTTAGTTTGCTTACTGTAAGTGATATCTGTAATTTGTATATAACCCCTTCTCATGTGCAGCACCATGGAATCAATGGTGCTATTTAAATAATAATACTGTAATAATAATAATTATTGTGGAAAGCACATATTACACCTGATGAAGGCCGATACAGGCTGAAACACGTTGTTTTGTTCTTATCTAAGTGTCCTAAAAAATTTGCTACAGAGCAAACTGTCTTTACTAGGGTTGAGCGACTTTTATTTTTATAGGATCGGGTCGGGTTTCACGAAACCCGACTTTCTCAAAAGTCGGGTCGAGTGAAATCGGCCGATCCTATAAAAAAGTCGGGGTCGGGGTCGGCCGAAACACGAAACCCAATGCAGTGCAATGGGATACTATGGTTCCCAGGGTCTGAAGGAGAGGAAACTCTCCTTCAGGCCCTGGGATCCATATTTAAGTGTAAAATAAAGAATTAAAATAAAAAATATTAATATACTCACCTCTCCGGAGGCCCCTGGACATCGCCGCTGGTAACCGGCAGCCTTCTTTGCTTAAAATGAGCGCGTTTAGCGCCTTCCATGACGTCACGGCTTGTGATTGGTCGCGGCCACCCATGTGACCGCTCACGCGACCAATCACAAGCCGTGACATAATTCTCAGGTCATAAATTCCTAATTCAAGGAATTTAGGACCTGAGAATTACGTCACGGCTTGTGATTGGTCGCGTGGCGGTCACATGAGCGGCCGCGACCAATCACAAGCCATGACGTCATCTAAGGCCCTTCACGCGCTCATTCTTAAGAAGGAAGGCTGCCGGAAAGAAGCAGGGCGCGTCCGAGGGTGAGTATATACCTAATAGGAATATACTCACCCTCGGCTTCTTTCCGGCAGCCTTCCTTCCTAAGAATGAGCGCGTGAAGGGCCTTAGATGACGTCACGGCTTGTGATTGGTTGCGGCCGCTCATGTGACCGCCACGCGACCAATCACAAGCCGTGATGTAATTCTCAGGTCCTAAATTCCTAGAATTAGGAATTTAGGACCTGAGAATTACGTCACGGCTTGTGATTGGTCGCGTGAGCGGTCACATGGGCGGCCGCGACCAATCACAAGCCGTGATGTCATGGAAGGCGCTAAACGTGCTCATTTTAAGCAAAGAAGGCTGCCGGTTACCAGCGGCGATGTCCAGGGGCCTCCGGAGAGGTGAGTATATTAATATTTTTTATTTTAATTCTTTATTTTACACTTAAATGTGGATTCCGATACCGATTTCCGATATCGCAAACATATCGGAACTCGGTATCGGAATTCTGATACCAGATTCAGAAGATCGCCGACCTCATGGCCGACCCCACACAGGGGTCGGGTTTCATGAAACCCGACTTTGCCAAAAGTCGGCGACTTCTGAAAATGGCCGACCCATTTCGCTCAACCCTAGTCTTTACTTCAAACCATCCTGGTCCTCCGGAAGCGCCGAGAAGGAAAATCTTCTATTTATCAAATTATTGTGGCCTAGTTATTGACTGGAGGCATCAAAAACCAGAATTCAATTTTGGTAGTGCTTTTTTCCGAAATTAAATTTTCTAATTTCCATAGGTTGGCCAGGTTTATGTGATTCCTCAATGGAAAGATTACTGGTCAAGTACCAGACTTGCCAACTGTCAGGAAATTACAGTCAGTAAAAATAAGGCACTTTTTTCCCCGTTCCATGAAAATGTTTTATGTGTCCATGATTTGTTTTTCCCTTAAGCTGGAGAAGCTAGCACAGATTATTATGACTAATATCATTTTACAGTTCACAGTGAGGCAGCAAATGTCTTTATATAAAAAATTTTGGCTGTAGACATAGGTCACTTAGAATATTAGTGATTTATAGTTTATATTATATTAGATTATATAATGTGTCCTTAAAAAACATTGGCTGCTCATTGTTTTTCAAGAAGCTGTCCGGGAAAAAAAGAAATCAAGTCAGCAACCTTGCCAGGTGCAATAGCAAATTATGTGCGAACAGCAAGTACTGTGCCCCTGTTTTCAAAGTCCCATTGGCAAGCCTATTGCCTGCTTCTATGGTATGTATACCCTTGGGATGTACATGGTGGATATTCATTTAAATCTTTTATGAATATTAGAACCACTTAAAAAGAAGCGCACCAAGAGGAAGAACTGATATATGGTCCATTGCCTAGTACAGAACCTGTGGGGTTGGAGTATGCTAAAAGATAAAAGTCATGATCCACTTCTTCAGACCTTGCATTAGACATAATACATCATTTTCTTCAGTATTCCTTTTAAAAGTGGATCAGATGTGGAAAATAATGTACAGTCATGGCTTCACTAAAATTTATGATATCATGTTTTATTAAAAAGCTGAGAAACCCTTGAAGGGATATTTACCTGCAGAAAATACCATAAAGGCTTCACTCTTCTTGAAGCCACCATTCTCATCAAGGAAGTGTCCAGGATCAAACTCTTCCGGATTCTTAAAAAGATTTGGGTCCTTCAAAACGGATGTTATCATCGGAACTATCATCATTCCCTTGTGGAATACATATCAATTCAGTTGCTGAATACAGAAGATGTGGACGTATGTCATATTGTTCTGGTATTGGCATTTTACCTTCGGTATGTGATATCCCTTTAAAGTTGTGTCTTCCTGTGCTGCACGCATAAGCCCCATAGGAAAAATATCTGCAAATCGCTGAATTTCATGGATGACCGCATCTGTATATGGCATTTGTGCCCGGTCCTCTGCTGATGGACATCGGTTTTGGCCAACTACGCGGTCAATCTCCTCATGAATCTTCTCTGTAGAGTAGAAATGAACAAAGGTAAATTGCAGTCACCAATTGGAGAAAATCCAAGAGGTTTTCTGAAGCCTCATATTATTTACATGTGCTTAAATGTATGTGCATTTATTTGACTCTCTAAATACTACATTAAAGTAGCATTTGTGTGAGAGAACATACGCCCTTACTTCTACAGTTCTCATGCTAGAATTCACCAGATGCTTGTTGATCTCAGCACTATGGGTAGAAGAGATTTGAAGAGTCTATTGTGGGGTTGTGATCTGCCTTTGAATAAGTCCAAAAATCAACACAGGAGATTATGGTGAAGAACTAATAATCCCTGGAAATTTACTCTTTGACTTGGTGTTATGCCAAATCCATAAATGATCCAATGAGTCCACATCCACCATTGTTACATTACAGAAAAAGAATAATGAGACAAACATACTGTAGTTTAATAAAAAACGTTATTTAAGTAGAGACCCATTTTACCTTGTACCTCTGGGTGTTTAAGAAGTATAAGGAAGCTGTATCTTAATGTCATAGTTGTAGTCTCAGTTCCAGCAAAAAACAAATCAATTACGGTCCCCACTAAGTTATCGTCACAGAACTCAGTTTCTGGATTATTTTTTTCCTGTAAAAACAATTTGAACAGAAATTATTATGTGAGATGTATTTTAGATATTTCATTCAAATCCAATGTGATTAGATAATATAAATTGGTTGAGATCATTATTGGCCTTCACATTCCAACATTAGACTACTTCTAATCAAAATGACTATCAGATTCTTGCTGCACAACTGTTTAAACCATATATCATTCATCAGTGGTATGACAAGTCATCTTGTGTTAAGCAAATCTGTAGCTTAGTTTTCCATCAACCAGGAAGAAAATTCCCAGTAGAGTTTTGTATGGCTTAAGTATCAGAAACTTATACCTAAGCCATCTAAACTTTATACTTTGGCCAAGCAGATGACCTCACTTAGTACTGAGGGCACATTCTCTCTTTTGGAGACCCCTCTAGAAATAGTCAACATGTTCTAACCTACCTCTTCTATTTTCAGGAGGAAGAAGTCAATGAGATCCCGTGGGCAACTCTCATCAAAGGTGTCTTTATGAGCTTTTATCATTTCCTTGACAAACTTTTTCATCTTGATATTATTTGATAAGATCTTCTGGTGTGGCCCAGGAAGACATTTCATCAAGCGTGGAAACATTCCAAGGAGCTGTAAAATGAAATATTAATAATCTCCTATTATGGATTTAAAATGGAAAAGGAACATCTTCATCTTTAAAAAAAAAAAACATAACTTTAACCCCTTCACACCAAAGCCTGTTTTCACCTTCCTGACCTGGCCCAGTTTTTTCAATTTTGACTAGTGTCACTTTATGGGGTTATAACTCTGGAATGCATTAATTAACAGATCTCACTGATAGAGAATTTTTTCTAGTGGCATATTGTACTTCATGGCAGTGGTAAAATTTGTTCGATATGACTTTCATTTATTTGTGAAAATAGCTGAAATTTGGCTAAAATTTGAAAAATTTTGCAATTTTTTTATGCCCTTAAATAAGAGAGAAATGTCACAAAAAATAGCAAGTATCGTTTCCCATATGTGTTTTTACATTAGCACAATTTTTTAGGCACGATTTTTGTGTTAGGAAGTTATAAGGGTTCAAAATTTACCAGCAATTTCTCATTTTTTTCAATGAAAAAAAAAACATGTTCTAAGGACCACATCACATTTGAAGTGACTTTGAGGGGCCTATATGACAGAAAAAAAGCAAAAGTGAAACTGTTCTAAAAACTACACCCCTCACTGTGTTCAAAATCACATACAAGAAGGGGGCGTGGCCTGATGGTGAAAGGGAACAGTCGCACCTCACCAGAGCTCCGGCTTTGAGACTGATTCCCAAGGAATCTTTTTGACCCCACAGCACTTAAAAAACCCCAATATTGGGTTAAAAGTGCGGCAATCACTCGAGGAAGACCCGGAGAGCAAGAGAAGCTTATTGCCTCGGTGCAAGCTTAACAACTCTCCGTGGAGGAAAAGAGACGCGACACAGACGCCGCCATCTTAGAAGTCTCTGGGATCAAGCATACGGCGGACTGCTGAGACGCCGGGAAGGTACTTACCTCCCCTTCCCTGGCCGCTTCTCCTCCGCCCCGGCTTTCCGTGCGCGCCCGCACGATCCGCTGCTTGCCGGCACTTGTGTCCTGTGTGCCGCGGACCTCTGGCCCCTGCCTCCTGCTGTAGAGGCTGGACAGAAGAGGGACTGCGCTCACTGGAGGGAGAGTTGTGCGGGCCGGCTGTCGGCCGTGGCGCTTAGCGCCTTACCTGACCCGGCAGCTTTGCGGCTGTGAGAGGGAGGCTCTGTGAGTGGAGTGGATCCCGGGGATTTCCTGCCACTCCCGACGCCATCTTGTCGTCCCTGCAGGGGGCTGAAGAGAGCGCACGCCTGCGCTGCAGTTGTTCTGCGATCACCTTTCCTTGCGGATATAACGCTACATCACTTCTAGCTTCTGAGTTGTGCTTGTAGAAGAGTGAAAACACTGTTGAAACTTGGATGCGCAACAAACACCCCTTTTGAACTTGAAGGCAGCTCCCCTGTGCCACCAGCATCCCCCTGGAACTCTTAGTTCAATCAATACAGTAACCCCTTTGCTGCCTTGTGAAATAGACTGTCTTCTAAATAAAAAGGATAAATAAATAAGAAGCAACGCTTTTATTTTCCTTCTGGGCTTTTTTCCACTGCAGACTCGGGTACATTGAGATAAAGAAGAGGCCCTAGAAGACAGACGTACAGCGACATCTAGTGCACATTCCAGGAACTGGGGCTTAATTCGATTATACACAGAATATGCTAAGCAGGTTATCAATTGTCTTCACTGAGCCAATGGCGACACCTGGTGCCCATGCTGAGTTATAGCTCCGTGCACATCATAATGTTTATCTTTAAATCCTCCTCTTGTGTTCAAGTTATGTTTAAAATAAACTAAACCTACATGAACGAGCGGTGATTTCAGAAGCTAACACCTTTGACATTCAGCAAGTATAATGGTGAAGACAAGTAAAGAACATTCTAAAAGTTTAACTCCAGCTCTCTATCAAAAGAAACAGGGAGAGATGGAAAAGTTTCTCAAACATAAAGCAACAACCAAAGCTACCCTTAAGAACTCCAATCCGAATACTGGCACTAAGGACCTGATAGAGGACTCTGATTCCAGCGAGGAGATGTCCGAGAGCGACTTCCCCCAATCTGACTCAGGAAAGCTTTCCAGATTGTTCCTTAAGAAGTCCTTGTCTCAGGCTATGAAACCCTTAATAGCAGAAATTGCTGACATGAGAGCAGATCTATCGCAAATAGGAAACAGAGTTGATTCGCTGGAAAATGCTCCATCCACCATCGTCAACCAAACAAACTTGATGAAAGACCACTTTGAATTCCACAGACACCAGCTAAACAATGCGGCCCTAGCTCTTGAGGACCAAGAGAACCGGAGCAGGAGAAAGAACATTAGAATTAAAGGCCTGCCCGAGAGTGTATCCCAGGAGATACTCGAGAAAGCTACCAAAGAGATTTTTGCTCTATTGTTACCAATCAATTATGTGACCAAATCATAATTGAAAAGGTCCACAGGTCGCTGAGACCAAAACCGAAGTCCACGGACCCACCAAGAGATGTCTGTGGATTACTAAACTATCTAGATACTTCTGCCTTAACGGCGACCTCCAGAGAAAAAAAATCACTCTGCTATGAAGGTTCTCCTACACAGATTTACCAAGATTTAGCTCCATCCACTCTTATGAAGCGCAGAGTCCTAAGACCGCTACTTGACATCCTGCGCTCCAAAAAAATCCTCTATAGGTGGCTTTTCCCTTTTGGCTTGGCGATTCACGGTGGCGGGAAGCAGATCATTGTCAGAAGCCCAAACGATCTCCCTGGTGTATGGGAGACCCTCAATCTTACTCCTATAGAGATCCCCTCTTGGCTCCCGATGGATATGGATCCATACTCGCTTCCACCTTTGAAAGCTATTTCCGGGGAACATGGAGACTGGACTCCTGTCAAGAGAATGGCTTCTCCCAGACAGATGAAAGCGGGAAACAAGAAGAAGCCACCCCCCGTGAACCTTTCACTCTCTACATCATTGCTTTGTTTCCACGTAAATTGTATTTGTCTTCTACCGTTATGGTTATCTTCAGTAACAGTTATATAATGTTTTAAGATGTTGTTTAAGTGCTCTCTATTTTAGACAGATCGCCGCTCGTGCATGAGACGGCACCCACCCTATCTGCTATGGGAGGACTCCCTGGCCCCCGCCTCTGCGTCAGATGGGCAGTCTTGTTACTTTGGATTTGGTACAGTTACAGTATCTCTGTAGAACATTCCGAGCTGCTTCATACACGCAGTCATGGCTAGTTGTAATTCCCCGGCCAAAATAATTTTGGCCTCATATAATGTTAAAGGCATACGATCCCCAAATAAAAGGAGTCAAATCTTGAGATTCCTACACTCCAAAAAGACAAACATTGCCTTCCTACAGGAAATGCATTTTAAACATAACAGAACCCCAGATATGACTAGATCTTACTTCCCCCACCGGTTCCATAGCACAGGAACTTCTGCTTCTAGAGGCGTTAGCATAATCATAGGTAAAAACGTACCCTTTACGTTTAAAGATTCCCTATCTGACCCGGAAGGTAGATTTATGTTCCTCAAAGGCCTTATCGCTAACACAAAAGTAACTTTATGCAACCTTTATGCTCCAAAATGAGATCAAGTAGGTTGGTTGTGTAAGACATTGCAAACCCTGAAATTGTTCTCGGAAGGAGTTATGGTTGTTGGAGGCGACTTTAATTTACCTTTTAATCCATTCTTAGACACATCGTCAGGTAAATCCCACTTAGCTCAAAAAGCCCTTAGAAAACTGCATCTCTCTCTACAGTCGTTAAATTTAGTTGATACATGGAGGACCCTACATCCCTCTGATAGAGACTATACATTTTACTCATCCCCCCACAATACTTACCACAGAATTGACTACCTGCTAACCCCGACGAATTACCTCCAATTAATTAAATCAGCTACAATTGACAATATTACTTTGTCAGACCATGCGCCCATTTTCCTAGAAATGAACATCACTTCCCTACCCAGACGGACATTAACTTGGTCCTTAAACGAAACATTGTTAGATTCAGACACCCATATAACCAAATTGGCAAATATCCTTAATTACTTCTTTCAGGAGAATTCTAACTCAGGGCCTCAAACCGCTATTATTTGGGAGGCGCACAAAGCGGTTATTAGGGGCGAACTCATAGCTTTGGGCTCATTTGTCAAAAAAGAAAGATCAAAGCAAATAGTCTCAATTCTACAACAAATCAATACTCTTGAGAAGATCCATAAAAAATCCCGAAGTAATATAATACAGAACGAACTATTAGACTTGAGAGGTGCGCTGAAAAACCTGCTAAATATACAGTCAGCTAAAATCTACATGAGGAGCCAACAAAAATTCTACTTACATGGTAATAGAGGTAGTAAATTAATGACTTCATTACTTAAAAAACGCAATGATCTGAGGTTTATAAACCGTATCCTATCAACTGATAAGTCGTTTAAATATAAGACTTCAGATATTGCAGAAGAGTTTCGTTCTTTTTATGAAGGCCTCTACAATTTACCCACTTCACCGCAATTTAGAGACTCATCTGAAATTCTCACCAAAATAAAGGATTTCCTCACACCCCTCAATCTTCCTAAAATCTCGATAGAAGGACATCAGACATTACTGGCGCCTATTTCTTCTAAAGAGGTACTAGATACACTAAAATTGATTCCCAATGGGAAGGCCCCAGGCCCTGATGGTTTACCCATTATCTATTATAAAAAATGTATTAAACAACTTCTGCCTCATTTAGTTTCTCTGTTCAATTCACTCTTAGAAGGTCAACCCTTGCCGAGACAAACCCTGGACGCCTTTATCTCCGTTATCCCTAAAGAATGCAAGGACCCTGCAACATGTTCCAATTACAGACCTATTTCCCTTCTTAATTCAGATATTAAGCTCTAGGCCAAAATCCTAGCAATTAGGCTAAGTTCTTTTCTTCCCAAACTGATCCACACAGACCAGGTGGGATTCGTCAAAGGGAGTGAAGGAAAGGACAATTCAACCAAAATTATTCAGTCTATAACTTTTGCTAAGAATAGAGGGATCCCTTTAGTCCTCCTCTCAACAGATACGGAGAAAGCATTTAACAGGGTGAGTTGGTGCTTTATGGAACAAACCTTGTTGAAGTTTGGCTTTCCATTGCAATTTATCGATGCGATCTTCTCTCTTTACTCGCAACCTACGGCTAAGGTAAGAGTGAATGGCACCCTGTCAAATAGCTTCAGTATTCACAATGGTACGAGACAGGGATGCCCATTGTCCCCGTCCCTGTTTATTCTGGTCATAGAAACTTTAATTCAAAAAATAAGACAAGAAACACTGGTTGGAGGTCTGAAGATTGGCTCAATAGAGTTAAAAACTTTAGCCTTTGCAGATGATTTGCTTTTTTTGATCACTAATCCTTCTCAGGCCTTCCCAGCAATGTTAGACATCCTACTGCAATTTGGGCGTTTATCCAATTTTAAAATTAATAATACAAAATCATTGGCTTTAAATATTTCTCTCCCCCATAAATGTCTAGCTGAGTTATACTCACTTTGTCCCTTCTCTTGGGCTACAAATTCTATAAAATATCTCGGTATTGAGATCACAAAGTACCCTAGCCACCTTTTTCAAGCGAACTATTCTGCTCTAACTAAAAAAGTGCAAGATATGCTGAAAGCATATAATTTACCCACACTGTCATGGCTAGGACATATCAACGTCTTCAAGACGTACATCATGCCAATTATTTTGTACACATTAAACATGGTCCCGATAAACATCCCACAAACTTTCTTTAAAAACCTGAAATCTTTAATAACCAAATTTATCTGGAAGCAGAAACCAGCCAGAATCACATATAGATTTCTTTCTCGATCAACCCTTGATGGCGGTCTAAGATTGCCTGACCCTGCCCTGTATTTCCGAGCAGTCCACATATGTAGATGGCTTAAAATAATAGCTACCTTTGAGAGTAATAACCATGACAGTGTTGACTTAGCTTTGTTAGGACAGAAGGGAATACCATGCCTCTGGTCGATGGCTAAACCTCCCAGTGAACTCAGAGTGGACGATGTGTCTCTAACAACACTCAAAGTTAGACGCTTACTAAACAAGGATCTCCCTTTGGACTCTTTCCCCTCAATGTTTGCTCGAATTGGCTCTATACCTTATTTACTAGACCCAAACTATAGTGACCCATATAGATTGTGGTCCTCTCTTCCTAAAGAGCCTTTGAAATACTTCTATAATGACAAAATTTTATATGAATGAAACCTGGCCCCCTAACTCTCTGACGCACCCCAAAAATTTTTTACAAATGCAACATTTTAGACGTACGCTCCTTAATTAAAAAAAAAAATTTCCCCATGGCTCCACTTGGTCATGGCTCAATATAATGTCTAAAATTCCTCACCCTGAAATGAAGAACGTCTCTCGTATTTATGCACAACTCAGCTCCGTCAACAATCAAAATAAGCCTACATTTATTCATTCCTGGGAGATGGAGATGGGTACCGTCTTTACGAAGACACAAACGTTAAAAATCTTAGCATTTGCACGAGGATTTTCACGTTGCATACTACTCCAAGAAAACTCTTACAAAATATTGACCAGGTGGCACCTAACTCCCGCCAAATTGTCTCATTTGGGTCTGTTAGATGACAGCTCCTGCTGGCGTTGTCATGGTTCACTAGGCCATCATACCCATATTTTTTGGGAATGCCCTAATTTGAACACGTTTTGGGGAGAGATTAATAGGATTCTCAAGAAACTAAATTTAATTAAAACTAATCTACAGGCCTCTGAAGTCCTACTTTCCTGCCCATCCATTAATTTCCATCCCAAGAAGCATAGACTTCTACCACTATTAGTAAGTGCTGCAAAGCAATTAATCACTTTACATTGGAAAGATACTTCCCCTCCAACCGTGGCTGAGTGGTTTTCCAAAGTTGACCAAATCTCTAGGCTCGAAGAATTATCTAGTTGGGAAATGAACAACCATGACCTGTATGTTAAAATTTGGACTCCTTGGAAAGAGTTACGAGCGAGTTGATATATTTAATTTAATTTTGCTTCTCATTGTATGCCCACGTGGTTCTGAGCTATGACTGGATGTATTATCGCAAACTGTATTTGTTATTGGTTATGTCTCTATGTAAAGTACCATTTCACGTTTTAGTCGTTTTAATTCCTCCTTTTGATTTCCCCTTGTTTTCCCTCTCCCTACCCTACCCTATATTACCCCCTACTCTAGACCTTCCTGAACCCCTCCCCCCCTATTTTCTCATTATTCCTATGTTTTTACTTACTGTATTATGTGATATTTGTCACTGCTTTTATGTTTATTCTTAAATAAAGAATTTATAAAAAAAAAAAATCACATACAAGAAGTTTATTAACCCTTCAGGTGCTTCACAGGAATTAATGGAATGTGGAAGAAAAGAAGTAACATTTAACTTTTTTCACAAAAATTTAGAACCATTTTTTTGCAAGGATAACAGGAAAAGATGACCCAAAATTTGTGGTGCAATTTTTCATGCGTATGCCATAAATTCATAGTAGACCATAAGTGGGAGAGAACCACTGTTTGGGCACACGGCAGAGCTAAGCTATGAAGGAATGGAGCGCCATTTAACTTAAATTTGCTGGAATAATTAGTGGATGCCATGTCGCGTTTGGAGAGCCCTTGATATGCTTTAACAGTGGAAAATGCTCACAAGTGACATCATTTTAGAAACTAGACCCCTCAGGGAACTTATATAACTGTGTGGTGAGCACCCTGAACCCCCCAACTGCTTCACAGAAGCTTATAACATTGAGACATGAAACAAAAAAAAATCATATTTTTCACAGAAAAATGTTTTTAACCCCAACAATTTTACAAGGCTAACAGGAGAAATTGCACTATAAAATTTGTTGTGAAATTTTTCCTGAGTGCGCCTATACCCCATATGTGGGGGGAAACCACTATTTTAGAGCATGGCAGAGCTCAGACGGGAACAAGTGCCATTTGACTTTTTGAAAGTAAAATATCCTGAAATAATTAGTGGACTCGATGTCGCATTTGGAGAGCCCCTGATGTGCCTAAACAGTGGAAACCAATCACAACTGACACCATTTTAGAGACTGGACCCCTCAGGGAACTTATCTAGATGTGTGGTGAGCACCATGAAACCCACGTACTTCACCGAATTCTAGAACGTTGAGCCATGAAAATGTAAAAAAAAAAAAAATCACAGTATTCACGCATGTTTTTATCTCAAAATTTTGCACTTTCACAAGGGTAACAAGAGAAATTGCACCATATAATTTGCTGTGAAATTTCTCCTGAATATGACAATACCCTATATGTGTACATGTGGAAGACAACTGCTGTTTTGGCACACAGCATGGCTCAGAAGGGCAGGAGCAACATTTGACTTTGATTGAAAAATTTTCCGGAATCATTAGGGGAAACCATGTCACGTTTGGAGAGCCCCTGATATGGCTAAATAGTAATACCCCTCACAAGTTACCCCATTTTGGAAAATAAATCCCTCAGGGAACTTATCTAGATGTGTGGTGAGAACTTTGAACCCCATGTGCTTTAGAGAAGTTTATTGTTGAGCTATGAAAAAAAAAATCACATTTTTCTCACAAAAATGTTTTTAGCCCCAATTTTTAATTTTCACAATGGTAACAGGAAATACTACACCATACAATTTATTGTGCAATTTTTTCTGAGTTGGCGGATACCCAAAAGGTGGAGGAAAACTATACTTTATGCTCACGGAAAGGCTCAGAAGAGAAGGAGTGGAACACATATTTTAATGGGATGGTCTGCGGGTGTCATGTTGCATTTGCAGAGCCTCTGATGTGCCTAAACAGTGGAAACCTCCCACAAGTGACCCCATTTTGGAAACTAGACCCCTCATGTAATTTATCTAGATGTGTGGTGAGCACGTTGAACCCCCATGTGCTTCACAGAAGTTAATAATGTTGAGCTATGAAAATAAAAATAAAAATAATCACACTTTTTCCCAGAAAAATGTTATTTTAGCCCCAATTGTTTTATTATTATTAATTAATATATAATTAATATCACACGGTTAACAGGGGACAATGGAACCCAAGCTTTCTTGGTTGTATTGTAGGATGTAATCACTGTTTGATGTATATCAATTACTGTGGCCACTCTAGATACAATCAGGTCAAGGTGTTATAGCATGTTGCCAGCCACAATGCCTTTGATCATTTAACCACCCCCTGGTGTGCTGGCCCCAGCTGCCAAATTATCCCCACCCTGGTCCCATAATCCATCTCTTCTGACCCATCACTGGACTATAAATGTAGAACCATCCTTAGGGGGGCACGCTAGTGGGGGTGCATGCGTCACATAAGCAAAGCGTCACGGAAGATAAGCGTCGTGATACCGCAGTTATTCCATGGCAGTTAGTCAGGGCAGGAGTCAGGTAAACCACACTCTCTTTTCCCTTCTCACCATGTGCTTTATTCCTATCCTCCTATGCTCCCTTGCAATCCACATTCACCGCCCAATCCCCCCTCCACCACGACTCATACACATCAGCTCCTCACTGCTTCCCTCTCCCATGTACAGCTCCCATGCACTTCTCACCTTCCTGAAAAACCTCAGCCCATCTTACCCAAACACACTGCACAAAAAAACTACAAACACTTCAAAAAACTACTTGCTTTTTATCTTGTTACTCCTACTGATTTCGGGGGACATATCCCCCAACCCCGGTCCCCCATCCCCCAACCTCAACTGCTACCCTATCTCATATCAAAACCATACTAACCTTATTAATATTACTTGCACTCCCTCACCTCTCCCTTTCAATTGTGCCCTTTGGAATCCACGGTCTGTATGTAACAAGCTCCCTTTCCTGCACAACTACTTTCTGAACAACTCTCTCAATCTGTTGGCCCTCACTGAAACCTGGATCCAAGACTCTGACACTGTCTCCCCTGCTGCCATTTCCCATGGTGGCTTACAATTCTCCCATTCCCCAAGACCCACTAACAGACCTGGTGGTGGAGTCGGCATACTCTTGTCCCCCCAATGCACGTTCCAGGTTATACCCCCAGTTGTTTCACTTTCATTCCCTTCTTTTGAGGTCCACACCATCAGGCTCTTCCGTCCCCTCTCCCTCAGAGTAGCGGTCATATACCGGCCCCCAGGCTCACCTACCCACTTCCTGGACGACTTCTCAGCCTGGCTGCCGCACTTCATGTCCTCAGAATTACCAACCTTTATCCTGGGAGACTTCAACATTCCCATTAACAGCCCCACGTCCACATCTGCATCCCAGCTTCTATCACTAACCACTTCTCTCGGCCTCTCACAGCTCTCAACCTCTGAAACACACAAAGACGGTAACACCCTGGACCTGGTCTTTGTCCGGCTCTGTTCAATTCCCCACCTCGATAACTCACCACTTCCCCTCTCTGACCACAACATTCTCTCCTTCACACTCACAATTCCTCGCCCACCCCAGCACTCTCCTACCTACCACACATTCAGAAATCTACATGCTATTAATCCTCACACACTTTCAGACTCCTTACACTCATCACTGTCCCCAGTCTCCTCTTGTCCCTGTCCTGATCTGGCTGTACATTACTTCAATGACACTCTTAGAAGCACCCTAGACCAAGTAGCTCCCCTCACCTTCAGAACCTCCAAACACAGAGTGAAACAGCCCTGGCTCACATCGCAAACCCGATTCCTCCAGCGATGCTCCAGGTGTGCTGAACGCTTATGGAGGAAAACTCGCACCCCAGAAGACTTCTTGCACTTCAAATTTATGTTAAGGACCTATAACTCTGCCCTTCACCTTGCCAAACAGACCTACTTCACCACCCTGATCTCCTCACTATCCAACAACCCCAAGAAACTTTTTGACACATTTCACTCCCTCCTCAGGCCAAAAGCACAAGACCCTATCACAGACATTTGTGCTGATGACCTGGCCTCCCACTTTATAGAGAAAATAGATAACATCCGTCAGGAAATCCGCTCCCAGACACCAAGTGCAATGACTCCCATTCCTCCCTGCATCTCCCCTGGCTCACTCTCCACATTCGATCCCATCACAGAAGAAGAAGTCTCCAAGCTCCTCTCCTCTTCTCGTCCGACTACATGCACCACTGACCCCATTCCCTCACACCTCCTCCAGTCTCTCTCTCCAGTCGTCACAACTCACCTAACTGCAATCTTTAATCTCTCCCTCTCCTCTGGCATTTTCCCCTCCTCCTTCAAACACTCTATCATTACTCCATTACTAAAAAAACCCACCCTTGACCCATCATGTGCAAACAACTACAGACCGGTCTCCAATCTACCCTTCATCTCAAAACTCCTGGAGCGCCTAGTCTACTCCCGCCTTACCCGTTACCTCTCCACTCATTCCCTCCTAGACCCTTCACAGTCCGGGTTCCGCCCCCTACATTCAACAGAAACTGCACTCATCAAGGTGACCAATGACCTTCTGACAGCAAAATGTAACGGTGACCACTCTCTGCTCATTCTCCTCGATCTTTCTGCAGCTTTCGACACTGTTGACCACCCTCTCCTACTCTCTAGGCTCCAGTCACTAGGCATTAAGGACACTGCTCTCTCCTGGTTCTCTTCCTATCTTTCTGAACGCTCCTTCAGTGTTCTGTTCTCCGGCTCCACTTCATCTCCTCTTCCTCTCACTGTCGGGGTACCTCAGGGCTCAGTCCTTGGCCCCCTTCTCTTCTCCCTCTACACGGCCCCAATTGGACAGACCATCAGCAGATTTGGCTTTCAGTACCATCTTTATGCTGATGACACACAACTATACACGTCAGCCCCTGACCTTACCCCCGCTGTACTACAGAACGCCACTGACTGTCTGTCTGCAGTCTCTAACATCATGTCCGCTCTCTATCTGAAGCTCAACCTCTCCAAAACTGAACTTCTTCTGCTCCCGCCTTCTACTAACCTCCCTAAATCTGACATTTCCCTCTCCGTGGGTGGCACCATAATAACACCCCGGCAGCAGGCACGCTGTCTGGGTGTCATGTTTGACTCCGATCTCTCCTTCACCTCCCACATACAATCTCTTGCCCGCTCGTGCCGCTTACACCTAAAGAACATCTCTAGAATCCGCCCTTTTCTCACCATGGAGACAACAAAAACTCTCACTGTCGCCCTAATCCACTCCCGTCTGGACTACTGTAACTCTCTTTTAATTGGCCTCCCCCTCACGCGACTTTCCCCTCTCCAGTCTATCCTTAATGCAGCAGCCAGGGTCGTCCATCTGGCTAATCGTTACTCGGACGTGTCCGCTCTTTGCCAGTCATTACACTGGCTGCCCATTCATTACAGGATACAATTCAAAGTACTTGTTCTCACCCACAAAGCTCTCCACAGTGCGGCACCCCCTTACATCTCCTCCCTCATTTCTGTCTATCGGCCTAACCGACCTCTGCGCTCTGCAAACGACTTTCGACTAACCTCTGCACTAATCCGTACCTCCCACTCCCGACTCCAAGACTTCTCCCGTGCTGCGCCAATCCTCTGGAATGCTCTACCCCAAGATATTAGGACCATCCACAACTTGCATAGCTTTAGGCGCTCACTCAAAACTCATTTGTTCAGAGCGGCCTATCGCGTTCCCTAATCAGTCATTTTATGTTTGTGTGTGTGTAGCCCATTCACTATCTCACCTACCCCCCACCCCCTGAAGATGGCTGGACCATCATTGTAAATACATCATTGTAAATACACACCTGTACTTTGTATCTCCCCACCTCATTGTAGATTGTAAGCTCTCACGAGCAGGGTCGTCTTATTTTGCTTTATTGCTGTATTGTTAACATTGTTACCTATGACTGTTGTGTTTGAAACTGTTAAACTGTAAAGCGCTGCGGAATATGTTGGCGCTATATAAATAAAGATTATTATTATTATTATTATTCTTGTGCAATTTCTCCTGAGTACACCAATACACTATATGCGGCTGTACAGTATTACTTATTTGTATGGTGAGACTCAGAAGGGACGTAGGTCTTTTTTTCTCCCAGAGCACAGATTTTGCTAGAATAGTTTGCAGACTCCATATACAGAGTGCCTAAGTTCTAGAAGAGCAGAATTTTTCCTCAAGTGGCCTTATTTTGAAAATTTTGCTCCCTTGGGAATTTATCTACACGTTTAGTGACGAATCGATTTTGACTCTGCGGGTGTTTTCCAGAAAAAAGCAGTAGTGCATATTTTTGAGTGAAAATTGAAAACTATCATTGAGATGCCCATACATAGTAGTCCCCAGTACTTTGTGGTGCCCAGCTCATACTTCTGGAGATATGCACCCATAAATTACACGGGCTGTCATCACTACAGAAATGCCAAACATGTGATCACTAAATGTGATTTAGGCACACTGTGGGGCTCAGAAGGGAAGGGGAATTTGGATGTGGGAGCGCAGAATTTTGTGAATTTTGTTTTGGGGGGCAAGGAGTCTTAGCATTTTTCCAGAGCCTTTTTGCTACCAGTAACGTGGAAGCCCACTATATTTCCATTAACCCCTTACTGACATCGGACGGGATAGAACGTCCGATGTCAGCTCCCCTGCTTTGATGCAGGGCTCCGCGGTGAGCCCGCATCAAAGCCGGGACATGTCAGCTGTTTTGAACAGCTGACATGTGCCCGCAATAGCGGCGGGTGAAATCGCGATTCACCCACCGCTATTAACTAGTTAAATGCCGCTGTCAAACGCAGACAGCGGCATTTAACTACCGCATCCGGCCGGGCGGCCGGAAATGACGTCATCGTCGACCCCCGTCACATGATCGGAGGTCGGCGATGCTTCTCCATTGTAACCATAGAGGTCCTTGAGACCTCTATGGTTACTGATCGCCGGTAGCTGTGAGCGCCACCCTGTGTTCGGCGCTTACAGCACACCTGATTTTCTACTACATAGCAGCGAACAGCAGATCGCTGCTATGTAGCAGAGGCGATCGTGCTGTGCCTGCTTCTAGCCTCCCATGGAGGCTATTGAAGCATGGCAAAAGTTAAAAAAAAGTTTAAAAAAATGTGAAAAAAATAAAAAAAATATAAAAGTTTAAATCACCCCCCTTTTGCCCCAATCAAAATAAATCAATAAAAAAAAAATCAAATCTACACATATTTGGTATCGCCACGTTCAGAATCGCCCAATCTATCAATAAGAAAAAAGCATTAACCTGATCGCTAAACGGCGTAATGAGAACAAAAATTGAAACGCCAGAATTACGTTTTTCCAGGTCACCACCTGACAGCACCATGGAGGACGTCCTTCTCATCCGTAGTGGGACAGGAAACCACGAGAGTTCAAAAGGACCCTCCCCCTTCCACCCTTCCACCCTTCAGTGTTTTTTCCTGTCCCACTGTGGATGGGAACGACGAGAGATTCGCCTGTCCCTACAGAGAGTGTGGATCGGGGGGGCTCGGCCTCTTCCTTCCCGCTGTGTATACTCTGTCAGCTGACACCTAAGTGATCGGGTCCCTCAGCTTGTACCAGTGCAGCGCTGCTCCTGGTAAAAGAGGTCGCTTCCCCTGGCGGGGGCTCTCGACCTCGGAGGATGCCCCACAGATGTACCTGCTTATCGCTCCTGCAAGGCACATCCTTCGCATGCGATTCCAAAGCCGGGTGGTACGCTGACTCCTCGGGACACTGGCCGGGCGCCGAAAAACATGGCGGCCAGTGACTTCCGGTTCACCGCGCCGGGCATCACTTCCGGGTCACGGCCGGGAACAAGGGCGGCATCCTCTTTGCTCCTGGTGAGGAGTGGGGACTAAAAGTATATAAGGTAGGTAGCGGCTTCTGCTATGGAGGATCCAAATCCTATGGCTGCGGCGAGCGCAGAGGGGCCGGGGTCCCAGGCACATGTGAGTTCACCTCGTGGTGAGATTTATTCTGCCCCTGTAGAATATCCATTTAGCGATATTCTTATTTATTTTAGGGACATTCTTCATCCGGAGAGAAGAGAAGGAATAGGAAATGTCCTTTATGTGCCTCGAAGCTTGCCGTCTCCTGGCAGAAACCTCTCTGTGAGCCCTGCACTGCCCGTATTGTGGGAGAGGAGCAGGCCTCCCTAATAACAAGCATGAGAACTATGGTTAGGGAAGAAGTGCAGGCTTCAATATCTAACCTTTCCACTCCCCTGTCGACCCAGTCTGATTACCAGGATCTTCCCAGGTCCAGGAAGAGACAGAGAGAGTCTGACCTGTCATCTGAAGACAGTCCCTTAGACTCTGAGATGGAGGAAGAGGAAGTGTGCAGAGACCCTCCTCATAGGGGAAATAAATACTTGTTCTCTTCTAACGATATAGAAGAGCTACTGGGAGCTGTGAGACAAACTATGCAGGTCGAGGAGCCTTCAACCTCTAAATCTGTCCAGGACGAGATGTTCGGGGGCTTACGTTCACAAACGTCAAAGGTCTTCCCGGTTAATGCCCACATTCGGTTAGTCCAAGCCGGCTAGTCTCTAACCTTGTCTCAGTTAGCAGCCATTAACCTCTCCATCACCTCTTCCTGCAGTTCAATGATTTTAGAAGAGTGGGAAGAGGCAGAGAAGAGGATCTCCATTCCAAAAGACTTTAGGCTACGTCTTTCTTTTGACCATGAGGAGGTCAAAGATTGGGAAGATATACCGAAAATTGACATCCCACTAGCAAAAGTATCAAAAAGGACTGCCATACCATTTGAGGACTCCTCAAACTTGAAGGAGCCTATGGACAGGAAGGCAGATGGTCTCCTTAAAAGAGCGTGGGAGAGTTCGGCCGCAGTGATCCGCACAAATATCGCGGCAACATCTGTGGCGAGAGCAATGCATCTATGGGTCGACGACTTGAAAGACCAATTGTCAGCAAAGGCCTCGAGGGAATCTATTATTAAAGGTACCTTCACACGAAACGACATCGCTAGCGATCCATGACGTTGCAGCGTCCTGGCTAGCGATATCGTTTCGTTTGACACGCAGCAGCGATCAGGATCCTGCTGTGATGTCGCTGGTCGCTGAATAAAGTCCAGAACTTTATTTGGTCGTCCGATCGCTGTGTATCGTTGTGTTTGAAAGCAAAAGCAACGATACCAGCGATGTTTTACACTGGTAACCAGAGTAAACATCGGGTTACCAAGCGCAGGGCCGTGCTTAGTAACCCGATGTTTACCCTGGTTACCAGCGTAAAAGTAAAAAAAACAAACACTACATACTCACCTGCGCGTCCCACAGCGTCTGCTTCCTGACACTTACTGAGCGCCGGCCCTAAAGTGAAAGTGAAAGCACAGCGGTGACGTCACCGCTGTGCTGTTAGGGCCGGAGCTCAGTCAGTGTCAGGAAGAAGACGCTGGGGGACGCGCAGGTGAGCATGTACTGTTTGGTTTTTTTACTTTTACGCTGGTAACCAGGGTAAACATCGGGTTACTAAGCGCGGCCCTGCGCTTAGCAACCCGATGTTTACCCTGGTTACCCGGGGACCTCGGCATCGTTGGTCGCTGGAGAGCAGTCTGTGTGACAGCTCTCCAGCGATCAAACAGCGACGCTGCAGCGATCGGCATCGTTGTCGCTATCGCTGCAGCGTCGCTTCGTGTGAAGGTACCTTTAAGCTATCCCTTTGCTAAAACTTGCTACAGGGTTTCTCGCAGATGCCACGGCGGAATCTGTGAGATTCACAGCCAGAGGCCAATCATTATCAAATGCTGCCCGGAGGGCCATATGGCTGAAAAGTTGGTCGGGGGATGTCCATTCAAAGAACAAATTATGTTCCATTCCCTTTTCGGGGGGCAGGGTCTTTGGTCCCATATTAGATGACATACTGGTAAAAGCTTCTGATGAAAAGAAGGGGTTTCCAGAAGAGAAAAAGAAAAAATTCCAGCCCTTTCGTAGGCCCTATTACAGTCAAAGATCAGACTATAGGGGTAAGGGTAAGCAGGGGAGATGGAGCTACCAGAAAGGGGGAGAAAATAGGAACCGAAATAGAGATCCTGGTCCCTCGAACCCTAGGTCAGAGTTCCGGAGAAAATGACGCCACCAGGATAGGGGGACGGTTGCTAAACTACCTAGAAGAGTGGGAGAAAATTACCACAAGCCCATGGGTCCTTCAGGTTATATCTCAGGGGTACAGGATAGAATTCAACTCCCTTCCCTGAGAAAGATATTTTGTATCCAACGCCCGTCTCTCTTCAGTCTCTCCAATGTGGTCGGACGTACAGGATCTCCTCCGGATGGGGTCGATATCTCCTGTGCCTCCTCACCAGATAGGAACAGGTCACTACTCGGGTCTCTTTTCTATAAAAAAAACCCTCAGGAGAATCCCGGACCATTATAAATCTCAGGCCTCTAAACAGATGGCTAAAATACAAGAGGTTCAAGATGGAGTCCATCCGCTCCACAATTCCCCTTCTAGGAAAAGACGTGGTAATGTGCACTTTAGACTTAAAGAGTGCATATTACCACGTGCCAATATTTCCACATCATCAGAGATACCTGAGATTTGCAGTAGAGAAGGAAGGAGAAGTATTCCATTATCAGTTTCGTTGCCTTCCATTTGGATTGGCGTCGGCTCCAAGAGTTTTCACAAAACTCATCATAGAGATTGTGTCTTACCTGAGGAAACGAGATATCACGATAATACCATATCTCGACGATTTCCTGTTGGTAGCAGACTCTGTAGGGCAACTCAAGGTCGATTCTCAGTTGGTGATCTCCACTCTGCAGAAGTTAGGATGGGTGTTGAACTGGGAAAAGTCACACCTAACTCCAAGATCAAGAAGACAGTTCCTAGGGGTAGTGCTGGACTCGAAGATCAGAAAATCATTCCTTCCGGACAAAAGGCGGTCCGATCTGATAAAAAAGGTTCGACAGTTTGCAAAAAATCGAGTGACAATAAGAGATGCAATGAAGATCTTGGGCATCATGACAGCCTGTATCCCATGTGTCAGCTGGAGTCAATTCCACTCTCGTCAGTTGCAAAAGGCGGTTCTGTCATCATGGGACAGAAGACAGTCTTCGTTGGACAAGGTGTTTCTTCTGTCTCACCGGGTCAGACAATCCCTACGATGGTGGACGATGTCAGAAAACCTCCGGATCGGTGTCCCTTGGATCCAGACCCCGGCAGTCACGGTAACAACGGACGCGAGCCAGCGGGGCTGGGGTGGCCAGGTTCTCGGAAGATTCTTCCAGGGACAATGGAATCTGGAAGATGGCAGCAATTCCTCAAACCACAGAGAGCTGCATGCGGTTTGGAAGGTGTTGCGTTCAGCCCGGATCTTGCTAAAAAACAAGCACCTGAAGATCTTTTCGGACAACGTGATGACTGTGGCCTTTCTTCGTCATCAGGGAGGGCCAAGGCATCCGAAGCTACAACATCTGGCCGATCGAATTTTCACCTGGGCAGAAAGATCGGTACTTTCGGTTTCAGCGGTTCACTTAGAAGGCTCAAGAAACCAGATTGCGGACTTCCTGAGCAGAGAGAAACTGTCACCCACAGAGTGGGAATTAAACAGCAAGGTCTTCGATTCCCTGTGTCGACGCTGGGGAACTCCGAGAGTGGATCTTTTTGCGACCAGAAGGAATGCAAAAGTAACAGCGTTCTATTCTCTGAACCCTCAGGAGAACCCGACAGGGGTGGATGCCCTCTCCCAGTCATGGAGCAAAGGTCTGCTATATGCCTTTCCCCCTCTAGCTTTAGTACCGAGGGTCCTCAGGAAAATATTCGAAGACAGAGCTTGAGTGATCTTGGTGGTTCCCTTCTGGCCCGGAAGAAGCTGGTTCCCTCTCCTAAGAAAACTAACAGTAAACGATCCTTACCATCTCCCGGAGTTAAAGGACTTACTTTCTCAGGGTCCGGTTCTTCATCAGAACCCGGGGAATCTACAGTTAGCTGCATGGATCCTGAGCGGCAGATCCTAAGAACAAGAGGCCCATCAGAGGAAGTAATTTCCATCCTACTAACAAGTAGAAAACCTGTGACCTCAACAATTTACCTTAAGATTTGGAAAAAATTCTGCAGCTTTTGTGGAGATGCAACAATCGATGTTGATTGCCCTAACATACCTAAAATTCTGGATTTTTTACAGCAGGGATTTAGGAAAGGGCTTAAACCAAGTACTTTAAGAGTCCAGATATCAGCCCTCAGTGTATTCTATGATACTTCCCTGGCCGCTCATCCTTGGATCGCTCGGTTTTCCAAGGCGGTTACAAGGCTAAGACCCCCAATCAGAAACACTGTCCCTCCTTGGGACCTTAACTTAGTCCTTAATGAGTTATGTAGGGAGCCCTTTGATATTAAGAAAGATATTAATATTGCTAATCTTTCCCTTAAAACAGTTTTTTTGGTAGCCGTTACATCAGCCAAAAGATTAGGGGAGCTCCAAGCCCTGTCCATCCAGAATCCTTATCTTCAGGTATTCGACGATAGGCTGGTTTTAAGACTTGACCCTGGGTTCCTTCCCAAGGTTGCCTCAGTTTCCAATATAAACCAGGAGGTGGTACTTCCATCTTTTTGCCAGTTTCCTAGGAACCAGAAAGAGTCCTTTTTCCATAACCTAGACATCAGGGAAACAGTACTTAAATATCTAGATATGACTAGGGCCTGGAGGCAGGATAATAATCTCTTCATCCTTTACGGGGGTCCTAATAAAGGGAAGAAAGCCTCAAAATCCACCATAGCCAGATGGATTCGATCCGCTATTAGCGTAGCCTATCAGGCACAGGGAAAGAACCCCCCAGAGGTCCTGAAAGCTCACTCGTCTAGGGCTATGTCCGCTTCCTGGGCAGAAAAAGGGGGGGCTTCAATCGATCAAATTTGCAGAGCAGCATCTTGGTCTAATATTAGCACCTTTTCAAAACACTACAAATTAGACGTAGTTTCTTCTCAATTAGCGTTTGGCAGGAAAGTGCTTCAAGCGGTAGTCCCACCCTAGAACAAGGAAGTTTCCTTTGGTACTTCTCCATGGTGCTGTCAGGTGGTGACCTGGAAAACGGTAATTAGTCTTACCGATAATTGTATTTCCAGGAATCCATCCTGACAGCACGGATAGTTCCCTCCCTAATATCTGTTTTACTTATGTGAAGTAACATTTGTACTAATCTTGTTATGTTCAAAATAAAATTGTTCTGTTTGCATCCATCCAGACGTGTTACTTTGAAAAATCACTGAAGGGTGGAAGGGGGAGGGTCCTTTTGAACTCTCGTGGTTTCCTGTCCCACTACGGATGAGAAGGACGTCCTCCATGGTGCTGTCAGGATGGATTCCTGGAAATACAATTATCGGTAAGACTAATTACCGTTTTTTGGTCACCGCGACATTGCATTAAAATGCAACAACGGGCGATCAAAACAACGTATCTGCACCGAATTGGAATCATTAAAAACGCCAGCTTGGCACACAAAAAATAAGCCCTCAACTGACCCCAGATCATGAAAAGTGGAGACTCTACGAGTATCGGAAAATGGCGCAATTTATTTTTTTTTTTTTTAGCAAAGTTTGGAATTTTTTTTCACCACTTAGGTAAAAAATAACCTAGTCATGTTAGGTGTCTATGAACTCGTAATGACCTGGAGAATCTTAATGGTAGGTCAGTTTTAGCATTTAGTGAACCTAGGAAAAAAGCCAAACAAAAAACAAGTGTGGGATTGCACTTTTTTTGCAATTTCACCGCACTTGGAATTTTTTTCCCGTTTTCTAGTACACGACATGGTAAAACCAATGATGTCGTTCAAAAGTACAACTTGTCCCACAAAAAATAAGCCCTCAAATGGCCAAATTGACGGAAAAATAAAAAGTTATGGCTCTGGGAAGGAGGGGAGTGAAAAACGAACACGGAAAAACGAAAAATCCCACGGTCATGAAGGGGTTAACAGATGATGAACCTGAGTGGGGACTTGCTTTTTTTGTGGATTGATTTGAAGCTGTTGTATAGATCATTTTACATAATATTTGTGACCATATATATCCGGTTTTCTACGCTGAGCACTTACATAGGTATTTATATTTAAATTTCAAAGTGACGTGATTCAGATGAGACCCCCAAGGGATCCATTCACTATAATGGGGCAGCAGAGTTACTCTGGACTCCATCTGGCCTCTGATCAGCAATGGCCTTCTTTTCAGAGGTGCACAAAATTATAGTAGACTGTGTTTTTATGCACGCCTAAAAAGACGTACACCACTGTATCATAGGCAGCCAGACGTCATCCACAGTGTCTCAATCTGCCTTTTATAGGAAATATTCCCTTAGGGGTTGTATCTGAATCACGTGTTTCAGAGATTTACATGTAAAACCCAGGGTAAGCCCTCAACACAGAGCACAGGATAATTGTTCGCCGAGCCTTACTGTGATCTTTGGGAGGCAGAATGAACAAATCAACAGCAGGTAAAGAATTGGTTTTATTTATTTTTTACACCATTCCTCATGTGGTATAAGTGATTAGATTACTTTATTCTTAGGGTCAGTGCGATTACAGCGATAGCAGATTTATATCTTTTTTATGTTTGGCTGCTATCACACACTAAAAGACATTTTTTATAAGTTTTCCATATTTTTGTGGACATAGTCATGTGAAGGCTTGTATTTTGAGGAATGAGTTGATGTTTTTATAGGTACCATTTTGGCATATGATATTTTTTGATCAATTTCTATTCCGATGTTCAGGATGCAGAATTACGGTAACAAAAACAAGCAATTAAGGAATAATGTTTTGGCGTTTATTCTTATGCCGTTCCGCGTGTAGTAAAAATAATAAGTCAGCTTTATTCTTCAGGTCCGTACGATTACAGAGATACCTTTTTATATATATTTTTTTATGTTTTGGCACTTTTACACAATAAAAACAATTTTATAGAAAAAATATTTAAAATAAAACCTTTTTAGATTATATGTGATTTTAATCTTTACCAAGATGGCTCTACAGAAAGATTGGACAAACAATATCAATATTGGTTCTAGACCCAAATTGTGTTTTGTGGTTGTTCTCCATGAATCCAGCTCCTCCCATTTAGCAGTCTGGTTTTTGCTTATCTATTTGGTTTGTCTTTTCAGAAAAAATGTGGAGACTGAAAGTGGTCTTATCCCCAGGATTACAAAGATCATCAACCTCTTACCAATACAGCCATGATTGGCCTAAAACCATCATTAATCTTTTTTTTATTTTTTTAGCAGATCCATCACTAACTTTTGCAAGTGCTCTAAATGGTCAACGATTACTGGCATCCTTGTGGAAACATTCATGAGTGCACTAAATTGTGTAGAACCTATGGACCCCTTGGGTAAAGGGCCCTTGGGTACTGTCCAAATGTCTTTTTATCTTAAAATAAATAACAAAGAAATGAAGTCTGCAATAATCCGACAACAAAAACTAAGTGCTTTGCTCTTTTTGTGGTGGCGAAGACATCTTGCAATATTACCCAAGAAGATGGGTCATTGAGAATCATAAACAATATGTACCTGGCCAGCGAAAGAATTCAGCCGTTTGAAGATTTCTCTGTTATAAGACAAAAGCTTCAGAAATTTCTTGTCCTCATAGTCATATCGCTCACCAAACACAATAGAACATATAACATTAGAAACAGCAAGTCCAAGAATATATGTTGGGTTAAATGACGCATCTGCAATTAAAGTAATTAACAAAAGCTTACAGGGTATCAATAAGTTGATTGTGAATGTAAAAACATGACTTTAGTTTTCACTCACCATTGTTTTGCATAATCCTTTCTGTAAGACACTGGGCCTCCTCTTGGATCCTCATTTCAACACTCCTCTTGCCCATTCCTAAATTTCTCAAGGTCATCAGAGAGAATCGCCTCATCGCTTTCCACCTCTCACCATTGCTCATAACAATCCCTAGAAGATGGTAGAGAAAGATCAAGATCCAGAACTCACAGAATCAGCACTAGCTTTTGGCTAGTTCCTAATTAGCTTTATATTTTGGAGACAAATATTTTGTTTCATAGAAAAAATAGCAAATATCTCCTAACTGCATGCCAAAATATTACAGGCCAGGCTACGATCTACAATTATGCTACAAGGTGTAGTAATATGATGTTCCAGTCAACTATTGCTGGAGAATTTTATCAGCAGTGGAAAACATTGATTGTCTCTTTTCTAATAGAGGGGTCTTTATCAAAGGACCACTACTTATGGCTAGGGTTGAGCGAAACGGGTCGATCATTTTCAAAAGTCGCCGACTTTTGGCTAAGTCGGCGTCTCATGAAACCCGATCCGACCCCTGTGCTTGTCGGCCATGCGGTACGCGACTTTCGCGCCAAAGTCGCGTTTCAATGACGCGAAAAGCGCCATTTTTCAGCCAATGAAGGTGAACGCAGAGTGTGGGCAGCGTGATGACATAGATCCTGGTCCCCACCATCTTAGAGAAGGGCATTGCAGTGATTGGCTTGCTGTCTGCGGCGTCACAGGGGCTATAAAGGGGCGTTCCCGCCGACCGCCATCTTACTGCTGCTGATCTGAGCTTAGGGACAGGTTGCTGCCGCTTCGTCAGAAGCAGGGAGAGCGTTAGGCAGGGTCCACTAACCACCAAACCGCTTGTGCTGCAGCGATTTCCACTGTCCAACACCACCTTCGGTGTGCAGGGACTGTGGAAGCTATTTTTTTTTTTTTTTCCCCTCAGCGCTGTAGCTCATTGGGCTGCCCTAGAAGGCTCCGTGATAGCTGTATTGCTGTGTGTACGCCACTGTGGAAACCAACTGCTTTTTTCAAAGCACATATCCTCTTGTTCCTTCCTTTCTGCACAGCTATCTTTTTTGTTTGTCCACACTTTTTATTTAATTTGTGCATCAGTCCACTCCTATTGCTGCCTGCCATACCTGGCTTACATTACTGCAGGGAGATAGTAATTGTAGGACAGTTTTTTTTTTTTTTTTGTTTTTTTTTGTGGGAGATTAAGATTGGCATTTCTGCTACAGTGCCATCCCTGTGTGTGCCATCTCTCACTGAGTGGGCCATAGAAAGCCTATTTATTTTTTCCGTGATTTGTGTTCTAAAATCTACCTCAACACAAAAACACTACATCAATCAGTGGGAGAAAAATATTGGCCTCAGTCAGGGCTTGTGTGCCACTGCTGTGTGTGCTATCTCTCATTCAGTGGGCTATAGCAAGCCTATTTTTTTTTTTTTTTTTTTAATATTATTTGGTTTCTAAAGTCTCCCTGAAAAAAAAAAAAAAACCTAAAAAAACAGTGGGAGAGTAATATTGCCCTTTCAGCTTGTGTGCCAGTCTTGACTCCTGGGTGTGCCACCTCTCTCCCTCTCATTCAGTGGGCCATAGAAAGCCTATTTATTTTTTTTTTTAAATATTATTGGGTTTCTAAAGTCTCCCTTAACAAACAAAAAATACATAAAAAAACAGTGGGAGAGTAATATTGCCCTTTCAGCTTGTGTGCCAGTCTTGACTCCTGGGTGTGCCACCTCTCTCCCTTTCATTCAGTGGGCCATAGAAAGCCTATTTATTTTTTCCGTGATTTGTGTTCTAAATTCTACCTCAACACAAAAACACTACATCAATCAGTGGGAGAAAAATATTGGCCTCAGTCAGGGCTTGTGTGCCACTGCTGTGTGTGCTATCTCTCATTCAGTGGGCTATAGCAAGCCTATTTTTTTTTTTTTTTTTTTAATATTATTTGGTTTCTAAAGTCTCCCTGAAAAAAAAAAAAAAAACATACAAAAAACAGTGGGAGAGTAATATTGCCCTTTCAGCTTGTGTGCCAGTCTTGACTCCTGGGTGTGCCACCTCTCTCCCTTTCATTCAGTGGGCCATAGAAAGCCTATTTATTTTTTTTTTTAAATATTATTGGGTTTCTAAAGTCTCCCTTAAAAAACAAAAAATACATAAAAAAACAGTGGGAGAGTAATATTGCCCTTTCAGCTTGTGTGCCAGTCTTGACTCCTGGGTGTGCCACCTCTCTCTCTCATTCAGTGGGCCATAGAAAGGCTTTTTTTTTTTTGGTTTTTTTAATATTATTTGGTTTCTAAAGTCTCCCTGAAAAAAAAACAAAAACCATACAAAAAACAGTGGGAGAGTAATATTGCCCTTTCAGCTTGTGTGCCAGTCTTGACTCCTGGGTGTGCCACCTCTCTCCCTTTCATTCAGTGGGCCATAGAAAGCCTATTTATTTTTTTTAAAAAATATTATTGGGTTTCTAAAGTCTCCCTTAAAAAACAAAAAATACATAAAAAAACAGTGGGAGAGTAATATTGCCCTTTCAGCTTGTGTGCCAGTCTTGACTCCTGGGTGTGCCACCTCTCTCCCTTTCATTCAGTGGGCCATAGAAAGCCTATTTATTTATTTTTTAAAATATTATTGGGTTTCTAAAGTCTCCCTGAAAAAAAAAAAAACATAAATTAGGTGGGAGATTAATATTGACATTAGTGCTTGAGTGACAGTCCTGCGTGTGTGTCATCTCTGTGATTTTGTGCCACAGAAAACAGAGTGTGTAACATTGTGCCTGATTTTCCTTGTGGTCTCACCAACCTGTTAAGGGATATTGAAATCATACTGAAGTTATAGCTCACCGTGTAAGTTGTTTGACAGCAACAAATAAAGTTACTTTGGTTAAGATTTTAAAACAATGAGGAAGTCTGGTGCAAGAGGTCGTCGTGGGCGTTCATTGTCAGCTGGTAATGATGGTAGTGGTAGTGGAGCATCAGGTGGTCGTGGGGATAAAAATATTCCACCTAAGTCTGGAGCTGTGGAGCCAGTTTCGTCGTCAGGCTACACAAGGCCTCGAACGCTCTCTTTTCTGGGAGTAGGAAAACCGCTTTTAAAGGCGGAGCAGCAACAGCAAGTTTTGGCTTACATTGCAGACTCAGCCTCTAGCTCTTTTGCCTCCTCTTCCGAAACTGGTAAATGTAAAAGCAGCGCGTCGCTTGTGGATGTTCACGGTCAGGGACAAGTCGCTTCCTTGTCCTCCTCAGCAAAAACTACAACAAGAGAGAAGGATGCAGCAGGCGACACAACGGGTCACTCCATGGAGCTCTTTACACATACCGTCCCTGGCTTAGAAAGTGAAACATTTAACAGGCCATGCCCATTACAAGTATATTCTGACATGGAGTGCACTGATGCACAGCCACAGCCAGAGTACTATGCTGCTCCTTTGACTCAGACCACCACATTGCCCTCTCAGGGTACAGATCCACAATCAGACCCTGATGAGACTATGTTGCCCCGCCACGAACGCTATACCACCGACCGACACAGTGACACAGACGAAGTTGCACACGAGCTCGAAGAGGAGGTAATAGATGACCCAGTTATTGACCCCGATTGGCAGCCATTGGGGGAACAGGGTGCAGGCGGCAGTAGTTCAGAAGCGGAGGTGGAGGAGGGGCCGCAGCAGGCATCAACATCGCAACAGGTTCCATCTGCCGGGCCCGTATCTGGCCCAAAACGCGTGTCAAAGCCAAAACCTGTTGGAGCACAGCGTTGCCATCCGGTTAAAGCTCAGTCTGCAATCCCTGAAAAGGGATCCGAGTCTAGGAAGAGTGCAGTCTGGCATTTTTTTAAACAACATCCAACTGATCAGCGCAAAGTCATCTGTCAAAAATGTTCAACTAGCTTAAGCAGAGGTCAGAATCTGAAAAGTCTAAATACTAGTTGCATGCATAGACACTTAACCACCATGCATTTTCAAGCCTGGACTAACTACCAAACGTCCCTCAAGGTTGTAGCACCCTCGGCCAATGAAGCTAGTCAGCAACGCAACATCCCTTCCGTCACTGTAAGGCCACCATTTTCCGCACCACCGGCAGTATCTGTGCAGGTTTCTTTGCCAGCCAAAAGCAGTCAGGGTCAGGGAATCACCAGTTTTGTAGGAGGAAATATTGCATCTAGGGCACCGGCGGAAACAATACCGTCTCCAACCGTCTCTCAGTCTGCCATGTACACCGGCACACCCGAAAGTTCCACGATCTCCAGCTCTCCAGTCCAGCTCACCCTACATGAGACTCTGGTTAGAAAAAGGAAGTACTTATCCTCGCATCCGCGTACACAGGGTTTTAACGCCCACATAGCTAGACTAATCTCGTTAGAGATGATGCCCTACCGGTTAGTTGAAAGCGAAGCTTTCAAAGCCCTGATGGAGTACGCTGAACCACGATACGAGCTACCCAGTCGACACTTTTTTTCCAGAAAAGCCATCCCAGCCCTGCACCAGCATGTTAAACAGCGCATCGTCCATGCACTCAGGCAATCTGTGAGTACAAAGGTGCACCTGACTACAGATGCATGGACCAGTAGGCATGGCCAGGGACGTTATGTGTCCATCACGGCACACTGGGTGAATGTGGTGGATGCAGGGTCCACAGGCGACATCAATTTAGGGACAGTTGTGCCTAGCCCACGGTCTAGGAAACAGTTGGCTGTAGGCGTTCGCACCCCCTCCTCCTCCTCCTCCTCGTCCTCCTGCAGAAGCTACAGCTCTTCCACAGAACGCAGTCTGCCAACCACTCCATCGGCAGATGACACTGTTGCACACCAGTTGTCCCATTATGGGCCAGCTACTGCCAAGCGTCAGCAGGCTGTATTGGCTATGAAGTGCTTGGTCGACAACAGACACACCGCGGAAGTTCTGTCTGAGTTCTTGCAACAAGAAACGCAGTCGTGGCTGGGCACAGTAGATCTTGAGGCAGGCAAGGTAGTGAGTGATAACGGAAGGAATTTCATGGCTGCCATCTCCCTTTCCCAACTGAAACACATTCCTTGCCTGGCTCACACCTTAAACCTGGTGGTGCAGTGCTTATTGAAAACTTATCCTGGGTTCTCCGACCTGCTCCTCAAAGTGCGTGCACTTTGCTCACATATCCGACGTTCGCCTGTACACGCCAGCCGTATGCAGACCTATCAGCGGTCTTTGAACCTTCCCCAGCATCGCCTAATCATAGACGTTGCAACAAGGTGGAACTCAACACTGCACATGCTTCAGAGACTGTGCGAACAGAGGCGTGCTGTTATTTATTTGTGGGAGGATACACGGGCAGGCAGTAGGATGGCAGACATGGAGTTGTCAGGTGTGCAGTGGTCTAAGATACAAGACATGTGTCAAGTCCTTCAGTGTTTTGAGGAATGCACACGGCTGGTTAGTGCAGACAACGCCGTAATAAGCATGAGCATCCCCCTAATGCGTCTGCTGATGCAAAGTTTGACGCACATAAAGGAGCAGGCGTCTGCACCAGAGGAAGAGGAAAGCCTTGATGACAGTCAGCCATTGTCTGGTCAGGGCAGTGTACAGGACGAGGTAGCGGGCGAAGAGGAGGTGGAGGACGAGGAGGATGATGGGGATGAGTATATTTTTAATGCCGAACCTTTCCCGGGGGCACAGGAAATTGGTTGCGTGTCACGGCCGGGTTCTGGTTTTTTGAGGGACACAAGTGACGTAGATTTGCCTGCAACTGCCCCTCAACCAATCACAACCGGAGATTTGACAACTGGAACTTTGGCCCACATGGCGGATTATGCCTTACGTATCCTAAAAAGGGACACACGCATTACGAAAATGATGAACGATGACGATTACTGGTTGGCCTGCCTCCTTGATCCACGCTATAAAGGCAAATTGCAAAATATTATGCCACATGAGAACTTGGAACTAATATTAGCAACCAAACAATCAACTCTTGTTGACCGTTTGCTTCAGGCATTCCCAGCACACAGCGCACGTGATCGTTCTCACACGAGCTCCAGGGGGCAGCAGACTAGGAGTGTTAGGGGTGCACACATCAGAAGTGGCGTTGGACAGAGGGGTTTTCTGACCAGGTTGTGGAGTGATTTTGCTATGACCGCAGACAGGACAGGTACTGCTGCATCAATTGAAAGTGACAGGAGACAACATTTGTCCAGTATGGTTACTAACTATTTTTCATCCCTTATCGATGTTCTCCCTCAACCGTCATTCCCATTTGATTACTGGGCCTCCAAATTAGACACCTGGCCAGAATTGGCAGAATATGCATTGCAGGAGCTTGCTTGCCCGGCAGCAAGTGTCCTATCAGAAAGAGTATTCAGTGCTGCAGGTTCAATATTAACCGAAAAAAGGACTCGTCTGGCTACCCAAAATGTTGACGATCTAACATTCATTAAAATGAACCACAACTGGATTTCGAAATCTTTTGCCCCACCTTGCCCGGCCGACACCTAGCTTTCCTATGAAAGGCTCTTGCCTGTGAATTACTTTTCTAATGTCTAATTTGCTGCAGCTGATTGTACAGCATACGACATGTTTACACCTCCCTAAATGGCCAAACTCCCCACACGGGGCCGTGGTATCGCGACTTGGCGCAAGCACCCGTGAGACTGCTGTTTGTCTGAAGAGGTGGGTGTGCTCGCTTTTGGTTGACGGCATTGCTACTGGGTCCCTCATAGTACAATGTAGTGTCTCTGGCGGTGGTGGTGCGCACCCAACGTCAGACACACCGTTGTAACATGAGGGGCCCTGGGGCGGTCCCGCCGGCCTCTAGAGAGTTCCCCCCTACCCCAGCTCAAAATGTGCTCTACCGCATGCAAAATTATGTCGCACAGCTCCACCAATCTTTAGTCTATTCGCTGACATCATTCAATGTCTGGCACTGACAATACAAATTTGTAGACATCTACGATGCAACTTAAAGTAGTCTGTGTCTGTGTCCTATATTGGCACCATTAAATAGTTACTGCCAAATTACTATGTCAGAAACTCAGCAGATGAGCCCACCCCTGTACCTAAGTATGCCACCTTTTTTTTGTTTTGGTTGTTTTGCGAGACATTAACATCTATTTATATTTTGGGAGTACTGGGACAGACACTCCTTGCACTACTCCTCCACTGACCACCAAGCTGCCTGCCCGTGTATCCATGTAACCGCTGTAAAACTGCCATGAGCCTATTGTTTGTTATTTTAGGCCTTTGAAGCCTGTCTGCGGTCCCTCCTTCCACTAGTCCTCCACTGACCAGACCACTGCTGCCCGTGTACCCCTGGAACCAATTATAAAGTGCCTACAGCCAGCCCATTTTTTTATGTTAGGCCTTTGAAGCCTGTCTGCGGTCCCTCCTTCCACTAGTCCTCCACTGGCCAGACCACTGCTGCCCGTGTACCCCTGGAACCAATTATAAAGTGCCTACAGCCAGCCCATTTTTTTATGTTAGGCCTTTGAAGCCTGTCTGCGGTCCCTCCTTCCACTAGTCCTCCACTGACCAGACCACTGCTGCCCGTGTACCCCTGGAACCAATTATAAAGTGCCTACAGCCAGCCCATTTTCTTATGTTAGGCCTTTGAAGCCTGTCTGCGGTCCCTACTTTAAATACTCCTCCACTGACCACCAAGCTGCCTGCCCGTGTATCCATGTAACCGCTGTAAAACTGCCATGAGCCTATTGTTTGTTATTTTAGGCCTTTGAAGCCTGTCTGCGGTCCCTCCTTCCACTAGTCCTCCACTGACCAGACCACTGCTGCCCGTGTACCCCTGGAACCAATTATAAAGTGCCTACAGCCAGCCCATTTTCTTATGTTAGGCCTTTGAAGCCTGTCTGCGGTCCCTACTTTAAATACTCCTCCACTGACCACCAAGCTGCCTGCCCGTGTATCCATGTAACCGCTGTAAAACTGCCATGAGCCTATTGTTTGTTATTTTAGGCCTTTGAAGCCTGTCTGCGGTCCCTCCTTCCACTAGTCCTCCACTGACCAGACCACTGCTGCCCGTGTACCCCTGGAACCAATTATAAAGTGCCTACAGCCAGCCCATTTTCTTATGTTAGGCCTTTGAAGCCTGTCTGCGGTCCCTACTTTAAATACTCCTCCACTGACCACCAAGCTGCCTGCCCGTGTATCCATGTAACCGCTGTAAAACTGCCATGAGCCTATTGTTTGTTATTTTAGGCCTTTGATAGCCTGTCTGCGGTCCCTACTTTAAATACTCCTCCACTGACCAGACCACTGCTGCCCGTGTACCCCTGGAACCAATTATAAAGTGCCTACAGCCAGCCCATTTTCTTATGTTAGGCCTTTGAAGCCTGTCTGCGGTCCCTACTTTAAATACTCCTCCACTCACCACCACCAAGTTGCCTGCCAGTGTATCCATGTAACCGCTGTAAAACTGCCATGAGCCTATTGTTTGTTATTTTAGGCCTTTGATAGCCTGTCTGCGGCCCCTACTTGCAATACTCCTCCACTGACCACAATGCTGCCTGGAGTGCCTGCCTGTGTATCCATGTAACCGATGTAAAACTGCCATGACTGCCTACTGTTTGTTATTTTAGGCCTTTGATAGCCTGTCTGCAGCCCCTACTTGCAATAATCCTCCACTGACCACACCAATGCTGCCCGTGTACCCCTGGAACCTATTTAAAAGTTCATAGAGCCTAGTTATATATTTTATTTACTATTAATAAGGCCATGATGGACTACGCTGTACCACGCTACAAGCTAACCAGTCGACACTTCTTTTGCGAGAAAAGCCATCCCAACCCTCCACCAGCATGTAGAAGACCGCATTGTCCATGCACTCTGGCAATCTGTGAGTACAAAGGTGCACCTGACAACAGACGCATGGACCTGTAGGCATGGCCACGGAAGATTACGTGTCCATTACGGCGCAATGGGTTAATGTGGTGGATGCATGGTCCACAGGGGACAGCCTACTAAGTCTGTCTGCAGTCCCTAATTCAAATTGTCCTCCACTGTCTAAATCGGAACTTCCACCTTCTGGCTTTCGGCCTATAGTATCAGAAATTAAACTGCATTTGGCCTTCAACTTTGGTTAGGGCCTACTAACGGCTTCTGCCCCTCCCTGGTGTTGCCCTCAACTAAATAAAGCTGAGCTTCAACCTTCCGGCTCTCATTAAGTGGTTTTAAAAAAAAAAATGGTGGTTAGGGCCTACTAACGGCTTCTGCCCCTCCCTGGTGTTGTCCTCAACTAAATAAAGCTGAGCTTCAACCTTCTGCTCCAAATTACCATTTTGAAAAATGCAATAGGCTTTTCCGGCCTACTAAAGGTGTCTGTCTGTGTGCCCCTGCCTGGTGTTGCCCTCAACTAAATAAAGCTGAGCTTCAACCTTCTGCTCCAAATTACCATTTTGAAAAATGCAATAGGCTTTTCCGGCCTACTAAAGGTGTCTGTCTGTGTGCCCCTGCCTGGTGTTGTCCTCAACTAAATAAAGCTGAGCTTCAACCTTCCGGCTCTCATTAAGTGGTTTTAAAAAAAAAAAATGGTGGTTAGGGCCTACTAACGGCTTCTGCCCCTCCCTGGTGTTGCCCTCAACTAAATAAAGCTGAGCTTCAACCTTCTGCTCCAAATTACCATTTTGAAAAATGCAATAGGCTTTTCCGGCCTACTAAAGGTGTCTGTCTGTGTGCCCCTGCCTGGTGTTGCCCTCAACTAAATAAAGCTGAGCTTCAACCTTCTGCTCCAAATTACCATTTTGAAAAATGCAATAGGCTTTTCCGGCCTACTAAAGGTGTCTGTCTGTGTGCCCCTGCCTGGTGTTGTCCTCAACTAAATAAAGCTGAGCTTCAACCTTCCGGCTCTCATTAAGTGGTTTTAAAAAAAAAAAATGGTGGTTAGGGCCTACTAACGGCTTCTGCCCCTCCCTGGTGTTGCCCTCAACTAAATAAAGCTGAGCTTCAACCTTCTGCTCCAAATTACCATTTTGAAAAATGCAATAGGCTTTTCCGGCCTACTAAAGGTGTCTGTCTGTGTGCCCCTGCCTGGTGTTGTCCTCAACTAAATAAAGCTGAGCTTCAACCTTCCGGCTCTCATTAAGTGGTTTTAAAAAAAAAAATGGTGGTTAGGGCCTACTAACGGCTTCTGCCCCTCCCTGGTGTTGCCCTCAACTAAATAAAGCTGAGCTTCAACCTTCTGCTCCAAATTACCATTTTGAAAAATGCAATAGGCTTTTCCTGCCTACTAAAGGTGTCTGTCTGTGTGCCCCTGCCTGGTGTTGCCCTCAACTAAATAAAGCTGAGCTTCAACCTTCTGCTCCAAATTACCATTTTGAAAAATGCAATAGGCTTTTCCGGCCTACTAAAGGTGTCTGTCTGTGTGCCCCTGCCTGGTGTTGCCCTCAACTAAATAAAGCTGAGCTTCAACCTTCTGCTCCAAATTACCATTTTGAAAAATGCAATAGGCTTTTCCGGCCTACTAAAGGTGTCTGTCTGTGTGCCCCTGCCTGGTGTTGTCCTCAACTAAATAAAGCTGAGCTTCAACCTTCCGGCTCTCATTAAGTGGTTTAAAAAAAAAAAAATGGTGGTTAGGGCCTACTAACGGCTTCTGCCCCTCCCTGGTGTTGCCCTCAACTAAATAAAGCTGAGCTTCAACCTTCTGCTCCAAATTACCATTTTGAAAAATGCAATAGGCTTTTCCGGCCTACTAAAGGTGTCTGTCTGTGTGCCCCTGCCTGGTGTTGCCCTCAACTAAATAAAGCTGAGCTTCAACCTTCTGCTCCAAATTACCATTTTAAAAAATGCAATAGGCTTTTCCGGCCTACTAAAGGTGTCTGCCCCTCCCTGGTGTTGTCCTCAACTGAACAAAGCTGAGCTTCCACATTCTGGCTTTCGCCCTATACTATCAGATATTAAACTGCATTTGGCCTACTAGTGTGGTTAGGCCCTTGAAACAGTGTCTGCTGCTCTTGGGTTTGCTACTCCACTGAACAAAGCAATGCCGCCTGTTTAGTCCTGTTACCAATTTTGAACTGCATGTAGCCTACTTTATTCTTTGGCCCTATATCTGTTTCCTCCTCATCCTGCCCATTGCCCAGCCACTGCTAAATGAGTCTGCTGGTACATTGACCTAGACCACTACATTCCCCTTGTACTCTACACAGCCAGAATCTGTCCCTGCTGAAAGTAAGGTTCCCCTTCCCGCATGTTATACCACCTTACACAGGGACAAAGAGGAAGGTGCAGATGAAAGTGCAGGTTCCTTCATCAGGTGGGGGGGCATACTCGTTGGCGACGTCACTGGCACAGGGCCCCTCAGAGTACGCAAAAGTGTCGCTGCTGGTGGGAGGCGCCCCCGCCATGCAAACACACCGCCGTACTTTGAGGGGCCCTGTGCCAGTGGCAATGCGAACGAGTGGGCCCCCCCCTGCTTTCTCAGGATCACAGCACTTGCAACTTTTAAATACTTACCTTTCCCTGCAACACCGCCGTGACGTAGTCCGCATTTCCTGGGCCCACGAAAAACTTGAGCCAGCCCTACTCCCCCCACAACTTTCCCCCAATTCCCTATGCCCAACTATTATTATACAGTTAATTAAGATTGGCAAGCTTCAGAAACAAGAATGGATGTTTTTGGCATTAAAATGGGCACTGTAGGTGTTTTCCTGGCCTCCACTCACTGCTGACTATGCTTCCCCATTGACTTGCATTGGGTTTCGTGTTTCGGTCGATCCCCGACTTTTAGCGATAATCGGCCGACTGCACTCGACTCGACTCTGGACAAAATCGGGTTTCCCAAAACCCTACTCGATCTTAAAAAAATGAAAGTCGCTCAACCCTACTTATGGCATCTAAATGTCCTACCCCGAATCCTAAAAGGATCACGTTTCTGCTTCTGTCATGGGTGTATTAGAAAATAACTACATGAATTTTCGGTGAAATAAGTACTTTCGATAACATTTTCTTAGACCTTTTCATTGTGCCTTTTCTCTGTTATTCCTCCTATACATTTGCAAATAAATGAAAACATTTCTTGCCCCTTCATTATCTGTCATCACAGTCCAACATTTTCAGAGTGCGTAGGGACACATCCCAATTTGTAACACCTTTTTGTCTTTTTAAACATACATTTCTAAGAGGGCATCTTCTGTGTCCCATGCCTCCATAATTCCTGTTATACAGGATGAAGGGAAAAAAAAAAAAAAGGTACTGCAGAGTAGAAAATATAAAACTTCATAAAAACAGGCACAATGCGAACAACATATTTTTCTACACTAGAGTACCTTTTTTTCTTCATTCTTTGGAACTTGCATGCCCAAGCCCAGGCGGCTTCGTGCATGGAACTTATTCTTGGAAAGAGACTGCAAATGGTGAGCTGGCTTCTTCCGTTACCCATTTCCTCTTTTATATGTTATACAGAATGGACCACAAAACGAGAGTCGTACATGATCAGTTATCTGTGCATAGATTTTCATCAAAGAATATTGGATCCAAAATTCATATACCTGTGGCAGAACACCAAATGCCAATTTTCATGAATTGTCAGATGGTGCAGCTTGTGTATATTTTCTACTATGTTTTACTGAGAAAAGCCTGAAGCAGCATGTGAGCCGTCTGTGAGTGCTATTACAGTTATAGACTAGCAGGGATGGAATAGTCTTATTTTTTTGGAGGGGATAATTCTTTGGGGGCTGTCACTGAAGTGGTGTGGACGGAGAATGATGTTGACCTTGGATGGTGTAAATTCTGAATAATCTGCTAGAGTCTTAATAGACATCAGCCCGGAAGAGAATAAATTATTTTTGGGCACTGGAATGTAGCAAAGCCCATAGATTCCACTAGTACACCTGTTGTCAACTGTGTGGGACGATGAACAAGAAGATGCAAGTTTTGAGTGGAAGATTGTTTGCCGCGTCACATGAATGGTCCAATCCTATTATGTAGGAAGGGTCAGTCAAGTTAATTTATTCCATAGGGGGGTTTCCATTTTTGGATAACCTCTGTCACCTGGCTGTAGTTTGTTTTAAAAAACAAAATTACTTTAGTCATCCTCCGTGGGTCTAGTGCTGAGTCCACACTGTGGTTTCCAGCATCTGTTATTGTCTGCTATGCTGACATCATATTGAAGGGGCAGCAGCCAAACACTGAGCTCACTAATTGACTGCAACGCTGTTGACGTGGCGTAAATTCAGCAGACTATAACATACACCGGAAGTAGCAGTGGAGACTCATTGCTTCACTGGGAGAGGGTGAGGTTTTTTAAAGCTAACAGAAGCCAGGAGAAAGGGGTTTTCCAAAACCAGAAAACATTTTAAGACTTTACAGTCTGTATGAAAGTCACACTACCTTACAGACTCTGTAAAGTAAACATTTGTAAGACTGAAGTCAAATGGTTTGTTTGTGTGAAAGTTTGTGGTGTGAAGTTCTAGAATGTTTATGCAGCGCCCCAGAGTCCTGGTCATTGCAGTAATGTCGCTCTGCCACTAAGGGGAGTGATGTTACGTCTGATTGCACTAAAGGAGTTTCTCTGACCAGGTAACACTCACACTACACTTCACACTCCAGCCACCAGGGGGGGTGGTTCTATCGAGTAGGCCACTCCTCACACTCTGGTAAAACTGGGGGTTGGACAGGAAGACAGAGAGAGAAGTAACTGGGAAGAGCTAGTGAGAGGACCTGTCAGGGATGGGATCCTGGCAGACTCCTAAGAGCAGAACTAACCAGTAAACAACGGGAATACAGAAAAGAGGCATTAGGACCAGAAGGAGTCGTGCTGTTAGACCGAGGCAACATCCTTCTGAGGCGCAAACAGTCGGTGGCCGGAACGCCGAGCAAGTAAGAGACTCTAAGTACTACTGCAAACCACGGCCGGACAGCCAATTATAGGTTGGCTGTCTCACACAAATCACCTAAGCAGACAATGGAGGCAGCTGTGGGAGAGGGGCGACTCTAGGGTCCCGGAAGAACTCCAGGCCTACCCCGTCATACGGGTGCGTCCTACCATATCACCTGGGGGACGGAGAGAACGAACATCAGAGACAGACAGAATCAGTTGTGAGGACTATCCCGGGAGCTCAGCAGGGAAGGACTACAACACACAGTGCTAGAAGGTAGACACTGATTCCCACCTGTAAAGAGAACTCCTGATGTGCCTTTGGACCGGCCGGTCTCAAACAGCCCTGTTGACAGCGCTCTGAACTGAGGATTCTAAAACCTTCAGTAAAGAGGTAAAGAGACTGCAACCTGGTGTCCTCGTTATTTACTACGACCTACACTGCACCGCAATATCACCACCATTTACCACCACCTTTCACTGGACGCCCCTCAGCAGGGTCACGGACCGGGTCTAGCCACCGTGACAACCCCAGAACAGAGACTCAGAGGCCCGGTACCGGGTACCCCTTGGCCCTGCGGCAGTGGGGGCGCTCCATTTTGGCGTCACGAACAGGATTTACTTAAGCCTGAAGAATCAGGTCATGTGTGCCTTGGAACTGTGATTTATTGTGCTTGGACTGTAACTTATTGCAAAGACTGTGCGTTGACAATTGCCGCCAGGAGTTCCCGCCACGATTCGCCATCGCAGTGTGCGAAGGGAGGAGCCTCAGCTTCGTGGGCGGGACCGGCCAAAAAGAAGCGCGGAACGAGAAAGCGCGGTAACGTGCCGATCCCGGAAGAGGAACTCCGATCTCCAGCAGGTTAGTGGAGGAAGGGCCAGCCATGTCCGAGTCGGGAGGAGCGGAGGAAGAGGCCGCAGCCGGGGACGCAGGGGCACCTCCGGGACCCGCAGCGGGCGAAGCTGTGGCCCTAATACAACCACCGGTTGCCGCAGAACCTGCTGTTCCCCTCAGCCAGTCGGATGCTGCCGCTAACACAAAAGCCATAATGCCCTTCTCTATGCCGTACCTGCCCGGAGCGGTCTGGCTCCCACGATACTCTGGGGAGTCGCATACATTCACTGACTTTAAGGAAGGGCTCTGCAGCCTGCTCGAGTTCTATCCCCTGACAGAGCCGCAGAAGGTTCATATGATAACCGGGCAACTCTTTGGGGCGGCTCTGAGAGAACTGAAGTCCTGGCCCGCCGAGGATAAGGGAACTGCACAGCAGATTTTTGCAAAGCTTAAAGCTACCTTCGATACTCGCACTGCTACAGAAATTAAACTGACTTTCTATGGATGCAAACAGAGACCGCAGGATAGCTTACGGGACTATGCCCTTAATCTCCAGGAGGCTATGCGGGCCATTAAGCAGAGTGACCCCGGCAGCATGCAGGATGAGGATAAAATCCTGAAGGAGCGGTTCATTGAGGGGCTCCTGTGCAGTCACCAGCGGGGCCAATTGCACTTCCTGGCCATGCAAAATCCAGACTTGACTTTTGCGCAATTCAAAGATAAAGCTATCCAGGCATTGCAGGAGCGACAGCCCAGCCGTGCAGCGCCTCCCCGGCGTCCCGCTCTCACATACCACCAGGAGGTGGCGTCAGATGCCCCAGTCGCCGCCGAGGCCGATGCCCAGAGCCTAGAGGACGATTCCCCTGCAGGACTTCGTCTCCAGATGCAAGAGCTAACCAAGAGCATTGCTGCCCTGGCCCGGACGGTGCAGTCCCTACAGGAGGCCCCCAAGGAGAAGTTGGCCTCCAGACCAGAGGATGTCCCTTGGATGCGACAGAGGAGGACTCCGCCGACCAGAGGCCGGAACGTCGATCGCTTCCACCAGGATGGACGACCCATCTGCCGCCGCTGTCACCAGGTGGGCCACCTTGCAAGGTACTGTCCTTTAAACGAGCAACCCCTGGGGCAAAGGGCCAACCCCCAGGAGTAGGACGGTCAGGCCCGCAGCATTGGAGAACCAAGTACATTGGAGGACGACCAGTTCTCCCTGTAGTGGTTGATGGAATCCCCTTGAACGCTTTGCTGGACACCGGTTCTCAGGTGACGACTATACCTTACGTGCTTTATAAACGGTATTGGGAGGACACCGATATTACTCGTGGCCCTGACGATGATTTCACCATAATAGCCAGTGATGGTCAGCCGTTGCCACAAGTGGTGTATAAGGAGGTCACCATCAAGGTGGGGCGGGTGGAATTGAAAGCCCAAGGGATTGTGATTGATGATATTGATCGTCGAGAATGTAATCCCATGATGACTCTTGGTACTAATGTTATAGAAAATTGTCTTGCAGAAGTTATTGTTTTGTTGCAACAGGTGGCAGAAACCGCTGGCCACAGTGAGCAACGTGCCCTGCAGAAGGAAATCAGAGCTCTGATGCAGAGACAGCAGGTAGAGCTGACTGGTGGTGAGATTGGTCGTGTCACTGTGAGTGATTCAAACCCCATCGCGATACCCCCCAGGAGTGAAATGTTAATATGGTGTCGGGCAGCCATAGGCCTCAGGGGAAAGGACTACCAGGCCTTGGTAGAACCCGTATATTCAGACAATAGGCCTACTATTCTGACAGCCCGGGGGGTGGTCGACGTTCGCCAGGGGAGAATGCCCGTACGTGTCCTCAATTGTGGGGAGGAAGAGGTTCACCTCACCAAGTATGCCACGCTCGCCAAATTATTCACTGTTAATAATAGTGTGATACAGACACCTGAACCCTTGGTCCCGTCAAACGTGGCGGAGGACAACGGTTCTGCAGAGCACTCGAAAGATTGGTGTCGGGAATTGCATGTGGGCACTGACTCTACCCCATCCCATCAAAAACAGGGGGCCTACAGGGTGGTACACGAGTACGAGAAGGTATTCAGCAAACACCCCTTAGATTTTGGGCAGGTGAAAGGGATCCAACATCATATCCCCACGGGAGATCACCGACCCATAAAAGAGAGATATCGCCCTGTACCCCCAGCTCATTACCAGTGTGCCAAGGACATGTTGCGGGAAATGAAGGAGGCTGGGGTGGTGAGAGACAGCTGTAGCCCCTGGGCAGCTCCGTTAGTCCTTGTTAAAAAGAAATATGGTACAATGAGGATGTGTGTTGATTACAGGCAGTTGAATCGCATTACACATAAGGACGCATACCCACTGCCCAGGATAGAGGAGTCTCTGGCTGCCTTAAAATCTGCTAACTACTTCTCTACCTTAGATCTCACCAGTGGGTACTGGCAGGTTCCTGTAGCGAAGGCGGACAAAGAGAAGACGGCCTTCACGACACCAATGGGTCTCTGCGAGTTCAATTACATGCCCTTCGGATTGTGCAATGCTCCCGGGACATTCCAGAGGATGATGGAGTGCTGCCTGGGACACATGAACTTCGAAACCGTGCTGCTGTATTTGGATGATGTCATTGTCTTCTCTAAGACCTACGAAGACCATCTGAAGCACCTGGCCAAGGTGTTTGAAGCCCTGTCCAACTTTGGCTTAAAGGTGAAACCGTCCAAGTGTCATCTGCTGAAACCTAAAGTGCAGTACCTGGACCATGTGGTGAGCGCTGAAGGAGTGGCCCCAGACCCCGACAAGGTCACGGTGATCAAGGACTGGCCAAGGCCCAGTGACCTTCACAAAGTCCGGCAGTTCCTCGGGCTGGTAGGCTATTACCGGAGGTTCATTAAGGACTTTACCAAGAAGGCCGCACCCTTGCAAAACCTGTTGGTGGGCCAACCAAAGAAGACCAAGGGGAGGAACACCCCCTTTGATTGGAACGAGGAGCTGGAGGGATCCTTCGCTTGTTTGAAGTCGGCACTGACGGGAGAAGAGGTACTGGCTTACCCCGAATACGACCAACCGTTTGTGCTGTACACAGATGCCAGCAATGTGGGATTAGGAGCCGTGCTGTCCCAGGTCGAGAAAGGCAAAGAAAGGGTGATCGCTTACGCCAGCAGGAAACTCCGTCCCACGGAAAGAAACCCTGACAACTACAGTTCCTTTAAGCTGGAATTCCTTGCCATCGTCTGGGCAGTGACAGAGAGGTTCAAACACTACCTGGCCTCTGCGAAATTCACCGTCTTCACGGATAACAATCCGCTAACGCATCTGGATACTGCCAAACTCGGGGCCTTGGAACAGCGGTGGATGGCCTGGCTGTCCAACTACGATTTCACCATCAAGTACCGGGCGGGACACAAGAATGCCAATGCCGATGCCTTGTCCCGAATGCCCAATTTTGCCAGAAACGGGAGAAGACCCGGAGGCACTTGAAGAGGTGGAGCTGCCTGCATTCCATCGCCCCAAAGCCACTCAGAACTCTCATCATGTGAAGAACAGGCACAGGAACCAACCGGATGCCACGCTGAATCCCCTGCCCCATCACGGGTGGGCGGAGACCCAGGATGGTGACCCCGCGGTCCGTCGGGTGAAAGAGCTCTTGACGCAGGCAGGGTTGCATCCCGGCCCAGATGATCCACAGTAAACCCAACAGCTGTGGAAGGGGAGAAGCAAACTGTTTATCCATGATGGCAAGCTGTGCAGGAGGAGCATCGACCCACGTACTCATGAATTGGTGTGGCAGATAGTGGTGCCAAGGCGAGATGCGCCCATGGTTCTGGGAGCCTACCACGATGGAGCCGGACACTTCGGATGGAGGAAGCTAGAGAGGCTACTCCGAGGGAGGTTCTATTGGATTGGCATGAAGAGAGCCATTGAGAAGTGGTGTCGGGAGTGCGGTCCATGTAGCCTACGCAGGAAGGACCGTGGCAGCCAACGGGCTCCCCTGAAGCCTATCATCACCAAACGGCCGCTCGAACTGGTCGCGCTGGATCATGTGAAGTTGACACCTAGCCGGTCAGGCTATATCTACGCTCTTACCATCGTAGATCACTACTCCAGATTTTTGGTGGTTGTACCTGTCAAGGATCTAACGGCCAGGACTGCCGCCAAGGCCTTCCAGCAGTACTTTTGTAGGCCCCATGGCTACCCAGAGAAGGTACTGACCAATCAGGGACCAGCATTCGAAGCAGGTGTTCCAAGAGTTCTGCCATCTGTACGGGTGTAAGAAGATCCGAACCACGCCGTACCATCCTCAAACCAATGGGATGTGCGAAAAGATGAACCAGGTGGTGATCGACTTATTGAAGACCTTGCCCGTAGAGGAACGGAACCTGTGGCCGACAAAGTTGCCTGACTTGGTGGATATCTGCAATCACATCCCAGTAAATTCCACCAACTGTACTCCAGCGTGCCTAATGAGGGGAAGGCCTAGCCAGTTACCCGTTGATCTGGACATGGGGGTCCTAGTCCCCGAAGATACCTCGCCGGATGCAGATTGGGATGCAGAAAGACAGCGAAGGTACCACAAAGTACAGGAGTGCGTGGAAAGAAGTCTCGCCCAGGCTAGGCAAAAACAAGAAAGGGACTACAACCAGCACGCTCCTGCGATTCCCCTGTCACCTGGTGAGCAAGTACTTAAACGAAAGAGGAGACTACACAAGCTCGATGACCAATGGGAAGCGGAACCGTATACCATCCTGCCATCCGACTTCGACAACACGAAGGTCTGTCTCATCAGCAAGGACAGAGGGGAGACCTCGACAGCGGTATCCAGGGATCACCTTAAGGTCTGCCCCGATAAGTTGAGAGAGAGGGACACGGCCCCAAGAATCTCCCCGCCGGTGGAAAAGGAGAAGATGATCCATACCGTCCTTGGTGACTTTCCCCAGTCATGGACTCAGATAAATCAGGCCTTCGTGGTACCTGTTCTAACGTTTCAACAGCCGGACCCACAAGAAGCGATGGTGGTACCAGATCATCTGGCCCCGCAACCTCAACAAGCCCTACCTGAAGTTGCCATGCCAACCGTTGAACCGGCAAATCCTCCCTCTGCTATCGGTGAATCTGCTGTACCCACTGTTGATAGCAGCAGCTCTGAGATTCCCAACCTGCCAGTGCTACCCAGACTCACTAGAAGTGTAGCTAGAAAACAGTGTACTACACCAGCGGTAGCAAGCATAGCGGGCCCTGTTAGGCCAATAGCAACCCCTGCGCTGCGAAGGTCCACACGCAGCACTCAGAACCAAACTCCCCTCCGCTACAAAACTTGGAGGTATTAGCGAGGGCTGCTATTTAGTTGAAAATGTTTGTGTGCATATCTTTTGTTACAGGTTTTAAAATGGACAATAGAGTAATGGACGGTGAATTGCTCAAAAACTTTCAAAAGGGGGACCCCTTTGTTTACCCGGGGTCCCCGCTGTTTCAACCATTGAACTGAGAGTCATAAACTGTGCATGACCTAACTTTTGCAACGTTCAAGAGTCCTCACCTCCCATAAGGGGAAGCACTGTTATGTTTAATTGTTTATGCTATTTCAAAATTTTGCATGTTTTCTGTTAACATGTATTGTTGTTCTTGTTTTCCCAGTCCGGGAGTACTGGATTTAACCGGGGGGGAGTGCAGCGCCCCAGAGTCCTGGTCGTTGCAGTAATGTCGCTCTGCCACTAAGGGGAGTGATGTTACGTCTGATTGCACTAAAGGAGTTTCTCTGACCAGGTAAGGCTACGTTCACATTTGCGTTGTGCGCCGCAGCGTCGGCGCAGCAGCGCACAACGCAAACAAAAACGCGGCAAAACGCACGCTAAAACGCTGCGTTTTGCGCCGCATGCGTCCTTTTTGGCCGAAAGTTGGACGCAAAAAAAATGCAACTTGATGCGTTTCTTGCGTCCAACGCTTGCGGCCATGCGGCGCAAAACGCAGCACAACGCATGTCCATGCGCCCCCATGTTAAATATAGGGGCGCATGACGCATGCGGCGACGCTGCGGCGCTGACCGCAAATGTGAACGTAGCCTACCACTCACACTACACTTCACACTCCAGCCACCAGGGGGGGTGGTTCTATCTAGTAGGCCACTCCTCACACTCTGGTAAAACTGGGGGTTGGACAGGAAGACAGAGAGAGAAGTAACTGGGAAGAGCTAGTGAGAGGACCTGTCAGGGATGGGATCCTGGCAGACTCCTAAGAGCAGAACTAACCAGTGAACAACGGGAATACAGAAAAGAGGCATTAGGACCAGAAGGAGTCGTGCTGTTAGACCGAGGCAACATCCTTCTGAGGCGCAAACAGTCGGTGGCCGGAACGCCGAGCAAGTAAGAGACTCTAAGTACTACTGCAAACCACGGCCGGAGAGCCAATTATAGGTTGGCTGTCTCACACAAATCACCTAAGCAGACAACGGAGGCAGCTGTGGGAGAGGGGCGACTCTAGGGTCCCGGAAGAACTCCAGGCCTACCCCGTCATACGGGTGCGTCCTACCATATTACCTGGGGGACGGAGAGAACGAACATCAGAGACAGACAGAATCAGTTGTGAGGACTATCCCGGGAGCTCAGCAGGGAAGGACTACAACACACAGCGCTAGAAGGTAGACACTGATTCCCACCTGTAAAGAGAACTCCTGATGTGCCTTTGGACTGGCCGGTCTCAAACAGCCCTGTTGACAGCGCTCTGGACTGAGGATTCTAAAACCTTCAGTAAAGAGGTAAAGAGACTGCAACCTGGTGTCCTCGTTATTTACTACGACCTACACTGCACCGCAATATCACCACCATTTACCACCACCTTTCACTGGACGCCCCTCAGCAGGGTCACAGACCGGGTCTAGCCACCGTGACAACCCCAGAACAGAGACTCTGAGGCCCGGTACCGGGTACCCCTCGGCCCTGCAGCAGTGGGGGCGCTCCATTTACATGTTCTTCTTTCGAATTATGACCAGAAAGCACCATTACTGCCACCGCCCCTAAGGTTCAGCTGCTTCTATTAAGCATAAACCTTACAGTCTGCAACTGTTTCTTTAAAAAGAAACCTAACAACCTTTACCACAACCTTACACGCCCTCAAACTGCTAGCACAAATTGCATGAGGTTTCTTCAGGCACACCCCTGAGGAATGCAGCCAAAAGTTGTCCAAGCATGAGCCATTTGTCCTACAGACCCATGCCAAAGCCAAATGCCTGAACATGATGGAGCCTGTGGGGCTCAGAGTGTTCCACAGCCATTCTAAAAAATTAGAACAGTAGTAAAAAAAAATACTAACTAATCTACATGATAACAACTGGCTAACATTGTGGAATATATGTACATGCATGTTATAGATAACATATGTCCTACTCACCATAGTCACTGAACAGAACAGAGAAAATCTCAATTATTCCCCTGTCATTAAATGTATCCCCGCAGTCAACGAGAGCTTCCTTCACTGTGTCATATCCCGCTATTACAACTGAGTTGAGGTTAATAATTTTAAACGTGTACACTGGGCCATATTTCTCACTCATCTGCAAAAACAAAGAAAATAGAGAGAAATAGGAAGATGTAAAGACTCAGAATAAAAATGAACATTAAAAATGTGAAAATACTAATATTATTATTTAATGGCCTTCGGCTCAGTCTCTAGCCATGACAACTTGATGGAAGAATGATCTGTAGGGTGATCCATCTTGGGCAAATGTAGATAGGTCCACCAGGGTCTTCTCTACCATAATCTTGATTGTATCCAGCCATCAGGTTGTTGGTCTCTCTTTTTGTCAAAAATGCCAAAACACATAATATAAAGACAAAATCAGAGTTCCTAAAAAGTCTTCAAAACCAAGAAGCCACTGAATCAAATTAGCTATGAATTATTTATTTTTTTTAAATGTTAAATATGATAGGTAAAATCAGAAAAGAATTGAATTATTAATGATAATGTGATGACGTCAATGCTTAATTATGTGTCATCAGTTATAGACTACAAACAACCCATGTGTGTTAACAGTGGTGTAACTCGAAGCTTGTGGGCTCAAATGCAAAAGCTCCAATGGGGCCTCCAATTATTGCAGGTTTATAAATAGTAATCGTCTTTTCGAATAGACTATTTCAAATAGACTTTTAGGGCCCTGTTGGCCCCATGACCCAGGTGCAACTGCAACCCCTGCACCTATTAGGCCGGTGTCACCCTCAGCGTATGGAAATACAGTCCGTTTTTTATGGCCATAATACGCAGTAATTGTCCCAAAACACTGTTCCATATTCAATGCGAGGATGCGATTTTTACGCACAAATTTATCCGTGTGTCATCCGTATGGCTTCCGTATGGCGATTTTTTTGTGCAGGCTTGCAAAATGGACATATCATGGATCCATCGGCTCAAATATTTTTAAAAACATATATGCAGTCTATATATATATATATATCTATCAGTGAGACACACATATATGTATATATATATGTGTGACTCACTTACAGTGGGGCAAAAAAGTATTTAGTCAGTCAGCAATAGTGCAAGTTCCACCACTTAAAAAGATGAGAGGCGTCTGTAATTTACATCATAGGTAGACCTCAACTATGGGAGACAAACTGAGAAAAAAAAATCCAGAAAATCACATTGTCTGTTTTTTTATCATTTTATTTGCATATTATGGTGGAAAATAAGTATTTGGTCAGAAACAAACAATCAAGATTTCTGGCTCTCACAGACCTGTAACTTCTTCTTTAAGAGTCTCCTCTTTCCTCCACTCATTACCTGTAGTAATGGCACCTGTTTAAACTTGTTATCAGTATAAAAAGACACCTGTGCACACCCTCAAACAGTCTGACTCCAAACTCCACTATGGTGAAGACCAAAGAGCTGTCAAAGGACACCAGAAACAAAATTGTAGCCCTGCACCAGGCTGGGAAGATTGAATCTGCAATAGGCAACCAACTTGGAGTGAAGAAATCAACAGTGGGAGCAATAATTAGAAAATGGAAGACATTCAAGACCACTGATAATCTCCCTCGATCTGGGGCTCCACGCAAAATCCCACCCCGTGGGGTCAGAATGATCACAAGAACGGTGAGCAAAAATCCCAGAACCACGCGGGGGGACCTAGTGAATGAACTGCAGAGAGCTGGGACCAATGTAACAAGGCCTACAATAAGTAACACACTACGCCACCATGGACTCAGATCCTGCAGTACCAGACGTGTCCCACTGCTTAAGCCAGTACATGTCCGGGCCCGTCTGAAGTTTGCTAGAGAGCATTTGGATGATCCAGAGGAGTTTGGGGAGAATGTCCTATGGTCTGATGAAACCAAACTGGAACTGTTTGGTAGAAACACGACTTGTCGTGTTTGGAGGAAAAAGAATACTGAGTTGCATCCATCAAACACCATACCTACTGTAAAGCATGGTGGTGGAAACATCATGCTTTGGGGCCGTTTCTCTGCAAAGGGGCCAGGACGACTGATCCGGGTACATGAAAGAATGAATGGGGCCATGTATCGTGAGATTTTGAGTGCAAACCTCCTTCCATCAGCAAGGGCATTGAAGATGAAACGTGGCTGGGTCTTTCAACATGACAATGATCCAAAGCACACCGCCAGGGCAACGAAGGAGTGGCTTCGTAAGAAGCATTTCAAGGTCCTGGAGTGGCCTAGCCAGTCTCCAGATCTCAACCCTATAGAAAACCTTTGGAGGGAGTTGAAAGTCCGTGTTGCCAAGCAAAAAGCCAAAAACATCACTGCTCTAGAGGAGATCTGCATGGAGGAATGGGCCAACATACCAACAACAGTGTGTGGCAACCTTGTGAAGACTTACAGAAAACGTTTGACCTCTGTCATTGCCAACAAAGGATATATTACAAAGTATTGAGATGAAATTTTGTTTCTGACCAAATACTTATTTTCCACCATAATATGCAAATAAAATGATAAGAAAACAGACAATGTGATTTTCTGGAATTTTTTTTCTCAGTTTGTCTCCCATAGTTGAGGTCTACCTATGATGTAAATTACAGACGCCTCTCATCTTTTTAAGTGGTGGAACTTGCACTATTGCTGACTGACTAAATACTTTTTTGCCCCACTGTATATATATATATATATATATATATATATATATGTATCAGTGAGATATATATATATATATATATATATATATATATATATATATGTGTGTGTCTCATATATATATATAGACTGAATATTTGAGCCGATGGATCCATGATATGTCCATTTTGCAAGCCTGCACAAAAAAAAAAATCGCCGTACGGAAGCCATACGGATGCCATACGGATGACACACGGATAAATTTGTGCGTAAAAATCGCATCCTCGCATTGAATATGGAACAGTGTTTTGGGACAATTACTGCATATTATGGCCGTAAAAAACGGACTGTATTTCCATACGCTGAGTGTGACACCGGCCTAATAGGTGCAGGGGTTGCAGTTGCACCTGGGTCATGGGGCCAACAGGGCCCTAAAAGTCTGGGAAAATATTCTGAAAAGTTCCCAGGCTCGAGTTCATATGAGTTCATCCAGCAGAGGGCGCATCACCGCGACTCGAGGTCACTACAGTACATTCCCCTGCATTCCATTCATTCACGAAGTTTTACAGGCAGGAGCACAGCTGCATTAGCAGAGCTCCTGAGTTAAAATGATTTAACCCCTTCAGATGGATTAACAGGGTGGGACAAGACTGAACGACGGAAGGCATGGAATATTGTTGTTTGTTTTTTTAACTTTATTTCAGGTGACAAGGGTCTTCAGGTGGATTGAGAGTATAATAAAATATTAAAACACCATGTGTCTTTATTTCATTAAAATACTTTTTAATAATGTGTGTGTGTTTTATTAACCATTTCGTACTATTGGATTAATAATGGATAGGTGTCATAATTGACGCCTCTCCATTATTAACCTGGCTTAATGGCACATTACAATGGCAAGGTGACATTAACCCTTCATTACCCCATATCCCACCGCTACAGGGGAGTGGGAAGAGAGAGGCTAAGTGCCAGAATAGGCGCATCTTCCATATGTGCCTTTTCTGGGGTGGCTGGGGGCAGATATTTTTAGCCAGGGGGGGTCCTATAACCATTGACCCTCTCTAGGCTATTAATAGCTGCCCTCAGTCACTGGCTTTCCCACTCTGGCGGAGAAAATTGCGCGGAAGCCCACGCCAATTTTTTCCAGGATTTAACCCTTTAATTTAATAGCTAGGGACCCCAAATTTTACACAGAGACACTTGTTCACTTGTTACATTAGTAAAGAGGAATATGCAAAAAAAAGAAGGGATATGAGATGGTTTACTGTATGTAAACCATGTCTCATATACTGTCGGGCTTGTGAAGGAGAGAGCAAAAGCCGGCAATTGAATTACCGGCTTTTCTGCTATCTAGCGCTGAATTAAATATAAATACATATATATATACACTCACTGGCCACTTTATTAGGTACACCTGTCCAACTTCTTGTTAACACTTAATTTCTAATCAGCCAATCACATGGCGGCAACTCAGTGCATTTAGGCATGTAGACATGGTCAAGACAATCTCCTGCAGTTCAAACCGAGCATCAGTATGGGGAAGAAAGGTGATTTGAGTGCCTTTGAACGTGGCATGGTTGTTGGTGCCAGAAGGGCTGGTCTGAGTATTTCAGAAACTGCTGATCTACTGGGATTTTCACGCACAACCATCTCTAGGGTTTATAGAGAATGGTCCGAAAAAGAAAAAAAATCCAGTGAGCGGCAGTTCTGTGGGCGGAAATGCCTTGTTGATGCCAGAGGTCAGAGGAGAATGGGCAGACTTGGTCGAGCTGATAGAAAGGCAACAGTGACTCAAATCGCCACCCGTTACAACCAAGGTAGGCCTAAGAGCATCTCTGAACGCACAGTGCGTCGAACTTTGAGGCAGATGGGCTACAGCAGCAGAAGACCACACTGGGTACCACTCCTTTCAGCTAAGAACAGGAAACTGAGGCTACAATTTGTACAAGCTCATTGAAATTGGACAGTAGAAGATTGGAAAAACGTTGCTTGGTCTGATGAGTCTCGATTTCTGCTGCGACATTCGGATGGTAGGGTCAGAATTTGGCGTAAACAACATGAAAGCATGGATCCATCCTGCCTTGTATGGAGCATCTTTGGGATGTGCAGCCGACAAATCTGCGGCAACTGTGTGATGCCATCATGTCAATATGGACCAAAATCTCTGAGGAATGCTTCCAGCACCTTGTTGAATCTATGCCACGAAGAATTGAGGCAGTTCTGAAGGCAAAAGGGGGTCCAACCCGTTACTAGCATGGTGTACCTAATAAAGTGGCCGGTGAGTGTATATAGAAAGAAACCACGGGGACAGATAATTCTGCATGGTAGCTGTAGACACAAAATCGTAGGAGATTTTAAATTAAAATTATTGGCAGAGACGTTTTATTGCAAATACATTGGTGCAATAGAATTTTTGATGTGAATCTTTGCAAAACGTTTTAAGCAGCTCCCAAATGACACTTTCAATTTTTTAAGTTTTTATGATCCATGAATGCACGTGGCTATTAATTCCCACTACCGTAAAGGTAAGCTGTCGTCACATTTTTATGTATTGAAGTAACAGTCTGGCTGGCTAGGCGCTCGACCACCAATAAAAAAAGGAGACCTTTTATGTAGAAATCTAATGTGCCAGTCATGAGAAATCAACATGGAAGTTATATGCAAATCAGGCTGGAAGAACACTGGGAGTGTGTCAAAGGAGCCGTCCAAGAACAACAATCCGCCCCCAGTGCGCTTCTAGCCTGATTTACTACAGATTATGTCAGAACCTGAGCAGCAGTACTAGACAAAGCCTATGGATAGGGGTGGCGCTGTTTCTGAAAGAGGAGCCATGATTTTCTATTTCTTCCCAACTCCTTCAGTCTCGCCGTTACTAGTAGCTACAATCCACTTTACCTTAACCAAATCCTTGTGCAGTTCTGTGAGGTTGACCTGGAAGATATTCCCCAGTAGCGGCAGAGGTCGGGGTCCCGGGGGAAGATTTCTTGGCTCATTCTTCTTCCAGACTTTAAAAAGGTAAATCAGGAAAGTTACAGCAGTAGTGAGGAGAAGCGTCGCCCCTATGCTCATCCCCATCCTGAGGGTCCCAGCTTCAGTGGTCTCGGCTCTATTCTGCTCCATTCCGGAGAGGGAACAGCCTGAGAAAATAATGTCAGTGTTTTGTTTGCTCGGTATCTCGTTTCAGGATTCTAAATTCCAACGACAATAGTGTTATGTAACATTCAGGGGCCTTTTATCCTAAAGAGGGGCGACTTCCGAACATCAACAAGAGCTGCATTCAGAAAAACGACAGAGAGACTCCAAAAGGCCAAATAATAATAGCACAAGTGTGTATAATAGAGAATTGTATACTAGTACAAAGAAGCAGAAATAGAGACTGTAAATATGGGGTGAAAGGTGGACTGAGAACTGAAGAAAGAGATAGATAATAGATAGATAGATAATAAACAGATAGATAGATAGAAAGATAGATAGATAGACAGATAGATAAGAGATAGATAAATAACAGATAGATAGATAGATAGATAGATAGATAGATAGATAGATAGATAGATAGATAGATAGATAGATAGATAGACTGTACTCACCTAGTTGCAGATGAGGTAGGCATAGGGAACGGTATTGCTGCAATGTCCATGCAAGTTTATTTACAGTTCATAAACTGCTCCAAATGGCAAAATAAGCCTTTTCTATCAGAAAGTGAAAACTTAAAGGAAAAAGTCCTTACAACACACACATCAGGTTCTTTAGGCCTTAGCACTGACAACGGGTATCCGTGACTCCTGTGAGCTCCAATGTAAACCTTTTACCTTACCTTGTAATACCCCCGGGATAACCACCTCCCCCTTTTCTTGCAGCAAAGAACACCCCCTATTAAAACACACAACAAATAGGTTGGATTAATTGGCCACAGCAGCCGTTTATTAACATTTAACATATAACAATAATATAACAATAAACCCTGGAAGTGGATGATCCTCGAAGCCCGAAACCTGTATTAAACATTTATTAGCCAACCGTCCCGCCTATTTGGCCTTATCTCCGCCTTACCCCCAGCCGCTATGCACCAGCTCGGAGGCAAACTCCACCCGCCAGGCCAAAACCGCACACCTGTTTGTGGGTCCCCTAATAATCCCCTCCACGGGATTATCGATACCACTTCACGATTTCAAATCACCCCGGGGAGTCCAGGACCTATTGAGATCCCCCCCCCCCATCAATCCGCCATTTTCCACCTCCACCAACTTCGAGGACCACCACCCCCTGCCCTGCTGCCGCGACATAACATCTCCCATAAAAAAGCAAACATACATATATACATTCATAATGTCCAGAAACCTAGCTCAAACCTTATAACAACTGCCGATTCTAATTTTAAAACAGTACTTACAAAGGGAGGGTGGGTGGGAGCTTCTCTTCTCTGGCTGGTGAGTACCCAAATGGTTGCCCCCCACACGTGGCCACTGCCTTTTATAACGTCCCTCCCCCTTGCCCTCTATTCGAACCCTCCTTCCCCTTCAATTCAAAAAACTCTATCCCTCCCCTCGGCTCATGTTAACCCTATAACCCTCTAACCTTCCTGTGAGCTCCCTATTGTCCCACGTCACCCTGTCATGGCGGCCTCCCCTGAGTGCCAGGGGCCCAGTACGGCCTTTCTTGACAACGGGTATCCGTGACTCCTGTGAGCTCCAATGTAAACCTTTTACCTTACCTTGTAATACCCCCGGGATAACCACCTCCCCCTTTTCTTGCAGCAAAGAACACCCCCTATTAAAACACACAACAAATAGGTTGGATTAATTGGCCACAGCAGCCGTTTATTAACATTTAACATATAACAATAATATAACAATAAACCCTGGAAGTGGATGATCCTCGAAGCCCGAAACCTGTATTAAACATTTATTAGCCAACCGTCCCGCCTATTTGGCCTTATCTCCGCCTTACCCCCAGCCGCTATGCACCAGCTCGGAGGCAAACTCCACCCGCCAGGCCAAAACCGCACACCTGTTTGTGGGTCCCCTAATAATCCCCTCCACGGGATTATCGATACCACTTCACGATTTCAAATCACCCCGGGGAGTCCAGGACCTATTGAGATCCCCCCCCATCAATCCGCCATTTTCCACCTCCACCAACTTCGAGGACCACCACCCCCTGCCACAACATAAATGTGCTAAACCCTTAGCCATTTATGTCCCTCCACACCTTCAAAGCTGTTTCGATGCCCTCCTGGACCGCTAGACACCACATATCGGTACCAACCGCATTCAAATGCACCCCATCCAACCTCCAATAACCTCCCGTGCCGGATTCCAGATTTATGTGTCGCACCACTACCGCCCCATTCCTTGCCATAAACCGCGAAACAGCTTTGTTCACCTTGATCCTCGCCTTGTTTATCCCTTCCAGTGATCTAGCTCCCCTCCAAACCTTCCGCGGGACGATGTCCGACCAGACCGCCAAAACCCTTGGAAACATTGCCCACAACCTCAACATGTCGAACTTAATGTCTTTTATAAGTTCCCTGCACGGTCTTTTCCCCAAGTCATTTCCCCCCAGGTGAATAACTAAAATTTGTGGGACCTGATCCCAACGCGCGAAACGGTGAAACTCGGGCAAAAATTGACTCCAAGTCATCCCCCTTTTCCCGATCCATCTCAGGGTCGCGACGTCCCGTGAAAAACCCAACTGCCGGCCATCAGGACGAACCGCTGCCCTCTCCGCCGCCCAGAACACAAATGAGTGTCCCATTATCCACACCAGCAATTTTTCATGTTCTGTAAGATAATAAACATTAACACCGATCAGTACAAGAAGATTCTACCGAAAGCAAGACCCCACGAATTTAAACCATATCAAGGCGAACATAAGACCGGAATCTTTCTGATTCCCACCGCCCAATTCTTTTAACCACTTCCTCTCCCAATCCTCTCCTGGCTGCTTCCGTAGCAGCCCCTATCCGAAATGAATGGCCGCTGTATTTTTTGGGCGAAATTCCCCCGGTCACCAAACACTTCCGAAACATGGTAACAAATTGGAAGCGCGACAAGAAAGAACCATCTGCATGCACTAACAACGGGTCGGATAATACCCCCTCTCTTCTCAGCAGTTTACCCACGCAGGTTACCGGGCATAATGAACAATTTGGAACTTGGAATAACACTAATTTGCAACCTTTGCCAGTCACGTCCGTCTTTGATGACCTAATAAACACCACCACCTTGTCAGATGTAACATCCACGTCTTCCCTCCGTAAGCCACCTCCCTTATGTCTCGAAGGGCTAACCAGTTCCCCCACACGAAACGCACCAAAAAACGCCAATGAAAAGGCCGCTTGAAATAAAACCACCTCCCAATCCGAAAAACAAACAACCCGTAATTGCCTTCCAATTGTTAACAGCACTTCAAAAGACACCGGTCGTCTACCGTCGAACGACCTCTGCCCTTTTCTCAAACCCTTTACCACTTGCCTCACCAAAAATGACTTTGTCCCATCCTGTAAGCCTCTAGCCTTAAAACCGAACGCTAGACCAGCTAGAAGTTTATTCACTCTAGACACCGACCAACCCGATTCCCACACATGACCTACTAGCAACACCAATCTGCTCTCGTCGTCCATACCGGACCCATAAAACAACTTCCAGTTCTCCCAAGTCCTCCAAGCCTGCTCATATTGCAGCCAAGACCTGTCTGATAGCGATCTAGCAAGTAGATCCCTCACGGCCCTAAAGGCAGGTTCCACAGCTCCGCTGGACACTCCCGGCACACTGAGTCCAAGTAAGGCCTCGGCCCCTGCAATTGATCCCACTGTAAATGGAAAAGGACAACATCAGCATTAGTAAGCCCATTTGACTGATACTCCGCTACAATCCACAAATTAAGCCTTAAACCCAAGAAGACCAGGTGCTGCAATACCCTAACGACTTCTGGAGACGCCGAAGATAACGTGTTGATGGCTTCCACGACATTCGCATGCTCGCAAGCGAAACAAATCTTTTTATTCCTCACTGTCTCGCCCTAGACAGACAACGCCACTACTCGAGGAAACAACTGAAGTAGCACCCGGTTTTGTAACAAACCTCGTTCGCGCCAATTGGTTGGCCACTCCGCTGCTACTGTTTGACCGCGATATTGCAGATTGAAACCACGTTTTTCACTTACGATAATGAAAAAACCTAGATCTGCCGCATTTTCAACCGACTGAATCCAAATAGATTTGCCATTGTATTCCTCTAAGAAAAGAGCCCACACCTTCAAATCCTGCTTCAACTCCTTAGACAGTCTGATGAAATGCAGGGGAGACTTCACTCCCACCGTCGCCAAAGACAAACGCCGACAAAATGCGCGGCCCATTGGCATAATTCTGCAAGCGAAGTTCAGCTTGCCCAACAAAGATTGCAAATCATGTAACGTTATCTTCCGTCGGGTAACTGCCTTTTCAACCTCCTCCCGAAAAGCAACCAACTTGTCATCAGGCAATCTACATTCCATTGCCACGGAATCAATCTCTATGCCTAGTAAACTTAGTGACGTCACTGGCCCGACGGTTTTATCGGCCGCCAAAGGAACACCAAAAGCTTTTGCTACTCTCTCCATCGTGCGCAATAAAATCGAGCAAACCGCAGACTGTGGCGGGCCTACAAACAAAAAATCGTCGAGGTAATGCAAACAAGAATTCAAACCAGATACATCCTTAACAACCCATTCCAAGAATGTACTAAACGTTTCGAAATATGCGCAAGATAGCGAACACCCCATGGGAAGACAACGATCAATGAAAAAACCGCCTTCCCAAAAACAACCTAACAGGTGCATACTCTCCGGGTGCACTGGTAACAGGCGAAACGCCGCCTCAATATCTGTTTTCGCCATCAAAGCTCCCCTACCACACAGCCGTACCAGATTCATCGCTACATCGAAAGACGTATAACAAACCGCACATAATTGAGGATCAATACCATCGTTCACCGACAGACCTTTCGGGAAGGATAAATGATGAATAAGCCTAAATTTATTAGGCTCTTTCTTCGGGACCACTCCGAGTGGAGACACCCTCAAGTTACTGAACGGAGCCGTTGGAAAAGGACCGGCCATCCTACCCAGATCAATCTCTTTTTGTAACTTTTCAGACACAACGCTAGGAAATTGCAACGCCGATTTTAGATTCTTCCTAGACAAACAAACATCCTGTTCAATAAACGGAATTTTAAAACCGTAACCAAAACCTTCCCTTAGAAGTGACGCTGCTGCTACATCGGGGTATCTATTTAGATACACTTCCATCGCGTCCAGCCGCACTGGTGTCTCCCCTTTTTTCAGCACCATCTCCCTCTCTTGTCTTTCCCCCCTTGAAACATCTAGCCGCCCCATGTGTGCCCCCGCAAGTTGAGCATTCATGTTTGAACTTGCACTTGCTCCCAAACCTACATGTCCCCTCATTAAAGGAGAAACACAGTCCCTTCTGCAGTGCGACCGAGTGTCCTGACTGTCCTGAACTCCCGGCGCCCCCTTGAAATGGCTGGGATCCCTGATTCGCTCTAACTGGTGCGGTAACTCTCATCCATAACGCTATATCCTTATGTTCCCAACGCATACCCGGTCGTACCGCTTTACGCTGCCTGAACTGTTCGTCATACCTTAACCATCCTACTCCGCCATATACCCTGTAAGCCTCCCCAATCGCGTCCATATAACAAAAAAGTCCCGAACAATTTTCGGGTGCCTTTTCGCCTATCACACTCGCTAGTATGGCAAACGCCTGTAACCAATTAGAAAATGATCGAGGGATCAGGCGGTACCTCCTCCTCTCCTCATCCTCCTTCTTAGAATCATCTCTCCGTAATCTATCCAAATTAAATCTTTCCAATGGCAATAAAGAAAAAATATCGACATAATCCCCCTTCCAGATCTTTTCTTTCACCTCCTCCTTTAAATGTGACCCCAATGGCCCCTCAAAACAAACGTATACCTCAGTCCTAGCGGAATCATCCAGACGCACCGTCCCCTCATTTTCTTTATCCTTATTAGCCCCTTCACTATGACCTCCCGTGTCAGTTGACCCTGATCCCCTTTCTGCCTCACCGCTGCTACCCCCTAATGCAGCCGATACCACTGTGCCTTGGCCCCCAAAGTGCGGTACTACCCCAGAACTTGTTAATCCCCCTATCCCCGCTGACCCTTCCGCGATCCCTAACCATGCCGCCGCAGGTGACCCTCCTCCCTGAGGGCCCCCGTACCATATTCTAGCTAAATCTCTGAGGCCATGTAATATCAAACCCATCCCCCCGCTAGCCCCCCCCAGAAATGACTCCTGACCCCTACTATCACTGGGAGCAACAGAGGGGTTAAAAGTAGGGAACTGCTGGCTCTCACCTAGCTGCCTGGGCGCTGTGAACCCAGCAGCCGAAGGTCCTGGGTCCTGATGAAGGCGCGCTGATCCGAAGCTGTGTCCGTCCGCTGGTGGCTCCGCAGCTCCCGGGTCAACCTGCCTCACCGGCTGCCCACCGCCAGAAGCAGGCGAACCGGCAAGAAGTGCAGGGCCCCTCGGAGCTGCCGCCGTAGTCTGCAGAGCGCCGCCATCCTGGGGAGGTCCCCACAGGGCGCCGCCATCTTGGGGAAGTCCCGGGTGCTGGTGCGCAGGCGCCGGGCCCCATAATCCGGCGCCATCTTGCCGAAGTCCTGCTCCTCGTGGTGCCGCACTTCCTGCAGCGGCGCCATCTTGCCTGATGTCCCGGGCAAGCGGCGACGCTGCATCACCACCGACCGAGGCAGCCGATCGCTGCCCGCTGCTCACCGGAGCCGCCCCCACTGCCCCCTGGGCTGAGGATCCTCGTCGCACCGCTCCATCCGGCGTGCTTGAAGACAGGCCGGCCGGCTGCCGGCCGCTGGGACGTCGCCGCACAGGGGCCCGCCCCCTGGCTCCTCGCGTTCCTCCACGCTGAGCAGGGCCAGCAAGGACGCTGGCACCCGCCGCTCCAGGTCCAGGATCCCGACGTCTCTGTGCTGCGGGGGGGGGGGGAACCCGGCCCCTGATGCAGGTCCCGCCTAGCAGATGGATTCCTCCCAGCCTGAGAGCGGGGAGCAGGAGGGACGCGACCACCGGCCCTGGCTGGAGGGTCCCTGGAGGGGCTCCGTATTCGGCGCCGGACCCGGGGGGTAGCCTCAGGGCTAAGGCGCGCCGGAGGCCGGGACCTCCGCGGCCGGAGTCCTGCTGGAGAGGCGATGGAGGCTCTGGCTACCGACCCCTGCAGCAGGCTATTGACCGAAGCCTGCAACCAATCCGTCCCTTGTGTGGCTGCTTCCATCCGGAGCTGCTGAAGCAAGGCCTCAACATCCATCGCTTGAGTACTGCGGAGCTTCTCTTCTCTGGCTGGTGAGTACCCAAATGGTTGCCCCCCACACGTGGCCACTGCCTTTTATAACGTCCCTCCCCCTTGCCCTCTATTCGAACCCTCCTTCCCCTTCAATTCAAAAAACTCTATCCCTCCCCTCGGCTCATGTTAACCCTATAACCCTCTAACCTTCCTGTGAGCTCCCTATTGTCCCACGTCACCCTGTCATGGCGGCCTCCCCTGAGTGCCAGGGGCCCAGTACGGCCTTTCTAGATCAATATAATGGAGATCCACACATCTCCAACTCCAGACACTGAATGAGACACTTCGCCTCCATTTTATCTGCCAAACCACGTCCCTGGGGTTGGGATATGTGGGCAGTCATTCCCACCCATCTCTTATGACTGCTCGTAAAACCTGGCCCTGGAATGGCCAAATAACTCTTTCAGCCCTATATGAGCTGGAGCATGCATCCGATCTCACATCACCGCAGCTAATAGCCGGGATGACACATATCTCCCCTCAAGGACTCCCCTGGTCGCCAACTTACAATACATAGGTAATAGATAGATAGATGATAAATAAGAATAAAAAATGGGAATCAGCACTCCAAAATTTTCAAAAGTTAAAGGTGGACTTTATTGGGTCCACATAGCGTGGCGACATTTCGGCTTCCAAAAACATGTGCATACAGATATACAGTATCTATAGGTACAAATTGATAAGATACAGTTAGTGCAATAGTCATACATAATACATTATGACCTAATGTTTTCATGTTCTCATATAACATGTGCCATTAATAAATCAACATAAAAGTGCCTGTGCTGTAAAGTGCCAAGTGACAGTCAGGAATACATTACAAAGTGCATATTGCTCATTAGAATTATCAAGTGATATCATGTGTATTGTATTAATATCGGATCACTCACTCAGGTGTGCATTGCTGTAATCAATATTCCGTGAGTATACACGCCATTCTCAGCATCTCTAGGATGCTACCGCGCTTCATCTCTCAGTCACCAGCCGCACAGCCAGTAGGAGAGTCAGTACAACGGGATTACATCTGCACATGCGCAGTGAAGACGGTCGGGGGAATATCATCGCCATGTTTCATGTGGCACAATCAAAGAGCATTACTGCCCCTGCGAGGCGTCCTGCAGCTACGTCATGCATAGTTACAATATTGTTAGTATAACGTCCAACAGCATTCTAATAATAATGGATTGACCACTAGTGAAAAGCTCATTTCCTTATATTTATTTTGTATTGCCCACAAAGCTACTGTGCTATTATTCATTAGATAGATAATAGATAGATAATACATAAATAGATGATAGATGGATGGATGGATGGATGGATGGATGGATGGATGGATAGATTCAGACCCACATGACTTTTTCACTGGAAATATATGGTGTTCCCACCTCCTTTTCTTTCCTAGATAGATAGATAAGGAATGGCTGTCCACCAACGTTCACCATCCAACCTGACGGAACTGGAGAGAATCTGCAAGGAAGAATGGCCGAAGATCCCCAAATCCAGGTGTGAAAAACTTGTTGCATCATTCCCAAGAAGACTCCTGGCTGTACTAGCTCAAAAGGTGCTTCTACTAATACTGAGCAAAGGGTCTGAATACTTATGACCATCTGATATTTCAGGTTTTCTTTTTTAATAAATTTGCAAAAATTACTACATTTCTGTTTTTTTTCAGTCAAGATGGGGCGTGTATATTAATGAGAAAAAAATGAACTCTTTTTTAACTTAACAAATGGCTGCAATGAAACAAAGAGTGAAAAATTTACATGGGTCTGAATACTTTCCATACCCACTGTATATATGTATATATGCAGTCCTGCCTCTGCTGATTATATATATATATATATATATATATATATATATATATATATACACTCACCGGCCACTTTATTAGGTACACCATGCTAGTAACGGGTTGGACCCCTTTTGCCTTCAGAACTGCCTCAATTCTTCGTGGCATAGATTCAACAAGGTGCTGGAAGCATTCCTCAGAGATTTTGGTCCATATTGACATGATGGCATCACACAGTTGCCGCAGATTTGTCGGCTGCACATCCCAAAGATGCTCCATACAAGGCAGGATGGATCCATGCTTTCATGTTGTTTACGCCAAATTCTGACCCTACCATCCGAATGTCGCAGCAGAAATCGAGACTCATCAGACCAAGCAACGTTTTTCCAATCTTCTACTGTCCAATTTCGATGAGCTTGTACAAATTGTAGCCTCAGTTTCCTGTTCTTAGCTGAAAGGAGTGGTACCCGGTGTGGTCTTCTGCTGCTGTAGCCCATCTGCCTCAAAGTTCAACGCACTGTGCGTTCAGAGATGCTCTTAGGCCTACCTTGGTTGTAACGGGTGGCGATTTGAGTCACTGTTGCCTTTCTATCAGCTCGAACCAGTCTGCCCATTCTCCTCTGACCTCTGGCATCAACAAGGCATTTCCGCCCACAGAACTGCCGCTCACTGGATTTTTTTTCTTTTTCGGACCATTCTCTGTAAACCCTAGAGATGGTTGTGCGTGAAAATCCCAGTAGATCAGCAGTTTCTGAAATACTCAGACCAGCCCTTCTGGCACCAACAACCATGCCACGTTCAAAGGCACTCAAATCACCTTTCTTCCCCATACTGATGCTCGGTTTGAACTGCAGGAGATTGTCTTGACCATGTCTACATGCCTAAATGCACTGAGTTGCCGCCATGTGATTGGCTGATTAGAAATTAAGTGTTAACAAGAAGTTGGACAGGTGTACCTAATAAAGTGGCCAGTGAGTGTATATATATATATATATATACACAGTATATACTTACAGTGTGGAAAATAGGTAATTGATATACTGCCTATTTTGCAAGTTTTTCCAACTACAAAGAGTGGAGCGATCTATAATTTTTTATCTTGTTGGGTGCACTTCAGTTATGAGAGACAGAATCTAACGATAAAAAACCCCAGAAAATAACATTGTATATTTTTTAAATAATTAACTTGCATTTTATTGCTTGAAATAAGTATTTGATCATCTACCAACCAGCAAGAATTCTTGCTCTGATAGACATGTTAGTTTTTCTTTAAGAAGACCTCCTACTCTGTGCTCATTACCTGTAATAATTGCACCTGTTTAAACTTGTTACCTGTATAAAAGACATCTGTCCATACACTAAATCAATCACACTCCCACCTCTCCACCATGGCCAAGACCAAAGAGATGCCTAAGGACACCAGGGACAAAATTCTAGATCAGCACAAGGCTGGGATGGGCTACAGGACAATGGGCAAGCAGATTGATGAGAAGGCAGCAACTGTTGACACAATTATTAGAAATTGGAAGCTACACGAGATGACTATCAATCTTTCTCGGACTGGGGCTCCATGCAGGATCTCGCCTAGTGTGGAAAGGATTATTCCGGGAAAGGTCAATAATCAGCCGAGTACTACATGGGAGGACCTAGTCAATGACCTGAAGAGAGATGGAACCACAGTCTCAAATATCACCATTAGTAACACACTATGCCATCAGGGATTAAAGTCCTGCAGGGCATGCAAAATGCCCCTGCTCACACCAGCACATATCCAGGCCCTTTTCAAATTTGCCAATGACAACCTGGATGTTCCAGAATAGGCATGGGTGAAGGTCCTGTGCTCAGATGACACCAAAATAGAACTTCTTGGTATCAACTTCACTCACTGTGTTTGGAGGAAGAAGAAGGATGAGTACAACCCTAATAACAATGTCTCAACAGTGAAGCATAATTGAGAAACATCATACTTTAGGGGTGCTTTTATGTGATGGGGACAAGACAACTGCACAGTACTGAAGGGAGGAAGGTTGTGGTCATGTATTGCGAGATTTTGGCCAACAACCTCCTTTCATAATTAAGAGAATTGAAGATGGGTTGTGGCTGGGTCTTCTAGTATGACAATGACCCAAAACACACAGCCAGGGGAACTAAGAAGTGGCTCCATAAGAAGCATGTCAAGGTCCTAGAGTGGCCTAGCCAGTCTCCAGACCTGAAATCAATAGAAAATTTTTGGAGGTAGCTGAAACTCAATGTTGGCCAGCGACAGCCCTGAAACCTGAAAGATCTGGGGAAGATCTGTATGAAGGAATGGGTCAAAATCCCTGATGTAGTGTGTGCACACTTACTAGACTAATCATCTATTTTTGGTCTGGACATTGGTATGGTCTTCACTTGTCCATCTTTGATCCATTTGTTACCCTACATCTTTGCGGTCTCTTGCGTTGTAGACTACTCAGCACCAAAGATGCAAACATACTGAAGATGGCTAAGTGAGCATCAAAATGGTGACTGAACAGAAGAGGAAGACTGAACCGTATTGGGGCTACACAGCTGGACAGGTAAGTGCAGGGTGAATATAATTTATTTTATTTTTTCTTTATGTTTATTATACTCTTGGACCTTAAAGCATTGTAATGTACATTGGATTTGCATCAAATAATGTTCCTGGCCAAGTTAGAGCAAATTTCTGGATTTAAATTTCCTAGTCAAATACAAGCAAACTGTTTTGTTCAAATTTCAACAAAGTGATCATCACTATTTAGGAATCATCTCCACATCTGGGTTCATTACATTGTATCTGCCACTATTTAATCATGTGCGCCATATACGGTATGTTTTATAACAGTAGCCCACGAAAAGTATTCAGCGAGGGATAGCAAACATTTCATAGTCATGAGGTTGAGAACCATTGGTGTTGGGTACTGGTCTGATGTCAATGAGTTCTCTGTCCACAGTAGGCTTCAAAGTGAACTTCTGCAGTAAAGTTGTGATGAATAAAAAGATTTCCATGCGGGCCAGAGTCATGCCCATACACATCCGTTTGCCTGGAGGGAGGAACACATCATGTGTTAGATGATGTATAATGGTTATCAGGGATCATCTGTGTCAGCTTCTAAATCATCTGCATGTGAAGTAGTTCCCAAATTCTTGATAAGCAATTTTAAAAATGGCCATCCTGGTTTTGAACCTTCTTCAGAATACTTGCTGCCATGAACTGAGAGGGAACTGGTTTTGAGAACCTAAGTAAGATTGTATTATGAGCCTTCTAGACCATGAGCAATAGTGTCCATGAGTAAGTGAATTCCTTGGTATTACTCTGTGATGCTGGTCTTATCATGGCTGCTTCGTCCAATGAGCATTACAATCATATAGACGAAGCATCACTGCAACAAGCACCACTATTGCCTATAGTCCTTGTATAATGCTTTACTTGATGGCAGTAATCATGCAACATTATTTTGGCCTAGTTATCGACTGGGGGCATCAGGTACCAGAATTCAATTTTGAAAGTGTTTTTTTCTGAAATTCTATTTTCTAATTTCCATAGGTTAGCCAGGTTTTTGTGACTTCTCAGTGGAAAATATTACTGGTCAAATACCAAGGTTCACAACTGTCCAGAAATTCCTAGACAGCTAGTAAAAAAAGGAACATTTTTCGGCCTTATATAAAAAAAATTTGATGTGTCCATGATTTCTTTTCCTGAATCTGGAGAATCTTGCACAGATTATTAAGACTGTAATGTCATTTTACAGTTCACTGTGAAGTAGCTAATGTCTTTATATCAGAAATTTTGGTTGCAGACATAGGTCCCTTAGAATTAGAGATGAGCGAATATTTCAATGTTCGGTTCAGATTACGTCCATCAATTTTGCAATATTCTCCAAATTTTTGTGGAATATTCGAAGAACATAGCTGAACGCCATTGAAATTAATGTGAGGCAAAAAACAAAGCTGGCAAAACACATTAAATTAGGGGCAGACACCAGGAACGTGGCCTCAATTCAACCACAGTACAAATTTTAGTATAGCACAGCACCATATCAGCCATGCATGAGGTAACAGGGTCTGGGCCAGCATTTACAGCTTTGAATTAAACTGTGCTGGGAGCCCTGATACCACATGCAACAGCTCAACTTTCTTTGATGCTCAGCCACACGCAGGTGGCACAAATATCAGTTTTGTGGACTACTATTGTCAAAAAAATTTAAGGATAGTAACATGGGTAGTTAACTCAAAGGGAGTGGAGGCCTGCCGGTCTTGTAGGCCTACTGCTAGAGGAAACATACATGAAGGAGACCCAACCAGGAGTCTACACATCTCCAAAAATTAGTGGCAGACATCACTAAAGTGGCATCAATTTCACCAGAGTAGAAATAGTATAATAGGAAGTGATAACTTTCCACTACAGCCAACCCTGAAGATGGTGAGACACAAACAGGAGTCTCCACATTTCCAAAAATTAGTATAATGAGGATCGACATCTCTTCCACTACAGCTAACCCAGCAGATCAAGAGACCCAATCAGGATTTTCCACATTTCTAAAAATTAGTGGCAGACACCACCAAAGTGGCATTAATTTCACCAGAGTAGTAATAGTATAATGAGGAGTGACATCTCTTCCTCTATAGCCAACCCAGCATATGTAGACCCAATCAGGAGTCTTCGAATTTAAAATAATTAGGGTCCTGACACTACTGAAATGGCATCAATGTCACGAGAGTAGAAATAGTATAATAGGGACTGACATGTCTTCCATTGCAGCTAACCCAGCAGATGGAGACACAATGAGTAGTCTTCAAATTTAAAATAATTAGAGGCAGACACCAGCAAAGTGGCATCAATCTCACCAGAGTAGAAATAGTATAATGGGTATAATGGGAAGCGAGATCTCTTCCACTATAGCCAACCCAGCAGATGGAGAGACCCAATCAGGACTCTCCACATTTCAAAAATTAGTGGCAGACACCACCAAAGTGGTATCAATTTCACTAGAGTTGAAATAGTGTAAAGGAAAGCGACAACTCTTTGACTACAGGCAACCTAGCTGATGGAGACCAAACCTGGAGTCTTCGCATTTCCACAAGTTAGTGTTAACATCTGCAGCAGTGGCAGCAACAGCAGGCACAGAAACCCAACTAAAGATATAACAGACTGCAATTACGCGATATCAATACAGCACACTAAAAAATACAACATCACCTAGTCTGTACAGTCTGAGATTGGGGTGCAAATGTCCTTGGAGATCCATGACTTGTTCATCTTGATAAAAGTTAGATGGTCTACACTTTCAGGGGACAGCAGGCTGCGCTTATTCATCAGGACACCACCAGCAGCACTGAAGACATCTTCAGAGAGAACCCTGGCTGCCTCGCATGATAAAACCTCCAAGGTGTGAGAGGCGAGCTCAGGCCACTCATCAATTTTTGAAGACCAAAATGTGAAAGGGTCCAAACCCTCCCTGATGGTATTGATATTGAGTTCTAGATATTCCTACATCATCCTCTCCAGTCGTTCACCACACGTCAGACGTGCACTCTGCTGTGCTTGTGCACAAGCTGGTCTAAAAAATATGTGTCAAAAGACGGACAGAAATGCTTCTGCCACTTACACTACTGCTGCTGCTAATGTTTTAGCAGTGACAAATTGATTTGTCCCGGAGGTTGGAAGTGTAGAGCTGCGGTGCACACTGTGTGCCTCACAGCTTTCTTGGGAAAAAAAACTCTTAAGGTTGTGTAAAAGCATGTTTCAATACTTCAGCATTTGCAGGTCCCTTTCCAGGGTGGGAAGCATCTGGCAAAATTTGGTCTTATAACGTGGATCTAGCAGAGTGGCAATCCAGTAGTCAGCACTATTTTGAATCGTAACTATAAGGGGATCATATTGCAAATATAGGAGAAAGAAGACACTCATATGTCGGGCTCTTCCATGATGTCCAAGCCCATGCTGTGTTGGTTGCTGGGTAACACTGATGCTTGTTTCCTCTGTTCCTTCCCACCAACAACGAACAACAGAGAGGGGATGATTATCCTCTTCATCTCCTGACAATTGCTCGCCCATCACCTCTTCCTCCTCCATTTGTTCCTTGGATCTTGCACATTCACTAACAGTTTTCCTGGTATCACCAGCCCCCCTCAATTGTAGTAATCCACCCTCTTTTGGCACCCACTTGCGTGACAACAGTCTGGAACTTGGAAACAATGTTATCCCTTCCGCATCCTTCTCTGCTTCCTCCTCTTCCTCTGGGACCACCTCCTCCTGCAGGTTATTCAAAGTCTGCTTCAGTATGCCTATGAGAGGAATAGTCATGCTGATGATGGCATGTCAGCGTTATCCAGCTTAGTAGCCAATTTGAAACTGTGCTGATGGGTGTAGAGGTCCTTATTCTGTGCCCACTCCGTAAATGTGATATGCACCATGTCAGCACAGCGTTGATCCAGGCTATATGACATGACATACTGCATCAAAGTGCGCTGCTGACACAGACACTGCAACATGTGCAGAGTGGAATTCAACTATGTCGGCACATCGCATACCAACCTGTTAACTGGCATGGACAAAGACCTCTGTATTGATGCAAGTCGATGATCTGAAAGGTGCAAATGGCAGAATAGAGCACACAGCTTCCATGCTTTCTGCAGCAGCTCACCCAGGCCAGGATAGTTGCGGAGAAATCGCTGTACCACCAGGCTGAGGACGTGAGCCATGCAAGGCACGTGTCTGAGCTTGCCACAGCGTTGGGCCGCAATGAGGTTTGAACCCTTATCGGACATTGCCTTCCTTGGATCTAGGTTTAGCAGAAGTAGCCATTGCTTAAACTCAGTCAGGAGAGCTGTCCACAAATCTTCAGCTTTATGACTGTGATCTCCAAGGCAGATAGAAAATGTTAACACTGCCTGATTGCGGTGAGCCCTGGCAGCACAGTACGTAGGTGGTGGGGATTCGCTCTGTACTGTTGGAACGTGTGTCTCATTAAGGCAGAGGTTGAGGGTACAGTTGGAGGCCTTAGAGGAGGTAGAGGAGGAGACAGAAGCAGTGGAGGAAGTGTGAAATACAGAGGTTTCTGGTTGGCCTTGGGGATTCCAAGACTTGTGGAGCAGCCCCTTCCCTGCCTGCCCCCATAGCCACCAGAGTCACCCAGTGCTCAGTCTGAAAGAAGTAACACCTTTGGCCATGCTTACTTGTCCAAATGTCTGTGGTTAAATGCACCCTAGCAGACATAAGTCTAGTGAAAAAATGAGTTATGTTGTCTGCGACATGCTGGTGTAGCACAGGCACAGCTTTGTTAGAGAAGTAATGGCAACTGGGCAACTGGTACTGGGGGACTGTGACGGCCATCAGCTTTTGGAAACCGTCTGTATCCACCAGGTGCAAAGGCAGCATTCCTGTGGCCAACAGATTGGATATGTTGGAGTTCAACCTTGCTTTGCCATGGGTAGGAGGAAACAATCCTTTACATGACCATAACTGCGGAACTGAGGGCTGGCTGCAGGGCTGAGAGAGCGCGGAGTATGGTGACTCGGACAAATTGCTGGACCAAGAGTTAAGTGCAGGAGGAGCAAGTACAGGGGATTGATAAAGTTGTGATGTGCTAGTTCTTTGAAATTAGTCAAAAACAGCAGGCATGTCCTCTTTTGTTACAGCTGACGGTGAGCTCTCTGTCTGACTGGAGTGGGTAAAGAACTGGAGCTTTTGCAGTTTGAGACCTGCATGACAATGCTTGACACAGTAACAGAGGAGGAGGAAGAAGAAGCAGATGTGGTTGATGGGTCGACTGATGGTTGTTGAGGTCCGCTGGTCCGCATTTTATCGCAGTGGAATTGCCAGAGTAATGCATGTTGATTGCGCATGTGAAGGTTTATGTATGTAGTAGTCAAATTATTGCAATTTTTCCCATTTGCACAATTTTTTTTGCAAACTTGGCAGATAACATGAGTTGGCTCATCCTTTGCGGTGTTAAAAAAGGCCCAGGCTAGGCAACCCTTGCCGCCAATGAGAGTTGCAGACCCACAAATGCTGCTGGCCACAGCCACAGTTGTGGCTGAGGATGCAGTGCTCATCTTGGTTGCATAACTCCACGTCTTCATCGTATGGTTCAACATAACCTATTCGTTCTTCTCCTCCACCATCTCCTCAGATTATCTACTCAGATGCTTGCCTCTTTGTTCATGCCAAGTGGGATACACAGCCTCATCATCCTCTGTGTTATCATATTCCTAGCAATGAGAGTCATCCTCCTCTTTCTTCCTGTCCTGACAGCACAGTACAGTCCATGTGAGCCTCGGATAGCTGAGTCTCATCAATATCACCTCCAAGGGGTTAACGTCTGTGACGATGGTCAGGATTCTGCTCACACCCAACTTCGTCCTGCCCCTGATCCAAGCTAAAAAAAATCTTGTGCATCTGTGCAGATGATTTCCTTTTCTTGAAGCTACGCTTGCCATCCAATCGAGCTCAAGCTCTTTTTGAGCCTCACCAACAAGGTGTACCACTGTGCCGCTGCCAAAGAAAGGTAGTGGAGTAGCCCATTCAGTAACAGAAGTTGTCAGTTGTGTTTGTATAGGACGTGACTTTGTTGGTTCACTAGTGCTTTCACTAACATTACCAAATACCCCAGGTACATCTTGAACACCAAGCTTAATCCCCCTTCCACCATGATATCCTTTTGTCATGCTGCTCAGATAGTGTGGTAGGAGCACAGTATTAGCAACAAAAAAATAGATTTTTTACTCTGCAGCAGCTGTACAGAAAGATGAATTTCACCACCGTTAAATGACAAGGTGAGATATGGCATTCTGAATCACGTTAACAACTGCAATTTTTTTTTTTTTAAGAACAATTTTAACGTCACTAAAAGGACAAGGTGAAATATGGCGTGCTGAATCACGTTAGTAACTGTAAAAAATATATTTTTTTTAGTCTGCAACAGCTCTACACACAAAAAAATTTCACCACCACTAAATGATAAGGTGGGATATGATGTGCTGTATCACATTTGGCAACAGAAAAAAATTGTTTTTTTTGCTCTGCAACAGCTGTGCAGAAAGATGAATTTCACCACCACTAAATGATGTGCTTAGTTATGGCATGCTGAATCACATTACTAACTGTAAAAAATATATATTTTTTTAGTGTGCAACAGCTCTGCACACAGAACAATTTCATCACCACTAAATGACAAGATGAGATATGGTGTGCTGAATCCCGTTATCAACTGCAACAAATATTTTTTTTTACTGTGCAACAGCTCGGCACACAGAACAATTTCACTGCCACTAGCTGGGATATGGATTTCTGAATCACATCTAGCAACAGAAAAAAATTGTTTTTTTTACTCTACAATAGCTGTGCAGAAAGATGAATTTCACCGCCACTAAATGACAAGGTGAGATATGATGTGCTGAATCATGTTAGCAACTGCAAAACATATTTTTATTTACTGTGCAACAGCTCTGCACACAGAACAGTTTCACTGCCACTAAATGACAAGGCGAGATATGGTATGCTGAATCACGTTAGTAACTGCAAAAATATTTTTTTACTGTGCAACAGTTCTGCACATAGAACTATTTCATTGCCACTAAATGACAAGGTGAGATATGCAATGCTGAATCACGTTAGCACTGTAAAAAAGAAAAATTTAGTGTGCAACAGCTCAGCACACAGAACAATTTCACATCCACTAAATGACAAGATGGAATAAGGCATGCTGCATCACATTTAGCAACTGAAAAAATAAGATTTTGAAAGGTCTTCTCGTGCAATGTGCACAATAGAAGCGGTGAACAACATTTCTAGGATATGTGCCCTGCTGTCTTTGTCTGTGGCCCTCACTAATGGCACAAAAAAATCTGCTGGAAGGTCGATTTCACAGCCACACAGGACACTAGCTATCGAAACTATCTGACTTAGAAACAATCCCCTAGCTAACTAGCTAAAATCTATCAGCACCCAGGCCCAGCGTCAGGAGCAGCCTCTCTGCGCTTTTATAGTGGCAAAATGGTGTAAAAACAAGATGTCCACTCTTTATATAGAGAGGGACATGCTATTTCAGTAGCAAATGACACAAGTCGTTGTGTCTGGACATTGTGGATGTTTACTGCATCCTGATTGGCTAGCCGCAATGTGCACATATAAAGTTAGATTTTTTTTTTACAAAAATGCCGCTCATCTGAGCTCTCCCCACCACCTACCCTAATCAAACATTTGCCCCACACTCCTCATACACCACCACTATCCTAGCCAAAGTGCTCAAAATGGTTTAGTGGTAAAGCAAATATTTTCCCACACTTTTACTGAATGTTACCAATTTTTACCGATTTTATGAAAATTTGCTTGTGTTTCCAATCACGAATCAGAACGAGTCGAATTTGTGCCGAACTTATGTTGACAATTGTTTTTAGAACATATTCGCTCACCTCTACGTAGAATATTATTGATTTATTGTAGTTTTATAATGTGTTTGTAAAAAAAATGTGGCTATTATTTTTTGAGAAGCTGCGAAGGAAAAAAATCAAGTCGGCAATATTGCCAGGTGAAGTAGCAAAATATGTGCGAACAACAAGGACTGAGCCCCTTTCTCTAAAGTCCCATAGGCAAGCCCATAGTCTAATTCTACGGTAATGTACTCCCTAGGGTTGTACATGGCATGCATGAAGATCTTCTATGAATATTATAACCATTTAAAAGGGAACACACCAAGAGGAAGAACTAATACATGGTTCCATGCCTAGTACAGGACCTGTGTGGGTGGAGTATTACTAAAAGACAAATGTCATGTTCCACTTAATAATATTACATAATACAGCAATTCCTGGAGTATTCCTTTGAAAACTGGAACAGAAATGGAAAATAATGTACACTCTAGGGTTTTCTAATATTTACATAAGCATTTAATCATGTTTTATTAAAAATCTGAGAAACCCTTCAAGGGACAGTACCTGCAGAAAATACCATAAAGGCTTCACTCTTCTTAAAGCCACCATTCTCATCAAGGAAGTGTCCAGGATCAAACTCTTCCGGGTTCTTAAAATGATTTGGGTCCTTCAGAACAGATGTTAGCATAGGAACCATCATCGTTCCCTTGTGGAATACAATTCCAATTAGTTGCTAAATACAGAATACATGGCAGTATGTTATATTGTTCTGTTATTGTCAATTTACCTTAGGTATGTGAAATCCCTTTAACGTTGTGTCTTGCTGTGCTGCACGGTTTAGTCCTATAGGGAAAATATCTGCAAATCGCTGAATTTCATGGATGACTGCATCTGTATATGGCATTTCAGCCCGATCCTCTGCTGATGGACATCGGTTATGGCCAATTATGCGGTCAATCTCCTCATGAAGCTTCTCTGTAGAATGGAAATGAACATAGGTAAATTACAATCACCAACTAGAGAAAATCCAAGAGATTTTCTGAAGCATCACATTATTTACACATGCTTATACTCATGTGTAGAGATGAGTGGACCCCTGGATGTTCGGTTCCAGCGGGCTTGGTCAAACAGTTTCCAAAAGTTCGGGTTCTGGTACCAGAAAAGTTACCAGATGCGAACCCGGACCCCATTCACTTGAATGGGAGACCTAAACATCCAGTGTTTGCCATGCTGTCATGTACATAACAGCGTAGCAAACACTACTTGTGATCGGCGGTAAAATCATTACCACCAGTAAGACAACCGTGGTTCCCACGCTTCCAAATGAAGGCGTGAGTCTGCAGCACTGACAGGAGGTAAAACGTTTACCTTCGGTCACTGTAGTCGACTGATGGGACACTGCTTCCATCAGCTTACGCCTGCTGCCGCTAATAACAGTGAGAGCAAGCGGTGGCTGATTCATCAGCCAGTGACTGCACTGTAAATAAGTAATTTAAAAAACTCAGCATGGATTCCCCTGTATTTTTGATAACCAGAGATGCAAAAATCACAGCGGGGGACTGCAACCCTCAGCTGTCAGCTTCAGCAAGGCTGGTTATTAAGAATAGAGGGATCCCCTCTCCGATTTTTTAAATTATTTAAATAAATAATTTTAAAAAATGCTGCGGTGTCCCCCTATTTTTGACAACCAGCCAAGCTAAAGCAGACAGCTGGAGACTGGTATTCTCAAGCTAGTAAGGGGCCATGGATATTGCTCCCCCACAGCCTGAAAATAGCAGCCTGTTGCTGCCCAGAAAAGTCGCATTTATTAGATGTGCCAATTCTGCCTCTTTACCCAGCTCTTCCCACTTGCACTGTAGCGGTGGCAAGTGGGGTTCCTATTTGTAGGGTTGATGTCACCTTTGTACATTCTGGTGAAATCAAGCCTATGGGTTAGTAATTATTTTATTTGAAATAAAACAAAAATGTTTTTTAAAAAGATGTGGGTTCCCCTGTTTTTTGATAACCAGCCAGGAAAAACTTACAGCTGGGGGCTGCAACCCCTATCAAGAATAGAGTGGTCCCCACACTGTTTTTTTCTAAATAAACAATTAGATGTGCCAAGTGTACCAAGGCCCCTTTCCAGCCTGAGAATACCAGCCCCCAACTGTCAAAGCTTGGCTGGTTGAAAAACTTTTTACCTCCAATCAGAGCTGGGGGCTCACACTTTCATTTGACAGCATGGGAACCGCATATGTCTGACAGGCAGTAATGATCTTACTGCCGATCAAAAGCAGTGTTTGCCTAGTTGTTGTGCACATGAGTTTACGACAAACACCCGGTGTTCGGGGGGGCTGAACCCGAACAGTAAAATGGACTTTCTGTGTAATAATTATAGAGGATAACTCAGGAGACTCTCTGCATGGAACAAGACAACTACAGGACACAGTTTTATAAGTGGTAAAGTCTATATTATCACACAGTGATTCAAACAGGTGCAGAGAGAAACTCAAGTCCACAACACTTGGTGTAAATATTAAACGCAGCTTAAACAGTCTATAGGGAACTTCAGAGGAAAATGCAATCACGCAGAAAGTCTATGAAGCACAATTATTTTTGAGTATACTTGACATGAATAAGTCCTTGTTTTAGTCCAAACACAGATAGCTATGCTTATAAGGCAGTTCAAATAATATCTTAGCACAACCAGGGAGGCCTGGGTAATAGCCTCAGGTCTTTGCAGAGCAGCAACAGCTTACATGTCCAGCAAATGCAGATGGAAGTAAACACGAGAAGCAGATGAAGGAGGATTACTGGAAACTGGTGTATGCAGCAGGTACTCAGAGCAGAGTAGCAGGATAACCACACAGGTTCACAGGAGCAGGTATATAGCCAGGGAGTCAACAGGGTCAGGAGCTGGATGCAAGGCAGAATACTCTAGCACAGACTGAAGGCTGGGGTGGAGTTTTATAGCAGGAAGACACAGTGCACATGAAACCAAAGACGCCATCTTAGAAAAGGGCAGTAATGCACAAAAGGTAATACAAATGTTCAGAGTCCTGACATTCTGGTGAAATCCATGTTCTGTGTATGTGCCCGAACACTAAGTGTTCAGTACGGATGCCGAACCTTACTTTTTAAGTTTGCCCATCTCTACTCATATGCATTTACTTGCACTCTCCAAATATTGCAATAAAGTAGAAGTGGTGTGAGAGCACATAGGCTCTTAGTCCGCAGTTCTGATGCTAGAATTCATCAACCACAAATTACAGTTACCAATTGGAGAAAATCCAAGAGGTTTTCTGAAGCATCACATTATTTACACATGCTTTATCTCATGTGCATTTAATTGCACTCTCCAAATACTGCAATGAAGTAGCATTGGTGTGAAAGCCGCCATTCTGATGAATTCATCATATATAATTGTTAAGCTCAGCATTATGGATAAAAGAGATTGTGATTGTTCTCACTTTGGATAAATCCAAAAGTCAACGCAGGAGATTATGGTGAAGAACTAATAATCCCTGGAACTTCACTCTTTGACTTGGTGTTATGCAAAATCCATAAGTAATCCAATGAGTCCACATCCACCATTGTTACATTACAGAAAAAGATTAATGAGACAAACATACTGTAGTTTAATAAAAAAGTTCTTTAAGTGGAGACACATCTTACCTTGTACCTCTGGGTGTTTAAGAAGGATTAGGAAGCTGTATCTCAATGTCATAGCTGTAGATTCAGTTCCAGCAAAAAACAAATCAATTACGGTCCCCACTAAGTTATCGTCACAGAACTCAGTTTCTGGATTATTTTTTTCCTGTAAAAACAATTTGAACAGAAATAATTATGTGACATGTATTTTAGATATATTTTATTCAAATCCAATGTGATTAGGTAATATAAATTGTTAGAGATCATTGATGGCAGTCCATCCATGACCAAAAGATTATTGCTGCACAAGTTTCCAAACTATCATTCATCAGTGGTTTGACAAGTTATCTTGTGTTAAGCAGATCTGTAACTTAGTTTTCCATCAAACAGGAAGAAGATTCCCGGTAGAGAAGTTTTTAGATGGCATAAATATAAGAACCCTATACCTAAGCCATCTAACCCTTATACTCTGGCCTAGTAGATTGACCTCACTTAGTACCAAGGGCACATTCTTCCTCTTGGAGACCCCTCTAGAAATAGTCAACGTGTTCTAACCTACCTCTTCAATTTTCAGAAGGAAGAAGTCAATGAGATCCCGAGGGCAACTCTCATCAAAGGTGTTTTTATGTGCTTTTATCATTTCCTTGACAAACGATTTCAATTTGATATTATTTGATAAGATCTTTTGGTGTGACCCAGGAAGACATCTCATCAAACGTGGAAACATTCCAAGAACCTGTAAAATAATATTTCAATTATATCCTATCATGGTTTATAAAATGGAAAAGGAACATCTTCAACTGTTTAAAAACACATATATTTAGATAATCCCTTTTTAGATCATATGTAATTTTAATCTCTTCCAAGATGGTTCTACAGAATGAAGTCTGCAATAATCCCGCAAGAGACACTTAGGCCCCTTTCACACATCAGTTTTTTGCCATCAGTCGCAATCCGTCGAATTTAAAAAAAAAAACATATCCGACGACTGATGCCGCCAGATCCATTTTTTTCTCATAAACTTATATTAGCGACGGATTGCGATAGATGGCCCACGTTTCATCTGTCATTCGCCGGATCCGTCGAAAATTGTTTGTCCGGTGGCCGGAGACAACGGACAAAGTAATGTTTTTTTGTGTCAGTCGAAAAAAACGCTTGCTTGAATGGAAGCCTATGGGCCCCGAATCCGTCAAATGATGGAATCCGGTGACAGATTCCGTTTTTTTAACTGAGCATGCTCCGATCCAATTAGCCAGATCCACTAGTCAGATCTGTCCAAAAACCGGATCTGTCGCATCAGTTTTTCACAATCTGCGACGGATCCGTCGAGGTAACGGATTGTGACTGACAGCAAAAAACTGATGTGTGAAAGGGGCCTTAGTCTTATGCTCTTTTTGTGGTGTAAAATACTTATTACATTATTACCCATGAAGGTGGGTGGTTGTAAATCATAAACAATATATACCTGGCCAGCGAAAGAATTCAGCCGTTTGAAGATTTCTCTGTTATAAGATAAAAGCTTCAGAAATTTCTTGTCTTCATAGTCATATCGCTCACCAAATACAACAGAACATATAACATTAGAAACAGCAAGTCCAAGAATATATGTTGGGTTAAATGACGTATCTGCAATTAAAGTAATTAACAAAAGCTTACAGGGTATCAATAAGTTGATTGTGAATACAAAAACATGACTTTTCACTCACGATTGTTTTGCATAATCCTTTCTGTAAGACACTGGGCCTCCTCTTGGATCCTCATTTCAACACTCCTCTTGCCCATTCCTAAATTTCTCAAGGTCATCAGAGAGAATCGTCTTATCGCTTTCCACCTCTCACCATTGCTCATAACAATCCCTAGAAGATGACAGATAAAGATCAAGACCCAGAACTCACAGAATCAGCAGTAGTTTTGGGCTATCTCCTTATCAGATTCATATTTTGGATACAAAGATTTTGTGTTGTCGAAAAAATTATAAATATCTCCTAACTGCATGCCAAAATATTACAGGAAGATGTCAAGTGGCCAGGCTACGATCTACAATTATGCTACAATGTGTACTAATATAATATATTGTGCCTTTTCTCTGTTATTCCTCCTATACATTTGTAAATAAATAAAACATTATCTTACCCCTACATTATCTGTCATCACTGTCTAGACATTTTCAGAGTGCGTAGGGACACATCCCAATTGGTAACACCTTTTTGTCAATTTATACATAAATTTCTAGTAGAGTATCTTCTGTGTCCCATACCTCTATAATTGCTAACTGTTATACAGAATAGACCACAAAACGAGAGCCATATGTGATCAGTTAATTGTGCATAGATTTTCATCAAAGAATATTGGATCCAAAATTCATATACCTGTGGCCGAGCACCATATGGCAATTTTTATGGTGTCATTTGGTGCAGCTTCTGTATATTTTCTGTATTCTGTATAGCAAGGCTCATTGTCAAAAATGAAGGCGACTCCAAGCTGTTTTTTTTAATTATTTATTTAAATAATAATAAAAAAACTGCATGGAGACTCCTCTATTCTTGATAACCAGCCTTGCTGAAGCTGACAGCTGAGGGTTGCAGCCCCAAACTGAGTTTTGCCTGGCTGGTTTTCGAAAATAGAGGGGTACCCACGCTGTTTTTTTTTTTTAAATAATTTATTTACAGCATAGGAGCCGACTGATGAATATTCCCATCAGCCGCTCCTGCTGTCACTGTTATTAGCGGCAGCAGGTGTTGGATGATGGGAGTAATAGTCCCATCAGACGCCACCTGCTGTCATTGCTATCACTTGAATACAACTCTCATAATTTTTCCCTGCTCGTGCTGATCACACTCAGAGCAGGGGAAAGTCAGAAGTCACCCCAAGTGCCGATAGAAATATTCCCATGGTGCTGGCACTAAAGTCAAATCGGTACCAGAGATGTCAGTGTCAGTGTGTGTAATACATGTGGCACACGTGTGGCAACCATATGTCGCTCGTGTGCTGCATCAGTACCACATTGCGAGCTAGTGAGCACCAGGGAAGCAGCGGTACAGCGAGCTCTGTTCCCCGGTGCCTGGTGCCAGGGCCGCGCTTAGTAACCCGATGTTTACCCTGGTTACCAGTGTAAAATGTAAAAAAACAAACAGTACATACTCACCTTCGCATCCCCCGGCGTCCGCTTCCCACACTGACTGAGCGCCGTAAAGTGAAAGTGAAAGTACAGCACAGCGGTGACGTCACCGCTCTGCTGTTAGGGCCGGCGCTCAGTCAGTGCAGGAAGCGGACGCCGGGGGACGCGAATGTAAGTATGTACTGTTTGGTTTTTTTACATTTTACGCTGGTAACCAGGGTAAACATCGGGTTACTAAGCGCGGCCCTGCGCTTAGCAACCCGATGTTTACCCTGGTTACCCGGGGACCTCGGCATCGTTGGTCGCTGGAGAGCGGTCTGTGTGACAGCTCTCCAGTGATCAAACAGCGACGCTGCAGCGATCGGCATCGTTGTCGCTATCGCTGCAGCGTCGCTTAATGTGAAGGTACCTTAAATACTTTTCTCCCCAATGTATATCTATCTATTCTATGTGTTTATATCTATTCCATCTATTCTATTCTAACCTGTCAAGGTGTGATTACAATCGCAGCATGCTGGGCAAATATAGCAAACCAAATAGCTAATTACTGGCTGAGTAAGGAATAGTGCTGGATCTTTTTGCTCATTACTATTTATTATTTACTTCCTACAAATTGTGACCAAAAAATGCCATCATTTTCATTGACATTGAGGTTCAGCTGCTACCATCACCTTAAAGTCTGCAACTATTTCTTTAAAAGGGGATCTTACAAGCTGTACCACAACGTTACAGGAACTCAAACTGCTGGCACAGATTGGGTGAGATTTTGTCAGTCACACCCCTGAAGAACACAGCCGGAAGATGTCCAGGCATGAGACTTATTGCCTACAGACCTATGCCAAAGCCAAATGCCTAAAGCTAATGGAGCCTGTGAGGTTTAGAGTTTTCTTCAGCCAATCTAAAAAAAAATAGAACAGTAGTAAAAAATGTATTCTAACCAATATACCTGGTAAAAATTGGCCAAAATTGTTAAATTTATGTACATACATTTGCATACAGTTCATAGATAACACGTGTCCTACTCACCATAGTCACCAAACAGAACAGAGAAAATTTCAACTATTCCCCTGTCATTAAATGTATCCCCGCAGTCGACAAGAGCTTCCTTCACTGTGTCAAATCCCACCATTATGACAAACTTGAGGTTAATAATTTGAAACGTGTACACTGGGCCATATTTCTCACTCAACTGCAAAAACAAAGAAAATAGAGAGAAATAGGAAGATGAAAAGACTCAGAATAAAAATGAAGAGCAAAAATGTGAAAATAATAATATTATTATTTAATGGCCTTCGGCTCAATCTCTAGTCATAACAACTTTATGGATGAATGATCTTTAGGGAGATCGATCTTGTGCAATTGTAGATACAGTAGGTCCACCAGGGTCTTCTCTATCACAATCTTGATTGTATTCAGTCATCGGGTTGTTGGTCTCTCTTTTCGTCAAAAAATGCCAAAGTACACAATATAAAGACATAATCATCAGAGTTCCTAAAAAGTCTTCAGAACCAAAAAGCCACTGAATCAAATTAGCGACCATTTATTGAAGAAAATGGCAGATAGTAGAAGCAAAATTTAGAAAAAGTTGAGTTATTTCTGATAATGTGATGATGTCAATGCTTAATTATGTGTCTTCAGATATAGAGTACAAACAACCCATGTGTGTTAACAGTGGTGTAACTTGAAGCTTGTGGGCTCCAATGCAAAAGCTCCAATGGCGCCCCCAATTATTGCAGGTTTTTAAAAGTAATAGTCTTTTCAAATGAACTAAAGTAATTTTTTGGGCCCTTTAGACGCCAAGGCCTATGTGTCATTACAATCCCTTCACCTATTATAATTACACCCTTACGTCTTAAATAGGTTTTCCGGTTCCAGGAACCCAATGTTCCTTCTTCTGCAGTTTAAAAACCAATTGCAATTTACCCCTCCTCCTCGAGTCCAGCACTGATTCTCTGCTGCTGCTGTCAGTGTTTGCTATTGTGTGCAGCGCTGACATCACTTCAACAGCGCTGCAGTCAATCAGGGAGCTCATTGGCTCAGGGCGGCTCATGATGTCATCTCACTCAAAGAAACTAAGCTCACTGACTGGCTACAGTGCTGCCAATGTGATATCAGTGCAATAATCAGACAATAGCAAGCACCAGGAGCAGCAGAAACTGGGAATTGGACTTGGCGAACGTGAGTAGACATTTTTTTTTTATTTTTTTAAACAAACTCTAGCTGAGAAGGGTTTTTTCATTAAAACTGTTGTCAAAGATGTTTTATTTTAAATACATTGGAGCAATAGAAATTGCTAAGTGAATCTTGGCAAAATGTTTTAAGCAACTCCCAAATGACACTTTCAGCAATTTCAAAGCTTTTATGATCCATGAATTCACGTGGCCATTAATCCCTACTACCTTAAGGCCGGCGTCACACATGCGAGTTTTACGGACGTAAGAGCGCAGAAACTACGTCCGTAAAACTCGCATTACATACGGCACAATTATTCTCAATGGGGCTGCTCCTATTAGCCGTATATTACGGTTCAGTATTATACGGCTTTCTACGGCCGTACAAAATCGCAGCATGCTGCGTTTGTCAGCGTATTGCGCAAAAAAATCGCTAATGAAAGTCTATGGGGGCGAGAAAAATACGGATTCCACACGGACCAGCAGTGTGACTTGCGAGAAATACGCAGCGGTGTTAGTAAAAAGTCGGTAATTCAATTGCCGGCTTTTCATTTCTCCTGCACAAACCCGACAGGATATGAGACATGGTTTACATATAGTAAACCATCTCATATCCCCTTTTTTTTTGCATATTCCACACTACTAATGTTAGTAGTGTGTATGTGCAAAATTTCAGCGCTGTAGCTGCTAAAATAAAGGGTTAAATGGCGGAAATAATTGGCGTGGGCTCCCGCGCAATTTTCTCCACCAGAGTGGTAAAGCCAGTGACTGAGGGCAGATATTAATAGCCAGGAGAGGGTCCATGGTTATTGGCCCCCCTGGCTAAAAACATCTGCCCCCAGCCACCCCAGAAAAGGCACATCTGGAAGATGCGCCTATTCTGGCACTTGGCCACTCTCTTCCCACTCCCTGTAGCGGTGGGATATGGGGTAATGAAGGGTTAATGCCACCTTGCTATTGTAAGGTGACATTAAGCCAGATTAATAATGGAGAGGCGTCAATTATGACACCTATCCATTATTAATCCAATTGTTGGAAAGGGTTAAAAAACACACACACACATGATTTAAAAGTAGTTTAATGAAATAAACACAGCGGTTGTTGTAATAATTTATTGTTCTCTCAATCCATCAGGAACACCCTCGCTTGGCAAAATAATAAACGCACAAGATACATACCTTCTGATGTCCTATCACGTCCCACGAAGTAATCCATCTGAAGGGGTTAACTAATATTACAGGCAGGAGCCCTGCTAAATGCAGCGGTGCTCGTGCCTGTAATCCCCGGCGAATGAATGAAATGTAGGTCATTGACCTACATTTCCTTCAGTCGCGGTGATGCGCCCCCTGGTGGATGTCCTCATATGACCTGGAGTGTGGGAAAAAGTTCCCAGGCTGCAGTTCATGAGAACATCCAGCAGGGGCGCATCACCGCGACTCAATGTAAGTATAGATCCAGCTTTCCTTTCAGCACCCGGGGGATTACAGGCACGAGCGAGTGGTTTATCGCAGCTCGTGCCTGTAATATTAGTTAACCCCTTCAGATGGATTACTTCGTGGGACGTGATCTGACATCAGAAGGTATGTATCTTGTGCGTTTATTATTTTGCCAAGCGAGGGCCTGGAAATGGATTGAGAGAGCAATAAATTATTAAAACAACCGCTGTGTTTATTTCATTAAACTACTTTTAAATCATGTGTGTGTGTGTTTTTTAACCCTTTCCAACAATTGGATTAATAATGGATAGGTGTCATAATTGACGCCTCTCCATTATTAATCTGGCTTAATGTCACCTTACAATAGCAAGGTGACATTAACCCTTCATTACCCCATATCCCACCGCTACAGGGAGTGGGAAGAGAGTGGCCAAGTGCCAGAATAGGCGCATCTTCCAGATGTGCCTTTTCTGGGGTGGCTGGGGGCAGATGTTTGTAGCCAGGGGGGGGCAATAACCATGGACCCTCTCCTGGCTATTAATACCTGCCCTCAGTCACTGGCTTTACCACTCTGGCGGAGAAAATTGTGCGGGAGCCCACGCCAATTTTTTCCGCCATTTAACCCTTTATTTCAGCAGCTACAGAGCTAAAATTTTGCACATACACACTACTAACATTAGTAGTGTGGAATATGCAAAAAAAATGGGGATATGAGATGGTTTACTATATGTAAACCATGTCTCATATCCTGTCGGGTTTGTGCAGGAGAAATGAAAAGCCGGCAATTGAATTACCGGCTTTTCACAGATATCGCGCTGAATGAAATCTAAATACAGAATATATATATATGTGTCTCAATGACATATATATATATATATATATATATACTGTATATACACTCACCGACCACTTTATTAGGTACACCTGTCCAACTTCTTGTTAACACTTAATTTCTAATCAGCCAATCACATGGCGGCAACTCAGTGCATTTAGGCATGTAGACATGGTCAAGACAATCTCCTGCAGTTCAAACCGAGCATCAGTATGGGGAAGAAAGGTGATTTGAGTGCCTTTGAACGTGGCATGGTTGTTGGTGCCAGAAGGGCTGGTCTGAGTATTTCAGAAACTGCTGATCTACTGGGATTTTCACGCACAACCATCTCTAGGGTTTACAGAGAATGGTCCGAAAAAGAAAAAAAATCCAGTGAGCGGCAGTTCTGTGGGCGGAAATGCCTTGTTGATGCCAGAGGTCAGAGGAGAATGGGCAGACTGGTTCGAGCTGATAGAAAGGCAACAGTGACTCAAATCGCCACCCGTTACAACCAAGGTAGGCCTAAGAGCATCTCTGAACGCACAGTGCATCGAACTTTGAGGCAGATGGGCTACAGCAGCAGAAGACCACACCGGGTACCACTCCTTTCAGCTAAGAACAGGAAACTGAGGCTACAATTTGTACAAGCTCATCGAAATTGGACAGTAGAAGATTGGAAAAACGTTGCTTGGTCTGATGAGTCTCGATTAGTGTTGAGCGATACCGTCCGATACTTGAAAGTATCGGTATCGGAAAGTATCGGCCGATACCGGCAAAGTATCGGATCCAATCCGATACCGATACCCGATACCAATACAAGTCAATGGGACTCAAGTATCGGACGGTATTCCTGATGGTTCCCAGGGTCTGAAGGAGAGGAAACTCTCCTTCAGGCCCTGGGAACCATATTAATGTGTAAAAGAAAGAATTAAAATAAAAAATATTGCTATACTCACCTGTCCGACGCAGCCGGGACCTCAGCGAGGGAACCGGCAGCGTTGTTTGTTTAAAATTCGCGCTTTTACTTGGTTACGTGAGGTCCCGGCTTGTGATTGGTCAGGGCGGCCATGTTGCCGGGACGCGGACCAATCACAGCAAGCCGTGACGAAATTACGTCACGGCTTGCTGTGATTGGTCCGCGTCCCGGCAACATGGCCGCCATTAACCAATCACAAGCCGTGACGTCACGGGAGGCTGGACACGCGCGCTTTTCAAAATACGCGCATGTCCAGCCTCCCGTGATGTCCCGGCTTGTGATTGGTTAATGGCGGCCATGTTGCCGGGACGCGGACCAATCACAGCAAGCCGTGACGTAATTTCGTCACGGCTTGCTGTGATTGGTCCGCGTCCCGGCAACATGGCCGCCCTGACCAATCACAAGCCGGGACTTCACGTAACCAAGTAAAAGCGCGAAATTTAAACAAACAACGCTGCCGGTTCCCTCGCTGAGGTCCCGGCTGCGTCGGACAGGTGAGTATAGCGATATTTTTTATTTTAATTCTCTTTTTTACACATTATTACATTAATGTTGTTGCGATACCCGATACCCGATACCACAAAAATATCGGATCTCGGTATCGGAAATTCCGATACAGCAAGTATCGGCCGATACCCGATACTTGCAGTATCGGAATGCTCAACACTAGTCTCGATTTCTGCTGCGACATTCGGATGGTAGGGTCAGAATTTGGCGTAAACAACATGAAAGCATGGATCCATCCTGCCTTGTATGGAGCATCTTTGGGATGTGCAGCCGACAAATCTGCGGCAACTGTGTGATGCCATCATGTCAATATGGACCAAAATCTCTGAGGAATGCTTCCAGCACCTTGTTGAATCTATGCCACGAAGAATTGAGGCAGTTCTGAAGGCAAAAGGGGGTCCAACCCGTTACTAGCATGGTGTACCTAATAAAGTGGCCGGTGAGTGTATGTTTTCCCTAACATTTGAGCACATAAATCCATTAGATGTCGGTTTTGCAAGCCTGCGCGAAAATCTCGCAGTACGGATGCCATACGGATTACATACGGAGGATGCCATGCGCAAAATACGCTGACACACCCTGCCTACGGATCACTATTTTGGGAACATTTCTCCGTATTACGGCCGTAGTACGGACGTATAATACGTGGCGTATTGTCTTACGCCAAGTGTGACCCCAGCCTAAAGGTAAGCTGTCGTCACATTTTTATATATTGAAGTAGCAGTCTGGCTGGCTAGGCACTCATCCCCCAATAAAAAAGAGAATTTTTATGTAGAGATCTGATGTGCCAGTCATGAGAAATCAAGCATGGCAGCACGGTGGCTCAGTGGTTAGAACTGCAGTCTTGTAGCACTGGAGTCATGAGTTCAAATCCCACCAAGGACATCTTCAAGGAATTTGTATGTTTCTCCGTGTTTGAGTGGGTTTCCTCCAGGTACTCTGGTTTCCTCCCACATTGCAAAGACATACTGATAGTTAATTTAGATTGTGAGCTCCTTCATGGACAGCGATGATAATGTATGTAAAGCATTGCGGAATAACATAGTGCTATATAAGCAACTCATAAATAATAGATATATGAAAATAAACAATCTGCCCCCAGTGCCCTTCTAGCCTGGTTTGCTACAGATTAAGTCATGACCTGAGCAGCAGTACTAGACAAAGCCTATGGACTCATGTGGCGCTGTTTCTGAAAGAGTAGCCATGTTTTTCTATTTCTTTCCAACTCCTTCAGTCCCGCCGTTACTAGTAGAAACAATCCTCTTTACCTTAACCAAATCCTTGTGCAGTTCTGTGAGGTTGACCTGGAAGATATTCCCCAGTAGCGGTAGAGGTCGGGGTCCCGGGGGAAGATTTTTTGGCTCATTCTTCTTCCAGACTTTAAAAAGGTAAATCAGGAAAGTTACAGCAGTAGTGAGGAGAAGCGTCGCCTCTATGCTCATCCCCATCCTGAGGGTCCCTCCCAGCTTCAATGGTCTCAGCTCCATTCTGATCCATTTCGGAGAGAGAAAAGCCTGAGAACAGACTGAGAAAATAATTTCCGTGTTTAGTTTTCTCGGTGTCATGTTTCAGGACTTTGAGCTCCAAGGACAATAATGTTATGCAACTACTTCCAGGGGCCTTTAATCCGAAAGAAGGGCAACTTCCGAACATCAATAAGAGCTGCATTCAGAAAAACGACAGAGAGACTCCAAAAGACCAAATAATAATAGCACAAGTGTGTATAATAGAGAATTGTATATTAGTACAAAGAAGCATAAATAGAGACTGTAAAAATGGGGAGAAATGTGGACTGAGAACTGAAGAGATAGATAGATAGATAGATAGATAGATAGATAGATAGATGGTAAATTAATTGAGGAAAATAAGTATTTGATACATTGCTGATTTTGCCAGTTTTCCCACCTACAAAGAATGGACCGTAATTTTTATTGTAGGTGGGCCAAACACCTGGGTCCATGATTGATGCTGTAAGCAGGTAGCGGGACGCAGTGACAGACAGAACGCAGACCAAGGGTTAACAGATTTAACAGTTTTAATTTTAACAAGGGGTTAACTCCTCAGGAAGGATTAAACAGGCGAATAGCAGTTCAATTGTGGAAAATATGCTGGGTAAATAAACGAAGTGGCAGAAGTTTGGTGGTGCACTTATCGTGTCAGAAGTTCTTCAGAATGCAGGTACCACTTGGGGGTGGGTAGCGCTGTCATCGGCTGGCACTGTGTTGATCCAAGAAGATTCAGCTGGCAATGGCGGTCTGTCTTCTGGTGGCAGAGGTCGGTCTCATGTATCTTCCGCTGATCCCCTAGTCCATGACCATATGCTGCCATAGCAAACAAGGCAGCAGCATGATCAAGGCCCTCTGTAGGCGGGAAGGCATCTGATGTTAAGGTGGGCCGCAAACGTCTGTTCTATAGCTGATTCTCTTTTTGCGGCACGGGCACTGTACTCACAGTCACAAAGCGCATACCACCTCGCTCTCTGTCAGTTACCGGGTGCGCTGCACTTCTCTCTCTGCAGTACCCACTGGTCACGGCGGGAGTACACAAACGTGGGCCGGCGCAGCCTCGGTGCTCAAGGGCTGGAGCTCATCTCTCTCTGTCCTGCGCACTGCCTGTTCCCGCCAAGACTAACTGCTTCTGCGTGCGCTGTGGCTGTTGTCACTTAGTCACACCCCCTATTTCCGACTGCAAAGGTCTGTCCGGTCTCTGACTCTTTCCCCTGGACAATAAAGTAGACAGCCCCAACAGTTCCGGACCCGGCATAAAACAGGTACCCGTGGCCTGTTTCTCCTTCTTAGAATGCCATCGGGTCACACCACTGCCTCTTTCCCTGTGCTAGGCGCTTCCCAATCCCCTGTCCAAAACACTGGCCAGATGCCTCTCAACCTGCACCTGTCAATAGGCCCAAATGCTAAGCGGGTATATTTCCAGGCTGCTTGGTAAACACGGAGGATTCATGCCAACTCATGGCGGCAGCCATCTTTTGGTACTAGGTCCCTAACTGCCACTTTTTCTCCCAGCATGGCATCCCCAACTTGTACCAGCATGTGTCCAGGAAAATCACCCGTGCCCTTACAAACACACTGGCATTGTCCACTTAATGACCGAAACATTGACAAGCACTTGTGGCCAGGGATGCTACATTTCCCTAACGGCACAATGTGTGAACATTTTGAAGGCTGGGGCCGAGTCATACCCTGGTACTGCACATTTACTCACGACACTGCATATTGCTGGACCTATTTCTATCAGGATTTCCTCCACCTCTTACAACAATTTCAGCACCCTCTCGTGCTCCTACTCATTATCCATCTCCGATGTCTTATCTCAGTGCAAGTCGTCCTCATCAGCCCGAAGCTGGAAGCACTGCAGCACTGACTCAGTTAAGCAGCAACAGGATCTGCTGAAGCTAATTTGTCTAGGAGACAGATCTGTTGATTTTGCAGCTGAATCTCCAACCGGGCATGGTTGTGTGTGATAATGGGGGTAACCTGGTGTTGCCTGTGAGGCTTGGCAAGCTCACACGTGTACCATGTTTGGCACATGTGCTCAACTTGGTAGTTCAGCAGCTTCTGAAAATCAACCCAGATTTGCCAGAACTTCTGGTCAAGGTACACTGTGTCAGCGCCCATGTCTGCAAGTCAGCTACAGCTGCCACCACTCTAGCAGTGCTGCAGCAGCACATGCAAATGCCAGCTCACCAACTGGTGTGCGATGTCACCATGCGCTGGAACTCCACACTGCACATGCTGGCAAGGTTTTGTGAGTAGAAGAGGCCAGTGGTTGAGTATTGGCTCTAACACGCCTATCGATATTCTGGTCTGCCTCCGCACATAACAATTGAACTCTGCATGGATGACTGACATTTGTTTGGTTCTCCAAGACTTTGAGGTCTCCACAAAGATGGTGTGAGAGACCAGGAAATGTACCAAAAAATAGATAAAAAAAATTATATTTTATTAATGATTATTAAAAACAACAGTAATAACAAAGATAGCCATAAGATGGTGCCACATGGTAAATGTCAAATAGATGTACGTATATGCAGGTAAAGACACGGAGTTAACAATGAATGATGTTATAAAAGATAGCAGCAATAATGTGACAAATGGATAGCAAATAGAATAGGTTAGGTAATATTATATAAGCAATGAAAAAGAAGAAAATGAGGGCACTCACCAATCTTTCACGTTCTTAGTCCTTTATTGTAACACGATCCAGTTAAAACACATGGCCGGGGAAGAGAGAGAGCCGAAGCCCGTGTGAGCAGGCGAGAGACGACAGCTGTTTCGCGCTGTGCTTTGCGCTTCTACAGGTCAGCTTGTGCATAGGTGAAACAGTGGAAACGCAGTGCCGGCCATGACACCGCCCACCACTGTGTCCCCTCCCACAAACCAAACGATACATACATATACTTTAAAAAGCACACATAAAACCATTAACGCAACCTTAGTTGGTAACAAAACCTTTTAGCAGAGCAGACAATTGGAGACATTTAAAGTTATTCTAGGAACCACAGTTAATCTTTAGAAAGCATAAAGGGTTAATCTTTAGAAAGCATAAAGGGTTAAACCCTCGCCGCTACCAACAGCGCACAAGACACTGCAGAATGCACAACTTCTGCCATAATATTCACAAAATTACCCCCCAACATCGGTATAAACGTCAGCAAAAAGCAAAGAAACAAAAAAAAAAAAATCTTTTCAAAAAAATTCTTAAAAAAAACAAACAAACAAATATGTCATATTTTTCCAAGCAGCAAATCATTAAAGAAATATCGACATATCCACACGGTCATTGAAACCTAGTGGCCCCAATGCTTCACTGCGCAGAATCCATCTCGTCTCACATCTGAGGAGCAGATTATCCAGATCACCTCCTTGCGCCGGCAGACTGACTTTCTCAATCCCGGCGAAGGAGAGGACCCCTGCATCACCGCCATGTGTATCCCTAACATGTGTAATTAACCGTGGAACACCTTTCCCTGAGACAATCGATTTGCAATGCTCGCGGAAACGAACATATAGTGGCCGGATCGTCTTTCCCACATAGTAATACCTGCAAGGACAGAAAACAACGTATACTACGTGATCTGTCCTGCATGTGATGAAATCTTTAACCGTGTGCTTCACTGCACCTATATGAAGAGTCCGGTCAGTTACATGTTGCTTACACCAAGGGCAATGCCCACACCTGAAATTACCTTTGGAGATAGCGGTGTTCAGCCAGTTCTGATTTGACTTAACTACCTGATTCCTCACTAATTTGTCCCTTAGTCTGATGCTCCGTTTATTCGCTATGAGGGGACCCCTAGACACTACCTCAGCCAACTCCTTGTCCCGACCTAAGATATGCCAATTTTTCTTAATGGCTAATCTGATTTGCTGGTCCATATTGCTGTATTGAAAACTGAAGGTAAACCTTCTCTCTACGTCAACCCTATTAGAAGGCACCTTCCTTACGTTCTTGCTTATGCAACTCCTCTCACTTCTCACTTTTTCCTTTTCTGTCATTAAAGCCCTATCAGGATACCCTCTTTGTTTGAATCTAGTCTCCATCTCATTTAGCTGCCGATCAAAACCCTCATCAGTATTATTAACCCTACTCACTCTCAGAAACTGACTATAGGGCAAAGAGCATTTTGTATGCATTGGGTGGAAACTATTAAAATGTAACATGGTGTTACCTGCTACTGGCTTACGATAAAGCGACATACAGATCTTATTGTCCTTAATTTCCACCAGGACATCCAGGAACTCCAACCGCTGCCCTCCGAAAACTGACGTGAAGGCCATGTTCATATTATTACTCTGATTAAGGTAAGTTACAAAACTATTGAAAGCCTCTTCTGTTCCATCCCAAATCAATACCACATCGTCGATATATCTCTGATAAAACTTTATATGATGCAAAAAATTATTTTTATTTGCGTACACATATTTCTCCTCAAAGAGCCCCAAAAACAAATTTGCGAAGGTACAAGCTGCCGGAGTCCCCATCGCAGTCCCCACTGACTGTACATACCAATCATCCAAGAACATAAACTGTCATGAATCCCCAATGGCTAGGGATAGCACAGGACAAGCAAAGTACAAATAAATAACGGACGAGCTCTAGGGTGATGGAACCTGGGCTGACCGCTGCCCTACGCCTGACAAACGCAACTAGAGATAGCCAGGGAGCGTGCCTACGTTGGTTCTAGACGCCACGCACCAGCCTAAGAGCTAACTAGTACTGCAGAGAAAATAAGACCTCACTTGCCTCCAGAGGAACGAACCCCAAAAGATATAGTTGCCCCCCACATGTATTGACGGTGAAATGAGAGGAAGGCACACACATAGAGATGATATATATAGCTTTAGCAAATAGAGGCCCGCTGTAAACTAGAAAGCAGAACGATACAAAAGGGGACTGAGCGGTCAGCAAAAAACCCTAATCAAAAAAACCATCCTGAGATTACAAGAACCCATGTGCCAACTCATGGCACATGGGGAGAACCTCAGTCCACTAGAGCTACCAGCTAGCATAGAGACATAATAAGCAAGCTGGACAAAAAAACCAAACAACTGAAAATCAGCACTTAGCATATCCTGAAAGATCTGGGAGCAGGTAGGCAGGAACCAAACAGAGCACATCTGAATACATTGATAGCCGGCAAGGGAATGACAGAAAGGCCAGGTAAAATAGGAAACACCCAGCCTCTGATGGACAGGTGGAAACCAAAGGCCGCAACCCACCAAAGTCACCCAGTACCAGCAGTAACCACCAGAGGGAGCCCACAAACAGAATCCACAACAGTACCCCCCCCCTTGAGGAGGGGTCACCGAACCCTCACGAGAACCCCCAGGGCGATCAGGGTGAGCTCTATGGAAGGCGCGGACCAAATCAGTCGCATGAACATCGGAGGCGACCACCCAGGAATTATCCTCCTGACCATAACCCTTCCACTTAACCAAATACTGGAGTTTGCGTCTGGAAACACGAGAATCCAAGATCTTTTCAACAACATACTCCAATTCTCCCTCCACCAGCACCGGAGCAGGAGGCTCAACCGAAGGAACAACGGGCACCTCATACCTCCGCAACAACGACCGATGGAACACATCATGAATAGCAAACGATGCTGGGAGATCCAAACGAAAAGATACAGGGTTAAGAATCTCCGAGATCCTATAAGGACCGATGAACCGAGGCTTGAACTTAGGAGAAGAGACCTTCATAGGGACAAAACGAGAAGACAACCACACCAAATCCCCAACGAGAAGTCGGGGACCCACGCGGCGACGGCGATTAGCAAACTGCTGAGTCTTCTCCTGAGATAACTTCAAATTGTCCACCACCTGATTCCAAATCTGATGTAGCCTGTCCACCACCACGTCCACTCCAGGACAATCCGAAGACTCCACCTGACCAGAGGAAAAACGAGGATGAAACCCCGAATTACAAAAAAAAGGAGAGACCAACGTGGCAGAACTAGCCCGATTATTAAGAGCAAATTCGGCCAGTGGCAAAAAAGCAACCCAGTCATCTTGATCAGCAGAAACAAAACACCTCAAATAAGTTTCCAAGGTCTGATTAGTTCGCTCCGTCTGGCCATTCGTCTGAGGATGGAATGCAGACGAGAAAGACAAATCAATGCCCATCTTGGCACAAAACGTCCGCCAAAATCTAGACACAAACTGGGATCCCCTGTCAGAAACGATATTCTCCAGAATCCCATGCAAACGAACCACGTTCTGAAAAAATAAAGGAACCAACTCAGAGGAGGAGGGCAACTTAGGCAAGGGCACCAAATGAACCATCTTAGAAAAGCTGTCACACATAACCCAGATAACGGACATTTTCTGTGAAACCGGGAGATCAGAAATAAAATCCATGGAAATGTGCGTCCAAGGCCTCTTCGGGATGGGCAAGGATAACAACAACCCACTGGCCCGTGAACAGCAAGGCTTAGCTCGAGCACACACTTCACAAGACTGCACAAAGGTACGCACATCCCTAGACAAGGAAGGCCACCAAAAAGACCTGGCCACCAAGTCTCTCGTACCAAATATTCCAGGATGACCAGCCAACACAGAAGAATGGACCTCGGAGATGACTCTACTGGTCCAATCATCCGGAACAAACAGTCTTTCTGGTGGACATCGATCCGGTTTATCCACCTGAAACTCCTGCAATGCGCGTCGCAAGTCTGGGGATACGGCGGACAATATTTCCCCATCCCTAAGGATACCAGTAGGCCCAGTGTCTCCAGGAGAGTCAGGCACAAAACTCCTGGAAAGAGCATCTGCCTTCACATTCTTTGAACCTGGCAGGTATGAAACCACGAAATTGAAACGAGAAAAAAATAACGACCAACGAGCCTGTCTAGGATTCAAACGCCTGGCAGACTCAAGGTAAATGAGATTCTTGTGATCAGTCAAGACCACCACACGATGTTTAGCACCCTCAAGCCAATGACGCCACTCCTCAAATGCCCACTTCATGGCCAAAAGCTCCCGATTACCCACATCATAATTGCGCTCGGCGGGCGAGAATTTTCTAGAGAAGAAAGCACATGGCTTCATCACCGAGCCATTAGCACTTCTCTGTGACAAAACCGCCCCCGCTCCAATCTCGGAAGCATCAACCTCAACCTGAAAAGGAAGTGAAACATCTGGTTGACACAACACAGGAGCAGAAGAAAACCGGCGCTTAAGTTCCCGAAAGGCCTCCACAGCCGCAGTAGACCAATCAGCAACATCAGCACCCTTTTTAGTCAAATCAGTCAAAGGTTTAACAATACTGGAAAAATTAGCAATGAACCGACGATAAAAATTAGCAAACCCCAAGAACTTCTGAAGGCTCTTAACAGATGTAGGTTGTGTCCAGTCACAAATAGCCTGAACCTTAACGGGATCCATCTCAATAGTAGAAGGAGAAAAAATGTACCCCAAAAAAGAAATCTTCTGGACTCCGAAGAGACACTTTGAGCCCGTCACAAACAGAGAATTGGTCCGCAGAACCTGAAACACCTTCCTGACCTGTAGAACATGAGACTCCCAGTCATCAGAAAACACCAAAATATCATCCAAATACACAATCATAAACTTATCCAGATATTCACGGAAAATATTGTGCATAAAGGACTGAAAGACTGACGGAGCATTGGAGAGTCCAAAAGGCATTACCAAATACTCAAAATGGCCCTCAGGCGTATTAAATGCGGTTTTCCACTCATCACCCTGTTTTATCCGCACCAGATTATACGCACCGCGAAGATCTATCTTAGTGAACCACCTAGCCCCCTTAATGCGAGCAAACAAATCAGTTAATAATGGCAATGGATACTGATATTTGACTGTAATCTTATTCAGAAGGCGATAATCTATACAAGGCCTCAGGGAACCATCTTTTTTTGCCACGAAAAAAAAACCTGCTCCCAGAGGGGACGAAGATGGACGAATATGTCCCTTTTCCAAGGACTCCTTAATATAATTCCGCATAGCAGTATGCTCTGGCAGTGACAGATTAAATAAACAACCCTTAGGGAACTTACTGCCAGGAATCAATTCTATAGCACAGTCACAATCTCTATGAGGAGGGAGCGAATTGAGCTTAGGCTCCTCAAAAACATCCCTATAGTCAGACAAAAACTCAGGGATCTCAGAAGGAGTAGATGAAGCGATAGAAATCGGAGGTGCATCATCATGAACCCCCTGACATCCCCAGCTTAACACAGACATTGTTTTCCAGTCCAGGACAGGATTATGAGTTTGTAACCATGGCAGACCAAGCACTAGTACATCATGTAAATTATACAGTACAAGGAAGCGAATCACCTCCTGATGAACGGGAGTCATGCGCATGGTCACTTGTGTCCAATACTGCGGTTTATTCATAGCCAATGGTGTAGAGTCAATTCCCTTCAGAGGAATAGGAACTCTAGGTTCAGACATGGGAGTGTGAACAACAAAATCCTGTATGTTTTGAACTTTTGCCGCGAGATTACTCAGGCTGGAAGCCAAACTCTGGACATCCATGTTAAACAGCTAAGATCAGAGCCATTCAAGGGTTAAGAGGAGGTAAGAAGCAGCTAGACAGCAATTAAGGGCTAGGCAGCAAAACTCTGAAGGGAAAAAAAAAAAAAAATTCCCTTGAACACTTCTTTTTCTCCTGCTTCAGCCCAAACAATTAACACTTTGTGGGCCGGCTATACTGTCATGAATCCCCAATGGCTAGGGATAGCACAGGACAAGCAAAGTACAAATAAATAACGGACGAGCTCTAGGGTGATGGAACCTGGGCTGACCGCTGCCCTACGCCTGACAAACGCAACTAGAGATAGCCAGGGAGCGTGCCTACGTTGGTTCTAGACGCCACGCACCAGCCTAAGAGCTAACTAGTACTGCAGAGAAAATAAGACCTCATTTGCCTCCAGAGGAACGAACCCCAAAAGATATAATTGCCCCCCACATGTATTGACGGTGAAATGAGAGGAAGGCACACACATAGAGATTATATATATAGCTTTAGCAAATAGAGGCCCGCTGTAAACTAGAAAGCAGAACGATACAAAAGGGGACTGAGCAGTCAGCAAAAAACCCTAATCAAAAAAACCATCCTGAGATTACAAGAACCCATGTGCCAACTCATGGCACATGGGGAGAACCTCAGTCCACTAGAGCTACCAGCTAGCATAGAGACATAATAAGCAAGCTGGACAAAAAAACCAAACAACTGAAAATCAGCACTTAGCATATCCTGAAAGATCTGGGAGCAGGTAGGCAGGAACCAAACAGAGCACATCTGAATACATTGATAGCCGGCAAGGGAATGACAGAAAGGCCAGGTAAAATAGGAAACACCCAGCCTCTGATGGACAGGTGGAAACCAAAGGCCGCAACCCACCAAAGTCACCCAGTACCAGCAGTAACCACCAGAGGGAGCCCACAAACAGAATCCACAACAATAAACGCGTTATGCATGAGGATGAACTCCAAACCCTCACACACAAAGCCAATAAAATTCTGGCTCTTTCCCGTGGTGCACAAAATCTGATTGACAACCTCAACCCCTATTTTTTGGGGGATCCTGGTATATAAACTTTCGACATCTATCGAGGCCAGGGAATAATTCTCCTGCCATTCGACATCTTGGATACTACACAGAAAAGAGTTAGTATCCTTCAAATAAGCAGGAATATCTTTCAACATGGGACGCAACAGCCAATCAATGTACTGGGACAGGGGCTCGGTGAGCGATCCTATCCCAGACACGATTGGCCGTCCCGGGGGATTGTCAACAGACTTGTGCACCTTGGGGATGTGGTACCAGTGGGGCCTGGTCGGGAACTCCGGCAGCAATTTCTCTGCCTTTTTCTTGGAAATAATACCTAACTCAACATACTTTCTCAAGTATGATCTTAATTCGCTCTTATATTTTTGCAAGGGGCTACTCGGAAGCAACCTGTATACATTAGAATCAGACAATTGTCTCTTGGCCTCGGCAATGTAGTATGATCTGGGAAGCAACACAATCTTTCCACCTTTATCTGCAGCCCTCACTACTGTGTCCTCCCAAGAGCAAATCTCCTGCAATGCCTTATTCTCATCTTCCGATAAATTCTTGGGAGGTTTTTGATAAATCAGAGCCTCCACGTCTTTTATTACCTGAGCCTCAAAAAGATCAATCATATTGCCTGGAGACACCATAGGCATAAACCTCGAGGGAACTCCTCCTTTAAAGGGAGCAAATTCTACTGCATCACCATTATTGAAATCGACTGATTCCTCTGCTATATTTAATAACATGAACAAACACCAACAAAAATCCAAGTGACGTCATGTTTCAAAATATCGGAACATATTAAACAATAATGTTGTCACTATAATTAGGACTTGTACATGGCCAATCATCAATATCAAAACTAACAACCAAACGAACAAAAGATGATTTGCAGGCCCAAGTGTAGTAGAAGAATATATTTTAATTAAACAGAATTTAGATTTACAAGAGTAAAAAATGGTGGATAAGACCACAGTACATATAGCAACAGAGACCGGGATGGGTGCACCGCGGCTATAAATCACAATAAATTACAAATACATTTGTGCAATACTGCACATAAGTAAATTCACAGTGCATGAAGCATTCACATACCCCCATAAGTAGCAGATCAAATCAGTATTGCTACCAATGCGCAAAATAGGAAGGACGATACCGGCAAATACCTAGAGAATCATAAAACCTACCAAGTTTGGAAGAATAACAGAACGCTCGTCCAACTAGCAGGGGGTACAGAAAGAAGCCAGCGGTCACCACATCACCCCGACGCGCGTTTCGGCGCACAGCCTTCGTCAGGGGGCGTGGCGACAATTGAAAGTGTGCAGCTTAAAAAGAGGGCCCGAACCAATGACCAATAGCCGGAAGTGATGTCATATTACCATGGTGTCATGCCGCTTTGGCTACACCATACAATTAACTTCATAATAATGATGAAAGCACATAATATAGAAAATACATAAGGATTATAATTGTGGCATGCAAAGCGGCATGATTTGGAAAGGTAAAACTGCTCCGATAGCGGCGCATGCGCGATTGGAACCAATACCACGCCCGCCGGCGTCCACGTCAGGGAGAGACAGAGTCGCCGTGCATGGAGCACAACGGAGCTGTGTCTCCTGGGAGACGCAGAGAGCCGAGGGATGTGGAAGGCCAAGCGCGCATGCGCACACGGACAGCCGGCAAGTACATAGGACATATACACCTGCATTTATGTCTAACGTCACAAAAGAATAGCACAATGATATACAAATTTGAAATGTACAGATATTAAAAATAAATGAAAAATCAAAAAAGTACATATATTGTTATACAAAAACAATTTTGCAGATGTGAAGAATGATGTATTTATCCGAGATGATGGTCCAATGGATGAGACCGAATGATAATAGAAATATCAAATAAAGAGACGGGACCTCAAGCTAAAATGAAACAATATGAAAAAATTAGAAACATAAACACACAGATATAAAAGAGAAATAAAAGAATTGCTATCGTACAGATGAAAACACCGATAATGCAGCAGAACGGAATCACAAAAATGGGACAAAGCTCATATGTTCATTGAGTCCCTCTGGATGTAGCGTGTTTAACCTCCATATCCAGCGGGACTCAAGCTGGGCAAGCCGTTGAGATACCTTGCCACCACGTATGTTAGTCTCTAAGGTATCAATCCCCCTAATTTTCAAGAGGGTGGCATCACAATTGTGACAAAACCAAAAATGTCTGGGAATGGTTTTTAAAATAGATGGATCCGTGGTCTCGGCCGCAGCTGTTATACCTAAGACATGTTCCCTAATACGAATTTTAAAGGGGCGTGTGGTCAAACCAATATATATAAGACCACAAGGACAGGTGGCAAAGTAAATAACGTTCCGTGTGGTACAATTGATCGATTTCCTGATGTCAAAAATTCTTGATTTATCAGAATTGAAAAAGGAATTACACTTCTCTACATTGGGGCAAGCCACACAATGTCCACAAGGAGTGCAACCAATTTTCCTCGGATACTGATCCAAGAAAGTGGTTTTGGTGTTGCCAACATAGTGACTATGTACTAAAAAATCACGTAAATTTTTGGACCTCCTTGTGGTGATGGCAGGCCTATTGGGCAAATATTGGGAGAGAATAGGATCCGTGAGCAAAATTGGCCAAGATTTAGAAAGGGCATCTCGAACAGCTGGGAAACGATCGTGATAATCTGTGACGAATCTTATCTTCCCATCTGATGGTTTGTTATTGGATTTATAAATCAGATCATGCCGAGAAGAATGTCTGGCCCGATTATACGCCTTTTTTACCATACGATGACTATACCCCCTTTGGTAAAATCTGTTTTTCAAATCATCAGCTTGTTTCTCAAAATCGCTGATTTGTGATTCCGTTCTGCTGCATTATCGGTGTTTTCATCTGTACGATAGCAATTCTTTTATTTCTCTTTTATATCTGTGTGTTTATGTTTCTAATTTTTTCATATTGTTTCATTTTAGCTTGAGGTCCCGTCTCTTTATTTGATATTTCTATTATCATTCGGTCTCATCCATTGGACCATCATCTCGGATAAATACATCATTCTTCACATCTGCAAAATTGTTTTTGTATAACAATATATGTACTTTTTTGATTTTTCATTTATTTTTAATATCTGTACATTTCAAATTTGTATATCATTGTGCTATTCTTTTGTGACGTTAGACATAAATGCAGGTGTATATGTCCTATGTACTTGCCGGCTGTCCGTGTGCGCATGCGCGCTTGGCCTTCCACATCCCTCGGCTCTCTGCGTCTCCCAGGAGACACAGCTCCGTTGTGCTCCATGCACGGCGACTCTGTCTCTCCCTGACGTGGACGCCGGCGGGCGTGGTATTGGTTCCAATCGCGCATGCGCCGCTATCGGAGCAGTTTTACCTTTCCAAATCATGCCGCTTTGCATGCCACAATTATAATCCTTATGTATTTTCTATATTATGTGCTTTCATCATTATTATGAAGTTAATTGTATGGTGTAGCCAAAGCGGCATGACACCATGGTAATATGACATCACTTCCGGCTATTGGTCATTGGTTCGGGCCCTCTTTTTAAGCTGCACACTTTCAATTGTCGCCACGCCCCCTGACGAAGGCTGTGTGCCGAAACGCGCGTCGGGGTGATGTGGTGACCGCTGGCTTCTTTCTGTACCCCCTGCTAGTTGGACGAGCGTTCTGTTATTCTTCCAAACTTGGTAGGTTTTATGATTCTCTAGGTATTTGCCGGTATCGTCCTTCCTATTTTGCGCATTGGTAGCAATACTGATTTGATCTGCTACTTATGGGGGTATGTGAATGCTTCATGCACTGTGAATTTACTTATGTGCAGTATTGCACAAATGTATTTGTAATTTATTGTGATTTATAGCCGCGGTGCACCCATCCCGGTCTCTGTTGCTATATGTACTGTGGTCTTATCCACCATTTTTTACTCTTGTAAATCTAAATTCTGTTTAATAAAAATATATTCTTCTACTACACTTGGGCCTGCAAATCATCTTTTGTTCGTTTGGTTGTTATATTTAATAACAGTCTAGCATCCTCCCTCATGTCGGCTAGAGCTCCTGTGCCTGCCATAAAACCCAAAGGGCCAATAGAACACGGGTTTTCCCCTTCCAGGACATTACTGCTCGTAGCTTTATTAGAAAATGCTTTAAAAAGGTGAATTTTCCTGATAAACTTAAACAGGTCAATTTTAAACTCTGTCAGATCGACACATGTCGGCTTTGTGTGTGAGGGTTTGGAGTTCATCCTCACGCATGACGCGTTTATGTTCTTGGATGATTGGTATGTACAGTCAGTGGGGACTGCGATGGGGACTCCGGCAGCTTGTACCTTCGCAAATTTGTTTTTGGGGCTCTTTGAGGAGAAATATGTGTACGCAAATAAAAATAATTTTTTGCATCATATAAAGTTTTATCAGAGATATATCGACGATGTGGTATTGATTTGGGATGGAACAGAAGAGGCTTTCAATAGTTTTGTAACTTACCTTAATCAGAGTAATAATATGAACATGGCCTTCACGTCAGTTTTCGGAGGGCAGCGGTTGGAGTTCCTGGATGTCCTGGTGGAAATTAAGGACAATAAGATCTGTACGTCGCTTTATCGTAAGCCAGTAGCAGGTAACACCATGTTACATTTTAATAGTTTCCACCCAATGCATACAAAACGCTCTTTGCCCTATAGTCAGTTTCTGAGAGTGAGTAGGGTTAATAATACTGATGAGGGTTTTGATCGGCAGCTAATTGAGATGGAGACTAGATTCAAACAAAGAGGGTATCCTGATAGGGCTTTAATGACAGAAAAGGAAAAAGTGAGAAGTGAGAGGAGTTGCATAAGCAACAACGTAAGGAAGGTGCCTTCTAATAGGGTTGACGTAGAGAGAAGGTTTACCTTCAGTTTTCAATACAGCAATATGGACCAGCAAATCAGATTAGCCATTAAGAAAAATTGGCATATCTTAGGTCGGGACAAGGAGTTGGCTGAGGTAGTGTCTAGGGGTCCCCTCATAGCGAATAAACGGAGCATCAGACTAAGGGACAAATTAGTGAGGAATCGGGTAGTTAAGTCAAATCAGAACTGGCTGAACACCACTATCCCCAAAGGTAATTTCAGGTGTGGGCATTGCCCTTGGTGTAAGCAACATGTAACTGACCGGACTCTTCATATAGGTGCAGTGAAGCACACGGTTAAAGATTTCATCACATGCAGGACAGATCACGTAGTATACGTTGTTTTCTGTCCTTGCAGGTATTACTATGTGGGAAAGACGATCCGGCCACTATATGTTCGTTTCCGCGAGCATTGCAAATCGATTGTCTCAGGGAAAGGTGTTCCACGGTTAATTACACATGTTAGGGATACACATGGCGGTGATGCAGGGGTCCTCTCCTTCGCCGGGATTGAGAAAGTCAGTCTGCCGGCACAAGGAGGTGATCTGGATAATCTGCTCCTCAGATGTGAGACGAGATGGATTCTGCACAGTGAAGCTTTGGGGCCACTAGGTTTCAATGACCGTGTGGATATGTCGATATTTCTTTAATGATTTGCTGCTTGGAAAAATATGACATATTTGTTTTTTTTTTGTTTTTTTTTTAAGAATTTTTTTGAAAAGATTTTTTGTTTGTTTGTTTGTTTCTTTGCTGTTTGCTGACGTTTATACCGATGTTGGGGGGTAATTTTGTGAATATTATGGCAGAAGTTGTGCATTCTGCAGTGTCTTGTGCACTGTTGGTAGCGGTGAGGGTTTAACCCTTTATGCTTTCTAAAGATTAACCCTTTATGCTTTCTAAAGATTAACTGTGGTTCCTAGAATAACTTTAAATGTCTCCAATTGTCTGCTCTGCTAAAAGGTTTTGTTACCAACTAAGGTTGCGTTAATGGTTTTAAGTGTGCTTTTTAAAGTATATGTATGTATCGTTTGGTTTGTGGGAGGGGACACAGTGGTGGGTGGTGTCATGGCCGGCACTACATTTCCACTGTTTCACCTATGCACAAGCTGACCTGTAGAAGCGCAAAGCACAGCGCGAAACAGCTGTCGTCTCTCGCCTGCTCACACGGGCTTCGGCTCTCTCTCTTCCCCGGCCATGTGTTTTAACTGGATCGTGTTACAATAAAGGACTAAGAACGTGAAAGATTGGTGAGTGCCCTCATTTTCTTCTTTTTCATTGCTACATATTTATGGACACATTTTCATGGAGGTGCACCATCAAGTCACCACTGTATGGTTTGTCCATCCGAAGTCTGCACAAATGCACCTTGACTAGAGCCTATGAGAAGTCGTTAAGACACATGCAGTGCCGCTCTTCTCCTTTTTTCTTTTGATTTTGAATATTATATAAGCCATACATTATATCACAAGCTGAGGTGGATATAAGTGGTATCAAGTCATTTACCTAAAGTGCAGTGTCAGGTGTCCCTACGTACGTTTCAGCGTACAAGCTTTCTCCCGGGGGAGTCTTCAAATGATTTCTATTTATATGGTGTAGAACCATCCCTTTAGTCCTTTACCTTTTTTATTGTTGTATCCAGTTTTGATGCTACATTTTGCTATAAAGATGGTGTGCAGCAATGACGCCATAATCAGCACAACTATCCCACTTCTGTGCCTCCTTAAACAGTCTCTGCTCACATTGAAACATGAAGCTTTGCACATGGACCAGGTGGGGATGGAGGAAAACATAACACAATGAGATTGTAGCCAGTCCAGCCTCATACCATCTGCTCAGCACAAATTGGTAACAAGGAGGAGGTGGATGCTGAGAATAAGGAGGAAGAGGAGCAACAGGAGCTGGTGGATGGGCTGAAGATAGGAATGAGGAGGAAGAGAGTGAGGAGGAGAAAATGGAGCGTCATCATCATGGTGGAGACAGAGACGTGTTGGCTGTATGAAGCTTAACACATATGGCTGATTTTATGTACCGCTGCCTTTCCAGTGACCTTCGCATTACATTCATCTTGGCCAAAAAAGAGTACTGGTTGTTCACTCTGCTAGCCCCATGCTTCAAGGAGAGCTTTTCATCTCTTCTTCCTGAGGTGCAGAGGTCTTCTAAATTGGTGCTATACCAGAAAGCCATTGTTGAAAATATGTTGAAACAATTCCCACCAGACAATGCTAGCAGCAGGGGGCAAGTTTCCTTGCGCAACCAAGGAGGAGAGGCCAGGACGACACACAGCAAAGGCAGGGGTACACTGTTAAAGGAGTAGGCCAATTTCATGATACCAGCCCAAAGCCTGATGACTGGGTATTTTTGACAAGGAGGCAAAAGTTTTTAAAGATGGTCAAGCAATACCTGGCTGACCAAAGCAGCATACTCTTTAATTCCGCTGCAACTTTCAACTATTGGGTCTCAAAGCTGGACACCATGAGCTGTCCCTCTATGCCTTGGAAGTGTTGTGCTGCCCTGCCTATAGCATCTTGTCTGAGCGGGTTCTTAGTGCCACCGGGGGAGATCATAACAGACAGGCGCTTTCACCTGTCAACAGAGAATGTAGACAGGCTCACTCTCATAAAAATGAACAAAGCCTTTATTTGCCCACAATTTTTCACACCACCAGATGACAGCAGCACATAAACTGTTTGTAATATTCAATATTTTAATGAGGTCCACCTTTTAGGGGTCTAACCATATTTTCTGCCTGCTTTTGCACTTTATGAAAAGCCTTTATAACTATATAAGTACATCAACTACAATTTTAAAATATTTTTATTCAAAATGTTGTTATGGATTCAGTGACTTACGCATACAGTTTAACATGGTAATTGTTGTATTATGGTGGTATGTAAAACGTGAAAAAAGCATAGAAAAATAGTTGATTATTAGATTACTCATCCATACATTTATTACGTGCTTTCTGTCACATTTTGGTGATAAATAACAGGAGAAAAAAAGCATTTGAAAATTTTGCTTGTTTCTTCACACTTCTTACCCATACACTATTCAGCGTTCTGGTATACATTTTTGTGATATACAGTATAAGACTTCAAGAAAACTTTTACAAATAAATTTTGCTTGGTTACATTTCTCAGCCATAAGTATCATGTGCACTTGGGTACATTTCGATATATAACCCTACAAACATTTTTTCAAAATTTTATTGTTAATATTTTGATCACCCATAGACTATTCCATGGTCTGGATGTGGATCATATAAAGAATAAGTGCAAACACGACCATATATAAAGATAAAAATACAAAAGTTTATTGAATAATAATAATATTTAAAAGCGAAAGTTAACCAGCTGAACCAATGTAGCGATGCACAGCAGAGCCATGGGAATTGGGGTACAATATACAGGGTGAGCCAATTATATGGATACACCTAAATAAAATGGGAATGGTTGGTTATATCAACTTCCTGTTTGTGGCACATTAGTATATGGGAGGGGGAAAACTTCTCAAGATGGGTGGTGACTATGGCAGCCATTTTGAAGTCAGCCATTTTGGATACAACTTTATTTTTCCAATGGGAAAAGGGTCATGTGACACATCAAACTGATTGAGAATTTCACAAGAAAAACAATAGTGTGCTTGGTTTTAATATAACGTTACTCTTTCATGAGTTATTTCCAAGTATATGACAACTTATAAAATGTGTTCAAAGTGCTGCCCATTGTGTTGGATTGTCAATGCAACCCCCTTTTCTCACACTTGACTCACTGATAGCAACACCGCAGAAGAAATGCTGGCACAGGCTTCCAGTATCCGTTGTTTCAGATGCTGGGGTCATCTGAAGGCAATTGTTTATGCTGTGAAGATACGAGATGTGCAGCATCTGAAACAATGGATACTGGAAGCCTGTGCCAGCATTTCTTCTGCAGTGTTGCTATCAGTGTGTCAAGAGTGGGAGAAGAGGGTTGCATTGACAATCCAACACAATGAGCAGCACTTTGAACACATTTTATAAGTGGTCATAAAATTGTAAATAACTCATGAAAGAATAAAGTTATGTTAAAACCAAGCAGCACACCATTGTTTTTCTTGTGAAATTCTCAATAAATTTGATGTGTCACATGACCCTCTTCCTATTGGAAAAAAATAAAGTTGGATCCAAAATGACCGACTTCAAAATGGCCGCCATGGTCACCACCCATCTTGAAAAGTATTCCCTCTCCCATATACTAATATGCCACAAACAGGAAGTTGATATCACCAACCATTCCCATTTTATTTAGGTGTATCTATATAAATGGCCCACCCAGTATAATGATGATACCTTTACAACAGATCACCATGACAATTTCTCACTGTGATGTGCGGTGTAGTCACTGGCTTTTTTTCCACGGTGCTGAGGTCACGGCAGCTCAGCCTTGCTGGGAACGCAGCCTCAGTGACTGGAGGTAACCTCAATGATGTCACCACCGGTCACGTTTGCAGCAGCTCATTCACCAGTGGTTCTCTGCCTCGACGGTCGCATCTTGGCACCGTCCAGGCTTAAAACTATTAATCCCCCAGGCATGGATTACGTTTATTTTCTTAACCGTATTTGGCGTGCGTGTAAAATCGGCTGACACTCGCTAATGCAAGACTATGGTTGAGAGAAAAAAAATCACACGGCACTCGGACCATGCGAGTGCTGTCTGATTTTCATGCACCGGTGTCTTTTGAAAAGCCAGCAATTCATGTGCCACCTACAGTAAAATCACACTGGTGTGGTGCAGTGACCAATGTTACAGCCAGGGGGCGCTGCGTGTGCACTTCAAGCTGCACTTGGAGGCATAACTGTGTTGATACAAAGTCCGGCAAAATTGTAGATGGCCGGTACATGTGTCACAGAGGAGGACACTCTGCGCTGTCAGTCTGAAGTTGTGTTGTGGTCTGGGACCTGTAGTCCCACATGTAAATGTTTAGTTCTAATGGGAGACTGGCAGGGCTAGTTATGAGAGATGGGTGGGTCAAAGTAGCCACGCACACCCACACTCTAACCCAAGGGAGTGGTTACGGGTATGTAATGTGACCAGGGTGTGGGTCACATGGTTCCTGTGTTTGGATCTGAATGGTCCAAGTGCAAGGCCTTGGAAGCCTGTGTTGGAAATCCTGGGAATTCCTGAATAGCACATGGTTGGGATTTGGCACTGAGTGGACGGCCAGTGTTGGAGTCTCCTGGGAGTGGAGACGTCCTGGAAGCACCTAGACACCATATATCTACAGAGCCTGGGACGGCTTCTGAGCTGGCGAAGCCAGGACTGACATGGAGTCAACCTGTGGAGCAGGAGCTCCTGAGAGGTAACCCCTGGTATGGGGAAAAGAACTGTGTGCGCTAACATAGGACACTTGCTGAACTGTGCAGTCACCGGTGACTGGAGAGATACAGGCTTGAATAATGAATGATTTGTAAAGCCATATGTGATGAAGTAAAGGACTATGTGAGGCCTGTAATATGTAACATGGCCTACAGTGGTTTATGCTGAGAGTATAACAAACCACATGGACTGTTTATGTGAAAAACCGTGCCTGTCTATGATTATTATGCTGCCAAGCGAGTGTCCCTCAAGGCACGTAGTTGGTGAAATGCTACAATTGGTGCTCGAATGCGGGCAACGGTCCAAGAAGCACATGTTGCAGTGCTGGCTGATCTGAGCCAGAGGAGTCTACGGTCTGACAACCGTGTGTTATTCTGACCGGGGTCAGTGAGAAAATGTGTTTAGGCTGTAAAGCCGAGTGTGTAACAGACAGGAGTCTGTGCTATGCTTACCGGGGTCAGTGAAAGACTGTTTTTCCCCCCAAAACAACTTGCTGTGGATCGGCAAGTCCACGAAGTTGACAAGCGCATTGCTGTGGATCGGCGGGTCCACGAAGGTGACAAGTGTCTTGCTGTGGATCAGCGGGTCCACAAAGTCTGCGGTAGAGCATTGTGGAGTGCAGCTGCAGTTGCAGCAAGAGGTTCAACAGCAGCGGCTTGTGATTGCCAGCAGGAGCTGGCGAAGTGTTGAAAAAAAAAATAAAAAATTTGTGCTCCAGGTTGTGCAGACTCTTAAAGGGCCAGTGCAAGCCCAGGGACATTCTGGTGTACGGTGCGAACTGGGGCCTGAGAGTACCGTGGGGAGTCCACGGGGTGTACCCCAGGGAACGGGAGGTGTCCCTAATAGGGTGGTGTCCCTAAAAAGGGGGCGGTAATCCAAACAGGGATGGTTGTTAAAAAGGGGTGGAGTCCCAAAAGGGGGCCGTATCCCAAAAGACCGTAGTTGCCCAAAAGGGGGTGGAGTACCAAAAGGGGGTAGTGACCCTAAAGGGGGCAGATTCCCAAAAGGCAGAAGTGAATGAACTGTTGCCTGGGGCAATTGTACTATGTGTGTCCAATCTACTTTATGAACTACCCACCCGGCAAGAGGTTACGTGGGTGTGTTCTAGAATTGAATGCAGACATAGAAGAGGTATTTGGTCTGGTCAATTCGGGGAGCTCGGTGACCCTAGTAAGGGCTGTAGAAGATAAATTTGTAATATCTGAAAGGAAGATTGAGGTCACATGCATCCATGGGGACACTAAGGTTTATTCAGTGGCCTTGGTGCAACTCGAGACAGTCAGGGGCCATTCAAGTCTGGAGGCCGCCATAGTTCCAAACTTACCTTGTCCGGTGATAGTAGGCCGGGACTGTAAGTTATTCTCGGATTTGTGGAAGGAGGGTGTTCCTCTACAGCAGGAGGATAGAAGTCTCTCTGTTGTTGCAGGGGCACACGTTAAGTCAGTAATACATCCCAGAATTGACGGGTCAGACATCGGGGTGACCAGTGTGAAGGGTTCGTCTGCCCAACTTACCGACATGATGTCACCTGACGTATACCCCAAAATGACTGACAGTGATGTGGTAAATACAACCTGTGAAGCTGACACCCTGATAGAAAGGAACTTGAGGGTTCGCCATACTGTGTGGTGTGACACAGACTCCGGGGATGACTGTGACGTGTCCTTGTCAGTAGCAACTGCTAGACCTGAGTACAATGGTGTGCTGACAGAAACACTGACACAGGGGAACGACAGTGCTCTACAAGGTGATGTCAGGATGGCGGGGGCAGCCATACCAGAAAATATGACCTGTGTTAGTGGCGACTGCTGGTTCCAGGATAACTAACCAGGTGGTGGTGATTCCCATTCAGATTATGACGCCAGCGGAAAAGAGTGCATTAGGGCTGACTGAGGAACAAACGGCAAGTCTTCCACCAGTCGCCGGAGGCATAAAAGAGGCAAAGTGGTTGAACCAGTTGCTACTTTTGAAGATTTAAATAAAGATGAGGTGACGGAAGATGCTGAGAATTGGGACGAGGCTAAGGTTGTCACTTCTGAGACCCAAGAGAGGGCTGAAGATGACTGTGCTGAGTCCAAGGGTGCAGAGGTGGAGGAAGCCATCAAAGGAGTGGGGCCTGAAGCAGATACCTCCTTGAGTGATGGAAGCTCAACCAATCCAGAGGTTGGAAGAAGTGAGTTAGGGAAGATCCAGGAGGTAGTAGCAAGAGGAGCTTCTGAGACAGGCTGCTGAGTGCCGAGTGGGTACCTTGGAGAAAGAGGTGTCTGAGCTCAAAGGTCACCTGTCAACGTGGCAAACTGTGACTAAGGCCCTAAAGCAAGATGTGGAAGTGCTCAGCACTAAGAGGCCCTCTACAAGAGAAAGAGTTGGTGGTTGCAGACTTACCGTGCCGGTGCCAAAGTGGTAACGAGGTGAAGCTGCCAATGCCTAGCCTGGCTAGGGATCTGGAAGAGTGTAAAGCGGAGGAAGAATTGGCGCTAAAAGCAGAACAAGAAAGTCCGGTTGCGGCAGATGTCTTGATAGAAAGGTCCGAGGTAAAATGGGAGCCACCCATCCATGAAGAGAGTGAGACCCGGCTCTTCAAGTGTGTGATAGATGTACCCGAAGATGTGCAAGAAGCCTGTACCAGTGAAGGTGTGCATGAGGCCTTTAAGAAGGGGGTCAAAGCACATAATGTGAACTGGGCACCAGAGACGAAACAAATGGTGATACTGTCCACTAAGGAAGTTACAGTAAAGCGGGTGGCTATCCTGAAGGATGTGCACCTACAATGTCTTCGCACGAAACAGATGATCCTGTTGAGGAACAAGGAAGCAGCTCAACGTTTGGAGCATGCCAGGAAAGCGCAAAGTCGGCAGGGCTTTGTGGAAGACGTAGTTTGAGTACCCAGAAATCTGGTGGGGAAAGTCATTGGTAGATTTGGAAAAGTGATGCAGGACCTGGTGAATAGATCCGGTGTGGCAAGAGTGAGGATTCCAGATGTTGGCAAAGTCCAGGTAGCTGGTGAAGATGGGATGGTTCCATTTGTTGTAATTGGCTCAGTAAATAGCCTCAGGAACATTCGAATGCTTCTTGAATACCGGGTGACATATCTGAAGGATGTAAGGGGTATCGTTTCTCCTTATGGAGAGTGACATACCAGAAATCATCTAAAACCCAGTAAATTTATTTAAAGATAGCTAAAATGCCACCAACCTGTGGCTACACCAAAGAAAAACCAAAAAACACACACAGTGAAAAAACAAATGTTGGGGGCCGGTGATAACCCTATCAAGATTGCTGTACTGATGGCTACCTGTCAGTGGGGGTTGGCGCCCTAGGGGGTACGTTTTGGCACCCCCACTCCTCGTCGTCTTGCCCTAGGATCCTGTAAGACCCTATCGATGGCTATGGGTTCCCCTACCCACACAATGAGTATTCCTAAAGGTGCCCCTATGGACTAGACAAAGATTTTCCTACAAATAGGGAATCCTAGATCCCAACATAGTGAAGTTTAAAAACATTAGAGTACATGTAGTGGACTTATGATGACTAGTTTATAAAATAATTTCCCCAAAAAAAGGCCAAAATTTGCCTGGGAAACATATACGGCACCTATTCATGCAATGCCAACCTGTAAAATGTGATCAGGACCCTTTTAGATCAGTCCTATAAAGGGCCGATTGCCCAAAGCAAAGCATACAGTGCCACAATGAGCACAAAACAGATAACCTAACTAGAGAATGGATAAGTTTAGACCGCACACACTGAAACAGCAAGGCCCCTTGTTATATATAGATTTGATTATTTAAAGTGCCATAGTGCATCTTATTGCTATGGATCAGTGTTTGTCTGAGATCAAATTCACAGCACCTGTATATACAATCCCAGCCTGCACAGTGCTTTTATATATACAATCCCAGCCTGCACAGTGCTTTTATATGCAATCCCAGCCTGCACAGTACTTTTAGGACTATATATATCAGTCTAATAGAGGGCCCATTGCCCTAGAAAGTATACCGTGCCACAATAGGCGAGAAAATGCTATATCAGGGAAGCGAACAGTTTATATAATCCACACTGTCCCTGTAAGGCACATTATTATGGCTATGATTTAATCATTCAAAGTGTCATAGTGCATTATTATTGCTGTAGCCCAAATATGAAATGGAGCACATCATATGCATGGATCAATGCGGCTAATACTTATCGTTCTCTAGGTGCCGCGTCATCTGCCACCTAACATAGTTCGCCTCGACGCGTTTCGCCCCTCTGGCTCATCAGGAGGCCCGATCGTGGTGTCATGTATCTCGATGATGAAGGATAAAAGTGAATTCTATTGTGTCTCACCTCAATTTATCTATTTAGACACCGGGAAACTCGCGCGTGCTGATACTTCCGGTTGGGCAACCCGGAAGTTATAGAAAGCTGCAGGGCAGATAAGATAGATTACACCGCATGCGCAAAGTGGAGCGCACAAAAGCGCTACAACCTGCGTGTCACCTGTGGTAGCTCTGACTGTCTAAATGCTGCGCCTGCGTAGAAGGTACTATCAAGAATCTCCACTTTCAGCGCGCGCAGGCGCACAGTATAGTAGTGCCGCCGCGCAGCTTGCGTGTCACCTATGGTGTATCTAGCGGCCTCGTTTCTGCACCTGTCTAGAGCTTAATTAGCAGGATGCACTATTAACAGCATATGCGGTATATGTCCACTAAGATCATTACAAGGTTTGCCCCATCACGTCTTTAATACCAAATATAATATCGTATTCCTCGGCACTCAGCATGAGATAAACTATTGTTTTGGTGTACTGGAGCGCCGGGAAGCACACTGATGTCAGAGGGGAGCATTTGATAGATAAATAAATTCATTGCTCCCATCCTATAAATAAACAAGGGCAAAAAAGGACCGTAATACGGCATTATAAGAGTACATCTGTGCTATAGTCAATATGATAAATGGCTAGTCGATATATAGATATTCACAGATATTCACAAATTAGTACCCGGCGTGTTCCATAGAATTGAGGAGTGTTTCAAGAATAAAGGGCACACAGATCACTATTACTATCTCCAACAAAGATCGATAGCATGTAGAGAACATAACTCTTTCGTTTTAGCTCTGCTGGACTTCATACTCACCCATAATTCGTTCAAGTTCAGTGGCAAGCACTACCACCAGCACTGCGATGCAACTAGGATTAGAAGAGGATGATCTGGAGAGTTTTGAAGCTTTGATGGGCCTGCTAGGTGAGAATGAACAATACATGAACCCTGATAGGGGTCCCTTGACGAGTTTGAGAAATAAGAGTACCAAAATGCCACCCCAGGGAGATACTAAAAATATCGATATCTTCCTCCAACTCGTAGAGAGAGATCTTAAAAAGATTAAGTATATGGATGCTACCACAGATCATAATCTCAGCGAGAAGGAAAAGGTGGCTTTGGATACACTTAAAAAGAATGACCAACTAGTCATCAAGGCATCCGACAAGGGTGGCAATTTGGTCATTATGGACCATAAGATCTATTGCAATATGTGTAACAACATACTACAGGACAAGAACACTTACGAAACCCTTGACTTGGATCCCTCTGAGGGATATAAAATTCAACTTAGAGGTATTCTGGAGGGAGCACTATCAAAGGGGCTGATATCCAAATCTGAATATGAGTTTATGCTTCCCACTTTTCCATTGCAGGCCACATTCTACACAATACCCAAGATACACAAGGGTCTGCACCCTTTGAAGGGGAGACCCATTGTATCAGGAGTGAATTCACTCACACAGAATTGTGGCCTGTATGTTGAAGAGATTTTAAAGCCTTTTGTGTTATCTATCCCCTCATATCTTAGGGATACCACTGACTTACTGCAGAAAATAGAGGGCATACAATTGGAGAAGGAGGCTTTTTTGGCATCGATGGATGTTGAGGCCCTTTATAGCAGTATACCACACGAGGCGGGCATAAAGGGTATATATTACTATCTCCAACAAAGATCGATAGCATGTAGAGAACATAACTCTTTCGTTTTAGCTCTGCTGGACTTCATACTCACCCATAATTCGTTCAAGTTCAATGGCAAGCACTACCACCAGCTCAGGGGCACTGCGATGGGGTGCCCGTGCGCCCCATCGTATGCAAATTTGTTCCTGGGCTGGTGGGAAGAAACAATAGTGTTTGGGAGAGATACCAATTGGTGGAATGAATTTATAGCCATCTGGCTCAGGTTCATCTATGACGTTTTTGTCATATGGGTGGGGACTGAGGCCCAGTTTATTAGATTCATCGGTGAACTAAACGTAAATAATATCAGTTTAAAATTCACTTCCGAAATTCAGAAAGAAGAACTGGCCTTTTTGGATGTCATGATAAGTAAAACATCAGGTGGGGGATTGACAACAAGAATATATCGTAAACCTACAAGCACAAATGGTTTACTGAATTGGCACAGTCACCATCCCGCCCCCCTTAAAAAAGGCATTCCAAAGGGCCAGTTCCTAAGACTGAGGAGGAATTGCTCCGACACCAAAATGTTCCATAGCCAGGCAACTGATATGTTTAATAGATTCAGAGAGAAAAATTATCCCGCCCACATTTTGAAGTCAGTATATAATAATGCTATAAACTCAGATAGACAACAGTTGCTACATAAAAACGAGCCCAAAAAAGAGGAGAACAAAATCAGAATTATAGGTACATTTGACTCCCAACACAATAAGGTCAGAAATGTGATACAGAAGCACTGGGATATACTTAAGATGGATCCAGATTTTACAGACCTCTTGGGGACTTACCCCGACATCACATTCAGGAGAGGCAGGTCCCTTAGAGACTCACTGGTTCATAGCCACTACATGAGACCTAAGGGAAATTCCACATGGTTGCAGAGAAGAACATGTGGTTTTTATAGATGTGGTGGGTGTCAACTGTGTAAATATATGAGACCGAATAAATCCTTTACAAGCTCCTCAACTGGAAAGGTGTTTTATCAGCGTGACTTCTCTAATTGTAAATCAACAGGGGTGGTTTATCTGGCCTCCTGCTCATGTCCTAAACATTATATTGGAAAGACAGTTAGAGAACTCCGCAGGAGAGTCGGCGAACATATAGGGGATATAAGACATAATAGAGACACCCCCTTGGCCAGATATATGAGACTATATCATCCAGCCAATCTGACTGATGTAAATGTTTCTGTGATTGAAGTAGTTAAACCAAACCCCAGAGGGGGTAATTTTGACAGAATGGTGCTCCAGAGAGAGTGTGAGTGGATTTTTAGGATGGATTCAGTTACCCCAAAAGGTATCAATCAGCAACAATCATACACCTGCTTTCTATGAACCTCCATGGTATAGCATCTAGAATTTACAGAGCCGTGCCGGTCCTTTGTGGCCCGGCTTTAGGAAAATGTTCTAAAAGGAAACTAGATTCTCGAAAAATGAGTTTGTGACTAAATGAACTTAACTGGCTTCATGTTCCGTTGTTTGATTTATCTCCCCTTTGTTGGGGGAATGTGCATAGATCTGTGTGCCCTTTATTCTTGAAACACTCCTCAATTCTATGGAACACGCCGGGTACTAATTTGTGAATATCTGTGAATATCTATATATCGACTAGCCATTTATCATATTGACTATAGCACAGATGTACTCTTATAATGCCGTATTACGGTCCTTTTTTGCCCTTGTTTATTTATAGGATGGGAGCAATGAATTTATTTATCTATCAAATGCTCCCCTCTGACATCAGTGTGCTTCCCGGCGCTCCAGTACACCAAAACAATAGTTTATCTCATGCTGAGTGCCGAGGAATACGATATTATATTTGGTATTAAAGACGTGATGGGGCAAACCTTGTAATGATCTTAGTGGACATATACCGCATATGCTGTTACTAGGGCATCCTGCTAATTAAGCTCTAGACAGGTGCAGAAACGAGGCCGCTAGATACACCATAGGTGACACGCAAGCTGCGCGGTGGCACTACTATAATGTGCGCCTGCGCGCGCTGAAAGTGGAGATTCTTGATAGTACCTTCTACGCAGGCGCAGCATTTAGACAGTCAGAGCTACCACAGGTGACACGCAGGTTGTAGCGCTTTTGTGCGCTCCACTTTGCGCATGCGGTGTAATCTATCTTATCTGCCCTGCAGCTTTCTATAACTTCCGGGTTGCCCAACCGGAAGTATCAGCACGTGCGAGTTTCCCGGCGTCTAAATAGATAAATTGAGGTGAGACACAATAGAATTCACTTTTATCCTTCATCATCGAGATACATGACACCACGATCGGGCCTCCTGATGAGCCAGAGGGGCGAAACGCGTCGAGGCGAACTATGTTAGGTGGCAGATGACGCGGCACCTAGAGAACGATAAGTATTAGCCGCATTGATCCATGCATATGATGTGCTCCATTTCATATTTGGGCTACAGCAATAATAATGCACTATGACACTTTGAATGATTAAATCATAGCCATAATAATGTGCCTTACAGGGACAGTGTGGATTATATAAACTGTTCGCTTCCCTGATATAGCATTTTCTTGCCTATTGTGGCACGGTATACTTTCTAGGGCAATGGGCCCTCTATTAGACTGATATATATAGTCCTAAAAGTACTGTGCAGGCTGGGATTGCATATAAAAGCACTGTGCAGGCTGGGATTGTATATATAAAAGCACTGTGCAGGCTGGGATTGTATATACAGGTGCTGTGAATTTGATCTCAGACAAACACCGATCCATAGCAATAAGATGCACTATGGCACTTTAAATAATCAAATCTATATATAACAAGGGGCCTTGCTGTTTCAGTGTGTGCGGTCTAAACTTATCCATTCTCTAGTTAGGTTATCTGTTTTGTGCTCATTGTGGCACTGTATGCTTTGCTTTGGGCAATCGGCCCTTTATAGGACTGATCTAAAAGGGTCCTGATCACATTTTACAGGTTGGCATTGCATGAATAGGTGCCGTATATGTTTCCCAGGCAAATTTTGGCCTTTTTTTGGGGAAATTATTTTATAAACGAGTCATCATAAGTCCACTACATGTACTCTAATGTTTTTAAACTTCACTATGTTGGGGTCTAGGATTCCCTATTTGTAGGAAAATCTTTGTCTAGTCCATAGGGGCACCTTTAGGAATACTCATTGTGTGGGTAGGGGAACCCATAGCCATCGATAGGGTCTTACAGGATCCTAGGGCAAGACGACGAGGAGTGGGGGCGCCAAAACGTACCCCCTAGGGCGCCAACCCCCACTGACAGGTAGCCATCAGTACAGCAATCTTGATAGGGTTATCACCGGCCCCCCAACATTTGTTTTTTCACTGTGTGTGTTTTTTGGTTTTTCTTTGGTGTAGCCACAGGTTGGTGGCATTTTAGCTATCTTTAAATAAATTTACTGGGTTTTAGATGATTTCTGCATTAAGATATCCTTATTTTTCATTCATTTGACTTTGATATTCAGAGTGACATACCATCTCTGGCTTGTCAAGGTAAGGAGGCTTATTCGCCGTGCAATGCTCCTCTGGGAAATATAATGTGCAAATTGCCTCTTCTGAGAAAAAAAGAGGACTTAAACTCTATAGCGCCACCTGTTGGAAGTAGCGATCCTATAAGTCACAATCAACCCTTTAACGAGTCGTGCAATATGACTTAGGATAAAAGCCAAATCAGTATCTCAATTCGCAGACACGGTGTTTCGGGCTGTTGGCCCTCGTCAGTGCGAAGCATGAGAACTGATTTGGCTAGGTGAGAGGCTCTGGACTGGGGTCTAAGGGGTATCGTTTCTCCTTATGGAGAGTGACATACCATCCCTGGCTTGTCAAGGTAAGGAGGCTTATTTGCCGTGCAATGCTCCTCTGGGAAATATAATATGCAAATTGCCTCTTCTGAGAAAAAAAGAGGACTTAAACTCTATAGCGCCACCTGTTGGAAGTAGCGATCCTACAAGTCACAATCAACCCTTTAACGAGTCATGCAATATGACTTAGGATAAAAGCCAAATCAGTATCTCAATTCGCAGACACGGTGTTTCGGGCTGTTGGCCCTCATCAGTGCGAAGCATGAGAACTGATTTGGCTAGGTGAGAGGCTCTGGACTGGGGTCTAAGGGGTATTGTTTCTCCTTATGGAGAGTGACATACCATCTCTGGCTTGTCAAGGTAAGGAGGCTTATTCGCCGCAATTTGCATATTATATTTCCCAGAGGAGCATTGCACGGCAAATAAGCCTTCTTACCTTGACAAGCCAGAGATGGTATGTCACTCTCCATAAGGAGAAACAATACCCCTTAGACCCCAGTCCAGAGCCTCTCACCTAGCCAAATCAGTTCTCATGCTTCGCACTGATGAGGGCCAACAGCCCGAAACACCGTGTCTGCGAATTGAGATACTGATTTGGCTTTTATCCTAAGTCATATTGCACGACTCGATAAAGGGTTGATTGTGACTTGTAGGATCGCTACTTCCAACAGGTGGCGCTATAGAGTTTAAGTCCTCTTTTTTTCTCAGAAGAGGCAATTTGCATATTATATCTGAAGGAGACAGAGCAGCTAAGACTAGACCGTCTGAAAATTAATAAACAGCTGCAGAATGTAAGATGGCGACCTTTTCCAACCCAGGGTATGGAGATACGAAAAGATACCCTAAAGAATAGAAGAGTCCAAAAAAGTGACTCCTCTGTTAGCTCAGGACTGAGTGACCGAGATGGGAGACCCAGTAGCAGACGTAGTAGCGAAGGGTCAGACTCAGACCAGTCAGCTCAACTGTAAGTGGGACTTATGACCGTGTCAATCGGGGAAGCCGACTATGGAAAGAAAGGTCACGTGAAGGGGTACATGTGGAAAGTGAGTTGACCAAAAAGGGTCTGGTGACACCGACAGATAGTGACTCAAGGGTTAAAACCCAAGGCTAACAAACTGACCACTGGGGGCGGGGGAGGCCTATCAAGGGTGACATGGGTTTCCGGTATCGGAACCCCGGGTTTATGTCATGTGTCCACCCCAATAGGGTTGAACAAAGGGGGAGGTATGTGGTGCAGTGACCAATGTTACAGCCAGGGGGCGCTGCGTGTGCCCTTCAAGATGCACTTGGAGGCATAACTGTGTTGATACAAAGTCCGGCAGAATTGTAGATGGCCGGTATGTGTGTCGCAGAGGAGGACACTCTGCGCTGTCAGTCTGAAGTTGTGTTGTGGTCTGGGACCTGCATTCCCACATGTAAATGTTTAGTTCTAATGGGAGACTGGCAGGGCTAGTTATGAGAGATGGGTGGGTCAAACTAGCCACACACACCCACACTCCCACCCAAGGGAGTGGTTACTGGTATGTAATGTGACCAGGGTGTGGGTCACATGGTTCCTGTGTTTGGATCTGAATGGTCCAAGTGCAAGGCCCTGGAAGCCTGTGTTGGAAATCCTGGGAATTCCTTAATAGCACATGGTTGGGTTTTGGCACTGAGTGGACGGCCAGTGTTGGAGTCTCCTGGGAGTGGAGACGTCCTGGAAGCACCTAGAGACCGTTTATCTACAGAGCCTGGGACGGCTTCTGTGCTGGCGATGCCAGGACTGACATGGAGTCAACCTGTGGAGCAGGAGCTCCTGAGAAGTAACCCCTGGTATGGGGAAAAGAACTGTGTGCGCTAACATAGGACACTTGCTGAACCGTGCAGTCACCCGGTGACTGGAGAGATACAGGCTTGAATAATGAATGATTTGTAAAGCCATATGTGATTAAGTAAAGGACTATGTGAGGCCTGTGATACGTAACATGGCCTACAGTGGTTTATGCTGAGAGTATAATAAACCACATGGACTGTTTATGTGAAAAACCGTGCCTGTCTATGATTATTCTGCTGCCAAGTGAGTGTCCCCCAAGACACGTAGTGGGTGAATCGCTACACAGGTTAGAATAGAATAGATAGAATAGATATGTACACATAGAATAAGGGGATGTAGTTATATTTGTAAAGGGAGGAAGGGTCTGCCGTTAAACAGATTCCGAGGTATTTCAATTTTTCCAAGGGCCAATTGAAGGGAGTGTCTTTTTTCAATACCGAAATATCTGTGGTGTTTACCAAGACATTTAAAGCTTCTGATTTGTTCATGTTTATTTTAAAATTAGAGATTTCTCCAAATTCGGCGAACAGTGCCATAAGTCTGGGAAAAGATGATTTTGGGTTAGTGGTTAAAAGTAAAAGGTCATCAGTGAAAGCAGCCGCTTTGACCTCTATCTTGCCAACTACGAGGCCTCTAATGTCAGTGTCTTGTCTTATCTTCTCTATTAGGGTCTCCATTACCATGATGAAGAGGGCAGGGGAGAGAGGACAGCCCTGCCTAGTGACATTTTGTATTTCAAAGGGCTCTGCAAAGATCCCATTTACCCTGACTCTGGCAGTTGGGTCCACGTAAAGGGACATGATAGCTTCTATGAAAGGGGGCGGGAAAGCAAATTTTTGCAATGTGCAGACCATGTATTGCCAACTGATCCTGTCTAACGCTTTTTTGGCGTCTGTTGACAGGATGGTTAGTGGCGTTTTGGTTCTCCTTGCGTAAGAAATGGCGTGGAGGACCTTAACAGAGTTGTCTTTGCCCTCACGACCCTTCACAAAGCCCACTTGATCGGGGCGAATAATCTCCCCCAGTACTCCATTGATTCTTGAGGCCAGTATCTTAGCCCACAATTTTAGATCAGTGTTAAGTAACGAAATGGGACTATAGTTGCTACATAGGCTGTCGTCTTTCCCATCTTTTGGTATAAGGGCAATGTAAGCTTCCAACACCTGGCGAGGTGGGGTCTTCCCTTCAAAGAAGTAATTAAAGAGATTTACTAGGTGGGGAAGGAGAATTTCAGAATTTTTTTTATAGTAGCCTACCGGGAAACCGTCCGGGCCAGGACCTTTACCACTGGGGGTAATTTTTAAGGTGTCTTCCACTTCTTTTAGCGTAACTTTAGCAACAAGTGCATTACAGTCTTTAGGAGAGATTGTCGGAAGAGAGAAAGGGGACAAGAAATTTTTAATTTTGGTTGTGGCCGTTGAACAGTCCTTCATGTCATCAGAGGGGGACAAATTATAAAGGGATTCATAATATTGACGAAAGGTCTCAGCAATCTCCTTAGAGTCCACAACTCTCTTGTTTGTCTTAGTAAGAATATTTTTTATAAATTTCCTCTCTTTTTGCTGTTTAAGCATCTGTGTAGTGAGCTTGCCACTTCTGTTACCATGCATGTAGAAGCGATGTCTGCAGTACATGAACAGTTTGGCTGATTTCACGTTTAACAAGTCTTTGAGTTTATTGCGGAGGGAGATAAGTTCCTGGTGAGACTCAATCGATCTAGTGGTTTTATGAGTACGTTCTGATATATTAATTTGATGAAGAAGAGACTGAATTTCTTTGCCTCTCTGTTTTTTGATGTATGAAGTTAATGAAATAAGTTCCCCTCTGAGGACGGCCTTATGTGTTTCCCAAATGATGGGTGTAATTTGGCCAGTATTAATATTTTCATCAAAAAATCGTGAAATGGTGTTTTTTAAATTATTCACATGTTTTGGATTATCAAGCAGTGATTCGTTTAGCCGCCAGGTCATGGTGGCTCTAGGTAAAGTGGTAATAAGTATCTCAAGGAAAACAGGGGCATGGTCCGAAATTGTAATTTCACCAATACGGGAAGAGTTATTTAAGTGAAGAGCTCGGAATTGCACAAGTAAATAGTCTATATGGTGGTATGAATTATTTGGAGGCGAAAAGAAGGTGTAATCTTTTGTGGTGGGGAAAAAGCTACGCCAAGGGTCTATTAACTGTAGGGAGTTTATTTTGTTTAGAAATTTTTGTCTCAAATTCTGGGATATGGGGGAGGAACCACTGGAAGCATCTATACCAGGTTGTAGCGTTAAATTTCGGTCACCGCCCACCATCAGCAACCCTTCTTTGAAGAGTTGGAGAATGTCTAATGTTTTAATAAGCCATTGGGTTTGGTTGGAGTTGGGGGCGTATAAGTTAGCTAGAGTTATTTTCATGTTGGCCAGTAGGCCTTTTACAAAAATGTATCTGCCCTCCGAATCTGCCAAACTATCCCCAAATATAAAGGGAAGTCCCTTTTTATGCGATATGCTTACGCCTTTGGATGCAGAGGAGGAGCAACTGTTGTACCAAATGAGAAAAGAAAAGAATGACATATTCGGAACTCTCCCCACTTTAAAATTAGTTTCTTGAAAAAATAGAATTTGTGCTGATTGTTTCTTTAGTAGTGAGAGGATCTGGTTACGCTTTGCAGGGGAATTGAGACCCTTTACATTAAAAGATGCTACCGTGGCCGAGCCCGCATCAACCCAACTAGTCGCCATCAATCCTGTCCTCGAGGTCCTTTGTCACATCATAGAGCCTGAGAAAACAATAAAACAGGGTAATTAACCACCTTTGTACAATACAATACTCGCCCATCGCAGGGGGGTGCAGGTACCCAAACATAGGCGAGATAGTTCAAGTGGTGATCTTTTTAAGAATAAGATATCTGAAAAGACAAGCATAAAATACGGAATTATTCCCGAAGAACCAGTAGAACAGTAAAAAAAAAAAAAGAAAAACTAATCAAACAGTGAAAGGAGTTTTCCCAACTTCAGATAAGTCGGTCTCTGTTGCAATCAATAAGCAATCTAGGGAGAATGACATTAACATCGGAAAACTTCACTTATTCAAAGCACTTTGCCTAATGAAACAATAGAGGAGAAACCGAATTAAGGTGCAATGTGAAGTCAAAAGAGAGCAGTGCATCGGAGACAAACTACAAAAAAGTCTCTGACCAAATATAAACCATCACACTACTTTAAAGAGTTCAAGTGGGGTGGTTTTTAGAGACGGCTTTCTTCGATTTAGGGGAGGCATGTTTCTTCTTGACAGACCACTCCTGCGGTTTCATCTATTGAGGAAGGCTCCAACCCGTGTGAACTGGCATCCAGGAAGGAATGTCTATTGGTGCAATGTCAAGAACTTTCCAAGCGCTTTCCAGGTCTGCAGGGGAATGTATTGTGATCTGACGATTGCTAATTGTGATGGCGAGACCAAAGGGACAAAGCCACTTGTATATCAAGTCTCTTGATCTCAATTCTGTTAGAAGGGGTTTGAGAATCCGCCTCTTTTTGAGGGTGGATGGGGCGAGATCTTTAAAAATTTGTAGCTGGGAGCCTTCATATGAAAGACTGTCATGCTCTTTTGCACTGGCTAAAATGGCTGCGGTGTCAACAAAACTCAGGAGGCCACATATGACGTCTCTTGGGGGATCGTTCTGTTTTGGCTTGGGTTTGAGACCACGGTGTACTCTTTTGATAACAATTGGGTCAGCTCTCTCTTTGCCGAGAAGGTTAGAGAAAATTTCTCTGGAGACCTTGTCCAGGGATTCACGAGCAAATGATTCAGGAATACCTCTCATCCTGATATTCTTTCTCCTGCTACGATTTTCCTGATCCTCCGCTGCCAGGAGGGCTGTGTTTAGCTGGTGTTGTTGTTGAAGGAGTTGATCTTGTAAGCAAATTATTGCATCTGTCGCTTCCGCGTTAGCCGATTCCAAGGTCTCCACTCTCTCCATTTGTTGTATGTCTGCCCGCAAGCCAGATATTTCCTCCAAGAGCGGTTGCATACTTTGCGTCAACAACTTCTTCATAAAGGCTCTGGAGATTGGTACAGAGTCCTCCAAGGTAGATTCGCAATCTGAACCTTCCCCGCTAGAATCTGAGTCTCCCAAATTGTCAGGGAGATAGGTCTCTTAGATGATTTTTTTGAAGGGGTCTGTGTTACGTCAGATCTCTTCTTAAGGTGTTTATCAAGGTCGCCATGAGTGTTGCATTTCTGGTTCTCCGTTAGAGTTTTAATCGTATTTTTATCACGCTCTTTGTTTTGCCCATGTTGAAGCTTCTGATGGCGTGATGTGCAATGATGATCACCACTTTAACATTCGGAAAATAATTAGTTGTCCATTTTTATGTGCAGAGCGACTTTTTATAAACTTAGCAATAGGTGTCGCCCCTGTGTTGAACCATTTTTGTTTTTGACGGAAGTCCAAAAAAACGAAATATAATTATGAAAAGAAAAAGAAAAAAAAACAAATAAAAATGAACTAATAAGGATTGAGGTCTGAGAGAAGGAATAAGTAGCAGTTCCGTTATGCCACCATTAGATGGCAGTGTAGTACCACAAAGTAGCTTCTTTATTGTTGGCTCCTATAGGTAGCATTCAAGAAAGGGATTTTTATCCCTATTAATATGTGAAGCGGTTTATTGCAGTCTGAGCAGTAGGTGTCGCTCTTGCATCAGATTAGGGCTGTGATATGCACCCAAAGAAAGAAATAAAATTGTAGAGAAAAGAAAAGGAAAAAACTAATTAAAATAAAACTAAAGAGGGATTAAGCTCAGTGTTCCTGGGCAAGAGTCACATAGTCACTCTGGAGTTATATATAATTGTTCTGAGAGAGAAGGAGTTAATTGATCAGCCAGCAGTGACTGACCTTTATGGAAAATGGCGCTTCTCTTATGGAGCACTTATATGGGAGGGGGACCGCTCCTTAGGGTGCTCCTTTGTCCAGCCGAAGTGGTGGAGGGACCTGTTGTGCTGTGTCTCTTTCTATTTGTTATGCGGCAACCAGCAGTTGCTGAGGGGAGAAGAGGGCGCTTCCCGCCTTCTCACTTAGTCACAATGGCGGCTACAGGAGGGAAAGATGGCACCGGTCTCATGGAAGATCCGGTACGAGAGGGGCCCCGCTCTGAGTGCGGCCTCTCACCTCCAGCCCAGAAGGAGAAGGGGCCTCCGTCTGCCCTGTCCATCTACCGCCTTCTCTCCGCCGCACTCCTCCCAGGCGCCGGGGGAGGTTTTCACCAGCGGGGCGGCTTGTCACGAGGCTCCGGGTGCCGCCGCCTCACCACTGCAAGTAAGCTCGTTCTTCTGCGCCGCACTCGCAGTCAGGTATGGACAGTGTTTCCGCGAGGTCCGGTTGATGCTTCAGCCAGGTGCCGCTTATAGGGAGAGATTAGCGCCACCGGTATGGCGAGGCCCAGGCCGGGCCCTGAACTCAGCAGGCTCTCACTCGCAGCTACCCCAGTATATGCTCCTCCAGGGGTCAGCAAGCCGTCTCAGGAGCCACCGCTGTTATCTCTCTCCTTTGGGGTGTTAAATAGTGTAATTCCCAGGTGTTTTCTGGTGCAGGAAATGTCTATTTAACACCAGATTTCGGCCTGGGGACGGGAGCTGATAGAAAACACGTCCGTCTTAGCAGCTTCCCAGGCCACGCCCCCTACTTCTAATTATTTCTATACTTCTAAAAATTTTAAAGGAGTTTCTCTGATACAAATATAGAAATATTTTTAGCCCACATAGACTTAGTTTTCCTTCTCAGGTCCAGCACTGCCTTCTGCCACTGCTCTGGTTTTTGTTGATGCTGCAGCAATGATGTTGCATCGACTGCTCTGTAGTCAGTCACTGAGCTTAGCTGCCAGCGCTATCTACATGGAGTGCCTATGTCTACATAGTACAGAACTATAGGGACGACATGTGCCAGTTTCTGCTGTGTACAAGAATTTAGGGACTACACTGATCACTGTTGTGTGCAAGAGTTATAGGGACAGGGGCGTAATGATCGCGGTCGCAGAGGATGCAACCGCAACCGGGCCCCCATCCTACTACCGGGCCCATCAACGCCAATATCAGCTGAATGTGCATCACTGCTCTGCAATACACGCTATCAGAAAATCAGCTGCCGGCAGCAGATATTGGCTCTCCAGCGGTGCATGTCAGTGAAGTCATGTGATACCTGTACCGACATGCCGATGTCAGCTACCGGCTCCTGTGTTCGTTTTCTTTTTTAAATGTGCTGGAGAAGACAGGGGACATTATAACGGGATGAGGGGACATTATATGATATTATACCAAAATGGGGACATTAAACCAGAATGGCGGATATTATAACAGAATTGGGGCTTTTATACTAGGATTGGGGGACATTCTACCAAGGTGAGACATTATACCAGAAATGAGGCTTTTATACCAGGATGGAGGACATTATACCAATGTGGGGGATATTATACCAGAATGGAGACATTATACCAGAATGGTGGGATTACATGCCCCAATCTCTGCTGTGTACAAGAATTATATGGACTACATGCCCTAATCTCTGCTGTGTACAAGAATTAAATGGACTACATGCATCGATCTCTGCTGTGTACAAGAATATCGGGACTATACTGATTGGTCTCTGTTATGTGCGAGATGATGTATTAACATGCTGCATACTTTATTCTTCAAAACATTTTTTCCATCATTTCCTTTCTTTTCATCTTTGCTGGCTTGGGGTTTTCTATACTAACCTTTATAATTTTTGAAAGCTGCTACTAAGTGGTTGGCTTCCTCACAAATTAGATCTTCATTGCTCCTTTTACCAAAACCAAAATCTTGTAGGGTCGAGAGCGAAAAGCGTCTGATGTATCTCTAACTCTTCATATTACGATACGATACGATACGATACGATACACTTTATTGATCCCGTGGGAAATTATGGTATCACAGCAGCACAACTTAAATCATAAAAATCATAAATGAATTACTTAATTGACATGACAGTGGAGTTGACAAAAGAACATTATACATTATACATTAGAATAGGACATACACAATGAGTGAACTGAAATGTAGAGGAATAAAGTAGACATTCACCTTGATGATTTAACCCTAATATTATTGTTGTACATTCCCATAGCAGTTGGCACGAACGATTTCCTATATTTTTCCTTCTTACACCTCAGAAGTAGTGTTGAGCGATACCGTCCGATACTTGAAAGTATCGGTATCGGAAAGTATCGGCCGATACCGGCAAAGTATCGGATCCAATCCGATACCGATACCCGATACCAATACAAGTCAATGGGACTCAGGTATCGGACGGTATTCCTGATGGTTCCCAGGGTCTGAAGGAGAGGAAACTCTCCTTCAGGCCCTGGGATCCATATAAATGTGTAAAAGAAAGAATTCAAATAAAAAATATCGCTATACTCACCTGTCCGACGCAGCCGGGACCTCAGCAAGGGAACCGGCAGCGTTGTTTGTTTTGCGCTTTTACTTGGTTACGTGAGGTCCCGGCTTGTGATTGGTCAGGGCGGCCATGTTGCCGGGACGCGGACCAATCACAGCAAGCCGTGACGAAATTACGTCACGGCTTGCTGTGATTGGTCCGCGTCCCGGCAACATGGCCGCCATTAACCAATCACAAGCCGTGACGTCACGGGAGGCTGGACATGCGCGTATTTTGAAAAGCGCGCGTGTCCAGCCTCCAGTGACGTCCCGGCTTGTGATTGGTTAATGGCGGCCATGTTGCCGGGACGTCACTGGAGGCTGGACACGCGCGCTTTTCAAAATACGCGCATGTCCAGCCTCCCGTGACGTCACGGCTTGTGATTGGTTAATGGCGGCCATGTTGCCGGGACGCGGACCAATCACAGCAAGCCGTGACGTAATTTCGTCACGGCTTGCTGTGATTGGTCCGCGTCCCGGCAACATGGCCGCCCTGACCAATCACAAGCCGTGACGTCACGGGAGGCTGGACACGCGCGCTTTTCAAAATACGCGCATGTCCAGCCTCCCGTGACGTCCCGGCTTGTGATTGGTTAATGGCGGCCATGTTGCCGGGACGTCACTGGAGGCTGGACACGCGCGCTTTTCAAAATACGCGCATGTCCAGCCTCCCGTGACGTCACGGCTTGTGATTGGTTAATGGCGGCCATGTTGCCGGGACGCGGACCAATCACAGCAAGCCGTGACGTAATTTCGTCACGGCTTGCTGTGATTGGTCCGCGTCCCGGCAACATGGCCGCCCTGACCAATCACAAGCCGGGACTTCACGTAACCAAGTAAAAGCGCGAAATTTAAACAAACAACGCTGCCGGTTCCCTCGCTGAGGTCCCGGCTGCGTCGGACAGGTGAGTATAGCGATATTTTTTATTTTAATTCTCTTTTTTACACATTATTACATTAATGTTGTTGCGATACCCGATACCCGATACCACAAAAGTATCGGATCTCGGTATCGGAAATTTCGATACAGCAAGTATCGGCCGATACCCGATACTTGCAGTATCGGAATGCTCAACACTACTCAGAAGTATTAGCCGGTTACTGAAGGTGCTCTTCTGTCTCATGAATAGCTCATATAATGGTTGTGCATTATTGTTCATAATTGCCATACACTTTTTCAGAGTTCTTCTCTCCACTACCTCCTCAAAAGAGTCCAGATTGCAGCCCACAGCAGAGCTTGCCTTCTTGATAATCTTATTCAGCTTATTAGCATCAGAGGCCCGCACTCTACTACCCCAGCATATGATTGCAAAAAAGATGGCACTTGCCACCACAGACTGGTAGAACATTTCTAACATTTTGCTGCACACGTTAAAAGACCTCAGTTTCCTTAGGAAATACAATCTGCTCATCCCCTTCTTGTAGACAGTCTCTGAGTGGTATCTCCAGTCCAGTTTGCTATCCAAATGGACCCCCAAATATTTGTAACTCTCCACCTGCTCTACCTCCTGACCAGCAATAGTGATCGGTAAGCATTCCATCTTTATCCTGCTATAGTTGGCCACCAACTCCTTAGTTTTCTTAACATTTAGTTGTAGATAGTTACCATTGCACCAATCCACAAAATTCAACACCACCCTTCTGTATTCCTCATCCCCCTGATCTCTCCTAATGCATCCCACAACCACGGAGTCATCTGAAAATTTTTGAAAGTGGCAAAGATCAGATTTATACTGAAAGTCTGAAGTATACAGTGTGAAAAGAAAGGGCGCAAGCACCGTTCCCTGGGGGGCACCTACACTGCTCAATAATCTGCTTGACACAACTGCTCCCATCTGTACAAACTGTGGCCAATCTGATAGGTAGTCACTAGTCAGTTATCCAATTTCTCATCCCCTCCTCAACCTTCATATCAGTCATCTTTTTGTGTAGTAAAAGTGGCTGCAGGGAGTTAAATGCACTCGAGAAATCGAAGAACATCGCTCGCACCATGGTTCCGTCAGTCTCCAGAAATGAATGTACACTATGTAACAGAGAAAGAATAGCATCATCCACCCCCAATCTATGTCGGTAAGCAAACTGAAGGGGATCGATAAAAGCATTGACCCCTGGTCTTAAGTGAGCAAGCACTAATCTTTCCAAGGCCTTCATAGCGTGAGATGTTAAGGCTACAGGACGATAGTCATTAAAGGTACCTTCACACGAAACGACTTTGTAACGATATCGCTAGCGATCCGTGACGTTGCAGCGTCCTCGCTAGCGATATCGTTTAGTTTGACACGCAGCAGCGATCAGGATCCTGCTGTGATGTCGCTGGTCGCTGAATAAAGTCCAGAACTTTATTTGGTCGTCCGATCGCCGTGTATCGTTGTGTTTGAAAGCAAAAGCAACGATACCAGCGATGTTTTACACTGGTAACCAGGGTAAACATCGGGTTACCAAGCGCAGGGCCGCGCTTAGTAACCCGATGTTTACCCTTGTTACCAGCGTAAAAGTAAAAAAAACAAACAGTACATACTCACCTGCGCGGCCCCCTGCGTCTGCTTCCTGACACTTACTGAGCGCCGGCCCTAAAGTGAAAGCACAGCACAGCGGTGACGTCACCGCTGTGCTGTTAGGGCCGGAGCTCAGTCAGTGTCAGGAAGCAGACGCAGGGGGCCGCGCAGGTGAGTATGTACTGTTTGTTTTTTTTACTTTTACGCTGGTAACCAGGGTAAACATCGGGTTACTAAGCGCGGCCCTGCGCTTAGTAACCCGATGTTTACCCTGGTTACCCGGGGACCTCGGCATCGTTGGTCGCTGGAGAGCGGTCTGTGTGACAGCTCCCCAGTGATCAAACAGCGACGCTGCAGCGATCGGCATCGTTGTCGCTATCGCTGCAGCGTCGCTTCGTGTGAAGGTACCTTTAGGGTTGCAGGAGAAGAAGTCTTGGGTACCGGCACCAGACAGGAAGTTTTCCATAACACAGGTACCCTCTGTGTTTGTAGACTTCCATTAAATAGGAGTGTAAAGACAGTACACAGCTGGTCTGCACACACTTTAAGGACACGTGGACTGAGTCCATCAGGTCCTGCAGCTTTACCAATGTTAAGTGACTTAAACTGCCTCCTCACATCATTTTCGGATACTCTAAAATTAGTCTGCTCGTCCTCCAATATTAACGGTAAAGATGAAACCTATATTACAAATTGAACATTAAATTTACTTCATGAACTAAATAAATATTATAATAATAGCAAGGATCTTATCGGTATCATGAAGAAAAAAAAAAAAAACTTTAAAAGTTCCCAATGTGAACCCGGTTTTTAGATAAAGTAGTTCAAAATGTGGGAGAAGTTGGTCAGAACATTTACACCTTTGAATGGGCACTGAGTTTTCAATCACTTAACTTTTTACCTCTATTTCTTTTCCATTAAATGCTTGTTAGTATCCCCATCCTGTGGACAGTGGAGAATCGTTTCATAGGACTCCTATCTATAGACCAAATCAGTAATCTGGGACAGCTGCATGGGAAACCTTCTGGAATCCCCAGTGTCACAACTCTGTCATCGGGTTTCCCGGGCCCAGGGGCTCCTTCCCTGTCCCTAATGCTATGGGCACCCAAGCTTGCACTGTTCTCCAGATTACATGTGATGGTGAAGATGCCGGGGCCACGTACCTTTTCTTAGCTCCTAAATCCGCACTCAGTCTGTACTCTCCTTCAACCCAGGGAAGAGAGGACTAGTAGTATGCCGTAATACACCAAACAGACTAACAAGGTAATACGAACTGGAGTAATGAAAAATACCAAACATACAAATATACTCACACATACAATAGAGGAATGCACCAGGGAGTTGAGGATGGGGTTAAACCAAAGTTGAAGAAAGGGAATTAACACACACTCAAAACCTAGCAACGGTCACAGATAAATCCACCAACCGCCTACTCTAATAACCAACAATCTCCAGCCATATAGTATAAGCTACTCTGACAATGAGTGCTAGCCAGGACCCAGTTTTTATAGGAGATTGGAGTGGCGTCTAACAGTGCACAGCTGAGAGCCTAAACACTACAGGAGCTCTCAAAAGACCAGATTAACCCCTGCACTGCCAAAATAAATTTACACCATTTCATATGAAGGTGAAGTGCTTCTAATCAGTGCAGGAGTAGGAGAAATCAGATGCTTCTCTCTGTCGTGGTCACCCCGTGACACCCACACCACTCTACTTTTGATTAACCAGGCATGGCGTGACTTGCATCACACTGTAATGATGACATTGCCCCAGCATGGCTAATATTAGTTAATATGTAATGAATTTGGCAGCCCGTATTGAACTTCGATGTTGAAATTGGTAAATTACCAATGACGCCTTTTCACATTAAACTGCTTATCACAAGTTGCTCATCTGAAAGAAACATGGATGGAATCCAGTTACAGTAAATGATCACATCAGAGGTCTTGTCTAAAAAATTCTAAGCTTGGCCATCTTCCTGAGACAGGGAACTGTAAACGTCGGCAGACTGGCTTGTGGTATATATGTAATATGGTGCAGGGTTGAGTATGTCACCATGGAACAGACAGACCAACTGTTGAGGGGAATTTATTAACAGGAGTAAGATTCTCCTCACAGGGAGTAAACAGGGGGTTAATAGAGATAAAGCAAACAGTAAACAGTTAAGTGGAATCGAAACGGTTAATGAATGTTCTTGTAACTTATCAGTCCAGGGCGGTCCTGACTGAGGGTCCTTATTCCAACGTGGGTACAGTCACCAGCAGCGCTTGAAGATCCTGAAGCCTCTAATCTGTCTCCTGGGAACTGGAGACTCCGGGGTTAAGTCTTTGCAGTCTTTTCTCCCAGTGCAGCTGGAAGCAGGAAGTAACCCAGCCACTCTGCTGGGAGTCTCTGTATATTGGGCTGGCAGTCTCTCTCTCTCTCTCTCTGCAGCAGCTATGCTACACACACACTGAACAGTTTATTTGTCACACTCAGGGGTCCTGGCTTGTCAGTGTGGTCACTGGGGCTACGCGCTCAGGTCACTGTCAGGGGATATGTCTTCTCTGATTCCGGAGGCGTCCAAGTCCACACTCTCACATCCAGCCTCCACTACGGCTGGTAACTCAGCCTCAGTGCCCTCATGGGGAGCACTCTCTCATGGGGAGCGCAGCGCTGCAGCCTGCTCTCGCGCTCTGCTCTCCCACTCTTTTCTGACCACACCTTCTTCTCTTCCCCCAGCAGTCACATGGTCCCTTCTGTCCAGGGCAGAAAGTTTTCCCCCGACAACCCAGCTGTCTGACTAAGTGGTTCCAGGTAAGGAGCAGGGAAAGCAACCTCCTTACATTTACCACAGAGGTAACAGTTAGCGGGACTGTCCGGGCTTCCTCCCTCTCATCCCCCTCAGTACCCGGGCTGGAACTATCCCTCCTCACCTTACCTCCACTGACCACTGGCACCGGCACACCGAGCGGTGCAGAGCTCCACCGCCGGCTCCCCGGGCACTTCCGCCTGGCTCGTCTGATGCTGCAAACGGGCAGCACACAGCGATCATTCACCACTGAAAATCTCTGCCGACTTTCTCCGCTCTCCTCTCCATCCTTGACGGGTTGGACCTGCGGCGGTGCTGGGAGTTTTCCCGCCACAAGCCGGCGCCATATTGAAAGGCACCACAGAACTCTGAGGACCAGTGGGAAGTGCGGTGGTACCCCATAACAGTCCCTGCTGCTCAGGAGGGGGCGTCTAAAAGAAGAGGGTGAAGAAAGCAATAATATAAAATAACAAGGCTCGGGAACAGAACGCAATTGACAGAGAAAGGAGAGGAAAGAATAAGAGAAGGAAGGGGAGAGGACAAAGAGGACAAGAGGGAACAAGGGAGAAAGCGTCCTCATCAACTAATTGACCATAAGCCCCCCCACCCAGAATAAAAAAAACCCTCACTTTCTAAAATATTATTCTTTTGGGCTGCAGTACATGCCACATAACTGTTGAAAGTAAGGACGATTTGTAAGATCTAAGTTATCCCTGAGACAACAGAGACATCTACTGGCTTACTTTAGAACTGCACTTAAAAATGCCATATAATTTCATCATCATCTAGAACACCATCTGCACCCTATCTGGCACTACTAGAGACCTTTTGCACTACAAAATCGCCCTGAAAATTTATTCTGCACAGCGTGAGGCTGTTCCAACTATTAATGCTGATATTAACAATTTTAATGTCTTTTCACAGCATCTTTTAAAACATCTATAAGCTGAACTGAATTCCCTCCTCCCATCTGAAACTCAACACTGAGGGCATGGGCAGCCCTGGTGAATTGTGATTATGGCACACTAGGGCTGGCACCACGGGCACTATTATGCACTCAAACGTTTAGTCAACCTCCATGATTTGAGATGTTACATACAATAGGTCTTTAAATAATGCGCCCTAAAAAAAACCACTGCACCGGAAATCAGCACCAGATCGATTACTCAGTTATTGTCTCAACGTACAAAAACAACAAGTCGCAACATGTCAGTCCCACAATCTCCCTCAGCAAATTTTTAAAGTCCTCCCCAGTAGTCTCAACTAGAGTTGAGCGACTTTTACTTTTTTGGGATCGAGTCGGGTTTCCCGAAACCCGACTATCTCAAAAGTCGAGTCGAGTGAAATCGGCTGATTATGTCAAAAAGTCGGGATCGACCGAAACACGAAACCCAATGCAAGTCAATGGGGAAGCATAGTCGGCAGTGAGTGGGGGCCAGGAAAACACCTAGAGTGCCCATTTTAATGGCAAAAACATCCATTGTTGTTACTGAAGCTTGCCAATCTTAATTTACCTTACAATAATATTTAGGCATTGGAAATTGGGGGTCATTTGGGTAAAGTTGTGGGGGGTAGGGCTGGTTCAAGTTTTTCGTGGGCCCAGGAAACGCGGAATACGTCACGGCGGTGGAGCAGGGAGAGGTAAGTATTTCAACTTTGCAAGTGCTGTGATCCTGAGCAAGCAGTGGGGTCCCACTCATTGGCATTGGCACTGGCACAGGGCCCCTCATAGTACGGCGGTGTGTTTGACGGCGGGTGGCACCTCCCACCGGCAGAGACACTTTTGTGTACTATGAAGGGCCCTGTGCCAGTGACGTCGCCAACGAGTATGCCCCCCCACCTGATGAAGGAACCTGCACTTTCATCTGCACCTTCCTCTTTGTCCCCGTGTAAGGTGGTATAGTATGCGAGAAGGGGAACCTGACTTTCAGCAGGGTCAGATTCTGGCTGTGTAGAGTGCAAGGAGAATGTAGTGGTCTGGGTCAATGTACCAGCAGACTCATCTAGCAATGGATGGGCAATGGGCAGGATGAGGAGGAAACACAGATATAGGCCCAAATAATAAAGTGGGCTAAATGCAGTTCAAAATTGGTAACAGGACTAAACTAGCGGCATTGCTTTGTTCAGCGGAGGACAATTGTAAGGAGTGGCTGACACAGTGAGTAGGCCCAAATAAGCAAGTAGGCTAAATGCTGTTCAAAAATGGTAACAGGACTTACCAGGAGGCATTGCTTTGTTCAGCGGAGGACAATTGTAAGGAGTGGCTGACACAGTGAGTAGGCCCAAATAAGCAAGTAGGCTAAATGCAGTTCAAAATTGGTAACAGGACTAAACAGGCGGCATTGCTTTGTTCAGCGGAGGACAACTGTAATGAGAGGCTGACACAGTGAGTAGGCCCAAATAACTAAGTAGGCTAAATGCAGTTCAAAATTGGTAACAGGACTAAACTGGCGGCATTGCTTTGTTCAGCAGAGGACAATTGTAAGGAGTGGCTGACACAGTGAGTAGGCCCAAATAAGTAAGTAAGCTAAATGCAGTTCAAAAATGGTAACAGGACTAACCAGGTGGCATTGCTTTGTTCAGCGGAGGACAACTGTAAGGAGAGGCTGACACAGTGAGTAGGCCCAAATAATAAAGTGGGCTAAATGCAGTTCAAAATTGGTAACAGGACTAACCAGGCGGCATTGCTTTGTTCAGCAGAGGACAACTGTAAGGAGAGGCTGACAAAGTGAGTAGGCCCAAATAAGCAAGTAGGCTAAATGCAGTTCAAAATTGGTAACAGGACTAAACTGGCGGCATTGCTTTGTTCAGCGGAGGACAATTGTAAGGAGTGGCTGACACAGTGAGTAGGCCCAAATAATTAAGTAGGCTAAATGCAGTTCAAAATTGATAACAGGACTAAACTGCCAGCATTGCTTTGTTCAGCGGAGGACAGTTGTAAGGAGTGGCTGACACAGTGAGTAGGCCCAAATAAGCAAGTAGGCTAAATGCTGTTCAAATATGGTAACAGGACTAACCAGGCGGCATTGCTTTGTTCAGCGGAGGACAACTGTAAGGAGAGGCTGACACAGTGAGTAGGCCCAAATAAGCAAGTAGGCTAAATGCAGTTTAAAATTGGTAACAGGACTGAACAGGCGGCATTGCTTTGTTCAGTGGAGGACAACTGTAATGAGCGGCAGATACAGTTAGTAGGCCCAAATAATAAAGTGGGCAAAATATCTGCCAAAAAATTGTTCATAAATAAACAGGTGGCATAGCTAGGTACAGGGGTGGGCTCCTCTGCTGAGTAGCAGACAGTGGTAGTTGGCGCAAAGTGTTAAATGGTCTAAATGGAGGCCAGGGCCCCTGTATATTTTAACTATCATCTATAATTTCAACAAATTTGTATTGGCAGTGCCATTGAAGGATTTAACAGCACAGACTACACAGTGGTGGAGCAGGGAGAGGTAAGTATTGCAAGTGGTAGAGCACTGTTCAAGCTGGGGGAGAACACTCTCTCTTGGGCGGCGTTACTGGCACAGGGCCCCTATATTACGACGGTGTGTCTGACGTTGGTTGTGCACCACCACCGTCAGAGACACTTCATTGTACTATGAGGGACCCTGTGCCAGTGCCGTCGCCCACGAGAGTGTTCCCCCCCAGCTCAAACAGTGCTCTACCACTTGCAATACTTACCTCTCCCTGCTCCACCACTGTGTAGTCTGTGCTGTTAAATCCTTCAATGGCACTGCCAATACAAATTTGTTGAAATGATAGATGATAGTTAAAATATACAGGGGGCATGGACAATGCGGTCTTTGACATGCTGGTGGAGGGCTGGGATGGCTTTTCTCGCAAAGAAGTGCCGACTGGGTAGGTCATAGCGTGGTACTGCGTAGGCCATGAGGTCTTTGAAAGCTTCGCTTTCAACCAACTGGTAGGGCATCAACTCTAATGAGATTAGTCTAGCAATGTGGGCGTACAAACCCTGTATACGCGGATGAGAGGATGAGTACTTTCTTTTCCTAACGAGAGTTTCTTGTAGGGTGAGCTGGACTGGAAAGCTACATATGGTGGAACTAGTGAGGGTGGTGGTGAACATGGCGGATTGAGAGAGGGTTGGTGATGGTATTCTTGATGTTGGCCTACATACATTGTTTCCTACCAATAAACTTGTGATTCCCTGACTGCTTTGGCCTTACGATAATACCTCTACATTTGCTGCTGGTGGTGTCCTAACCGGTGGGCTTACAGTGAGGGAAGCAATGTAGCGTTGCTGACTACCTTTATTCTGAGCAGGTGCACCAACGGTACGTGACGTTTGGTAGTTAGTCCAGGCTTGCAAGTGCATGCTGGTTAAATGTCTACGCATGCACGTTGTATTTAGATTTTGAAGATTCTTCCCTCTGCTAAAGGTCCTTGAGCATTTCTTACAGATAACTTTTGACTGATCATTCGAATCTTGGTTAAAAAATTGCCACACTGCACTCTTCCTACTATGGAATACCTTTTCAGGCATTGCACGCTGTGCTACTTTCACCGGATGGCCACACTGTCCTAAAACTGTTTTTGTTTTTGACACACGTTTTTGGCCTGATACGGGCCTGCCAGATGACAGCTGTTGCGATGTAGATGGCTGCTGCAGATCATCCTCCTCTGCTTCTGAGCTACTGGCAGTGGCACCCTCTTCCCCCAATGGCTGCCAATCTGGGTCAACAACTGGGTCATCTATCACCTCCTCTTCAATGCCATGTGCACCTTCCTCTGTGTCACCGTGTAAGGTGCTATAGCATTCAGGACTGGGCACCATAGTCTCATCAGGGTCAGATTCTGGCTCAATACACTGCGAGGGCAATGTAGTGATCTGAGTCAATGGAACAGCATAATAATCTAGCTGTGGCTATGCATCAGTGCACTCCATGTCCGATTCATCTTGTAATGGGCAGTTAACAATTTCCCTTTCTAACCCAGGCACGGTATGTGTAAAGAGCTCCATGGAGTAACCTGTGGTGTCGCCTGATGCATCCTTCACTTTTGGTTTGGGTGAAGGACACAAGGAAACGTCTTGTTCCTGACTGGGAGCATCCACTGAAGAGGAGGCGAAAGAACTAGAGGCTAAGTCAGCAAGGAAAGCCAAAACTTTTTCCTGCTGCTCCGGCTTTAAAAGCGGTTTTCCTATTCCAAGTTAAGGGAGCCTTCGAGACCTTGTGTAGCCAGACGATGACGCTGGCTCAACACCTCCAGCCTTAAGTGCTATTTTGTTTTTCCCACTACCACCAGATGCTCCACCACCACCACCACCATCAGTACCAGCTGGCAACGACCGCCCACGGGCTCTTCCACCAGCCTTCCTCATTTTTGGGAAAATGTAACCAAAATAACAACCGTTATATGGTACTGTAAAACAAGGTAGAAGGTGTATATAAACTTGTTGAGAATTTAAATCTCCCTTTTAATTTTGGGGAGACTGAACCAAAACTCAGGCCCAGTGTATAACACACCACAATTAAAGTGGCAGAACGTGGCTGGCTGATATACGACAAACTAAGAGGACTGAGGTATATCCACTTTGTGAGAATTTGAATCTCACTTTTTTGGGGGGGAGACTGAACCCAAACTTAGGCCCAGTGTATAAAACGACGCAATGTGAGTGGCAGCAAGTGGCTGGCTGATATACGACAAACTAAGAGGACTGAGTTATATCCACTTTGGGAGAATTTGAATCTCACTTTTTTTGGGGGGAGACTGAACCCAAACTCAGGCCCAGTGTATAAAACAACGCAATGTGAGTGGCAGCAAGTGGCTGGCTGATATACGACAAACTAAGAGGACTGAGGTATATCCACTTTGTGATAATTTGAATCTCACTTTTTTGGGGGGGAGACTGAACCCAAACTCAGGCCCAGTGTATAAAACAACGCAATGTGAGTGGCAGCAAGTGGCTGGCTGATATACGACAAACTAAGAGGACTGAGTTATATCCACTTTGGGAGAATTTGAATCTCACTTTTTTGGGGGGGAGACTGAACCCAAACTCAGGCCCAGTGTATAAAACAACGCAATGTGAGTGGCAGCAAGTGGCTGGCTGATATATGACAAACTAAGAGGACTGAGGTATATCCACTTTGGGAGAATTTGAATCTCACTTTTTTTGGGGGGAGACTGAACCCAAACTCAGGCCCTGTGTATAAAACAACGCAATGTGAGTGTCAGCAAGTGGCTGGCTGAAATACGACAAACTAAGAGGACTGAGGTATATCCACTTTGGGAGAATTTGAATCTCACTTTTTTTGGGGGGGAGACTGAACCAAAACTCAGGCCCAGTGTATAAAACAACACAATGTAAGTGTCAGCAAGTGGCTGGAAGATATATGAAAAAATACAAGGACTGTAGTACAATTTCAATCTCCCTACAATGATCTCAGGACACGTATGGCAGCAATAAAAAGGACTGCTGCACACAAAAGTGTGGACAAATAAACAAGATAATTGTGCAGAAAGGAGCAACAGGATTTTTGCTTTTAAAAAAGCAGTTGGTTTGCACAGCAGCGGTGCAAACAGCAATGCAGCTATCAGGGAGCCTTATAAGGCAGCCTAATAAGCTACAGAGCTGATGCACAAATATATAGCCTCCACTGTCCCTGCAAAAAAAGGTGGTGTTGGACAGTGGAAATCGCTACAGCACAAGCGGTTTGGGGGTTAACCTTTCCTCCCTAACTATGTCCCTTCTTCTGACGAAGCTGCAGCAACCTCTCCCTATGCTAAGATCGGCAGAAGTAAGATGGCGGTCGGCGTGCACGCCCCTTTATAGCCCCTGTGACGCCTCAGAAAGCAAGCCAATCACTGTCATGCCCTTCTCTAAGACGGTGGGGACTGAGACCTATGTCATCACACTGCCCACACTCTGTGTCCTCCTTCATTGGCTGAGAAATGGCGCTGAATGCATCATATGAAACGTGACTTTGGCGCGAAGATCGCCGACCTCATGGTCGATCCCACACTAGGATCGGGTCGGGTTTCATGAAACCTGACTTTGCCGAAAGTCGTTGATTTTTGAATTTGTCCTATCCGTTTCGCTCAACCCTAGTCTCAACAGACTGACACAACTCCATTGACAAATATGATACCTATGATGATGGAAGAACTTTTAAAAACCATCCAAAAAGCTGAGCTGTCATCGGCTGTTGATAATTTCACGCAACAAATCCAAGACATTGCTCAAAGAACCAATGATCTGGAGAAAAGAATCGATGATACTGCTGACGCTATTGAATATGACAGAGAACAATTACAAGAACAAGACACCAGAATCGATTATCTAGAACTTAAGAATATCTGGAGAATCGTTCACGACGAGGAAATCTTAGAATTCAGGGACTACCAGAAAACAATACCAATCTAAAGGAAACAACCTTGAAACTCTTCAATGTTCTGCCACAAGCCGACTCTAAGGGTACCGTTACACTAAACGATTTACCAACGATCACAACCAGCGATACGACCTGGCCGTGATCGTTGGTAAGTCGTTGTGTGGTCGCTGGAGAGCTGTCACACAGACAGCTCTCCAGCGACCAACGATGCCGAAGTCCCCGGGTAACCAGGGTAAACATTGGGTTACTAAGCGCAGGGCCGCGCTTAGTAACCCGATGTTTACCCTGGTTACCATTGTAAATGTAAAAAAAACAAAAACACTACATACTCACATTCCGGTGACTGTCACGTCCCTCGCCGTCAGCTTCCCGCACTGACTGTGTCAGTGCCGGCCGTAAAGCACAGCACAGCGGTGACGTCACCGCTGTGCTCTGCTTTTACTTTACGGCCGGCACTCACAGTCAGTGCGAGAAGCCGCCGGCGGGGGACGTGACAGACATCAGATGGTGAGTATGTAGTGTTTTTGTTTACATTTACAATGGTAACCAGGGTAAACATTGGGTTACTAAGCGCGGCCCTGCGCTCAGTAACCCGATGTTTACCCTGGTTACAAGCGAACACATCGCTGGATCGGTGTCACACACACCGATCCAGCGATGACAGCGGGTGATCCAGCGACGAAATAAAGTTTCAAACGATCTGCTACGACGTTCGATTCTCAGCGGGGTCACTGATCGCTGCTGCGTGTCAGACACAGCGAGATCGTATGTATATCGCTGGAACGTCACGGATCGTGCCGTCGTAGCGACCAAAGTGCCACTGTGAGACGGTACCCTAACACTCTACGGATTACAAGGATTCACAGAGCACTAGGTGGACCTAAACCAGACGCCTCGCTGTCGTGATTCTCAATGGCTAGAGAACATAGCCCAGCATATATAAGAACTAGCTCTTGGAAGATGGAATCTAAACTGACCATGAACTAAACCTGCCGCACAATTAACAGTGGCCGGGTAGCGTGCCTACGTTTTATCCCTAGACGCCCAGCGCCAGCCGGAGGACTAACTAATCCTAGCAGAGGAAAATACAGTCCTGGCTCACCTCTAGAGAAATTTCCCCAAAAGGCAGACAGAGGCCCCCACATATATTGGCGGTGATTTTAGATGAAATGACAAACGTAGTATGAAAATAGGTTTAGCAAAATCGAGGTCCGCTTACTAGATAGCAGAAAGACAGAAAGGGCACTTTCATGGTCAGCTGAAAACCCTATCAAAACACCATCCAGAAATTACTTTAAGACTCTAGTATTAACTCATAACACCAGAGTGGCAATTTCAGATCACAAGAGCTTTCCAGACACAGTAACGAAACAGCAGCTGTGAACTGGAACAAAATGCAAAAACAAACAAGGACGAAAGTCCAACTTAGCTGGGAGTTGTCTAGTAGCAGGAACATGCAAAGAAAGGCTTCTGATTACATTGTTGACCGGCATGAAACTGACAGAGGAGCAAGGTTATATAGAGACTCCCACATCCTGATGGGAACAGGTGAACAGAGAGGATGATGAACACAAGTTCAATTCCACCAGTGGCCACCGGGGGAGCCCAGAATCCAATTTCACAACAGTACCCCCCCCCCTCAAGGAGGGGGCACCGAACCCTCACCAGAACCACCAGGGCGATCAGGATGAGCCCTATGAAAGGCACGGACAAGATCGGAGGCATGAACATCAGAGGCAGTCACCCAAGAATTATCCTCCTGACCGTATCCCTTCCATTTGACCAGATACTGGAGTTTCCGTCTGGAAACACGGGAGTCTAAGATCTTTTCCACAACGTACTCCAACTCACCCTCAACCAACACCGGAGCAGGAGGCTCAACGGAAGGCACAACCGGTACCTCATACCTGCGCAATAATGACCGATGAAAAACATTATGAATAGAAAAAGATGCAGGGAGGTCCAAACAGAAGGACACAGGGTTAAGAATCTCCAATATCTTGTACGGGCCGATGAACCGAGGCTTAAACTTAGGAGAAGAAACCCTCATAGGGACAAAACGAGAAGACAACCACACCAAGTCCCCAACACAAAGCCGAGGACCAACACGACGACGGCGGTTGGCAAAAAGCTGAGTCTTCTCCTGGGACAACTTCAAATTGTCCACTACCTGCCCCCAAATCTGATGCAACCTCTCCACCACAGCATCCACTCCAGGACAATCCGAAGATTCCACCTGACCGGAGGAAAATCGAGGATGAAACCCCGAATTACAGAAAAACGGGGATACCAAGGTGGCAGAGCTGGCCCGATTATTGAGGGCGAACTCCGCCAATGGCAAAAAAGCAACCCAATCATCCTGATCCGCAGACACAAAACACCTCAAATATGTCTCCAAGGTCTGATTAGTCCGCTCGGTCTGGCCATTAGTCTGAGGATGGAAAGCAGACGAAAAAGACAAATCTATGCCCATCCTAGCACAGAATGCCCGCCAAAATCTAGACACGAATTGGGTCCCTCTGTCAGAAACGATATTCTCCGGAATACCATGCAAACGAACAACATTTTGAAAAAACAGAGGAACCAACTCGGAAGAAGAAGGCAACTTAGGCAAGGGAACCAAATGGACCATCTTAGAGAAACGGTCACACACCACCCAGATGACAGACATCTTCTGAGAAACAGGCAGATCCGAAATAAAATCCATCGAGATGTGCGTCCAAGGCCTCTTCGGAATAGGCAAGGGCAACAACAATCCACTAGCCCGAGAACAACAAGGCTTGGCCCGAGCACAAACGTCACAAGACTGCACAAAGCCTCGCACATCTCGTGACAGGGAAGGCCACCAGAAGGACCTTGCCACCAAATCCCTGGTACCAAAGATTCCAGGATGACCTGCCAACGCAGAAGAATGAACCTCAGAGATGACTCTACTGGTCCAATCATCAGGAACAAACAGTCTACCAGGTGGGCAACGATCCGGTCTATCCGCCTGAAACTCCTGCAAGGCCCGCCGCAGGTCTGGAGAAACGGCAGACAATATCACTCCATCCTTAAGGATACCTGTGGGCTCAGAATTACCAGGGGAGTCAGGCTCAAAACTCCTAGAAAGGGCATCCGCCTTAACATTCTTAGAACCCGGTAGGTATGACACCACAAAATTAAACCGAGAGAAAAACAACGACCAGCGTGCCTGTCTAGGATTCAGGCGCCTGGCAGACTCAAGGTAAATTAAATTTTTGTGGTCAGTCAATACCACCACCTGATGTCTGGCCCCCTCAAGCCAGTGACGCCACTCCTCAAAAGCCCACTTCATGGCCAAAAGCTCCCGATTCCCAATATCATAATTCCGCTCGGCGGGCGAAAATTTACGGGAAAAAAAAGCACAAGGTCTCATCACGGGGCAGTCGGAACTTCTCTGCGACAACACCGCCCCAGCTCCGATTTCAGAAGCGTCGACCTCAACCTGAAAAGGAAGAGCAACATCAGGCTGACGCAATACAGGGGCGGAAGAAAAGCGGCGCTTAAGCTCCCGAAAGGCCTCCACAGCATCAGGGGACCAATCAGCAACATCAGCACCCTTCTTAGTCAAATCACTCAATGGTTTAACAACATCAGAAAAACCAGCAATAAATCGACGATAAAAGTTAGCAAAGCCCAAAAATTTCTGAAGACTCTTAAGAGAAGAGGGTTGCGTCCAATCACAAATAGCCTGAACCTTGACAGGATCCATCTCGATGGAAGAGGGGGAAAAAATGTATCCCAAGAAGGAAATCTTTTGAACCCCAAAAAACGCACTTAGAACCCTTCACACACAAGGAATTAGACCGCAAAACCTGAAAAACCCTCCTGACCTGCTGGACATGAGAGTCCCAGTCATCCGAAAAAATCAGAATATCATCCAGATACACAATCATAAATTTATCCAAATAATCGCGGAAAATGTCATGCATAAAGGACTGGAAGACTGAAGGGGCATTTGAAAGACCAAAAGGCATCACCAAATACTCAAAGTGGCCCTCGGGCGTATTAAATGCGGTTTTCCACTCATCCCCCTGCTTGATTCGCACCAAATTATACGCCCCACGGAGATCAATCTTAGAGAACCACTTGGCCCCCTTTATACGAGCAAACAAATCAGTCAGCAGTGGTAACGGATATTGATATTTAACCGTGATTTTATTCAAAAGCCGATAATCAATACACGGCCTCAAAGAGCCATCTTTCTTAGACACAAAGAAAAAACCGGCTCCTAAGGGAGATGACGAAGGACGAATATGTCCCTTTTCCAAGGACTCCTTTATATATTCTCGCATAGCAGCGTGTTCAGGCACAGACAGATTAAATAAACGACCCTTAGGGTATTTACTACCCGGAATCAAATCTATGGCACAATCGCACTCCCGGTGCGGAGGTAGTGAACCAAGCTTGGGTTCTTCAAAAACGTCACGATAGTCAGACAAGAATTCAGGAATCTCAGAGGGAATAGATGATGAAATGGAAACCAAAGGTACGTCCCCATGAGTCCCTTTACATCCCCAGCTTAACACAGACATAGCTTTCCAGTCCAGGACTGGGTTATGAGATTGCAGCCATGGCAATCCTAGCACCAAAACATCATGTAGATTATACAGCACCAGAAAGCGAATAATCTCCTGGTGACCCGGATTAATACGCATAGTTACTTGTGTCCAGTATTGTGGTTTATTACTAGCCAATGGGGTGGAGTCAATCCCCTTCAGAGGTATAGGAGCTTCCAAAGGCTCCAAATCATACCCACAGCGTTTGGCAAAGGACCAATCCATAAGACTCAAAGCGGCGCCAGAGTCGACATAGGCGTCCGCGGTAATAGATGATAAAGAACAAATCAGGGTCACAGATAGAATAAACTTAGACTGTAAAGTGCTAATTGAAACAGACTTGTCAAGCTTCTTAGTACGCTTAGAGCATGCTGATATAACATGAGTTGAATCACCACAATAGAAGCACAACCCATTTTTTCGTCTAAAATTCTGCCGCTCGCTTCTGGACAGAATTCTATCACATTGCATATTTTCTGGCGTCTTCTCAGTAGACACCGCCAAATGGTGCACAGGTTTGCGCTCCCGCAGACGCCTATCGATCTGAATAGCCATTGTCATGGACTCATTCAGACCCGCAGGCACAGGGAACCCCACCATAACATCCTTAATGGCATCAGAGAGACCTTCTCAGAAAATCGCCGCCAGGGCGCACTCATTCCACTGAGTAAGCACAGACCATTTACGGAATTTTTGGCAGTATATTTCAGCTTCATCTTGCCCCTGAGATAGGGACATCAAAGCTTTTTCCGCCTGAAGCTCTAAATGAGGTTCCTCATAAAGCAACCCCAAGGCCAGAAAAAACGCATCCACATTGAGCAACGCAGGATCCCCTGGTGTCAATGCAAAAGCCCAATCTTGAGGGTCGCCCCGGAGCAAGGAAATTACAATCCTGACCTGCTGTGCAGGATCTCCGGCAGAGCGAGACTTCAGGGACAAAAACAATTTGCAATTATTTTTAAAATTTTGAAAGCAAGATCTATTCCCTGAAAAAAATTCAGGCAAAGGAATTCTAGGTTCAGACATAGGTGCATGAACAACAAAATCTTGCAAATTTTGTACCTTCGTGGCGAGATTATTCAAACCTGTAGCTACACTCTGAAGATCCATTTCAAACAGGTGAACACAGAGCCATTCAAGGATTAGAAGGAGAGAAAGAGAGGAAGGCTGCAGTATAGGCAGACTAGCAAGTGATTCAATTATGAGCACACTCAGAACTAGAGAGAAAAAAAAAAAAAAAAATTTTCAGCAGACTTCTTTTTTCTCTCCTTTCTCAGCCAATAATTTAACCCTTTGCGGCCGGTCAAACTGTCGTGATTCTCAATGGCTAGAGAACATAGCCCAGCATATATAAGAACTAGCTCTTGGAAGATGGAATCTAAACTGACCATGAACTAAACCTGCCGCACAATTAACAGTGGCCGGGTAGCGTGCCTACGTTTTATCCCTAGACGCCCAGCGCCAGCCGGAGGACTAACTAATCCTAGCAGAGGAAAATACAGTCCTGGCTCACCTCTAGAGAAATTTCCCCAAAAGGCAGACAGAGGCCCCCACATATATTGGCGGTGATTTTAGATGAAATGACAAACGTAGTATGAAAATAGGTTTAGCAAAATCGAGGTCCGCTTACTAGATAGCAGAAAGACAGAAAGGGCACTTTCATGGTCAGCTGAAAACCCTATCAAAACACCATCCAGAAATTACTTTAAGACTCTAGTATTAACTCATAACACCAGAGTGGCAATTTCAGATCACAAGAGCTTTCCAGACACAGTAACGAAACAGCAGCTGTGAACTGGAACAAAATGCAAAAACAAACAAGGACGAAAGTCCAACTTAGCTGGGAGTTGTCTAGTAGCAGGAACATGCAAAGAAAGGCTTCTGATTACATTGTTGACCGGCATGAAACTGACAGAGGAGCAAGGTTATATAGAGACTCCCACATCCTGATGGGAACAGGTGAACAGAGAGGATGATGAACACAAGTTCAATTCCACCAGTGGCCACCGGGGGAGCCCAGAATCCAATTTCACAACACCTCGCCAAGAGACATCTTCCTTAAACTGCACATGAAGAAATGAGAGACTTGATATCTATATTCCCTGACATTTGCCCGACGACTTTAATGAGGAGAAGAACTATGAAGGACAAAGCAATGGCTCGAATCAAAGCAAATATCAAATACAGATGGGGATTCCCACATGCATTAATCTTCTCACATGTAACTCCACCTACTCGCCAAAAAACCAAGAGGAAGGTAGAAAAGCATTGGAAAAAGCAGGAATTCCAGTATCCGATTTGGGAGCATTACCACAGAGACAAAGATCACGCAGAGAGTGGATGGAGGTTCGACGTACCAAGCCCAACAAACCATAACTTTACAGACAAACTGTTCCCTGAGGACATACCCGCTAAAGATGCAGAGGCGGGTACGGAGGGCAGCTGAATAATTACAATTCAGTTATATTGGTTCCTTTAAAACGAAATCCGTTATAACATGTTATGTATTGGGTTATTTTATATTTTTCTCTTTTATAGAGTGCAGTGCCTTGGAGTAATTATGCCACTCGACTTTAGGCTGGTCCAACACACCTTAGCCCACGTATTGGTTGTTTGATGTAACAGTTTTATAAGTTTTTCTGTCTTTTTTCCCCTTTTTTCCCCACCCTACCCTACCAGAGTGTTGACGAGCATAGAACAATTAAATGTACCAGAAGCTGACATGGAACAGTTCATCATAAGCATTGTTGTATCAGGTGACTTAGCCAGATTACTTTACATGTTAAATGTATAAGATTTAATCACATAACGTAACGGGATTTAATTCCCCAGTAAAAAGAAAATGTGCCTTTATTGATTACTCAAAAAATTCCCCTGGTGTAAAATTCCTGCAGGAACCCCACTTCTCTAATACTTCATCCCCCAAATATTTTCATAAGTCATACTCAAGATTCTATTTAGCCACGCACGATAAAAAACCAGAGGTGTTGTTATTTTTCTTCATAATTCGCTCCCATTTATACAAGAGGATACAATAATAGATAAAGATGGCAGATTTATAATACTCTGGGGAACTTTACAGGAAAAACAAATCTGTCTCGTTAGTTGCTATGCACCCCCGACATTACAAATTTAAACTATTAAACCAGTAGCAAGATCCTTGCACTCTGTTCAATATGATGTTATTGTATGGGGGGGCGACTTCAACCTAACTATAGATAAGACACTCGATAGCACCAAGAATCAACGATCTGATATACCAAGGAAAGAAAAAAAGATACTCCAAACTATTTTACAGTCCCATCACTTGGTTGACACATGGAGAGAAACCCACCGTCAATCAAGAGAATACACTTAAGGTACCGTCACACTCAGCGACGCTGCAGCGATATAGACAACGAGCCGATCGTTGCAGCGTCGCTGTTTAGGTCGCTGTAGAGATGTCAAACACAGCAGCTCCAGAACGATGCAGGAGCGATCCTGTGACGTAACGGTGACTCACTTATCGTTCTCACAGGTCGTTAGCTCCATGTTTAACATTGCTGGCATCGTTGCTTTTGCTGTCAAACACGACGATACACGCCGACCTGACGACCAAATAAAGTTCTGGACTTCTAGCTCCGACCAGCGATATCACAGCGGGATCCAGATCGCTGCTGCGTGTCAAACACAACGAGATCGCTATCCAGGACGCTGCAACGTCACGGATCATTGTCGTTCTCGTTGTAAAGTTGTTTAGTGTGAAGGTACCTTTAGCTTTCTAGAATTTACCATTCATATTCTAGGATTGATTGGATCCTTACCAATTCGGAAAATATACCTTCTTTATTATATTCTAGTCATATCCCCTCGTCATGGTCAGATCATGACAGCATTCTATCTGTATTTAAACTAGACCAGGCAACATCATGTTTATATAGGTGGAGACTAAATGAATCACTGCTGTCGGACCACCAGGTGAGAAAGTCAGTTGAACAAGAACTCAAAACCTTCTTTCTTTCAAATATTACTACTGAAACATCTTTGGGTAATATATGGATGGCCCACAAAAAATATATAACTGGTGTTTTTATTAAAATCGCCTCTAAAAAGAAAAGAGATAGACTACAAGAGCAATTAGCTCTAGAAAATGAACTTTATAAATTAGAATTAGCAAATCAATCTGGTGCCTCTTTGTACCTAACTAAACAAATCTATGATTTAAAGTTACGATTAAATACTTTACCAACCACTCGTACTGAATGGGCAATTAGATGGACTCAAGCCACATTCTTACAGTTCTCTAACAAAATGGACCGAATACTTGCTCGCAAATTAAAACATAAAGAACAATTGAACTCCATTTTTCCTAGAAAAGATCAACATTCTCAAACTACTTTTAACCCAAACAAAATATATAAAACTTTCCAAAGTTATTATCAAAAACTATATACCGATGGTGGGGAACTTCCTTTGTCTAAATTAGATGATTTTTAAATAATATACCTCTACCTACCCTGACCTCGAACTTTGCAGCAACACTTCACTCCCCTATTTCTGATGAGGAAATTACCTCTACTATCAAACATTTAAAAATTGGGAAAGCACCAGGCCCCGATGGGTTAACTGCTTTATATTATAAAAAATTCTCAAATATCCTATCCAAACACATTCAAAAGTATAGCAATGACATGTTGCGAGGTCAAGCAATGCCTCCGGAATTCTATACAGCTCATATATCAGTTATCCCAAAAACAAAAAGGGACCCTTTACTCACAATAAATTATAGGCCCATATCTTTATTAAATTTAGATCTTAAAATCTTCTTGGCTATTATAGGATATAGAATTAATAAATGTCTCCTAGTCCCTAGCTTTATCCATAAAGATCAAGTAGGATTTGTCCCAACAAGACAAGCACCAGATAATATTCGCAAGAACTTTAATATAATCCATATCTCTAATAAATGTAAAACCCCATTAATTTTGCTAGCCTTAGATATAGGGTTGAGCGACTTTTACTTTTTTAGGGTCGAGTCGGGTTTCGCGAAACCCGACTATCTCAAAAGTCGAGTCGAGTGAAATCGGCAGATTATGTAAAAAAGTCGGGATCGACCGAAACACGAAACCCAATGCAAGTCAATGGGGAAGCATAGTCGGCAGTGAGTGGGGGCCAGGAAAACACCTAGAGTGCCCATTTTAATGGCAAAAACATCCATTGTTGTTACTGAAGCTTGCCAATCTTAATTTACCTTATTATAATATTTAGGCATTGGAAATTGGGGGTCATTTGGGTAAAGTTGTGGGGGGTAGGGCTGGTTCAAGTTTTTAGTGGGCCCAGGAAACGTGAACTACGTCATGGCGGTGGAGCAGGGAGAGGTAAGTATTTCAACTTTGCAAGTGCTGTGATCCTGAGCAAGCAGGGGGGCCCACTCGTTCGCATTGGCACTGGCACAGGGCCCCTCAAAGTACGGCGGTGTGTTTGCACGGCGGGGCGCCTCCCACCGGCAGCGACACTTTTGCGTACTATGAGGGGCCATGTGCCAGTGACGTCACCAACGAGTATGCCCCCCACCTGATGAAGGAACCTGCACTGTCATCTGCACCTTCCTCTTTGTCCCCGTGTAAGGTTTTATAGTATGCGGGAAGGGGAACCAGACTTTCAGCAGGGTCAGATTCTGGCTGTGTAGAGTGCAAGGGGAATGTAGTGGTCTGGGTCAATGTACCAGCAGACTCATCTATCACTGGCTGGGCAATTGGCAGGATGAGGAGGAAACACAGATATAGGCCCAAATAATAAAGTGGCCTAAATGCAGTTCAAAGTTGGTAACAGGACTAACCAGGCGGCATTGCTTTGTTCAGTGGAGGACAACGGTAATGAGAGGCTGACACCATGAGTAGGCCCAAATAAGTAACTAGGCTAAATGCAATTTAAAATTGCTAACAGTATTAAACAGGCGGCACTGCTTTGTTCAGTGGAGGAGAACAGCAAGGAGAGGCAGACACCGTTAGTAGACCCCAACCAAACAAGTAGCCCAAATGCAGTTTCCTATTTTTTAAAATAGCCCTAAAGCCGGAAGATTCAAGCTAGTCTTTGCAAAGTGGAGAACACCAAGCAGCGGCAGACACCGTTAGTAGGCCCCAACCAAAGTAGTAGCCCAAATGCAGTTTCCTATTTTAAAAAATAGCCCTAAAGCCTGAAGATTGAAGCTAGTCTTTGCAAAGTGGAGAAGACCAAGGAGCGGCAGACACCGTTAGTAGGCCCCAACCAAACTAGTAGCCCAAATGCAGTTTCCTATCTAAACAACTACTTAATGAGAGCCTGAAGGTTGACAAGGAAACCTGGAGGAGAACACCCAGGAGGAGGAGAACACCCAGGAGCAGCAGACACCGTTAGTAGGCCCCAACCAAACTAGTAGCCCAAATGCAGTTTCCTATTTTTAAAAATAGCACTAAAGCCTGAAGATTGAAGCTAGTCTATGTAAAGTGGAGGAGAACACCAAGCAGCAGCAGACACCTTTAGTAGGCCCCAACCAAAGTAGTATCCCAAATGCAGTTTCCTATTTTAAAAAATAGCCCTAAAGCCTGAAGATTGAAGCTAGTCTATGTAAAGTGGAGGAGAACACCAAGCAGCAGCAGACACCGTTAGTAGGCCCCAACCAAACTAGTAGCCCAAATGCAGTTTCCTATCTAAACAACTACTTAATGAGAGCCTGAAGGTTGAAGCTCAGACAAGGAAACCTGGAGGAGAACACCCAGGAGGAGGAGAGCACCCAGGAGCGGCAGACACCGTTAGTAGGCCCCAACCAAAGTAGTAGCCCAAATGCAGTTTCCTATTTTAAAAAAATAGCCCTAAAGCCTGAAGATTGAAGCTAGTCTTTGCAAAGTGGAGAAGACCAAGGAGCGGCAGACACCGTTAGTAGGCCCCAACCAAACTAGTAGCCCAAATGCAGTTTCCTATCTAAACAACTACTTAATGAGAGCCTGAAGGTTGACAAGGAAACCTGGAGGAGAACACCCAGGAGGAGGAGAACACCCAGGAGCAGCAGACACCGTTAGTAGGCCCCAACCAAACTAGTAGCCCAAATGCAGTTTCCTATTTTTAAAAATAGCACTAAAGCCTGAAGATTGAAGCTAGTCTATGTAAAGTGGAGGAGAACACCAAGCAGCAGCAGACACCATTAGTAGGCCCCAACCAAAGTAGTAGCCCAAATGCAGTTTCCTATTTTAAAAAATAGCCCTAAAGCCTGAAGATTGAAGCTAGTCTATGTAAAGTGGAGGAGAACACCAAGCAGCAGCAGACACCGTTAGTAGGCCCCAACCAAACTAGTAGCCCAAATGCAGTTTCCTATCTAAACAACTACTTAATGAGAGCCTGAAGGTTGAAGCTCAGACAAGGAAACCTGGAGGAGAACACCCAGGAGGAGGAGAACACCCAGGAGGAGGAGAACACCCAGGAGCGGCAGACACCGTTAGTAGGCCCCAACCAAAGTAGTAGCCCAAATGCAGTTTCCTATTTTAAAAAAATAGCCCTAAAGCCTGAAGATTGAAGCTAGTCTTTGCAAAGTGTAGAAGACCAAGGAGCGGCAGACACCGTTAGTAGGCCCAACCAAATTAGTAGCCCCACTGCAGTTTTCAAATTCCTACAGGCTGAAAACCTGACAATTGAAGCTCAGCTTTTTTCAGAGGAGGACAGCTGTATTGAGTGGCGCAGACAGACACAGGTAGTAGGCCTTAAACAAAAAACTAGGCTCAATGCAGTTTAAAAAGGTTACAGGGGTACACAGGCAGCATTTGTGTGGTCAGCGGAGGACAATTTGAATTAGGGACTGCAGACAGACTTAGTAGGCTGTCCCCTGTGGACCCTGCATCCACCACATTAACCCAGTGCACCGTAATGGACACGTAACCTTCCGTGGCCATGCCTACTGGTCCATGCGTCTGTTGTCAGGTGCACCTTTCTACTCACAGATTGCCTGTGTGCATGGACAATGCAGTCTTTTACATGCTGGTGGAGGGCTGGGAAGGCTTTTCTCGAAAAGAAGTGTCGACTGGGTAGCACGTAGCGTGGTACAGCGTAGTCCATCAGGGCTTTATAAATAGAAAACAAATTAAAAAAGTAGGCTCTATGCACTTTAAAATAGGTTCCAGGGGTACACGGGCAGGATTGGTGTGGTCAGTGGAGGACAATTAGAATTATGGACCGCAGACAGACTTAATAGGCCTAAAATAATAAAATAGGCTCTATGCAGCTTAAATTACGCTACAGGGGTACACAGGCAGCATTGGTGTGGTCAGCGGAGGACAATTGCAAGGAGGGACCACAGACAGACTTCCTAGGCCTAAAATAATAAAATAGGCTCTATGCAGCTTCCATTAGGTGGCAGGGGTACACAGGCAGCATTGGTGTGGTCAGTGGAGGACTATTGGAAGGAGGGACGGCAGACAGACTTCCTAGGCCTAAAATAATAAAATAGGCTCTATGCAGCTTAAATTAGGCTACAGGGGTACACAGGCAGCATTGGTGTGGTCAGCGGAGGACAATTGGAAGGAGGGACCGCAGACAGACTTCCTAGGCCTAAAATAATAAAATAGGCTCTATGCAGCTTCCATTAGGTGGCAGGGGTACACAGGCAGCATTGGTGTGGTCAGTGGAGGACTATTGGAAGGAGGGACCGCAGACAGACTTAGTAGGCCTAAAATAAAAAAAAAAGGCTTTATGCACTTTAAAATAGGTTCCAGGGATACACGGGCAGGATTGGTGCGGTCAGTGGAGGACTATTGGAAGGAGGGACCGCAGACAGACTTCATAGGCCTAAAATAATAAAATAGGCTCTATGCAGCTTAAATTAGGCTACAGGGGTACACAGGCAGCATTGGTGTGGTCAGCGGAGGACAATTGGAAGGAGGGACCGCAGACAGACTTCCTAGGCCTAAAATAATAAAATAGGCTCTATGCAGCTTCCATTAGGTGGCAGGGGTACACAGGCAGCATTGGTGTGGTCAGCGGAGGACAATTGGAAGGAGGGACCGCAGACAGACTTCCTAGGCCTAAAATAATAAAATAGGCTCTATGCAGCTTCCATTAGGTGGCAGGGGTACACCGGCAGCATTGGTGTGGTCAGCGGAGGACAATTGGAAGGAGGGACCGCAGACAGACTTCCTAGGCCTAAAATAATAAAATAGGCTCTATGCAGCTTCCATTATGTGGCTGGGGTACACAGGCAGCATTGGTGTGGTCAGTGGAGGACTATTGGAAGGAGGGACCGCAGACAGACTTAGTAGGCCTAAAATAAAAAAAAGGCTTTATGCACTTTAAAATTGGTTCCAGGGGTACACGGGCAGGATTGATGCGGTCAGTGGAGGACTATTGGAAGGAGGGACCGCAGACAGACTTCCTAGGCCTAAAATAATAAAATAGGCTCTATGCAGCTTAAATTAGGCTACAGGGGTACACAGGCAGCATTGGTGTGGTCAGCGGAGGACAATTGGAAGGAGGGACCGCAGACAGACTTAGTAGGCCTAAAATAAAAAACATTAGGCTCAATGCAGTTTGAATTATCTTGCAGGGGTACACAGGCAGCATTGGTGTGGTCAGCGGAGGACGATTGGAAGGAGTGTCTGACACAGTTAGTACTCCCAAAAAATAAATAGATGTTAATGTCTTGCAAAACAACAAAACAAAAAAACAAAAGGGTGGCATACTTTGGTACAGGGGTGGGCTCCTCTGCTGAGTTTCAGACATAGTTATTTGGCGCTAAGTATTTACTGGTGCCAATATAGGACACTGACCCTGACTATTTTAACTAGCATCATACATGTCAACAAATTGATATTGTCAGTGCCAGGCATTGAAGGATGTCAGCGCATAGACTAAACATTGGTGGAGCTGTGAGAGATAATTTTGCACGTGGTAGAGCACAGTTTGAGCTGGGGGGGGAAACGCTCTTGTGGCCGGCGGTACAGGCCCAGGGCCCCTCATGTTACAACGGTGTGTCTGACGATGGGTGCGCGCCACCACCGCCAGAGACACTTTATTGTACTATGAGGGACCCAGTGGCAGTGCCGTTGACCAAAAGCGGGCACACCCACCCCTTCAGACAAACGGCACTCTAACGGGTGCTTGCGCCAAGTGGCGAGACCCTGGCCCCGTGGGGGGAGTTTTCCCATTTAGGGAGGTGTAAACATGTCGTATGCTGGACAAACAGCTGCTGCAAATTAGGAGATTGGAACACTCAGTAAGACCAGTCCACAAGCAAGACCTTTTTATAGGAAAGCTAGGTGTCAGCCGGGAAAGGTGGGGCAAAATAATTTGAAATCCAGGAGTGGTTCATTTTAATGAAGGTTAGATCATCAACATTTTGGGTAGCCAGACGAGTCCTTTTTTCGGTTAATATTGAACCAGCAGCACTGAATACTCTTTCAGATAGCACACTAGCTGCTGGGCAAGCAAGCTCCTGCAATGCATATTCTGCCAATTCAGGCCAGGTGTCTAATTTGGATGCCCAGTAATCAAATGGGAATGACGGTTGAGGGAGAACATCGATAAGGGATGAAAAATAGTTAGTAACCATACTGGACAAATGTTGTCTCCTGTCACTTTGAATTGATGCTGCAGTACCTGTCCTGTCTGCGGTCATTGTGAAATCACTCCACAACCTGGTCAGAAAACCCCTCTGTCCAACGCCACTTCTGATTTGTGCACCTCTAACACCTCTGCCCTGTAGCCCCCTGCAGCTCGTGTGAGAACCATCACCGGCGCTGTGTGCTGGGAATGCCTGAATCAAACGGTCTACAATAGTTGCTTGTTTGGTTGCTAATATTTGTTCGAGGTTCTCATGTGGCATAATATTTTGCAATTTGCCTTTATAGCGAGGATTAAGGAGGCAGGCCAACCAGTAATTGTCATCATCGGTCATCATTTTAATAATGCGTGGGTCCCTTTTGAGGATACGTAAGGCATAATCCGCCATGTGGGCCAAAGTTCTAGTTGTCAAATCTGCGGTTGTGCTGGGTTGAGGGGCAGTTACAGGAAAATCTACGTCACTTGTCTCCCTCAAAAAACCAGAACCTGGCCTTGCAACGCCACCAATTTCTATTGGCCCAGGAGAAACTTCCTCATTAAAAAAATACTCATCCCCATCATCCTCCTCGTCCTCCTCTTCACCCGCTAACGCGTCCTCTACACTGCCCTGACCAGACAATGGCTGACTGTCATCAAGGCTTTCCTCTTCCTCGGCTGCAGACGCCTGCTCCTTTATGTGCGTCAAACTTTGCATCAGCAGACGCATTAGGGGGATGCTCATGCTTATTATGGCGTTGTCTGCACTAACCAGCCGTGTGCATTCCCCAAAACACTGAAGGACTTGACACAGGTCTTGTACCTTCGACCACTGCACACCTGACAACTCCATGTCTGCCATCCAACTGCCTGCCCGTGTATGTGTATCCTCCTACAAATACATAACAGCACGCCTCTGTTCGCACAGTCTCTGAAGTATGTGCAGTGTGGAGTTCCACCTTGTTGCAACGTCGATGATTAGGCGATGGTGGGGAAGTGTTGTGAACTCCGTTTTCAGGCTCCCTCTGGTGGTCACAGATGGTATTGTGTGACTTTGGTTTTTTGGCTCCCCCTGGTGGTTTGGTTTATTATCCTGCGGGTCTGGCTGGATCAGCTGCCTCGTTATTCACCAGGGAGGCTCTTATTTAGCTCTGCTTCACTTCCACTTTTTGCCGGCTGTCAATGTATTCAGTGCTATTCTGATTACATAGTTACATAGTTATTAAGGTTGAAGGAAGACTGTAAGTCCATCTAGTTCAACCCATAGCCTAACCTAACATGCCCTAACATGTTGATCCAGGGGAAGGCAAAAAAAACCCATGTGGCAAAGAGTAACTCCACCATGGGGAAAAAAATTCCTTCCCGACTCCACATACGGCAATCAGACTAGTTCCCTGGATCAACGCCTTATCAGGAATCTAGTGTTTATCACTCCTAATTACTCCTAATTATCTCGTTTTCTGCCTCTTCAGGATAAGCTAAGTTCTGTTTGAATATTTTTTGCTCATCTGCCTGCAATATGATTTCTGTGTATGATGAGTCTAGTCCAGCTTGCTAATATGTGATTTCTTTTTGCTGGTAAGCTCTGGGGTACGGAGTTGCTTCCCCCACACCGTTAGTTGGTGCGGGGGCTCGAGCAATCTCTGCGTGGATATTTTGAATAGGGTTTTTTATTGACTGCACAGTTCCCTTCCTATTTTCTGCTATCTACTATTAGCGGGCCTCATTTGCTAAATCTGATTTAATCTCTGCGTTTGTGCTTTCCCCTTAACTCACCGTTAATATTTGTGGGGGGCTATTCTATATCTTTGGGGTCATTCCACTGAGGCAAGAGAGGACTTTCTTTCCCTCCAGGAATAGTCAGTTTCTCAGGCCGTGAAGAGACGTCTAGGATTTTTAGGTAACGTTCCACGGCTGCCTATAGTTGTGTGCGGATAGGATCAGGTTGCGGTCAATCTAGTTACCACTTCCCCAGAGCTAGTAGTCTGTTCAGTTACTTAGCTAGTCCGACTTGCGATCCTTGCCACTAGGATCATAACAGGGAAGGTTCAAAGACCGCTGATAGTTCTGCATACGGCTGGAGTGTACGGGCGAATGGCGGATATGCGAGCAAAGTCTGTGCACTTTGAGGAGCAGGTCGGGTAACCCCGGATAACTTTTCAGGAAGCACTGCACCACCAGGTTTAAGGTGTGAGCCAGGCAAGGAATGTGTTTCAGTTGGGAAAGGGCTATGGCAGCCATGAAATTCCTTCCGTTATCACTCACTACCTTGCCTGCCTCAAGATGTACAGTGCCCAGCCATGACTGAGTTTCTTTCTGCAAGAACTCGGACAGAACTTCCGCGGTGTGTCTGTTGTCGCCCAAACACTTCATTGCCAATACAGCCTGCTGACGCTGGCCAATAGCTGTCCCATAATGGGACACCTGGTGTGCAACAGTGGCAGCTGCGGATGGAGTGATTGTGCGACTGCGGTCTGTGGAAGACCTCTCGCTTCTGCAGGAGGACGAGGAGGAGGAGGAGGGGGGTGAACGCCAACAGCCAACTGTTTCCTAGACCGTGGGCTAGGCAGAACTGTCCCAATATTGCTGTCCCCTGTGGACCCTGCATCCACCACATTAACCCAGTGTGCCGTGATGGACACGTAACGTCCCTGCCCATGCCTACTGGTCCATGCATCTGTTGTCAGGTGCACCTTTGTACTCACAGATTGGCTGAGTGCATGGACGATGCGGTCTTTAACATGCTGTTGGAGGGCTGGGATGGCTTTTCTCGAAAAGAAGTGTCGACTGGGTAGCTCGTAGCGTGGTACAGCGTAGTCCATCAGGGCTTTGAAAGCTTCGCTTTCAACTAACCGGTAGGGCATCATCTCTAATGAGATTAGTCTAGCAATGTGGGCGTTCAAACCCTGTGTACGCGGATGCGAGGATGAGTACTTCCTTTTCCTAACAAGAGTCTCATGTAGGGTGAGCTGGACTGGAGAGCTGGAGATCGTGGAACTAGCGGGGGTGCCGGTGGACATGGCAGACTGAGAGAGGGTTTGAGATGGTATTCTTGCCGGTGCCCTACATGCAGTGTTTCCTACTATGAACCTGGTGATTCCCTGACTGCTTTGGCCTGGCGACGAAAGATGCACAGATACTGCAGGTGGTGCGGGAAATGGTGGGCTTACAGTGAGGGAAGGGATGTAGCGTTGCTGACTAGCTTCATTGGCCGAGGGTGCTGCAACCTTTAGGGACGTTTGGTAGTTAGTCCAGGCTTGCAAATGCATGGTCGTTAAATGTCTATGCATGCAACTTGTATTTAGACTTTTAAGATTCTGACCTCTGCTTAAGGTAGTTGAACATTTTTGACAGATGACTTTGCGCTGATCATTTGGATGTTGTTTAAAAAAATGCCAGACTGCACTCTTTCTACTATCGGATACCTTTTCAGGCATTGCAGACTGAGCTTCTTTAACTGGATGGCCACGCTGTCCTCCAACTGGTTTTGGTTTTGCCACGCGTTTTTGGCCAGACACAGGCCCGGCAGATGGAACCTGTTGTGATGTTGATGCCTGCTGCTGCTCCTCCTCCTCCGCTTCAGAATTACTGCCGCCTGCACCCTGTTCCCCCAATGGCTGCCAATCGGGGTCAACAACTGGGTCATCTATGACCTCCTCTTCTATCTCATGTGCAACTTTGTCTGTGTCACCGTGTAAGCCGGGGCACCATAGTCTCAGCTGGGTTTGATTCTGGCTCAGTACACTGCGAGGGCAATGTTCTGGTCTGAGTCAAAGGAACAGCATAATAATCTGGCTGTGGCTGTGCATCTGTGCACTCCATGTCCGATTCAACTTCTAATGGGCATGGCCTGTTAACTGTTTCACTTTCTAACCCAGGAACGGTATGTGTAAAGAGCTCCATGGAGTAACCCGTAGGCATCCTTCTCTCTTGTTCTGGGTGAAGAAGACAAGGAAGCGACTTGTCCCTGACCGTGAACATCCACTAACGACATGCTGCTTTTACATTTAGCAGTTTCAGAAGAGGAGGCAAAAGAGCTAGAGGCTGAGTCAGCAAGGAAAGCCAAAACTTGTTCTTGCTGCTCCGGCTTTAAAAGCGGTTTTCCTACTCCCAGAAAAGGAACCTGGCTCAACAACTCGAGACTTAGGTGCTATATTGCTTTTCCTACGACCACCTGATGCTCCACCACCACTACCATCATTACCAGCTGACAATGACCGCCCACGGCCACGACCTCTTCCACCAGACTTCCTCATTGTTTGCAAAACGTAACCAAAGTAACGGTATTTGTTACTGTAAAACCAGTTACAAGGTGAACTCAAACTTATGTAGGATTTATATATCCCTTTGTAGGTGGGTGAGACTGCAGGGAAAATCAGGCCCAATGTATAACAGTACACAGCTTCTGTGGCAGACAGATATGCCACTAACAGGACTGACGCTGACGCAGACACTACCAATTAAAATCTCCCCCTTTTTAGTTTTTCTGGGAGAATATTTAAGAAATGTGGGCCACTCTTATACAGTATATGTTCTGTGGCATAAAATGAAAGACAGATGCCACATACACGACTTGCACTGAGGCAGAATTGCCAATCTTAATCTCTCCCTTTTTTTAACTTTATTGTGGGAGAATTGTCAAGAAATCAGGCCCAGTATTACACACTAGGTTTTCTGTGGCACAAAATGAGAGACAGATGCCACACACAGCACTGGCACAGAGGCAGAATTGCCAATCTTTATCTCCCACTATTTATTTATTTTTTCAGGGAGAATTAAAAAAAAAATGGCCCAGTATTACACACTAGGTTTTCTGTGGCACTAAATGAGAGACAGATGCCACACACAGCACTGGCACAGAGGCAGACTTGCCAATCTTTATCTCCCGCTATTTTTTTTTTTTTCAGGGAGAATTTAAAAAAAAAATGGCCCAGTATTACACACTAGGTTTTCTGTGGCACACAATGAGAGACAGATGCCACACACAGCACTGGCACAGAGGCAGAATTGCCAATCTTTATCTCCCACTATTTATTTTTTTTTCCTGGGAGAATTAAAAAAAAAATGGCTCAGTATTACACACTAGGTTTTCTGTGGCACACAATGAGAGACAGATGCCACACACAGCACTGGCACAGAGGCAGAATTGCCAATCTTTATCTCCCACTATTCATTTTTTTTTTCCTGGGAGAATTAAAAAAAATGGCTCAGTATTACACACTAGGTTTTCTGTGGCACACAATGAGAGACAGATGCCACACACAGCACTGGCACAGAGGCAGAATTGCCAATCTTTATCTACCACTATTTATTTTTTTTTTCCTGGGAGAATTTAAAAAAAAAATGGCCCAGTATTACACACTAGGTTTTCTGTGGCACAAAATGAGAGACAGATGCCACACACAGCACTGGCACAGAGGCAGAATTGCCAATCTTTATCTCCCACTATTTATTTTTTTTTTCAGGGAGAATTTAAAAAAAAATGGCCCAGTATTACACACGACACTAGGTTTTCTGTGGCACAAAATGAGACACAGATGCCACACACAGCACTGGCACTGAGGCGGAATTGCCAATCTTTATCTCCCACTATTTATTTTTTTTTCCTAGGAGAATTTTTTAAAAAATGGCCCAGTATTACACACGACACTAGGTTTTCTGTGGCACAAAATGAGACACAGATGCCACACACAGCACTGGCACTGAGGCAGAATTGCCAAATTGCCAATCGTTATCTCCCACTATTTTTTTTTTATTTATGGGAGAATTGGCAAGAAATCAGGCCCACTGTTAGACTGTATGTTTTCTGTGCCAGAAAATGAGACACAGATGCCACACACAGGACTGCCACTGATGCAGATTTGCCAATTTTAATCTGCACCCTTTTTTTTTTTTCTTCAGGGAGACTAGTGAATAAATCTGGGCCACTGTATTAGAGTATATTTTATGTGGCAGAAAGTGGCTTGAAGAGATATAACGAAAAAAAAAAAAAAAGGGACTGTCCTGCAATTACTATCTCCCTGCAGTAATCTCAGAAAAGTATGGCAGGCAGCTATAAAAAGGACTGCTGCACACAAAAGTGTGGACAAACAAACAAGATAGCTGTGCAGAAAGGAAGGAGCAACAGGATTTGTGCTTTGAAAAAAGCAGTTGGTTTGCACAGCAGCGTACAAAGAGCAATGCAACTATCAGGGAGCCTTCTAGGGCAGCCCAATGAGCTACAGCGCTGAGGAAAAAAAAAAAAAGTAGCCTCCACTGTCCCTGCAAACAAAAGGTGGTGTTGGACAGTGGAAATCGCTACAGCACAAGCGGTTTGGGGGTTAATGTACCCTGCCTAACGCTATCCCTGCTTCTGAGGAAGCGGCAGCAACCTCTCCCTATGCTCAGATCAGCAGCAGTAAGCAGCAGATGGTGGTCGGCGGGAACGCCCCTTTATAGCCCCTGTGGCACCGCAGAAAGCAAGCCAATCACTGCAATGCCCTTCTCTAAGCTGGTGGGGACCAGGACCTATGTCATCACACTGCCCACACTCTGCGTCCACCTTCATTGGCTGAGAAATGGCAGTTTTCGCGTCATTGAAACGCGACTTTGGTGCAAAAGTCGCGTACCGCGTGGCCGACCCCACACAGGGATCGGGTTGGGTTTCATGAAACCTGACTTTGCCAAAAGTCGGCGACTTATGAAAATGACCAATCCGTTTCGCTCAAACCTACTTAGATATAGAAAAGGCTTTTGACTCTGTAAGGTGGCCATATATTTTTAATATACTACGTAAAATTGGGATATTACAACAATTAATTAACTCTCTCAAACTTCTTTATAATAATCCGGTGGCCTATTTAAAACTACCCTCGAACTCTTCAGAGCCAATAACCATAAACAGGGGAACAAGACAAGGATGCCAACTATCTCCTGCTCTATTTGCTATGGTTATGGAACCCTTAGCCCAAAAAATACGTTCACATCCAGACATTATGGGTCAAATGATTGGCAAGCATTAATATAAAGTCAGCTTGTTTCCTGATGATCTTCTGCTAATGTTAACAAACCCTTGTATATCCCTGCCAAATCTACTAAACACCCTTAAACATTTTGAGGAAATCTCAGGTCTAAAGGTTAACGATGATAAATCAGAAATCATGTTTCTGAATACCTCCCCTACAGTCCAAAACTCAATTTTAAATAATTTCCAATTTCGACATGCAAAACATTTCATCACTTATTTAGGAATTAACCTCACACCTGGTAAAAATACTTTATTTAAATATAACTACATCATTTTAATACAAAAATTTATACAGATTCTATCAAAATGGTCATCCCCATCACTTTCCTTTTTAGGCAGAATTCACTCAATAAAAATGGTAACTCTATCCCAATTTCTATATTTGTTCCGCTCTCTACTAATCCCAATTAGGGTTGAGCGACTTTTATTTTTATAGGATCGGGTCGGGTTTCACGAAACCCGACTTTCTCAAAAGTCGGGTCGAGTGAAATCGGCCGATCCTATAAAAAAGTCGGGGTCAGGGTCGGCCGAAACACGAAACTCAATGCAGTGCAATGGGATACTATGGTTCCCAGGGTCTGAAGGAGAGGAAACTCTCTTTCAGGCCCTGGGATCCATATTAATGTGTAAAATAAAGAATCAAAATAAAAAATATTGATATACTCACCCTCGGACGCGCCCTGGTACTAACCGGCAGGCTTCCTTCCTAAGAATGAGCGCGTGAATGACCTTAGATGACGTCGCGGCTTGTCCATGTGACCGCTCGCGACCAATCACAAGCCGCGACATCACCACAGGTCATTCACGCGCTCATTCTTAGGAAGGAAGCCTGCCAGTTAGTACCAGGGCGTGTCCGAGGGTGAGTATATCAATATTTTTTATTTTGATTCTTTATTTAACACTTAAATATGGATTCCGATACCGATTCCCGATATCGCAAACATATCGGAACTCGGTATCGGAATTCCGATACCAGATTCAGAAGATCGCCGACCTCATGGCCGACCCCACACAGGGGTCGGGTCGGGTTTCATGAAACCCGACTTTGCCAAAAGTCGGCGACTCCTGAAAATGGCCGACCCGTTTCGCTCAACCCTAATCCCAATACCTTCATGACACTCAAAACAATAAATTCACAAATATTAAGCTATATTTGGAACACAAAAAAATTGTGCATTTCTCAACAAACATTATTTAGACACAAACGATAAGGAGAAGTTTCTTTACCAAACTTTTCTCTATATTGTAAAGCGGCTCAGATCACTCAATTGGCAGCAGTAACTGCTGAACAACATGCACCTATCTGGTCGCAGATAGAAAGCTCCCACATAGCGCCGTACACCTTGGAAAGTCTAATCTGGGCCATTGGGCCATTACCAAAAGATTTAGCTACGCACTCACCATACACATCTCACTCAATTCGTATCTGGAGAGCTAATAGATTTCAATGTACGCTCTAATCCCAGCCCTCCTCACTTTTGGAATTGTGTGACAACCCCATGTTCCCTCCGTGTGTGGCTTCCAAGAATCACACTTGGTGGAAACAAAACAACTTAACCAGGTTACAATGCTTATCTTCCCACTTTCAATTAATGATGAAACAAGAGTTCGTCATAAAATACCAAGTACCTGCATCTGAAAATTTTAGACTGGAACAAATTTTTCATTGTTTACACACCTTAACCACCAATGTCCCAAACCCAAAAACTACAAGCTTCGAATTAAAATGTTTATATGATCCATTGGGAAATGGCCTCATATCACAGTTATACTCCACATTTAATCAAACAAGAGATGATTCAAAATTGAAGGCTATGGAACAATGGGAGGAAGACTTGAGAATCACTCTCACACCTCAAAGATGGTATAAATGTTATGAAAATATACTAAGGGGAAGTAATCAAATCTTATTAACTGAGACATCTCTTAAATTATTTCATAGAATACACTATGTTCCCAGCTTTTTACATAATATTTACCATACAATCCCATAAACGACTCAAATTAGGTTCCCATTCAGATGAAGACTTTATTCTCAGAGAGGAAAGGTATTGCTAGGCCGTTGTATACGAGAAATGCCTTATCGTGGCTACAAGGTACACATAAATTGGACAATTTATGAGCTAAACTTTCTCAATTTTTCATATTTCTAGTGCAGTAATGCAATTCAATTTTCATGTTTGCAGGTTTTGGCGCTACAGTGTGCTGCCTTATTTATTTGACTGTACACTCACCGGCCACTTTATTAGGTACACCATGCTAGTAATGGGTTGGACCCCCTTTTGCCTTCAGAACTGTCTCAATTCTTCGTGGCATAGATTCAACAAGGTGCTGGAAGCATTCCTCAGAGATTTTGGTCCATATTGACATGATGGCATCACACAGTCGCCGCAGATTTGTCGGCTGCACATCCCAAAGATGCTCCATACAAGGCAGGATGGATCCATGCTTTCATGTTGTTTACGCCAAATTCTGACCCTACCATCCGAATGTCGCAGCAGAAATCGAGACTCGTCAGACCAAGCAACGTTTTTCCAATCTTCTACTGTCCAATTTCGATGAGCTTGTACAAATTGTAGCCTCAGTTTCCTGTTCTTAGCTGAAAGGAGTGGTACCCGGTGTGGTCTTCTGCTGCTGTAGCCCATCTGCCTCAAAGTTCAACGCACTGTGCGTTCAGAGATGCTCTTAGGCCTACCTTGGTTGTAACGGGTGGCGATTTGAGTCACTGTTGCCTTTCTATCAGCTCGAACCAGTCTGCCCATTCTCCTCTGACCTCTGGCATCAACAAGGCATTTCCGCCCACAGAACTGCCGCTCACTGGATTTTTTTTCTTTTTCGGACCATTCTCTGTAAACCCTAGAGATGGTTGTGCGTGAAAATCCCAGTAGATCAGCAGTTTCTGAAATACTCAGACCAGCCCTTCTGGCACCAACAACCATGCCACGTTCAAAGGCACTCAAATCACCTTTCTTCCCCATACTGATGCTCGGTTTGAACTGCAGGAGATTGTCTTGACCATGTCTACATGCCTAAATGCACTGAGTTGCCGCCATGTGATTGGCTGATTAGAAATTAAGTGTTAACAAGAAGTTGGACAGGTGTACCTAATAAAGTGGCCAGTGAGTGTATATGAGTTGGTGACTCTAGGTTCAGCACCTGTTCACACTTAGTCTATGTTTGGATGTGACGGTCAGTTTTTTTACATTTGTATTCATTAGCCTTCTGACTGAGCACTCCGCCTTTTAGCCACAGGTGTTTTTAATCACAGCAGGACCACTACCCCTCCACAGAGAGAGAGATTTTAGTCAAAGAGAGGACTCACATTAGGGTCCCATTCAGATGAAGAAAGGCATTGCTAGGACCTTGTATACGAGAAATGCCTTATTGTGGCTACAAGGTACACATAAATTGGCCAATTTATGCGCTAAACTTTCTCAATTTTCCATATTTCTAGTGCAGTAATGCAGTTCAATTTTCATGTTTGCAGGTTTTGGCGCTACACTACAGTGTGCTGCCTTATTTATTTGACTGGTTTCTGGGTAGTGTCCCTCCTCCTTACCTGAAAGCGGAGTACCACACCTCTGGCTGAGGTGCAGTACCTCTGGCGACTGAACCCTCAGGGGTGCCACACCTCCATTGCCTGAACAAGCCTTAGAACGGGTTCCCATGATCCAGAACTGACAGCGTTTTGGATGCAGTACATACTCGCTGCGTCCAAAGCGCTGCCGTCTATTGAAAGCAGGTGAATCCGCATGTGATCACTTAACCGTGCTGATTCACCGCATTCAATACATTCTATGGGTGAAATTTCTCTTGCGGAGGCTAGCATCTCCACAAGAGAAATTGACATGCTTCGGTCTGGAAAGACGCAATGCATATCTGTCTCCGCATGTGATCTGCAGTAGACTATGGGCACATAGCGGATATGGGATTTCTAGAAATCCCATTCACTGTGCTGTAACATCTGGCTGCTGCAGGTTTGCTGCTGCATAAATACACAGCATCAAACCCACAGCAACTCCGGGTTGTGGGCACATACCCTTAATCATGGTGCAAGTATTGTTGAAAATACCAGCATTAAATAGCGTATGTTGAAGATTACATGTTTGGTTAACAGCGAATGGCAGTAAAGCGCACATTATGCGGCACCTGATGGCAAACACATAATACAAACACATGTTATAAACATACTAGATTAACCCCTTAACAACCGCCGATACGCCTTTTAACGGCGACAGTTAAGAGTACTTAAACCACAGCACCGTTAATTAACGGCGCTTTGGAAAAAAGTGAATAGTGCCCCCCAAAGTCGGATTTTCTCTGGGGTCTCGGTTACTGGGTGCAGCCGAGACCCCAGAGAACATGATTCAGGGGTTTTTTATCGACCCCTGGGTTGTGATCGCTGGTAATTAACGTTTACCGGCGGTCGCAAAAGAAAACAAAAAAACGCGATTTCCCATTTAATTTCTCTCTCCTCCGATGTGATCGCACATCAGAGGACAGAGAAATGGGGTCCCCGATTGCCCCCGATACTCATCTGTCTCCCCCGGTGCTCTTCGTGGATCCCGATGGGTGCCGCCATCTTGTTCCGGCCAAAAAATGGCGGGCGCATGCTCAGTGCACCCGCCGGCCGGCACCCGGGAGATCTTTGGGGTCTCGGCTGCCGGGGGTAGCCGAGACCCCAAAGAACATGATCGGGGTCGGTTTTTACCGACCCCTGTTTTGCGATCGCCAGTAATTAACTGTTTACCGGCGACCGCAAAAAAAAAAAAGCGGTGTGTCATTATCTGTCCTCTGATGTGATCGCACATCAGAGGACAGAGAAATAGGGAGATTCGGGGCCCCTGTTATACTTACCGGTGTCCCTGGGTCCTCGTGCATCCATTTCTGCCCTCCGGCTTCTTCCTCCGGAAAGAAAATGGTGGGCGCATGCACAGTGCGCCCACCATGATCTGCCGGCCTTTATCTATGTCTAATATGATGTATCTCTATTTTTTTTTCAGTGAGGTTTGAAAAAGACCCACTATTGGGTCGAAACGTTACCTCAATACCTTTATGTTCTACTGTGGTGATCCCAATAAATATTTGCTTTGATAAGCATTTGAAAATCCAGATTTAGAGTGCGGCTGTTTTTTTCGAATTTATGATTTACTCTAAGTTCAGCCTGCACCTGGTACCTTTTTTCAGTGTGCACGCCATTGCTCTAAAACATGATCTGCCGGCCGGCAACTAGAGGAGTTGGGGCTAAATTTAGGGTTAGGGTTGGGGCTAAATTTAGGGTTACGTTTAGGGTTAGGGTGGGGGCTAAATTTAGGGTTAGGGTTCGGGCTAAATTTAGGGTTAGGGCTAGGGTTAGGCTTCTTTCACACTTGCGTCGGCATGGGGCATGTACCGAGGCACATTGTGAAAATTGTGCACAACGTGGGCAGCGGATGCAGTTTTTCAACGCATCCGCTGCCCAGTCTATGTTCTGGGGAGGAGGGGGTGGAGTTACGGCCGCGCATGCGCGGTTGGAAATGGCGGACGCGATGTACAAAAAAGTTACATTGAACGTTTTTTTGTGACGACGGTCCGCCAAAACACAACGGATCCAGTGCACGACGGACGAGACGTGTAGCCATCCATCGCGATCCGTAGGCAATACGTCTATGGGCAAAAAACTCATCCTGCGGGCACATTTGCAGGATCCGTTTTTTGTCCAAAACGACGAATTGTGACGGATGCCACACAACGCAAGTGTAAAAGTAGCCTTAGGGCTAGGGTTAGGGTTAGGGTTGGGGCTAAAGTTAGGGCTAGGGTTAGTGCTAGGGTTAGGGTTGGGGCTAAAGTTAGGGTTAGGGTTAGGGCTGGGGCTAAATTTAGGGTTAGGGCTAGGGTTAGGGTTGGGGCTAAAGTTAGGGCTAGGGTTGGGGCTAAAGTTAGGGCTAGGGTTGTGGCTAAAGTGAGGGTTAGAGTTGGGATTAGGGTTAGGGTTTGGATTAGGGTTGCGTTTGGGATTAGGGTTAGGTTTGGGCTTAGGGTTAAGGTTAGGGTTGGGATTAGGGTTAGGGGTCTTTTGGGATTAGGGCTAGGTTTGAGGTTAGGGTTGAGATTAGGATTAGGGGTGTATTGGATTTAGGGTTTTGATTAGGGTTATGGTTAGGGTTGGGATTAGGGTTGTTTTGGGGTTAGGGTTGTGATTATCGTTAGGGTTGTGATTAGGATTATGGATCAGGTTGGGATTAGGGGTGTGTTGGGGTTAGGGTTGGAGTTAGAATTGGGGGGTTTCCACTGCTTAAGTACATCAGGGGGTCTCTAAATGACACAGCCAATTTTGCGCTCAAAAAGTCAAATGGTGCTCCCTCCCTTCTGAGCTCTGCCGTGCGCCCAAACAGTGGTTTACCCCCACATATGGGGCATCAGCGTACTCGGGATAAATTGGACAACAACTTTTGGGGTCCAATTTCTCCTGTTACCCTTGTGAAAATAAAAGCTTGGGGGCTAAATAATCTTTTTTGTGGAAATTTTTTTTATTATTTTCACGACTCTGCATTATAAACTTCTGTGAAGCACTTGGGCTTTCAAAGTTCTCACCACACATCTAGATAAGTTCCTTGGGGGGTCTAGTTTCCAAAATGGGGTCACTTGTGGGGGGTTTGTACGGTACATCAGGGGCTCAGCAAACGCAACATAACGCCCGCAGACCATTCTATCAAAGTCTGCATTACAAAACGGCGCTCCTTCCCTTCCAAGCTCTGCCATGCGCCCAAACAGTGGTTTACCCCCACATATGGGGTATAAGCCTACTCCGCATAAATTGCACAATAAATTTTGGGGTCCAATTTCTCCTGTTACCCTTGTGAAAGAAAAAATGTTGGGGTGAAAAATTGGGTCACTTGTGGGGGGTTTCTACTGTTTAGGTACATCAGGAGCTCTGCAAATGCAACATGACGCCCGCAGACCATCCCATCAAAGTCTGCATTCCAAGCGGCGCTCCTTCCCTTCCGAGCCCCAATGGGTGCCCAAACAGTGCCCCCCCCACATATGGGGTATCAGCATACTCAGGAAAACTGGTCAACAGATTCTGGGGTCTAATGTCTCCTGTTACCCTTGAGAAAATAAAAAATTGCAGGCTAAAAAATCATTTTTGAGGGGAAAATTTTTTTTTTTTATTTTCACGGCTCTACTTTATAAATTTATGTGAAGCGCTTGGGGGTTTAAAGTGCTCACCACACATCTAGATAAGTTCCTTAAGGCGTCTAGTTTCCAAAATGGTGTCATTTGTGGGGGGTATCCACTGTTTAGGCACATCAGGGGCTCTCCAAACGCGACATGGTGTCCGATCTCAATTCCAGCCAATTCTACATTGAAAAAGTAAAACGGCACTCCTTCTCTTCCAAGCTCTGCTTTGCGCCCAAATAGTGGTTTACCCCCACATATGGGGTATCGACGTACTCAAGAGAAATTGCACAACAACGTTTGTGGTCTAATTTCTCTTGTTACTCTTATAAAAATAAAAATTTGGGGGCAAAAAGATCATTTTTGTAGAAAAAATGTGATTTTTTATTTTCATGGCTCTACGTTATAAACTTCTGTGAAGCACCTGGGGATTTAAAGTGCTCACCACACATCTAGTTAAGTTCCTTAAGGGATCTAGTTTCCAAAATGGTGTCACTTTTGGGGGGTTTCCACTGCTTAGGCACATCACGGGCTCTCCAAATGCGACATGGCGTCCGATCTCAATTCCAGCCAATTCTACAATGAAAAAGTAAAACGGCACTCCTTCTCTTCCAAGCTCTGCTTTGCACCCAAACAGTAGTTTACCTCCACATATGGGGTATCAAAATACTCAGGAGAACTTGCACAACAATTTTTGTCATCTAATTTCTTCTGTTACCCTTGTAAAAATAAGAATTTGTGGGCAAAATAATCATTTTTGTGTAAACAAATGCGATTTTTTATTTTCACGGCTCTACGTTATAAAATTTTGTGAAGCACTTGGGGGCTCAAAGTGCTCACCACACATCTAGATAAGTTCCTTAAGGGGTATAGTTTCCAAAATGGTGTCACTTGTGGAGCGTTTCCACTGTTTAGGCACATCAGGGGCTCTCTAAACGTGACATGGCATCCGATCTCAATTCCAGCCAATTTTGCATTGAAAATGTCATACGGCACTCCTTCTCTTCCAAGCTCTGCTTTCCGCCCAAATAGTGGTTTACCTTCACATATGGGGTATCGACGTACTCAGGAGAAATTGCACAACAACTTTTGTGGTCTAATTTCTCGTTACCCTTGTGAAAATAAAAATTTGGGGGCAAAAAATCATTTTTGTAGAAAAAATGTGATTTTTTATTTTCATGGCTCTACGTTATAAACTTCTGTGAAGCACCTGGGGATTTAAAGTGCTCACCACACATCTAGTTAAGTTCCTTAAGGGATCTAGTTTCCAAAATGGTGTCACTTGTGGGGGGTTTCCACTGCTTAGGCACATCAGGGGCTCTCCAAACGCGACATGGCGTCCGATCTCAATTCCAGCCAATTCTACAATGAAAAAGTAAAACGGCACTCCTTCTCTTCCAAGCTCTGCTTTGCACCCAAACAGTAGTTTACCTCCACATATGGGGTATCAAAATACTCAGGAGAACTTGCACAACAACTTTTGTCATCTAATTTCTTCTGTTACCCTTGTAAAAATAAGAATTTGTGGGCAAAATAATCATTTTTGTGTAAACAAATGCGATTTTTTTATTTTCACGGCTCTACGTTATAAACTTCTGTGAAGCACTTGAGGGCTCAAAGTGCTCACCACACATCTAGATAAGTTCCTTAAGGGGTCTAGTTTCCAAAATGGTGTCACTTGTGGAGCGTTTCCACTGTTTAGGCACATCAGGGGCTCTCTAAACGTGACATGGCATCCGATCTCAATTCCAGCCAATTTTGCATTGAAAAAGTCAAACGGCGCTCCTTCTCTTCCAAGCTCTGCGGTGCACCCAAACAGTGGTTTACTCCCACATATGAGGTATCGGCGTATTCAGGAGAAATTGCACAATAAAATTTATGGTTACATTTCTGTTTTTACACTTGTGAAAATAAAAAAAAGGTTCTGAAGTAAAATGTTTGCAAAAAAAGTTAAATGTTCATTTTTTCCTTCCACGTTGTTTCAGTTCCTGTGAAGCACGTAAAGGGTTAATAAACTTCTTGAATGTGGTTTTGAGCACCGTGAGGGGTGCAGTTTTTAGAATGGTGTCACACTTGGTTATTTTCTATCATATAGACCCCTCAAAATGACTTCAAATGTGATGTGGTCCCTAAAAAAAAATGGTGTTGTAAAAATGAGAAATTGCTGGCTTATTTTCTATCATATAGACCCCTCAAAATGACTTCAAATGTGATGTGGTCCCTAAAAAAAAATGGTGTTGTATAAATGAGAAATTGCTGGTCAACTTTTAACCCTTATAACTCAAAAAAAATTTTGTTTCCAAAATTGTGCTGATGTAAAGTAGACATGTGGGAAATGTTATTTATTAACTATTTTTTGTGACATATCTCTCTGATTTAAGGGCATAAAAATACAAAATTTGAAAATTGAAAAATTTTAAAATTTTTTGCCATATTTCTGTTTTATTCATAAATAATCGCAAGTAATATCGAAGAAATGTTGCCACTAACATGAAGTATAATATGTCACGAAAAAACAATCTCAGAATCAGCAGGATCTGTTAAAGCGTTCCAGAGTTATAACCTCATAAAGTGACAGTGGTCAGAATTGTAAAAATTGGCTCAGTCATTAAGTACCAAATTGGCTCTGTCACTAAGGGGTTAAAATACTGAAGAAACGTATAACACATTACATATATTGGAGAACGAGATCCTGTCTTATGTTCAAACTTAAAGGGCTTCTTTTATTCAGTGAGAAAATCCAGAAGGATTTACTGTTGAGAATTTTCCTTTCCACATTTCCCCCTCTAATTGGTTTGAACAACCTTTCAATGTCAACAAATTTCAGAGCGGAAGCAACCCCTTTGTGCACATGAAAAAAGTGTTTGGAGACCATTAGATATTAGCAGCTGTAGTGCTCACGGCATCTGATATATTTCTCCTGATTCTTTTCTTAACGGGAACCTGTCATCAGGATTGTGCACAGTAACCTACAGACAGTGTCATGTTGGTGCCGTTATACTGATTACAATAATACCTTGATTGATGAAATCCATCTTGTGGTTGTTGTTTAATCTTTATTGTCAGTTTTGAGATAATGAGATTTTTGTGCTTCGGGGCAGCCTGTGGGGGGTCTTTATGTGGTGCTCTGATTAGGTATTCATCTGTATGGCTTCTGACAAGTCACTGATCCCTTAGTGACCTGCCCCCTAGTTTACATAAATGAATATGTAAATATATGAGAGAGACCAGACCCAACAATGCACACGAGCTGAAGGCTGCTATTAAATCAACCTGTGCTTCCATAACCCCTCAGCAGTGCCACAGTCTGATCGCCTCCATGCCACGCCGCATTGATGCAGTAATAATTGATGCAAATGGAGCCCCGACCAAGTATTGAGTGCATTTACTGAACATACAGTGGGTACGGAAAGTATTCAGACCTCTTTAAATTTTTCACTCTTTGTTTCATTGCAGCCATTTGGTAAATTCAGAAAATTCTTTTTTTTTCTCGTTAGTGAACACTCTGCACCCCATCCTGCCTGAGAAGAAACAGAAATGTAGAAATGTTTGCAAATTTATTGAAAAATAAAAGCTGAAATGTCACATGTTCATAAGTATTCAGACCCTTTGCTCAGTATTGAGTAGAAGCACCCTTTTGAGCTAGAACAGCCATGAGTCTTTTTTGGAATGATTCAACAAGTTTTTCACACCTGGATTTGGGGATCCTCTGCCATTCTTCTTGCAGATCCTCGCCAGTTCTGTCAGGATGGATGGTGAATGTTGGTGGACAGCCATTTTAAGGTCTCTCCAGAGATGCTCAACTGAGTTTAGGTCAGGGCTCTTGCTGGGCCAGTAAGGAATGGTCACAGAGTTGTTCTGAAGCCACTCATTTGTTATTTTAGCTGTGTGCTTAGGGTCATTGTCTTGTTGGAAGAAGGTTTTCATCCAGGATATCTCTGTACTTGGCCGCATTCATGTCGTCCTGTCTCTGTCCCCTGCAGCTGAAAAACACCCCCATAGCATGATGCTGCCACCACATTTCACTATTAGGATTGTACTGAGCAGGTGTTGAGCAGTGCCTGGTTTTCTCCACACAAACCGCTTAGAAATATTACCAAAAAGGTCTATCTTCGTCTCATCAGACCAGAGAATCTTATTTCTCATAGTCTGGGATTGAGCAAACTCTATGCGGGCTTTCATATGTCTTGCACTGAGGAGAGGCTTCCGTTGGACGACTCTGCCATAAAGGCCCGATGGTGGAGGGCTGCAGTGATAGTTGACTTTGTCGAACTTTCTCCCATCTCCCTACTGCATCTCTTTAGCTCAGCCACAGAGATCTTGGGGTTCTTGTTTACCTCTCTCACCAAGGCTCTTCTTCCACGATTGCTCAGTTTGACTGGATGGCCAAGTCAAGGAAGACTTCTGGTGGTCCGAAACATCTTCCATTTAAGGATTATGGAGGATTAGGAGCCTTGAGTATTGCAGAAATTTTTTTTGTAACCTTGTCCAGATCTGTGCCTTGGCAAATTTTGTCTCTGAACTCCTTGGCCAGTTCCTTTGACCTCATGATTCTCATTTAGTCTGACATACACTGTGAGCTGTAAGGTCTTATATAGACAGGTGTGTGCCTTTCCAAATCAAGTCCTATCAATTTAATTAAACACAGCTGGACTCCAATGAAGGAGTAGAACCATCTCAAGGAGGATCACAAGGAAATGGAGAGCAAAGGGTCTGAATACTTATGACCATGTGATACTTCAGTTTTTCTTTTTTTTAAAATATGCAAACATTTCTACATTTCTTGTTTTTTTTTTCAGTCAAGATGGGGTGCAGAGTGTACATTAATGAGAAAAAAAATAACTTTTTTGAATTTACCAAATGGCTGCAGTGAAACAAAGTGAAAAATGTAAAGGGTCTGAATATTTTTCGTACCCACTGTATAATAAACATCAGCTATTAAAGGAGCCGTCTACTGAGAGCTTCAATGTACATTTTCATTTTTCAACACTAACGTGTCATTTAATATACATTTGCAACTTTAAATAGCAAGGTAAATTTTGATCAATATAGGTACCGTATATACTCGAGTGTAAGCCGACCAGAGTATAAGCCGAGACCCCTAATTTTGCCACAAAAAAGTGGGAAAACTTAATGACTCGAGTATAAGCCTAGGGTTGGAAATGCAGCAGCTACTGGTAAATTTCAAAAATAAAAATAGATACCAATAATAGTAAAATTAATCGAGATATCGGTAGGTTGAGTGTTTTTGAATATCCATATTGAATCAGGAGCCCCATAAGATGCTCCATACAAAAAACACCCCATATAATGCTCCATATAGTTTATGATGGCCCCCATAAGATGCTCCATACAAAAACATGCCCCATACAATGCTCCACAAAGGTTGATTATGGCCCCATAAGATGCTCCATAGAAACATTTGCTCCATATAATGCTGCACAAAGGTTGATTATGGCCCCATAAGATGCTCCATATAAACATTTGCACCATATAATGCTGCACAAAGGTTGATTATGGCCCCATAAGATGCTCCATAGAAACATTTGCCCCATATAATGCTGCACCAAGGTTGATTATGGCCCCATAAGATGCTCCATAGAAACATTTGCCCCATATAATGCTGCATAAAGGATGATTATGGCCCCATGAGATGCTCCATAGAAACATTTGCCCCATACAATGCTGCATAAAGGTTGATTATCGCCCCACAAGATGCTCCATAGAATATTATGCCTCATATGCTGCTGCTGCGATTAAAAAAAAATGACATACTCACCTCTTGTCCTGAGCAGGCGGGGACACCGGCAGTTGAGATATTAACCTGTCCCCGTTCCACTGCCACGCGCAGCTCCATCTTCTGTCTCTCTGCAGTGACTGTTCAGGCAGAGGGCGGCGCTCACACTAAACAAGTCATCGCACCCTCTGACCTGAACATCACAGCCAGAGGACGTGGAAGACGGAGCCAAGCGGTAGAACTGGGACAGGTGAATATTGCAATCCTCCCCCTCCCCCGTTATACTCACCCTTCCAGCGCGGTCTCTGCTTCTCCATCGTTCCAGGCAGGCAGCTTGTTTCTGTGTTCAGCGGTCACTGGTACCGCTCATTAAAGTAATGAATATGCGCTCCACCCCTATGGGAGTGGAGTCGCATCCATATTCATTACTTTAATGAGTGGTACCACGTGACCGTTGAACACAGGAAGAGCTGCTGGCACCCGGAGACCATCGTTGAAACAGGGAGGTGCAGAGACCATGCCGGGAGGGTGAGTATGATGTGACAGCTAACTTAAGTAAAAGCCGAGAGGGGCATTTTCAGCCTAAAAAAATGGGCTGAAAATCTTGGCTTATACTAGAGTATATACGGAATATAATCTTTTTCAAATGATAATAATTTACAGGGAATTTGGAAATACAATGTTGAAACCTTTCTTCCTAAAGTTAAATTACGACACATAAATTAGAAAATAAAAAAAAAGTTTACAAAATGTCTTCTTTATGCAGGCATTATGTTTTAATTTGTGTTCTTTTTCTACTTTTGAATAAATATAAAGCTATCAAACCTTCGAGAAGCAGGGCAGCTTGTCAAATATTAATATGCATTAATATTATTAATATGCACTGTTAGGATTTTCCATTGATACACGGTTTGACCGCTCATCACATCACATCACCTAAGATATGTGATTATATGCCAACCAGCTTCTCATCCATCTATCTCTCAATAGAACATTAACCCCTTAACCCCCAAGGGTGGTTTGCATGTTAATGACAGGGCCAATTTTTGCTATTCTGACCACTGTCCCTTTATAAGGTTATAACTCTGGAACACTTGCATGGATCCTGGTGATTCTGACATTTTTTTCTCGTGACATATTGTACTTCATGACAGTGGTAAAATTTCCTTGACATTACTTGCGTTTATTTGTGAAAAAAACAGGAATTTGGAGAAAATTTTGAAAATTTCACAATTTTCCAACTTTGATTTTTCATGCCCTTAAATCACAGAGATATGTCACACAAAATTCTTAATAAGTAACATTTCCCACATGTCTACTTTACATCAGCATAATTTTGGAACCAATTTTTTTTTCTTAGGGAGCTATAAGGGAAGGTGACCAGCAATTTCTCATTTTTACAACACCATTTCTTTTAGGGACAACATCACATTTGAAGTCACTTTGAGGGGTCTATATGATAGCAAATACCCAAGTGTAACACCATTCTAAAAACTGCACCTCTCAAGGTGCTCATAACCACATTAAAGAAGTATATTAACCCTTCAGGTGCTTCACAGGAATTTTTGGAATGTTTAAAAAAAAATGAACTTTAACTTTTTTTTCACAAGAAATTTACTTCAGATCCAATTTGTTTTATTTTACCAAAGGCAACAGGAGAAATTGGACCCCAAAAGTTGTTGTACAATTGGTCCTGAGTACGCAGATATCCCATATGTGGAGGGAAACCACTGTTTGGGCGCATGGCAGAGCTCGTAAGTGAAGGAGTACCGTTTGACTTTCCAATGCAAAATATCGCGTTTGGAGGGCCCCTAATGTGCCTAAACAGTGGAAACCCCCCACAAGTGACACCATTTTGGAAAGCAGACCCCCAAGGAACTTATCTAGATGTGTTGTGAGAACTTTGAACCCCCCAAGTGTTTCTCTACAGTTTATAACGCAGAGCCGTGAAAATAAAAAATATTTTTTTCCACAAAAATTATTTTTTAGCCCTAAATTTTTTTTTACCAAGGGTAACAGGAGAAACTGGACCCCAAAAGTTGTTGCCCAATTTGTCCTGAGTACACTAATACCCCATATGTGGGGGGGAACCACCGTTTGGATGCATGGCAAAGCTCGGAAGGGAAGGAGCGCCGTTTGGAATGCAGACTTAGATGGAATGGTCTGCGGGCGTCACGTTGTGTTTGCAGAGCCCCTAATGTACCTAAACAGTAGAAATCACTCACAAGAGACCCAATATTGGAAACTAGACCCCCAAGGAACTTATTTGGATGTTTTGTTAGAACTCTGAACCCCCAAGTGTTTCACTACAGTTTATAATGCAGTGCCCTGAAAATAAAAAAAAAAAATTTTTCCACAAAAATTATTTTTAGCCCCCAGTTTTGTATTTTTCCAAGGGTAACAGGAGAAATTGGACCCCAAGAGTGGTTGTCCAATTTGTCCTGAGTACGCTGGTACCCTATATGTGGGGGTAAACCACTCTGGGTGCATGGCAGAGCTCAGAAGGGAAGGAGCACCATTTTACTTTTTCAACGCAGAATTGGATGGAATTGAGATCGGACGTCATATTGCGTTTGCAGAGCCCCTGATGTGCCCAAACAGTGGAAACCTCCCAATTCTAACTCCAACCCTAACCCCAACACATCCCTAACCCTAATCCAAACCCTAACCATAACCCTAACCACACCCCTAACCTCAACACACCGCTAATCCTAATCCCAACCCTTTAAACCTTTACGGTGTTCACTGAAGGGGTTAACTAGTGAGACAGTTTTATAGGTCGGGTCATTACGGGTGAGGCGATACTAAATATGTGTACTTTTATTGTTTTTTTTATTTACTTAAAGAAATGTATTTATTGGAACAATATTTATATATATTTTTTCTTTTTTTAGGAATTTTTTAAAAATATTTTTACACGGTGTAATATTTTTAAACTTTTTTACATTGTCCCAGGATGGGACAATCCTATACAGTGTCAAATCAGCGACAGGCAGTGCAGGAGGCTTGCCGGCGCCTGCTCTCAGCAGGTACTGACATGCCGCCTCCCTGCAGGACCCAAAAGGACCTCCGCAGCCATCTTGGATCTGGGGCCTGCAGGGAGGAGAACAGAGGTGACCCTCAGAACAGTGCGATCACATCGTGTTGTTCTGAGGGTCTCAGGGAAGCACGCTGGGAGCCCCCTGCCTGTGCAATGCCTCTCTATGCCACCAGAATGCTGCGATCATGTTTGATCGCAGTGTTCTGGGAGTTAAAGGGTCGCGAGCGGTCCGTGACCGCTCCTGGCACATAGTGCCAGATGTCAGCTGTGATAATCATCTGACACCTGGCCGCGCTCCCCCATGAGTAAGGCTGATCGCGTATGATGTACTGTCCCGTCCATGGGAATTAAGTCCCAGGTCACATGGACAGGATAGTGCGTCCAATGGCAGAAAGGGGTTAAGAAAAGTGGATAAGAAGCTATTATACATATAAATGTGAGGCCAGGGTCACACTAGAGAGAAATTTTTTCTCTGTGGGGCAGCTCCCATCAGCCATATATTTCTGCGATTGTCAGCATATTGCGCAAAAAATCCGCCTATGGGGGCGAGAAAAATATGAATTACACATGAACCATGCTTGTGACTTGCGAGAAATACGCACCGGTGTTCTATCGAAAAGCCAGTAATTCAGTGCAGTGTATAGTAAAATCACACTGACAGGTTAAAATAGAATAGATAAAATAAATGTCTACACATAGAATAGGTATATATATATATATATATATATATATATATATGTCATTGACACACAGATATATATATATATATATATATATATATATATATATGTTTATATATATTTATATTTAATACAGAGCTAGATAGCTTAAAAGCCAATTCAATTGCCGGCTTTTGCTATCTCCTTATCAAACCCGGCAGGATATGAGGCATGGATTACATACTGTAAACCATTTAATATCCCTTATATTTTTACATATTCCTCACTAATAATGTTAGAAGTGTCTGTGTGTAAAATTTGGGAGCTCTAGGTGTTAAAATAAAGGGTTAATTCACGGAAAAAACACATAGTGTGTTTGTTTATTTAACCCTTTATTACTATTGGATTAATAATGGATAGGCGTCTTATTGACATCTCTCCATTATTAACTTAGCTTAATGTCACCTTACATTAGCAAGGTGACATTAACCCCTGATTACCCCATATCCCTCCGCTACTCGGTAGTGGGAAGAGAGGGGCTAAGTGCCAGAATAGGTGCATCTTACATTTGTGCCTTTTCTGGGGTGGCTGGGGACAGATGTTTTTAGCCAGGGGGTCCTATAACCATGGTCCCTCTCTAGGCTATTAATATCTGCCCTCAGTCACTGGCTTTCCCACTCTGGCGGAGAAAATTGCTCGGGAGCCCACACTTGATTTAACCCTTTATTTTAACAGCTAGAGCCCCCAAATTTTGCACACAGACACTTCTAACATTAGTAGTGAGGAATATGTAAAAAAATAAGGGATATGAAATGGTTTACTACCTCTTGAAACTCATCAAGAGAATGCCAAGAGTGTACAAAGCAGTCATCAAAGCAAAAGGTGGCTACTTTGAAGAACCTAGAATATAAGATATATTTTCAGTTGTTTCACACTTATTTGTTAAGTATATAATTCCACATGTATTATTTCATAGTTTTGATGCCTTCAGTGTGAATGTACAATTTTCATAGTCATGAAAATACAGAAAAATCTTTAAATGAGAAGGTGTGTCCAAACTTTTGGTCTGTACTGTAATATATATATATGTATATATGCCCATGGACCCATTCTATGTCCATTTTTCAAGCCGGCGAGAAGATGTCGCCGTACGGGTGCCATACGGATGACACACGGATAATTTTTGGAGAAAAAAAATTGCATCCTCATATTGAATACGGATCACTGTTCAGGAAATTTCCTGCGTATCTCGGCCACAAAAAACAGACCGTATTTTGATACCTTAGGTGTGACCCCGGCCTGAGTATGAAAATTGCTTTATTGACAACCTCTCAAACCAGCTAGCAGAGTCAAATCCTAGCAGTGTTAGCATTTGGCAAGATGACCTGCTCCCCAAAGGTTTGACCTAGCGTACAAATAATCTGTAATAGCAAATTTTGAAACTTTCTAGAAAATTTGAAACATTTACCAAGCATTAATTCCATTTTTACATGACTTTGATTGAGGTGTCTATAGGGCATAAGTGGAGTATTTTGACCTTATGTATGTTTCATAGAACTTGCTTTAATTGGCTTGAAATATGAACAGTTTCATGGTTTTACAATAACAATGCATTTTTTTTAATTATTTTTACACCTCCAATAGTTTGGTCATTAACAGGTTTTTGGATCTCAAAATGAAAAGGGCACTAATTTTTGAACACAGATTTTGATGGAATGGCTGTCAGGCACCATGTTTCATTTGCAAGACTCCAGAGGTACTAATAGACGAAATTCACAGGAGCATATACAATAATCATCTGGTTTTCAGCCTTCAAAAATGGACAATTTTTAATCTCTGTTGTAATCTGTATGCTATCCGTATGACACAGTGTTAATACAATACAATATACTGTGTTAATACAAAATTAATGTAGCCATAAAAATCGAATGCTATATGGTTAATTGCACCCATATACTTGAATCGCCAGGTGCTATCTGAAATACAGAAGAGTGCAGTTTTTTATACAGTCAGTACTAGAACTAAATATTCGGTCTTGGAAATGTATCCTTAGGGTAAGTGCACTCAACCATTCTCCCCACAATACGTGTGATTACTCCAATCAGACTTTGATCAGAGTGACATCATTTTTTTTTTTTTGGAGGTGGAGAGAACAAAAAAAAGAAGTTTCTCCACCCTCTCCTTTCTGTCAGGCCATGAAAATCGGAACACACTCGAATGTCATCCAAGCGCGGTTTGATGTTTTCCACGGACCAAGAGACTTGCATTGACAATTTTGATCCGACCCTTAGATCAAAATCAGACTTGTCTCCAAAGTGGTCGAAGGAAAAAAAAATGGACATGTGCACAGCCTCATAGAATAACATGGGCATGAGTGCTATCTGGGAAGACTACACATACCACTCGTCCGATGCAACCCTTTACAGTGGAAATCCCAATAGAACAAAATACATGACTTGTACTTTTCATATTTATTATATATCTTTATTGCAATGAAAATAGATTAAAAATGAACAAAAGAGAGACTTTTTTCTTTTATTTAATTTCTAGTATTTTTTTCAAGATGATTTCTAAAAGTAAGCATCATACTAGTTTTGTTTCTTAGCTGAATCAATCAACAGCTCTGCAGTTACATTTCATAATGCATTTTTGTGGTCATAGGTTTATGTTGATTGCAAAATCACCTGCAAATACACACAGAGTTAAAAAATAATTGTATCTGGCTACAGCTGTAGCTTGTGGAAAAGAAAGCAGAGTGAAGAGAGTTGAATAGTTTGAAAATGTTTGAGGCACATCCTGTTGTCAGAGCTGGCTCCAGGTTTTTGTGGGCCCCAGTCGAAAGAGTCTCAGAGGGCACCTTTAACACATACCATAATTCATGATGCACGGATACAGGAGAGTAATATAGGGATAGCACAATGCCAAAGATTTCACTTCTTACATTCCATGAGTAATATCAGTAGCTCAGAAACCAGACAGTACAGTCCTCCATACAGTATTATGAGCACCACATAGTGCTCCATACATACTAATGAGCCCCATATATTGCTCCATACATTATTATAGGCACGACACAGTGCTCGATACAGAATAATGAGCCCCATATATTGCTCCATACATTGTTATAGGCACCACACAGTGCTCAATACAGAATAATGAGCCCCATATATTGCTCCATACAGTATTGTGGATCCCATATAATGCTCTATACAGTATAAAAAGCCCCAAATATTGCTCCATACAGTATTGTGGATCCCATATAATGCTCCATACAGTATAAAAAGCCGCATATATTGCTCCATACAGAATAATGGACTCCATATAATGATCCATACAGAATAATGAGCCCCATATATTGCTCCATAAAGAATAATGGACCCCATACAATGCTCCATACAGAATAGGCTCCATATAATGCTCCATACAGTATAAAAATCCCCATATTTTGCTCCATACAGAATAATGGACCCCATATATTGCTCCATACAGAATGAGTCCTATATATTGCTCCATACAGAAAAAATGACCCATATATTGCTCCATACAGAATGAGTCCTATATATTGCTCCATACAGAATAATGGACCCCATATAGTGCTCCATACAGAATAATGGGCCACATATATTGCTCTACACAATAAAATGGGCCCCTTATAATGCTCCATACAGAATAGGCTCCATATAATGATCCATAGAGTGCTCCATACATATGATGGGCACCATATAATGCTCCAGTATATTATGGGCCCCATATATTTCTCCAAACAGAATGGGGCCCATATAATGCTCCATATATAACTGACCCCATAAGATGTTCCATATATAATGAGCCCCATACGATGATCCATAAGTAATTGGCCTCATAAGAAGCTCCATATATAATTGGCCCCATTAGATGCTTCATATATAATGGGCCCCATATGCTGTTCCATATGTTTTTGGCCCCATAAGATGCTCCAAGCATTAAAAAAAAATTAAATACTCCCCTCTCCTCACTAGCGCTGCTCTGCTCTGTGATCTGTGACTGTCTGCACTGTGACTGTGTCTTCCGGCTATCTGCTCTGTGACTGTTCCGGCAGAGGGTGCACCGACGTAATGTCTTGATGCCCTCTGACCTGAACATCACAGTCAGAGGACGTGGAAGATGCCGCAGTGGTGGAGCGGGGAGAGGTAAGTATGCAAGTGCCGGGGGCCCTGAGCAGGTGGAGTGACCCACTCACGGGCGCCTTCCCTGGCACAGGCACCGGGCCTCCATAGTGCACTGGTGTTCCTGACGGCAAATGGGCCCCCTTGCCTGCTCAGGACCCTGGCACTTGCCTGGGTGCGCCGGGTGATCACACGAGGGCACTGTAGACCAAGATGGAAGGTGTAATCAGCAAATAAACTAATGTTTACTTCAAGTTTTTATGTTAAATGTATTTTTAAACATTTTTGAAATAGTTTTTTTCGGTTTTCCATATCGCGATGAAAAAATAGGAAATCTGGTGATTTTCACATTGACCACTAGGCTTTATGCCGGACTCATACTTCCTGTTACTTTACAGGAAGAAGGAATCCTAAGTTACATCTAGTTGCCAGTGTGAAATTACAAGATTTTACTAACAAAGATATAAAAATAAAAAAAATAAAAATAAAAACAATAAATGTAACATAAAAACCCCAATTTGAACAAGAAATGCTATTATTATTTAACGCGGAACAAAGGAAATTTCGAAAGGTTTTGGAAAGTTTCCCAACCCAGATATCCCTGGTGTGATATCCAAATCCTCCAGAGGAACAGCTGATTTCAATTCGAAGTTTTGCAATAAGGTAATTAATATGATAAATGTTTCAACTCGAGTCAGACTTTCTCCCAAACAAAGCTTTTTACCTGAAGCAAAATAAAAATGTACAATGTTACCGAAAAGCACCAGAACAAAATAATCCAACTTTGCATGTGTAATATATCAGGGCTTATTTCTAAAAGAAGGTGGCAGTGCTGGACTATGTGATGTGGTACCTGCAGCAATTATGGGGAAACCTGAGAGAGGTCTTGTGATCCTTCCTGAGCTGATGCAATATTCTGCAATGTGTATAATTTTAGGCATTTTCCCCAAGTGAGTGGCAAATTATTTATTTTGCTGGGTTCTGCGAATTCCTAAAAATTTGAGAAGAATTTGATTCACATCAAATCCACTTGTTTATCTCTAGATAAATCCTTTGCTTTTTAATGGCTTTAAATTGTGTGGTTTTTTTCCTTATAGAATGAACCTCTTTGGACCTTAGCGTAAAGCTGGCCATACACATTTGACTTATGTTTGCCAAACCCTCCAATATTAACTCATTCGGCTGGGGGTCTTATGCAGTGTTCTTCAACTCCTGTCCTCAACAACCACCAACATATCAGGTTTTAAGGATTTTGCCAAGTATTGCTCATGTGACTGAGTTAACTCCGGGCTAATACTAAAAAAAAACTGTGAAAGTGATTTGTTGGTGGTTCTTAAGGACTGAAGTTGGTGAACACTGGTCTAATGCGTATGAGGGCAGCGGCCAAATGATGGTTGGGTGTGATATCGATGGCCCTTGTCTGATTTCAGACTGCCATTGTTCTCCCTGAGATAAGACGCTGGCTAACCTGTCAGTTGGCAACTGTCTGGAGAACACAGGAATGCTTGGCCGAACGAGCTCTCCCATAATTGGGGGAGTCAACTGAGATGGCTGTTGGCTGAAGGTTTGTTCATCTAATGGCCATCTCATGGGTATGTCAAGGTTAAAATGCCTAATAAAAACTGCCACCCTGCAAAGTGCAGACTAGGGTTGAGCGAAACGGGTCGATCATTTTCAAAAGTCGCCGACTTTTGGCTAAGTCGGCGTCTCATGAAACCCGATCCGACCCCTGTGCTTGTCGGCCATGCGGTACGCGACTTTCGCGCCAAAGTCGCGTTTCAATGACGCGAAAAGCGCCATTTCTCAGCCAATGAAGGTGAACGCAGAGTGTGGGCAGCGTGATGACATAGATCCTGGTCCCCACCATCTTAGAGAAGGGCATTGCAGTGATTGGCTTGCTGTCTGCGGCGTCACAGGGGCTATAAAGGGGCGTTCCCGCCGACCGCCATCTTACTGCTGCTGATCTGAGCTTAGGGAGAGGTTGCTGCCGCTTCGTCAGAAGCAGGGAGAGCGTTAGGCAGGGTCCACTAACCACCAAACCGCTTGTGCTGCAGCGATTTCCACTGTCCAACACCACCTTCGGTGTGCAGGGACTGTGGAAGCTATTTTTTTTTTTTTTTCCCCTCAGCGCTGTAGCTCATTGGGCTGCCCTAGAAGGCTCCGTGATAGCTGTATTGCTGTGTGTACGCCACTGTGGAAACCAACTGCTTTTTTCAAAGCACATATCCTCTTGTTCCTTCCTTTCTGCACAGCTATCTTTTTTGTTTGTCCACACTTTTTATTTAATTTGTGCATCAGTCCACTCCTATTGCTGCCTGCCATACCTGGCTTACATTACTGCAGGGAGATAGTAATTGTAGGACAGTTTTTTTTTTTTTTTTTTTTTTTTTTTGTGGGAGATTAAGATTGGCATTTCTGCTACAGTGCCATCCCTGTGTGTGCCATCTCTCACTGAGTGGGCCATAGAAAGCCTATTTATTTTTTCCGTGATTTGTGTTCTAAAATCTACCTCAACACAAAAACACTACATCAATCAGTGGGAGAAAAATATTGGCCTCAGTCAGGGCTTGTGTGCCACTGCTGTGTGTGCTATCTCTCATTCAGTGGGCTATAGCAAGCCTATTTTTTTTTTTTTTTTTTAATATTATTTGGTTTCTAAAGTCTCCCTGAAAAAAAAAAAAAACCTAAAAAAACAGTGGGAGAGTAATATTGCCCTTTCAGCTTGTGTGCCAGTCTTGACTCCTGGGTGTGCCACCTCTCTCCCTCTCATTCAGTGGGCCATAGAAAGCCTATTTATTTTTTTTAAAAAATATTATTGGGTTTCTAAAGTCTCCCTGAAAAAACAAAAAATACATAAAAAAACAGTGGGAGAGTAATATTGCCCTTTCAGCTTGTGTGCCAGTCTTGACTCCTGGGTGTGCCACCTCTCTCCCTTTCATTCAGTGGGCCATAGAAAGCCTATTTATTTTTTCCGTGATTTGTGTTCTAAATTCTACCTCAACACAAAAACACTACATCAATCAGTGGGAGAAAAATATTGGCCTCAGTCAGGGCTTGTGTGCCACTGCTGTGTGTGCTATCTCTCATTCAGTGGGCTATAGCAAGCCTATTTTTTTTTTTTTTTTTTTTTTAATATTATTTGGTTTCTAAAGTCTCCCTGAAAAAAAAAAAAAAACCTAAAAAAACAGTGGGAGAGTAATATTGCCCTTTCAGCTTGTGTGCCAGTCTTGACTCCTGGGTGTGCCACCTCTCTCCCTCTCATTCAGTGGGCCATAGAAAGCCTATTTATTTTTTTTTTTTAATATTATTTGGTTTCTAATTCTCCCTGAAAAAAAAAAAAAAACCTAAAAAAACAGTGGGAGAATAATATTGCCCTTTCAGCTTGTGTGCCAGTCTTGACTCCTGGGTGTGCCACCTCTCTCCCTCTCATTCAGCGGGCCATAGAAAGCCTATTTATTTTTTTTTAAAAATATTATTGGGTTTCTAAAGTCTCCCTGAAAAAACAAAAAATACATAAAAAAACAGTGGGAGAGTAATATTGCCCTTTCAGCTTGTGTGCCAGTCTTGACTCCTGGGTGTGCCACCTCTCTCCCTTTCATTCAGTGGGCCATAGAAAGCCTATTTATTTTTTTTTTTAAATATTATTGGGTTTCTAAAGTCTCCCTGAAAAAAAAAAAAAAACCTAAAAAAACAGTGGGAGAGTAATATTGCCCTTTCAGCTTGTGTGCCAGTCTTGACTCCTGGGTGTGCCACCTCTCTCCCTCTCATTCAGTGGGCCATAGAAAGCCTATTTATTTTTTTTTTAAAATATTATTGGGTTTCTAAAGTCTCCCTGAAAAAAAAAAAAAAAACCTAAAAAAACAGTGGGAGAGTAATATTGCCCTTTCAGCTTGTGTGCCAGTCTTGACTCCTGGGTGTGCCACCTCTCTCCCTCTCATTCAGTGGGCCATAGAAAGCCTATTTATTTTTTTTTTTAAATATTATTGGGTTTCTAAAGTCTCCCTGAAAAAACAAAAAATACATAAAAAAACAGTGGGAGAGTAATATTGCCCTTTCAGCTTGTGTGCCAGTCTTGACTCCTGGGTGTGCCACCTCTCTCCCTTTCATTCAGTGGGCCATAGAAAGCCTATTTATTTTTTCCGTGATTTGTGTTCTAAATTCTACCTCAACACAAAAACACTACATCAATCAGTGGGAGAAAAATATTGGCCTCAGTCAGGGCTTGTGTGCCACTGCTGTGTGTGCTATCTCTCATTCAGTGGGCTATAGCAAGCCTATTTTTTTTTTTTTTTTTTTTTTATATTATTTGGTTTCTAAAGTCTCCCTGAAAAAAAAAAAAAAACCTAAAAAAACAGTGGGAGAGTAATATTGCCCTTTCAGCTTGTGTGCCAGTCTTGACTCCTGGGTGTGCCACCTCTCTCCCTCTCATTCAGTGGGCCATAGAAAGCCTATTTATTTTTTTTTTTAAATATTATTGGGTTTCTAAAGTCTCCCTGAAAAAACAAAAAATACATAAAAAAACAGTGGGAGAGTAATATTGCCCTTTCAGCTTGTGTGCCAGTCTTGACTCCTGGGTGTGCCACCTCTCTCCCTTTCATTCAGTGGGCCATAGAAAGCCTATTTATTTTTTTTTTAAAATATTATTGGGTTTCTAAAGTCTCCCTGAAAAAAAAAAAAAAACCTAAAAAAACAGTGGGAGAGTAATATTGCCCTTTCAGCTTGTGTGCCAGTCTTGACTCCTGGGTGTGCCACCTCTCTCCCTCTCATTCAGTGGGCCATAGAAAGCCTATTTATTTTTTTTTTAAAATATTATTGGGTTTCTAAAGTCTCCCTGAAAAAACAAAAAATACATAAAAAAACAGTGGGAGAGTAATATTGCCCTCTCAGCTTGTGTGCCAGTCTTGACTCCTGGGTGTGCCACCTCTCTCTCTCTAATTGTGGGCCATAGAAAGCCTTTTTTTTTTTTTTTTTTAATATTATTTGGTTTCTAAAGTCTCCCTGAGAAAAAAAAAAAAATAAATTAGGTGGGAGATTAATATTGACATTAGTGCTTGAGTGACAGTCCTGCGTGTGTGTCATCTCTGTGATTTTGTGCCACAGAAAACAGAGTGTGTAACATTGTGCCTGATTTTCCTTGTGGTCTCACCAACCTGTTAAGGGATATTGAAATCATACTGAAGTTATAGCTCACCGTGTAAGTTGTTTGACAGCAACAAATAAAGTTACTTTGGTTAAGATTTTAAAACAATGAGGAAGTCTGGTGCAAGAGGTCGTCGTGGGCGTTCATTGTCAGCTGGTAATGATGGTAGTGGTAGAGGAGCATCAGGTGGTCGTGGGGATAAAAATATTCCACCTAAGTCTGGAGCTGTGGAGCCAGTTTCGTCGTCAGGCTACACAAGGCCTCGAACGCTCTCTTTTCTGGGAGTAGGAAAACCGCTTTTAAAGGCGGAGCAGCAACAGCAAGTTTTGGCTTACATTGCAGACTCAGCCTCTAGCTCTTTTGCCTCCTCTTCCGAAACTGGTAAATGTAAAAGCAGCGCGTCGCTTGTGGATGTTCACGGTCAGGGACAAGTCGCTTCCTTGTCCTCCTCAGCAAAAACTACAACAAGAGAGAAGGATGCAGCAGGCGACACAACGGGTCACTCCATGGAGCTCTTTACACATACCGTCCCTGGCTTAGAAAGTGAAACATTTAACAGGCCATGCCCATTACAAGTATATTCTGACATGGAGTGCACTGATGCACAGCCACAGCCAGAGTACTATGCTGCTCCTTTGACTCAGACCACCACATTGCCCTCTCAGGGTACAGATCCACAATCAGACCCTGATGAGACTATGTTGCCCCGCCACGAACGCTATACCACCGACCGACACAGTGACACAGACGAAGTTGCACACGAGCTCGAAGAGGAGGTAATAGATGACCCAGTTATTGACCCCGATTGGCAGCCATTGGGGGAACAGGGTGCAGGCGGCAGTAGTTCAGAAGCGGAGGTGGAGGAGGGGCCGCAGCAGGCATCAACATCGCAACAGGTTACATCTGCCGGGCCCGTATCTGGCCCAAAACGCGTGTCAAAGCCAAAACCTGTTGGAGCACAGCGTTGCCATCCGGTTAAAGCTCAGTCTGCAATCCCTGAAAAGGGATCCGAGTCTAGGAAGAGTGCAGTCTGGCATTTTTTTAAACAACATCCAACTGATCAGCGCAAAGTCATCTGTCAAAAATGTTCAACTAGCTTAAGCAGAGGTCAGAATCTGAAAAGTCTAAATACTAGTTGCATGCATAGACACTTAACCACCATGCATTTTCAAGCCTGGACTAACTACCAAACGTCCCTCAAGGTTGTAGCACCCTCGGCCAATGAAGCTAGTCAGCAACGCAACATCCCTTCCGTCACTGTAAGGCCACCATTTTCCGCACCACAGGCAGTATCTGTGCAGGTTTCTTTGCCAGCCAAAAGCAGTCAGGGTCAGGGAATCACCAGTTTTGTAGGAGGAAATATTGCATCTAGGGCACCGGCGGAAACAATACCGTCTCCAACCGTCTCTCAGTCTGCCATGTACACCGGCACACCCGAAAGTTCCACGATCTCCAGCTCTCCAGTCCAGCTCACCCTACATGAGACTCTGGTTAGAAAAAGGAAGTACTTATCCTCGCATCCGCGTACACAGGGTTTTAACGCCCACATAGCTAGACTAATCTCGTTAGAGATGATGCCCTACCGGTTAGTTGAAAGCGAAGCTTTCAAAGCCCTGATGGAGTACGCTGAACCACGATACGAGCTACCCAGTCGACACTTTTTTTCCAGAAAAGCCATCCCAGCCCTGCACCAGCATGTTAAACAGCGCATCGTCCATGCACTCAGGCAATCTGTGAGTACAAAGGTGCACCTGACTACAGATGCATGGACCAGTAGGCATGGCCAGGGACGTTATGTGTCCATCACGGCACACTGGGTGAATGTGGTGGATGCAGGGTCCACAGGCGACATCAATTTAGGGACAGTTGTGCCTAGCCCACGGTCTAGGAAACAGTTGGCTGTAGGCGTTCGCACCCCCTCCTCCTCCTCCTCCTCGTCCTCCTGCAGAAGCTACAGCTCTTCCACAGAACGCAGTCTGCCAACCACTCCATCGGCAGATGACACTGTTGCACACCAGTTGTCCCATTATGGGCCAGCTACTGCCAAGCGTCAGCAGGCTGTATTGGCTATGAAGTGCTTGGGCGACAATAGACACACCGCGGAAGTTCTGTCCGAGTTCTTGCAACAAGAAACGCAGTCGTGGCTGGGCACAGTAGATCTTGAGGCAGGCAAGGTAGTGAGTGATAACGGAAGGAATTTCATGGCTGCCATCTCCCTTTCCCAACTGAAACACATTCCTTGCCTGGCTCACACCTTAAACCTGGTGGTGCAGTGCTTATTGAAAACTTATCCTGGGTTCTCCGACCTGCTCCTCAAAGTGCGTGCACTTTGCTCACATATCCGACGTTCGCCTGTACACGCCAGCCGTATGCAGACCTATCAGCGGTCTTTGAACCTTCCCCAGCATCGCCTAATCATAGACGTTGCAACAAGGTGGAACTCAACACTGCACATGCTTCAGAGACTGTGCGAACAGAGGCGTGCTGTTATTTATTTGTGGGAGGATACACGGGCAGGCAGTAGGATGGCAGACATGGAGTTGTCAGGTGTGCAGTGGTCTAAGATACAAGACATGTGTCAAGTCCTTCAGTGCTTTGAGGAATGCACACGGCTGGTTAGTGCAGACAACGCCGTAATAAGCATGAGCATCCCCCTAATGCGTCTGCTGATGCAAAGTTTGACGCACATAAAGGAGCAGGCGTCTGCACCAGAGGAAGAGGAAAGCCTTGATGACAGTCAGCCATTGTCTGGTCAGGGCAGTGTACAGGACGAGGTAGCGGGCGAAGAGGAGGTGGAGGACGAGGAGGATGATGGGGATGAGTATATTTTTAATGCCGAACCTTTCCCGGGGGCACAGGAATTTGGTTGCGTGTCACGGCCGGGTTCTGGTTTTTTGAGGGACACAAGTGACGTAGATTTGCCTGCAACTGCCCCTCAACCAATCACAACCGGAGATTTGACAACTGGAACTTTGGCCCACATGGCGGATTATGCCTTACGTATCCTAAAAAGGGACACACGCATTACGAAAATGATGAACGATGACGATTACTGGTTGGCCTGCCTCCTTGATCCACGCTATAAAGGCAAATTGCAAAATATTATGCCACATGAGAACTTGGAACTAATATTAGCAACCAAACAATCAACTCTTGTTGACCGTTTGCTTCAGGCATTCCCAGCACACAGCGCACGTGATCGTTCTCACACGAGCTCCAGGGGGCAGCAGACTAGGAGTGTTAGGGGTGCACACATCAGAAGTGGCATTGGACAGAGGGGTTTTCTGACCAGGTTGTGGAGTGATTTTGCTATGACCGCAGACAGGACAGGTACTGCTGCATCAATTGAAAGTGACAGGAGACAACATTTGTCCAGTATGGTTACTAACTATTTTTCATCCCTTATCGATGTTCTCCCTCAACCGTCATTCCCATTTGATTACTGGGCCTCCAAATTAGACACCTGGCCAGAATTGGCAGAATATGCATTGCAGGAGCTTGCTTGCCCGGCAGCAAGTGTCCTATCAGAAAGAGTATTCAGTGCTGCAGGTTCAATATTAACCGAAAAAAGGACTCGTCTGGCTACCCAAAATGTTGACGATCTAACATTCATTAAAATGAACCACAACTGGATTTCGAAATCTTTTGCCCCACCTTGCCCGGCCGACACCTAGCTTTCCTATGAAAAGCTCTTGCCTGTGAATTACTTTTCTAATGTCTAATTTGCTGCAGCTGATTGTACAGCATACGACATGTTTACACCTCCCTAAATGGCAAAACTCCCCACACGGGGCCGTGGTATCGCGACTTGGCGCAAGCACCCGTGAGACTGCTGTTTGTCTGAAGAGGTGGGTGTGCTCGCTTTTGGTTGACGGCATTGCTACTGGGTCCCTCATAGTACAATGTAGTGTCTCTGGCGGTGGTGGTGCGCACCCAACGTCAGACACACCGTTGTAACATGAGGGGCCCTGGGGCGGTCCCGCCGGCCTCAAGAGAGTTCCCCCCTACCCCAGCTCAAAATGTGCTCTACCACGTGCAAAATTATGTCGCACAGCTCCACCAATCTTTAGTCTATTCGCTGACATCATTCAATGTCTGGCACTGACAATACAAATTTGTAGACATCTATGATGCAACTTAAAGTAGTCTGTGTCTGTGTCCTATATTGGCACCATTAAATAGTTACTGCCAAATTACTATGTCAGAAACTCAGTAGATGAGCCCACCCCTGTACCTAAGTATGCCACCTTTTTTTTTTGTTTTGGTTGTTTTGCGAGACATTAACATCTATTTATATTTTGGGAGTACTGGGACAGACACTCCTTGCACTACTCCTCCACTCACCACCAAGCTGCCTGTGTATCCATGTAACCGCTGTAAAACTGCCATGAGCCTATTGTTTGTTATTTTAGGCCTTTGATAGCCTGTCTGCGGCCCCTACTTGCAATACTCCTCCACTGACCACCAAGCTGCCTGCCCGTGTATCCATGTAACCGCTGTGAAACTGCCATGAGCCTATTGTTTGTTATTTTAGGCCTTTGATAGCCTGTCTGCGGTCCCTACTTTAAATACTCCTCCACTGACCAGACCACTGCTGCCCGTGTACCCCTGGAACCAATTATAAAGTGCCTACAGCCAGCCCATTTTTTTATGTTAGGCCTTTGAAGCCTGTCTGCGGTCCCTACTTGCAATACTCCTCCACTGACCACAATGCTGCCTGGAGTGCCTGCCTGTGTATCCATGTAACCGATGTAAAACTGCCATGACTGCCTACTGTTTGTTATTTTAGGCCTTTGATAGCCTGTCTGCAGCCCCTACTTGCAATACTCCTCCACTGACCACCAAGCTGCCTGCCCGTGTATCCATGTAACCGCTGTGAAACTGCCATGAGCCTATTGTTTGTTATGTTAGGCCTTTGATAGCCTGTCTGCGGTCCCTACTTTAAATACTCCTCCACTGACCAGACCACTGCTGCCCGTGTACCCCTGGAACCAATTATAAAGTGCCTACAGCCAGCCCATTTTCTTATGTTAGGCCTTTGAAGCCTGTCTGCGGTCCCTACTTTAAATACTCCTCCACTGACCACCAAGCTGCCTGCCCGTGTATCCATGTAACCGCTGTAAAACTGCCATGAGCCTATTGTTTGTTATTTTAGGCCTTTGATAGCCTGTCTGCGGCCCCTACTTGCAATACTCCTCCACTGACCACAATGCTGCCTGGAGTGCCTGCCTGTGTATCCATGTAACCGATGTAAAACTGCCATGACTGCCTACTGTTTGTTATTTTAGGCCTTTGATAGCCTGTCTGCAGCCCCTACTTGCAATACTCCTCCACTGACCACCAAGCTGCCTGCCCGTGTATCCATGTAACCGCTGTGAAACTGCCATGAGCCTATTGTTTGTTATGTTAGGCCTTTGATAGCCTGTCTGCGGTCCCTACTTTAAATACTCCTCCACTGACCAGACCACTGCTGCCCGTGTACCCCTGGAACCAATTATAAAGTGCCTACAGCCAGCCCATTTTCTTATGTTAGGCCTTTGAAGCCTGTCTGCGGTCCCTACTTTAAATACTCCTCCACTGACCACCAAGCTGCCTGCCCGTGTATCCATGTAACCGCTGTAAAACTGCCATGAGCCTATTGTTTGTTATTTTAGGCCTTTGATAGCCTGTCTGCGGCCCCTACTTGCAATACTCCTCCACTGACCACAATGCTGCCTGGAGTGCCTGCCTGTGTATCCATGTAACCGATGTAAAACTGCCATGACTGCCTACTGTTTGTTATTTTAGGCCTTTGATAGCCTGTCTGCAGCCCCTACTTGCAATACTCCTCCACTGACCACCAAGCTGCCTGCCCGTGTATCCATGTAACCGCTGTGAAACTGCCATGAGCCTATTGTTTGTTATGTTAGGCCTTTGATAGCCTGTCTGCGGTCCCTACTTTAAATACTCCTCCACTGACCAGACCACTGCTGCCCGTGTACCCCTGGAACCAATTATAAAGTGCCTACAGCCAGCCCATTTTCTTATGTTAGGCCTTTGAAGCCTGTCTGCGGTCCCTACTTTAAATACTCCTCCACTGACCACCAAGCTGCCTGCCCGTGTATCCATGTAACCGCTGTAAAACTGCCATGAGCCTATTGTTTGTTATTTTAGGCCTTTGATAGCCTGTCTGCGGCCCCTACTTGCAATACTCCTCCACTGACCACAATGCTGCCTGGAGTGCCTGCCTGTGTATCCATGTAACCGATGTAAAACTGCCATGACTGCCTACTGTTTGTTATTTTAGGCCTTTGATAGCCTGTCTGCAGCCCCTACTTGCAATACTCCTCCACTGACCACCAAGCTGCCTGCCCGTGTATCCATGTAACCGCTGTGAAACTGCCATGAGCCTATTGTTTGTTATGTTAGGCCTTTGATAGCCTGTCTGCGGCCCCTACTTGCAATACTCCTCCACTGACCACCAAGCTGCCTGCCCGTGTATCCATGTAACCGCTGTGAAACTGCCATGAGCCTATTGTTTGTTATTTTAGGCCTTTGATAGCCTGTCTGCGGTCCCTACTTTAAATACTCCTCCACTGACCAGACCACTGCTGCCCGTGTACCCCTGGAACCAATTATAAAGTGCCTACAGCCAGCCCATTTTTTTATGTTAGGCCTTTGAAGCCTGTCTGCGGTCCCTACTTGCAATACTCCTCCACTGACCACAATGCTGCCTGGAGTGCCTGCCTGTGTATCCATGTAACCGATGTAAAACTGCCATGACTGCCTACTGTTTGTTATTTTAGGCCTTTGATAGCCTGTCTGCAGCCCCTACTTGCAATACTCCTCCACTGACCACCAAGCTGCCTGCCCGTGTATCCATGTAACCGCTGTGAAACTGCCATGAGCCTATTGTTTGTTATGTTAGGCCTTTGATAGCCTGTCTGCGGTCCCTACTTTAAATACTCCTCCACTGACCAGACCACTGCTGCCCGTGTACCCCTGGAACCAATTATAAAGTGCCTACAGCCAGCCCATTTTCTTATGTTAGGCCTTTGAAGCCTGTCTGCGGTCCCTACTTTAAATACTCCTCCACTGACCACCAAGCTGCCTGCCCGTGTATCCATGTAACCGCTGTAAAACTGCCATGAGCCTATTGTTTGTTATTTTAGGCCTTTGATAGCCTGTCTGCGGCCCCTACTTGCAATACTCCTCCACTGACCACAATGCTGCCTGGAGTGCCTGCCTGTGTATCCATGTAACCGATGTAAAACTGCCATGACTGCCTACTGTTTGTTATTTTAGGCCTTTGATAGCCTGTCTGCAGCCCCTACTTGCAATACTCCTCCACTGACCACCAAGCTGCCTGCCCGTGTATCCATGTAACCGCTGTGAAACTGCCATGAGCCTATTGTTTGTTATGTTAGGCCTTTGATAGCCTGTCTGCGGTCCCTACTTTAAATACTCCTCCACTGACCAGACCACTGCTGCCCGTGTACCCCTGGAACCAATTATAAAGTGCCTACAGCCAGCCCATTTTCTTATGTTAGGCCTTTGAAGCCTGTCTGCGGTCCCTACTTTAAATACTCCTCCACTGACCACCAAGCTGCCTGCCCGTGTATCCATGTAACCGCTGTAAAACTGCCATGAGCCTATTGTTTGTTATTTTAGGCCTTTGATAGCCTGTCTGCGGCCCCTACTTGCAATACTCCTCCACTGACCACAATGCTGCCTGGAGTGCCTGCCTGTGTATCCATGTAACCGATGTAAAACTGCCATGACTGCCTACTGTTTGTTATTTTAGGCCTTTGATAGCCTGTCTGCAGCCCCTACTTGCAATACTCCTCCACTGACCACCAAGCTGCCTGCCCGTGTATCCATGTAACCGCTGTGAAACTGCCATGAGCCTATTGTTTGTTATGTTAGGCCTTTGATAGCCTGTCTGCGGTCCCTACTTTAAATACTCCTCCACTGACCAGACCACTGCTGCCCGTGTACCCCTGGAACCAATTATAAAGTGCCTACAGCCAGCCCATTTTCTTATGTTAGGCCTTTGAAGCCTGTCTGCGGTCCCTACTTTAAATACTCCTCCACTGACCACCAAGCTGCCTGCCCGTGTATCCATGTAACCGCTGTAAAACTGCCATGAGCCTATTGTTTGTTATTTTAGGCCTTTGATAGCCTGTCTGCGGCCCCTACTTGCAATACTCCTCCACTGACCACAATGCTGCCTGGAGTGCCTGCCTGTGTATCCATGTAACCGATGTAAAACTGCCATGACTGCCTACTGTTTGTTATTTTAGGCCTTTGATAGCCTGTCTGCAGCCCCTACTTGCAATACTCCTCCACTGACCACCAAGCTGCCTGCCCGTGTATCCATGTAACCGCTGTGAAACTGCCATGAGCCTATTGTTTGTTATGTTAGGCCTTTGATAGCCTGTCTGCGGTCCCTACTTTAAATACTCCTCCACTGACCAGACCACTGCTGCCCGTGTACCCCTGGAACCAATTATAAAGTGCCTACAGCCAGCCCATTTTCTTATGTTAGGCCTTTGAAGCCTGTCTGCGGTCCCTACTTTAAATACTCCTCCACTGACCACCAAGCTGCCTGCCCGTGTATCCATGTAACCGCTGTAAAACTGCCATGAGCCTATTGTTTGTTATTTTAGGCCTTTGATAGCCTGTCTGCGGCCCCTACTTGCAATACTCCTCCACTGACCACAATGCTGCCTGGAGTGCCTGCCTGTGTATCCATGTAACCGATGTAAAACTGCCATGACTGCCTACTGTTTGTTATTTTAGGCCTTTGATAGCCTGTCTGCAGCCCCTACTTGCAATACTCCTCCACTGACCACACCAATGCTGCCCGTGTACCCCTGGAACCTATTTAAAAGTTCATAGAGCCTAGTTATATATTTTATTTACTATTAATAAGGCCATGATGGACTACGCTGTACCACGCTACAAGCTAACCAGTCGACACTTCTTTTGCGAGAAAAGCCATCCCAACCCTCCACCAGCATGTAGAAGACCGCATTGTCCATGCACTCTGGCAATCTGTGAGTACAAAGGTGCACCTGACAACAGACGCATGGACCTGTAGGCATGGCCACGGAAGATTACGTGTCCATTACGGCGCAATGGGTTAATGTGGTGGATGCATGGTCCACAGGGGACAGCCTACTAAGTCTGTCTGCAGTCCCTAATTCAAATTGTCCTCCACTGTCTAAATCGGAACTTCCACCTTCTGGCTTTCGGCCTATAGTATCAGAAATTAAACTGCATTTGGCCTTCAACTTTGGTTAGGGCCTACTAACGGCTTCTGCCCCTCCCTGGTGTTGCCCTCAACTAAATAAAGCTGAGCTTCAACCTTCCGGCTCTCATTATGTGGTTTAAAAAAAAAAAATGGTGGTTAGGGCCTACTAACGGCTTCTGCCCCTCCCTGGTGTTGCCCTCAACTAAATAAAGCTGAGCTTCAACCTTCCGGCTCTCATTATGTGGTTTAAAAAAAAAAAATGGTGGTTAGGGCCTACTAACGGCTTCTGCCCCTCCCTGGTGTTGCCCTCAACTAAATAAAGCTGAGCTTCAACCTTCTGCTCCAAATTACCATTTTAAAAAATGCAATAGGCTTTTCAGGCCTACTAAAGGTGTCTGTCTGTGTGCCCCTCCCTGGTGTTGTCCTCAACTAAATAAAGCTGAGCTTCAACCTTCCGGCTCTCATTATGTGGTTTTAAAAAAAAAAATGGTGGTTAGGGCCTACTAACGGCTTCTGCCCCTCCCTGGTGTTGTCCTCAACTAAATAAAGCTGAGCTTCAACCTTCCGGCTCTCATTATGTGGTTTTAAAAAAAAAAATGGTGGTTAGGGCCTACTAACGGCTTCTGCCCCTCCCTGGTGTTGTCCTCAACTAAATAAAGCTGAGCTTCAACCTTCCGGCTCTCATTATGTGGTTTTAAAAAAAAAAATGGTGGTTAGGGCCTACTAACGGCTTCTGCCCCTCCCTGGTGTTGTCCTCAACTAAATAAAGCTGAGCTTCAACCTTCCGGCTCTCATTATGTGGTTTTAAAAAAAAAATGGTGGTTAGGGCCTACTAACGGCTTCTGCCCCTCCCTGGTGTTGTCCTCAACTAAATAAAGCTGAGCTTCAACCTTCCGGCTCTCATTATGTGGTTTTAAAAAAAAAAATGGTGGTTAGGGCCTACTAACGGCTTCTGCCCCTCCCTGGTGTTGTCCTCAACTAAATAAAGCTGAGCTTCAACCTTCCGGCTCTCATTATGTGGTTTTAAAAAAAAAAATGGTGGTTAGGGCCTACTAACGGCTTCTGCCCCTCCCTGGTGTTGTCCTCAACTAAATAAAGCTGAGCTTCAACCTTCCGGCTCTCATTATGTGGTTTTAAAAAAAAAATGGTGGTTAGGGCCTACTAACGGCTTCTGCCCCTCCCTGGTGTTGTCCTCAACTAAATAAAGCTGAGCTTCAACCTTCCGGCTCTCATTATGTGGTTTTAAAAAAAAAAATGGTGGTTAGGGCCTACTAACGGCTTCTGCCCCTCCCTGGTGTTGTCCTCAACTAAATAAAGCTGAGCTTCAACCTTCCGGCTCTCATTATGTGGTTTTAAAAAAAAAATGGTGGTTAGGGCCTACTAACGGCTTCTGCCCCTCCCTGGTGTTGCCCTCAACTAAATAAAGCTGAGCTTCAACCTTCTGCTCCAAATTACCATTTTGAAAAATGCAATAGGCTTTTCAGGCCTACAAAAGGTGTCTGTCTGTGTGCCCCTCCCTGGTGTTGTCCTCAACTAAATAAAGCTGAGCTTCAACCTTCCGGCTCTCATTATGTGGTTTTAAAAAAAAAAATGGTGGTTAGGGCCTACTAACGGCTTCTGCCCCTCCCTGGTGTTGTCCTCAACTAAATAAAGCTGAGCTTCAACCTTCCGGCTCTCATTATGTGGTTTAAAAAAAAAAAATGGTGGTTAGGGCCTACTAACGGCTTCTGCCCCTCCCTGGTGTTGTCCTCAACTAAATAAAGCTGAGCTTCAACCTTCCGGCTCTCATTATGTGGTTTTAAAAAAAAAATGGTGGTTAGGGCCTACTAACGGCTTCTGCCCCTCCCTGGTGTTGCCCTCAACTAAATAAAGCTGAGCTTCAACCTTCTGCTCCAAATTACCATTTTGAAAAATGCAATAGGCTTTTCAGGCCTACTAAAGGTGTCTGTCTGTGTGCCCCTCCCTGGTGTTGTCCTCAACTAAATAAAGCTGAGCTTCAACCTTCCGGCTCTCATTATGTGGTTTAAAAAAAAAAAATGGTGGTTAGGGCCTACTAACGGCTTCTGCCCCTCCCTGGTGTTGTCCTCAACTAAATAAAGCTGAGCTTCAACCTTCCGGCTCTCATTATGTGGTTTTAAAAAAAAAATGGTGGTTAGGGCCTACTAACGGCTTCTGCCCCTCCCTGGTGTTGCCCTCAACTAAATAAAGCTGAGCTTCAACCTTCTGCTCCAAATTACCATTTTGAAAAATGCAATAGGCTTTTCAGGCCTACAAAAGGTGTCTGTCTGTGTGCCCCTCCCTGGTGTTGTCCTCAACTAAATAAAGCTGAGCTTCAACCTTCCGGCTCTCATTATGTGGTTTTAAAAAAAAAAATGGTGGTTAGGGCCTACTAACGGCTTCTGCCCCTCCCTGGTGTTGTCCTCAACTAAATAAAGCTGAGCTTCAACCTTCCGGCTCTCATTATGTGGTTTAAAAAAAAAAAATGGTGGTTAGGGCCTACTAACGGCTTCTGCCCCTCCCTGGTGTTGTCCTCAACTAAATAAAGCTGAGCTTCAACCTTCCGGCTCTCATTATGTGGTTTTAAAAAAAAAATGGTGGTTAGGGCCTACTAACGGCTTCTGCCCCTCCCTGGTGTTGCCCTCAACTAAATAAAGCTGAGCTTCAACCTTCTGCTCCAAATTACCATTTTGAAAAATGCAATAGGCTTTTCAGGCCTACTAAAGGTGTCTGTCTGTGTGCCCCTCCCTGGTGTTGTCCTCAACTAAATAAAGCTGAGCTTCAACCTTCCGGCTCTCATTATGTGGTTTAAAAAAAAAAAATGGTGGTTAGGGCCTACTAACGGCTTCTGCCCCTCCCTGGTGTTGCCCTCAAGTAAATAAAGCTGAGCTTCAACCTTCTGCTCCAAATTACCATTTTAAAAAATGCAATAGGCTTTTCCGGCCTACTAAAGGTGTCTGCCCCTCCCTGGTGTTGTCCTCAACTGAACAAAGCTGAGCTTCCACATTCTGGCTTTCGCCCTATACTATCAGATATTAAACTGCATTTGGCCTACTAGTGTGGTTAGGCCCTTGAAACAGTGTCTGCTGCTCTTGGGTTTGCTACTCCACTGAACAAAGCAATGCCGCCTGTTTAGTCCTGTTACCAATTTTGAACTGCATGTAGCCTACTTTATTCTTTGGCCCTATATCTGTTTCCTCCTCATCCTGCCCATTGCCCAGCCACTGCTAAATGAGTCTGCTGGTACATTGACCTAGACCACTACATTCCCCTTGTACTCTACACAGCCAGAATCTGTCCCTGCTGAAAGTAAGGTTCCCCTTCCCGCATGTTATACCACCTTACACAGGGACAAAGAGGAAGGTGCAGATGAAAGTGCAGGTTCCTTCATCAGGTGGGGGGGCATACTCGTTGGCGACGTCACTGGCACAGGGCCCCTCAGAGTACGCAAAAGTGTCGCTGCTGGTGGGAGGCGCCCCCGCCATGCAAACACACCGCCGTACTTTGAGGGGCCCTGTGCCAGTGGCAATGCGAACGAGTGGGCCCCCCCCCTGCTTGCTCAGGATCACAGCACTTGCAACTTTTAAATACTTACCTTTCCCTGCAACACCGCCGTGACGTAGTCCGCATTTCCTGGGCCCACGAAAAACTTGAGCCAGCCCTACTCCCCCCACAACTTTCACCCAATTCCCTATGCCCAACTATTATTATACAGTTAATTAAGATTGGCAAGCTTCAGAAACAAGAATGGATGTTTTTGGCATTAAAATGGGCACTGTAGGTGTTTTCCTGGCCTCCACTCACTGCCGACTATGCTTCCCCATTGACTTGCATTGGGTTTCGTGTTTCGGTCGATCCCCGACTTTTAGCGATAATCGGCCGACTGCACTCGACTCGACTCTGGACAAAATCGGGTTTCCCAAAACCCTACTCGATCTTAAAAAAATGAAAGTCGCTCAACCCTAGTGCAGACATTAAATGCTCTGATCCCTATGTGTGATGGCGTGCCCCCTTGAATTGATCTTTCTCAACTAGACAACAAAGGAATCATGTGAAACACTTTAAGGCTTCAAAGGAGATGGAAGTTATACTGATGTCCTGGTCCGTATGACATAATGTCTTGAAATGTAGCCTATGTCCCTGTTTTAAATAGGTTGGGAAATTTTGCACATGCAGAAACTTTATGTTTTTAATATGCACCCTTACTAAATGTATCCAGTGCAGCATAAAAAATGTGGTGTATGGTCCTCTTTAAGGACTTCTCATCAAATTTTCCATGTTGAACAGGACACATGATTTAATAGCAGACAGTAAAACATTGCGGGGATATTAGCAATTTTAAGTACTGGAATCAAATGAATTAACTTTAGTTAAAGCAAGCCTGTCAGCAGGATTTTGCTTAGTAACCTACAGACACTGTCAGATTGCCAGCATTAGGGCCCCTTTCCACTTGCGAGGAAAACGGACGAGTGCAATCCGATAAATAATCGGATTGCACTCGGACCAATGTTATTCAATAGGTGTCTTTTCATTTGCGATTTTTTTCTCAGTCGAAATCGGACTGAGAAAAATCAGGATCGGCTGAGAAAAAAATCGCAGCATGCTGCGTATTGCTGCGATTCTCGGACGAGACTCGCCAATGCAAGTCAATGGGTGCGAGAAAAAAATCTCACAGCACTCGCACCATGCGAGTTCTGTCCGTTTTTTACGCACCGGTGTCCTTTGAAAAGCAGGTAATACAGCGCGGTGTACAGTAAAATCACACTGACAGGTTAGAATAGAGTAGATATATACATATATATATGTCAGTGAGACACCTATATATGTATATTTATATTTAATGCAGCACAAGATAGCATTAAAGCCGCTAATTCAATTGCGGGCTTTTCATTTCTCCTTCCCATACCCGACAGGATATGAGACATGGTTTACATACAGTAAACCATCTCATATCCCCCTTTTTTTTGCATATTCCACACTACTAATGTTAGTAGTGTGTATGTGCAAAATTTCGGCCCAGTAGCTATTAAATTTAAGGGTTAAATCGCGGAAAAAATTGGCGTGGGCTCCCGCGCAATTTTCTCCGCCAGAGTAGTAAAGCCAGTGACTGAGGGCAGATATTAATAGGCAGGAGAGGGTCCATGGTTATTGGCCCCCCCGTGGCTAAAAACATCTGCCCCCAGCCACCCCAGAAAAGGCACATCTGGAAGATGCGCCAATTCTGGCACTTGGCCACTCTCTTCCCACTCCCGTGTAGTGGTGGGATATGGGGTAATGAAGGGTTAATGCCACTTTGCTATTGTAAGGTGACATTAAGCCAGATTATTAATGGAGAGGCGTCAATTATGACACCTATCCATTATTAATCCAATTGTATGAAAGGGTTAACAAAACACACACACATTATTAAAAAGTATTTTAATGAAATAAACACACCGGTTGTTTTAATATTTTATTGCTCTCTCAATCCATGTGAAGACCCTCGCTTGGAAAAATAATAAACCAACAATATACATACCTTCAGATGACCTGTCACGTCCCACGAGGTAATCCATCTGAAGGGGTTAAAGTCGCGGTGATGCGCCCCCTGCTGGTTGTCCTCATATGACCTCGAGCATGGGAAAAAGTTCCCAGGCTGTTGTTCATGAGGACAGCCAGCAGGGGGCGCATCACCGCGACTGAAGGTAACTATAGGTCATTGACCTACATTTCCTTCATTCCCCGGGCTTACAAGCACGAGCACAGCTGCATTAGCAGGGCTCCTGCTTGTAAAATATTTTAACCCCTTCAGATGGATTACCTCGTGGGACGTGACAGGTCATCTGAAGGTATTTATATTGTTGGTTTATTATTTTTCCAAGCGAGGGTCTTCACATGGATTGAGAGAGCAATAAAATATTAAAACAACCGGTGTGTTTATTTCATTAAAATACTTTTTAATCATGTGTGTGTGTTTTTTTAACCCTTTCATACAATTGGATTAATAATGGATAGGTGTCATAATTGACGCCTCTCCATTATTAATCTGGCTTAATGTCACCTTACAATAGCAAGGTGACATTAACCCTTCATTACCCCATATCCCACCGCTACATGGGAGCGGGAAGAGAGTGGCCAAGTGCCAGAATTGGCGCATCTTCCAGATGTGCCTTTTCTGGGGTGGCTGGGGGCAGATGTTTTTAGCCAGGGGGGGGCCAATAACCATGGACCCTCTCTAGGCTATTAATATCTGCCCTCAGTCACTGGCTTTACCGCTCTGGCGGAGAAAATTGCGCGGGAGCCCACGTCAATTTTTTCCGCCATTTAACCCTTTATTTTAGCAGCTACAGCGGCCAAATTTTGCACATACACACTACTAACATTAGTAGTGTGGAATATGCAAAAAAAAAGGGGGATATGAGATGGTTTACTGTATGTAATCATGCCTCATATCCTGTCGGGTATGGGAAGGAGAAATGAAAAGCCGGCAATTGAATTAGCGGCTTTAATGCTATCTAGCGCTGCATTCAATATAAATATACATATATAGGTGTCTCACTGACATATATATATGTATATATACCTATTCTATGTGTATATATCTACTCTATTCTAACCTGTCAGTGTGCTTTTACTGTACACAGCACTGATTTGCCGGCTTTTCAAAGGACACCAGTGCGTACAAATCGGACAGTAATACGGATGTCATACGAATGATGCGATTACAAAAAACGGATGATGCGATTAAAAATCGCATTGCACTCGCATTGCACTCGCATGACACTCGCATGACAATCGAATACGTTACATCCGTTTTTTCGGTCCAGATTGCGGACCGTTTTTTCTCTCGCAAGTGGAAAGGGACCCTTATACTGATACTTGGGGTGATGAAATCAATCTTGTGGTTGTTGCTTAATTTGTATTTGTAATTTTCAGTTAATGAGATTTTCGGCCTGTGTTTGGGGCTTTATGGGGTGCTCGCTTACATATGCATCCTTATATTCTTGTGATAGGACACTTCAGTGAACTTCCCCCTATTTTACAAACTGCGCAAACTATTGTTGGGTTAGAAATAAAAATTTACATACAGCAAAATGGCGGCACCAGTGCAGCAGCATCTATCGCATAATGCATATAATATTTTTTGGTACAAAAAAATATAATTCACTTGTAGCATCTATCACTTTCCAATACAAGCTACACAAGCCCCGCCGCCAGCGCCATTTTCCTGCAACCAATTTTTTTTTTCTCCAGCAAAATGACACCGGCAGCGAAACATGCGCAATAGCATCTATTGCTTTCCCATAGATGCTACTGCTCAAGCGCTGCCACCGGCGCCATTTTGCTGCAGCCAAATCTGTTTTTCTCCAGCAAAATGGCAGAGGCGCTTGCACAGTAGCATCTATTGGAAATCGATAGATGCTACTGTGCATGTGCCACCACCCACAACATTTTTCTAGAGGAAAAACAATTTGGCTGCAGCAAAATGGCGCCGACGCTTCCGCAGTAGCATCTATCAGAAAGTGCATGCGCCATCGCGGGACCATTTTGATGGAGAAAAATACATTTGTTTATCCAACAATATTATATGAATATGAAAAGCACTATCCTGACAGTATCTGTAGGTTAGGTTGGTTTCACACTAGCGTTCGGCAGGGCTGCGGATGACAGCCTTCTTCCTCCTTTAAGCCCCTCCCACTGCTGTGCCTCTTCCTTCAGCTCCGCCTACGTCTGCATGCATCCTGCGTACCCTATCTTTAACATTGGGTGCGTAGGCCATGCGGATGTATGCGGATGCCTCCGCACGTGTCGTTTTGACGCTGCGCCGACCGCAGTAAAATGCAACATGTTGCGTCCGACGCAGGTCAGCGCAGCGTCAAAACAACGCATGCGGAGGCATCCGCATACATCCGCATGGCCTGCGTACCCAATGTTAAAGTTAGGGTACGCAGGACACATGCAGATGTAGGCGGAGCTGATGGAACAGGAGCTGCAGTGGGCGGGGCTAAATGCAGGAAGAAGGCTGCCATCCACAGCCCTGCCGAAAGCAAGTCTGAAACTAGCCTTACTCAGCACAATCCTGCTGACAGGTTCCCTTTAAGTCCAAGTAGGTGTTATCAGATAGCAACTCATACAGGGAGAAGAAGCACAAGCCCTTAGTAAAATGTCTATAACAGCATCCACTTGGACGTAAACTTATTAGGTGCCAAATACTTTGATTGCTAACATTTCTGAAGTGGAGAGGCAAAAATTCAAAAAGTTTTGTTCTACTCTTCAGTGACTATTATCTTACGTATCCAGCTCAACATGAAAAATTTGGAGGAAGGTCCTCTTTTAAAAAAATCTGTTCTAGGATCAGACTCATTTTCAAGCTCAATTTTGGGAGGGGATCCGAAAAGCCACACTTATTGCTACTTTTAGCCTTAAAGGGAACCTGCCACCAGAAAAATGCTATTAAACTACAGATTTCTGGTTAATTTTAAGGTCAATAGTGTTACTGATCTGCCTGGTACACGCACTTAACCGAACATTTAGGGGAGAAAATTGACTTTATTCTCCCGGCAGCGTTACAGTCTCAGTCGCGGGGGTGGCCCCAGTGCTGGTTCAGTTCACCGCTCTGAGAATATAGACTGACCTTGACTGACAGCCAGCCCCAATGCAGAGCCAGTGTCAGTCATGACAGGGGGAGCGGTTACAATGGCCGATCTGCATTGTCAGAGCGGTGACTAAACCAGCTCCGCCCCATGACTGAAATCAGAGCGCTACCAGCGAGAATAAAGTTCATTTTCTCCAGGCAGCATTTGGCTAAGTGCAGATTACTAACGCTATTAACCTGCAGATTACCCAGATATCTACAGGTCAATAGTGTTTTTTCCTGGTGACAGGTTCCCTTTAACGAAAAATTTTAACGAAAAATAGCTCTTTCTGGGTTTTCAGATTCTTATCATCAAAACATTTTATAAGGAACTGTAAGTTATAATGGTAACAGACTCTAGAAAACCTCTTTAATTTTATTTTACACTACAAGATGTTAATAATGGATGTAAACATACCTGTAGCAAAAGGGATGAAGGCGTCATTCTTTTTAAATTCACCTTTTTCATTCAGGAAATTTTGGGGGTTGAATTCATTTGGGTACGCAAAGTGCGTAGGGTCTTTCAGAACCGAGGACAACATGATATATACATTGGTGTTCTGGAAATACAGAGAGTATAGCTTATGAAGGAAATCTCATAACTGTCTACCAAAACTCTTTTCATTTGCGCTAAAATAGATAAAAAATGTAAATAGTTGACTATTTGGGATACCCACCTTAGGAATGGAGTACCCTCTGTATTTAATGTCTCTTGTTGTTTTCCGTGGCAAACCGAAGGGAAGTAAATCTGTGAATCGTAGTATTTCATGTATAACCGCATCAGTGAACGGCATCTGGCTTCGGTCTTGAAACTTGGGGCATCGGTCATTGCCAATCACCTGGTCAATCTCCTTTTGGACTTTGGCTAATATTAATTAGAAAAGAAATAACAAATTATACATACAGTAGTAAAAAGTAGGGATACAACCAGACTTTTTATTTCATTACCAAATTTCCATTTTATATTTTTTATCCTATTCCTTAGGAATTGATATCTATTAAGAAGGAAAGGTGGTCAAACAATCCTGGAGTTGTAGAAAAGAAGACCAAGGTTGCCATTGCTTGAGGAAAAATACCTAGCTATTAAGGTTTGGATTACTCTATATAAATAAATGGCTTATACAAAACATCTAGGTATGACTATAGTCTAATGGGTGCCAAATATCCAACAAAAGATAATACTACCTGGTGTAGATTTCAGAACAAATCAATTGCAGGGGCGGATATACCGCATGTGCAGCTGATTCAGTGTCAGTGAATATATACTTTGTACAGTATATTAAGGGTAAAATGAAAGTGAAAAATTGCTTTTTTTTAATACAAATATAAAATTATGAAAAACATTTGAAATAATCATATTTTTAGATACAGTTTCTAAAAGCAAATATCAGTAATTAACATGAACATTCGCATAGTGCAATGATCAACATATTTTAACCCCTTCATGACCGTGGGATTTTCCGTTTTTTCCGTGTTTGTTTTTCGCTCCCCTTCTTCCCAAAGCCATAACTTTTTTATTTTTCTGTCAATTTGGCCATGTGAGGGCTTATTTTTTGCGGGATGAGTTGTACTTTTGAAAAACATTATTGGTTTTACCATGTCGTGTACTAGAAAACAGGAAAAAAATTCCAAGTGCGGTGAAATTGCAAAAAAGTGCAGTCCCACACTTGTTTTTTGTTTGGCTTTTTTGCTAAGTTCACTAAATGCTAAAACTGACCTGCCATTATGATTCTACTGGTCAGTACAAGTTCATAGACACCTAACATGACTAGGTTATTTTTTATCTAAGTGGTGAAAAAAAATTCCAAACTTTGCTAAAAAAAAAAAAAATTGCGCCATTTTCCGATACTCGTAGCGTCTCCATTTTTCATGATCTGGGGTCGGTTGAGGGCTTATTTTTTGCATGCCAAGCTGGCATTTTTAATGATACCATTTTGGTGCAGATATGTTCTTTTGATCGCCCGTTATTGCATTTTAATGCAATGTCGCGATGACCAAAAAAACGTAATTCTGGTATTTTGAATTTTTTTCTCGCTACGCTGTATAGCGATCAGGTTAATGCTTTTTTTTATTGATAGATCGGGCGATTCTGAATGCGGTGATACCAAATATGTGTAGGTTTGATTTTTTCTTTATGGATTTATTTTGAATGGGGCGAAGGGGGGTGATTTAAACTTTTATATTTTTTTTATTTTTTTCACATTTTTTACTTTTTTTTTTTTTACTTTTGCCATGCTTCAATAGCCTCCATAGGAGGAGCTTGCTTTGATGGCATAATAAACTCTTTTGTATATACTTCACCTGGATGGAGCGCTGTGACCCCTTTTTTCTGAAGACAGCATCTCCCAGTCTCAGATTTGTTTGCCAAGTTGTCAATCAACACATTGACAGCTTCAGCACGCTCCTGTACCAGATTGGAATGCTGAGCTATCAGTAAATGCATTCCAAACACACTGACGGTTGGAACTGTGACAGTTCCCCCTCTTAGAGGGGAACCACCAGATCCTCAGGCTTCCCAGGAAATTTTAGATGTAAGGCCCTGACTAACCGATCGGCCTTCACATCTTGAACTGGGACCCAGTATCTCTATTTTGGTCTGTATCCCCTCCAGTAGATGAGGTATTGGAGAGAATTTTGGAGCCTACGACAGTGCACAACCCTCTGAACCTCATACCCCAAGGCACATTCGACGAAAACCGGAGTAAGCGGGGAATTAAGGATACAATGCCAAAGGTACAAAGGTACAATCTCTTTTAATAAACTTTTAGGAATGGCTTCCCATGTAGCAATTACCCCATTAACTCTGGGCCTGTGGTGCCTGGAAGAAATCTCTGAGTCCTAACTGAATTATAATACCACCCCCCTCATATACATGTAAAAACTTCCCTGTGACGTTCAGTTGGGGCACCATAATCCCGTGCCTGCCACCTGCACTCACACTATTCTGGATACCTTCTCTGCCCTTCTATGATCAGTGTTTTCATCCTGCTTCTGCGCAAGCGACGCTGGGTCACTGAGAGTAGTATGTTTCTTCATTATCTTGGCTCAATGTTATAAAATTCTGTGAAGCACCTAGGGGTTCAAGGTGCTCATCACACATTTGGATAAATTCCTTGAGGGGTCTAATTTCCAAAATGGGGTCACTTGTGGAAAACCCACTGTTTAGGCAAATCAGAAGCTCTTCAAATGCGACATGGTGCCCGCTAATGATTCCAGCTTGTTGTGCGTTTTCCACCACTTATGGAGTATCGGCATATTCAGAAGAAGTTCCACAATAAATTGTGCTTACAGCCCAAGACCGTACAGGGTGATTGGTATCTGCTAGAGAACACCAAGTTTGACAAATTCGGCTTTGGCGCTCTGTGCTGTTCACAGATGAAAGCAGGTTCACACTGAGCACAACAGAGGTGACACAGTCTGGAGGCGCCATAGAGAACATTTTGCTGCCCACAATATACTCCAGCATGACCAGTTTGGCAGTGGGTCAGTAATGGTGTGGGAAGGAATTTCTTTAGAGGGTTGCACAGACCTCCATGTGCTAGACAGAGGTACCTTCATGGGATATTAATTGTGATTTACATTGATCATTTTTATGTTTATTGTTCTCAATGCATTCTACTATTTAATGAATAAAGATTTGCAACTGGATTATTCCATTCAGTCATATCTAGGATGTGGTATTTTAGTGTTCTTTTTATTTTTTTAAGCAATGTCTTTTAGAATAGATCATTATCTGCAGAAAAAAATGCTAAATTGGTTAAAAAATACATTTAACACAAAAACCTTATTTACACTATAGGTCATCTTCTAGGCTCGGTACATAAAATGATAAGGTTAAAAAGATCTTTACCTACCAAGGACATCTGGGTATTTCATAAGAAGAAGTAAAGAATAGTTCAGGGCTGTACTGATAGACTCTACCCCAGCAAAGAAAATCTGTAAAGTACTGTACACTAAATTGGTAATCTGGAATTCAGTTTTGGGATTATTCTTTTCCTGTAAACAAAAGAACAAACATATTTACATGTGTATATTACTGTAGCCAATTTATCATATTGAAATTATCATTATCCTTTCATTAAAATTGGATTCCCATTTCGGCGTAGAAGGACTTTTTCAGCCAAGTAGTTAATTTTAAGGGACAAAGTCATTGGGACTCAAAGATGAGAATAACATTCCCAAGCACTGAGATGTGTAATTATAAAGCTGCACGACTGATAGGGAAAAGCAGTGAGGGGGCCAAGAGGCAATCCTGCGTGAGGACCTATTAATTAAAAGGGATTGTCCATACTTGGGGTACAAGTCTGTAGTCACTGTATGTGACTGCATACTTGTGAATTTTTACAGCACACTGTAAGGATTCTCCGGTGTCGGTGGTGGCAATGGGCAGTCATGTGAGCACAAGTATGCGATTTGCATACTTCTGGCCCCATTTCAACTAGAAGTGTCCTTCCTCACTCAATAAAAGTGTATAAATGCACGACTATTGGGTATGTGACTGTATATATACAAATCGCTTACTTGTGCTCAGACGCCAGCCTGTTCCAGGCCTCCGGACAAACCTGACAGGGTGCATACTGCATGATGTGAGGACTCACAAGTCCGCAGTCACAGAGTAACTACAGACGTGTACCCAAAGCCTGGGCAACCCCATTAATTAATGGCTACATTTACTCTTCTGTCAGCGAGCCATTCCCTTACCAGATAATTTTTTGCTAAAAGTAGTCCAATGTTTCAGAACTGTATCATATTCAGCTTTTACAATGTGTAGGGATTCACACTCTCAGCTAGGCATTAGGTACCTCCGTCTCCAAAACTTCTCTGGTGCAGCGCCAGCTCTCTGGAATGCACTTCCCCAGACAATCAGGCTGATACCTAGCCCCGATCTATTCAAGCGCGCTTTGAAAACCCATCTCTTCAAACAAGCCTACCACATCAACTACTCAGTAAACTAACTTTGCCCTATTCCCTCCTTACAAATATTATCTGCATCTGAATCTGCACCCTACTATCCATCTGTCTCCACACCCTCCATGCACATGATAACTGCACTTGATACTTGACTATTGCACTTACACACACGGGCTGATGACCGGTGTTGTGAACTCTGTGTTCAGGCTCCCTCTTGTGGTCACTGGTGGTATGGTGTGACTTTTGCTTTGGGCTCCCCCTGGTGGCTTTTTCTGTTATCCTGCTGGTCTCTGGCTATCAGCTGGTTCGTTATCCTCTGGGAGGTTCCTATATAGCTCTGTTTTACTTCCACTTGTTGCCGGCTGTCGACGTAATCAGTGCTACTCAGATTGCTTCTGACTACCTTGCTCCCAGTCCATCCAGGACAAGCTAAGTTTTGTTTGCTCATTTTTTGATCAGCAGTGTTTATCATGTTTTCTGTTCCAGCTTGCTAAAATGTAATGCCCTTGCTTGCTGGTTGCTCTAGTGGGATGAGTTTCTCCCCACACACCGTTAGTTGGTGTGAGGGTTCTTGAAATCTCAGGATGGATATTTTGTAAGGGTTTTTTATTTATCGCATAGACCCCTGCTCTATTTTCTGCTTTCTAGTACTAGTGGGCCTCTTTTTGCTGAATCTGATTTCATCCCTGTGTATGTGCCTTCTTCTTACTTCACTGTTAATATTTGTTGGGGGCTTCTATATCTTTGGAGATTATTTCTCTGGAGGCAAGCGAGGTCTTTCTTTCTCTTTAGGGGTAGCTAGTTCCTCAGGCTGGCTCGAGACGTCTAGGAATTTTTTAGGCACGTTCACCGGCTACCTCTAGTTGTGTTGGATAGGATCAGATTTGCGATCAGTCCAGTTACCATCTCCCTAGAGCTCGTCCTTAGTTTAATCACTTGCTGGTCTATTTGTGATCCTCAGCCACTAGGGATCATAACAGACCGGATCATGCAGCTTTATATGAAAATCCCTATTTATTATAATTGCCAGACCTGAAATAACGAGCACTTTTCACCTATTGTGTCCCCCCCATTTCCTTGTAGATTGTAAGCTTGCGAGCAGGGACCTCACTCCTAATGTCACTGTTTAAATTGTCTTAACTTGTATTGAATTTATTGTCTGTACATGTCCCCGCTTAATTGTAAAGTACTGCGGAATATGTTGGTGTTATATAAATCAAAATTGTTATTATTAGGCAGCGTTTGGTACAAGAATGAGAAGTTTTTGTTTTCATAAAACTTCAAGTGACTGAAAACCAAAATAGCCTCTTCTGGACACAAAGGTATAACAGCAAATAAAAAAGTAATTCAGCAGGCATACATATATGTCAGTTTGGGTTCACCCGAACAGATTAGTCCTTTCTCCCAAAGCAAACTTTACACACAGAAGAGATACGGTCCTACCAGTCTCTCTATCATCTTCAGACTGAGCTCCAGCAGCTTCCAGCACTAAACAAAATTGTTTAATTCCATGCACAGTTTACACTGAACCGGCTGCAGCTTCCACATGTTACTTACTATGCAGCTCCAACACACAGACTGCTCAGCTTTTCTAGCTGACCCGTGCTGCCTCCATTTAATAAGAAGCTCTGGCCTGTCTCTCTTCTAGTTACAGTTAATATTTTGCCTGATCACTCATAAGCTTCCACACACTCAATTCTGTTCAACTCCCAGCAAACTGACAACTTCCAGATGAACGCATGCTCTGGTTCTTAGTCAAAGCTTGTCAGGTGCATCTAATTTAGACATGCAGTGCTAGGAATTAAGTCAGTCCTACTTGGCTTTGCTAAAGTGTGATTGGGGTTTTGACAACTAAAGCAGCCTGACTGATGGTGGGCAGCCATGGTCAGACCTTCTGTACTCTAGTACGCTGAAGCAGACGGTAATCCTTAGGATTCAATGATGAAAATCAAATATACTGGCAAAATACAGAAAGAAAATGGGAGGCATATTGCCTACTCTTTTCATTTTCCTCCACTGATAAGACAGAGTAACTTGACAAATGTTTGTAAAAATTATCAATAACTAATATTGCTGGTAAAAATTAAATGCAGTCACTGGCTTCCACACAGGGCCGCCGTTGTACCGTATGGGTAACAACTCTACTAGTTGCCATGGCTCATTGAGATTATTCAGTACAAAATCGGTTGGTTCAATATGTAAGTAGGAAAGAATATTTATTTGTTATATGGACTGAGGGCTAACATTGATATAGTACAAAAAGTGAAGAACAAAAGCAGTTTTGTAAATTTCATCAAGAAAGAACAGTAGTTGGGTATGTGAAAAGGGCCAGAATATGGACATTGCAGGTATTTTAAAGTATAATATTAGTTTTGATTGAGGGTCGATATTATTATAGGGTTCTCTACATCTATTTAGAAAGTCTGGATATCAAATTAATTAAGGGTAAGGGTAGGGGGTCTTATGTTTGATATTAATGCACTGGAACTAAATACATACTTTTATAAGGCAAGTTCCTGATATAAACACTTATGTTTTTTCAGTGACACAATGGAAGCGTTCTGTACAGAATTTCTTTTGTATTTACCTTTTCTGTTTTAATGAGAAAAGCATCCACATAACTCCGAGGATTACTCTCATCCAAATTTTTTTTGTTCATGTCAACTCTTTTTTCCACATACTTGATAAGTTTTTTCATACTTGAAAATATTTTGTGATGTCTCCCAGGGATATAACTCATGATCCAGGGAAACATTTCGTACAACTGAAATTAAAAAAAATGATCTACATAATAGTATTAATCATAATTATAGACTGTTAACATCAAATGATTTATAATAGAGCAACAGATAATTTGCCGAAGCATTGTGAAACCAGTCAAGCAAGCAGTACCCTCTTACCCTGCCTCCTTTCCACCTCAAAACATCACTAAGGCGTTCTTCACATACCTATTAAATCCTAAGGTGTGTCCATGTGATCCACATGGAGAAATGTCCATTTTTTTTTCTATGGCAACATGGATGACGAGGGCCAATATAAGTCAATGCGTCTGTGTAAATACGTGCAGCACCCAGATATCATCTTTGTGACAAATACCAGAATGAAATGCATTCAAGAAATTACTGTTTTCAATGTATTTAAGATGTGCAAAGATAACAGATATCTGTGAGATATATAATTAGTGCCTTGAGTGTGTGGCTTACTGTAATGTATTAACCTAATGAATAAACAAATAAATACAAAAAAATATGTGGGGTCCACCCCATTTTTGGTAACTAGCAAAGGTTAAGCAGGCAGCTGAGAGCTGCTATTCTCAGTCTGGGAAGGTCCCTAGTTATTGGGCTTTTCTCAGCCTAAATATAGCACCCCGCAGACACCCCAGATGTGGAGCATCACATTAGATGCTACAATTCTGGCAATTTGCCTTGGCTCTTCCTGATGCCGTGATGAGTTGGCAATCGACAAATTTGCTGGACCAGGTCAGATTCGCTGGACTACATTAGAGCTTCATGAGATTTTATTTCTTTTTAATAAAGTATTGAACAAGAAAAAGTTTCGGGAGTGTTTATTTCAATAAATGTAATTTTTTTATGATTTTTTTTTATTACTGGGTTACAAATGGGGTTGTCTGATAGACACATCTCCATTAATAGCACCATGGATTGATGTCAGGTGTGCTTTTGTACGGATCACAGCTAACATCAACTCGAAATCCCATTACCAAGGAAATCGGGAAGAACGAAGGAGAAGTGCCAGATTTGGAGCATCTCATGTGATGCTTCACTTCTGTAGCCGCTGTGGGCTGGTATTTCTAAACTGGGAAAGGCCCAATAACAATGGATTTTCTGAGCCTGATAATATCAGTTCTCAGCTGCCTGCTTTACCATTGCTGGTTAATAAAAATGGGGGGACCCCACGTCCTTTTATTCACTTATTTATTTATTTGCTTACGACATGTACAATAAGTTACACATGCAAGAAACAAATTATATATCTGAAGGATATCTATCATCTACTTACTATCTATTATCTTTTCACATCTTTAACACATAAAAAGCAGTAATTTATTGAATGCATTTTATTCCTGTATGTGTCACACAGCCAATATATAAATGACATAGGGATCTGCATAGATTTCACAATGATGGTACACACATACACGAATGACCAACAGAAATCTACAAAGATAGTAAAAACGGACTGGTTCATGCATACTTTTTGTTGTTAGGAATACCTGCCATGGACACAATCATCCTACTCCAGTTTTCAGACTGCTCTGCCACGCTGGGTGCAGAGCTATCATGCACTTCGGTGGTGCGACTACACACGGCGGTGCCTCATGTGTGGAAGTGGTGAGTGATGCCTTGCCCAGTGTTAGCCAATGGTGGAAATGTATGCATCCTGCTGTACAGGTGAGCAGGGAGTGGATTGTTATATGTAGATTTGGGCTGGCTATGTAAGGCCTGCTACCAATTCAGTCCAGTGCTGTTTATTGAGTTCCCTTGTAGTGGTACGGTGAGTGTTTCCTGGTTGGGTTCTGGCTGCTTCTCAGTAGTTGCTAAAAGTCATTATGGATTATTCTTTTTGTCTATTGTCCCAGGGTTTCCATTTGTTTTTTTATTAGATTTTATGCTGCTAGCTTTGGTTTTACTCTTTTTACCTGACTCTACATCTTCCGTGTCACCAGACACCAGGTATCCTGCGACAGCAGTCTGGGAAGGGATCTGTAAAGCCCTCCTCCCCTTCTGGAGTGGGTGAAGAATATCCTGGCCTTTAAGGACTTGCCTAGCAGTGGTGGCTTGCGCAAAGTGCATCTGTGTCTGTGCTTTTGCTGGTTCGATGCAAGTACAAAGTAACTAGTCATGCTCATAATAATTTTGAAGTGGATGTGTGAAGAAGGGCCTATTACTGCTAATTTTTGCAAGCCCTGCCCCATTCTGCAGCTATATTATGAAAATGACCGTGACCTCTATTACTCAGACTCTGTTTCACAATTTTTTTCTATTTGTCAAAATGCTAAACAGTAAAAAAATTTCAATGAGTAAAAAAACCTCTGCTTTTCTCTAATTTATCAATTCTTCCTTAGTTCTCACCTGTCCCCATTCCGAACTAGCAATTGAGAGTGTGGCATACATCAATGACATAACATTCAGGAGCTCTGCATCCTCATAATCATGACGATTTCCAAACACAATGGCAAAAATAACGTTGCAGGCCGCTTTACTTAAGTAGTGGCGAGGTTCTATGAATGACTCTAGAGAAAAAAGAATGAAATTCATTAACAACTTAGATGTTTAGATACATTTCTGCCACCCAAATGTTCCAAAATACTATATAGGGATACAGACCTTTGCAAACTTCTAAGGAAAGGAGAGAACGACAATGCATTGTTCAAAAAGTCAAAATCAGCAAAGTGCCTCAAGCTAACAACATCACCAGTAGATCCACAAACAGACCAAAATTTGCCACCAAATGATGGCATGTAGAGCCCAAGCACGGGCAGAAATTCTATAAAATGTTTGTCGAATCAAGATTTTGGTATGAGATATCACAAAAAGTATTGAAAAAGTTTCAATCAGAAGGGTATAAAGTAAGAAAAGATTGCACCTCAAGAAGGAAGAAAATGGTCTTACTTTTGACACAGATAGATGGCTATCCTATTGGTCAATGTCTGACCCTTCAAAAGAGAACACAACATTGGATATCCTTTCTCATCAGTTAAGAATAGGGTTTTGGTTGGCTGTGCTTTGAGTATTGACGCAGAAGTTGTGGCTGATAATCCGTGTTATATTTCAAAAAAGGTTCAAAGAGTTACATATTAATTTAAAAAGTTGTCACCTAAAAACTCAGGTTCATTCTTTGTCATATAAGAAAGCAGGAGGCAAGGTCCTGGAAGACAGATATTTGTCACTCAGGTGGCTGGCCTCAGTGATTTAAGTCGGGGAAGAAAATGCACCAATAAGAATGAGTTACTGAGATGGTTTTTATTTTTACTGGATTTTGCGTCTGAGTTTTAGGAGTGACTAAAAAAGCCTGGGTGGGAAAGGTGGCTCCCATAATCCAGTCCAGGTTGTACATGCCTAATAATAGGCAGCTTAGTTAGCTCAGCAGGGTGTATTGTGCTGGAGTTGGGGAAAGACTGTTCATAGTGGATAGTCTATGTTAGAGGCAGAGATGTACCTATGACAGCAAGTTGGTGAGACCGTGTAATTTGTCTTGCTGTCTTGCTGTACCCAAAAAAAGGACTGTTTTGTTTTCATTTGTGCTGAAAAAGCTGTTTATCAGTTTTTGGAGCTAGAAAGTTTATGAAGGAGAATAAACTTTACTTTGTTTTGATAGCAAACTCTGTGTCTGTGTGTGTCCAAGCAGCTACCAGCTTACAGTTGGTAAGTCTGTTTATCCTAGCCCCTTAAAGGGGCTCATGTCAGCAGGATTGTGCACAGTAACCTACAGACAGTGTTGGTCGGAGCCGTTATACTGATTACAATGATATCTGGTGATGAAATCCGTCTTGTGGTTCTTGTGTAATCTTAATTTTCAGTTTTTAGTTAATGATATGCTCGTGCTCCGGGGCGGGCATGGAAGGGGGTAATTTATGTGGTGCTCTGCTTAGGTATTCATAATGCAGACTGCTGACAGGTCACTGATCCCTCACTGATCCACCCCCTAGTTTGCACAATGAATATCTGTACATACTGAAGAAGAAAAAACCTTCTGCAGGCAGGTGCCGGCCGTGGTCCCTGTGCTGCAGCATAATCACATGGTTAATGTCCTAGTAATAACTGTTCTTGATGTTATTGAGCAAGTACAAAAAAAAATCAATTTGAAAATGGCACCCGCCGCACCTGCGCAGTAGCAGCTATCGGTGAGTATAGAAATCCGATAGCTGCTATTGTGCTCTCGGCGATCTCTGTGAACTGCTACTGCGCAGGTGTGGGCATCGCCATCTTGGAAGAGGAATTTTTTTTTTTCTTCAGCAAGATGGCACTTCTGGCACCTGCGCAATAACAGCTATCGGATCACCTATATACATTGATTGCTGCTACAGAGCAGGAGCTGCGGGCGCCATTTTCAAATTAAGGGTTTTTTTGTACTTGCTCAAGAAAAGTTAATACTAGGACACTAAATATGTGATTATATTTCACCTGCCCGGAGAAGGGGTTTATTTTCAGTATGTATATATAATATGCACTATGTAAACGAGGGGGCAGGTCAGTGAGAGATCAGTGACTTGTCAACAGTCTGCATTATGAATACCTAAGCAGATCCCCAAAGCACAAGCATATCATTAACTCAAAACTAAAAATAAAGATTAAACAACAACCACAAGACGGATTTCATCAACTAAGTTATAATTTTAATCAGCATAACGGCTCCGACCTGACACTGTCTGTAGGCTACTGTGCACAATCGTGCTGACAGGTTCCCTTTAAGATAATGAAATACCAAAGCCTTAGAACTACTTGTAGTGAATATCTCAAGTTTCTCAAGGCATGTGAACTAGCAAAATATTAAAATAAGTTTTTCCAAATAGTGAATGAGAAATAAAAGAAATATCAAAAATAATTTCTTTTGGGTTGTCATTTCCCCCAAAAATTGGAATAAAAATAGATCATTCAGAAAGTATTTGGACACCAAAATAGTATCAGTAAAAACTGAAGCTCATCCCATAAAAACATCTCTACAACTCTGTTGACCAAAAAATAAAAATATTATGGGTCTCAGAATGCAAGGATTGAAGCCACATTTTATCTCTGCAAGTTTTTTGTGTTTTTTAATGTAGTTAAACAAGCAAAAATATTGTTTTACTGTACAGTGCCTACAAGTAGTATTCAACCCCTGCAGATTTAGCAGGTTTAATAAGATGCAAATAAGTTAGAGCCTTCAAACTTCAAACAAGAGCAGGATTTATTAACAGATGCATAAATCTTACAAACCAAAAAGTTTTGTTGCTCAGTTAAATTTTTATAAATTTTAAACATAAAAGTGTGGGTCAATTATTATTCAACCCCTAGGTTTAATATTTTGTGGAATAACCTTTGTTTGCAATTACAGCTAATAATCGTCTTTTATAAGACCTGATCAGGCCGGCACAGTTCTCTGGAGTTATCTTGGCCCACTCCTCCATGCAGATCTTCTCCAAGTTATCTAGGTTCTTTGGGTGTCTCATGTGGACTTTAATCTTGAGCTCCTTCCACAAGTTTTCAATTGGGTTAAGGTCAGGAGACTGACTAGGCTACTGCAACACCTTGATTTTTTGCCTCTTGAACCAGGCCTTGGTTTTCTTGGCTGTGTGCTTTGGGTCGTTGTCTTGTTGGAAGATGAAATGATGACCCATCTTAAGATCCTTTGTGGAGGAGCGGAGGTTCTTGGCCAAAATCTCCAGGTAGGCCGTGCTATCCATCTTCCCATGGATGCGGACCAGATGGCCAGGCCCCTTGGCTGCGAAACAGCCCCACAGCATGATGCTGCCACCACCATGCTTGACTGTAGGGATAATATTCTTGGGGTCGTATGCAGTGCCATCCAGTCTCCAAACGTCACGTGTGTGGTTGGCACCAAAGATCTCGATCTTGGTCTCATCAGACCAGAGAACCTTGAACCAGTCAGTCTCAGAGTCCTCCAAGTGATCATAAGCAAACTGTAGACGAGCCTTGACATGACGCTTTGAAAGTAAAGGTACCTTACGGGCTCGTCTGGAACGGAGACCATTGCGGTGGAGTACGTTACTTATGGTATTGACTGAAACCAATGTCCCCACTGCCATGAGATCTTCCCGGAGCTCCTTCCTTGTTGTCCTTGGGTTAGCCTTGACTCTTCGGACAAGCCTGGCCTCGGCACGGGAGGAAACTTTCTAAGGCTGTCCAGGCCGTGGAAGGCTAACAGTAGTTCCATAAGCCTTCCACTTCCGGATGATGCTCCCAACAGTGGAGACAGGTAGGCCCAACTCCTTGGAAAGGGTTTTGTACCCCTTGCCAGCCTTGTGACCCTCCACGATCTTGTCTCTGATGGCCTTGGAATGCTCCTTTGTCTTCCCCATGTTGACCATGTATGAGTGCTGTTCACAAGTTTGGGGAGGGTCTTAAATAGTCAGAAAAGGCTGGAAAAAGAGATAATTAATCCAAACATGTGAAGCTCATTGTTCTTTGTGCCTGAACTACTTCTTAATACTTTAGTGGAACCAAACAGAATTCTGGTGGGTTGAGGGGTTGAATAATAAATGACCCTCTGAAAAAACTTTTCCCAATTTAAAAAAAAAAATAAACAAAGAAATAACATTCTTTTTTGCTGCAGTGCATTTCACACTTCCAGGCTGATCTACAGTCCAAATGTCACAATGCCAAGTTAATTCCAAATGTGTAAACCTGATAAATCTGCAGGGGGTTGAATACTACTTGTAGGCACTGTATATCTCCAAAAACGTACTGAATACTAATCTATGGAAACAGTAATTGAGTATTTTTTACCGCAAGGCGAATGTCGTAACTACAAGACTGAAAAAAACAATGATGAACTTGATGTGTTTTGTTCTTCAATTCTGTCCCACTTAATTTTTTTCACATTTTCAGTAAACTATATGATAAAATGAATACTTTAGTTCAAAACTACAACTTGTTCAAATAAAACAAGACTCGTATGGCTGTTGTTGATTTAAGAAAATAAAAGTTATGACTCTTATAAAGAAAGAAGTTAAAAACAGAAATCAAAAAAATGAAAAATTGGCCATGTCTCCAAGAAGTTAAGTAATCTGTCTTATTTACTTAGCATGATCCGCTACAAAGCTAATTTATTAATACTGTAGATAGTCCAAACTTTTCTTGTAATCTTACCAGTCTTCTTTTGCTTCTTTAACCCCTTCCCGACCCATGACGCCTATGCGGCGTCATGGAATGATCGCATCCCTGCAGATCGGGTGAAAGGGTTAATTCCTATTTTACCCGATCTGCAGGGAGAGGGGGAGTTGTACTTCAGCCTAGGGGGGGGTGGCTTTGCCCCCACGTGGCTACGATCGCTCTGATTGGCTGTTGAAAGTGCAACAGCCAATCAGAGCAATTTGCAATATTTCACCTATGAAAATGGTGAAATATTGCAATCCAGCCATGGCCGATGCTGCAATAGCATCTGCCATGGCTGGAAATCATGTTCTGGCCCCCCCCACCGCCCCCGATCTCCTCCCCAGTCCTCCGTTCTGTCCGGTACCCCCCTCCGTCCCCCTGTTCGCTCCCCCGTGCTCCTGTCCGCACCCCCGTGCTCCTGTCCGCTCCCCCCGTCCTCCGATCCCCCCCCCTGTGCTCCGATCCACCCCCCCACCACCCCCTCATACTTACCGATCCTCCCGAAGTCGGTCCGTCTTCTCCCTGGGCGCCGCCATCTTCCAAGATGGCGGGCGCATGCTCAGTGCGCCCGCCGAATCTGCAAGCTGGCAGATTCGTTACAAGTACATTTTGATCGCTGTGATAGGTTCTACCACAGCGATCAAAATAAAAAAATAATAAATAACCCCCCCCTTTATCACCCCCATAGGTAGGGGCAATAATAAAATAAAGAAAATATTTTTTTTTCTTTTTCCACTAGGGTTAGGGTTAGAACTAGGGTTAGAACTAGGGGTAGGGTTAGGGGTAGGGTTAGGGGTAGGGTTAGGGGTAGGGTTATGGCATGTGCACACAGAGCGGATCGGCCGCGGATCCGCAGCGGATCGGCCGCGGATCCGCAGCGGATCGGCAGCGGATCGGCTTTATACTTGACTTATACTTCCTGGTCTGAACAGAAGACTTTTCAGCAGTCTCATTATCATCACATACAGCAATATAATGAAAGCTAACATCTCTATTTACAAGATATAGCAAAGGATCCATCATTCACACTAAGGAAATGTAACAACTACCCCATTCCCTCTCCCTTCTCAATGAATTTTGAACACACTCATTAGATGCTTCAATACACAGGATAGATCCATTTCTGTTTATTGTATCTGTAGATACTAGCAGGTTCTTGGAGAATCAAGATATATAAAACGTAACTTTTAAAATAAGCTTTAAAAAGTGCAAACATATAGTGCAGACAAAGTGCTGGTGCAGACAACAATGAAACACAAAACAATAGCCAATAAAATGCTTACACTGCCCCAATCTCGCATACAGAACCAATTCTGGTCTCTATATAGTTAGATCAATACGAAAGTACAATACTCGTCAAGGGTTTACTGTACTAGCCCACAGGTATCCTACCCATAGATAGTTGATCAGGCTGACCCAAAATACTCCCAGATGGTGGTGGTCCATTACCACAAAAGAAACTACACACTATCCAAAATATACAAAGATTGGGAAATGACTCTTATATAACCCCAATATTTGGGGTGTAGTTTTCACAGTCCGTATGATCTCCGTAATGGTGGCAGTATTTTTTCAACGATATGCTTCATATAAAGAAATGCAAGACACTAAAAATATAAATCCTTAAACACCAGAATTCCCATAAATACAGCTAGAATACAACTATACCATTTCCCACACAGAAACTCTTTGGGGTATATGTCCACGTCAGCTGTTATATGGGATTTATGTATAAATCAAATCATTTTATACTCATCTGCCATTTCTTGGTTACTTTCCCAGTCTCATGCAGGTTGAGTTAAATCGAACTTTCTTGCGGCTTTCAAGTAAATCCGCATATTTTCTTTCAGGTCATATTTATTAGAGAATGCCTCCCAACGCGTTTCATCCTGTATAGACTCATCAGGGGATTATGGCATGTGTTCAGTTCAAATGAGCAATCGCTAGCGTACCTTCATCTTATGCCTTATATCTAGTGTTCACCGGCGATGACGCGCACATGTCTCCACCGGCATACAGGGCCACGTGTTTCCGGACGCCACATACTGGGCTTCCGGTTTGTTAGAGCGCGTGCACATATCTGCCATATAAAATGGACTGAGATTGGACAGCGATGCGCAGACTGGCCGGTGGCTCTCCTGACTCGAGTGCCACAGCTGCATAGAAATACATGAATCTGCCGGTGGCTAACCCATGCACTGCATTCCAATCTCAGTCCGATTTGTATGACCATTTGACTGCGCCCTTAGTCTAAAAAGCATCAGAGGACTGTGAAAATTGCAAGATTTCGAACTTATATTCTTAATTTAGATTGTAATATAGTAAAAATGTAGACAAAATTTTATATATACATATATCTATATATTTAACACAGAAACCCAATTTAAACAATTGGACATTTTCTAACGGCACATTGACTTTAAACAATCAATAGATTTGGCATGTGCCTCCTAAAGCTTCATTAGAATGTCTAAAGAGAAGTCCAGATTGGGGGAAATAATCTGAGTTAACAACAAAATTGGGATCTTTTATGCTTTTAGTTCAAATCATTAGGACTTGCTCTTGATTCAGGACTTTACAACAAAATAAATGGGAAATTAGGTTGGGTTCGTTCATTAACTCTTTGAGTACTGTCATTTACTGCTCTCCAAATCTAGAATAGGACACTATACAAAAGAGAAGAAAGAAGTTCATCCTCCCTTTTGATTTTGATACAAATCATAATAGTTAAAGATGTCAGCACTAAACAACCCAACAAATGTGTCTCAGTGTATCTTTTCGCCAATACAAATACTTTTACTAACAAAGCCTGGACGATAAATGCTTTTGTGGTAATCTACAAAGACGTACTCATTTTACTCACTGTTCATGATGTGTATCTTTATGTGTATAAATGTTTTTTTTATAGTATGATTTTTATTTAAAAATTAGATTTTTGATAATCTTGCTATCGCCTGTAACAACCTTTTGCTTTCTTGAATTCCGTCACAAGAAACAGAGCTTCTTCCTGAATCAGATCCTCCACTTTAGTTTTTCCCATGCCGAAATCTCGCAATGTGGAAAGAGAAAATTTACGAAGGTCTCTCCATCTGTCCATGTTACTTGTGAAAGTAATTCCTGGAGGGATGAAAATATTCAGAATGGATTTTGTTTTAGAAATTGACATTGATGCAAACAAATAGCTTCACCAACTACATCAACTACAGTACAAAGTGTTACTTTTTAGCCGTTTCATTAGGTTGTTGTGGAAAATTTCTTTTTAGTTATGTATGCACCTCCGTAGAAAAGTCTAGCACAGGAAAATGGCTTAGATAAAATATTTAGTGCAGTTGCAGGGACAGGACACTAAACAAGAAACCATCTAAGCGTACACAGACCCATGGATAGAGATAACTGACTATATAGAAGTTTGAATTTTGTCAGATTTAGTTATCTTTAGCTTGGAAAATTGACTAAGAATAAATTCTGCAAAAATCTAATCCACTGGGAAGTAGTGATGAGTGTGCTCGTTACTCGAGTTTTCTGAGCATGCTAGGGTGTTCTCCGAGTATATTGGTCGTGCTTGTAGATTATGTTTGTGTCCCTGCAGCTGCATGACTAAGGGCCCCTTCACACTGTGCAATCAAAGTCTGAACGAGCGTTCGATTTGTGACGTTTATCCGTCCTCGTTCCGAGGTTGCAAAGTGTGACATGGCGTTACGATTTGCGACGCAGCCCAGCATCGTACGATGTGAAAGAAAGAGCAGAACTTTCTTTCGTCGTAAATGTCTCGCTGTGGCGGTCGAAATCGTAGTATGTGACGGCGGTCATACGAGCTCGTAATGCGACTACGTGGGTTGGGCTTCCGCATACCTGTCTCCTGATTGGGCGTGACGTTTTAGCACGCCCATGCTGGTAATACGTCACGCTCGGAGTCGTAGGACTATGGCGGTGTGAAGGGTAGCGTACGATTGCGACGCGTGACGTTCACATCGCAACTACGTCAGAAAAAGCGTTAACATCGTAGAGTGTGACCGCTGGCTACGAGCTCGTACTGCGATGTCGAATATGACGCAAATGCGTCGTAATCGTAGCAGAATCGACCAGTGTGAAGGGGCCCTTGCGGCTGCTAGACAGCCTGAACACATGTGGGGATTCCCTAAAAACAGGCATTCCCTGCATGTGTTCAGGTTGTTTAACAGCCGCAAATCATGCAGCTGCGGGGATACAAAAGTAATCTACGAGCATGCCCAAGATACTGGGAGAACACCCGAGCATTCTCGGAAAACTCACGTCACAAGCACAGTTGCTCATCACTACTGGGAAGTGGTTAAGATAAATTTTATATTCACTTCTCCTCAGCCCTATACTTCTTCTACCACCACAAGCAGGGGCGGATTATCAGAGGGTCAATATGGGTGGTAGCCCAGGGCCCAGTGGTGTGGGGGGGCCCTGGGCTACCGCACAGATTGACCCGCCTCTGATAATCCGCCCGAGTGTGAGAATGCCTGCAGGCATTTATGTGCCCCCAGACCCGGTGGGCAGAGAGAGGGGGCCCGCATCGGGCCCCTTCTCATCTGCTCACCGGGCCCCTTCCGGCACTGCAGCGGTTTCCTATTGACGTGCGGGCGCGTGCCTGCACGTCAATAGTTAACAACAGCCGCCAGCCAATTGGAGGCTGGCAGCTGAAGTCGGCCGCAGCACACACGTCGCCGGCGTCTGACGTCATTGTCAGTCGCCGGCGAGTGTGCGCTACTGAAGGGAGCTCAGCGCCGGGAACGCTGGTCAGGTGGGGAGACTGTTTGGTTTTTTTTTGTTTGTTTTATTGATATGCTAACGGACGGTGGACACACGTGGGGCAATGCTGGAGACACTGGGGCTGATTGCAAGAGACACTGGGGCAGATTGCTGGAGACACTGGGGGCAATGCTGGAGACACTGGGGCAGATTGCTGGAGACACTGGGGGCAATGCTGGAGACACTGGGGCAGATTGCTGGACACACTGGGGGCAATGCTGGAAACACTGGGGCAGATTGCTGGACACACTGGGGGCAATGCTGGAGACACTGGGGCAGATTGCTGGACACACTGGGGGCACTGCTGGAGACACTGGGGCAGATTGCTGGACACACTGGGGGCAATGCTGGAGACACTGGGGCAGATTGCTGAACACACTGGGGGCAATGCTGGAGACACTGGGGCAGATTGCTGGAGACACTGGGGGCAATGCTGGAGACACTGGGGCAGATTGCTGGAGACACTGGGGCAGATTGCTGGAGACACTGGGGGCAATGCTGGACACACTGGGGGCAATGCTGGAGACACTGGGGCAGATTGCTGGAGACACTGGGGCAATGCTGGAGACACTGGGGCAATGCTGGAGACAGTGGGGCAGATTGCTGGAGACACTGGGGCAGATTGCCGGAGACAGTGGGGCAATGCTGGAGGACACACTGGGACAGATCGCTGGAGGACACACTGGGGCAGATTGCTGGAGACACTGGGGCAGATTGCCAGAGACAGTGGGACAATGCTGGAGGACACACTGGGGCAGATTGCTGGAGACAGTGGTGTAATATGCTGGACACACTGGGGCAGATTGCTGGACACACTGGGGGCAATATGCTGGAGTCAGACACTGGGGCAGATTGCTGGAGACACTGTCTGGGGGCAATTCTGGACATACTGGGGCAGATTGCTGGACATACTGGGGCAATATACTGGACACACTGGGGGTAATATGCTGGACACACTGGGGATAATATGCTGGACACACTGGGGGCAGGACTGGAGGCATGGGCAGAATGTAGACACGGGCATGATTGGAGACACGGGGCAGAATGAAAGACATGGGGCAGGATTGGATCATGGGGCAGGATGGATACGATGGAGACAGATGGGGCAGGATGGGGAGATCATATGGGGCAGGATGGATACTCATGAGGGCAGGATGCGAGAACATATGGCTGGAGCCAGGAATGAGACACACGGGGCCAGGGTGGGGAATATTATTACCATAGGGGCTAATTAAGGGATATTATTACTGCAGTGATGTATTCTATTTTTTGAGTATACTGTTTTAAATGGGGGGGGCAGTCCTGTTACTGTGTAGAGTGACACTATGTCGCCTTTTTTTCTCCATGTGGTGTAATGTAGAAGTGTTGAAAAATTAAGTAATGTGTTCTGCAAGCGGAGCTCTAGATAACTGTGTTATTTCCTGCAGAGACGAGTCTTGGCTGGAAGAAATGATGACGGTCTGTGCTGGATGAAAGATGAAGGACTTCACCTAGAGACGTCACTGGTGAGTCAGTGTGTTACCTATACACTGACACTATACACTGTATACTATATACAGAGGTCCTGTGTATAATGTCACCGGTGATCTCTGTATCACCTCTACACAGACACTGCATACTAAGTACAGATCTCCTGTGAATACTGGCACTTATGGTGATAGTATTGTGTTTTTTTTATTACTGATCAGTAGGGTTGAGCGAAACGGGTCGTTCATTTTCATAAGTCGCCGACTTTTGGCAAAGTCGGCGTCTCATGAAACCCGATCCGATCCCAGTGTGGGTCGGCCACGTGGAACGCGAACTTGGCGCCAAAGTCGCGTTTCGAATGACGCCTTCCCCGCCATTTTTTTGAGCCAATTAATTGTGGGCAGCGTGATGACATAGGTTCCGGCTCCTGCGGCATCATAGTGCTATGTTACGTTTTCGGACGTAGTAATTTCCGGAGTCAAAAAATAACATATGCCTTGCCACGGAGGGGAGAGAGAGAGAGAGAGAGAGAGAGAGAGAGAGAGAGAGAGAGAGAGAGAGAGAGAGAGAGAGAGAGAGAGAGAGAGAGAGAGAATAAAAAAAAATAATTTCATTGACATACATTGGGTTTCGTGTTCCGGGTCCGGAACCCGACTTTACAGTAGAATCGGCCGATTCCATACGATCCGACATCCGAGAAGGTCGGGTTTCACAAAACCCACCTCGATCCTAAAAAAGCTAAGGTCGCTCAACCCTACTGATCAGTATTGTAGTATTCAGTCACTATGTGGTGGTAATATGTGGTCTGGAAATGGTGTTGTGGTATTTGTCCCTTGAATGTGCTATTTGGTCACCAAGTGGTGGTAATATGTGGTCTTGACATGGTGCGGTGATATTTGTTCCTTGTATGTGATATTATTCGATCACTGTGGTTGTAATTTGTGGTCTGGTCATGGCGCGGTGGTATTTGTTCCTTGTATGTGATATTATTGGTCAAAATATACCTAAATTGTATTGCAGATTTTAACAAATATTTAATAGGTTACAGTAGAGTAGGGCCCGGCCATTTTTCTGGAATAATCTGGTTCGGGTATCACATGACCCCCGTCACATGACCCCCGCCACATGACCCCCGTCACATGACCCCCGTCACATGACCCCCGTCACATGACCAGGGGAGCCCCACAGTGTCTGAACAGCCCGGGGCCCTGGCTACCCTTAATCCACCCCTGACCACAAGTCCTCTGATCAGTTCTTCCATCTTCTCTCTTCTATTGTCTATTTTCTTCTCATTACAGAACTCTGAGACTTCCATTCTGTGCAAAGCCCTATACAGTCACATGGGGCACTACTTATGTCATCTACTTTCCTAAAACAAGAGGAAGACAAAATTGGAGCCTTTGGAGGACCAGGTGGCTGCTGGTCAACCTTGATGGGGGCCAAAAATTGGCGATTATCATAGTTTGATTTTTTATCCTATTACAAGCCTCAAAAAGGTGTCCCCCTATTAGAAATTGAATTCCTAATTAATTTTAATTTTTAGGAATGTTTATAGCATATTTGATCAAATTAGAATTGACTTGGTCATCTCTACAAATGAACATGGGCAAAGTATTGTATAAGAAGTATGTAATAAAAATAATCATGCATATTGGTGGTGCGGACATTTTTAGTACCCCAATCTATTCTCTATGAGAGGTATCCTCTGGGAATTTCTTCAATTTGACTGCCAAAACATTGGCAGCTCAGTACATAAAGGCGGCATGTGGACTTCCAAATTCTGTGAAATGGTAGACAAATCGGCAGAATTTTCTCATATGCCTTGTGTCTTGTAAGCAGAGAGGTTTAAACTACAGACATCAAATAGTTTGTGGGTGGAACCATAGAACTGTTCACATAACAAATGTATAATTTTGTATACACCAAAAAATTGAAATTAGTTTAGACTTTGCTAAAGAGCAATTAGATAGTAATCTTTTTCCTCAATGGATCTTGATGATCTGGAAGAGCACACATATTCCAAAACAGATGCTCCTCTGCCATCTAGCTACACCATTGCTGCCTCTGAACACATTGGATTAAGGAAATAATGACAAACTACTCACCATAGTTTTTGTAGTCAAGATCAAAGCAAAAGACATCACCTCGGGCTAAGAAATCATCCCCTCTGTCCACATAAACTTCTTTCACAGCTTTGAATCCCGTTACCACAATGACTGGTCGGGAACCCAGGTAGACGGTGAACACTTCTCCATATTTCTGAGTAATCTGGATGGAATTCAAAAATAGATACTGTTATGTCAAAGTAATCTGCACATTCCTCAAAACTTGAGGTTCTGGGGATGAAAAATAACACTGTTGTAATGCAAGTAAACTGTTTTAAGCTCTGTGGCTTATTAGCTAAAATGACAGCAAGATCTTTCTTTACATGAGATTCTCTTCTCCAGGTGGTACTACAGGAAAAGGGTGATTGCAATTGAAAGTCAAGAGTGGATGCTAAAAAGCAATTCATTTACAAATTGTCCATCTCAACCCGCTATATCTCCTAAGCCTACATTAAAAAAAACCCTATGGAGTTAGTATAAACCCAATTTCATTTCTAGTTTGGTCAGGGGACAATTCCATAAAGGCAGAAGACTACTGCACCAGTCCATATGCTATCCTGCAAGAATTGACTTGATTCTTGACTATCCCAATATTTCTTTTGGTACTAACTAGGGATGACCACCTGTGGAAGTTCGGTTTCTGGTACACGACCGAACTTTAGTCCAAAGTTTTGAAAACTCCTTGAAATCAATGGAGTTTGGAATCTCTCTTTCCTCTCCAAACTCCCAAACTGTAAAATAGACTTTAAGGAGAAGTCTGCGTTCGGTGTTCAGCACCGGACAATACTGGGTGTCCGGTAAGAACCTCGAACTTTACAGCTCGGATGTGCTTCTACTAAGGTGTCTTCTGCTGATGTAAAGGTCAATATTTTGACATTGCAGAGTTAAAGGTAATAATTGACTCTATGTAATTGGAACATAAAAATAAAATAAAATACAAGATATACCCCCAAACTAATTACTGTCAGTACAATAACGGTGCCAGGTATTGTGCCGTAATCTTTTGCCTTGGGTAGTCATGATGCCATTGTTGGTTCAAAGATGGCAGCAGCGATTGGCTTTTGTCCCTGCTGCTGATAAAATAGCGAGTGCATACTCAAGGCAAATATAAGTTTAACTAATTAGTAACAAGTTGATCAGAGCTTGGTAAACACTTACGTTCAGCAGAGATTTCACTATGCCCCCTTTGCTTAGCTGTAGTAAGTTTCCCACTATTGGCAGTGGGGTAGGTCCAGGTGGTAAGTTTCCTTTTCTCCAAAAATGCATAAAGCTTAAGAATAAGATGAGACAAGATACCATCACTGTAAGGAGGAGAGTAACATCTTCTAGTAGGAACATCTTGGCTGCTGATAGTTCTTTTCTTTTCCCAAATAATACCTCTGAAGACAGATTGTTCTTTTTAAGGACACGTTACTTAATTACAATAAGTTTATGGGTGGGGAAGGTGTTGCTCAATCTCCCCTGCATTCTATAAATGTATAAATTATAAAGATTTGAAATGTATGGTTTATAAAGTATGGAGTTCCTTTAGGCATGGGAGAGACAGTTCAGCCTGCAACTGAACACTATGTGCTGACGTCTTGCAAAAATACCATTGCCAAAAATTAAGGCCCATAGCTGCAGGTGCTCGTTTCTTTGCTTAAATCCCATACGTTATAGTGTTTAGTCATTTAGCTAATCTCCTGAGAGATCTTCTTTTACGACCTTTATTGCAACAAAGAATACAGTGGTAAATATAACAGTCATAAAGAAAGTAAAAGTATTTAAAGTTTTCAAGTTTATAAGTATTTAAGTTTTTAAGTATTTAAGTTATCTATCCACAGGACAGATAACTTACTGATCAGTGGTGGTCAGACTGCTGTAACCCACACCAACTGGCACAACACTGAGTTTTTACTTATCTTGAGGTTAGATGATAAGGTGTTATCCACAAATCACTGTATGTCAAGTAGTAAATGCAAGAGAGAAAAAAACGGTGGCTTACTTGGATCTCCTGACATACATGGATGGACACTGATCCCCTGAAGCCTTCTGGACTCTCTGAGTGACTAAACCATCTTTTAAGTTAAGTATATTGTGGCATGTCTATACTTGCATGTTTCTTTTGCCATGATGAAAGCACACCTGTGCCCACTCCGCAAGCCTAATTTGCAACATGTCCAGACTGCGTTGGCCCAGGCTATGCAAAAGGACATACTGCACAAGAGCTCGTCGCTGATGTTCACAGCTAGGGTTGAGCAAGTTTTACTTTTTTAGGATTGAGTCGGGTTTCGCGAAACCCGACTTTGTCAAAAGTCGGGTAGGGTGAAATCGGCCGATTATTGTGAAAAGTCAGGGATCCAACTGAAACATGAAACCCAATGCAAGTCAATAAGGAAGCAAAGTCGGCAGTGAGTGGAGGACAGGAAAACACCTACAGTGCCCAATTTAATGCCAAAACCATCAATTCTTGTTACTTAACCCCTTAATCCCATCTGACGTACTATCCCGTCAAGGTGTCCTGGGACTTAATTCCCAGTGACGGGATAGTACGTCATACGCGATCGGCCGCGCTCACGGGGGGAGCGCGGCCGATCGCGGCCGGGTGTCAGCTGCCTATCGCAGCTGACATCCGGCACTATGTGCCAGGAGCAGTCACGGACCGCCCCCGGCACATTAACCCCCGGCACACCGCGATCAAACATGATTGCAGTGTACCGGCGGTATAGGGAAGCATCGCGCAGGGAGGGGGCTCCCTGCGGGCTTCCCTGAGACCCCCGGAGCAACGTGATGTGATCGCGTTGCTCCGAGGGTCTCCTACCTCCTTCCTCGCTGCAGGTCCCGGATCCAAGATGGCCGCGGCATCCGGGTCCTGCAGGGAAGGAGGTGGCTTACCGAGTGCCTGCTCAGTGCAGACGCTGGTAAGCCTGCAGCCCTGTCAGTGAGATCGGTGATCTGATAGAGTGCTGTGCACACTATCAGATCATCGATCTGTGATGTCCCCCCCTGGGACAAAGTAAAAAAGTAAAAAAAAAAAATTTCCACATGTGTAAAAAAAAAAAAAAAAAAAAAAAAATCCTAAATAAATAATAATAAAAAAAAAAATATTATTCCCATAAATACATTTCTTTATCTAAATAAAAAAAACAAAACAATAAAAGTACACATATTTGGTATCGCCGCGTCTGTAACGACCCAACCTATAAAACTGCCCAACTAGTTAACCCCTTCAGTAAACACCGTAAGAAAAAAAAAAAAAACGAGGCAAAAAACAACGCTTTATTACCATACCGCCAAACAAAAAGTGGAATAACACGCGATCAAAAAGACGGATATAAATAACCTTAGTACCGCTGAAAACGTCATCTTGTACCGCAAAAAACGAGCCACCATATAGAATTATCAGCAAAAAAATAAAAAAGTTATAGTCCTGAGAATAAAGCGATAGCAAAATAATTATTTTTTCTATAAAATAGTTTTTATCGTATAAAAGCGCCAAAACATAAAAAAATATAAATGAGGTATCGCTGTAATCGTACTGACCCATCGAATAAAACTGCTTTATCAATTTTACCAAACGCGGAACGGTATAAACGCCTCCCCCAAAAGAAATTCATGAATAGCTGGTTTTTGGTCATTCTGCCTCACAAAAATCGGAATAAAAAGTGATAAAAAACGGTCACGTGTCCGAAAATGGTACCAATAAAAACATCAACTCGTCCCGCAAGAAACAAGACCTCACATGACTCTGTGGACCAAAATGTGGAAAAATTATAGGTCTCAAAATGTGGAGACGCAAAAACTTTTTTGCTATAAAAAGCGTCTTTTAGTGTGTGACAGCTGCCAATCATAAAAATCCGATATAAAAAACGCTATAAAAGTAAATCAAACCCCCCTTCATCACCCCCTTAGTTAGGGAAAAATAATAAAATTAAAAAAATGTATTTATTTCCATTTTCCCATTAGGGCTAGGGTTAGGGCTAGGGTTAGGGCTAGGGTTGGGGCTAAAGTTAGGGTTAGGGTTAGGGCTAGGGTTGGAGGTAAAGTTAGGGTTAGGGTTGGGGCTAAAGTTAGGGTTAGGGTTGGGGCTAAAGTTAGGGTTAGGGTTTGGATTACATTTACGGTTGGGATTAGGGTTGGGATTAGAATTATGGGTGTGTCAGGGCTAGGGGTGTGGTTAGGGTTACCGTTGGGATTAGGGTTAGGGGTGTGTTTGGGTTAGGGTTTCAGGTAGAATTGGGGAGTTTCCACTGTTCAGGCACATCAGGGGCTCTCCAAACGCGACATGGCGTCCGATCTCATTTCCAGCCAATTCTGCGTTGAAAAAGTAAAACAGTGCTCCTTCCCTTCCGAGCTCTCCCATGCGCCCAAAAAGGGGTTTACCCCAACATATGGGTTATCAGCGTACTCAGGACAAATTGAACAACAACTTCTGGGGTCCAAGTTCTCTTGTTATCCTTGGGAAAATAAAAATTTGGGGGGCTAAAAATCATTTTTGTGGGAAAAAAAAAGATGTTTTATTTTCACGGCTCTGCGTTGAAAACTGTAGTGAAACACTTGGGGGTTCAAAGTTCTCACAACACATCTAGATAAGTTCCTTGGGAGGTCTAGTTTCCAATATGGGGTCACTTGTGGGGGGTTTGTACTGTTTGGGTACATCAGGGGCTCTGCAAATGCAGCGTGACGCCTGCAGACCAATCCATTTAAGTCTGCATTCCAAATGGCGCTCCTTCCCTTCCGAGCTCTGTCATGCGCCCAAACAGTGGTTCCCCCCACATATGGGGTATCAGCGTACTCAGGACAAATTGGACAACAACTTTGGGGTCTAATTTATCCTGTTACCCTTGTGAAAATACAAAACTGGGGGCTAAAAAATCATTTTTGTGAAAAAAAAAGAATTTTTATTTTCACGGCTCTGCGTTATAATCTGTAGTGAAACACTTGGTGGTTCAAAGCTCTCAAAACACATCTAGATAAGTTCCTTAGGGGGTCTACTTTCCAAAATGGTGTCACTTGTAGGGGGTTTCAATGTTCAGGCACATCAGGGGCTCTCCAAACGCAACATGGCGTCCCATCTCAATTCCAGTCAATTTTGCATTAAACAGTAAAATGGCGCTCCTTCCCTTCCAAGCTCTGCCATGCGCCCAAACAATGGTTTACACCCATATATGGGGTATCAGCGTACTCAGGACAAATTGCACAACATTTTTTGGGGTCCAATTTTTTCTCTTACCCTTGGGAAAATAAAAAATTGGGGGCAAAAAGATCATTTTTGTGAAAAAATATGATTTTTTATTTTTACGGCTCTGCATTATAAACTTCTGTGAAGCACTTCGTGGGTCAAAGTGCTCACCACACATCTAGATAAGTTCCTTAGGGGGTCTACTTTCTAAAATGGTGTCACTTGTGGGTGGTTTCAATGTTTAGGCACATCAGGGGCTCTCCAAACACAACATGGTGTCCCATCTCAATTCCAGTCAATTTTGCATTGAAAAGTCAAATGGCGCTCCTTTCCTTCCGAGCTCTGCCATGCGCCCAAACAGTGGTTTACCCCCACATATGGGGTATCAGCGTACTCAGGACAAATTGTACAACAACTTTGGGGGTCCATTTTCTCCTGTTACCCTTGGTAAAATAAAACAAATTGGAGCTGAAATAAATTTTGTGTGAAAAAAAGTTAAATGTTCATTTTTATTTAAACATTCCAAAAATTCCTGTGAAACACCTGAAGGGTTAATAAACTTCTTAAATGTGGTTTTGAGCACCTTGAGGGGTGCAGTTTTTAGAATGGTGTCACACTTGGGTATTTTCTATCATATAGACCCCTCAAAATGACTTCAAATGAGATGTGGTCCCTAAAAAAAAATGGTGTTGTAAAAATGAGAAATTTCTGGTCAACTTTTAACCCTTATAACTCCCTAAGAAAAAAAAAATTTGGTTCCAAAATTGTGCTGATGTAAAGTAGACATGTGGGAAATGTTACTTATTAAGTATTTTGTGTGACATATCTCTGTGATTTAAGGGCATAAAAATTCAAAGTTGGAAAATTGCAAAATTTTCAAAATTTTCGCCAAATTTCCATTTTTTTTACAAATAAACGCAAGTTATATCGAACAAATTTTACAACTATCATGAAGTAGAATATGTCACAAGAAAACAATGTCAGAATCGCCAAGATCCGTTAAAGCGTTCCAGAGTTATAACCTCATAAAGAGACAGTGGTCAGAATTGTAAAAATTGGCCCGGTCATTAATGTGCAAACCACCCTCGGAGCTTAAGGGGTTAAGCTTATCAATCATAATTTGCCTAATAATAATAGTTAGGCATTGAAAATTGGGGGTCATTTGGCTAAAGTTTTGGGGGGGTAGGGCTGGCTCAAGTTTTCCGTGGGCCCAGGAAACACGGACTACATCATGGCGGTGGAGCAGGGAGAGGTAAGTATTTCAACTTTGCAAGTGCGGTGATCCTGAGCAAGCAGGGGGGCACACTCGTTCGCATTGGCACTGGCACAGGGCCCCTCAAAGTACGGCGGTGTGTTCGACGGCGGGGCGCCTCCCACCGGCAGAGACACTTTTGAGTACTATGAGGGGCCCTGTGCCAGTGACGTTGCCAACGAGTATGCCCCCCCACCTGATGAAGGAGCCTGCACTTTCATTTGCACCTTCCTCTTTGTCCCCGTGTAAGGTGGTATAGTATGCGGGAAGGGGAACCTGACTCTCAGCAGGGTCAGATTCTGGCTGTGTAGAGTGCAAGGGGGATGTAGTGGTCTGGGTCAATGTACCAGCAGACTCATCTAGCAGTGGCTGGGCAATGGGCAGGATGAGGAGGAAGCACAGATACAGGCCCAAATAATAAAGTGGGCTAAATGCAGTTCGAAATTGGTAACAGGAGTAAACTGGCGGCATAGCTTTGTTCAGTGGAGAACAACAAGCAGCGGCAGACACCGTTAGTAGGCCCAACCAAACAAGTAGGCCAAATGCAGTTTAATATCTGATATCGGCTGAAAGCCTGAAAATTGAAGCTCAGCTTTGTTCAATGGAGGAGAAAAGCAAGGAGCGGCAGACACCGTTAGTAGGCCCAACCAAACAAGTAGGCCAAATGCAGTTTCATAGTTCATATAGGCTGAAAGCCTGAAAATTGAAGCTCAGCTTTGTTCAGTGGAGGAGAAAAGCAAGGAACGGCAGACACCGTTAATAGGCCCAACCAAACAAGTAGGCCAAATGCAGTTTAATATCTGATATAGGCTGAAAGCCTGAAAATTGAAGCTCAGCTTTGTTCAGTGGAGGAGAAAAGCAAGGAGCGGCAGACACTGTTAGTAGGCCCAACCAAACAAGTAGGCCAAATGCAGTTTAATATCTGATATAGGCTGAAAGCCTGAAAATTGAAGCTCAGCTTTGTTCAGTGGAGGAGAAATGCAAGGAGCGGCAGACACCGTTAGTAGGCCCAACCAAACAAGTAGGCCAAATGCAGTTTAAAATTGGTTACAGGGGTACACAGGCGGCATAGCGTTGTTCAGCGGAGGACGATTGTAAGGAGTGGCGCAGACAGACTTAGTAGGCCTAAAATAAAAAAGTAGGCTCAATGCAGTTTAAAATTGGTTACAGGAGTATACAGGTGGCATAGCGTTGTTCAGCGGAGGATGACTGTAGGAGTGGCAGACACAGATAGTAGGCCCAAAAAAGTAATAGGCTAAATGCAGTTCAAAATTTGTAACAGCAGTAAACTGGCGGCATAGCTTTGTTCAGTGGAGGACAACTGTAAGGAGTGGCTGACACAGTTAGTAGGCCCAAATAATAAAGTGCGGTAAATGTCTGCCAAAACAATTTTCAAAAATAAACAGGTGGCATAGCTACGTACAGGGGTGGGCTCCTTTGCTGAGTAGCAGACAGTGGTAGCTGAGGGGGAACACTCTTTCGTGGGTGGCGGTACTAGCACAGGGCCCCTCATATTACGACGGTGTGTCTGACGTTGGTTGTGCACCACCACCGTCAGAGACACTTCATTGTACTATGAGGGACCCTGTGCCAGTGCCTTCGCCCAAGAGTGGGCACACCCACCTGTCCAGGCAAACGGCTCTTGCACGGGTGCTTGCGCCAGGTGGTGACCACGACCCTGCGGGGGGAGTCAGCCCATTTAGAGAGGTAAAAAAATGGCCTATGGTGGACATTCAGCAGCTGCCAATGGAGGAATTGGAGCAGTCAGTAAGAGGAGGCCAAAAGCAAGACATTTTTCAGGCAAGCTACGTGTCAGCAGGGGAAGGTGGGACAAAATAATTAGGAATCCATGATTGATTTTCATTTTAATGAAGGTTAGATCATCAACATTTTGGGTAGCCAGACGAGTCCTTTTTTCAGTCAGTATTGAACCAGCAGCACTGAAGACTCTTTCTGATAGCACACTAGCAGCTGGGCAAGCGAGCTCCTGTAATGCATATTCTGCCAATTCAGGCCAGGTGTCTATTTTAGATGCCCAGTAATCAAAGGGGAATGACGTGTGAGGGAGAACATCGATAAGGGAGGAAAAATAGTTCGTAACCATACTGGACAAATGTTGTCTCCTGTCACTTTGAATTGATGAAGCAGTACCTGTCGTGTCTGCGGTCATTGAGAAATCACTCCACAACCTGGTCATAAAACCCCTCTGTCCAACGCCACTTCTGATTTGTGCACCTCTAACACCTCTGCCATGTTGCCCCTGCTGCTCGTGTGAGAACCATCACCGCCGCTGTGTGCTGGGAATGCCTGAACCAAACGGTCGACAAGAGTTGCTTGTTTGGTAGCCAATATTTGTTCAAGGTTCTCATGTGGCATGATATTTTGTAATTTCCCTTTGTAGCGAGGATCCAGGAGGCAGGCCAACCAGTAATCGTCATCGGTCATCATTTTTATAATGCGGGGGTCCCTTTTTAGGATACGCAAGGCATAATCAGCCACGTGGGCCAATGTTCCAGGTGTCAATTCACTGCTTGTGCTGGGCTGAGGAGCACTTTCTTGCAAATCAACATCACTTGTCTCCCACAAAAACCCTGTACCTGACCTTGCAACGCCACCAGTTTCTATTGCCCCAGAAAAGCATCCTCCTCCCATAAATATTCATCCCCATCCTCCTCCTCTTCGTCCACCACATCGTCCAGGAGAGTTCCCTAAGCAGACAATGGCTGACGGTCATCAAGGCTTCCCTCCTCCTCCGCTGCAGATGCCTGCTCCTTAATGTGCGTTAAACTTTGCATCAACAGACGCATTAGTGGGATGCTCATGCTTATGATGGCGTCATCTGCACTTACCAGCCATGTGCATTCCTCAAAACACTGAAGGACTTGACAGAGGTCTTGTAGCTTCGACCACTGCACACCTGACAACTCCATGTCTGCCATCCAACTGCCTGATATGTGTATGTGTATCCTCCCACAAATGCATTACAGCACGCCACTGTTCGCACAGCCTCTGAAGCATGTGCAGTGTGGAGTTCCACCTTGTTGCAACATCGATTATTAGGCGGTGCTGGGGAAGCTTCAGCGACCGCTGATGGTTCTGCATACAGCTGGAGTGTACGGGCGACCGGCGGATGTGCGAGCAAAGTCCTCGCACCTTCAGGAGCAGGGCTGGTAAGCCCGGATAACTTTTCAGGAAGCACTGCACCACCAGGTTCAAGGTGTGAAACAGGCAAGGTATGTGGTTCAGTTCTTAAAGGGCTATGGCAGCCATAAAATTTCTTCCGTTATCACTGACTACCTTGCCTGCCTCAAGATGTACACTGCCCAGCCATGACTGAGTTTCTTGCTGCAAGTACTCTGCCAGTACTTCCGCGGTGTGTCTGTTGTCACCCAAACACTTCATTTGTAACACAGCCTGCTGACGCTTTCCACTAGCTGTTCGAAAATGGGACACCTCATGTGCAACACTGGCAGCTGCAGATGGAGTGGTAGGGCTGCGCTCTGTGGATGACCTTTCGCTTCTGGAGGAGGAGGAGGAGGAGGGGTGTCGAACGCCTACTGCCAACTGTTTCCTAGACCATGGGCTAGGCAGAACTGTCCCACTATGGCTGTCCCCTGTGGACCCTGCATCCACCATATTAACCCAGTGTGCCGTGATGGACACGTAACGTCACTGGCCATGCCTACTGGTCCATGCATCTGTTGTGAGGTGCACCTTTCTACTGACTGATTGCTTGAGTGCATGGACAATGCGGTCTTTGACATGCTGGTGTAGGGCTGGGATGGCTTTTCTTGCAAAAAAGTGTCGACTGGGTAGGTCATAGCGTGGTATTGCGTAGGCCATCAGGGCTTTGAAAGCTTCGCTTTCAACCAACCGGTAGGGCATCATCTCTAACGAGATTAGGCTAGCAATGTGGGCATTCAAACCCTGTGTACGTGGATGAGAGGATAAGTACTTCCTTTTCCTAACAAGAGTCTCTTGTAGGGTGAGCTTGACTGGAGAGCTGCATATGGTGGAACTAGCGGGGGTGGTGGTGGGCATAGCAGATTAAGAGAGGGTTGGTGATAGTATTCTTGATGTTGGCCTACATGCAGTGTTTCCTCCCAAGAACCTGGTGATTTCCTGACTGCCTTGGCCTTGCGACGATAACTCCAGATTTGCTGCAGGTGGTGTCCTAAACGGTGGGCTTACAGTGAGGGAAGCAATGTAGCGTTGCTGACTACCTTCATTCTGAGCGGGTGCACCAACGTTACGGGACGTTTGGTAGTTAGTCTAGGCTTGCAAGTGCATGCTGGTTAAATGTCTACGCATGCACGTTGTATTTAAATTTAGGGGATTCTTCCCTCTGCTAAAGGTCTTTGAGCATTTCTTACAGATAACTTTGCACTGATCATTCGGATCTTGGTTAAAAATTGCCACACTGCACTCTTCCTACTATCGAATACCTTTTCAGGCATTGCACACTGTGCTACTTTCGCCGGATGGCCACGCTGTCCTAAAACTGTTTTTGTTTTAGACACACATTTTGGGCCTGATACGGGCCTGCCAGATGAAAGCTGTTGCGATGTTGATGGCTGCTGCGGATCATCCTCCTCCTCTTCAGAGCTACAGCCAGCGGCACCATGTTCCCCCAATGGCTGCCAATCTGGGTCAACAAATGGGTCATCTATCACCTCCTCTTCAATGTCCTGTGCACCGTCCTCTGTATCACCGTGTAAGGTGCTATAGCGTTCGGGACGGGGCACCATAGTCTCATCAGGGTCAGATTCTGGCTCAGTACACTGCTAGGGCAATGTAGTGATCTGAGTCAATGGAACAGCATAATAATCTAGCTGTGACTGTGCATCTGTGCACTCCATGTCCGATTCATCTTGTAATGGTCTGTTAACAATTTCCCTTTCTAACCCAGGCACGGTATGTGTAAAGAGCTCCATGTAGTAATCTGTTGTGTCGCCTGACGCATCCTTCACTGTTGGTTTGGGTGAAGGACACAAGGAAGCGACTTGTTCCTGCCCTGGAGCACCCACTGACGACTCGCTGTTTTTAAATTTGGAACTTTCGGAAAAGGAGGCGAAAGAGCTAGAGGCTGAGTCAGCAAGGAAAGCCAAAACTTGTTCCTGCTGCTCCGGCTTTAAAAGCGGTTTTCCTACTCCCAGATAAGGGAGCCTTCGAGGCATTGTGTAGCCAGACGATGACGCTGGCTCAACACCTCCAGCCTTAGCTGCTATTTTGCTTTTCCCACTACCACCAGATGCTCCACCACCACCAGCACCATCATTACCAGCTGGCAACGACCACCCACGGCCTCTTCCACCACACTTCCTCATTTTTGGGAAAATGTAAACAAACTAACAACCATTATATGGTACTATAAAACAAGGTAGAAGGTGTATATAAACTTGCTGAGAATTTAAATCTCCCTTTTTTGTGTGGGAGACTGCTGCAAAAACCAGGCCCGCTGTATTACAGTACACAATGTAAGTGGCAGAACGTGGCAGGCAGATATACGACAAACAGAACTGACGCAGATCCACTTAGTGGCAATTTAAATATCCCTTTATTATGTGGGAGACTGCTGTAAAAAACCAGGCTTACTGTATTACACTACACTATGTAAGTGGCAGAGCGTGGCAGGCAGATATACGACAAACAGAACTGACACAGATCCACTTAGGGGCAATTTAAATCTCCCTTTATTATGTGGGAGACTGCTGCAAAAAACCAGGCCCGCTGTATTATACTACACAATGTAAGTGGCAGAACGTGGCAGGCAGATATACGACAAACAGAACTGATGCAGATCCACTTAGTGGCAATTTAAATATCCCTTTATTATGTGGGAGACTGCTGCAAAAAACCAGGCCCACTGTATTACACTATACTATGTAAGTGGCAGAACGTGGCAGGCAGATATACGACAAACAGAACTGACGCAGATCCACTTAGGGGCAATTTAAATCTCCCTTTATTATGTGGGAGACTGCTGCAAAAAAACAGGCCCACTGTATTACACTACACAATGTAAGTGGCAGAACGTGGTAGGCAGATATACGACAAACAGAACTGACGCAGATCCACTTAGGTGCAATTTAAATCTCCCTTTATTATGTGGGAGACTGCTGCAAAAAACCAGGCCTGCTGTATTGTACTACACAATGTAAGTGGCAGAACGTGGCAGGCAGATATACGACAAACAGAACTGACGCAGATCCACTTAGTGGCAATTTAAATCTCCCTTTATTATGTGGGAGACTGCTGCAAAAAAACCAGGCCCGCTGTATTATACTACACAATGTAAGTGGCAGAACGTGGCAGGCAGATATACGACAAACAGAACTGACGCAGATCCACTTAGGGGCAATTTAAATCTCCCTTTATCATGTGGGAGACTGCTGCAAAAAACCAGGCCTGCTGTATTATACTACACAATGTAAGTGGCAGAACGTGGCAGGCAGATATATGACAAACAGAACTGATGCAGATCCACTTAGGGGCAATTTAAATCTCCCTTTATTATGTGGGAGACTGCTGCAAAAAACCAGGCCCGCTGTATTATACTACACAATGTAAGTGGCAGAACGTGGCAGGCAGATATACGACAAACAGAACTGACGCAGATCCACTTAGGGGCAATTTAAATCTCCCTTTATTATGTGGGAGACTGCTGCAAAAAACAAGGCCCACTGTATTACACTACACTATGTAAGTCGCAGAACGTGGCAGGCAGATATACGACAAACAGAACTGACGCAGATCCACTTAGGTGCAATTTAAATCTCCCTTTATTATGTGGGAGACTGCTGCAAAAAACCCGGCCCACTGTATTACACTACACAATGTAAGTGGCAGGCAGATGTACGACTAACAGAACTGACGCAGATCCACTTAGGGGCAATTTAAATCTCCCTTTTTTGGGTGGGAGACTGCTGCAAAAAACCAGGCCCACTGTATTACACTACACAATGTAAGTGGCAGAACGTGGCTGGAAGATATATATATAAAAAAAAGGGACTGTACTACAATAACAATCTCCCTACTATGATCTCAGGACAAGTATGGCAGCAATAAAAAGGACTGCTGCCCACAAAAGTGTGGACAAATAAACAATAGAACTGTGCAGAAAGGAGCAACAGTATTTTTGCTTTTAAAAAAGCAGTTGGTTTGCACAGCGGCGTACAAACAGCAATGCAGCTATCAGGGAGCCTTATAAGCTACAGAGCTGATGCACAAAAATCTAGCCTCCACTGTCCCTGCAAAGAAAAGGTGGTGTTGGACAGTGGAAATCGCTACAGCACAAGCGGTTTGGGGTTAATCTTTCCTCCCTAAACAATATCCCTGCTTCTGACAAAGCTGCAGCAACCTCTCCCTATGCTCAGATCGGCAGAAGTAAGATGGCAGTCGGCGTGCATGCCCCTTTATAGCCCCTGTGACGCCGCAGAAAGCAAGCCAATCACTATCATGCCCTTCTCTAAGATGGTGGGGACCGAGACCTATGTCATCACGCTGCCCACACTCTGCATCCTCCTTCATTGGCTGAGAAATGGCGCTGAAAACGTCATACGAAATGTGACTTTGGCGCAAAGATCGCCGACAGCATGGCCGATCCCACAGTAGGATCGGGTCGGGTTTCACGAAACCCGACTTTGCCGAAAGTCGGTGATTTTTTAAATTGTCCGATCCGTTTCACTCAACCCTAGTCACAGCCACTGCAACATGTGCAAAGAGGAATTCTACCATGCAGGAACATTGCAAATCAAATTGCTAACTGGTAGACTGAAAGGCCTCTTTAGTAATGCAAGTTGATGACCTGTGGGGTGCGATCGGTGGAATTGAGCACACAGCGACCGTGCTTTCTGTAGCAGCGCATCAAGGTTGGGATAGTGGCAAAGAATTTGCTGTTCAAAAAAATTGAGGCTGTTAGCCATGCAAGGTACATGTATGAGGTTTCCACGGCATAGGGCCGCCACCAAGCTGGCACCATTATTGTACATGGCCTTCCCTGGCTCCAGGTTTAGTGGAGACAGCAATTGCTCCAACTTGACCTGGATACCTGTCCACAACTCTTGAGCTGTTGGCTGAGATCCCCAAGGCATATTAATTTTAACACTGCCTAATTGTGGTGAGCCATAACTGCGCAGTACAGAGGTGGGATAGATTCTATCTGCACTGTTGGAATGCGTGTCTGATTAAGAGAGAGGCTGACGGCACAGGTGGAGACTCTAGAAGAGGTGGAGGAGCCCCTTGACCACTTGATCCACAGCCACCAGAGTCACCAGTGCCCAGTCAGCGAGATGTAAGGCCCCTACCCATGTTTGCTCATCCAGGTGTTAGTGATAAAATGCACCTTGGCAGACATAGATTTTCTCAAGGGACAAGTGTTGTTATCTGTGACATGCTGGTGAAGCACATGCACAACTTTCTTAGAGAAGTAATGGCACAAGGGCAATGGGTACTGAAGAACTGCGATGGCCATCAACTTTCTGAAACCATCTGTATCCACCAGGTGGAAAGGCAACATTTCAGTGGCCAACAGATTGGAGATGGTGGAGTTCAAGCTTTGCCATGTGTAGGAGGAAACATTCTTTTACATGACGACAACTGCAAGACCAAGAGCTAGCAGCTGTGCAGAGAGAAGAAGGAGTACAGAGAACAGGACAAACTGCTGGATTGTGAGAGAGGTGCAGGGGGAGATGTTATTATAGATTCAGAAAGATGTGTTGTGTTAGGTGACACAAAAGCAGCAGTCATGTCTTCTTCCATAACAGCTGACCATCTCTCACTCGCCCTTACTGTAGTGGGTAAACAATTTTAGTTTCTGCGGCCAGAGACCTGTGTGAGAAGACTTGGAATGGTGATGGAGGAGAAAGAAGCATGCAATGAGGTTGATGGGACTGCTGGCGGTTGGCGAGACCCACTAGTCCGCATTTTAGCACAATGAGATTCCCACACTAGGGCATGTTGATTGCACATGTGCTTGTTCATTGCATGTTGTTGTCAAATTATTGTAATTTTTACCTCTACTGAGTTTTTTTTGCAAATTTGACAGATGCTATGTGTTGGGTCATCCTTTGTAGTCTCAAAAAAAAGCCTAGGCTAGGCAACCCATGATGCACTTGTGAACTGCACAGTCGCAACCAGTGTTGACCACAGCCAGAGTTGAGGCTGAGGATGCAGTGCTTGTCATGGTTGCATTATTTTATGTCTGTGTAGGAAGACGCAAAGTAGCCTCCTCATCTTCCTCATCCTCTGCTGAGCTACTGAGCTGCATACCTCTGGGTTCACACCAAGTGGGATCTACAACCTCATCATCATTCTTCTGTTCTTACACTCCTCACCCCGAGAATCATCCTCCTCCTCTTCCTGTCCTGAAACCAAAGTACAGTCTGCACGCGCCTCTGATATCTGAGTCTCATCAGGATCACCTCCACTCTTGATGGTCAACGTTTGGTGACGAGGGTTGGATTCTGCTCGGACCCTACTTCGACGGGCTTCGGATCCAACATGAAAAAAATTTGGACATCAACGCAGATGCTTTCCTCCTCTGGACTTTGTCATTCTTCGGAGCAGACCTCTGTTGGCCATTGAATACAATGTGTGAACAGCTCTTCATAATGGCCCTTCTGAGGTTTCCCACATTCAGTTGGGCGTTTGGAAATTTTTGACATGGGGGAAAAAAGGATGATTGGGGTGCCACCTTTGAGGACTGTACTGTGTGTCATGTTAAGGTGGAGGAAGAGGAGAGGACATGTGATGCAGCGCTGGCCATCCACTGGAGCACATGCTCTTTCTGAACCTCATCTACAAGGCAAACCTAATTGGGCCTTGTGGTTGCACCACTATTAGTGTTGAGCATTCCGATACCGCAAGTATCAAGTATCGGCCGATACTTGCGGGTATCGGAATTCCGATACCGAGATCCGATACTTTTGTGGTATCGGGTATCGGTATCGAAACAACATTAATGTGTAAAATTAAGAATTAAAATAAAAAATAGGGCTATACTCACCTCTCCGACGCAGCCTGCACCTTACCGAGGGAACCGGCAGCCTTCTTTGCTTAAAATGCGCGCGTTTACTGCCTTCCGTGACGTCATGGCTTGTGATTGGTCGCGTGCCGCCCATGTGGCCGCGACGCGACCAATCACAGCAAGCCGTGACGTAATTTTCAGGTCCTGAATGCCTAATTCTAGGCATTCAGGAATTGAAAATTACGTTACGGCTTGTGATTGGTCGCGTCGCGGTCACATGGGCGACGCGACCAATCACAAGCCGTGACGTCACGGGAGGCAGGAAACGCGCGCATTTTAAAATTACGTCACGGCTTGTGATTGGTTGCGTGCCGCCCATGTGACCGCAACGCAAAAAAACATGCTCTGCTCCTGTAATCTCTACAGACTCTCCTTTAACCTCTCCACACCCCCTCCCCCTTGTCCATCTCGCTCATCATACAGCACCACTGTCCTAGTCAAAGTCATACAAAAGCATTAGTGGAAACACGTTGATTTACCGAACTGTGACTGACTTTTGTCAACTTTGAGTAAAAATGCTCATGAAAACAAACACGAATCCGAATACGCTATGTTCATGCCGAATTTGAGATTGGCTCCTTCCCTGTCCCTAACTCTAAGGGCACCATGGCTTGCCATGTTCCGCAGATTACTTTGAATGGTGAAGATGTTGGGCCCACGTACCTTGCCTTAGCTTCTGAATCTGTTTTCAGTCTATACCCTTCCCCCACCCAGGGAAGAGAGGAGAAGTACTGTAATACACCAACCAGACTAACAAGGTAATACGAACAAAGATAAAGGAAAATGCCAATCATGCAAATATGCACACATAAACAACAGAGGTAAATACTGAGGAGTTAAACCAAAGTAGAAGAAAGGGAATTATCACACACTCACAACCTAGCAACAGTTACAGATAAATCCACCAAACGCCTTCTCCAATAAGGGCCCCTTCACACTGGTCGATTCTGCTACGATTACGACGCATTTGCGTCATATTCGACATCGCAGTACGAGCTCGTAGCCAGCGGTCACACTCTACGATGTTAACGCTTTTTCTGACGTAGTTGCGATGTGAACGTCACGCGTCGCAATCGTACGCTACCCTTCACACCGCCATAGTCCTACGACTCCGAGCGTGACGTATTACCAGCATGGGCGTGCTAAAACGTCACGCCCAATCAGGAGACAGGTATGCGGAAGCCCAACCCACGTAGTCGCATTACGAGCTCGTATGACCGCCGTCACATACTACGATTTCGACCGCCACAGCGAGACATTTACGACGAAAGAAAGTTCTGCTCTTTCTTTCACATCGTACGATGCTGGGCTGCGTCGCAAATCGTAACGCCATGTCACACTTTGCAACCTCGGAACGAGGACGGATAAACGTCACAAATCGAACGCTCGTTCAGACTTTGATTGCACAGTGTGAAGGGGCCCTAACAGCCACCAACAACCTCCAACCATGCAGCATAAGCTACTCTGACAATGATTGCTAGCAAGGGTCCAGATTATATAGGAGATGGGAATGACAAACATTGCATAGCTGAGAGCCTTAAGGTACCTTCACACTGAACGATATCGCTAGCGATCTGTGACGTTGCAGCGTCCTGGCTAGCGATATCATTGAATTTGACACGCAGCAGCGATCTGGATCCTGCTGTGATATCGCTGGCCAGAGCTAGGAGGCCAGCACCTTATTTCGTCGCTGGACTCCCGCAGACATCGCTGGATCAGTGTGTGTGACACCGATCCAGCGATGTCTTCACTGGTAACCAGGGTAAACATCGGGTTACTAAGCGCAGGGCCGCGCTTAGTAACCCGATGTTTACCCTGGTTACCAGTGTAAATGTAAAAAAAAACAACCACTACATACTTACATTCCGGTGTCTGTCTCCCGGCGCTGTGCTTTCCTGCACTGTCAGCGCCGGCCAGCCGTAAAGCAGATGACAGCGGTGCAGGAAAGTACAGCGCCGGGGGACAGACACCGGAATGTAAGTATGTAGTGTCTGGTTTTTTTTACATTTACACTGGTAACCAGGGTAAACCAGGGTAAACATCGGGTTACTAAGCGCGGCCCTGCGCTTAGTAAGCCGATGTTTACCCTGGCTACCCGGGGACCGGCATCGTTGGTCGCTGGAGAGCTGTCTGTGTGACAGCTCTCCAGCGACCACACAACGACGCTGCAGCGATCTAGATCGTTGTCTAGATCGCTGCAGCGTCGCTAAATGTGACGGTACCTTTAAAGTTTTCAGGAACTTTCAACTGGGCAGATTAACCTTGCACTGCTAAAAGAAATTTGCACCTTTTAATGTGAAGGTGAAGTGCTTCTAATCAGTGCAGGAGTATGAAAATTCAGTCTTGCAGTCTTCTGGCTCCTATCTGTCACAGTTAACCCATGACACTGTGTTTGGGATGTTGTCTTTGTTATACTAGAAACTTTTTGTACTTAAATTTGCTGCATAGGCATAGCCGACAGTGAGCATAGGCACCATTTGTCAACCTCCTTGGTGCCAACCTCCCCGGCAAGGTAGGAGACATCAGTCGCTCAAAAGGGCAAATCTATACTCCCTCTATGATATCCAGAGAAGCGATATTTTTTGGTCAAATCTGTTGCATTTTATTACATTTATGGTACATTTTAATCATTTCTAATAAAAATGATGTTTTAACATGATTTATTGGTGATATAGTGCTCGATAAGGTGTTATCCATTGAAAGCAAGTAAGCCCGGTTCACACGAGCATATTTCTAGGTCCATGTAAAGACTACAATGCCTCTTGTTACTATGAGAATTTATATTCAGGTCGGTAGATCTAGTCTGTCCATGCATTCGGATCTGTTTATGGACCATGAAATACATTTGTGTGAAGTGAACCCAAATGTACTGCAGTGCAGGGAAACATCCACAGTGACATTCACAGCATAAATTACCATGTTATGACTTTCATACCTGTAATATCAACCAATTTACCCTGCAGATATTCCCTGCCGTGTGTGCAAGAGGTTTCTCTGGCTCTGGATGGAGTGTCTGATCTGTGCATAAGTGACAGAGCCGCAGCAGCCTGTAATTAGCTGCAGCTTCCTGGTAGGAGAACAAGAGTGGAAGTTAATTTATTTTGGTATTATTTGGTAGACTATGTAATGAAATCCTATTACCTGTGTCCCTATTACACAACCTGTTCTCTGTTTTTCAACTCTGTTTTCAGTGCACTGGAATTCCAGCTATTCGTGTTTAGCTTGTTCTACAAACTGTTCTTTAAGGCATTGCACAATATTTTCAATCAGTATTTCTGTAATCTATGAGCAGCAAGTAAAGGCCCCGTCTCACACAGCGACGCTGCAGCGATACAGACAACGATGCTGATCGCTGCAGCGTCGCTGTTTTGTCGCTGTGTGGTCGCTGGGGAGCTGTCACACAGACAGCTCTCTCCAGCGACCAACGATCAGGGGAACGACTTCGGCATCGTTGAAACTGTCATCAACGATGCCGAAGTCCCCCTGCAGCACCCGGTAACCAGGGTAAACATCGGGTTACTAAGCGCAGGGCCGCGCTTAGTAACCCGATGTTTACCCTGGTTACCAAAAAAAACAAACAGTACATACTCGCCTTTCGGTGTCCAGGTCCCTTGCCGTCTGCTTCCTGCTCTGACAGTGCCGCTGTACACTGAGAGCAGAGCGCAGCGGTGACGTCACTGCTGTGATCTGCTCTCACTTTCCGGCCGGCAGTCAGAGCAGGAAGCGGACGGCAAGGGACCTGGACACCGAAAGGCGAGTATGTACTGTTTGTTTTTTTGGTAACCAGGGTAAACATCGGGTTACTAAGCGCGGCCCTGCGCTTAGTAACCCGATGTTTACCCTGGTTACCAGTGAAGACATCGCTGGATCGGTGTCACACACACCGATTCAGCGATGTCAGCGGGACCTCAACGACCAAAAAAAGGTCCAGGCCATTCCGACACGACCAGCGATCTCGCAGCAGGGGCCTGATCGCTGGTACGTGTCACACATAGCGAGATCGCTACTGAGATCGCTGTTGCGTCACAAAACTTGTGACTCAGCAGCGATCTCGCTAGCGATCTCGCTATGTGAGACGGGGCCTTAAGATAACAGATAACTATTAGTGTTGAGCGAATACATTCAGCACTATTCGTTACTCGCACGAAGAGTACAGTATTCGGGCTATTCGTTCCTCGAACAAATTAGATATTCGCCTCGGTATATTTGAGTAACCCGCCCAGCATGTTTGGCGCTTTATTCACAGACAATGACTTGCCTTACAGCATCATAGGAGAGATTTAAAGGCTACAGGCTCCATCTTGCCCACATTGCAGCCGGAAACAGCATAGGGAGAGCGTAGTTTGAGCGTAGGGAGTGTGAAAGGAGCGTAGGGAGAGTGATTGGTGCTTATAGTAAGTGTTATTCATTTCAAAAAGCTCTTTTAAGAGCTGAAGATTGTCAAGATTATTTGTTTGATAGGTGGGAATTTTGAAGGGAGAAATTTAATAGGAGGAGAGTTAAAGGCAGGCAGCAGGATGTTCTCATCATTGCAAGTACATGCTGCAGATCTCTGATACTTTCCACTCTGTTATATAGTAGTTAGTATTTGGAACAGACTGTGGGATTAGAGTGAAGTAGGGAAGGTTTCATCCACTACCAAAATATAAAAATCAGCTATTTGGAGAGGCAATTAATATTATGTAGTAACACCATATACAAAAGCCCTACATAATAATCCTGTGTAGCAGTCTATACATTTTTTAACATTCTTCAGTGGCAACATATAGTAACATCCATTTTAAAATCTAATTGCTAAATAATATTCCTCATCGCCTCATATATTGCTTAAATACCTAATATTTGTCTAGCAGTTGTGCGACTGGTGTAATCCAGGTAGAAATAATCGTATGTGACAATTTAGTAGGGCCAATAATCTTCATTACTCCACATCTGAAGTGTGTCAGCAAGGTGATCTAAACAAAGATCATAATTTTCTATTGATTTAAAACATAGGGTATCTATATCTAGCAGTTGTGCGACTGGCACAATCCAGGTACGGATAATCTTACATGACAATTTAGCAGGGGCAAAAATATTAGTTTCTCTGCATTTGGACTGTGTCAGCAAGGCAACCTAAACAAAAGTCATAAGTTTCTATAGGTTCAAAAAATAGCGTATCTTTATCTAGCAGTTGTGCGACTGGTGCAATACGGGTAGAGATAATCTTACGTGACAATTTAGCATGGGCAATAATCTTCATTACTCTGCATTTGGAGTGTGTCAGCAAGGCAATCTTTAAAAATATTATAATTTTCTATTGGTGTAAAAAATACAGTATTTTTATCTAGCAGTTGTACGACTGGAACAATCCAGGTACAGATAAGCTTATGAGACAATTTAGCAAGGGCAATAATCTTCATTACTCCACTATTGGAGTGTGTCAGCAAGGGAATCAATAGCGAGTTCAAGTTTCACCATTGCACAATATGCCAAGTTTTCACAATGTACAAAACATTAGCCACGTTGGGTATATATACATGACCACTAAGTACTTGATGCAGAAGCAGCAGGAGGAGGTAATTTCCTGAACAAAATGGGGTTGGATAGTAAGAGATTGATATTAAAACAACATCCCTAAAAAAACATTTGAGCAGCTTTTACATTATGTTGCTGTCATCCGTAAGGCTTACAAAGTCGGAGGAAATCCAGCCCTTGCTCAATTTTAGAAGAGTCAGCCTGTCTGCATTTTCCGTTGACAGGTGTGTGCACATATCTGTTATGATTGCACCAGCCAAACTGAAAACCTGCTCAGACAACACACTTGCGGCAGGGCATGGCAGCACCTCCAAGGTGTACAGGGAGAGGTCGTGCCAGATGTGGAGCTTGGACAACCAACAGTTAAAAGGCACTGAAGAATAAAGAAGGATGCTGGTATGGTAACTTAAGTAGTCCTTCACCATCTTTGTCAACTTCTCCATCCTTGTCATAGTTACACCCACAGATAGCTCTTGCTGATGTGACGGTCTCATGAAAATGGCCCAGTTGGTGGACATTTACCCCCCAAGTTTCACCTGGTGTGCATGGCACACCCCTGTAATCCTTGTGGGTGAAAAAGCTGGTACCTCTGCCAGCAACATTGTCTGAGGGTAATCTTTTTAGCAAGTCTTCCACAATGGCCCTCTGGCATGCCTGCACTGAAAATGGCAAGTCTGCCTCCAACATGAGAAAAGGAAATTTCTCTTTGCACCATGTGTCAACAAAGGTCCACAGCCAGCATTTAATGTTGGACAAAATACCTTTCATTTGAGGGTCTTGGGAAAGGCATCTGGACATGAACTCTGCCATGTGTGGCAGCCTACAAAGAGTCAAAAGTTCAGTGTCCTCTCCAGGAAGAACACTAACCATCCTCTCCACCTCACAATGCATAGAGGACCTCCTCTTCCTCTTCAGGCCGTCCATGCTGGACAGAGATAATGCTGAGATTGGGAGTCCCCTCTGTAGCACAGACCAAAAACTCCTGTTCCTCCTAATCTTCCTCCTCCTCCTGTACCTCATCATCACCCAATGTGGCTTGAGAATATTGTGTGAGACTGCGCTGTGTGGTATCAGCCACTGTAAAATCTTGCTCCATAGCCAACTGCTAGGCATTCAAAGCTTCCTCTTTGAGATTCTGCAGTGAACGTTTTAATGGACAGAGCAGTGGGATGGTTATGCTCAGAATAGCATCATCAGCGCTCACCATCTTAGTGCAGCACTCAAAGTTTTGAAGAACTTCGCATAGGTCATTGATCCACACCCACTCGGCAGTTGTTATGTGTGGGGGCTGAGTTACACTGATGGGCATTTTGAAGCTGGAATTCAGACACTGCTCTCTGCTGCTCACTAAGCCTTGCCAACATATGAACCGCCTACCACCTAACACATTTATCTAACTATCCCTGTGTTCAAACTTTCCAATATCCAGGATCCTTGTATCATGGTCTCACACACTTTATGCATTTAATAGCCCTCTGTGTCTGTACTTTTACACATAATGGTTGATAACCGGTTCATGCAGCATTACATGAGCACCTGATTTATTACATTATGGCTGGTCAGGACAATGAAAGCAATTGCTACCATCCACCTTTCATGTTTCCCCTATTTCCTCATAAATTGTAAGCTTGCAAGTAGGACCATCATTCCTCTTGGTATCTCTTGTTTATGTGATTATTGTTATTCTGTAATGTCTTATTTTATGTACAAGTCTCCTCTAAAATGTAAAGTGCTGCGGAATATGTTGGCATTATAGAAATAAAATTATTATTATTATGGCAATCTGGTTATTTAGCATTATGGCCGGTGTGTGTGGGTGGATATTTCTGCTTTCTGTTAAATGCTTGGGGCAGGGACAAGTGAACGCTGTGCTGGGACAACAACTGCAGGTTGTGGGCAGAAGGCATCAGCACCTGCTTCATGGACAGCAGATTGGGAAGGTGGTAACACAGGGGAAGGGGCAGTGGCTTCACCATCAGACAAAGATTTTGTACCCAGGCATTCCGCTCACCTACTAGGGTGATTGGCTGCCATGTGCTTTTGCATGCTGGTGGTGCTCAAGTTGGCAGTTTTCTGGAGGAATTTCAGAAAAAAACTGCCATAACGGGGAACAATGCACCCTTGGCCTGTTATCTAGCTGAGTGAGGGGGGCTCTGTGGAACAGTTGACTGAGTTCTCCCTCTGGTCAAACCACTACCTCTTCTTGTCTGTTTTTGTGCTGTGGATCCATCCCTGTCTGCACTGCTGTGCTCGCTAGGTATGACACCGTGTCAGGTTGGATCAGTGGGCTAATCATCAACCACGTCATCTTCCAATTCCTCAATCTGATCCTCCTGAGTTGCGATTTTAAGCTGACCTGATGGCAACTGTGCGTCATGATTATCCTCCACCTCTTCAGACATGAATTGACCTTCCCCAATGTGGCTTTCTCCTGGCTTTGGGTGCTCAAATGTTTGGGCATCACTGCACTACACCTCCTCATGACCCTCTTTAATGTGTATGCAGCGCCCCAGAGTCCTGGTCGTTGCAGTACTGTGGCTCCGCCACTATGGGGAGCCATGGTGCGTCCGATGGCACTGAAGGAGTTCATCTGATCAGGTATCACAGACACCAATACATTTCACAGCCAGGCCTCCGGGGGGAGCTAAGGGTGCTATTCATTAGGCCACTCCCCACCATAGTGGGTAAACTGGGGGTCAGGCAGGAAGTTAGAGGAGAAGGCTGACTGGATTGAACGAAGCAACACCTTGTGGCAGAGGGTGTTGTGGAGGAAGAGACAGTAGGG